>NC_136071.1:12097560-13297560 GCF_964261635.1 Lissotriton helveticus
TATGCAAAAGGAATACTAAGGCCTAACTACTGAACAGACATTTGAATTTTTTTAACAGAAGCTGGGGGGAGGGGGGGGGGATTAGCCAAGGCCCGAACACTGGTTCAATAATTGTTTGCTGCACCACCAATGTAGGAAGCCCGCTGTGTATATGGTGTACCCCTAGGTGGTTATACTGTGAACAAATGAATGAAGGATTTATTAAGCACATACTCCTGCCCGGAGGAGTCTTTGGGGCTGAAGAGACATGAAGGTTAAAATTCTGGGGTCCTCTTGATGGGTAGTGATAATCCATAAAGAAAACACACCTCCTATTACTGTACGAAAGCCACGTTTTCAGAGATTTTATGAAAACTGATAGTGATGGGGCGGTTTAAGTTCCACGGGTAGGCTGCACAAAGTCCAAGCGCTCCCCGAAAGTGTACCGGGCTCAAGGTAACACCCAAAGTGCTCTATCAGTGATAGTGTGGGCGAGCAGCCTTAGGCCGAACACAGAGGAATGTAACACTTTTATTGCACAACAGTGATCCATAATGCACACGCGACACACGGAAGAGGTGTGGCGCCGCGGCCAGGGCGACTGACGCTGGAATCTGGGGACCACGGTTCGATCCCCGGCTCCGGCGGCAGGTTAGCCCAGCACCATGTGACTCTGGGCAATAGCTCGCTTAATCTTCCCGACGGCCCCCCAGCGCCTAGAGACCCTTACGGGTGATTGTGCGCTTTACAAATGTGGACTTTACTTTTACTTTACTAAAGAAGGAGATCCATATACATTTTAGAAAAACAAGTTTTGTTTGTAATTTCTTTTAAGACCAAGATCTTTGCAATAAGTGAAGTATGTTTTTAATTAAAAATATTTTCCACTTTCAAAAGTAAACACTTTTTGCAATTGCTGAAAAGCTCAATGTTATCCTATGGAGGAAAATAGTAATGCGGTGAACAGGTAGGCTCACACCTTACTGTACAAGTCTTCAGGACCGAAGGTCAACAAGGGGCAAGGGTTAGGTGAGTACCAAACGTGCACCACGAGCGGCACAGGGGCGGCAGGGTGCAGAGGTCAAAATCGGAGGTGGGTCCAATGCGCTTCAATGGTGACTGGGGGTGCTCGGAGCTACACTACTTGCAGGTAAGTAAATCAGTCGCAGGGGCCAACCTTTGGTGGTTAGGTCAAGCTCGACGGTAGCACAAAGCAGCACCATGTATACACCACCAGCACAGGGGTGGCCGGTGCAGGGTGCACATTCAGAATCAGGCGCCCAATGCTTTCAATGGAGATTCTGTTTTCAACAAACAGGTTTCAGGCGTCGCACTGGAGGTAGCAGGAGGGAGATCAATGACAGCAGAGGTAAGTAGAGATGTAGGGGTCACAGGAACACCATAGAGTCAGCTCACCAAGGTCCAGGGGCGCCAGGTTCAGGGGTATCTTTGGATGTCAGTCTTCTTAACAGAGCCGGTCGAGGTCAGGGGGCGCCTCTTGATTCAGGCTGCAGCTGTTGTCGTTGAGTCCATGAGGGGTCTGCCAACGCTGGACTTGAGGTCAGGATAGCTGGGAAATCTGTTCTGGGTCGGTGGTTCCCCTGCACATGGGCCGGAGGTGTCAGGTGCAGAGTGGGCAGGATTCTAGGATCTGCAGGACACTGGAGTCCTTTGTACTGGATTCTTGGCGACAGAACTGCTGTCCTTTGGAGTTCCAAACTTCTTCATAGTTCAGGTAGTCTTTCTCGGGTTTCTGGAAGTCGCTGGCTGCAGGGCAGGCAGTGTCTTCTTACAGGGTCTTGGAAGCTAGAGACAGACGGGTAGGGCTGGGGCCAATTGAGTCATCGTCTTCAAGCTTCACTGCACGGCGTCTTCCTCGTCCTACTTAAGTTGCAGGTAACTAGTTTCAAGGTCTGGGGGAAGCCACCTAAATACGAAATTTAGGGGGCGTTTTAGGTTAGTAGCAGGTATTGCCAGGAGGAGTCCCCTCATCTTTAAGATGGAGGGGACTGAAAAGTGTGCATAACTTTGCCTCCTCCACCTGCGAGGTGGGAACCAATCCTAGCCTTTTTCTAAGGTTTCCCGCCAAATTGGGGGTGTAAACTAGGGGCTGCCACCTGCTGCTAGCAGCAGCAGAGGCTGGGGGTTTCATTACACTTGAGCACTGCTTTTGAGCACTGGCCCCATCCTGGGAGAGGAGGTGTGACATCTCTGCCCAGGATTTGAATTGTTTCTGGTCCCAGCGCGCACAGAGGCTCTCCACCCAGGGGTCCAGAAACATGTCAGGTGGTGGCAGGCTGCCTGAAGCCAGCCTGTGACCACACCAGGGTTGGTAGGTTTTCAGGGGGCACCTCGGAGGTGCCCTCTGAGTATATGTTAGAATAAATTCCACACAGCCATCAGTGTGGGCTTAATTTGAGGAGTAGTTTGGTACCAAACACTCCTGTGTTCAGTGAAGCCATCATGGTGCTTAGGAACTCGAGTTGCTGGGTTTCCAGCCCAAGTACTTTCTGGCTTCCCTGGCACTCACAACATTAAGGAATAGACCCAAATATTGTAGGTGCATTTCTGCTCACGTAGATCTGTCCACACCTGGGATATAGTGCACCCTGCCTTAGGCAATGCTAGCAAGTATGGCTCACAGTGTGCCATGTCGAATTTGTCGTTTTGTCTGCACCAGACCACGCATGTTGCCGTGGCAGTCAGCATGGCCTAGGTGAGGGGTCCCTAAGGGACCCTCTTCAGTCCAAGTGCCCTTGGTACCCAGGTAACTTTTACTAGGGACTTAAGGGGCCCTGAAAGGCCAATTGGGGAATAGATTTTAGGGAAGAAGCACTGGCACAGAAGACCTGATTGGCAGGGCCCCTGTGCACTACAATCAAAAGCACATCAATGTCCAGGAAAAAAGTGGGGGGCTAACCATGTCAAAAGAGGCACTTTCTCATAACCGAGAAACCCAAACAATGCACAAAACATTTCAAGAGGCAATCCACATCACCACACTTGGTAGACTGAATGACTTTGAAGTTACAAAAGTGAAAATTATAGATAAGAATGTCATTCATCGCTCACGGCATTAAAGAATTATCATACATTTTAAAGATGATTTTAGCCTGAAGAAAAGAAAGTCCACACACGCACATGCTCCTACCTCAACGTCGAACTCCAGTTCACCGGGCTCACGGATCCGGTTGGGATCAGAGCACGGTTTAGCACGCGGCAGTTTTCGTGGGAACTCTGCAAAGAAAAAGGACAAATATCAGAAAAGGAAATGTTAGACATGCCATACAGTACAAAAACCAACTTTGAGAGGTGGGATTCTGGGACATTTTGGAGTTTTCGCAGGATGACCGGTATTTTGAAAACTTTGGCCCTCAGCAGCTGTTTCTGCAACGTTTGTCATTTACAGGCTTTAAGTTTGGGGGAGGGGGGTCGAACCTCCGTGGTCCCTCCATAATCCCTTCTAGTACGACTGTTTAGCAGTCCCCATACCCAATATTCAAACAGGACTTCTCCCAATGTGTCTCAACACCTCCCATAGAGAGTCCTTCCCCCATCAGCAGCTTTTTTTTTAATTTAGTTTTTATTGCCATTTGTAAAATTATCTTTGGTACAATCTGTACATTTTTACATCAATAACAGGAACACATTCTTCAGAGTTGATATCGTCAATATGGTATTCTTTGGCATTTAAGCAAAACAATAATCATTCTCCGAAAGTCCACCTCCAACAAACAACATTCCCTTGGGCAATTGCCGCCCCTCTGTTTGGCAACTGTTACTGACATGTTCCTCCTGTGTCAAGGTTCCCTGTGGGGAGTAGTTGTGTCCGTTGTCCGCACTATCATTCTCGCATGATTATGCCCTATATGTATCTGCATATATGTCGTATATATCTACCGGGCCTGGGGGGGGTGGGGGTGGGGGGGACGGGACTGGAGGGGAGAGAAGACCACCCAGGGAGTCCCTATGCTATTGTGTGTCTGATCTTATCCCCGCTATGGAGCCTCACCGTCCCACCAGCTTCTTCTTGAGAATCTGGTTATTTATAGGAGACAGTGTAGCAGTTAAGGGGCACAGAATGTAGAGGACTGCATTTCCAGGGGGTGGAGTTGGATAAAAAAAAAAAAAAATAGGTTGGAGGAAGCTGTGGAAGAAGATATTGAAGGTTCATACTAGAAAGCGATCTCTCCAGGCTCATTCCGCACACATCTGATCACCATGTGGTTAGCAGGTTCATTCTAAACTTAGGCAAGAACAAAAAAACACATCGGATAGGACAATCTACACATACTTGGAAGCTTCTTCCTTGGGGATAGGACCTTCTTCTCCTTCCGTGGTGTCTCGTCGATTTGAAGGTCCTCCTCAGAATCCAGGTCAATGCCATCCACAAAGCAGGCGCTATGCTGAAGGAGCTTGGCCTTGTGCGAGTGCTTGGTCTTTTGGCGTTTGGAAGAAATGAGGGTCCTCTTATTACTGAAAACGAAAAATAAAGGAAGTGAAACTTTCCTCCCTAAGCAGCAACAACTACAGGCCCAGCCCTTGAACTCTGCACAATCCACAAAGAGTACATTTATTTATTTGCATTTATAGAATTTATAAAGTGTTCCATCATCAACTGGTATCCTGGTGCTAGCCTCTAAAATGATTCAGATCACAAGAGCATGAAGGAGGTAAAAGCCATGATCTACTATTGGGCTTCCCAACTAGGGTTCATCAATGACGGACGGAACAAACCCAGCCAATACGACCAATTCATTTCCTCCATGGGGTGTGTGGGCCCCTTCGGCCACTAATGCAGTGATTGTGGCATGGAAGGTATCCCTCAACATGATGGTTGGTGCAATTAAAAAGGCAATGGAGACCCCCTCCCTCCCCTTTTGGGGTGGAACGTTTTAGCTGTGGCACTAGAGGGGTTCCGTGAGTAGGACGCAGCTGGTGGGTCTATGGTAGAAGCAATTACCCAACACGAATAATTATATCACATTCTTTGAAGACCAACATAAAGAATGTGGCTTCCCCCAGTCCAAGTCCTTGCTAAATCTACATCTCCACCATGCACCGTCTCCTGACTTAACTCTTCAATTCCTGGGGATCAATCTTTTAAAAGAAAGCCATACAGGTCCAGCCTTTCCAGACAAGAAAATATACCTTAAATATAGACCTTAAATAAACGTGCTCCAAATGTCTTTGGCGCCCTCCGGGGAGGCAGGTCTTGGCTCTACGGAAGATGCAAATTCACAGTTGGCACCGACAGCCCTAAAGGAAATTGATGTCTCTTCGACTCACACTCCGTCAACTGAACTATCTTCAATATATGTATACTTCACCAGAGCATGACTGGACACTGGGAAGACTTCTCCACTCCCTATGCCCGATATGCCACACGGAAGAGGTACACTTTCTCCACATACTATGAAGCTTTAGGTTCATGAAGGGCTTTAGGGTGGCGGTGGGAAGTGTTCTGTAAGACGCCATAGGTTACTCAAGTGCTCCAACTCCCTCGCAAGCACTTCAACACTCTTGATGATCTAGCTTGTTATGACGGAGTATCTGTGGGTTTGGGTCCTGCCATTAACGAGAAGGATGTACCCTAACAACAGAGGGGTGGAACAGCTCGGAGGTACTCCAAGTGGAAAGCAGACGTGCAGGAAAAATCCTGGAACGGCCCATATACTAAGCTCATGGTGGATAGGCTGAATATTGGGCTTACATGAAACCCCTTTTTGTCATGGGCACAAAACCAATGACCTGGCTGTATCCATCTGCCACTGGGAGCTATAAACGTATAACTGAGGACTACTATCTGTAGGAGGATTAATAAATGCCACAGTTATGTAGTTGCTCAACTTTTATGGTTAATATAAAAAAAGTAGGTCAAATCTCCTCCCGAAGAACAGACGGATACGCTTTTTTCACATGTTGCCTGGAAGTAGGCCCATTGCAGTCTCAGCTTTATACCTGGCTGAAGACCCCTAACTTGGACAAAACTGGTCCTAGGCAGCTTGTCCTTCGGTTCAAAGGAGGACCTGGCCTGGCGTTCGGGCCGGGCCGTCCCCAGGAGGACCTGGCCTGGCGTTCGGGCTGGGCTGTTCCCAGGAGGAGCTGCATCAAGACTGATCTGCATATGGCTCCAAACGGATCCAAACGGAGGTGGCATTTGGGCAAAAAATGATGGACTGGGAAACAGACTGAGTAGTTACCAGTAACTGAGATTGATTCAAGAACTGCATCAATCACTTTCTGTATACTTCACTAGAAGTGGCATTTCTAAAGTAATAATTTAAACATTAAAGAGGACCTTAAATTACAATTCAAACGAGTGAAAGAAATATTTTTCTAGCCGCCAACAATCTAAATTTAGCATTTAATAAATGTAATAATACATGTAGCCCAATGATTCCCCATGGCCGCAGCTAGCCTTGCTACATTGGAAATCATTTTGGGGAATGTTCCACTGCGAGGCCATAATCAACATTACTGTCTGCACATCCTGCTTTGAAATATCGGAACCCTGTCTTTATGGGAACCTCGGCCTAGATATGGGCGACTTCATATTTAAAAGGAAGGTTTATGCCTATCAAAAGGGGTACTTTGACATGTCAAATTTGCAGCTTTAAACTAACACAAGTAGGTTACCCATGCACAGGTCCCAGGTTTCAACTCTTCACGTATAACCAAACAAGTGTCCTTACCCTACCTACATCGCAGCAGCCGTATCTTAAAAGAGGACCCTGGTGGTTCACACCCTCAACCCAATTTACTATGACATTTCTGGGGGTGAGACTTCTTTAGGGAGACTCACCTACAAAGGAGGTCCAAAAACTGGGAAATCCAATGCAAAAAATCATGTCATGCTAAATGGGCGAACCCATTCCTAACACCCCTCAAAAGGTGAGAGGAGTTGGCCTAATGGCTAGGGCGGGTGAGCTCGAATCTGGGGAACTGGGTTTGAGTCTCGGCATTGACGCTGAACATCCTGTCGTTCTGGGTCGATCACTTAATCTCCTGTGCCTAACAAAAATGAATGAGTCCTCATATAACACAACTGGTGTTATCTAAAGAGCTCGGATACTCAATACCTTCGGGTCAAGTTTGTGCTATATAAAGCTCCGTACAATAAAAGGATTAAAAGTTACAAAACATTTTGCAACCCCAGTTGTCGCGCAGCGGGGGCTCTTTGCAAAAGCGGACTGGTCATATTTCAGTTACTTATTGCTGTATTTGGTTGTTAAACTAGTACGGATTAGGTGAAATATTTGCAAGAACGTGTTACCATGAGTAAAAATCACAAAAGAAAGTAATACCATCACAAAATATGTTGCATTATTCTGCACAATTTGCCTTTTCTTGCCTCATAATTTACTCAACCCTCCCGCATAGTTTGGTCCTCCCCTGCCTCATAATTCCAGTGGCCCTTAACAAGACAATCATCTGGGCTCCACTTACCCGGCAGACTTGCCATTAGAAAGAACAAGCTTCAGCCGGCTCTCGGCCAAGCTGGGATCCAGGTCAAAGTTGTCGTCTATGCCTTCCAGGAAAGAGCTGGGGAGGTCGTACTGTAAAGAGCAGAGAAACTCCAGTAAGAGGGCGCTCAAGAGTTGCATCGAACCACTACCCATCAGTAGGACTAAAAGTGAACACAGAGGGGTCAGAATCCAACAGTCCAGAGTAGGGGAGTGTGAGAATCTGGAGCAGCAAACCAATCATCAATGCTTTTCAGAAAGTGTACTGTGGGGGGAAACGGCGGAAGGACTATGTTACTTACCCTGTAAGCATCTGTTTGTGGCATGTAGTGCTGTAGATTCACAAGCTCCGTATACTCCTACCGTCTAGTGTTGGGCCTTCAGTTGTGCAAGTTGGTTTTCTTCAAAGAAATCTTTCGAGCCTTGAGACCGAGTGTCACCTCCTCTCAATGATACTGCGCAGGGACAGACTCCTTTGTTAGATTGTTTTCTCGCAGGCGGGTGAGAAAGGAGTGCAAGAATAAGGATGTCCACGCTAAATGTAAATGCATGAGTGATGTATGGAATGTAACTACATCAGCTACAGGCGTCCGGGGAGGTGGGAGGCCTTCTCTGAATCTACAGCATTACATGCCGAGAACAGATGCTTCTAGGGTAAGTAACATAATCCGTTAACTGGAATGTGTGGCTGTAGATACACATGCTCTGCAAAGACTGTAAAGCAGTTCCTCCTTACAAGTGGTGGCTAGCCTGTGGGAGTTGCAGTAGATTGAAAATGGGTACGTAGCACTGCCTGACCTACACCGGCTTGCTAAAGCTACAAGAATCTTGGTGAGATATGTTAATGTTAATACAAATTTGTAAAGCACACTGACACCATAAGTTTTCTGGACACCATAAGTTTCCTGGCTATGGTTGCTTGAGTTTCTGAACTAGGAATGGAATGAGAGAGAGAGGTGGAAAAGTGTAGGCAAATATCCCTGAGCAACATATACAAAGTGCATTGCCCTTGGATAGTGGGTGTGGGTACCTGGAGGAGAAGCCTGAGCATTTTTCTTTGTTGACTATGGCGAACAGGTCGATCAGAGGAAACTCCAACTTTTAAAAGTAAGAAAGGAGAACTTGTGGGTGGAGTTCCCATTCGTGGGTCTGCTGGGGCGTCCTGCTGAGCAGGTCTGAAAGATTGCAGTCCATCGTTGGCAGATACTCTGCCAACAGATGAATGTGATGGTAAGAGCCCAGGGTTGTTACAGCTGAGAGGATTGTGTCCTCCCCTGTTTTTCTAGATAGTACACGGCTGTCATATTGTCCGCCCGGACTGGGACAACCTTGTAGGATGGATAAGGAAGGAAAGCTTCCAGTGCTAGGAAGATCGCTTGAAGCTCCACGTAGCTGATGTGCAGAGATCTCAAAGCCCTTGTATTGTCGAGTCTTGTAAGTGCGCACCAAACCACTCTGAACCATCTGTTGTAAGAGTGATGTGAGGTAAAGGCCCCCTTTCAACAGATCGTTGGAGTTCCACCATTGCAGAGAACGGCGAGTGTGGTGGTCTATGAATACATGAACCTCAAGGTGACCCTGTAATTGAGGCCACTGGCGAGACAGACTTTGCTGTAGTGGGAACATGTGTAGCCTTGCGTGGCAAACTATGGAAATGCAAGACGCCATCATTCCCAGTAGACACAGGACAGTCCAAACTGCACATTTTTTGTTTGGCTGGAATTGAGGTAGAATTATTTGAACATTTAATATTTGAGCGGGATTGGGGAACGCTAAACTTGACTGTGTGTTAAGGATTGCTCCTAAGAATGTTTGAAATTGAAAAGGCTGAAGGTGAGATTTGGGGACATTGATGGTGAACCCCAAATTGTGGAGCAGATCCGCGGTCAACGAATGTGTTGTTGGCTGTGCTGCAGTGTGCTGACTCTGAAGAGCCAATCGTACAGGTATGGGAACACGTGAATGTTTGGTCGTCATAGATGTGCTGCACCCACTGCCAAGCACTTCGTGAAAACTTGGGGTGCTGTAGTGACCCCAAACGGAAGAACTTTGAATTGGTCATGTTTTCCTCCTATGAAAAACCTGAGGCATTAGTGTTGAGCAGGATGTGTGGGTATATGAAATTAAACATCTTTAGGTCTAGTGTTGCCATAAAGTCGCCCTGTTGTACTTCGTGTTGAGCAGGATGTGTGGGTATATGAAATTAAGCATCCTTAGGTCTAATGTTGCCATAAAGTCGCCCTGTTGTACTTCGCGTTGAGCAGGATGTGTGGGTATATGAAATTAAGCATCCTTAGGTCTAATGTTGCCATAAAGTCGCCCTGTTGTACTTCGCGTTGAGCAGGATGTGTGGGTATATGAAATTAAGCATCCTTAGGTCTAGTGTTGCCATAAAGTCGCCCTGTTGTACTTCGTGTTGAGCAGGATGTGTGGGTATATGAAATTAAGCATCCTTAGGTCTAGTGTTGCCATAAAGTCGCCCTGTTGTACTTCGTGTTGAGCAGGATGTGTGGGTATATGAAATTAAACATCCTTAGGTCTAGTGTTGCCATAAAGTCGCCCTGTTGTACTTCGTGTTGAGCAGGATGTATGGGGTATATGAAATTAAGCATCCTTAGGTCTAATGTTGCCATAAAGTCGCCCTGTTGTACTTCGTGTTGAGCAGGATGTGTGGGTATATGAAATTAAGCATCTTTAGGTCTAGTGTTGCCATAAAGTCGCCCTGTTGTACTTCGTGTTGAGCAGGATGTATGGGTATATGAAATTAAGCATCCTTACGTCTAGTGTTGCCATGAAGTCACCCTGTTGTACAAGTGGAATGACATCCCGTAGGGACTATATGAAAGTGTTCTGATAGGATCTAGTGGTTCAGAGGTTTGCGGTCTAAGATTGGTCTTCGTATTTATGGGGCTCTGGGAGTGAGGAACCCGATACGCACCCTGTCCTCCATGCTTGTTCACCCTTGGCACCGCAAGCCAGCTGGTGAAATGGCTCTATGTCGCATTAGTGGAGGCTTCCACAGGCCCCCTGAATGGATTGCGAGTGCGTGGGGGCAGAGTCCTTACCGACTGAGTGGCGTACGGTTTTGCACTATTCGTGGAAGGTCTCCAGGAACACCCGGTTGAAATATAGAGGCCACAGGTTGCAGAACAGGGATGTTGTTGCACGGGCTGGGGCAGAGCACTAGTATGGGAGGAAGCCAAGGGAGTGAGAATGCGCCCGATTGCGGATCAATGGAGAGAGGCTATGGCTGAATGGGAGAAACCGGTGGGATTTAGCAGTGGGGGGGTGGGGGGTTGGGGGGATAGTCGGAACACCCACTACAGATAGATGCCGTGGCACAAGTCACTTATGCAGGATCTCCTGGAGCACCAGGGGTTTGATTTCTGAGAAGGGGGTGCACAGGCCGGATAAGTCCCTGGGAGTATGGCCAGGTACAGGAGACAGGTGGAGGGGGGGGCTAACGCAGGATAGGGCCTGGATTACTAGGTGGCTCAGGTTCATAGCACAAAGATCACTAATGCTTTTCATCAGGGAATCCACAAACCTCCTTCTTCAGGGAGCCACTTTCCTTCAGGGCCTGCAGCTCGAAGGGGCTGAGGAGCTCCAGATCAAGTCTCTTGGGGATCAAAGACGTTCCCTCCCGGGACTTTCGCCCACGCTTCAGCTCCTTGGACATCAACACCTGACTCTTGCTGCTCGACGCAGCCAACAGCAGCACTGGCTTGGATGGCGAGACAACACTGGATGTCGGGCTCCTCTTAAACCCGAAGGGGCTGCCAGTCTTCCCAATGTTCTGCTGAAAGATATCCTGCAAAAAGAGAACGCTTTAGTTCAGTCACATGTTCGTCTTGCAAAGCAACTATCTCCCCACTGCCGGTTACCACTGATCCCGGTCTGCTCCATAGCCCCCTCTCCCGCTGTGCCAGACAGGATGCAGCACCCAAAGCCCAACCCCTCATCAGGCACAATATATCTTGCTTTGTGTCAGAGCACTCACACCCCTAATCAGTCTAAAGAAAACGATCAGAGATTAGGTTGGGCTGAGGAGAGGATAAAAAGTGTGGTTGTAGGAAGCTGGCTCTGCATATACTTCACCAAAGTAAGGTAGAGCGTGCACAGAGTCCAGTGGATCCCTAGAGGCTTTACAGAGGCTCAAGTAGCTAAGGCTAATGCTCTCTTTAGTGGTAGTGTGGGCGAGCAGTTCGGCTTATCGGAGGGCAGTGCTAAGCATCTGTTGTACACAAACAGGCAATTAATAATTACACACACAAAGTCTGAATCCGGGACCAATGGTTTGTAAAAATATTACTTAGTTGCATTAAAATACGTTTTGCAATATCACTGGTTTTCAATGTAAAAAGTGAACACTTGAACATTTAGCAATCAGTACAATGTTATCCTATGGGAGTACACACAATCAGCAATATGCAGGTGTGCAAAACACACCATTTTTGCCTGGCTTGTGAGGCAACTTTGACTGAAGCGTACTGGGACCCTGCTTTCCAGGTTCCCAGTAATGGTCGTCTTTCCCTAAAAACGATCCCACAGTTTGGCCTTCAGCCCCCCATAAGCCCCTAGAAAATGGTACCTGGGTACCAAGGGCACTGGGACCGAAGAGGGTCCCCTAGGGACCCCTCACCCAGGCCATGCAGACTGCCACTGCAGCATGCATGGTCTGGTGCAGACAAAAGACAAAAGACAAAGTTGACAGGGCACGCTGCCTGTGGTGCCATTTCAACTACCACTTCTACAGGTCCTACAGCCCTAAGGCACGGTGCATGATACCACAGGTGTGGGCATATCTGCGTGAGCCTTCCAATATTTACGCCCATTCTTAGATATTCTAAGGGCCAGTGAAGCCATAGAGAGTACATAGGCTGGAAACCATGATGGCTTCTCTGAACCCAGGAATGTCTGGTACCAAACTACCCCCGTCAATAAACCCACACGGATACCAGTGTGGAATTTATTGGAACCTGTACTCAGAGGGCGCCTCACAGGTGCCCCCTTAAAACCTACCAACCCTGGTGTGGCCGCAGACTGGCTTTAGGCTGCCTACCACCACCGGACATATTTCTGGACACCTAGGTCGATAGCCTCTGCTCTCTGGGACCAGAAACAGAAACAATGCACATCTTGGGTAAGTACCCCATTGGCTACTACCCTTCACTTCCCTGAACACCCCTAAATCCAGCATTTAGGTGGCCCCTTGACACCAGGAACTCTGATTCACCTGACCCAAAAGGAAGGCCAAAGAAGAGCCGCAGAACACAACAACTGAAGACTATTTGTGGACTTGGTGCCAAACTCTGCCAGACTGGTTTTGTCCATACAATTGCAAATACTAGACTCGTCCTGCAGCTGTGCATCCTCTAAGGCATCAAAAGTGCTGCCAGCACTTTGCTAAACAGTCAGCATCCCCCCTGAAGTGGAGGAACCACTTCCCTGCAACCTGCAGGCACCGATCGCAACGTCCGGTTAACCGATATGCTGACCACTGGGTCCACCGACGCAGCAGTCAACCGGAAGGAGGTCAGTGAGCTCCAGAGGGTCAGATCAGTTTCCCCACCAAGTTTGTAGATGCCAGGACCACAGGAGCCACCCTGCACCACTACTCGGGGTAGCAGACCTATTGCAGCAATCCAGGCATGTTTAGATTCTAGCCCGGACACCAACACCGTTTAAACTGACCTGCAGACGTGGGACTCCTGCACCAGGGAGGCCTTTACCGAGCATGGCCCTGCTGTCCTGTTTTGTCCCCCTATGAAGGTCTGACCAAGAGCGGTGAGCACCTTCGACACACAGGAACAGCCGACCACAGCCCCCTGCTCCCGAACTCCCCTGCAAGGGTCCACGAATACAGACTGTGACCCCCTGCTCCAAAGACCCTCACAAACTGAGCGCCCGGTTGGAAGCTTCTGGAGTTGTACCAAAGTCCCCCTCTGCAGCCTGTTTTTTCGGTGGCCACTCCTTTCTCAACGGTTAGTGCACGGCTACCAATCCATTCAGCACCTCTGCACTCGGACACTCCAAGGCAGGTAAATCCGAAACGCTAGTGAATCTTGTGACCTTTACCTCCTAGTTCCCAAAAGGGAACCCCCGAAATACGATTGCAAATAATTGTACGCAGTATATGTTTATTTCGCCATAGGACAGCATTAATGCACAAAAGCGCATTAGTGTGACATTTTTGCTTGGCTGTAAAAATTGATAACTCAAAAAGTACTTACTAATTCCGAAGATCATGGTGTCTAAAATAATATAAAAACCTGATATTTTTCTAAATTGGTCTCAAGTTTCTTCTAGAGTTTCAATCAATCAATCAAGGCATTTATAGAGCGCACTACTCACCCGGAGGGTCTCAAGGCGCTTGGGGGGGGGGGGGGTGCCGCTACTGCTCGAACAGCCAGGTCTTGAGCTTCTTCCTGAAGGAGAGGTGGTCTTGGGTCAGGCGAAGGTCGGTCGGGAGGGTGTTCCAGGTCTTGGCGGCCAGGTAGGAGAAGGACCTTCCTCCTGTTGTCGCTCTTCGGATGCGGGGGACGGCGGCGAGGGCGTGGTTGGTCGATCGGAGGTGGCGTTTGGGAGCGTAGAAGTTGAGGCGGTTGTTGAGGTAGCTCGGGCCATGGTCATGTAGGGCTTGGTGTGCGTGGGTGAGGAGACGGAAGGTGATTCTCTTGTTGACGGGGAGCCAGTGCAGGTCTCTCAGATGTCCGGAGATGTGGCTGCGTCGGGGGATGTCGAGGATGAGTCTGGCTGAGGCGTTCTGGATCCGCTGGAGTCTCTTCTGGAGCTTGGCGGTGGTTCCGGCGTAGAGGGCGTTGCCGTAGTCCAGTCGGCTGGTGACGAGGGCCTGGGTGACCGTCTTCCTGGTCTCGGTGGGGATCCACCGGAAGATCTTCCGTAGCATGCGCAGGATGTTGAAACAGGACGCGGAGACGGAGTTGACTTGTCTGGTCATGGAGAGGGAGGAGTCCAGGATGAAGCCCAGGTTGCGTGCGTGGTCTGTCGGTTTGGGTGCGGTGCCCAGGGCGGGGGGCCACCAGGAGTCGTCCCAGGCGGAGGAGTCGTCCCAGGCGAAGGGCGAGGAGCCTAGGATGAGGACTTCCGTCTTGTCTGAGTTCAGTTTCAGGCGGCTGGTCGTCATCCACTCGGCTACGTCTTTCATCCCTTCGTGGAGGTTGGTTCTGGCGGCGGCGGGGTCGTTGGTCAGGGAGAGGATCAGCTGGGTGTCGTCGGCGTAGGAGATGATGTTGAGGTTGTGTTGGCGTGCGATGACCGCAAGGGGGCTCATGTAGACGTTGAAGAGGGTGGGGCTGAGCGAGGAGCCCTGAGGAACGCCGCAGATGACTTCCGTGGCTGCAGATCTGAACGGTGGCAGGCGTACTCTCTGTGTCCTTCCAGCGAGGAAGGAGATGAGCCACTCCAGAGCCTTTTCCTGGATTCCGATGTTGCTGAGGCGCTGCACTAGGGTGCGGTGGCAAACAGTGTCGAACGCCGCGGAGAGTTCTAGGAGGATGAGGGCTGCTGTTTCACCGTTGTCCAGCAGGGCTCGGATGTCATCGGTGGCAGCGATGAGGGCGGTCTCGGTGCTGTGGTTGGCTCGGAAGCCAGACTGTGAGGGGTCGAGGGATCCATTTGTCTAGAGGAAGGCGGCCAGCTGCTTGTTGACGGTCTTCTCGATGACTTTGGCTGGAAACGGGAGGCGCGAGATGGGGCGGTAATTCTTGAGTTCGGTGGGGTCCGCTGTTGGTTTCTTTAGTAGAGCGCTGATTTCGGCGTGCTTCCAGCTCTCAGGGAAGGTGGCGGTGTCGAAGGAGGTGTTGATGATGTCCCGCAGGTGGGGTGCGATGACAGCGTCGGCCTTGTTGAAGACGTGGTGAGGGCAGGGGTCTGTCGGAGATCCGGAGTGGATAGAGTTCATCGTGCAGATGGTGTCTTCTGTGTTGATCTGGGTCCAGGCGCTGAGGGTGGTGGTGGGGGGCGTTGGTGCGGTCGTGGGGAGCGTTGTTTGTGGGCTGAAGCTGTTGTGTATGTCAGCGATCTTGTTGTGGAAGTAGGAGGCGAGGGAGTTGCAGAGGTCTTGCGACGGGGTGATGTCGTTGATTCCGGCGTTGGGGTTGGAGAGCTCTTTCACGATGTTGAAGAGTTCCTTGCAGTTGTGTGCGTTGTTGTCCAGCCGGTCCTTGAATGCTGATTTCTTGGTGGCGTGGATCAGTTGATGGTGCTTCCGGGTGGCGAGCTTGAGGGTGGTCATGTTGTCCGGTGTTGGCTCCCTTCTCCAGGCTTTCTCGAGGGCTCGGCAGTTCTTCTTGGAGCTCTTGAGTTCGTCGGTGAACCATGGGGCCTTCTTGCTGCCGGGTCTGCTAGGCGGGGTCCTCAGTGGGGCGAGGTAGTCTGCGCAGTTGCTGATCCACTTCGTGAGGTTGTCGGCGGCCTGGCTGGGGTTCGCTGAGCTGGCGGGAGGGTGTTGGCTCAGGGAAGTGGCGAGCTGGTTTGCTGTGATCTTGTTCCAGTTTCTTCGAGCAACCTGTTGCTGGTGGTGGTGGATCGTGGATCTTCTGAAGGTGAAGTGGACGCAGCTGTGGTCCGTCCAGTGGAGTCCGGTGGCGTGGCTGAAGACGATGTCCTTGCTAGAAGAGAAGACAGCGTCGAGTGTGTGTCCGGCGAGGTGGGTGGGGGTGGTCACCAGCTGCTTGAGTCCGAGGATGGCGAGGTTGTCAAGCAGGGTGGTGGTGTTGCGGTCGTTGTTGTTCTCCAGGTGGAAGTTGATGTCCCCCAGGAGGATGAAGTCAGCGGAGGGGAGGGCGTGCGGGCTGATGAAGTCGGCGATGTCTTCGCTGAATTGTGTGCGTGGTCCCGGGGGTCGGTAGATGAGGGTGCCTCTGAGGGTGGTTTTGGGGTCCGTGTGGATCTGGAAGTGCAGGTGTTCGGCGGTTGTCAGGGTGTCGTCGGTGTTGGTCGCGATGCGGATGGTGTCTCTGTGGATGATGGCGATGCCTCCTCCAGTCTGGTTGCCGCGGTCTCTTCGGGTGATCTTGTAGCCCTCTGGGATGGCGATGGCGATGTCGGGCGCTGAGGAGTCGTTCATCCAGGTTTCCGTGAGGAAGGCGACGTCAGGAGCTGTGGTGTCGAGGAGGTTCCAGAGTTCGATGGCGTGTCTGTGGACGGAGCGGGTGTTGAGTAGGATGCACTTGAGGTGGTTGCTGCTGGTGTTCGGCTTGGCGGGCGCTGGTGCGGGGCATGTCCGGATGCAGGTGAACTTGCAGGCGTGGCAGCTGAAGGGTCCGTGGGTTCGTCTCGGGGTGGCTCGGTAGCATCCCGGGATTCGGCCGGTGTTGAGTGCGTTGAGGGTGGCGGTGTCGTACGTCCGGCGGGGGCCAGGGGTCTTGGCCCTGGGCGCGGTCCAGGCACGGACGGGCGCAGACGGGCTTACCTTTGGCGCTCAGTCGGTGCTCCCGCTGCACGCGTCCGCTGCGCGGTCGCTCTGGGGGCGTCATAAAAAGGGAGCCGGTCGGGAGGGTCTGCGGGAGGGGGAGCCAATCGGCTGGCGGGGGGGCAGGGCCGCGGGCTAGGGCGGCGGGAAAATCTGGCGCGGCCTCGGCGGGCCTCGGGTGGCGGGAGGCTGGTGGGCTCGGCGGCCCTCGGGTGGCTGGGGTGGCGGGAGGCTGGAGTGCTCGGCGGCCCTCGGTGGCTGGGGCTGAGCAGGCAGGCACAGGAGCGTGGGGTGACCAGGCCAGGAGGCGCAGAGTTTGTGTCTCATTTATTGCTTCTTTGTGTAAAACAAATGCTTAAAACTACCCTCCGATAAGCTTAAACTGCTCGTCCACACCACCACAAAACCGAGCATTTCGGATTATTAAGTTAAGCAATACAAGCCAATACAGGTAGTCGGGACTTTCTATGTAGTGTACCTCTTGGTAGCACACTACATAAAACAGGCCAGCTTCCTACAAAGGACACAGAGCGTAAACTTCCTGCACTCCCTGCTTCCCTGAGGGAGAATATTTAATATTGTAAATAGTGACACATTCAAACAGGAAGAAAAATGTCAGAAAATATTTCTTCGAACAGAATAATGTATTAAAGTGGCACGCTGCAGGCAGCATGCCAGCTTTATCAGTGTCTCATGGAGGTATTAACGAACACTTAAGAGACAAAACGAATATGTAGTCCTATACTGAGTATTTATCAAACTAGCATTGTTACGTGCTGCTTACAGATGCAGGGGTCAGTGAAGAGAGCCCCCCATTAGGCCAGCAGGAGTTGGAACTCAATACTACAATCAAATGTTCCACAGGGTTCTCAGGTGGAAAGATCAGGAGTGTATAAAGCGTGCCACACAACTCCTAGTAATGACTTGTACAACTTCACACAAAGACAACATCACACCCAGCTACTCTGCAACACACTTAAAACTGCCCACTTACTTACTACAGAGTTAACATGTAGGGTGTGCAAAAGTGCTCCAAGGAGCGCAGTGGTGTCTGGGTCACATGGGCTTGTTGCCAAGCAAGCAGACATATTTACAACAACTATATGACATTTAGTCATTTCCGAGAGCCCACTCTCATTCATGGCAGTTGCTGGTCTATACAAGGTTCACTATCTGGAATCAAAGGGCTTCTCGCCAGGACAGAAATGCCTTTAAGATACTGGGTTGTTCTTTTGTCAAAGCTTCCATTTGGCTGCTCTTTTGCAAGGAAACAAAACTGTTTTTTCATGTTTTGATGTTCCACTTTTGAGATTAAGAATTAGTAAGATGATCAGTCAAGCATACGATTGCTGAATATGCATAATAAATGTTTAATAACATTAACATACAAACAGTTTCTTTTTATTTTACTATTCTGCTATTGATCAAATCGATGTGCAAAGGGGAGAGCTGGCCCTGAGATAGATGATATGTTTTTTTTTACATATTCTGTTTAGATTGGTCATTTAGCATGTATCTGAGACGTTATGGCAAAAACAGCAAAATAAATATTCTTAAATGCACATGAACAATAACCAGACGTATATTTATGTTTTTTCTAGCTCAGTGAAGGAAGAATCTGCACCTCAGAGGGTGCAGTTACCATCAGAGAGAGTATTCAATTCCTTCTCCATGGACACCTGTATAATGCAAAATCTGCAGGGGATGGTTAATAAAACAAATACAGATTGCACGGCCACATGCAAATTATCTGTGGGCATTCCTGCTGATACGCTGAACCGTGGCATGAAGGTCTGGCCATGAGTTGCTGTGCCACGGCCTCCCCACTCTGAGCCCCTGCTGCTCACCCATCCATTCCACGGCTGTGTCCATATGCGCAGGTCACTTACTTCCACCAGGCGGATTTCCTTGGCGAGGTCTTTGATGAGCTGCACGGTTGTTATCGTCTCCGGGATCTCTTCTTCATGGTCCACTATTGCCTGGGAACGCAACAGACATTACGTTTAGCACCACTTTCAACTCGGAACATAAGACAATCTGAAATGATGGGGCTTGTGAGCCCCTGTGAGGGGAAAGATTTATCTAAACCCCTGCACAAGCGTTCAGGAGCAGACGTAACACTCAGCAGGACTGTGAACGAGGCATGTGTAGGAGTAGACATAACACACAAGAACACCTCACCTCCGCCCCCGCCCTCAGCTACTCCTCCCCCCACCACGACGGATGCCAACACAGCAGCAAACAACCTTCACCAATGGACCACCAACTGTGCCAACAATCTTGTCCCCTTCAGAACTCCACCAGGCGACAACGCGAAAGCCAGGTAGTTCAACACAGACCTCTGAGAATCCAACCGCTCTTGCCGACGACTAGAGAAAACATGGAAAAACTGAAAAACCCCAGAAGCACGCTCAGCCTACAAGGC
This sequence comes from Lissotriton helveticus, assembly GCF_964261635.1. Classification (NCBI taxonomy): domain Eukaryota; kingdom Metazoa; phylum Chordata; class Amphibia; order Caudata; family Salamandridae; genus Lissotriton; species Lissotriton helveticus. Next base: position 12,116,867 of record NC_136071.1, read on the forward strand.
CACAACCACGGCACACCACCAACTCATCAAATCACCAAGAGAAAATTTGTCCAAGGCAGAATCCTCTCAAACGCCCACAACTCCAAAGAACACTCCGCCATCATACAACAATTCACCAGACCGAACATCAAAACTACTGACGTCCCTCCCTCCCAAGACCTCTGCAACAAACTCAGCTCCTTCTTCCACTACAAGATCAAGACGCTCTACAACAACTTCGAAGACCTAGACCACGGCACTAGCACAACACACCCAACCAGCTACGCCATCCAGCCGACCCTCCTCACCTGGACCACTCTCACCACAGAAGACAGCGCACAGACTATGAAAACCATCCACTACGGAGCACCCATTGACCCCTACCCACCGCACATCTTCCATAGGGCCGCCACCACCATCGAACCTGAACTACAACGAACGATCAACTGCTCCCTCGAGACAGCCACATTCCCGATAACTGGAAACGTGCCAAAGTCAACCCCCTTCTCAAGAAGCCCTCCACAGACCCAACAGACCTCAAGAACTTCAGGCCAATCTCTCTTCTCCCCTTCGCAGCCAAAGTCACTGAAAAAGTAGTCAACACCCAGCTAGTGCTCTCATAGAGACCAAAAACATCCTCGACTCCTCTCAGTCTGGATTCCGCAGCAACCACAGCACCGAGACCGCCCTCAAAGCCACCACTGATGACATAAAGCGCCTTCCTCGACCAAGGCCACACTGCAGCCCTCATCCTCCTAGACCGGTCAGCAGCCTTCGACACAGTCTCCCCCAGCACACTAGGCACCAGACTCCACAACACCGGCATCCAGGGAACTGGATTCAATCTTTACTCTCAGGCAGAACACAAAGAATAAGACTTTCGCCCTTCATCTCAGAATCTACAGAGATCAGACGCGGAGTACCACAAGGATCCTCCCATAGCCCCACGCTCTTAAACATCTGCAAGGCTCACCTTGTAACATATCGATAGAAAACAAGGAGTCAACATAGTCTCATATGCCGACAACACCTCACCAAGGAATCAGACATCAGCAGGCACAGCTTCCAAGAGGGATGAAGGGCATCGCATCCTGGATGAGTAGCAGCTGCATGAAGCTCAACTCAGAGAAAACATAAGTCCTCATCTTCGGATACACCCCCTCCGCATGGGACAACACCTGGTGGCCCCCCCCCCCCCCCGTCCTTGGTGGCCCATATACGGACCACGCGCGAAACCTCAGCATCATACTAGATGTCATTCACCATGAACCGCCAGATCAACGCTGTGTCCTCCACATGCTTCAACACCCTCCGCAAGACCTTCAAATGGATCTCACCCTCCAGAATCCAGGAAGACCATCACCCATGCACTCATCACCAGCAGAGTGGACAACGGAATGAATATGCTACTTACCAGTATGCATCTGTTCTTGGCATGTAGGGCTGCTAACATTCATATCTTAGCATTAGATCGCCGCCTAGTGTTGGGCTCGGATGATTGCACATTGTTGTCCTGGAAGAGTCTTCGAAGTATCCTGAGATAGGTGGCTCCTCCCCTGGACTACAGTGCGCATGGGCATCGGCTCCATCCCCAGATTGTTTTTCGCCATTGTGGCAGGAGATGGAGTGAAAGTGTAAAGGATGTCCATGCTAATGAATAAATACAATAGTATATCTGCAGCTGCGACAGGCACCGGGGAGGAGGGCGGGCGATATGAATGTTAGCAGCCCTACATGCCAAGAACAGATGCATACTGGTAAGTAGCATATTCAGTTCGAGGCATGTGGGCTGCTAAATTCATATCTTAGCATAGAATACATAGCAGTCCCTCCATCAGCGGCGGTTGCCCGTGCCAGCTGCAGAAACCTGAAAAAGTGTCTTTAGAACAGCCTGTCCTACAGCTGCTTGCTGCTTGGAATGCACATCAACACAGTAGTGCTTTGTGAAGGTATGTGGTGTGACCCACGTGGCTGCTCTGCAAATATCCTCTAAAGGAATGTTCCCTAGGAAAGCCATGGATGCCCCCAGTTTGCGTGTGGAGTGCGCTCTGGGGGGTATTGTTAAAGTGCGCTTGGCTTTTTGATAACATATCTGGATGCACTTAACAATCCACCTGGCTATCCCTGCTTTGGAAATTGGGTTGCCTTTGTGTTGTGGTGCGAAGGCAACAAAGAGTTGTTTCGTCTTTCTAAAGGGTTGTGTTCTGTCTATGTAGTACATCAACGCCCTCCGTACATCTAAGGTATGGAGCATTCTTTCCGCCACCGTTTGCGGGTTTTGAAAGAATGCTGGCAAGTCAATAGTTTGATTAAGATGAAACTGTGACACCACCTTAGGAAGGAATTTAGGGTTAGTGCGTAGCACCACCCTATTTGGGTGAATTTGAATGAACGGCTCTTGTATGGTGAGCGCTTGCAGCTCACTGACACGCCTCAGAGACGTAATAGCTATCAGAAAGGCCACTTTCCACGTAAGGAATTGGAGCTCACACGAGTGCAGTGGCTCAAATGGTGGCCCCATCAGTCTGGTGAGAACGACGTTGAGGTTCCACACCGGAGCTGGTGGAGTTCTTGGGGGAATGACTCTCTTCAGACCTTCAAGGAAGGCTTTAATGGCGGGCACCCTGAAGACAGAGAGGTGCTGCCTGTTCTGAAGATAAGCCGCTATGGCTGAGAGATGTATCCTAATGGAAGTGTACGCCAGATTGCACTTGTAGAGATGTAACAGATAACAGATGATGTTGGGAATAGATGCATCTAGCGGGTTGATGTCATTGGACGTACAGTAGATGACAAAACGCTTCCACTTAGCAGCATAGCATGCTCTAGTAGTAGGTTTCCTTGCCTCCTTGATGATACTCATGCATTCGGGAGGTAGGTTAAGGTATCCAAACTCTAGGACTTCAGGAGCCAGATCGCCAGGTTGAGCTGTCGTGGATCTGGATGCTGAATGTCTCCATGGTTCTGCGTCAAAAGACTGGGTGTGAGGCGCAGTCTTTGATGCGGCACCACCGAGAGTTCGAGGAACGTGGTGTACCAAGCCTGGCGCGCCCACGTTGGAGCAACCAGGACGAGTGTCATGGAGTGCTGCCTTAGCTTTCTTGCGACCAGCGGTATTAGAGGGGCTGGCGGAAAAGCGTATGCAAATTTGCCTGACCAGTTCATCCATATCGCATTCCCCTGCGACTGTGGGTGAGGGAACCTGGCGGCAAAGAGTCGGCATTTTGCGTTCTCCTTTGTTGCGAACAGGTCTATCTCCGGATGACCCCACTGTTGGAAGAACGGGTGGAGAACAGAAGGGTGTATCTCCCACTCGTGCATCTGATGGCTGTATCTGCTGAGCAGATCCGCCATCTGATTGTCCTTGCCCGGGAGGTGTTCTGCCATGAGGAAGATGTTCCTCTGAATGGCCCACTTCCACATGCTCTGAGCCAGATGAGACAGCTGTGGCGAGTGGGTGCCTCCCTGCTTTTGAATGTAGTACATCGCGGTCATGTTGTCCGTCCGGACTAGCACGACCTTGTTGCTCAGATGTACAATGAAGGACTTGAGCGCCATGAAGATTGCCATCAGTTCCAGATAGTTGATGTGCATCTTCTGTTGCTGCGTCGTCCATAGTCCCTGCACTGTGTAAGTGAGCACATGAGCTCCCCATCCCTGGAGAGACGCGTCCGTTGTCAGGATAATCTGCGGCACAGGCTCTTGGAACAGTCGGCCCTTGCAAAGGTTGTATGGAGTCCACCAATGCAGAGAGTCGTATGCCCGACTGGTAACCAACACTAGGTCTGTCAATTGCCCACGAGCCTGTGTCCACTGATTCGCTAAGCACTCCTGGAGCGGGCGCATATGCAACCGTGCGTGAGGGACTATGAAGATGCAGGAGGCCATCATGCCTATCAACTGCATGAACACTCTCGCTGGCAGGGAGTGTCGTGGTCTGAATCGTTGGATCAGCGACTGAATGCTGTCGATTCTGACTTGGTTTGGCTGAGCCATGGCTGTCAGGGTGTTGATCGTAGCACCCAGGAACTGCCGGACATGTGCCGGCTGAAGATGCGATTTTGGGTAGTTCAGGGAGAAACCCAGATCGTGAAGCAGGCGAATTGTAGTCGACATGTCTGCGGCGCACTGTTGCTCCGACTTGGCTTGTACGAGCCAGTCGTCTAGGTAGGGGTAGACATGGATATTCTGCCTCCTGAGGTGCGCCGCCACTGTCGCTAGACACTTGGTGAACACCCTCGGGGCTGTTGTGACTCCGAAGGGTAGGACTTTGAACTGGTAGTGCCTGCCTTGAATAGTGAACCTGAGATATTTCCGGTGTGACGGGTGTAGTGGAATATGGAAATAAGCATCCTTGAGATCTAAGGTTGCTAAGAAGTCTCCCTGGTTTAGCAATGGAAGAATCTGCTGCAGTGTAAGCATGTGGAAATGTTCCGATAGTATGTACAGGTTGAGGGGACGTAGATCGAGAATGGGCCTGAGAGAACCGTCCTTCTTTGGAATAAGGAAGTACAGGGAATATACCCCTGTGCCTTCCTCCCCCACCGGCACGAGCTCGATTGCGCCTTTTTGCAGCATCGCCTCTACTTCCTGCTGCAATAAGTGCAAGTGCTCTGCGGACATAGGCCTTTGCCTTGGTGGGATGTTGGGTGGAGTGGATTTCAACTCTAGGCAATAACCATACTGAACTAATTGTCGCACCCACCTGTCTGTGGTGATGTTTCTCCAGACGGGCAGGAACTGCTGCAGTCTCCCCCCGACAGGTGTTAGGTGGTCGGGGGGCAGTGACAGAGAGTCACTGTTTGCTTGGAGTAGAGGTGCGGGAGCTGTTGTTTCCTCTGCCGCGACCTCTGTTGCTGTTGTTCCTATAACCTCCCTTGTTCTGCTTAGTGAACGAGGCTTGCGCCCCACCTTTGGAGAACTGGGATTGTTGACCCATCTGTCCTCTGGTGACTCCACGTGCACCTGAGCGACGAAAATTGCCGCCACGAAACTGTTGGGACTGCAGGGCCCCCATAGATTTAGCAGTTTCCGTGTCCTTCTTTATCTTCTCTAAGGTGGTGTCAACATCCGGACCAAACAGGCTATCAGGATTGACTGGCTGATTCAGAATTGTCGTCTGAATATCCTGCTTGAACCCTGAGATGCGGAGCCAGGCTTGTCTTCTCAGCATAACGCTAGTGTTGATAGCCCTAGCAGCTGTGTCCGCAGCGTCAAGTGCACACTTGATGGCTGCGTTTGATATTAGCTTTCCTTCCTCAATAAGCATCTTGGTGCCTTCTTGGAACTGTGGGGGCAGGTGTTGTATAACCTGTTCTAGGGTGTCGTAGTGCGCCCTATCATAACGCGCCAGGAGCGCCTGTGTATTTGCGATGCGCCAAAAGTTTGCCGCCTGTGCAGCCACTCTTTTGCCTCCTGCCTCAAGCACTTTGGACTCCTTGTCCGGGGGAGGAGCTTCACCCGTTGTCTGGGAGTTGGCACGTTTCCTGGCATTGGCAACCACAAGAGAGTCCAGTGGCAACTGTCCCCGGATGTAGACGGGGTCCGCAGGAGCAGGCCTGTACTTCTTTTCAATGCGAGGGTTGACCACTCTAGCCCTCGTAGGCTCCTTAAAAATGTCTCCAGCATGTTTGAGAACACCTTTCAGCATAGGAAGTGTCTTTACTGTCCTCTCAGATATGGCAAAGGTGTCAAAAAGGAAGTCTTCCTCAACCGGGTCGGCATGCATGTCCACATCATGATTGGCCGCCGCCCGTTCAATTAGTGCATGAAATCCTGCTGAGTCCTCAGTCGGGGATGCACGTGCGTTAAAGGTTTGCGGGTCTTGGCCCGCACCCTGGGTGTTTTGGTCACCAGAGTCGTCGTATGAATCTGGTTGTACATCAGGGTCATCGATGGGGAAATTGTACTGTTCATCCTCATCATCTTCCTCACCCACAGAGTGTTCTGGGGAGGGAGTAGGGCTCCGTCTAGGAGGAGGCTGAATCGGCTCCGTGAGGCCTAAGGCGTCAAGGGGCACCCTCTTCTTCTTCAACGGGATGACGTAGGGGTCCACCGGCTCCGAAGTGATCTTCCGTTTATAGAGGGTCAGCTTGCCGGTGGCAGCATCGATGAAATGCTCTGAATCGTCCACCGAGTCGAGTACACGACGTGGAAGAGGGTCTGGCAGTGAGGAAACCTGCTTCGGAGCCGATTTCGTCGAAAACGCTTTCGGCGCCTCCTTAGGTGGCAAGAGAAAAAGGAGTTTCCCCGAAGGCTTAGCCGGAGCGTCCTTTTGCGGCTGCGGTGATGACATCGGAGCCGATGGAGCAAGGGCCTTCTCCCTGATTCTCTGCAGTGACTCCGCAATGGGGGACGGTACACTGCCAGTGGGTTTCGTCGCCGACAAGGATGCTTTGAGCGGTCCCTCGGATCCGACGTCCTCGCGGGCCTTGTGCGGTTTGGGCGCGGAAACCTTCTTCGGGTCCTCCGAATCTTGAGGCCGGGGCGCCGACTTCTTGGGCGTAGCCTCTTTGGAGCCGACCTTGGCGGGCTTGGACGGCGCCGGAGCCGTTGATCCGAGCCGACCATCTTTCTTGGGGGCCCTTTCCTCGGGCGTCGGCTTCGATTTCGGAGCATCGGAATCGACCGACTTCCTCGGCTTCTGCGGACCGGAGGTCGACGGAGCCGACGGGGTGACGGGCACCGACTTCTTCACAGGCACGGCAGCCATTTTAGGAACACTCGAGTCCTTAGGTTTCAGTTTCGATTTCGGGTCGGCCATTTTAGGTGTTGACGACCCCGACGGTTTCAGTTTCGGTTTCGAAACATCGTGCCCAGCAAGTGAGTCCGAAGCCGGGCCCGAAGGCGGGGCTGTGGCTTGCGGCAACGGGTCCAGGGTAAGGCCGACAGGCGATCCCGTGTCCCGGTCGTCCTCGAAACTTTCGGGGCAGAGCTCGTCCGCAGAGCTGTCCGCCGCGGCCCCATAAATTTCATCGTCGTCTCCTACCTCTTCGACGTATTCGAGGACCTGACCCGTGACTCCGTCGTCGTCTCCCGGATCCGCCTCGACCTCCGACCGTGAGGGGGAGATTTGTAGAAGGTGACCCTGGACCTCTTCTTCCGGGTCGCCGAAGATGTTCTCCGGATCCGGGGCCGCTTGCCTAGCTTCCAAGCGCACCGCGCGCCGAAGCTTGAGAGTTTTCTTGGAGCGGAACTGTGCACAGGCCTTGCACTTGCCGTCGTCGTGGTCCGGTGAAAGGCACTTGTTACACACAGGGTGTAGATCGATGTGTGGGTACTTAGACCCACAGAGCGGGCAGTACTTGAACGGGCTCCGCTCCATGTCCGTAAAGGCTTGCTGTCGTGTCGCGATGAGAAGGCCTCAAAGTTTAGAAAGCGAAGAAAACTCCGCTTATTCCGGCTACAAGAGACGGAAGACTCGAGACCGAGCGCAGACAATACCGACGCAAGAAAATCGAGGCCTTTTGGCCGGTAAAAGATAGTTTAACTTGGTCCCGACAGTAAGACGTCGAAACCACATCCGAACCCAATGGCGGAAAAAAACAATCTGGGGATGGAGCCGATGCCCATGCGCACTGTAGTCCAGGGGAGGAGCCACCTATCTCAGGATACTTCGAAGACTCTTCCAGGACAACAATGTGCAATCATCCGAGCCCAACACTAGGCGGCGATCTAATGCTAAGATATGAATTTAGCAGCCCACATGCCTCGAACACATGCTATACGCCGGAATCAACAAAACTCTGCTCCACAAACTCCAGACCGTCCAGAACACCACAGCCAGACTCGTCCTCAACATACCACAACGTGACCACATCACCAAACACCTCTGCGACCTACACTGGCTACCAGTCAAAAAAAGAATAACCTTCAAACTGCTCACCCACGCCTCAAAGCCCCCACTACACCGGAGACCAATACCTCAACAAAAGAATGTTCTTCCACACCCCCAAGAGAAACCTCCGCCCTGCCGACCTAGCCCTAGCTACGGTCCTCCGCATCCAAAGGACCAGAGCAGGTGGTAGATCGTTCTCCTACATCACGGCCAAGACCTGGAATGAACTCCCCCTCTGCATCAGAGGAAGCCCGACACTGCACCTTTTCAGAAAGGATCTCAAGACCTGGTTCTTCGAAAGACCACAGCTGCTCAAAACCCACCCTCCCCACCCCCCAGCGCCTTAAGACCCTCATGGGTGAGTAGCGCGCTTTATAAATCCCCGATTCATTGACTCAGCAGGACTGTGAACGAGAGGTGTAGGAACAGATATAACACTCAGTAGGACAGTGTACGAGGCACATTGATCACATAAAAATGGTGGATTTGTGAGCAGCTCCCAGGGGAGCACGCACTGTAAATCCCATGTATATGCATGCGACGGCAACGTTCCTCAGCAGAACTTTACAACAGCCACTGCAGTAGCATGATTATGATGGGACATTAAAAACTAAGTCACTGGCAGGATCTCTCAAAAGTCCATGTGTACATAAACGGGAAATGTTCAGAAGCATTCCTCTCACCCATCAAGGCTGCAGATACACGGACGCATCTGTAGATCGACACCTGTAGAGCCCTTGAGAGGGAAAAATCCCTTCGTCTGGTCAAGGCTCGAGAGACATCTGTGAGGCTATAATTAGGCCTCCTGGTTTAATGATATTTATTATTACATTTCCGTCTGTATTTATCCATTTTTATTTGGTGTTTAGTGTATAAATTAACCCACATAGAGCATATTTTCACACTTCTGTAACGGATACAAATATACTCAAATTTCAATGTCCGAGGCTTTAGCTGTTTCTGGTACAATACAGTCATCTAAAAACATTGGCTTTCCAGAATATGAACAGCTTTATATTTGCACTTATCTAAGTTTCATTAAGAAATCGTTTTCCTTTTTAGGTCTCGCCTCTCAATGCGCATTGAGCGGAGCGAGACTATAGGGGCTTAAGCAAAGCAGACCTTACCTAGACTGGCGATTTGATGCTGTGCCCGTGCGCTAAAATGCGCGTGCACAGCATCAAATCGCCAGCCATCTGTTGCCCAGCTTGGTGCCGCTCCACCCCCTGCCTGATCAAAAGCTTTCACGGCCGGCCGCCTGTGCTTTCAGTTTCACGCCATTTAACTTGTTTAACTTGTTAATCCGTCGCCGCTCCCCTGCTCCAGCTTCCCCAACCCCCCCCCCCACACACACACACACACAATGCCGAGAGCTTGCTTTTAATTATATCATTTCGGCAATGCTTGGTTTTAACTCAAGTATGGAGTTTGCCAATCTGTCTTGCCAGAACGCATGCCTTCATTTCAACCACTACCTCCCGCCCGTCGCTCTGATATTCATATGTTCACACTGATTTACGATTTTTTTTAAATTTACTTGAAATGTTTTGTTTTTGGCGCTCGTGTTTTCAGTAGCTAATAAAGAAAGTTGCTCACATTTCTTCTTTCATCTCCAACCTACCACTTCTCCGTGTTGCTGCCTTTCGTCGCCTCCCTGTTGCTCACGCACCACGCAATGCCGAGAGCTTGTCCCCACCCCTCCTCCATCTTTAAACACTTCCTTTGCTGCCCCCGCCCCACACCCCTCCATACCGTCACCACTGGACTCGTTTATGTTTATGTTTTTTGCAATTTTTATAGCGCGCAACTACCCGGAGGTGTCTCGGCGCTCAGTAACAGAACACAGCTATGGCAGAAAATGTATGTGGGAAAACCAAGTTTTTAGTTTCTTCCTAAAGCTAATGAGGGTAGGGGCCATTTTGATGTGAAGGGGGAGAGTGTTCCAAAGTTTGGCTGTGGAGATCACGAAACATCTGTCACCCCAATTGGTCTTTTTAGTTCGATGAATTTTGAGCAAATGAGCTGAGGAAGAGCGGAGCGTTCTTGTATTTCTAGCGGGCAGAGGGCATCCTTGAGGAACTGTGGGCCTAAGTTGTTAATGGCTTTGTAGGCTATACATAATGCCTTGAATTTTGTACGGCTCCTAACTGGGAGCCAGTGCAGCTGTTGGATGTAAGGAGAGATGGAGGAGAACTTAGGAATGCCCAGTAGAACTCTGGCTGAGGCATTCTGTACTAGTTGAAGCCTGTTATGGACTTTTTCCTGAGCGTAAAGGAGAAGGGCGTTACAATAGTCTGTTTTGGCGAAGACCAAAGTGCTGATCAGGGTTTTACCGGCTGAAATGGAAAGGTTGGGTAGCAATTTATTGATTTTTTTCAGGGGAAGGAAGGAAGCGGAGACTACGGAGTTGACATGGTGGTTGAAGGTTAGTTTGTTGTCGAACATTACTCCGAGGTTACGAACCTTGGTGACAGGTTCAGGTGGAGGTCCCATCTCAGTTGGCCACCATTGAGGGGACCAAGTAGGTTCCAGTTTCCCGAATGTCATTATCTCTGTCTTGTCAGAGTTTAATTTGAGACAGTTTGCTGACATCCAGGAACTGATTGCCAGCATTCCAAATTGGAAGTTCGCGGCAACTGTCTCACCGTCGTTGTGTACCGATAACACCAATTGGGTGTCGTGGGCGTAGGTCGTGAGGGCAATGCCGTAAGATTTTATCACCCTCGCCAAGTCCGACACATATATGTTGAACCGTGTCGGACTTAGCGAGGAGCCCTGTGGTACGCCGCACGGAAGGGTGAAGGTATGGGAGGTGAAAGGGCCCATTTTTACTGCCTGAGTGCCGTTAGCTAAGAAGGAGGCGAGGAGTTCTTTGGCCTTGTTCTGAATGCCTATTGCTGAGACACGGTCGATCAGAGTGGCGTAATCGACCGTGTCAAAGGCTGCCGAGAGATCTAGCAGTATTAATACTGCTGCTCCTCCTTTGTCCAATGTCATCCTTATTTCGTCTGACGCTTTTATTAGAGCGGTTTCAGTTCCGTGTCCCTGTCTAAATCCAAATTGGGTTTCGTCCAGTAAGTTATTTTTGTCTATGAATTTCGAAAGTTGTATATTCATAGCTTTTTCAAATACTTTTGCTGGGAAAGGGAGGCATGCGATAGGTCTGTAACTGGATGGGAGAAGAGGATCAAGAGTAAGTTTTTTTAGGAGTGGTTTAATGATAGCCTCTTTCCAAACTGAGGGATATGAACCAGTGGTGAACATGGCATTGCAAATGTTCATTAAAGCGGGGGAAATGGCTTTTGGGATGAGATTGAGAATAGCGGGAGGGCACGGATCTAAGGGAGATCCTGATTTAGTGCTGGAGATTAGGCAGAGGACTTGTTCTTCAGTGACTGCTTGGAAAGCGGGAAAGGTGGGAGTATTCGTGGGAGGAGGTAGGTTGATAGTGGAGGTAGAAGGAGATTTATGATTGAAGGCTGAAAAAATGGTAGTGACTTTATCTTGAAAGTAATTAGCAAGGGAGTTACAGAGGGATTGAGATACGTCAGGGCGAGGGGCAGGGGGGTTTGAGAATTGGTTGACCACTTGAAACAATTCTCTTGCAGAATTTTTTGCTAGGTTGATTTGAAAGGTGTAATACAAGGTTTTTTCAGAGGTGATGAGGTCTTTATATTTGGAGAGAGCGCTTTTGTAAGCGATTTTGTCAGTGGGATTGTAAAAGCGGCGCCAGTGCCTTTCCAGATTTCGGCAATGTTGTCTCTGAAGACGTAGGGATTCCGTGAACCAAGGGGCAGAAGGAGACTTTCTGTTGCGTTGGATAGTCCATAACGGTGCAAGTTTGGAACAGGCCGTGTCTAAGCTACTGAGATAGTTACTGGAGGCAAGTGACGGATTGAGTTCAGTGGTGTTGATACTCTCGGTCAGCATCAAAGCAAGATGGGAGCTATTGATGTTTTTCCCGTCTCTGGAGGAGATAGGAGAAGAAGAGCCGGTTGAAGATGGAAGGGGTTTGAGTTTTAAGGAGAAACAGACTGCCGAATGATCAGTCCAGAAAAGAGGGATCACATCTGAAATTGAAATATAGGGATTACTAGTGAATATCCCGTCTAGGATATGGCCTGCCTTGTGTGTAGGCTGATTGACCTTTTGCTGAAGGCCTGCTGCAGATAGTTTGTTAATCAGAGCGGTGGTGTCAGGGTCACATGTGGAGTAAAGGTGGAAATTGAAGTCTCCCAAAATAGTGAAATGTGGAGCTCCAGCTGTAACCTCAATTAAGTTGTTGAGATTGTTGAGGAATTTAGATCTGTACCCCGGCGGGCGGTAGAGTAGTATGCCTACGAAAGATTGGTTATCAGAGAGGCTGATGGAGAAGGAAAAAGCTTTGCAATCCATGTGATTAAGATTGGTGGTTTTGACTTTGAGGCGATTCCTATAGATGGCTAGACCCCCACCTTTCTTTTTGATTCTGTCTAATCTGTGCACGCAATAATTTTCGGGGATGGCCGCCTTGAAATCAGGACCGGAGGAGTCATCACCCCAAGTCTCGGTGATGAATAAAAGATCGAGATTATGCGACTGAATAAATTCTAAGATTTCAGTTTTGTGTTTAGGAACGGAGCGTGCATTGATAAGTGCTTCTGAGACTTGTAGGGGGGTTGATATCAGGAAGGGTAGGGGTAGTGCAAGTAGAACATTTGTGAGGGCCTACCATGGGGTCCGTGTGTAACAGATAGGGTACGGGATGCGTAAGGTTAGCCGGGGGCCTCAACTTCCGCAGTTGAAAGGAGGTGTACCTGAGTAATGTCGGAGTTGGAGAAGACCGTGAAGCGGCCGGGCAAGGGGGGGTGGCCCTAGGGCTGGACTCGGCGCGGACGAGCGCAGACAAGCTTGCCTTAAGTGCGCCTTCGGCGCGCATTCGTCGCGCCCGCTGCGCTCGTCCGCTGCACTTCCGGTGAGTGTACATGCTTTATCTAAGTGGAGATGGAATAGGAAGGGGGGGCGTGGCCAGCACAAGAGGGCGTGTCAGTGGTAACCAGGAAATGGCGGCAATAAGTAAACAACTCACCCGCGGCAGCGAGAAATCCACTGTGCGGGGATGCCTGAAACCAAAGATTCAGATGCCTAGGAGATCGGTGAGATTAAAAAGCAAGTATTTCACAATTACAATTTTTAAAAGCGGAGCTATCGTTCTCCCGGCTTTTCGCCTCAGGAGGATTCTGTTAAGTGCAGCGCTAGTATTCAGCGCGCATTAAATAGCCAGGTGAAAGGGGGCGTGGCCAGCACAAGAGGGCGTGTCAGTGGTAACCAGGAAATGGCGGCAATAAGTAAACAACTCACCCGCGGCAGCGAGAAATCCGCTGTGCGAGGATGCCTGAAACCAAAGATTCAGATGCCCAGGAGATCGGTGAGATTAAAAAGCAAGTATTTCACAATTACAATTTTTAAAAGCGGAGCTATCGTTCTCCCGGCTTTTCGCCTCAGGAGGATTCTGTCCTCGTGCTTTCATTCGCTCCCTTTCTCCTCCCACCCAGCATGTTTCTTTCTTGCTGCCCCCGCCCCACACCTCTCCCCACCGTTAACGCTGGTTTAAAAGGTAGGCTCCTTTCGGCGTTTTATTTATGAACATTGTTGTGCTTGTATGTTTGAAACCCAAGTATGGAGTTTCCCAATCTGTCTTGCCAGAACGCATGCCTTCATTTCACTGACCACCTCCTGCCTGTCGTTCTAACTATTATTCATATGTTCACACTGATTTATGATTTTTTTAAAATTTACTTTAAATGTTTTGTTTGTGGCGCTCGTGTTTTCAGTAGCTAATAAAGAAAGTTGCTCACATTTCTTCTTTCATCTCCAACCTACCACTTCTCCGTGTTGCTGCCTTTCGTCGCCTCCCTGTTGATCACGAACTCGAATTCGAACTGTTCTGAACTAGAGTCTCATAATTTTCACAATTTTGCAGTAAAACGATCAAAGAGGTACTAACTTAATTTTGACATTATTGAAGTGCAGTTTATCTTGTCTTCCTCAGTACTTTGTACATCTCTCTAGAGATGTGGCCTAACGACCAGAGCTGCCATCTAAGTCACGTATATACAAAACATGTTGCATTACAAATGCTATAGGTGTCACATTCGCGAAAGTTATAACTATTGGCATTGTAAATGACAAAGCTATCCATTTAGCTATTTTAAAAACCAACACATAAATAAAATATTTGTCATTTACAAGACCAATAGCTCCAACTTTTCTAATGCGAGACCTATTGCATTTCCAATGCTTGTTTTTTTTTTAATCCCCTGTCAATTCTCTCACCTGCTGACCTGCCACACATCAGACAGTCGTGGGAACAACAAAATAAGAAAAATTTAATTGTTATTTCTAATGTGTTTACCTGTAAAAAAAAATTAGTTAAAATGGAAAACTGGGAGCTCTGGTTAAAATATATGTAAAGGTCACTGCTGCCCAAGACACAGGGTATCCTGTCACTAGAAAACAATCATTGGTACATGCCATCAAAAGAATGAAGAAAGGAAAGCAGGTCTTTTAGAAGCACAGGATCTTTAGCTTTTTCTTGGAGCAGTGGCAATCTGCTGTCCAGACGGATATATTCCTAGTTAAATACACCTCTGTGAACAGCCCTATCCACACCCAGGTTCTAAAGATGCAAGCGCTGAGGAAGATAAAGACCCCTCCGATGAGGCGATACGGTTTCTTCCAGCCTTGGCTCTCTAGTCAAGGGTGCGATTGTCGATCAATGCACCTGTATAGTTCTGAGGTAGACAGTCTCTGTAGACTTGGGTGAAACCGTGGCTAACATACGTGAAAAGCCATCAGGGAGCACTCACCTCTTTCTTAGTCCAGGCTCTGAAGGCCATGTTCAGAGCCTTCGCTCCGTGCACCAGGTATGACGCGGGGTGTCTCCGGTTCTCGCGCAAGCCTAAAAAATGGAGAGTAGTGAGATGAATGACATTCCACAACAGAATAAGTAAAGGGGGAGAAAGGGGGACAAGCAAGGAACATTTGTATTCGTGCAGTCTTGCATTCACAGGAGAATTGTACCATCACATACGTGTGTTTAAAACTGAGGCAGTAGGAAACTGTTGGCAAACTCAGGAGTAATGAACACTTTGTATTAAGATCAGAATGTTTTACTTGTCAATAACTACCCTTTTGGTTCAAGACATCTTCGAAAAGTACAGGTCAGGAAATATTGTCCAACTATACACTTAGACAACCAATGAGAGCAACAGGATTGCAGGAAATCGCGATCTAATAATATTTCGTACCCAGGGGTTTTCCGAAAGCCCGAATAAGAGGAGTGAATAGAATATTTCCTGGCCAACTATGGATCTACGGCTTGACTAACTGACAACAATCTTGTGGTGTAGTGTGTGTGGATACCAACCAACTGCTCCTAGGTGGTGCAGACCAGGGCAGTCCACGACGCTGCTGCTGCAGGAGGTGCAGGCCAGGGCCGTCCACGACGATGCTGCTGCGGGAGGTGCAGGCCAGGGCCGTCCACGACGATGCTGCTGCGGGAGGTGCAGGCCAGGGCCATCCACGGCAGTCCACGACGCTGCTGCTGCGGGAGGTGCAGACCAGGGCAGTCCACGACGCTGCTGCTGCAGAGATGCAGACCACGGCAGTCCACGACGCTGCTGCTGCAGGAGGTGCAGGCCAGGGCCGTCCACGACGATGCTGCTGCGGGAGGTGCAGGCCAGGGCCGTCCACGACGATGCTGCTGCGGGAGGTGCAGGCCAGGGCCATCCACGGCAGTCCACGACGCTGCTGCTGCGGGAGGTGCAGACCAGGGCAATCCACGACGCTGCTGCTGCAGAGATGCAGACCACGGCAGTCCACGACGCTGCTGCGGGAGGTGCAGACCAGGGCAGTCCACGACGCTGCTGCTGCTGCGGGAGGTGCAGGCCAGGGCAGTCCACGACGCTGCTGCTGCAGAGATGCAGACCACGGCAGTCCACGACGATGCTGCTGCGGGAGGTGTAGACCACGGCAGTCCACGATGCTGTTGCGGAGGCGCAGACCAGGGCAGTCCACGACTGTGCTACTGCAGAGGTGCAGACCAGGGCAGTCCATGACACTGCTGCTGATCGCAGTCCACAACACTGCTGCTGCGGTGGTGCAGACCAGGGCAGTCCACGACTGTGCTACTGCAGAGGTGCAGACCAGGGCAGTCCATGACACTGCTGCTAATCGCAGTCCACGACACTGTTGCTGCGGTGGTGCAGACCAGGGCAGTCCACGACACTGCTGCCGCGGAGGTGCAGACCAGGGCAGTCCAAGATGCTGCTGCTGCGGGAGGTGCAGGCCAGGGCCGTCCACGACTATGTTGCTGCGGGAGGTGCAGGCCAGGGCCATCCACGGCAGTCCACGACGCTGCTGCTGCGGGAGGTGCAGACCAGGGCAGTCCACGACGCTGCTGCTGCAGAGATGCAGACCACGGCAGTCCACGACGATGCTGCTGCGGGAGGTGTAGACCACGGCAGTCCACGATGCTGTTGCGGAGGCGCAGACCAGGGCAGTCCACGACTGTGCTACTGCAGAGGTGCAGACCAGGGCAGTCCATGACACTGCTGCTGATCGCAGTCCACGACACTGCTGCTGCGGTGGTGCAGACCAGGGCAGTCCACGACCGTGCTACTGCAGAGGTGCAGACCAGGGCAGTCCATGACACTGCTGCTAATCGCAGTCCACGACACTGCTGCCGCGGAGGTGCAGACCAGGGCAGTCCAAGATGCTGCTGCTGCGGGAGGTGCAGGCCAGGGCCGTCCACGACTATGTTGCTGCGGGAGGTGCAGGCCAGGGCCATCCACGGCAGTCCACGACGCTGCTGCTGCGGGAGGTGCAGACCAGGGCAGTCCACGACGCTGCTGCTGCAGAGATGCAGACCACGGCAGTCCACGACGATGCTGCTGCGGGAGGTGCAGACCACGGCAGTCCACGACGCTGTTGCTGCTGCGGAGGTGCAGGCCAGGGCAGTCCACGACTGTGCTACTGCAGAGGTGCAGACCAGGGCAGTCCACGACTGTGCTACTGCAGAGGTGCAGACCAGGGCAGTCCACGACTGTGCTACTGCAGAGGTGCAGACCAGGGCAGTCCACGACTGTGCTACTGCAGAGGTGCAGACCAGGGCAGTCCACGACTGTGCTACTGCAGAGGTGCAGACCAGGGCAGTCCACGACGCTGCTGCTGCGGGCGGAGCAGACCAGGGCAGTCCACGACGCTGCTGCTGCAGGAGGCGCAGACCAGGGCAGTCCACGACGCTGTTGCTGCTGCGGAGGTGCAGGCCAGGGCAGTCCACGACTGTGCTACTGCAGAGGTGCAGACCAGGGCAGTCCACGACTGTGCTACTGCAGAGGTGCAGACCAGGGCAGTCCATGACACTGCTGCTGATCGCAGTCCACGACACTGCTGCTGCGGTGGTGCAGACCAGGGCAGTCCACGACCGTGCTACTGCAGAGGTGCAGACCAGGGCAGTCCATGACACTGCTGCTAATCGCAGTCCACGACACTGCTGCCGCGGAGGTGCAGACCAGGGCAGTCCAAGATGCTGCTGCTGCGGGAGGTGCAGGCCAGGGCCGTCCACGACTATGTTGCTGCGGGAGGTGCAGGCCAGGGCCATCCACGGCAGTCCACGACGCTGCTGCTGCGGGAGGTGCAGACCAGGGCAGTCCACGACGCTGCTGCTGCAGAGATGCAGACCACGGCAGTCCACGACGATGCTGCTGCGGGAGGTGCAGACCACGGCAGTCCACGACGTTGTTGCTGCTGCGGAGGTGCAGGCCAGGGCAGTCCACGACTGTGCTACTGCAGAGGTGCAGACCAGGGCAGTCCACGACTGTGCTACTGCAGAGGTGCAGACCAGGGCAGTCCACGACTGTGCTACTGCAGAGGTGCAGACCAGGGCAGTCCACGACGCTGCTGCTGCGGGCGGAGCAGACCAGGGCAGTCCACGACGCTGCTGCTGCAGGAGGCGCAGACCAGGGCAGTCCACGACGCTGTTGCTGCTGCGGAGGTGCAGGCCAGGGCAGTCCACGACTGTGCTACTGCAGAGGTGCAGACCAGGGCAGTCCATGACAGTGCTGCAGTGGAGTTGCAGACCAGGGCAGTCCATGACACTGCTGCTAATCGCAGTCCACGACACTGTTGCTGCGGTGGTGCAGACCAGGGCAGTCCACGACGCTGCTACTGCAGAGGTGCAGACCAGGGCAGTCCATGACAGTGCTGCAGTGGAGTTGCAGACCAGGGCAGTCCATGACACTGCTGCTAATCGCAGTCCACGACGCAGCTGTTGCGGTGGTGCAGACTAGGGCAGTCCACGACGCAGCTACTTTTTACAGTGACCAATCCCGATTCAAACGCATTGGGCTCCCGACGCTGAACTGCACCATGCATCTGGCCACCCTCGTGCAGCTGGTGGTGTACTGTTCGTGCTACCTTACACTTTAACCATCACTCACCGTAACTCCTGGAGATAGGTCCTGTAAGTCGATGTACTGTAACTGTTTGCAGAACTTGTTTTCCCTCCACGGGATAAAATTGCAGAATTCAGGAATTGCAGTGTCCACTTTTTAAAGTGAACAGAATTTATATTTAAAAACGTACTTACCCGAACGATTTTTCTCCGATACCTAAACATATATAAATACACTTGCTACTTCGGTCATGCTGTTATTTATTGATCATTGTGTGCATTTGTAAAGGTCTTGTACTCCTCTGTGTTAGGCCGAAGGCTCCTCAACCACACTACCCCCTAATAGAGCACTTTGGCATAACAGAGCAAAGCCAGTGGCGACTCATAGGGAAACCCCTGGACTCTTTACAAAGTATATCAACTTATTGATAGATCGCATAAAGAGCCAGCTTTCGGCTTATGAGCCTTAGCGTACTGATCAACACAGTGTTCAACTTTTTTTTTTTTAATAAAGACATGGTTCTGAATTACATTTGAATGCGAGTAGTTTCATATATGTCAGCATAGTTGCGGAAACTTTTTTTAGTGCACCGCTGAAGCAGGTCTCGTTTCTCGATTCCGTTTTTCCTTTGCACAGATCGACCTAAACATTCTATTGCGCAGGTTTACGTTGGCAGGTGCTACGAGGGAGCTAAGACTGGCTCCTGTTCAGACCGCAACAATAGTGTCATTTGCCATCTCCCTGGTCGTGCAGCCGGCCTCCACACCTGCAAAGTGGGCAAAGTGTTATAGCAACTACATGTGTAATAAGGAGTTACTGTCAACTGATTGCTTACAAAGGTTTCGGTTGCTTTTGATTACGCACTGATGTGTGTGGAGGAAGCTGGCTCTGCATATGGGACGCTACTAGGTGCTTATACCGTGCGCAGAGTCCAGGGGTTCCTCTAAAGTGTACCGGGCTCAATGCAAAACCCAAAGTGCTCTATTAGTGGTAGTGTGGGCGAGCAGGCTTAGGCCTAACACAGAGGGGTGTAAACTATTTTGAGATTTTGATGGGAACCCCGTTCCGGTGCAAGGGATTTTTTTTATGTTTGACCGTTTTCTGTGAAAAATGAAACACACAGGAAGGATCAAACACCCTGAGAGGACTTACCCGACATCTAAGACCACCGTAAACCTAGGACAAACATTTAACATTCAACATGATGCACTGGATCTCTGCAAGTGGCATCTCTGCCCCTCTTAGTGGCTGGGGGTTACAGCAGCAAAGTCAGTAACTTTAAAAGTGAACCACAAACCCTAGATTTCAGCCATAAGAACAGAAAACTTCTGTATCAGCCCATGTTACAAGTTTTTGTGGTCGTATCTCTGGGTAGGAAGGGGTTAGGAGTTCAGTTCTATTCCTACAGACGAGAGGTGGATAAAAATGCTATGTAAAGGCTTTGGTTGCAGAGTCATGGCTGGAAGTATGAGCCATCCACACTCCTCTCCAACCTGAGATTCAGGACAGGCCTTTTGTGGCTTTTCACAATTAGCTCATCAGAGGGATCATTCACTGGCATCGAACGGCTGTCAAAAGAAAGGCTTTATGGCACACAAACAAATTTCACCCAAGAAACGTATTAGTGCAACTAATTCCAGTGCAGAAGCTTGGAGCAGGTGAATACTAGGAAAGACATGCAAGGTAAAAGAGAGAGACGCAGAAAGAGCTCCCACCTCTGAAAGTGTCCAGTAAGTGCTTGCCCACATACCAACAGATGGTCTCAAAATTGGGGAATTTGAAGAGCTCAGCTGTATGCAGTCTCTTCTCAATCTCGTAGGCTCTGCAGGAGAGAAGGAGAAAAGCAGATCAGACGCCAATACAGGGACAAGCAGCACATACGGAGTCGGTGGGTCATGTATGGACTCAGTGGACAAGTGACTTCGGGACACAAGCAGTGGTGATGGGCACATGATGCTGGGCAATAAAGGACAGGAGAAGAAACACACAACTTCACAGAACATAAATAGATCACTGGGCAGTCCAAAAGGCCCCCCCTTTGTTTAATTTCAGAGAATGCAGCATACCATCATCCTACATTCACAATCCGAACTTTACACCTCAGAAGGAGGTGAGAGGCAGCAATAATATCCTTTAGCTCTCGTTGTAGCCTCCTAACCAAAGACGCCGACATGGCAGCATCCATGAATGCGGGTAGCTTTCAGAAACCTCGACCCTCCAAGCCTCACAATACTCACTTAAGTTGCATGTCGATGTTGAGGCTGTGCAGAAAGTTGCCTCCGAAAGCCAGACACTCAACCGGTGTTAGCACAGCATGAATCCAACCTAAGAATCAATAAGGGAGGAATTATTCACGCACAAAGATATCTGGAGCAGGCATTAAAAAAAATAAATAAATGGGCTAGCCACATGCTTTCTCAAAAAACAAAAAAGTCTCAGCTTTTCTACTGGGCAGATTTCCTACACACAACAAAGCGCTCTTTCCAGGAAGCCTCCCTCACTTTTACATGAGCCGATGAATCTTGAGGGATGGAGGTCTGGGGAGGAGGGGGCAATCCTCTTCTGAGGTTTCTTGGTTATTGGGTCTAGCGGGCTCGAAGCAAAAGTATGGCTGCCCATATAAGTAAGATCTTGAGCGTCTTCATCTCTCCCAGAGATCTTTTGAATTGGATGTTGTTCCCTTGGTCTGGAAATCAGACTAAAGACTGAAAGCGAGAAAAATGACATCCTTCGCAAAACACAACCCGTAGAAGCTGCTCGAGCTCAGAAGCAGCGGTCAGAGGACCCCACACTGCTTCACGAGTTCCATAGGTCCACCACCCTTGTAGTTTCACCATCAACAAACATGCCTCAGGCCACATACTTGTGGGTTTGAAACGCATCTGCCACTGCTTTCTAGTGTCACCAACCCTAACGGCACCCTGATCACAAATTTCCAGCAGCACAAAGCACAGCTCACACACCTGTGGGGATAAAGAGCGTTTGACCCTGCTTCACAGAGCACTTGTAGCACTTGTCCACCTGATCACCAAAGAACATCTCATTCTGGTTGGAGGAGCTGCTCCAACATTCAAACAGGGCCAGGTTGGCTGCTGTGGGACGGATGAGGTAAAAGATCTTCTCGCCCTGAAACAGAGAAAGGGATGCCAAAGATCAGCAGTGAGACAGATGTTCACCTCAGACAACCCTCAAAGATTAAAATACATTGCAGCAGCTACCTTTAGCACGTGGTACCAGACGGAGGTCCCCCCAAAGTCAATGTGGAAGTCTGTGTAGCTGTCCTTCACCCCCATCAGGCAGTACTTTTGCACGTTTGGCCTCTCAAACACAGACTCCTCAGGCCAAAGGTTCTCCACCCAAGAGAGTTTCCGAACTATCTTTGGGGTTTCCACCAGATTGGTCAGTCTGCAGGTTATCGAGCGATAAAGAAAGAAAGTTGCAAAAGAGAAAATTACATTAGTCTATTACCTAAACAATCAAAGGACCAGCACCAAGAGACTGTTTCTGGAGTGAGAAGTATACAATTGAAGACAATCCCTTAAACAAGCCAAAGCAACATCAATTCCAAGAATGGCTCCGTATTCAAAATCCCGCACAAACCAACCACCCTGCCTTCAACTTGAAGGGCCCAACAGTCCCACTCCATTGCAACTCACTCCACTACAAGAAGGGAGCTGGGAGAGGCAATACCTCGTTTCGGAGAACTCCAAGCTGATGACGTTCAGCACTTTCTCTCGGTTGGGGCTGTTGTAGTACTTCACAAAGTCGCCCAGTTTCATCTTGCAGTCCGCCTGCCGCGTCACATCAATCACGTCGATCTCTCGGTCCGATCCTGGGTAGCGTAACGTGAAGGACAAATCAACCAATGAGATGTAGCAAGACTCAGACATTAGCATGAGACTACATAGATAGGACCTAGACGTGATGCAGATATTCTGATCAAGCCTCTGCATAGAAACTGCACCAACAGAACCCAGACCACAGCTCGGCCACTTGGTTCACATCTTTGTATCGAATAGTTAATGGTGATGACTGAACAACATGTCAAGTTCAACACCCGTGAACGGCTCTCCTTCGCAACCTCCTCCGTCTACACCATGCTGCCTTTACAACATTTTATGACCGTTATGGGCTTGTTTCCAATATTTTACAACGGCGCAACATGGTTGCCAATTGTTTTAGAATGTTTTAGTTGCCTGACCAGAAGTCCTTCACTTTGCACACCATGGACGTCGGGTTGCGGAGAGCGGAAGAACATTATGAATGCTAATGACAGTGTCAAAGGACAAACCATGATTGGCTCTTGGCCAGTTGCTACAAGAGTTCCTCCTAGGGAACCTTTTCCACCCTTAACGTAAAGACAAACATACTGGCCAAAGCCCTTGCAAACTGGCCTTCGGAGGAGACCCAAACACGGATTCACATGGATGCATCTGGGCTCGTGCTACCAAGGTCAGCCAGGCACAATCCCTGATCCCTCCAGGACTGTTTGGCCTCTCTCTGCATACAATCTGCTCGAACTGCCTGTGATGCTATCATTGCACGCTAAAAAGGTACTGGACTTACAAATGGATATTTATGATGACAGTCCGGAGGGGGGTGGGCTTAAGGCCAGTAAACCCCTGGATTTCACACTTATATTCTCGGTGTTCCTGTTGGAATGTAACACAAAGCATGGTGCTTTTTTTTAAACTGGCGCTTGAGAAGGGCCGCTCTCTACAAGCTGCATTAGTTCTCCTATGTGATGCAAAATATCACATCCTAGATATTAAGTGCCACATCACGAGGATATCTACTCTAAAGAACCAGCACTTACTAGGTTCCGTCACTTGGCAAAAGTGAGATCTAACCTGTATAACCGTGCGGAGCTCCTTACCCACATAGTACTCCACATCGGAGACAGTGAAGGAGGCATCAGGCAGGGTCATGCCTAGACCATCTTTCTTCACCACAAGGATAGGGACGCTGAAGCTATTCTCCTCCAGGTACTCCACAGTCAGCTGCACCCCAGACGGTTTGAGAATCACCTCGTCTGCACTGGACACAAAAATATCTTGCGTTACCCACAAGATCATGCAGGAAAACAAAAGTGGCAGACCTCCGCTGTGAACAAGGACGCTGCGGTAAGTTACCTGGGGAACGTCCGACCTCGCAGCTCCTTGATGAAGAGTTGGGTGCCGGTCTGAACTGGCTTGGCCACCTCCTTGGCCACCTGTGGATCCTGCACTTTCTGACCACCACGACGTTTTTTCACTGATCCCGGAGAAGGCGAGAAAGAAAAAGAAGGGGGGTAACATTTTGAAGAACAAGAAAGAAAAGCTAAATCAAAATGTGTTGCTGGAAGCAACAACTAGCTTCCACATCCATGCCTCAAAGCATGATCTATTGGAAGATTGCTATCAGCCGATCTGAAGAGCATTCTTTCTTGGCAGATAGTTTCTCAACTAACAGACCGCGATGTGAGAAGAGAAATACGAATACTCATGCTGGTGGTGAGCAATCTAGAGGCTACAATAAACGTACAAAGTATCGACTGAATGTAAGTGCATTTTAGAATATTGTGTAGGGTTCTGGTTAACTGAAACCCGTAACACCTTTTCTTTTTTTGCGTCTTATTACGAGTTGGGTTCTTCATTTGAGTCTTTGTCTATCACACCGCACAGTACTTCGCGTTCACACAGGGCACACCCCCCCCCCCCCCCCGAGTGATACCAGGGCTCAAAATCATTGTGCATGTAATTATCCCTAACCACTTTCATATAGAAGGTATTAAACGTCTGAACAAACCCAAGACTACCCCTTTGGGATATAAGGTGCTTATGCTAATACTGCCTCAAACACCATGAAACAGTGATATTGTGATGTGTTACCAAACAATAAAACGCTGTGTATTTTTTACAGAAATTAACTCCCCTGATGAAGGGCAGAATGCTCGAAATGCATTGGGCATGCTATTGAGAACTATGATGAATTGATTATTATTTTGACAAAAGAAGTTTGAAGAAAATAAAATGAAAATATCAAGATCAAAAACTGTGGTTTACCATTATTGAAATTTCTTTATTGAGTGCATCTAGGTGACACTGTCCACCATCTGGGATAATGCAGCTTGGAGTACAATCTAGAGGCTGGCAGGTACCCTGCTGAGTAGAAAGTTGTACTTACTAACAGACGGTCCATGTGCAATCTCGCAGTTTGGACAGTGGTACAGGTCTATGTCAGTCGCCTTCTCCTCCTCCACCCCGACACAGCTACAGGAAAAACAAAAGTTTTCATGAAGGATACCATTGAACCACTCTCACAACCCCCACTCCAGCCCACTCGTGGCGCAGTCCCCAGTTGACAGGGTGCAAGGGTAACGTGGCCATGTGAGGGTGCACTGTACAACCCTGGAGGGTCCTAAGTGCTGTAGGATCACTTTGCCTGCTGATGCTTAGAAACCAGCCTAATTCCTCCCAGGGTACCAGCTGACGTGAAACCAACAGTTTGAACTCCATGGACAAAATGGACAGTTTGGCATTATCATGAGTGCTGTGAACTCTTCAACAAGTGTAAAAAGTTAAACATGTTTATGAAATATGTTCAGCTCAAAAGGACTCTCCATAATGGAGAAGGAGGAAGGAATGGACAAGCAATTTTCTTCTCTCTGCAGTAGTCACCTGGCTCACTTTATTAACCATGGACTTCTGAGCCAATAATATGTTCTAAAACATTACTCTTATTTACTCACAAGTCTGTCTTGTCCCACCAAAACCTTTCTGTCAACAAGCTAGAGTACCTTTTAGGGGAAATTGTGTATGTGTGTATGTGTATATATATATATATATATATATATATATATAAAATATTCTCGAACAACCTGTAATGCAAACCCCTTCGGTGGGGGTGTGGGAGAGGCCGTTTGGATACCTAAGAACCAAAGACATGCCATGGCGTAGAGATGAGTTTGAGCGTTTTACTCTGTTGGAGGTCAAACATATGGTCACAACGAGAGAGTTTGGAGCCCACCTACTACAAGTACCAACTGCGAAGGATGCATGTGTGGGAATTAAACCTCACATTCCTAGCGCGGAATGCTCCAACAGAACACTGGATACCGGGCTCAAGGCTAAAAAGAGGTCACCCGTCTACCGCAGTGTATTAATCACCCTGCTTTGGAAGAATTCCATTTGGGCGGCGAGTTCTAGAAGGAACATATAACTTGGGCTTCCACCAGTTGAGACAAACAGCCCACTTCCACATGTTGCATTTACTGCGGCAAATCATTCCATATCTCCAAATACTAGACTACTTCCAGTTCTCAAGGCCAGGCTAGAATTAACTTCACACTGAATCACATCAAAACACCTTACGTTGTTAATCGACATCAACAGGAACTGAATTTTATCAAATCCAAACTCCCTTTTACAAATGCTCCATCTGAAAAAGAGTCAAAAGAGGACTAAAAATTGGTTCCATGATGAAAACCATTCCTTAGAGCGCACAAGTAGAGATTGGCTTCCTTTAACTGGCTTTCATTTTAGCCAACAAGGCTTAACAAGCATTGACAAAGCAACGGTCTCGCCTTTGCAAAAGTTAGAGCTATTGGCATTGTAAATGACAATTTTTTTATTTATGTGTTGGTTTTGCAAACAGATAAATAAATGGCATTGTCATTTACAATGCCAATAGCTTAATCTCTCGCAAATGCGAGAGCTATTGCATTGTAATAGGTCGCGTATTTACGCAAGTTTGATCTATTGACATTGCAAATAACGCGTTTTATTTGTTTCAAAAACCAAAACATAAATAAAATGTCTCACACACTGCTGTCTCTCATACACACTGCTGTCTCTCACACTACAGATGTGGGTGTCCGGCTCATATCTGGAGGGTGGGCGCTGCTACGTTTCATGGGTATTTTTTTTTTTACATACTCCCCAGGGCATTAGTGGTAGCTTCAGAAGCTTTTGTTTTGGGAGGAGGGGTGTTGGGGGGCAGATCTCAGCCCAAAGCCCCGACCCCTCTTCATGACCTTGTGCCCTCATGCCTCGTAAACGCAATTGGCTTATGATTTTGTCTCTTTATAGGCAAATCTCCTATAAGATCCTCCCCCAAACCCCCTCTCCCCATTGTAAAATGTATCTGCAAGTTGACATGCCTGGGCAGTAATTTTGAGGCAGTCAATGAATCACTGAAGAAATGCAGCGTACAATTCATTCATTTTCTAGTCTGCTGCAGGCAGAAAGACGACAATGCAAAAACTGAGATTTTGCACCTGATTCACATTTGCATACTACGGCTAAGAAAATAAAAATAATTGCCCATGCAAACTGAGCCACACACACAGAGCCACACACATAGCCACACACACACAGAGCCCCACACACACACAGCCCCCCACACACACAGCCCCCCACACACACAGCCCCCCACACACACTGCCACACACACACACACACACACACAGAGCCCCACACACACACAGCCCCCCCCACACACACAGAGCCACACACAGAGTCCCCCACACATACACAGAGCCCCACACACACACAGAGCCCCCCCCACACACACACACAGAGCCCCCCCCACACACACAGAGCCCCACACACACACAGAGCCCCCCACACACAGAGCCCCCCCACACACACACACAGAGCCCCCCCACACACACACACAGAGCCCCCCCCACACACAGAGCCCCCCCCACACACACAAACAGCCCCCCACACACAGAGCCCCCCCCACACACAGAGCCCCCCCCACACACAGAGCCCCCCCACACACAGAGCCCCCCACACACACACAGAGCCCCCCCCACACACACACAGAGCCCCCCCCACACACACACAGAGCCCCCCCCACACACACACAGAGCCCCCCCCACACACACACAGAGCCCCCCCCCACACACACACAGAGCCCCCCCACACACACACACTGCCACACACACACACAGAGCCCCACACACACACACAGAGCCCCACACACACACACAGCCCCACACACACACACAGCCCCACACACACACAGCCCCACACACACACACACAGCCTCACACACACACACACAGCCCCACACACACACAGAGCCACACACACACACACAGAGCCACACACACACACACACACACACAGAGTCCCCCCCCACACACACACAGAGCCCCACACACACACACACAGAGCCCCCCCACACACACAGAGCCCCCCCCACACACACACACAGAGCCCACCCCCACACACACAGAGCCCCCCCCACACACACACAGAGCCCCCCCCCCACACACACACACACACAGAGCCCCCCCCCCACACACACAGAGCCCCCCCACACAGAGCCCCCACACACACACAGAGCCCCCCCACACAGAGATACACACACAGAGCCACACACACAGCATAAACTACAAAAAAAACTGAGTACCCCCCCTTTATAAGGGTTTAATTTTAATAATTCCGACCCCTCACTGCAGCAGAGGGTATGTGAATACCTCATCTATCCTGTGTCAGTGACTCAAAATCCCACTATAGGCTGACCCTTTCCCATTCGAACCTGAAAGAGAGGCATGACTAACATTCGAAGCCGGATTTAAAGACAGTCACATTTCCTTTGCGGACTACATGACAAATTAGCAGGGAAGAAGAAAATGAGCTTGCTGCCTAGATGCTGTGATATAATTTCTACTATAGTTAGCGAGCGACTGGGCGCTAGATGTTTAAAAAATGGCCATTAAAGGTTAAATTCACACACACCATTGAAAACCACGATGTTTGTAGGAATACAAGCATGGTCATAACAAGACGGAAAACATTGGGTCTGTTGTATGGACTAGTGTAGGAAGGTAGATCCCCGACTATGGTTGCCCCCAACTTTTTGCCTGGTGTTTTGCTGGTTTTCTGACTTAGTTGACCTGGGACCCTGCTATTCAGGGCCCCAGGCCTACTGCTCTCTCTGTAAAATGGATTCCATGTACCTTAGGTACATATCTAAATTGGATACTGAGTCACCTTATCAGTCCCTGTACAGTGTACCTTAGGTACCCAGGGCATAGGTGTACCCAGGGCCTACCAGGGGCTGCAGCATGTATTATGCCACCCCTGGCTGGCCATCCAAATCTGACACAACTGGCTGCTTGACAGCTGGGGCAAGGTGGTGTAATCACCCTTTGCTTTAGATATAGTATACCTATATCTAACCCTAAAAATGGACACACAGATCTCCTATCAGTCACTCCTATGGCAGGCCTTAACAATCCTGAAGGCAGAGTGCTTGGAATCGTGTGAGATGGTGCTCTGGCATGAGCTGAGCCTGTCTGCGGCTTTCGGGATCTATCCCTTAGCCGTTTCCATGATATCGCATACCATATACTCTTAAGTGCATTATAATCCTCGCGGTTAAATGCCAACTCTGGTATCGCTTTATCAAAACATGTCGAGTAAGGTGTCATACGAATTGGAATACTAACCCCTCGCCAATTCTGGCGACGGGGTTAGCATTCCACCCTTCTAGAGGGACACGACATGTATGTAACCCCGGTTAAAGTCAGACAGAGCCTTAGCATCCACAAAATGGATGCTGCCACCGAGACACAAGTCTGCCCTCCTGCTGCTGGGAGTCCTCCCAGAGCAGGAGATAAGGACAAAGGGTTTCCTGCCAGGGGCGGTGCCAGCACCGTCCCAGACAGGGTTTTGTGTATTGTAGGTAGGCAGGGCTTTAGAGGAAGGTGACTGCACGTGGCACCCCGGTGCTCACTGTGCATAGGCTGGCTGGAACCAGTTCCAGGGTCACTCCAGACCCTGTGCTGGGGAAAAGCCCGCCAAGGAAGTGGGTGTAACCACCCCTCCTAGTCCCACCCCTAGGGCAGGACTTAGTCGCGTGCCAGCCCCTTTTTACAGGATAAAGGTAGGAACTGGCCCCCTTCCAAATCAGATCATCTTTGAATCCTGAAACTACTTTCCACGAAAGGAACTCAAGACTTCTTCCTAAGATTTCTCCCTTGTGACTAAGGAGTAGTCACCCTGCATCCGCAGGCACCATCTAAGAACACTGCGGTCTGCTGCAAGTCCTTCCTCCGGAATCCGACTGCCCAGCTCGACGAGAACCGGCTTCCCTGGCACCTCTGACCTCTACCCACCTCTACAGCCCAGCTGAGAACCGTGGGTGCGACGAGACCTCAAGGGACCGGCCATCTGCAAGACTGCACGACTTCTTTCCAGTAAGCCCGCCGAGTGAATTCCTGGTGAGTGCTTTGGGGTCCGAGAAGCCCCGACCCTGAGCAGCTCCAGCACCGAAGTGCAGCCCCCCAGCATCTCCACGATCTGCGTGGGGCCCTTCTGCTTTTGGCTGCTCACCGCGTTGTTTGGCTACTAGCCCGCTGGCTTGTGGCCTTCCTGACGACGCCCGATGACATTTCTGCTGCTGGTCTGGTTGCTCCAGACTGGCCCTTGCTTCCCTCCATCGGAGAAGTACCCTGGACCCTCCTGGTCCACCCAAGACGCCATTTTAGGTCCACCGCGTGGGCCTTGCATTTGCCAAGACTTGTTGCCCAACCCTGGGTCCAGCGACGTCGACAGCAAGAACCTTCGTGGGACAGCTCGCACCTCCATCCTGGTCGCCGACAACGCCTCCTGGTCCGAGAGACTGCAGAGCCCAGCAGCGCCCACTCACCTGACTGCGGTGACTTCGCCCGGTGCCATCCTGGTGCCCACTTAATCACTGGCTAGTGATTCAAGAACTTGGTCCCCTCTGCTTTCAGGTTTTCTTCTTCCTTGATCCAGGCTTGGATCCATCAAACTTTTCTTCACTGGTCGCCTGCCAGCAACTTCTTCCTTCCAGGCTCCTGGTCCGGCAACGAGATCCCCGACGTCTTTTCAGACCTATGCAGCTGCAGCCCCTGGGCTAGGTAACTTCGGCACTTCGGTGTCCCAGCATAGCCTCACTATCCTAGGGTCAGGATCCACTGTCGTTTTCTTCCTACCAGGTCGGGTTCGCCCGTGAACACTAACTTTGCCTTTACTAGCTTCCATAGACTTTGTCCCGCATCCCGCGTGAGAGTGCACACTCTGCACCCGAGTCCCCTAGGTCTCCTAGAAGTAATCTAACGATTCTATAGTCAAGTCCTAGCGATTCCAAAGCCTATTAGTACTGTACTTACCTGCTAGTAATTTCGCATTCCACTTTTAAAGTACCTCGGGCATTTGTGTATAACGTGCTAACTTAAGTATTTTCGTAAGAGTTTTGTTGTGTGCCTAGCACCCTGTCCTCATAAAGAGTACAGGGTTGTTGTGATTCTAATAAATACACTGTTTATTTTCATAACACTTGTGTGGTGTCCTTTCACTGGGTGTTCAAGGGGTAATGTGATGGTAAAACAGCTGGCTTAACACGCCCTCTAGAGTCTTAGCCTTAGACTGCTCGTATCCATGCTACTAGGATAGCTGGTCTATAAGGTTGACTTACAACCAATCATCAATAAGGGTTGTTTGGACTGATATATAGTGATCACTAGAATAGTGAACACTGCACATCAGGCCAACTTCTCACAACTAGCTAATCATAGGCATGCGTGTGGCTCACTTCAGCGTGTTGTGTAAAATATTTTTACTGCCAACACGAGTATTTAGTGAGGTAGCAGTTCAGGCGTGCTCTGTTTCGTGTGTTTTATATGTTGTCTAATGCGTGCATCACAGCACTGCATGGCAATTCAGAATCCTTTTCAGGTCATGTAGCAAATGGAATTAATCAGAACATATCAGGGCATGGCATAAGACAACGTGGCATGACACCGAACAACATAACTAGACATGCCATACGACAAAATGGCGTGACACAGCTTAACAAATGCATAACACAACATGCCGTGACGCCTTCTACCAGGGCGCACACAGAGGGAAGGATCTTAAGCGTGCCTCTAGGCACTAGGTTGTAATGCACACCTGTGCCACCTCTCTGCTCCGGGTCACGTGCAATGAATTTCTTGCACACTGTTGCGCCCCCTCCCCGATTATCCTTCTGCGTAACCTTACTCCATCGACAACTTAACTCCCCATTACCCCGGCTCTGCGGGGGTTATCAAGCCATTCATAACTCCAGCCCTTCGCGGCTCTTATTTATCCATTAATCGTGCACTCAGGTTATTAAATCGTGCATGGTGAGCCCCATCACGCACGCAGGCCGCACTCGCAATATCACTGCAAAATGTAAATGTGTGCAGGGATCTGTTGACCCCATAAAGAAGATAAAAAGCTTTTATGCCAGCAGTAAGTCCAGGAGCCCTGTCTGAAAAGGATGGGGCTTAGAGAGAAAGGAGAACGTCACTAGGACCTCTTTTCCAATAGCTGGCAACCGTTTAGGAGGCCCGCCAATGGACAAGAGGGGCGGGGCTTAACCCTCGCTAGTGAAGTACACTCTAAAACATAAAATCTTGCGAGCTCGACTACGCATGTGCACAGTACGCCACGCGAGACCTAAAAAACGAACTGGTTCTACAACACTGCAACTTTCAGGGGCGACCCTTCTGCACTCATTACCCCTCACCTTGAAACTTGAAGAGAACTTTAGAAGGTCTACAAAACCTTGCGCTACTTTCATGCGACTGGCCTACATTTTCCACCAAGCACTAAACAGAAATGATCTTACCACTGCCTCCAGCTTACTCTTACATTCACCTGTAAGAAATCAGATCTCTTTAGGCTGTTCCCTAAGCCCTGGAAGTAATGTAAGGCTTCTTCATCCTGCCGTCTGCTGTATGGTTTACGCTGAGTTATGAACATTTAGATGCTAACCTCCTGCCGCCTTATTCCACACGTCCACTTCAGAAACTATACTCTGATCTGAACTTCACTTTTCCAGTTTTAGGTTATGCATTTCGCCCGCCCAAATGTACTACTTTCCAGGTGGTATGCAGAACTCAACAAAACACACATTAAAAGAAAAAGTGGCCATGGAGTGATCTCATACTTCTGCTTTGGGCCACACTGGACGTTTGCACCGGCTGCCCCCACATGCTATTTTTCAAATGAAACAGCCCAGCTTACAGAGCGGGCACTATTAACATGTGCCTGGCTTGACATAAGGCGGGCTACCAGCCGTCACAGCAACGTATGAAGCATTGATAGCGAACGCACTGTAAGTGGGTCCGGCGCAGGAGCCCTCTATAAGGAGGCTGGCGAGTCTCATTTACCTCCCCTGGGTGGAGGTCCTAGCTAAGGAAAACAGATCACTTCTTCGGAGAAGCTTCTGCTGCTTAACTAGCAGTCAGGCGGGAGGGGATCCTTGACCTCTGGAAGAAATGGAGATGAAGTACAAGTTACATCCCTCCTCTTTCACACTACTGTGCTTGTTGCACACTCAGGTTCCACTGTCCACTAACTATGGAGATTGGCCACTAGGAGGGGCCTTTCACTTATTATCCTCGGAGGAGGCATCTTTTGAAGAACAAGAAATGGCATAGGACCAACAGATTGGTTCAGAGGTACGCTTCTAAAGCATTATGGCATGTCCTGTTCCCCTATTGGAGAATTAGGGGATTGACAAAAATCTGCACGAGACTCCACTGGACAAAAGTCAAATTTCTAACCTAGTAATAAAGGATTAACAGGCTCAGTAGGGTACACGGCCTTCTCTAGTAGAATGCATTAAATCCTAAAAGCACTGGGTACTGAAACACGAGCGGTTCCTGCATCCTAAATTTGAGTGATCACCCTCGAAGCTTGCGCGATAATTTATAATTCTGGCAATTTTTGAGAGTGAACAGGAATTGGGTCTGACAGTTCGATCGCTTCAATGACAAACAGCTTAATGCACAAACTACAAGATAGGAGGAGTAAGAAATTGGGTTATTCGTTGTGCAGGATGTGAGGCCAGCACAAGGAATCAGTCCACAATTATCTCCTCACTAGGAACAAAGCACCCAATTGTAAAAGCCAGACTCCCAGGGTAGTAAAGCAGAGCAGGCATGCAATAACAAAACTCAATAATTGATTGGCCTGCCTCTTCTTTTTCTTTGAAAAGGGAAAAGTACATTGATTACACACAAACTACTAAATACTACAAACCAATTTACAAATACACACGAGAGGAAATACCTTTACGGACATTCTAAAATCTAATCTGACCCCTAATAGGTCATGACCCCCATAATCCTCCTGGTGGTGAGCCCCAACCACCTAGAACATTTTCAGAAGGCCTCCTCTACTTAGAGCTGGTTTCACTGGGTCCCTGCGCCAGCTTTTCTCCTTTGCTTGCCGGGTGTTCCTCGCCTGTAGCAGGGATGCACAAGCCCAGGTCTTCCCCAAAGTGGTCCCCACTGGCCCTGTGGTCAGCTGCAGACAGAGTGCTTAGTTCATCAGGGGGTTTGCCCTTCCAGCTGTCGTTGCTGTCCAAGACCAGGGTCCTGGACCCCATCTCTTCCTCGCGCATGAGTCTAAAAGTGTGGGCGAAAGGTTCTAGTTGCCAGGCACCCCAGGCAAATTCTAGGATGCCACATCACTCCTACAACCCCCCTGGAGAGTATTATCAGACAATCCAATATGGCGCCTTCAAGTGGACTATGTGCACAGCTTCTTTGAGGGCCCTAGCTCTACTCCTACTTGACATCACTGCCACAGACTTTCCCACCAAAACTTCAAGAGGGAACCCCTTCTCTGCTGGCTCCGCTGTCTCCTTTGTTCAGTGGGCCTGGACTGTCCCAGCCCTGGTACAGTGTGACAGCTAAATTAACAGACAGTGGATTTTGTTACAGGACAAGTCGATTTATGAAGCAACCTGCCCCATTGACAAGTAGATATTCTATATAAAATTCCACACACCTGTCTTGACCCCTCACTGACAAGAGATTGGGGCCAGAAGTAAGAGCCGGAGAAGAGAACGTCACTCCTAAGCTGAGAAGAAATAGAGCAAAGATTGGGCTGGCAAAATTTACCGCTGTTGATAATCAATTCAGCTGTTCTATTCACTGTACGCTAAACATTATTTGCCAGCTCGCCAACATATGGTGACATTGAAGGCTTCACTAAGCACAATTATTATATTTAATGCCTTCTGATATCTATGAGAATCCCCACTTACCTGCTCAGCGCCCCAGTGGCCTAACCCAAGGATCTGCAGCAGAGACCATCGGTCAGGTTGGCAGACCCTAAAGAACAGCTCTTCAATGTACCTGTAGGACATCTACAGTTTTAACTTGAGCTGGGCACCAAGGCTACATTTATATTTCAGGTCCACATCCGGAGTCAATGCCAGCATGAGGCCAATCTGGCTTTTCACCTCTATTCTCTTGTCCTGGGGCCATCGCCCCGCTCAACTTGTGACCTAACAGCGCATAATGTACAACAAAAGGGGTCTGCCCAAATCACCCTCCTATACGTGGGCATGGAACATCTCAAGAATGAAAAACAACAAGAGTATGGAGGGATGAATCATTCATTTATTTCCGTCTAAGGCACCATCAATTATCCCGACGCTCTCAATAGTTTATATTGCTCCACATACTAATGATTCAATTAGATACACATACCATTGGGCAGGTCTCCGGCACATCAAATCATATAACAAATCACAAATGATAATACATATATAAATTTGACAAACCAACATAAAAATGTAAATATACACAATATCTACAGTACCCTGACAATTACACGTACTCGTGTGCACTCATAAACCTGAGTGTTACACTAAGAGGTAGTCCTCTTCACACAGGAGGTATCTCACCTCTCTATCATCTAATTATGTGCGCATATAACATTTTAACCATGCTCAAACTGATTGGACTCCTCAATTATAGCGGTCGACGCGGTCGCGTTTCAGCTGTCAATTTCTTCCGACTTCCTCAGGACAAAGGTACAAAATATCTACGATAATAATAGAAGCTTCCAATTTATATATATATATATATATATATATACATATATATATATATACACACACACACATATACATACATACACACACACACATTATTTATACATATCTTTAACATATCCCATATTCGCCCACACAGTACTCCGAGGTGGTGATGGAAACACCCAAAACGCAGAACCACCTGCATCAAATAAAATGAAAAGTGAGGAAGGGGGTGCACAAAATCAAACAACCCCTCTAAAGGTCACTACATCAGTGCTCCCCAGGAGTAGCTAATCACCTACCATCTAAATACCTAGAATCTTATCTCAGCTCTCGGGGTCGACACCAATCCACTACTGAGGGGGTACGCCCTCCACATAATCAGGTTCCATGGTCAATCTAGAAACCTATAAGTACAATGTGGGCCGACAGGAGTCAAAAATGGACTCTCCTTGGAACCGGCTAAATACTCTAGCGTCTATTAATGCACGAGATCCACACACATAATTACCTGCACCCCCTTCCTCACTATTCATTTTATTTGATTTGGTGCAAGTGCATAAATAATGTGCATATATGTCATTGGAAGCTTCCATTATTATTGTTGATATTTTATACCCTTGTCCTGAGGAAGCCGGAAGGAATTGAGGAGTGAAACGTGACCCCGTCGACCGCTATAATTGAGGAGTCCAATCAGTTTGAGCATGGTTAAAATATTATATGCGCACATAATTAAATGATAGAGAGGTGAGATACCTCACGTGCGAAGAGGACTACCTCTTGGTGTAACACTCAGGTTTATGAGTGCACACGAGTACGTGTAATTGTCAGGGTACTGTAGATATTGTGTATATGTACATTTGTATGTTGGTTTGTGAAATGTATATATGGATTCTCATTTGTGTTCTTGCGATTTATTTATGTTCTATCATTTGATGTGCTGGAGACCTGCCCAACGGTATGTGTATCTAATTGAATCAATAGTATGTGTAGCAATATAAACTATTGAGATGGTCAGGGTAATTGATGGTGCCTTAGACGGAAGTAAATAAATGAATGATTCATCCCTCCATGCTCTTGTTGTGTTTTATTCTAACAGCGCATAGTGGCACGCCACACCAGGAGCTCCCGCCAGGCACTCAGGTGCCGCTGTAGCCTGGGACTTCCTTTGGAACCTCCACCGACTCAATCAACAGAGATCACCCAGGACCCTTCGGCTGCAGTTCAGCAGGGCATGTCAGGCAGCACAGGCAAAGCAGATCATGGGGGTGGTAGGGAGAGAATGTACGAGCACATCTACCACTCCCACGGTAGAGCTTCCTACTGCCGGTGTGTCAGCCACATTACCAGATGTGATCTCTCTCCCTTTGCCCGACTAGTTCCTGCTGAGCAGTATTGAGTTTACATATAAGCTTCACGAGTGTTGAGTTTCTACCAAGTAACCCCATCTTGTGTCAGCTGTTTTCACCACTTCCCATGATACAAGCTTCATTCCTTCTAAGGCTTTCAAGGCATTCACAAGTCTTCAATCTGGCCTGGACACAGCCACCTCATGGGAAGGACAACTGAAAGGTGTCACGAAAACCAGGTGGAACTTACAGAGAATCCTAGAGACGTGACTTACGAGGTAAGGTTTAAAAAAAAAAAAAAAATCCCACTTATGACGAACGTAAGTACCAAGGAAAAGGAAAAAATACTTTGACAATACTGTTAACCAGTTACACAGAGAAGAGACGTTATTTAATGCTGACAAGATTCACTTTGCAAACAGTTTGTGGCACAGAGGCTATCACACCAGAGGGCTCGAGGAAGGCTCAACCACTCACCTGCCATGAAACCAGTCCTGGCAGGCGTCGCACTCGATCATGAAGCGGGTGACATCGTAAGGCAGGCGGCAGAGGCAGTAGACGGGCACCGATGCCATGCTGGGGGCGGGTGGGAGTCCTGTCTACCCAGAGCGAGCCTCGTGCAAGAGACGGGGGGTGGGCATGGGTGCAGAGAGGGGGCTCCAGATCACACCCACAGCAGCAGCTCTTGGGCCCAGCCCAGCATGGCCCTGCAGCCCCCGGGGTCTGTCATCCACCAGGCAGAGGGCGAGGGTCACCGCGCGGCTCTTTTCTCAGGTTGAGCCGGGCACTTCTGGTAACAACAGATGATGACAATTAACTTCACCCCGACCGAGGCTGATCAGCTGTGATCCTCAACCCACAGAGGCCTCAACACCTCCTGCTCCGGGTTAATTCTCCTAGTCACTGGGCGAGCTGACATGCATGGAGTAATCCCACTAGAAGCTATGGGCTGGGTTAACAGGCAACAGATCAAGCAGGCAGGGTTTCTGCAGTCAGTCGGTGATGTACATGATTAAAGTCTGATCGAGGACAGGTACTGGGTCGGTGATGGTTCACCCACGCTCAACTTCTCAACTGGGTGACAGCGAAGCAAGAAACCACAAAACAGAACATCAATGAGCAATGTGGACTGGCTGGTGGCTGGATTAACTAGGCAGCCCTTCTGCTGGTGGCCAGGCCTGGTGATGGATGCACAGGGGCTTGTTCTTGAAGTACTGGGGGGGACTGCTGCTTAATCTAGACAGAAGGTAGAAGGTGCAGAGTGCACAGGCCTCCCCCGGCCGGCTGCTCGTCAGCCAGGGTCCTGATGCCTCATAATGCAGCCACACTCATCGGCAGCCTCCAGGCGACGTCCCACCGAGCTCTTGAAACCCAGTCACTGTCCTGCCAGCAAGAACACCAGGCCAGGGATGCCAGACCGGGGAAGCCAGACCAGGGATGCCAGGCCGGGGACGTCAGACCAGGGATGCTCGTCACTCAGTCGAGAGCTGACAGGAGATGATCCCCCGGTGGCTCCTGGTGACAGGCGAGTTTCCAGCAGGGCCGTTAATATGAGATTAAGGCTCGCTGGCGCGCAGACAGTGCTCAGCAGTGTTTATCCGCCCGACGGCTGCCTGGGATTAACCCTTTGTTGCTGGTGCTTTAGGCTCGGCTTTCATCAGCAGTAGTCTGGACACGAATAGGTGATGGGCTGCGGGATCCCTGGACCCTGCTAGGCATTAACGACTAGTAGCTGACCGGTGATGTTCAAGGGTGGGACAACCGCAGGATCTTTCAGACAGACGGTTCCCTGCTGGGCATTAACGATCAATAACTGCCCAGTGATGTTCAATAATGGGTTGAACCCCTGCAGACAGTTCAGCTCCGTACTGGGCATTAACGACCAATAACTGCCCAGTGATGTTTACAATGAGAGGCTGGCCCCTGCAGACAGCTCGCCCCCTCCTGGGCATTAACGACCAATAACTGCCCAGTGATGTTTACAATGAGAGGCTGGCCCCTGCAGACAGCTCGCCCCCTCCTGGGCATTAACGACCAATAACTGACCGGTGACGTTCAAGGGGGGTAACCCCAGGATCCTGCAGTCTGCTCGGCCTCCTCCTGGGCATTAACGTCCCGTTAGTGCCCGGTGGTGTTTACAGTGAGCGCTGATGGCTCACCCGAGGCTCGGAAGGCCTCGCTCTGAGTCTGCTGGACGCCCCAGGGGCTGCAGTGGGGGGTCCGCCGCTCTCGGGCTGCAGGGGCCCGGGTCTCCACCCCCGGTCCGCCGCCCGGTCCCGGTGGGGCCTGGAGCGCCTCGGTGTCCCGCCCCTCTCTCCCGGGCCTCGCTGCCGGCCGCCGTCCGTCCCTCCCCGGGCTCCGGCTCCGCGCCCCGGGCCTCGGCCGCTCCTGTCTCCGCTGCGCCGCTCGGGAACAATAAAGCTGGGTGAAGAGGCCCCGGAACTCACGGCGGAAGTGACGCGCGGACCGGAAGTGGGCCCGACGGAGGGGGCGGAAGTGGGGCAGCTGGGAGACGGGCGGAAACAGAGAAAGGCTAGAGCGCTGACCTCACAAACTGCGTGCGGCGCCATGATGGGTGAGGCAAAGACCCGCCCATGACGCGTACAGGCCGTCTGTAAAAAGCAGAAGGTAGCAATAAACAATGAAAGGTCTTGAAAGGCTAGAGCGCTGACTTCGAGTGCTGCGTGCGGCGCGGGCCGCCATGTTGGGTGAGGGAAAGACCCGCCTTTATAACCGGCAGAACCTATCAATAACAATGAATGGACATTAAAGGGGGCGATAATACCATGCCAGCCCCCCCCCCCCGCATTCATTATAAAACACAGCAGTGCCAAGACGGGGGGGGGGGCACAAAGAAGGGCCCAACGACCACAACACATAGAAAAGGTTCATCTACCACTAAAGGCGGCGAGGACCCCAGGGAGCAGAGGCTCAGAGCAGCCCGAGCTCCCTGGGCGGAGAGACAGGGCGCCCCGGCTGATGGGAGTGGATACATGAGGCTGCAGGGGGCCTTCTGTGTTCACTGTCAGACCCTGGGTGAGCAGGACCTGGGCCCTCAACACCCCCGGCCCCCCCTGTAGCACCAAGGGCCCTGGGGTCCCTGGATGAGCAGGGCCTGGCCCCTGAATACAAACACCCCCGGGCCCCCCAGCTCCCCTGAAGCACAGAGGGCCCTGGGCCTGGGGTCCCTGGATGAGCAGGGCCCGGCCCCTGAATACAAACACCCCCGGCCCCCCAGCTCCCCTGAAGCCCAGAGGGCCCTGGGCCTGGGGTCCCTGGATGAGCAGGGCCCGGCCCCTGAATACAAACACCCCCGGACCCCCCCAGCTCCCTGAAGCACCGAGGGCCCTGGGCCTGGGGTCCCTGGATGAGCAGGGCCCGGCCCCTGAATACAAACACCCCTGGGCCCCCAGCTCCCCTGAAGCACAGAGGGCCCTGGGGTCCCTGGATGAGCAGGGCCTGGCCCCTGAATACAAACACCCCCAGCCCCCCAGCTCCCCTGAAGCACAGAGGGCCCTGGGCCTGGGGTCCCTGGATGAGCAGGGCCTGGCCCCTGAATACAAACACCCCCGGACCCCCCAGCTCCCTGAAGCACAGAGGGCCCTGGGCCTGGGGTCCCTGGATGAGCAGGGCCCGGCCCCTGAATACAAACACCCCTGGGCCCCCAGCTCCCCTGAAGCACAGAGGGCCCTGGGCCTGGGGTCCCTGGATGAGCAGGGCCCGGCCCCTGAATACAAACACCCCTGGGCCCCCCCAGCTCCCCTGAAGCACAGAGGGCCCTGGAGTCCCTGGATGAAGGCCTGGCCCCTGAATACAAACACCCCGGGCCCCCAGCTCCCCTGAAGCACAGAGGGCCCTGGGCCTGGGGTCCCTTGATGAGCAGGGCCCGGCCACTGAATACAAACACCCCCGGGCCTCCCCCCCAGCTCCCCTGAAGCACAGAGGGCCCTGGGCCTGGCTGATGGTAGTGGATACATGAGACTGCAGGGGCCCTTCTGTCTTCACTGGTCAGTCCCTGGATGAGCAGGGCTCAGCCACTCAATACAAACACCCCCACCCCCTTGCTCACTTGAAGCACCGAGGGCCCTGGGCCTCGCTGATGGTAGTGGATAAATGAGGCTGCAGGGGTCCCGTCTGTGTTCACTGGTCAGTCCCTGTGTTGTGTTTGATTTTAGATTCCGAATGAATTTCCAGATTAATGCCCTTAAATAGGTACAATTGACATTGCCCTTATATAGGCATAGAAATCCAGTCCTTATTTAGGCATAGCTTGTTTCCGGTCCAGGGAAGGCATGGCTTGGCAGTTCGGGCTGGACTGTTCCCATGAGGCACAGGGTCAGACTGATTTGCATATAGCCATGTCTGAACTGGGGTGGCAGAGTGGGCTAAAGAACGGTGATGGATTAAACCCAGATCTTTTGACTGGGTGTGAGTGTTTGATTGATTCAGATGCTACGTCCATCACCACCCCCTTTTGTACCGCTTATTTAGGCATAGCCCATGCTGCCCAAATACAGGCATGGCTACTTCCATCCGTTCATCGACGTCACAACGAATTCTTGGAAAACCAGACTCTTAAGCCGCTAGGGACTTCCCCTTGCTTGAATATTGATTTCTCCAAGAAATCATTTATTATGCATGAACACTTATTCCTTAGGGGCTCATTCATGACATTCATATGCCCGACTTTACGTCAAAGCTGGCATTCCTAAACACTTCCAAGGTATAAATATACCTTCACTTTTCAATTCAATTCAAAATTACTTTATTCGGTTTTTGACAAAACAAAACCATAAAAGTTCACAATACAATAAAAATAGCATTCCGTGCTACTGTTAAAAAGCTTATAGATAAAATACATTATACAGGGAACCCTTAATTCATTACATACAGTGTTCTACTCTTGCACTAATAAAAGAAACAAAGCAATAGGTGAATTAACTCTAAAAGATTCTTACAGATCCAAACATTTCCTATACTTCATAGTACATTTTAAAAAGCCCGCCACGTGGGGTATGTTTTCTGGATTCAGCATTAGTAAATGATATAGTGCAGGCCGGGCTTGTACAAGGTTCATCCTTTTTAGGTTTCGCCTCGCCGAAAGCTGCGCAGCAGACTTTCGCGCAGGCGAAATCTTATGAGTTACAGTATGGATGTTTGTGCCGCCTCTCTGTTCCATTGGCTAGCTCCATAAATGGAGGCTAGCCATTGGAACAGAGATCTGTTCGTCATGGCCGGACCAGATTAGTGGGCGTTCATGACAGTTTTTCGCATTTTGCCCACGTCATGCGGCGGTGGGCGGTGCTTTTTTTTCCCTTCGTATCGGCATGTTGGTTTCATTACCAAAGTGTGCCTTGCAGGGGTGGGCTGCGCGATTTCGAGTTGCTAGCAGGTAAGCGGCATATTTTACTCCCGTTCCCGCCCCCCTCCCTATCCGTGTGCCCATCCCACTCTCCGGCTGTCCGTGAGCGCGTCCCCCTCCCGCTGTCCGTGAGCCTGTCCCCCTCCCGCTGTCCGTGAGCCCGTCCACCATCCCGCTGTCCGTGTGCCCGTCCCCCTCCCGCTAGTAGTGTAAAGCAGAGGGCCCCCCTCCGTCAGTTCATCGATAATCGCTCCCCTTTGCTGCTTCAGAAACAATATCGACCCGTTATTAGATACTGCCTGAAAATGGCACCAGCTGTAATATGGCCGCGTTCCTTACTTCGTTGTGTTCACCGAGCGGCGTGTGATGTGAGCTGGTAACGGGGCCTAACCAGCCCATCCAGCGCGTTCCTCCGAAGATTTACAAGTTCAAACACTGAAATTAGCCCGTTCTGCACTTTTAGTTTCGATTTGGACTGGTGGCGGGAGACGCTGCCCCGAGGAAGTGTTTTCAGTGTTTACCCAGACATTTCACGGCCACGAAGTTAGTGGCTGTGAGCGCTGTATCCCTCCCAGGCCAGGGGGAGTTTCAAGTTAATGCCAAAAGGTTGAGTCACTTTTATTTCTGTATAAATGTGGATGTTTAAAAGACTCAACAGAACAATACAAGATGCAGTTTTCCTTTGTTAATCGGCCATAAAAGTTAGGCTCATTTGAGAAGAGCCAGTGTCCTGTAGGGGTGGAACCCACTTCCCCTCGCCGGTGAAGGCTCTGACAGGAAGTTGGCTACGCAAAGAGTTGGACATGCAAGTTAAATGGACCCGTGTGTGTACTTCTCTGCTTTTATTTTTTAATCGCGGGCTGCCTACGTTTGAAGTCAGTGTTATATTTGTGTGTCTCGTTTTGTGCGTTTTCTCTTCACCTGCGTATATTTCTACGCACGTGTTTCTCTTTCAGTTTGTATTTCTGTATGCTTGGGTGTATATGCATCTGTGTGGTATTGTGTCCATGCCAGTATTTATTTTTTGTGTTTTGTGTTTGGTGTGTTTCTCTGTGTTGGTGTGGGTTGGCGTGTACATATTGCTGCTTTTTTTCATTTACGCACTGAGGGTCGAAGGGTATATATGTAATAATATATTTCAGTGCGCTCAAAGTGGATTGGAAAAAATACATACAAAGTGTAATATTTGTGTGTGTGTGCGCGAGGGTGGAATGGGTAATCACACAAATTATAATATGTATGTGGGCGGGGGTGGAATGTGTAGTCACATAAGTGTACTATGTGTTTGTGTGGTAGTCACACAGATGTACTATGTGTGTGTGGGCGGGGTGGAATGGGTAGTTACACAAAGTGTAAAAGTGTGTGTGTGGGGCTCTGTTGGTGTGTGTGGGTCTGTGTGTGTGGGTGGGTCTGTGTGTTTTTGTGTGGCATTTGGCAGAGATTAAACTATTGGCATTGTAAATGACAATGCCATTTATTTATGTTTTCAAAACCCACACATAAATACAAATGTTGTCATTTACAATGCCAATAGCTCAAACTTTTCAAAAGGCGAAACCATTGCATTGTAAATGCTTGTTAAAATAGGTTTTAAATAGATATTTCTGGGGAATTCATAGTATTTACAAAAAAACATAAAGTGAAGCATATCCTGTGGAGACTGAAGGTCGCAGCCACAGGTTGCTAACACCATTCCCTTGTGGCAACCCCTAGGGACTGCCAATAAAAGATGAAACAAGTTAAACCTGAACCTGATTAAAAGAAAACGATCATATGCTGATATAGGCCAGAGAAGATATTGCTCCTCCTCAGGTGACGTTTTAAGCATAAGGTGGAGGCGCACACTGGGCTTCAGTAACTCCGTACCCTCTCTATCCATCTTTTTGCGGGTGATAAATGACTCTTTTATCAGTATAGGATCTTTAACTGTTATACTTTCCGGATTTAAGAAAAGGTCTAATCTGCCCTCTTTACAAAAAGTATCTTTGAGATAACTCAGCCAAGGGATTTTAGACA
This sequence comes from Lissotriton helveticus, assembly GCF_964261635.1. Lineage (NCBI taxonomy): Eukaryota > Metazoa > Chordata > Amphibia > Caudata > Salamandridae > Lissotriton > Lissotriton helveticus. Next base: position 12,160,670 of record NC_136071.1, read on the forward strand.
TGTTGTCTAGGCTAAGAGATTCTGTTAGCAAGCTATGTGTTAGTCCTAGGTGTTTGTTAAGCCAACATTGCATCCAGAGCAAAAGAGGACGCAAGGATAGAATATCACCTAAAAAAGGCATGCCAGTTTCTTCATGTATGGTTAGGTTAGGGGTTCCCTGTGGGGCACATAGTCATTTTTAAATAATTTTCCGCTGTTTGTAAGCACCCATGATTTCTATAGCCACAGAGTTCACTCCCATAGGAAGCTATAGCAATGCTCTTAGACCTGTACACTTTCAGCATGGCTGCCACTGGTCTATTACCCATTCTGGCTGCAAAGCCGAAGAGCGCGGCGTTAGCCCTAGCTACTTCACCCCTTTTCCTGTTCATACAGGCAACCCAGTTCAGTTTTTTATCTAAAAGTACCCCAAGATAGGAGAATGAGGTGCATGTTGGTACCCTGCTACCATTGCCCTTAAATAAGTGTTGTTTTCTAGCTGCCTTCCCTACCTGCAATACATAAGATTTAGTGTTATTTATGTGCAGGTCTCGTATTAACATAAATTCATAAAAGGCGTCCAGTAATGTTTGAAGCCCTTTGGGGGTACGAGCTAACAAGACGGCGTCGTCGGCATATAGTAAGACGGGTAGGCCCCGTCGACCCACATATAGATAATCGGCCCCCGTCTTAACCAGGTGATCTTCTAGGTCGTTGATATAGAGGTTAAAAAGAAAGGGGGCGGAGAGGGAGGAGCTTCGCGGGCATCCAAGATGGTCGCGTGAGCACAGAGCTCCCCGGACCCGTGCCACCCCTCACGATTATCCTGGCAGCATCCTGATTTCGAGGACGGGCTTTTGTTCGCATATCTTCGCTGATCATCAAATACTTTGAAAATTCGAATTTGGACGCCGGGGTCCACTTTTACATCGTCTCTACATTTTGAGGCCCACCCCGAGGCAGACCGGGGGCTCGGTTGCTGAGCAGGCCGTGGAGTAGTTGATCAACAACGGCTGCGAGGGTCCCCTCCCGGTCGACCCCTTCTGACTTTCGGTTTCGATTTTGCTCCCGGCTCTGACTGGCAGGGGTGCAGCCTTTCACCACCTTCGGCTGGCCCGTTGCTCTCCCTCCTGCCTGGTGCTGCCTGGCTACCTGTCTACGACTCGGCCTCTTTGTGCCCGTAACGCTTGCATTTGGTCTTGTTGATTGTCTGGACACTTGCTCCCGGCCATTTTCACCAGGTCGCAGAGACCCCTTCGGGGTCCCTTTTGCAAGATGGCTACCGGGCAGCCTCTCGAGAAGCGGAAGACTAAGGCACCTCTCCGTGGTGGCCAAAACCAGACCAACATTATGGACCACTATTCACAAGTCAAGGGGTCGCCTGGCGCTGTGGGCCGTGTTTCGGACACTGCTAAGACCCTCTTTCCGGCGTCCTCGGACCCATCCTTGCAAGACGTCATGGGAGCCATAGCCAACTTGCAGGCCTCCATGGGACAGCAGTACGAGGCTTTAGCTTCTAAGATTGACACGGTGGCCATCGATATCAGCTGATTAGAGCGGATCTCTCGAAGACTAATGAAAGAGTTGAGTCACTGGGCTTGAAGACTACTAGTCTTGTCGCTGATGTCACGGATGCCCAAGCTGAGATCGGCAATCTACGATCCTCGCATGACCAAATGGCTCGTCGTCTCGAGGACTACGAAAATAGGGCCCGCCGCAACAATGTGCGCCTTATTGGTGTCCCGGAGGATTCCGAGACTGCGGGGGCTGACCTCCTGGTTGAGGCCCTGATTGCCAACCATCCGTCTCCCGCGGGACTCAGTAAGTTCTTTGCGGTTGAACGTGCTCATCGCGTTCCCGGCGGAAAGGCTAAGCCGGGTGCTCCTCCGAGACCCATTATTGCCAGGTTGTTCCATTTTCGAGACCGGGACGCAGTACTACAGGCTTCGCGGGATAAAGGCCCAGTTAACTTTGAAAATGCTTCTGTTTCCTTTTATCCTGACTTTTCGCCACTTGTCCAGAAGCAAAGACTTGGCTTTCAGGGAGTCAAGAGGCGATTGCGAGACTTGGGTCTTAAATACTCCTTATTGTTCCCAACCAGGCTGAGGATTGAATATCAGGAACGTGCATTCTTTTTTGACCGCCCTGACAATGTTAGTGACTGGCTCGACTCCCTGCCTATGAGACATGACCGTACCGGGCACCCTGGAGGCGCTGACGGAGGTGCGGCTGAATGAGGACTTCGCTTGTGGATCCCGGCACCTGAACTTTTTTGCTGCATCAGCTGAGTTTGGACTTGGGTCTTTCTTAGGCCTTGATCTGCCCGGGGGTGGCGGGGGGTGAATGGGGACTCTTCCTCCTCCTGGGTTCTTTGCGTAGCTTAGTTTAGTTATGGGGCGACAGGCACACTGCAAGTTGGGGTGGCTTCTTAGTCTTACGCAGGGGTGCAGGGTGGGGGGAGTAACATGGGTAAGTTGGGGGGTGGGGAGGTGTTTGTGTGTTTTTGTTAATTCACGAGGCATCGTATTGTTTTTTCTATTTGTATTGATTGTGGTGTTCTATGTGGTTCCTGCTCTTTCTATGCATCGGGGATGGGGGGCGGCGAGTTGAGAATTTTATCCTGGAATGTCAATGGATTAGGGGACAGGATTAAGCGGGGTAGTGTTTTGCGATTCCTTAGGCGTCATTCCCCCGATATTGTCCTCCAACAAGAGACGCATTTGATAGGCAACGCTTGTCTGGCGCTTAATAGACGTGGTTACCGACTAGTGGCCCACGCGGGGTTTACTTCTGGGTCTAGGGGGGCTGGTATTCTTATTCGGTCCTCTCTCCCTTTCGCAGTTGACGAGGTTAAACTTGATGATAGGGGGCGCTATGCGGTACTCACTGGCAGGTGGGAGGGGAAGACCTTGTCCATACTTTCGGTTTATGTTCCCCCTGGCCTGCAGACTTTAACCAACACTGACCTGTGTAGCATCCTCTTAGATCTTCCTGAAGGGCTTCTGATCTTGGGTGGGGATTTTAATTCAGTTTTCTCTGGCACCTCTGATCGACATACACCCAGGGACCTACCCCGGGCGCAAAGGTGGCTGAGCGATTTGTTAGAGACTTTTGGGCTTGTTGATGCCTGGAGGCTGCTGCACCCTACACAGTTGCAGTACACCTTCCACTCTGGGGCGCATGGCAGTCTGTCCAGATTGGACTATTTTTTAATGCCAGCAGTCCAGTCTTCCTCTATCAGAGAAATTCGTCAACTCCCTAGGGGAATTTCAGATCACTCCCCACTGTGGCTCCGGTATGAGGTCGGGGTGGGAGTTGAGGGTAGAGTAGCTCCTATTAACCCGTGGTACTTCCATAATCCCAAGACCCGCTCCGGCCTTGTCAAAGCCATCGAGAACTATTTTGATGAAAATGTGGGGTCTGTCTCCTCTGCTGTTTCGTTGTGGGAAGCGTTTAAAACTGTTATACGTGGTCAGTCTTTATCCCTTATAGTTGCTGCTAAAAAGGCTACCACTGTGGAGGTTGTGCGCATGAAATCCGAGATCGCTGATTTGGAGGACGATCTCCGCCTTGGTGTATCCAGCGCCAATCTGCACTCCCTTGCTTTGAAACAGGCGGATTATAAGGCTCTTGTTACAGATGCGGCGAAAGTGATGTACAGGGAGCAGCAGGGACGACTGTATGATGTGGGTGATAAAGCGGGTAAGTTGCTAGCGTGGTTGGATAAGAAGGAGAGAGTGAATCGTGTGGTCCCCGTTGTTGAGAGGCTTGATGGTGAGTGTGTCACGGACCCTGATGGGATCGTTCAGTGCTTTGCGGATCACTTTGAGACTGTGTACACCTCCGTCTGTGACAGGGATGAGGATGACTCCTGTTCGCTGTTGCGAGACATCGCTTTGCCTCGCCTCTCTGACTCTGATAGAGACCTCTTGGACGCCCCGCTCGCAGTGGATGAAATCGCATTAGCTATCCGCTCCCTCCGATCGGGCAAGGCGTTGGGCCCCAATGGTTTGCCCATTGAACTGTACAAGCTGCGACCCGACAAAATGGCGCCCTATTTGCGAGACATGTTTCTCGAGGCCCTGGAGTCAGGCTCCCTCCCTCCTGACCAACGACTCGCTACCATTGTTGTTATTCCTAAAGAGGGTAAGCCTCGAGATCATTGTACTTCCTATAGGCCCATCTCCTTGCTTAACGCCGAACCCAAAATCTTGGCTAAAACTCTGGCGAATCGCTTGGTTACTGTGATCGGGGACCTGATCCATCCGGATCAATCCGGTTTCATCCCGCACCGCAACACTGCTTTAAACCTGCGTAGACTCCACGGGGCTCTCGCGAGAGCTGAGACGCTTACTGAACCGGCCATTTTGGCTTCTCCCGACGCTACCATGGCCTTCGACACCATCGAGTGGCCCTACCTATGGGCGGCCCTCTCGAAATTCGGGTTTGGGCCAGGCTTTATAGCCTGGGTGAAGCTTCTCTATGAGAGTCCCCTAGCCCAGGTAGTGGTTAACGGACGAGTTTCTTGCATTTTTGTGCTTGGACTGGGCACCCGGCAGGGCTGTCCGCTGTCCCCCTTGCTTTTTGCTCTCGCTCTTGAACCACTGGCGGAGTGGCTCCGTTGGGAACCTTCTATGCGGGGCATCCGATGGTCCCCTGACTTTGAGGATCGAGTCTCGCTATATGCAGACGATATCCTCCTATATCTCACCTCCCCCAAAAAGTCCCTCAATGTGCTTTTTGACGTACTTGCTTCCTTCGGCAAGAACTCCGGTCTTGTTATTAATTGGGCTAAATCCTGCATATACGTTTTGGCAGGAGATCTCCCTCCACTGCCACGTAGATTTCCGATTCAAGTGACGGAGACCGGTTTCAAGTACTTGGGGATTTATAGTTCCTTGGACCCCTCCAGGCGCTATGAGCTTAACTTGTTACCCCCCCTTCAGCGGCTTAAACTTGATGTAGCTCGCTGGCGTAAGTTGCCGCTATCGCCCCTCGGTAGAGTGGCGCTCTTTAAAATGATGTCTTTGCCCCGCTTTTTGTACGCACTTCAAAATTCCTTCGATCCGATTGCTTCCGGCTATTTCCGTGAAGTGGAAAACCTGCAGAGACAACTTGTCTGGGATGGGCGCGCCCGTATCGCCCTTTCCAAACTCACACTTCCGTGGTACGATGGCGGTATAGCCCTCCCGGACATCAGACGTTATTACTGGGCATCCCAGCTAAGTGCGATTAACCATGCAACTTACGCACCGGGCCCCGCCCCGGCGTTCTCCATGGATAGGTTTATCCTTCCAGGGGGGTCCTTTGGCAGAGCGTTGTACTCCAGTGATCGCTGCGGAGCGCTGACCGGTCCCACTAAGATTGCTGTGAGAGTGTGGCGTGATGCGACTGCGGCCTTCGGTTGGTGTGGTAGATTTACTCAGGCCACCCCCTTGTATGACTCGGAATGCTTGGGCCATCTGTGGAAGACGAAAGGCTTTGGTAAATGGGACATGATTGGTATTAGTAGAGTGGGTGATTTGTGGTCGAAGGGTACTGTTAAGTCATTCGACGTGCTGCGTATGGAGTATGAACTTGGTGACACTGAATTCTTTCGGTATGCCCAGATCCGCCACGCCTTGTTGTCGGTGTTAACAGCGGGCACCGACATTCCCGAGTCTTCCCCTTTGGAGGACCGCATTCTGGATGGCCATATGCCCGACAGCACGATCTCCCTAATTTATAAAAAACTCATTATTAACAGAGCTGACTTGCTGATCCGCCTCCGAGCTGCGTGGTGCGCGGACGATTTGGAATTAGATGACGAGGACTGGCAATCGGCTTTGTCCTCGCCTAAGAAGGTCGCTATTCCTGCTCGCTTGCGGTTCGTCCAACTGAAGATACTTCACAGAGTGTATGTCACTGGGCCTTGCTTGGTTCAAATGGGGTTTTCCTTGGATGAGCTATGCAAGCGTGGCTGTGGTATGTCTGGTTCCTTTCTACACATATTGTGGGACTGCCCGGAGATGGTCAGGTTCTGGGTTCGAGTACATGACGTCATGAAAAGTGTTACGGGTGTGTCCCTGCTGCCCGTGGCCAGGCGTTGTCTGTTGAATGTTTGGGAGCCTAACGACTATAATTCCGCGCAAATTACGTGGGCGACCCTTGGCAACATGGTCGCTAAGAGGGATATTGCCCAGCTCTGGGGTTCACATAGACCACCTACCCTGTCCACGTGGAAAGACAATATGGACTGGTGTATGTTCCGGGAGAAGACTGTGTACCTTTCCCGGGGACGTCCCAAGAAATGGGGTCGAATTTGGTCCCAATGGAATGCATATCGGGGCAATATATGTACTCCCCCTCACGATTTTACCACTGATGTGTCTTTGTCCCCCTAATTGGCATTCACTCATTATTACTGATATTTATGTCGCTTGTCTCCTGGCCTGCCCCTACCCCTGCCTTATTCGACTGTACTGTATTGGTCTTACCCTTGAGCTCTGCCCGCATGGACCCATGACAATGTATTATTATTTCTCTGCCTTGTGACTAGTGCTAACACTTTGTGTGACCTTAAGGTCCCTGGTGTATCTGACATTATCCTTGGTGTCCCTGTGTAGGTCCCTTAGGAAGTTCACAAGATGTTGCTCTACCCCCATGGCCTCCATGGACCGCCACAGCCTTCCCCTGTTAACACAGTCAAAGGCTGAGGAGAGGTCCATGAAGGCCATGTAGACTGTACCTGGACGTGCAATGGTATATTTTCCCAGGAGTAGGTAGCGGTTAAGGCACTGAGCCATGGTGGAATGCCCTCTACGGAACCCGTATTGGATGTCAGAGATGATCTTTTTCTCTTCAGCCCATACGGACAGTCTCTTCAGGATAATACCGTAACTTGCTATAGCAAAGCATGGTGTGGTTCAGTGCAGTTCAACTACCTACTTGCACGACGCAGCTCACTACAGCAAGTGCCGAAGGAAGCCAACTCTCCAGCTGACGCACTGACCAGAAGCTGTCATCCTCCTGCCGAGAATCCAGCTCCAGTGTTTCTGACTCCCCTTGCGGGGTGTTGGGAAATCAAGTCCGTGAAAGAGATACCAACCTCTCTCATTCTAAGGTATGGAGCGGATTAGAACCTAGAAAAACCTTTGGCAATTCTTGGCAAAACTAAACCTATGCTAAAGACAGCACCTACTTCTTCCCTCGTACTAGACCTAGGTTAGGTACACTGGGGTAGGTGTATTTTAGAAGCACCAGTTGAGTATTTTATCCTATGTTATTTATGTATTTTTATATGGCATAGCACCAGACAATGCTATCACAGTATTATTTTATATTACTGTTTACGCTGTACGCATTATACTTCACATTTGGTCTAACAATTGTAGCAGTTCACCTCTCTTGCATGAGAAAGAAGACTGTTCAATAAACCCTTTTATTGAAACACCCGTCTCTCTATTTTTATGTATCTCTGTAGAAACGGAAGGGGCGTGGCTAAGCTGGCCAAGATGGCGGACGGGCTTCCTTAGAGCTCCGGTCGGCTGCCCGCCACGCCAACGATGAAAACTGCCACCGCGTACCTATGTCACCTCCAGCTGCTGTGAGGGGCTCCCGAGACCACCCAGGGAGCCTCGGAGAGTGACGGTGTGTCCGCGACGCGTCCACACTGGCCCCGGACGATCTCAGCCGAACCTCCCCCAAAATGGCGGCGCCCAGGGACTAACACGGGAGGTCCCGAGTGACCGGCGCGATCCCTCTACCTGCCGAGATAGGGAGCGCTCTGCACATCTCGTCGGCCATCCGCCACATTCGGAGTGCGCTGGCAAACACCGGACGCAGCGGTATCCTCGGAGGAATCGTGGTCCCCCAGCCTGCCGAGAAGACACAACGGACTGGAGCTACGCGTGCCCTCACCGCCACCGGGGGCCTAGACGGGGGCGGCCCCCTTGCGACCTATCGTGGCAGATGCACGCGTATGCCGGTGCGGACCCGGACGATCAGCGCTGGACACCGGTGAGGCACTGAACAGATGACCCTAGGAATTCCCCAACCTAAAATGGCGCCGCCTGATTGATTCAGCGAGAAAGACGTGCAGGACGGCACTTGCGACCTACAGGGACCCTTGAGACTGACGACCAGAGCCAACACCATAGTTGCCAGGGAGCAACTACCCGTGCGCCCCGAGGTGGGGGTACCCCACGCTTCAGTGCCCGACTCGGGGCCCCCGGCGACCTGTCTGAGGCCCACTGGGGATCACTGACCTGATATAACTGCCCTCATGGGCAGCGGCGGGACCGGGAGTAACGAGTGACAGTGGGGGGAGCGCCCAGGCCACTCCGGCAGTGCAGCAGAGAAGCAGAAAGTGAGAGGTACGTCCACACAGAGAGCCTCCCAGCTCCCCTGACGAGGGCACACCACAGACCCCCCACGATCGGGTGACGATAGACCCGCCTGGTGGAGCGACACTACACGGAGGAGACCTCAGAAGCCCTGTCTACCCAGCGGCGCCGCAGGCGGGGGTTTGAATCACTTCTGGCAGCCCGTATCGGACAGATAGGTCATCCACGCCACCCATGGGGCGATCACAGCGGAAGATGCCCGCGGCGCCGGCGCCAGCCCAGAGACGTTCACTCTCCCCGGGCCCCTCACGCGGCTCGAAGACCGGAGGACCTCCGCAGGAATCGGACATGTCCACAAAGCTGGACAAAGTCCTGGCGGCCATCGAGCACTCACGAGTGTCCATGGAAACCAAATTCGGGGAACTGGCCTCGGACATCACCCTACTACGCGACGACCATAGGAAGTTGGCAGATAAGGTGAAGCAAGAGAGTCACATGCTCCATGAACTGAAACCTCAGGTCCAGCTCAATCAAAAAGCCATCAAGGACCTACAAGAGAAGGTCAATTTCCTGGAACGCAAGGCGGACGATTTGGAGGGACGCTCCCGCCGGAGCAACATACGTCTGATCAACCTGCCGGAGGGAGTGGAGAAGGAAGACCCCATTCACAACATAGAGACTTGGATAAAAACGTTCACCCGGACACAAGACCTTACGCCGTTCTTCTCCGTAGAAAGAGCACACAGGGTCCCGACTGGACGACCTCAGGCTGGCCTCCCGCCCAGACCATTCCTGCTGAAGCTTCTGCACTATCAGGACCGAGACACGATCCTACGAGCGGCCAGGCAAGCGAAAGTCCTCAGGGTGGAAGACAAAAATGTGATGGTGTTCCCGGACTATTCTCAAGCAGTACAACGCCAACGCGCCACGTTTCTGGCAGTAAAGCAAACCCTGCGCCAACATAAGATACAATATGCCCTCCTATTCCCGGCCCGCCTCAAGATCATCTATGAATATTCGATACACTTCTTCACGGACCCCGCGGAGGCGAGACACTGGTTGGATCATCGCAATCAGCCCCGATCAGACCGCGAAGATACACCGCCGAGCTCTGCGTCCAACAAACGGAGGCGACTCCGATCCAGAAAGGTCACTCTCACACAGATGAACCGACCACCGTCGCCCAGCATCAAACGTGTCCCGGACTTGGAACAAATCATAGCAGACCGACGGAGAGCCATTCAGGCAGCGGCGGAGGTCGGGCAACTGGACACTGAACAGGAGATGGATCGAGGCCCCCACATCTTTACATCCGAGGACGAGGGTCAGAGTGACGTCCGCACCTCCAGAGACGGTTCCGCCTCCCCGCCACTGGTGACCCCACAGACGGCGGATACACTCATCTGATGGCGGCTGACGCAACCAGCGGTAAGATTGAGATGACGGGGCAAGCTGGCCGACGCGGGATGCCGAGAGGACGCGCCTAAGGTATGGGTGGTAGCATACACACACGCAGAGACACAATGCGGCGGGTGGCCTTGACCTGCGATCAGGGCTCCACCGCTGCACAACCCCCTCACACCAAACGAACTAGAGACAGTACGAGATGTACAGTTTGGGCTTATTGTGCCTTGCAATGGGCCCCTTCCGTTGGGACTGTTTCCCGTATGTTGTTTTCATGTTACGCCCCTTCCCTTTTAACCCTGATACCTACACGGGAGATGGTCATTTGGTCACAGTGGAACCATGTATGGAGGGGAGTAATGCGAGCAAGAGTGACTCTGGGTATAGACGGAGGGTGGCGGGTGCACCGACCAACACAACTGACACTCTCACATGACAAAACCCCCTAACACGGACGTTACCTTTATCACCCTAAATGTCAGAGGGCTGCACACGGCGAGCAAACGTTATGCAGTTTATGCCTATCTAAAGAGACAGCAGGCCCATATCGCCCTCTTACAAGAGACTCACTTGACGACAGCGGAAGCGGGCAAGTTACAGAGGAAGTGGAGGGGCATGATCTGTGCCACGGGGTACTCCGCATTCGCCAGGGGCACACTGATTTGGGTCAGACCGGGAGTTCCCTTCCGTGAACAGTCCAGGGTGGTGGATAAGGAGGGACGCTATGTACTACTGGAAGGACAACTGGATGGACAGCCTATCCTGATAGGCAGTATCTATGCCCCCAACGTGGAGCAGGACGCCTTTTGGTCTCGCCTCACGAACACGCTGGCACACCACACCCACACCCCTTGGCTACTGGGAGGGGATTATAACAGTATCTTAGACACGACCCTCGACCGATCCCACCCCCCGCCACCACGGTCACCAATATACAGACAGACGGAGCTCTTCAATGAGTGGGTTCGACACTGGACACTGACGGACACGTGAAGAGCGCTGAACCCCACGACGAAACTATACTCATTTCATTCCATTCCGCACGACCTTCGTGTGAGACTTGATAGATTTCTATGCTCACCTGCTATACACGCCAAAGCTAGACACACAGACTACCTAGGCAGAGTACTATCGGATCACGACGCCCATGCCCTGACCCTCCGATGGAAACCGCCCCACCCCCCAGTACCGACCTGGAATCTCCCTCGGGAGGGCCTCACAGACCAGGCATTCACACATGATCACGGGGAACACCTGCAGGAACACTTCAGGCTCAATGCGGGCTCGGCGTCCTCCAGTCTTGGGGAGTGGGATGCACACAAAGCGACGGCGAGGGGACACTGCATTCAGCAAGTGCTAGGGGTACGAATGGTACTAGAACGCGCATTACACACTTCAGAACAGGAGCTGGCAACCATGCTGCAAGCGGATGACCGCGGCGAGGTAACCCAGCTGCAAATAGCAGAGGCTAAGACAAAATACGCTGAGACACTGCGGGACCTACGTAAATATAACTTCAGAAAATACGCCAGTAGGGTACATCGGGAGGGCAACAGGGGCGGCACACTCTTAGCATGGTTAGTTCGACAGGACCCCGACTTGAAACCTATCACGGAAATCACGGACCGGGCCGGTCACCTCCAAACATCCCAGATAGCGATAATGCAAGTTTTTTACACATATTACTCACACATATACCAGACTTCCAGCCAAGACGACCCCCTTGCGGTGTCCAGCTTCCTCCTCCCGTTGCCTATCCCCCAAGTCTCGCCAGCGATCCGGAAGGACCTAGACAGGAAAATAACACAGACCGAGATTAAGGCAGCGATAGGGACGCTTACCAGAAACAAGGCCCCAGGCATGGACGGCTTCCCCCTCGAATATTACCAGACTTTCTTAGCTCACCTCCCCCCACGTTTAACGACTATGTTCGAAGACGCACTCAAAGCGGGAGTCCTCCCACGTTCCCTCAGAGAATCATTAATAGTGTCGTTCCTAAAACCACACAGGGATCCCCAGCTCCCATCATCCTACAGGCCAATCACATTACTCAACTCAGACTGTAAAATCCTAGGTAAACTGTTAGCGATGAGGTATGCCCAGGTCGTGCCCCAATTGGTCCATCCTGACCAAAACGGATTCGTGCCACACCGCAACACATCCCAAAATCTCCGTAGGCTCTTCCACGTCCAAGACATAACTCGAGCCCAGTTCCCGAATGCAGCATGCCTCATATTAGACCTCGAGAAGGCATTTGACACCCTCCTATGGCCATATTTGTTCGAAGTCATCGCTAAGAACGACTTCGGCTCCCGCCTAATCGCTTACACCAAGCTCCTTTACACACAACTCAAATCCAGGGTCCGGATTGGCACCTATATCTCCTCGGAATTCACCGTGGACAGAGGGACTAGACAAGGATGCCCGTTGTCACCCCTCTTGTTTGCCTTGGCGGTCGAACCCCTGGCGATACGCCTAAGACGAGAGGGTGAAGACTGGGGTATCCCCCTAGCACACTCATGGCACTGCGTATCTCTGTACGCAGATGACCTCCTGATTTATGTTAGAGATGCCACGAGCGACCTGACATGCATTTGGAGGACGCTGGAGGAGTTTGCGAATGTGTCGGGCCTAAGGGTCAACTGGGGGAAATCCTCCATATACCCGCTGAGCCCCCATGTGGCCCCCTTCGAAATTCGAATGGGTACCCAATCACTCGCCTGGAATGCCGACGCCCCCAGATACCTGGGAGTACGATTGTACCACACCCCGGAGGACTTGTACATAGAGAATCATCGTAGGACGTTGGCTGCTCTTCGATCAGCGGTCAACTTCTGGAAGACACTCCCACTGGCGCCTATAGGTCGAGTGGCCCTGGCAATAATGATTATGGTCCCCCGCCTGTTGTATAGCTTCGCGAATCTCCCAGTGATCCCGCTTCGATCATTCTTCGGAGAACTGAACACTCTCCTGATAGACCTGATATGGGGAGGGGGTCGAAGACGGGTGGCGCTATCCACGCTCTACCTGCCCACCACGGAGGGAGGACTGGGAGCGCCGGCCTTTGAGGCATACTTTCTAGCGGCCCAGCTCCAGTGGCTGTCCTACTGGACGGCGGGAAGCCACACAGGGGAAACCATCACAGCTACTGGTCCTCTCTCGCAAGCCGCGATCGTCAGACTTTTGTTGCCAGGCACTAAACCCTTACGGACCCGACCCCTGCAAGTGTCCGTCGCCCGAACGTGCATGATGCGTATACACTGCATGTCCAAAACACTGCCACCGTATTCACCTTTGTTGCCACTGGTGGGCTTCCCTCGCAGGCATTCATATTATTCCCCGGGCACGCTTTGGGTCTGGACAGAGCTGGCGGTCACGGCGGTCGGATCTCTGTTTGAAGACGGACAGTTACAGACGTTTGCGCAGATGATGGATCGATACGACCTACCCCCGGGACAGTTTTTGCTCCATAGGCAATTACTAGATAGTAGCAGTACGCACTGGAACCCAGAGGCCGGTGAACCCGCGACACATCCAGTGATTCACGCGATCATGCACATGGGGGTGGGGAGACACTTGGTCACATGGCTCTACAGGGCGGTGCGCTCTTTACTCCTCCCATCCCTCCAGTCTCTACGCCAGAAGTGGGAGACAGACTTCGGCAGAGAGGTCCATGACGGGGAATGGAGGTCAGCCCTGGAATTTCCCAAAAAAGTCTCCAGAAACGCAAGGTTCCGCAACATACAATTTAACGTCCTCCATAGGGCCTATCTCACACCGGGCCGCCTCCAACGATTTTTCCCGGACACTCACTTCGAATGTCCCCGATGTCGAACCCCGGGGGCAGACTTCAGGCACATGTTCTGGGATTGCCCCACCCTCCGCCGGTACTGGGACACGGTCCACCGAACCCTGGAAGAGGTCACGACCATTGCCACCATGAACACATGGGAGGGATGCGCACTTGGAATTTTCCGCAAACGGAAAACTGAGAAAACGCAATGCCGATTCCAATCACTAGCAATCCTCCTGGCAAAGCGTGGTATCGCCATGCACTGGAGGGCCCCCACGGGACCACCGGAGGCAGCATGGATCGGCGCGGTAAATAAATGGGGTAAGGCGGAGGAGGAGATACTCCGGGATGAGGAGGTACGGGGACACCGCAAACATCCCATATCCCTGGAGTGGGCTCAACTACTATATACCTTCACACAGGCGACACGCCCTCAGGAGTCACCCACAACCTCGCAATCCCAGGTACGACCGACAACACCGACCCCCACGCATACATAAACATCTCACGGCTTCTACATACCTGTCGTGAGCGACCACACTCAGCGACCCTCCGACACCCGGACACAAATTAACGACGCTCGCTATATGCTTACACCAAACGACCTGAGAATATGCACTCTGTGCTTGGACACGGTGACCTAGAACCCCTCCCTCCCGCCTTTTCCCTTACTTCCACCCCTCTCCCAAGTTAATCGGTTCACCCCCATAGTTCCTGGGTAAGAAGGCTGTGAGAAGTTGGCCTGATATGCAGTGCTCACTATTCTAGTGATCACTATGTATCAGTCCAAACAACCCTTATTGATGATTGGTTGTAAGTCAACCTGATAGACCAGCTATCCTAGTAGCATGGACAAGAGCAGTCTTTAGGCTAAACTCTAGAGGGCGTGTTAAGCCAGCTGTTTTACCATCACATTTACCCCTTGAACACCAAGTGAAAGGACACCACACAAGTTGTTATGAAAATAAAGTATATTTATTTATAACAAGACTACCCTGAACTTTGAGTCAGGGAGCTAAGCACAATACAAAACTCTTAAGAAAACACTTTAAGTTGCACAATTTACACAAATGCCCGAGGGGCACGAAAAACCATATACTACAAAAGTGTAATGCGAATTACTAGCAGGTAAGTAACTATTCTCAGAGGCTTTGGGATCGCTAGGGCTAGACTACTGAACCTTTAGATTACGAGCAGGAGGCCTAGGGAGATCGGGTGCAGAGTGTGCACTCTCACACGGGATGCGGAACACAGTCTATGGAGGCTAGTAAATGCAAAGTTACAGTTATCAGACGAATCCGACTAGATAGGCTGAAAACGAAAAAGGATCTGGACACTTAGATAGTTAAGCTATGCTGGAGCACCGAAATGCTCAGGTTACCTAGCCCAGGGGCTGCGGCTTCATAGGTCTGAAAAGACGTCGGGAATCCTCGTTGCAGTCTATGGAGCCTGAAAGAAGAAGTTGCTGGCAGGCGACCAGTGATGAAGTTCGATGTGATCCAAGCCTGGATCGATGAAGATGGATACCTGTAAGCAGAGGGGACCAAGTAATGAATCACTAGCCAGTGATTAGGTGGGCACCAGGATGGCACCGGACGAAGTCACCTCGACCAGGTGAGTGGGCGACGCTGGGCTCTGCAGTCTCTCTGACCAGGAGGCGTTGTCGGCGACCAGGATGGAGGGGCGAGCTGTCCCACGAAGGTATCTGCTGTCGACGTCGCTGGACCCAGGATTGGGGCAACAACTCTTGGCAAATGCAAGCCCACACGGTGGACTCAAAATGGCGTCTGGAGTGGACCAGGAGGGTCCGGGGTGCTCCTCTGTTGGAGGGGAGCAAGGGCCAGTCTGGAGCAACCAGACCAGCGGTGTTGTCGTCGTGGTTCGTCGTCAGAAGGGCCACTAGCCAACGGGCAAGTGACCTGGACAACGCAGTGAGCAGCAAAGAGCAGAAGGGCCCCACGCAGATCTCGTGGATGCTGGAGGGCAGGACTTCGGTGCTGGAGCTGCTCAGGGTTGGGGCTTCTCAAACCCCAAAGCACTCACTCAAGGATCCCTCGGCGGTCGTGCTGGGCAAGCGTCGTGCAGTCTTGAAGATGGCCGGTCCCTCGAGGTCTCGTCACACCCACGAATCTCAGCTGGGCTGATGATGCAGGTAGAGGTCAGAGGTGCCAGGGAAGCCGGTTCTCGTCGAGCTGGGCAGTCTTGATCCGGAGGAGAGACTTACAGCAAACCGCGATGCTTGGATGGTGCCTGCGGGTGCAGGGTGGCTACTCCTTAGCCACAAGGGAGAGTCTTCAGAAGTAGTTCAAGAGTCCTTTCGTGGAAAGTAGTCAAGATTCAGAATTATCTAATTTGGGAAGGGGGCCTGCTCCTATCTTTATACTAAGAAAAGGGGCTGGCACGCGACTAAGTCCTGCCCTATGGGTGGGACTAGGAGGGGGGTGGTTACACCCCTCTCCTTTGTCCGGTCTCTCCCCAGCTCAGGGGCTGGTGTGCCCCAGGAACTGGTTTGAGCCGGCCTATGCACAGTGAGCACTGGGGTGCCACTTGCAGTCACCTTCCTCTATAGCCCTGCCTACCTGGGATACACAAAACCCTGTCTGGGATGGTGCTAGCACCGCCCCTGACAGGAAACCCTTTGTCCAAGCACTCCTCGCTGGAAGGACTCCCAGCAGCAGGAGGTCAGACTTGTGTCTCGCTGGCAGCATCCATTTTGTGGAGCTGAGGCTATGTTCAACTTTAACCGGGGTTACAGGCTACCAACATGTCTTCTCCCTCTAGAGGGGTGGAATGCTACCCCCGTCGCCAGAACTGGCGAGGGGGTAGTATTCCAAAGCGTATGACACCTTACACGACATGTTTAGATAATGTCAGACCAAAGTTACCATAACCGCGAGGATTATAAGGCACTTAAGAGTATATGGTCTGACGCTATCATGGAAACGGCTAAGGGATAGATCCCGAAAGCCGCAGACAGGCTCAGCTCATGCCAGAGCACCATCTCACACGATTCCAAGCACTCTGCCTTCAGGATTGTTAAGGCCTGCCATAGGAGTGACTGATAGGAGATCTGTGTGCCCATTCTAGGTTTTAGATATAGGTATACTATATCTAAAGCAAGGGGTGATTACACCACCTCGCTCCCAGCTGTCAAGCAGCCAGTTGTGTCTGTTTAGTTAGTCAGCCCCGGGGTGGCATAATACATGCTGCAGCTCCTGGGAGACTTCTGGGTGCACCTCTGCCCTGGGTACAGGAACTTGGAGAGGGCCCAGTGCCAATTCAGTACCTGGGTACAATTTGGAATAGAGAGAACAGCTAGGCTGTGGGTCTGATTAGCAGGCCCACAGCCAGGGAAAGTCGTAAACCAGTGAAGCAAAAAGCAAAAATCTGGGTGATCATAGGATTGCAGACCCTACTCTCCTACAAAGGCAAGCTCTATTTAGACAGAGTGCTACCCGTATATATTATTCACTGATTGACCTCACGAATGGGGACACCACGATGCCACATGTTATTGCGAAACACGCCCACGTAGTCGGTGCCCTTAGCACCGCCCCCACAGCGCCTGGCACAACACGAGTTCACCCCCCCACGGGTGCAGTTGACAGACTAACATGATCAAGACGGTCCCATCCCGCGGGGGCGCATACGCTATGGTGGGACGCCACGTGATACATGCTACCAAGCACACAGATAGGGGCGATCGACAGATAACAACCCCGAACCGGGAAGTTCCAAACAGAGTCTACGCCTACAATTGTATCTCTATGACCTTATTTTGTAATGCTCGTTTGTCTTGATTGATCAACGTCGTATTGTTCATGTAAATGCAACCTAAAACCCAATAAACAAATTCAAACAAAAAAAAAAATCTTTGTAGAAACGAAGCATGCACGATTGACTGAGTAAAACTTTTAATAAATATTCATTTGCAGTACTTTTCGCTTAGCTTCCTCCTTTTTCTTTGTCCATCTAGCTTTCCACTTATCTAAATCACCCCACTTTTGCAACAGTGACAGTAGCTGCTCCTTTATTTGCACTTTATGTCCTGACACATTCATGTTTTCTAAATCTTTGTCAGAAAATTCAGCTCAATAAGGTATCTGCAAAACTTTAGATTTTCCAATATCAAGTCCCATTTCCAAAGCCAAATTCATAAATTTTTCACGGAAAGTTTTTGTATTTTGAGTTATATTCCGACATATAAACAACACTTCATCTTCACTGAATGTATTTAATCGATCTAACCCCACATTTCCAGCAAGCAATTTGTCTAATTTAACAGGTAAACCTATGCTCAACCAGAATTTTAATTAACCATTTAGGACCTATACCCTTGACTTACCAATTTCAGTCATCGGTACCTAGAGTCCTAAGGGATCAAGGGAGTTAGCATAATAGGCAGTAAATAACATTTACACTCCTAAATAACCACAGACTCGGGTAAGATGTAAACACTTTATCTATGTAAATTCCTAAATGTCAGAGTCCATACCAATTCAATTAAAGCTCGTTCAATTAGGAAGAATATAATCAAAGCAAGATGAGGTGAAAATATTACGAGACTTTCCTTAAGCATTGAAACCTAGGAAGAGTAAGAAAAAGGAAACAGCACAATAACATACCCACACAAATGTATATTTACCTAGAATGGTGTGAAGACCAACCCTAGCCACAGACTGGGATAAAGGACAGGACCCTCGATAGTTCAGGTGCCAACAGGACAGTACAGTTGCAGACCAGAATCAGGACAAGTACGGACCAAATTGGATCAGGACAGGACCACCGCAGGCCAGGACCGGCACCCACAGCTAAAGTGCAACGCCAGCGTCACACCCTCTCTGCAACTAACAGTCGGACCCCGATTGGGTTATCGAACTCCTTCCCAAAACCCCGATTGGGTTATCGAATCTTCTTTCCAGAACCCCGATTGGGTTATCGATTCTTCTGACAGAGTGCTCCGCCAGCACCTCTGCTCTCGATCGCCTATTGAGTATGTTGGGTCAGTGACAGGTCAGCTATTCGGACAAGTCGGACAATCTAACTAGCTAAGCCTACCTTAGATATACCATTTTCCAGGGCAGTGTACCACCCCCCAATGTTGCAAGTTTGTGTATTCCCTCAATTTGATTGGTCAAAAGATGAGGAGAGGTCATCACACCATACCAGTTATGAGGTTACTTCATTCATATATTCAAATTAATGTTCTCTCCCATGATTTTATTTTCCCAGTCGGCTATCAAAAAAGCTAAGAAAAGATACTATTCAGACAGAATTCAAAACGCTGAGGGCCAGATGTAGGTATCGAAATACAGGTCGGTAACGGTCAAAAATACCGAATTTCCGACCGGTATTTGGATACTGAGATGTAGGGCCACCTAAAATACTGATTCGGTAATTTTACCGATTCGGTAATTTTACAGATTCGGAAAAATTACTGAATCTGTAATATGAGATGTAGGTAGCACAGTGCTACAGGGCTTTAAGAATTCGTTATTTACCACCAACTAGAAGTTGGTGGTAAATAATGAAAAGCCTTGAAAAAGCATTTTTTGTGCTTATCAAACGCTGCCATGTTGCAGACATACATGCCCTTAGGGCACATGTTGCAGACATACATGCCCTTAGGGCATGTATGTCTGCAACATGTGCACCCATACACGATTGAGGGGTGCAACAGGGTGTCAAAGTGACACCCTGCCACCCTTCACTGTTTCCCCCAATTACCGAATCGGTATTTACCGATTCAGTAATTGACATTCATTCCTATGGGCCTCCAGGCCCGTAGGAATGAATGGCAATTACCGAATCGGTAAATACCGATTTGGTAATTACCAAATCTTACCGATTCGGTAAATAAAAAAGAGAAATTACCTACATCCCATTTACCTACTCTTAAATATCGAATCGGTATGATTCGGTATTTAAGAGTAGGTTAATCGAGATTACCTACATCTGGCCCTAAATGTGCAAAGAAAGAAGTCTATAAAATACTCAATGAATTTCGCAAACCAAATTGCCTAGAAGGAACTCATCCTGTTACTCAAGATTTCACAGACAAATGGGCAAATCATTACACGGACAAAGCAGACACGTTGGAATCGTACTTAAAACAGAAACAAAGCACCAGCACTAACCCTTGTACAAACCAACAATCCAAGAATGCTCTAACCAAGCCTCTCCGTTCCTTTCAACACATCTCACACAAGGAATTTATGGACCTGGTCAAAGCAAGCAGGTCTGCCAGCAGCCCTTCTGACCCATGTCCACTGCAAACTTTCAAGACAATTCTTTTAACAACCTCTGCTGCCACTCCAGTAAGAAGAATCATCAACGATTCCTTAACTACTGGAATATTTCCAGAAGAACTCAAAAAAGTCATACATACTCCCTTTACTGAAGAAAACAAACTTGGACCCGCTGAACCCCGACAACTACAGACCCATCACAAATGGACCTTTCCTGGGCAAACTGATAGAAAGAGCAGCGTTCACCCAGATGTCACAATTCATTGAAGAGACAGGGCTCGACAAATGTGCTCGACCGCTCGCAAATGCGAGTGAATTTCTTCAAGGGCGAGACAATTTTCAGGCCTAGTTGACCGGGCTGGCGAGTAAAATCTGCAGTTGCAGTGCCAGGTGCCAATTTGTGGGTCGAGTGCAATTGATGTTAATCGGCCCCCGATGTTAGGTCGATTAGAAAAGTCTACTTACTCGACCTGCAGGTCAAGTAAGATTTTTTAGATTTGTCGAGCCCTGAGAGAATGACATTCTTCAGATTTCCAAACAGGATTCAGTCCAGGAAGAGGCACTGAATCTGCCCTCCTTGCCATCTGGGATGACCTAAAGAATACAGTTGACCGCAACGGGGTTGCTGCGCTACTCCTCTTGGACCTCTCAGCTGCCTTTGACACGGTTGACCATGACACTCTGAAACAAAGACTTTATGAAGACGGCATAGAGGGAACTGCTCTAGACTGGATCGCGTCCTACCTTCGAAACAGAACTAATGTCATCCATACCCCACCTTTCTCGTCCAAACCGTACTCCACAAAAGCAGGGGTCCCTCAAGGTTCTATCATCTCGCCCATGCTTTTCAACATCTACACAAAGTCATTACCAGTACTGATCAATAAATTTCACCCCACGTGCTATAACTATGCAGATGACACGCAAATACTCCTTCAACTGGAATTCCCCAAAGACATTGGAAAATCACAAATTTTCAGCTGTCTCAAAGACATGGATCAGTGGATGACCTGGAGCCATCTCAAATTAAATGCTTCAAAAACTGAAATACTCACGTGTGGCGATTGGAAACATCACAACCCGCTTGCCGCATGGCCTTATGAACTGGGATCACTGCCTAAAGTATCAAAGAAAGTAAGAAACCTCGGAATGACCATGGACTCCAAGCTGTCGATGAATGCCCAAGTGGATAAACTAGCAAGATCAAGCTTTGCTACTATAAAAACGCTGAGACAAATTTTCCCTCATTTGGGATTTCCACACAAGGTCCAAGCTACCATCTCCCTTGTTCTGTCCAAACTCGATTACGCCAATTGCCTCTACCACGGATCACCTTTAACGACCATGAAAAGACTACAACGGATTCAGAATATAGCTGCCAGACTACTCCTGCATATCAAACCACAAGACCACATCTCCCCTGCCTTGAAAGCCCTGCATTGGTTACCGGTTGCCAGAAGATCCACGTTCAAGCTGCTTTGTATCACCCACAAAGCAATTCATGGAATGTGACCACTCTTCATCAGGAATAGATTCACCAAACACATTCAACAAAGGAACCTCCGCTCTAAAGGAGCATCTCGCCTCAAAATCCCACCATACAAGAAAAAAACCATAGGTGGCACATCCTTCTCTGTTCAAGCAGCCAAACTATGGAACTCTTTACCCCCCAACATAAGGTCCACCGGCAACCACCTTATCTTCAGAAAACTACTCAAGATTTGTCTCTTCCCCACATAAGCACAATACGCAAACAGAAGTTTACAGCATATCCCTTTGTATACAAGCATTTGTTTTCACTATAGATATGTACCTATCTTTGTGTATTACTTTGTATAAACATGTAAAATAATTATGTTGTTGAGAGAAAAAATTATAATAAATAAATAAAAATCATCTTTGGTCTACATGTACATACTTCAATTGTGCATCGATGTACCTTCCATGTAATTGGATCTGTGTGTCTGTTACTTTTCTCCTGAAAAAGCATATCCAATGCACTACCCTATTTTTCATCCGGTGCCTCTATCAATATCTTTAATCTACATATACTTACCTCCTTTATGTATCTATATACTTTCAATGTAATTATGGATCTATATATTTATCACTCTCTTATAATTTAGCATTTCCAATATTTCTCAGCCTATACTTCGCTCAATATATCTTCTAGCCCAACCTTCTGACTCATCTCAAACTTCTTTCTACTACTCCTTCCAATGCACTACCCTATCTCTCATCCTATACATATATCAATATATCCTCTACATCCACTCTCTCATTCATCCCAAACCCCATACCACTACTATGATTGCCAAACTAACCCTTTCTAGACTCTCTCCTACTCTACCCCTCCTTGCATCATCTGACACCTCTTTTACTATACCGATCCCCTAAAACAAACCTTTCTAAACTCTTCCCTCTGAGTCCTCGCCTCCAAAACTCCTTTTTACTCATCCAAAAGCCTCCTCCTACTGCTAAGACCTCTTTTATCCCTCCACTGTCCTTTTCAATAAAAGTTAACAGACTAACATGTTCACTTCTCAAATTCCATTTTAACACCTTAACTGCTGCGGTTTTTCTGCTGCGGTGCGGGCGTTCTAAAGGGTGGGCGGGGCTGCGTTGGCAGCACTGGGGAGGGAGGGCTCCCGTCGGCCAACGGCCGATGGGAGCACTGAAGGGGTTAAACTATACTAATATACTACCCAAATAACTGAATAACATATCCACTACTCATATTTCTTAATATTTTACTATAATAATTTTCAACAGTAATCCTTTATGGGTTCCGGAGTGGCGTGCTACTCGCCAGAAAAGCGCTTCAACACCCATCAAGGGTAACAAGTGCTATATGAATGCAAATCTTTCTTCCACTTTTATCCCTCCGCTATCCTTCTCACTCCAAGTAACTGACTAATATCCACCACTGAAATTACGTCATATTTCACCATATTAATTCACCACTAATCCTTTGAAGGCTTCCTGAATAGCGTGCGTCAACAAGCGCTATATAAATACAAAGCCTTTGTCGTCCTCCTATCCTTCTGCAATCATTCCAAATCCAAATAACTGACTAACATATCCACCACTTAAAATGTACTTGCATGTTTCACTATACTAATTCAACACAAATCCTCTATGGGTCCCGGAGTAGCGTGCTACTCGCCGAAAAAGCGCTTTGTCGCCTCGTCCGGGGTAGTAAGCGCTATATAAAAGCGCTATATAAATGCAATTACAATACAATACAATATGTTTTGATTCTAGGGGAAACAAAGTTGTCATGTTTATGCGGTTGTCAGAAACGAATCCCTTCTTATTTACTCAGGAAGTTTCTAGTGACCTCTGAGTTAGCTGGCACACACAGTAAAGTTTAGTATACTCGATAGAGCCATACAGACCTCAGTCCTATGTCAAATCTATAGTGTATATTATTCCAATACGCAGAGCCTATTGGGAATATAGGAACTACACTACATGGCGCCCAACAGTTTGGTAAAGCACTAACTTAACGCTAGATACTGGAGTAACTCAGTCGTGCTTTTCTCAGAGACCCCTGGTCATAAAACTCCAATAGACGTCTGGAGTGGGTAAAAGGATAATATCCGCCATAGCTGAGTAGGACAAAAAATCCTATGTATTAGCTTTTTAGTTTGTTCAACGTTGAAGGATACCGTCTTCTAAAACCTTATCTTTGTTTCCTTGAAACTTGCTCTGCAATTTTCATTAAACAATGTCGAATAACGGCAACAACACCGAAGCCGGTGGAGCTACGGCTGACCAAGCCGATGCAGCTTTTAACTTCACAGATTTCCAAGAAACCGACGAGGATGCTATATGCATTCCTCTAAATTTAAGGAAAGCCATCACTATAAAACGTATAAAACATGGCCTAACATCGAGAGGTGATAGAGCAGTTTTTTGTGATAGAGGCACATAAATATCACTAGACAGAGGTATTTAATTTATGGATAGTCTTCCCTGAAGCAAATCCAATAACACCTGTGTTTCACTTCTACAAAGAAGATGATCCACCAGAGGAATACATTCTTTTCGAGGATATTGCAATTCCACTCATACACCAGGAGCATGAGCGCTCGTTTAAAGGCGCCCTAGAACATTTAAATCACATTACCAGGCTCGGTCCACTAGGTAGACCAGGAGCTACATGGCCAGTCTTGGCCAGCTATACACCACATCCTGGCATTAATGAAATGTCAGATGTAAACTTACTAGCTCAACTCAAAGAGTTAATCAAAATTTATAGACAATTGGTTCAATATGTCATGCAGACTCTCACAGTCCAATCTGTAATAGTAATTCCACAACAAACCTCTCACCAGGGGAATATACTAACATTTACACCACAGACTCTACACTCATTGGTAAATTACCTGCAAAACGGGAACAAATTCCATTCTGGATAGCTCAAAAAATTACTCACATCAAAGCTGTATTTCCTAATACTAGCCCTCATGAGAAACACAGAATTTTAACAATCTGTTTACCAAAGGGGATCACACCACATCTGGAGGACTGCACCACTTGGGGTACAGTCTTTGCAGCTATTTACACTAAAACACACAGTGTTCCGTCTATGGCGGTAATACCAGACTTCCTGAAACAGATTCAAAATGAATACGGGGCAGAGCCTGCTTTAAATTTGGGTATGAAATTACTGAAAGATTTCAAACAGGTCTCAGCAATAATAGTAGCTAATAATAAAGGTGAAGCAGCTTCAGTAGCGATCCGCCAGAAGTTAAGGGAATTTGATGTAACTGAGCAACCACAAGAACTACCCAGAATGAATGAAAAATCCTATGAAGAATTAGGTAGAGACAGTCTGGGTGGGAAACCAGTGAAACCCCAACTGTCTGAAAGTCCTGAAAAGGTCCTTACTAAAAACACTCCTACTCTTTCTAAAAAGAAGCGGGAAAATAGCAAACAAACTTCTAAAGAGAAGCGTTTTCATTCCAGAGGTAGGTCTCCTCAAAAGGAGCCCTCTGAAAGGAGGTATAACCTCAGGAATAGGGATAATTTGAGAAAACCTGATAAATATCAAGATACTGATACACGTTTCTCTCGTAACTTTCAAACTTCGTCACAGAAATCCAAAAGAAGAGGACGGTCAGAAAACAAGGAAGAACACGTGAAGTCCAAAGATGATCAACACGTTCAGAAAAACAAGAAAACTCAATTCACCAAAAAGAAGGTAGCAGGTCTAAAAATCAGACATGCCGAGGATCTTGAGGACACAACTCAAGAATGGAGAATGGGCTCAGACAATGTTGGACAGTGCAGCAGAGATCACAATAGCTTGCCAGAACCTGAAGGATCATCTGGAGACAGTAGACTTAAATGAATTCATTCAAGTTGAAACTGCAGATACCTGGGTTAGTTCTCCACATAAGTTATATGAAATAACACTCCGGATGGGGGGAGACATACCAAGAAAAGTGAGAGCACTCTTTTGGGAGTGACTTTCTAAGGATTATGACATTCTTCTCGCTGAACAAGACTGGCCAGCAGAATTTGTCAGGGAGTGCCCACATGGAGAAGACATCATTATGCCAGCCTTCTCCAATCATATTCCAATTCATTTAAAATATACTTATGTCAGGAAATGGGCAGTTCCCCAAGCCCCAGCATTATACAAAAATCATGTAGGATGGGTTGAGGATTCTCCTCACCATACAATCTAGTTAAAAAATCAACCAATGCACAAAGGCAGTACTCAGTTAAGCTTGAAGCTAAGAAACAGGTCAGGGAGATATTAGATCAACTTGAATACCAAGGGGTGATTGAAACATGCACCTCATCAATGAACAATCCTTTGTTTCCTGTCTCCAAACCAGACAATACATATCGTCTAGTTTTGGATTACAGACATCTAAACTCTTGTTGCAAAACATTTGCAGTGCAAAATGCTCACAGTACAGCATTAATGAATAACATTGTGCATAAAAAATATAAAACCACATTAAACATATTGTGACACGGCACCCACGGCACCCAGTATACAAGGGATGGAACATGCAGAGGACTGGTGGACTCCTAATGACGAGGTTTCCCTTACTCCCTCCACACAGGACGAACAGGTTCCCTGGCACGCGACGACAGAAGGAAATGTGCACGGCTCCCTTAACTGGTCGTATGTCTCAGACGAAGGCCCCTCCCACGATGATGTCTGCTTCGGACATTGGTTAAGAACCCGGACATCCCCGGAATAGCGTGTGACATCACCGGAAGCGTAGAGCGGAGAGGAGAGGAGTTTGAGAAGGAGAGCCGGAGAGAACGAGGGTCCGAGGACGCCGAACGAGGAAGAGAAGCAAGGCGAAGCAGACGAGCCAGGAGGCCAACGGGACCGCGCTGCGCCGTGCCACACTCCAGAGGGAGGAGTGTGGCTCAGACAGGTACGGGACAAGTTCGCAAGTTGGGTGGGACGTCGGGATGTATTCCCGCGTTAGCGAGTTCACCCTTTTCCTTAGCATCCCTCACCTTCCTCGTCCTTATAGCTTGCCTCCCCTTCACAACGAGACACAGCAGCGGTAAAGCTCCACACACGAGGTGTCCCCTCACTTCCCCGGTTCCCTTGGGAATTAAAGCAAAACGAGGTCAGATTGTAATCGGACCTTTTGTTGTTTATTTTCTTTCCGGTCACCACGAGAGAGACGTGCAACCCCGAAGAGCCCAAACCAGGGGCGAGACTGTCTCCTAAGCAGTATTATTCCAAAGAGGCACCACTGATTCAGCCGAGTTCGCCAAAGAAAGACTGACATTTCGTAAAAAGAAGTTTTATATGAAAATAAAACCCGCTATACCTAAATCTCGTTCCCAGCCCATTACTGACTCACCGCCACAACTGGTGTCAGAAGTGGGATTACCTGACCCCCACCAGCAACCACTGATGGAACAAGTAATTCAACACCTGATAGAAGGACAAGACAAATTAGAGTGGGCCATAAAATCCCAGATCTCTACAGCGGATGCAGATAGAGAACTCTTCAAAAACGCTATCAGTGCCCAAATAGACAGCATCCAGAAAGTTGCACAATTACCTGGCCCCAGCGCAGAGCGCAAAGCAGTTGTTCCCCACCCCTCGGGAGTTGCACTACAAAAGTATGTATCAGGGGAAGACCCAGACGCTTTCCTCTCCAATTTCGAGAGAGCAGCACAAGCCTGCGGCTGGCCGCCAGAGAAGTGGCCGTTCTTTTTAGCTCCGCTATTGACTGGAGAGGCTCAAGCAGCATACCAAGTAGCCAATCATGCAGGGAACACCCCGTATGCAGAAATCAAAGAGGTTATCCTCGACCACCTTGGGTTGGACCCTGAAGCTTATCGGGTCCGGTTTCGAAAAGAAAGAGGCATAACGGGAGAAAACCCCAAAACTCTGTATCTAAGACTGAAGATGGCAGCCGAGAAATGGTTAAAACCGAATCAAAGAAGCAAGGAGGAGATTATGGACAATATCATCCTAGAACAGTTCATGGAAGCGTTGCCGTATGGGACGCAAAGATGGCTGCGCCAACATTCAGGTCTGATAGTGGCACAAGCCATAGAGATGGCCACAAACTACTCCCGAGCCCAACCTAGGACATTTGCATGGGATTCCGATAAGAACACCAAGGCACCCATATCACAAACTGTAGACAAAAAGAAACCAGACCCGCTTCCTCCCCTGAAACCACGACAACAAAAGATGGACAGTATGCCGTTCAAAGGCCCCCAGTGTTTCGACTGTGGGGACTGGGGCCACATAGCCCGGATGTGCCCAAAACGGAAACCTCCAGAAGAACCAATGGAGGTTGGATACATCCCCAGGGCTGTCATGTATACCGCAGAGATGGGCCCTTCTTTCTATGTACGTATACTAATAAACGAGAGGTACATAATGGGGTTGTTGGACTCAGGATGCCGCCAGTCCGTGGTTCAAGAGAAGTTGGTGTTGCCTTCTCAGATTATACCCAAGGAGCAGGTGCACATTAGGTGCGTACATGGGGATGTAAAACCGTATCCAGTAGCCCAGTTGGTTATAGAACCCCAAAACAGAACCCCCGTCATGGTCAGAGTGGGTGTAATAGACTCCTTGCCAGAAGACCTCATATTAGGAGTAGATAATCCTGAATTCATGTCTTTATTTGGAGACAGGTTCCAGAGTCCCTCCAAACAGGTCCCAGCATTGTTAGCCATGGAGCCTTGGGTCCTGGATAGAAGTTTTAGGTTCGCACAGGCCAACAACACTACTCTCTTTAATGCTTGGGAATCTGCACATGCCGGCCAGACAGCCACATCCATCACCTACCACAGATTTCTGATAAAGAATGACCTACTCTATAGGGAAGGAAAAATGGGAGATTCCCCACAATTGGTAGTGCCCTCTGATTTCAGGGAACAGATCTTGTATTATGCACACTCCCATCTCACAGCAGGCCACTCAGGGGCGGAAAAAAATACCCAAAACATAACAAGACATTTTTATTGGCCCGGCATTTACAAGGAGGCCGAAATGTTCTGTATGAAATGTGAGATCTGTCAAAAGAAAAACATGACGCGACCCCAAGCCATTCCCCTCCAACCCATGCCACTCATTGGTAAACCATTCGAAAGGGTTGGGATGGACCTTATAGGACCCTTACCCCGTTCCTCGAGGGGACACACCTACGCCTTAGTCATAGTGGACTACCACACCAGGTTCCCTGAGGCGTTTGCCCTGAGAGCACCCACCACAAAGAATGTAGCAGATAAAATGGTTGAGTTGTTTTCTAGGGTAGGTTTCCCCAAGGAGATACTCACAGACCAAGGTACTCCTTTTGTGTCGAAAATGATGAAAGAGGTATGTAAGATGTTGGATTTATGCCAAATCAGAACCTCTGCATATCACCCTCAAACGGATGGTCTCGTTGAGAGATACAACCGCACCTTGAAAACTACTTTGAAAAAAATGCTAACAGTAGAAAACAAGGATTGGGATAAGGTCCTACCCCTGGCCCTTTATGTTCTGCGGGCACAAGTACAGAGTAGCATAGGATGTTCTCCTTTTGAGCTATTGTATGGTAGGCAACCTCGGTCGCTACTAGAGATAACCAAAGAGGCATGGGAACAGGAGGATTCCGAGGATAAACGCTCTCTTTTGGATTACACCCAACAACTAAGGTCCAAGTTGGGTAAACTGAGAGATCTGGCTTATTCCCATTTGGAACAAAGCCAACGTAAACAGAAGCATCATTACGATAAAGGGATGAAATGGCGAAGACTAGAAAAGGGTGATTGGGTATTGGTCTTGCTACCTTCTTCCTCTCAAAAATTCAAAAGCGAATGGTTAGGCCCCTATCCCGTGGTGGAAACGATTGGCAACACAACATATAGAGTACAACTATCACCAACCAGACATCAGTCATTTCACGTCAATCTTCTAAAAAAATGGATAGGGCTCCCTGCTCAGTCGGCACACTTTGGTCTGCCAGTAAACAAGAATACAACCACAATAGAGCATTTACCGATTAACCCTGATTTGTCAGTGAAGGAGAAAGACGACCTGATGAAGGCAATCGGTCCTTTTTCTTCTAATTTCTGATACTCCAGGACTGACTCATTTGACGGAACACAGAATTCAAACAGAGGAAGGCCAAATAATCAAACAACGACCATACAGAATTCCTGCTGCTAGGAGAGCAGACGTTAAAAGATTAGTGCAGGACATGCTCAAACTAGGTGTAATTAGACCCTCCCACAGTAACTGGTCGTCCCCTATAGTTATGATTCCAAAACCAGATGGGTCCACGCGTTTTTGCATGGACTTTAGGGCATTGAACGCCATATCGGCCTTCGATGCATACCCTATACCACGGGTGGACGAGCTAGTGGAGAGAATAGGGGAGGCAAAGTATATAACAACGCTAGATCTAACCAAAGGATACTGGCAAGTGCCCCTGAGAGAAGAGGACAGGAAAAAGACCGCGTTCGCCACAGAAGAAGGACTTTATGAGTTCAATGTTCTTCCATTTTGACTGCACGGGGCCCCGGCCACGTTCCAAAGATTAATGAACAACGTCCTAACAAATCACAACAGATATTGTTCCGTTTATCTGGACGATATTGTTATCTTTAGCAAAACGTGGGAGGAACATCTAGCCCACATTCAGAACGTATTGCAAGCACTCGAAAAAGCAGGTCTGCATATAAATGCAAAAAAATCAAGGGCTGCATTTCCCAGGGTAAAATATCTTGGATTCTTACTCGGTGAGGGCGTAATAGCCCCCCAGGAGGAAAAAGTGAAAGCCATTGTGCAAACCCCTTTTCCAACCACCAAAAGAGAGCTGAGAGGTTTCCTTGGTCTCATAGGGTACTATAGGCGATTTATCGAGAACTTTGCGGTGACTGCAAGTCCACTGACCGACCTATTGAAGAAAACGATGAAATCCACTCACTTGAGTCAACCTTCCTTCGAAGCTAAGCAGGCCTTTGAAACCCTCAAAAGGGCTATAACAACGAGTCCCGTTCTGATACCCCCCAACTTCGAAAAACCCTTTTCGTTAGCCACAGATGCCTCGAATACAGGACTGGTGGCCGTGTTGTCACAGGAGGGGGAAGATGGAAAGGAACATCCCATTTTGTTCCTTAGCCGCAAATTGCATTCCCGTGAACGAAAGTACCCAACCATAGAAAGAGAATGCCTGGCCATTCGATGGGCCGTTGATAAACTGAGGTACTATTTAGAGGGACGTCCGTTTGTTTTGTTTACGGACCATGCTCCTTTACAATGGATGCACAGAACAGCTCACAAAATCCCCGGGTCCTCAGATGGTTTTTATTCCTACAACCCTTTTCCTTTGTGGTGAAACACCGAAAAGGACGGGACAATGGTAATGCAGACTTTTTGTCTAGGTCTCCTTCTCTCCCCGATCGGGAGAAGCCAGGGGGGGAGGAGTGTAACACGGCACCCACGGCACCCAGTATACAAGGGATGGAACATGCAGAGGACTGGTGGACTCCTAATGACGAGGATTCCCTTACTCCTTCCACACAGGACGAACAGGTTCCCTGGCACGCGACGACAGGAGGAAATGTGCATGGCTCCCTTAACTGGTCGTATGTCTCAGACGAAGGCCCCTCCCACGATGACGTCTGCTTCGGGACATTGGTTAAGAACCCGGACATCCCGGGAATAGCGTGTGACATCACCGGAAGCGGAGAGCGGAGAGGAGAGGAGTTCGAGAAGGAGAGCCGGAGAGAACGAGGGTCCGAGGACGCAGAACAAGGAAGAGAAGCAGACGCGCCGCAAGGCGAAGCAGACGAGCCAGGAGGCCAACGGGACCGCGCTGCGCCGTGCCACACTCCCGAGGGAGGAGTGTGGCTCAGACAGGTACGGGACAAGTTCGCAAGTTGGGTGGGACGTCGGGGTGTATTCCCACGTTAGCGAGTTCACCCTTTTCCTTAGCGTCCCTCACCTTCCTCGTCCTTATAGCTTCCCTCCCCTTCACAACGAGACACAGCAGCGGTAAAGCGCCACACATGAGGTGTCCCCTCACTTCCACGGTTCCCTTGGGAATTAAAGCAAAACGAGGTCAGACTGTAATCGGACCTTTTGTTGTTTATTTTCTTTCCGGTCACCACGAGAGAGACGTGCAACCCCGAAGAGCCCAAACCAGGGGCGAGACTGTCTCCTAAGCAGCATTATTCCAAAGAGGCACCACGGATTCAGCCGAGTTCGCCAAAGAAAGACTGACATTTCGTAAAAAGAAGTTGTATATGAAAATAAAACCCGCTTTACCTAAATCTCGTTCCCAGCCCATTACTGACTCCCCGCCACACATATCAAATGGTTTCTTTTGTCAAAACATTGCACCAGAAAGTAGGTATTTGACCACTTTCTCGATAATGGGGACACACAGTCACTTCTGTCGTCTCCCTCAAGGATTCAAGAATAGTCCTGGGTTATTCTCAGCAAGGGTAACAGAGTTAATACAAATTTATAATGACGAGGCATTGTCATATGTCGATGATATACATCTGACAGACAATGACTTGGATAGGCACTTGACCAGGGTAAACACCATAATACTTGGGTTCGCCTCTGAGGGGTACAAATTCAATTTTAAGAAATCATGAATTGCCCAGCTCAACGTCCTTTTCCTAGGATATGAATTTTCAAGTGAAGGCAAAAGCCTGGCAGCAAACTTTTTAGAAAAATATGCGCTGCTCCAACCACCAAAGACGCTGAGAAACCTACAGTCAATTCTAGGTTCCCTGAATTTCGGAAAAACTTACATTCTAAATTACGCAGAAAGGGTTAAACCTCTCTACGAATTAATTAAACCTGATTTTAAACAGTAAATTGGACTCTAAAACACACATAAATTTTGCGTTCACTCCAAACAGACATGTTAGCAACTAAATATTTGCAAACCCGCGTAAACGTATGCAACTTAGTGATCCAAATCATTCCAGGACAATGCAGATTCACATACTTAACTTTTAACGAAGGTGAAAGAGTACCTGTAGCTGACGAATCACACTTATACAAACAAGCAGAAATGAAATTTACCTCAACAGGAAAAATTCTGACAGCTGTTCAAATTGCTGTAGCAAAAGAGAGAGCCCTCGCACAGGGTAAGCGCATTATGGTTGTTACACCTGTACCTGCCTTAGAGGCAGTGACAAAAGCGAGCATTCCAAATGCTAAAGCTTTACATTCGAGATGGATACAATGGGTTCATTCTTTAGCTGCAACTGATGTTGAATACGTGTTTGACCCTTATTTGAAAATACAAGCATTTGTACAATACGAACAAGAATGTCCTCTGCCTACTGAAATTCTGCCTCTAGAGCAGTATAAATGTATAATTTATACTGACGGGTCAGCTCAACCCGCTACATGGTGTAAACAAGCCTATAGTGTGGCATGCGCAATCGATAAAGGTCGTTGGCACAATGGCAAATTTAGATCAATGGTCACTAAAAGTCAATCCTTAGGAGATTGTACAGCTCAGTGAACTGAACTACAAGCATTCAAGATGGCACTTGAGAATACGGACCGCGAATTCCCCACACTCATAGTGTGCAATTCATATTATTATGTGCAATCTTACAATGAATATTTGCAAAACGGTTACAAAGATGCAAAAGGTGGCACAATCAAACATAAAACGCTTTGGGAACAAGTAGTTCAGTTACGTCAAGGACTACAAAACACTCACGTGATACACACGCTGAGTCATCAACGTGATGGTGTTCACGTTGAAGGGAATTCATTGGCTGATGAAGCTGTGAAGGCAGCTGTACAAACGGCTTCCTTAGCTGCAATCACTCGTTCAAAAACGAAAATAGACAGTGAAATAATGCTGGCTGTCAATGCTTCTAGCAAAGACAGTGGTAAAACGTTACCTAAAGGGTTTCCACTCAAATACTCCTATATAACTGATGCAAATAATGTTCAGTTTGCTCCAATGCCTGGAGTGGGGGATAGAGTTATTCCAAACATGGAACATAGATTAGGACTAATTTTAGCAGCACATGAAGGGCTCACCTCTGCTCATGCAGGTGTTTCCGCCACAGTATCATTATTAAAACAGAGATACTGGTGGCCACGCATGCGGAAACAAACCAGAAACTATATTTTGTAATGTGAAATATGCCAAAAGATAAAAGTCTCTACTGTGAAATGTCCTGCGCAGGCGCCCCTGTTTATTGCAGATAAACCATTAGCTTGCGTTTACCTGGACCACTGCGGTCCCTTACAAAGGGATGGTAACTATAATTATATCATGGTCGCAGTGGATTCATGTTCAAGGTTCATTTGGATGTGGCCTCAGCGCTCGGCTGACGCTCGAACTGTTATAAAAGATTTGCGAGTCTTTATCGGCATATACGCAGTCGGCACGCTACATTCTAACCAGGGTCCTAAGTTTAGCTCTCAAGCTTACAAGGAGGCCATGGCCAAATTGTGAGTTGCATTGTGGTACTCTAGTCCATTCCATCCTGAGGGAAATTTGGTAGTGGAGAGAAAAAAACAGGACATAAAGCAATCTATAACAGCTAGGGTTTTAGGTTTGGGTGACGGGTGGGTTAAACATCTAATAAGTGTCCAACGCAGTCTTAACAACTTGCCAAGAAGTTCTCTAGGGGGTATCACTCCATATGAGGTCCTTTTTGGGACAAGAATGCTGGTTGCAGACCTTGATTGTCAGACATCAGTGGTGAACCAAAAAGATTATGATATCAAAGATCGTTTGGCTGTTTTACAGAACTTAAATTAAATAAGAACGAAACAAAGCAACGTGCTCCTGAAACCAACCACCTCTGAGGAAATTCGACCGTCCCAGCATGGCCTGTCTGGATCCCAAAGCTTGGTGATCTAGTCAGAGAAAAGATCGCGGACAAGAAGGAATTGGGCCTTCTTACAGACAACCAGTACCTGTCCTAGCAATCCACGGATCAAGAACAGTATTACTGCCGCCCCTTGCTGGTAAAAAGGAGAACAGGTTTGTGTCTCTCGACCTGGTCAAACCACATTATGTGGCCGATAATAAGCAGTAGGTCAAGTGGACTCCACCAATGTAGCAGACGCCCTGCTCTAGCTACTATCCAAGAGGTTCAAACTGAGAGACTCATCACCTTTGAAGAATCTGCAGTGCGAAATGAAGGACTAAGCAACAAAGCTATGGAACTAGTATCTCTTGAAACCCAAATAACAGTTTGTCAAGAAACACCTGTCTACAACGAAGTAGCATCTGTTTACACAAACGTAACAAGTGATCCTGTGGTTCCAGCGATTTCAACGAATCCTGATGCAATCCCTACAATTGACAGAACTGCCTCTGAATATTTCATTAACTTTGATACGTTTTCTGAGGATCCCAGTGAACCTGAATCAACGCCAGCGAAAATAACTTTGAAAGAACAAGCAACAGACCTTTTTCATCCCCAGGAAGAGACTTATCTGATCTCACCATGGATTGAACTTTGGATTGTGTTGGGTATATTTTTTCTTCTACTTTGGTTGACTCTGGTAATAACTCTGGGTGTGCTGATAAATGGAAGATATGTCAAAATGGACACAGCAAGTAAGAACGTCAACTTACTACTCAAGCCACACAAATCGTCCCATCGTGAACAAAGAGACTTGTCATCAGTGAATATCACAGCCTTTCCTATACCTGGTGGTATAGCTTGGGACAAAACGGATTATGACATTTTTGGCCCGTCGGAGCTGTTGAAGATTCCACACTTATTCAAGATTTCATTAAGTGACTTTGTTTAATATAGTACCATTTCTGATGATTGGGACTTCGAGACTGTTAATAATATGATGTTAGACCTAGAAATGTCTGCAGTATTTACAAATCATGAATATTTAGAAGGTTCATCAGACTATGAACAAATGTATTGTTATAATCATTATGGTCATCATTTCTTGCACAAATCTGCAAATCCTAGAAATGTATCAATGTATAACCAATGGGAAGATTGTCCTACGCCACCAAAGGGTAGCTCTAAAACATTTGCAATGACATTTTTGTACTTTTTAGGGTTCAATGTATCCAATCCAGAATAATTTTTCTTTAAAAATGTAAACAAAACAGGAATGAAAAGTATGTTAACAGATACCAAACAGATTTATTCTGCAGCCTTTTATGCCCAACTGTCTAAACTAGGTTTCGATTTTTCAAAGACAATATTGAGACAAAAACTGTCTGGGGCACAAAAGATTGGCAGGTACAGGGTATAGAAGCTATGTTTAGAGCCTGTATCACCCAGAGCAAATTATGTTTTTGAATGACACTGTCCAACAGACGTCTTGCTTTGGGTTAGCCAAGATCAAAGACATGAACAAACTGTCCATACCAACACCTACACCTGAGAGCAATAACACTTCAGAGGGGGAGGTTGACGTACATACTATTGTGCTTCACAACAAAACAAATCCAAATTGGAATAAATGGTTGATCTGGCCCACAGACACAAACAACTGTCAAGATAGATTCCGGAACAAAACACAGGGTTTCACATTCAATAGGCCAGACCCAAGATATGTTTAAAGACAGCATCCTGGAATAGTAACAACAAACAGTGTAGGGAAGCTGTGCCTTGATTGGCTACATAGATCTACACTTAAGGGTGTAAAACAACACTTATCTTTACTTAAAGATGGCACAGACCGAAGGGAAGTCTTGCTAGGACCAAGAACACCGCGTCATAAATGTTTTATATATGCCGGTATCTATGCTGCTTATAATGAAGCATGGAAGATTACGCAAGCAGAGACTGCAGAAAGATTACGAGAAACTGATCATATTAATTTAGAGAAAACTCTCTGTGTTTGACAATGGGTTAACAACTCTGTCGTCCAGGATATACTCATTGGACAGCATAGTGTCTTCTGCCAGAGACATCATGGAACAGGATTTGGTCATGCTGCAACATGGTCAGTCGCAACTACGTTCTATCATGCTATTAGGCTGGACGTTGCAAAACCTTTGTTCAGGCTCTGTGCCTTGGCGTTTAATCAATACCATGTCACTGTTTTCAGAATTCAATCTCCCTGATAAACAGATCAAACTGGCACAAAGGGGAGCAGACTATACGGTGCTGAGCATTGAAAAACTGGAAAGATTGCCATTTACGGTAGCAGAAAAACCAGCTATTGAATGGATAATACATGTAATAATCACTCTGCCTGCTACAATTTTCCATTTTCAGTATTGCCTAAAACATATACCAGCAGGCACATATGAAAGGTTGGGTAAAGAATACATCAATACAACCTGGGAATTACCGTACACTCATAGATTTTGGAGTGGGGGACGTAAAGTGTTTATTAGCGGAAAAAAATGTGAAAACGCACTAAGCGGTTCTCTCCTTTGTCAGGGTATAAACTTACACGGGGCCTGTGATGGTTCCTAGAACAATTTATCCTGCTACCTGCAAGGTTCACCAGCTGCAGTGATTGATCTAGTTTTTGGACAGCTCTCGAATGGGAGTTACCTCATGTTGAATGATCACGCCTGCTGTGGCATGTTGCCAGGCATGCCATATCTAGTAACTGTGTCAGCCAGGGTCACTTGCTGTATGCAAGTATCTTATAGTAGAACTATTCATAGAGAAAAATATTTCTATGAGTACTTCCAGAGACAATATTTGACCTTGTCCACATACAAACAGTTTAATGTAATCTAACATGAAATGGTTTTAGCACCTTTTTCTTCTGTATTTATGAACCCTTTCATTAATGTATATTTTCGTGATTCATTCAGTTAGCATTCAAATGTCAACGACTATGCTTCGAATGAAACATTGCTTTAAATGCGTACAGCACCTATGCTTATTTTTGTGTACAACCGTTACCAATGCATTTTTATGTATTTCGGGTGGGTTTTTCACACTTCATGTGTAGATATGTTTTAGATATGTTTCAACATGTTTAGAATTTAGTATCGTCGTACATAAGAAAGTGGAGTGGGTTTTGTGTTCCCCTGGCCATGTGTGACTCACGGGTAGTGCCGCACTCTGAAATCACAGGAACCAGTTGCTAATGCAAGCTTACTG
The DNA here is from genome assembly GCF_964261635.1 of Lissotriton helveticus. Taxonomy (NCBI): domain Eukaryota; kingdom Metazoa; phylum Chordata; class Amphibia; order Caudata; family Salamandridae; genus Lissotriton; species Lissotriton helveticus. Next base: position 12,197,959 of record NC_136071.1, read on the forward strand.
AACTGCAAACACCACTTAATGCTGTTGTGGTTGTTGGTGGTGCAACCTCTCTGTGATGGTCGTGTTGTTAGGGAACACATTCCATAGATATGTAGCTGCAGGACACAGTTCACCACTGCTGCACTGGACTCAGTAAAGCACCCTGGGTGGCTAAGACATAGGTTCTGATTTAGATCTTGGCGGTAACGGTCTTGCCGTTGCTTTTCCGTTGGGTTCCCCGTCCGTCTACTAGGTGGTCCCCCGCTCTATTTAGATGCTGGTGGGTCTATGGACGAAAGACCAAAGGAGTGTCACAGACTCCGCCAGGTATGTTCACCTGTGTCGACGGCACCATAGGCAAAAGTGGCTGTCAGAGGGAGTGCAGCCACTGTCCACCGGGCCAATCACGTTGTGCCTTCCTGCCGACGTGATGTGGTAGCTAAACATCCACACTTGAGTTGGCGTATTGGAACGGTATAAGGCAGAAACCTACCTTCTTTCTTTTACACACTTCCTTTACTGTCATGGATCTAATCATACAAGTGCTGCCTGTGCTGCTGCTGCCTGACCGTGAAGCAAATCAACCCCGTTGTGACTGGAATCGAAGGTAAGCTCCATTTTTACCTCTTACCTTTCGACTTGTCTGTTAACATTTGCAATGGACTTGTGCATTTTTAAATCTCTCCCACAAGCAATATCATATCAATGTGCCATGCATATGTGTGTGTAATGTTGACGTGTAAGAAATGTATAGAAACACACCTGTATGATTACATTGTATTGCTAACTTTGGTGCAGGCTGCCTTAAAAACAGGCATTGGCATAGCCAATAGGTCTCGCCTTAGAGACCTTATAAGTATTTAGTTATGCAGCACAATATCCTTGGTGCAACAACATCAACAGTTGCATGGCTAAACACCTATAGGGTCCCAAAGGCGAGACCTATTGGCTATGCCAATGCTTGTTATCTATTTATTATGTATTTTATGTGCATTTGCACTTTAATGGCCCTGGTGAGTGAAATAAAGTTATTTTGAGGGGCTGGCTCTGCACATGAAGAGTACTGTGCTGCACATGTTCACTCGGTGTATGTGTGCACACGGGGAGCAGGCGTGGCTTCAGGCTCGGTGCACTTGAACCGGTGTCAGCAGGAACAGCATGTGCTAGAATGCTCCAGCCCCATCACCTAATGTCAGATGCAGAGTCCTGGAGCAGAGCACAAGAGTCTGTGTGCACTGTGTGCACTGGGTGCCCCGGGGAATGATGGGGCTGAGACCAATTGTTGTGACCCGCTCTTGTGATGTCAGTACATACAACCGGTTGTGCACCTGATGCTGGAGCAGTGACTCCTCGGGGGGGGGACCGCCAGCAGCCGCTGGGCAAGGGTTCTTAAAAGTAAATAAATGTGAGGAGCCACGCGCGCGTCCAAGATGGCCGAGTAGGTGCGCAGCTCCGCCGGCCCCGGCCCCCTATCCCACTATTCTGACCTACATCCTGATGCGCTGACCCTGCCGCCTGTTGTCGGAAGGTTCAAGAAACTCCGGCCCCGCTGCGACATCGGGGGCTGGAGATACACATTGCGACGGTCCGGGACTGCTCACCCAGCTGGAGCCGGGGACTCGAGTGCACCAAGGGTCCGGCTGCAAGTTGTTCAACACCCGGGGCCGAGACCGGAAGTCGCTGGTCGAGACCGGGTGTTAACTCGATTTCATCCGCGTTGAGGGAGGAAGTGTTGCGGCGGGGGAGCGGGCCTTTGCGAGAGCCCCCCCGCCTGCAGAAATCGGGAGAGCTCCTTGGAAGGCACTGTACCGGCGGAGGAGGTGAGGAGAAGACCCCGAGGGTGGTCGACAGCACTTTGGCGCACGGATTGCCCCTACAGGGGGTATTGGATTGTTTGGGGCCTGCCTGTGTCGAGGGGGGGACGGTTGGCTCGCCCAGGGCCCCCCCGGAACTTGCTGGAGAGCCCTCTGCAGAGGCGGAGAGTGAATGGTTGGATGCCGGGTGCCCGGACTGCGTGGATGAGCCACAGAGGCAAAAGTGGATCGCCTGCTGCCTGGTGTGGGCTGGGACTCTGAGGGCGCAGCCCCTGGGCAAAATACCCAGCCGGGTGCCCATATGAGGATCACTGTGGAGGAGACAGAGGAGTGCCGCGGACAGTGGCAACAGCGAAGGGGTCTCCCCGGTGGCGGACCCTTCGGAGGTGTGACATCCGCCTTGCGTTCTGTTATCTGTACCTTGCTCAGTGGGGAGCGCACCCCCGGTGGGCGGCAGAGGGCGAATAGTTGGAGGCGGGGTGCCCAGACTGAGTGTATGTGCCATCAGGGCAAGAGTGGATTGCCTGCTGCCTGGTGGGTGCTGGGACTCCCGCTCTGTATGATGGCACAGCCCCCGGGCCGAAAACCCAGCCGGGTGCCCATGTGAGAACCACTGTGGAGGCGACTGCGGAGTGACGCAGGCGGCGGCAAAGACAAGGACGGGTTCCCCGGCGGCGGACCCTTCGGAGGTGTGACATCCGCCTTGCCTTCTGTTATCAGCACCTTGCGCAGTGGGGAGTGTACCCCTGGCGGGAGGCTTGTATTGAGGCCACAGCTACACCGACAACTAGCTCTGTCAGGGATCCCTACTGGCAAGCTAGAATCGAGCACTGGCTCGACGCTGGGGACCGATTCCAGTGGACCCAAGTGAGTGGGACAGGAGCCGCTTTGACCTACGTCTCCACCTCCCCCTTCATTGGGGCGGCTATATGGTCGTTGGCTGGCTGAGATCTCCTGGCCCTAAGACTATTCTGTTCTAGCCCGGCTGTTCCCCGGTGGACCCTCTTCTCCACTGGACTGCGATCTCTGTGTTGATTGTTGTTGGGCCCACGTTCGGGTACGTTGGCTGAGTGGGAGTGCGGTCAGGCCACCCAGTGTCACTCGGGGGTAACTGGTGCGGCATCGCCACACCCGGTGGAACTGGGAGGCCAGGGGGCCGGAGAAGAGATTAGCAGATGGTGACTAAATCCGAGGGTGATAAGCAGCACTCCAAATCTTCCAGGGGGTCTTGTCCCATCCAGACCAACAAGCTTGACCATTACATGATGCCCAGAGGGTCTCTGCCGGAGTCAAAGAGAGTTCAAGGGGCAGGAGGGGATTCCACTGGACCTCCACCGGAGCCAACATTGTTCGACGTGATGGCGGACATTGATGGTGTCAAATCATCCCTCGGACAAAAGATGGAGTCGCTGGACAATAAACTGGATACGGTAACCATCGAGGTCAATCTCATCCGTGCCGACCTTACCAAAGCCAGGGAAAAAGTCAAGTCGCTAGACATCAATACTGCTAGCCTAACAGACGACGTGGCACTGCTTCAGCAGGAGGTTCGTGATCTCAAGGCAACTAGTGTCCTCACGAATCGAAAGCTGGATGACTACAAAGAAAGAGCCAGACGGACAACGTTCGTATTTTTGGTGTCCCGGAGAAAGCCGAAGGCCCGGCCCCAGACCTGTTAGTCGAAGACATTATCCTCAATCATCTCAAGCCCAAGGGGCTGAGTAACTTCTTCACGATCGAGCGGGCGCACAGGATCCCGGGGGGAGGCCAAGGCCTGCAGCCCCCCCTCATCCGATGATCGCAAGGGTGCTTAACTTCAGGGACAGATACGCTATCCTGCAGGCTTCCAGGTTGGGGGGGGGCCCTGAAATAAGAAAATACCACTCTTACATTCTTTCCGGATTTCACACAAGCTGTCCAGAAGCAGTGCCAGGGTTTCCTCGGAGTTAAGGAGAGACTCAGAGATAGAGGGTTGAAATATGCGATGATGTTTCCGGCCAGGCTGCGGATCAAGGTTGAGGGGAAAGCCTGGTTTTTCGACAACCCGGACGTGGCTTCGGACTTGTTGGAGAGACTTCCCTCGGCCGGGCCCAAGGGGCAGGATGGAGAGGGTGGTGAGAACCTGCGGGAGCAGGAATGAAGGACACTGTAATTGTTTGCGACACTTGCGACTGTCAGGTAGTGGTTTTCACTCATATGCTTCCTTCCGATTTGATCCTTGAGTGTGTGCAATGCACTGGGCGCAGAGCGGTGATATCCTGTGGGGGGGGAGGGGGGGAGTGTGGTGGTGAGCCTCAGCAAGGCCTACCAGTGCAAGGGGTTCTCCCTTCTCTGCACAGATTCCTTAGACCAATAGAAAGAAGTTGGCACAGAAGCTGGAATAGAAAAGACAGAGTTTATTAAACCTTATGAGGTGGAACTACATTCACACAACACCCTTCGGCAATGTATGAAGTAGCACACTGACTGGAAGGAGCTTGGTCCTTTTATACCCACACAGGGGCTCAAATGAAGGCGGTACAAGTACAGAATGCTGGTTTTAAATACATATAAGGTCATACAGAGAGTGTGCTGGCAACAAGTGGGAGGGGCTGACAGTTAGCTAATTCTGGTGGACACATCCTGACAGTTACAAGTTTGGGACAGCTGTAAGCTCAACTGAGCATGTGCGAAGCAGAAGAGGCTAAATATATCTCGTCTCTAGGTAGATTTCAGGAGCAGTTGACAGGAAGGTAGGACAGAGCACATGGTAAACAAAATGGCTGCCAGAAATACAAAATGGATTCCACACAACGGACAAGATAGTCTCTAAATACAAGATGTCTTCTTCTAATGCTTAACCTAATCGCTGCTAAATTACAACAGACGACCCTTTCAGCATTAGCTGAAGACATTTGTTTATCTGGGATAATCTAGATATTTATCTTGTACATTGATGTTCATCATCTCAGTAATTTAATTCTTTAACATTTGTTGTGCTTTTATGTTTGCAGTATTTCCTTTGGCAGGTGTACAAGTAGTGATGCACATGGAGCAAAGCATAGGACCACATTGTATACAAGTACAGTATGTAAATATTATCACCAGTAGTATACATAGAACAGTCAGTAGCTTCCAGCGCCAAGTAGCAAAGAGTGTCCATATCCAGTTTGAAAATGTCCATGTACCAGTCTCTGGGTGAATTTCTGCAGCAATTTTATGCAGTTTAAAGATTGCATCATATACTGAAGGTGAGTGATCTGGTATAAATACACAGCAACTGCTACCGATGATGCGACATGCACCACCTCGATCAGCCAAAATCACGTCAAGCACCATCCTATTTTGGAGTGCTACAATCCTCGCAATTTATAGTTCCTCTGTAATGTTCCCAAGTGCCATAGCTCTTTGATTGGTGACAGCTTCCACAACACGAGTTAATCGCCTTATCTTTCTGCTATTCAATGCAGCACCCACAAAGAAGAACAAACCCAAATTGAAATCAACATATTGTTGCAAAGTGGTATCTGTCTGGTCAACTTCATCCGCACTTATTGTTCGTTTGTATCTATTCTTGGAAATGTCATTATATAACTTTAAATTCAGGTGATATGATGGAGGGGCCAAGAACACAGGTGGTAACAAAAATGATATGTAACATACCCCGGACCACCCAACAGGTAATTGATAGTATCCTTTATAACCACATACAAAATACGAATTATGCGAAGACGTAAAACTACTGTTATCAGCTCCTTCAATAATCAATGTCAAAATACATTCACTCCGTCCTACTGGAATTCTCCCAACACTACTTATACACAGTTCTGCTTTAGCTCTGGTCACAGAAATTACAAAAGGTCCATTGTCTTTAATAGCCCTCATATTTGTGAAGACATATGGTGTTGAAATATTGTCCGGTTGGTACTCTTCCCATTCCCATTTAGTCCCTTTCGCTTGAGGATAACCATATTCATCTTGGTAGCATACTTTATTCAACCGAAAGATGATTCCACCTACTGAGGGCTTTCTGAAAGCAAACAAAAGGGCATACCAAGCTTGACATGAACCATTGTGGGAAAACGGTAGAGGAATAAAAGGTGTTCCTCCTTTCTTTTGGTGTGCAGGTATCATTCCACACACCCAACAGTTGGTAGCATTCGTGGCATTGTGTGTATGATGCAACATCTGGATGAATGTGTTATTTAAGTAAGATTGTCGATGCTTCTGCTCGTGATAGGGAAGTGTAAAATAGTGATGATCCACTGAAGCTGGAGTAGCAGCAACAAGAAGCTGTCGAGCAGGAGCCACTTTCTCAAAAAACCAGGTGATTATCGCCATAACCATCAGAGCAACAACAAACCCTACAGCACAAATGATTCTTTTGTTATTCATTTCAGCAACAGCGATAATTGATCTTCCTAAAAACTCGTTGAAAACAATCGTTGGAGCTCTTATCCCTTGGGCAGCTGCTGATTTCTTCACCATGGGCCAAGACGGGTGTCACTACACTAACGCAGGGCTGATCCCCCCCTTGCCACATCAGCTCTCCGTTTCACTAACCCAGGGCCGTAGCTCAACCAGTCTTTTTCAACACTGCAGATTCTTTCCTCGGTCTCAAGCGATATCGCGATGCTCCAGGAATCGTGTGGTCCGGGAAGACTTTCGCAGATTCGTCAGGTGAGATAGCTTGACCTTTCTCCGTCTCCAGAATCTCTCGATGGTCGGTCAGCACAGCAGGTTCCTCCAAGGCAGGCGACACCCGCTTACAGTGTGTGCTGTGGACCCAGTTCTTCTTGTTCGTCACTCGAACTGTTGTCATTGTAGTCAGGGGCACCTGCTCCGGACCTCGCCACATCGGTTCCAGGCTGTTCGATCTGTCGAAGACCTTGACCATCACAAGTCGCCAGGACGGAGTTCGTGGGCCTCACCTGTAGATCTGTCATGAAGCGCTTCTCGAACCTGTTCATGAATAGAGATCAAACTGTCGGTTAACTGTGCCAAATACTCGTTCATCAGGACACAAGGAACATCATGTATGGGGTGTGGCTTAGGAACTCCCCAAATATTCATCGGTCTCCCAAAGACCACTTCGTACAGGGTGAGACCAGATTGTGAATGTGGCACCGATCTTATGGATAACAATGCCAAGGGTAATGCATCTGGTCACTTTAAAGACGTGGAAGCCGGTATTTTCGTTAACTTCAATTTTAAAGTAGCATTGTATCTTTACACTAATCCTGCTGATTGCGGGTGGGAGACTGTATGGAATTTCTGTTTGATCCCTAACCCTTTCAGGACATGCTCAACAACTTTCCCAATAAAATGAGGCCTGTTGTCACTCCACAAAAGCTTACAAACACCATATCTAGGGAAAAACTCCTTTAGAAGCACCTTGCAGTGGTGAGAGCAGTATTATCCTTTGTAGGGTATGCCTCTATCCATTTACTGAAGGCACATACCATCACTAGGACATATTTTAGATGATTGCAACGTTCAAGTTGGATGTAATCCATCTGCAAGACTTCAAAAGGTGCGGTTGGTGTAGCAAACCTTCCTGTAGGAGTCCGTGTCCTTTTTCCAGGATTATACTGCCAACAGATCAAACAGGACTGTACCACTCGTTTAGCTTTGCTGGCAATTTCAGGATGCTCCTAAACTTGTGTAAGCAATTTAGTTATTGCTAGAGCTCCAACATGTGCCAGCCCATGTGCCATTTGAACCATAGGTTGTAAATAGGCTGCAGGCAATTTCCACGTATTCATTTCTTTGTTATGCCAACAACCCTCATCGTCTAACATTCCTTCTTTAGACCATTGCTCAAGTTCTTCCACAGAGGCAGATCTCTGTATATCCAAAACTTCCTCTCTAGCATCATGCCAAAGCTCAGCTTGAGACTTCACTATGTACATGGAAGTAGTGCTTCGCTGCATCGCAATCTCACGAGCTACATGATCTGCAAAGGCATTGCCTTGTCCTATTTTGTCAATGATTTTCTTGTGTGCGCTACACTTCATAATAGCAACTTTCTTTGGGTATGTAAGTGCAGTCAAGAGATTATGTACTAATTCTCCGTGCATTATCTGCATCCCGTGGGAAGTAAGAAAGCCTCTTTCCTTCCAGAGTAGGCCAAAATCATGAACCACTCCAAAAGCATAGCGGCTATCCGTGTAAATGTACACACACAAGTCAGTGCTAAGTTCACACGCTTGTGTCAAAGCTATTAGTTTAGCTGCTTGAGCCGACTTTTGAGGTATGCGAGCTGTTTCCACTACTGTCTCAAGCGTGGTGATTGCATAAGCAGCTGAAGTCGTGCCATCTGGTAACTTCAGACAGGACCCATCAACCCACAGTTCCCCATCTACATCTGGAAGGGGCGTATCTTGCAAATCGGTGCGACTCTTTGTCTGTTCCTCAGTAAGGAATATACAATTGTGAGGTTCCTTTGACTGGGACTGAGTCACAAGATATGGCAACAAAGTGGCTGGGTTCAGTGTCGCGCACCTCTTCAAGGTAATATGAGGTGCTAACAGTGTCAATTCATATCCTGTCAGGCGAGCACTAGTAAAGTGTTGTGTCTTAGTCTGATTCAAAAGGGCATCTACTGCATGGGGTATTAGCACCAACAGTTTCTGTGACAAAACTATCCCTTCACTCTGACGTATGGGCACAGCTGTTGCTGCAACTGAACGGAATCATCCAGGCAACGCACGAGCAACAGGATCAAGAACTGCAGAAAAATATGCACAGGGATGCTGCTTATCACCATGTGTCTGTACTAAAACTGACAATGCACATCCATCTTTCTCGTGTGCAGAGTGTAAAAGCCTTTGTGTAATCTGGTCTGCCTAACACTGATGCAGAGCAAAGAGCTTGTCTTAACTGACGAAAAGCGTTTTGGCATTCATCTGTCCATGGAAGGGGGATCGGAGTGTTTTTAGTCAAAAGCGCTAGCAGGAGTTTAACAATGTGTGAAAAGCCCAATATCCATTGCCTACAAAACGAAGTCAAACCAATGAACGCACGTACATCTTTCTGTGTGGAAGGTACTGGGGTGTCTAAAATTGCTTGAATACGATCTGGTGTCAATGCACGGCCCTCCTTAGAAAAAAGGCGACCTAAGTAGGTTACCTTCGGTCTACAATATTGCAATTTCTTTCGTGATACTTTATGATGGTGTGTAGCAAGAAAAGAGCAAAGACAAAGTACACTCTTCACCTAGTTCAGGCGTATCGGCTGCCAACAAGATTTCATCGACATATTGTATGAGAGCTACTCCTTCAGACAAAGTAAAGGAATCGAGTTGTCTTTTTAAGGCTTGACTATAAATACTCAGACTCTTAGTGTACCCTTGAGGAACTCTACAAAATCTGTATGATCGATTATTTAGAGTAAAACTGAACAAATATCAGCTATCCGGATGAATAGGAATCGAGAAGATAGCATTCTTCAAATCAATTACAGAAAATGTAGTTGCTGTCGGAGGGACCAGGGTAAGTAATGTCGTTATGTCAGAAACCACAGGGTACTGAGGTACTACAATCTTGTTGACTGCTCTTAAATCAATGATGAATCTATAAATCCTGGTGTCAGTATCTTTTTTCAAAACGAAAAGAATCGGACTATTGCAAACATTGTAAGGAACTTCTTCCACAACCCCCATTTTAATCAAATCATTAACAATGCATGAAAGTGCTTCTTCTCTTTCTTTAGAAATTTTATACTGAGGCAGTCTTGGCAAAGAAGCACCCTCCTTGACACTAATATGCACTGGCGGAATAACCATTTGCCCTACATCGGTGTCTGAAGTAGCCCACAAAGTACTAGGGAGTGAGGCTAATGCAATGTCTTCTTTAACAATACGAGATCTCTCAATCACAGGGTAGTTGTCATTCAAAATAACCCGTACTCCTTACGGAGAACATCGTATCGTAGCCCTGAAATATTTAAGCATATCATGACCCACAATATTGTCTGGTGTGTTTGAAGAAAGCAAAAACGGACATGGAGCAGTAAACTTATCAACATGGAATGCGAGTGGTTGTGACAATGGGCTAAGGGAAAGTGTACCATCGAAACCTATCGATGTAATGGTTAAGCCAGACAGGGGAGCCCTTGGAACCAATTGTTTAGACAAGGCGGTACGAGTAGCTCCGGTATCAACCAGAAACTGATCAGTAGAACCAAAAACATGTGCTGTAACATAGGGACCCCTCTGATCTACAGGAACTTCAACTGATTCATTACCCCATCCTAGGCAATCCTATGCATAAGCAGAATCTTGAAAATCAGAGGGCAGATAGTCGGACATTTGATATTGGTTCCTTCTATCAAAAGTGTTAAACTCATCCTGCCCACGTGTATTAGCATCAAACCTAGTGTGATCATTCGTGCTTCCTCTAGGCCCTGAATATCCTGAGCGATTTCTCATTTGTTTCCGACCACGCGGACACTGCTGAGCACGCAGTACTGGACAATCAGAAATCCAATGTCCAATATTCTTGCAGTCCGCACACTGGTCAACAGACAAATTCGAACGAGTATAAGAAGGAAAAGACGAACCATAAGATCCACATCCGCCTCTATCATTACCTCTAGAAGGCGGTCCATAAGCTTGAACTAACATAATCTTTGTTTTTAACTCTTTAGACGTTTTATCCTCATTACTTTTAGCTTCTAATTCTTTTCGCTCATAATACTGAGCCATGGTTAGGAGAGAAACCGGAGAAGAGGTAGTCCATGAACTATCACTGGCCTTTACGTGACTAGCTATTCCTGGCAAAAGGTTTGCGACATCTTTATCGACAAACAGATGCCTGCCCGTGTCATCTGTCAATGACTGGCCACTAAAATTGTGGAATGCCTCTACAAAGCGTGTAAAGAAATCTGAAACAGATTCATCTGCCTTTTGCTTACACAACGCTAATACAGTCCAACCTATCTTTTTAGGGGGAATAATCATCTTTAACTTAACCAATATAGCTGCCGCAAGATTTAAAAGTAACTGACACGGTTTCTGTGCAGGTTCTCTATCTTCATCTAACTGCTCTAAATCTTTCCATAATGCTCCAAATGTCGCAAGGTCATCAACTTTACGCACAGTTCTCCACATATCAGGCGGTAATATTAGTCCAAAAAACAAATCAATATCAGGCAAAGTCATAGTACAAGAGCTAATGGCACCCTCAACTTCCTCATAAAAGGCTGCTGGATTCTTTCGCGGATCAGGCAATGCATTTTTAAGGGCCATAATATCTGCTCTATTCCAAGGAGTATAAACCCAATTATAAATAAAATACCCTTTAGCATCTACAGAAGTCTTATCATCATTTGTACCCGTTCCCTTAGGAGGAACATATAAAGGCGCGGCTTCCCGCATGGGTTTCACATTAATTACAACATTCTTATCTGTTTCAGGAGTAGAAGTTCGTGCCATGCTGATTCGGGATGTTGGTGCAGCTGCGTCTGCTGCCTTTTTCTCCTATCTCAAACAGGCTGCTTCAACACGCAGTTTAACCAAGCGTCTGATCGTGTCAGCCACCTGGGAGAAGACAAAAAGACCTTCACGTAGTTTTTTACAATCAGCTGCTACATCATTGGGCTCTATTTCTACCAAATATTTTCTAAACCGTTCAATAATCTCTGCGGCAAATGTATCGGTAAAATATATTTGCTCCCTTTCCTGCCAATCTTTTATATTATCTAAAAGTTCAGAAGCAGTGGCAGTACTACGAACGGCTTTACGCGCAGCAGATCTAATCTCAGACGCATGCTCAGCAGATAACATTGAACGAGTTTCTCGAGCTTTGTCCTGGTCTGAAGAAGAGTCCTCCTCTGACTCATGAGGAGCAGAAGGAAGAGTATATGGAGGTGGACAACGATCTAATAAGAGAGAATCATCTTGGGGTTTATTAGGAATATGATAAAGAGGTCTACGAACAACGTATTGGCCATTTACCTGTAAAAGACGCTCCTTATCTTCCCTCTCTTTAATTTCTTTAATTTCTCTATTTTTCACTTCCAATGTGTTGTTCTCTTTCAATCGAGGCTTGCTCACGCTTCATTCGCTCACGCACTTCTTTCTCCCACATTCGTACACAGTCAAACATATCATGCCTAGCCTTTCGCTTAAACATTCGTTGCTCCACATACTGAATCTTTCGCAAATCAAATGACCCATGCATAGGCCAACGCAACTCAGGATCTTTACAAGTGTATTTATTCCATAACGTGCTGTACATTATGGAAGAAATACCATACTAAACATACATGTCCCTATTAGGCGTCCCCTCCGTGGGGGCCGGTTGTGCTTCGTCAAGTCTCAAATTGGTACCACTACAAAAGCAACACATCCTACGAAGTGTGCTGGAAACAGGCATACCAAAAATAGTGCAAAATATGCAGTATTATAATCAAAGTAGCGCTTGAGGTACTCTTCGTATGTTGCGCCGTTCAAACAAAGTTAAATACAGAAAATTCTCCTCATTATCTGCCTATATGAATTGCAATACATATTTAATTGTCAAACAGATTTCAATATTGGCCAATCGTACAAACAAAGCCGCAGTAAGTGTTACTAAACTACCTTACCAATCAAAGGCGTCAAACCAACAGCAAGTGCCACAGAACGGCTCTTACCAATCAAATGGTGTCCAGCTTCCATCTGCCAAGTTCTCAAATCGACCAAATGGTCACTGCACTTCTCTGCACAGAGTAAGCATGGGCCAAAAATCCGTTACGCTCGTAAAATTTGTGGATTTTCAGCAATTTAGCGATCTGCGAATCTCGCAAAATTGCCGAAAATTCGCGAATTCGCGAGCGGGTGGATTTAAAAAAAATGTTTTTATGCCCAGCTCACTCAAGGGACCAAACTTACAGGCACCCACGGTCACTGGCCCTGTGGCTGCCTGCCCTGCTCCCGCTGCAGGCTAAGTTCGGGCCTGCCCTCCAGCTGACCTAAAGCACTGGCTGGCAGGTTCCGAGTTTTACAATGTATCTGGTCTTTATTAACAATTCCTGCGGCGCCAAACGGCTCTGAGTGCGAGAGGTTGACATTTCTGCTGGAGTTTACAGTACGCCAGGAAGAATGGTTCTGAACACTTCTAAGCGCTTCAGTTTCAACCTACACTATTGGTGGATAGATGCACTCACTACCTTTTATAAAAACACTTTAGCTGTTGTCAGGGTAAATGTGCTACGGTTTACATTTGAAAGACTGGATTTTCGATTATTGAATCGTTCTGTATGTATAATGTGTGTTTGTGTGATGTATAGTGCTCTGACACCCTGCACTGGTATGAGCAGCACTGTAGAACACACAAACTATTTGTGAGAGAGGGACCGAAAGATGTTAGAGTGCTTTAAAAAATTAAATAAATGATATAAGGCATATAAATGATACTACACAATGGTGTTCAACCATTTACGATCGACAAAGAACATTGAAGTAGAAACTACAGCACTCACAAATATTGAGTAACAGCAAAGCCATACGTCAATTGCAGCAGTTTTAAGAGCTTCTCAAAGTTTCTCGTTCCTCAAATGGATATAATTTCTGATATTTATATGCTTCTTTTGTCTTCAATGCTTGATTTTGCTTATGAAAAAGTGTCACTCATAGTTGTTCAAATGTCACTCACAATTACAGTGAGTTTATGAAAATGTCACACATAGCAATCTAAAACCTTGGCAGCTATGGTTGAAGCTCAAATTCAGTTACGTACTAATCAGCCCTAAAAATTGTGAGCAAGGTCGAGGCTGGGCAAGTGTCCTTTATCCCCATATCTGCCGCCGAAAATGAGCTGTAATCCTTGAGGAGGTCTGTGTATCCATGAGTTTCTCGAGCGCCATCCCCGTGTAGTTCCTGTGACCAGGAACCTGCTTTCTCCTCATCTGCTGCCCTGCTCGGCCTCTGACCCTTTAAAACAAGAGGCATGTGAACTCGCATGGAAGCCCCACCCATTTGGCCCCGCCACACACACTAGGGTACACGACATCACATTATTGCAAATGGCAAAAAAAATAGCGATTTCGCGGGAAAATCCGCAAATTCGCTGACTTTTTTTGCGATTTCGCTCGAATTCGTGGACCGCGGTTCCGGGAAATTCACCCATACTTAGCACAGAGTCCTTAGACCAATAGAAAGAAGTTGACACAGAAGCTGGAATAGAAAAGACAGAGTTTATTAAACCTCATGAGGTGGAACTGCATTCACACAACACCCTTCGGCAATGTATGAAGTAGCACACTGACTGGAAGGAGCTTGATCCTTTTATACCCACACAGGGGCTCAAATGAAGGCGGTACAAGTACAGAATATTGGTTTTAAATACATATAAGGTCATACAGAGAGTGTGCTGGCAACAAGTGGGTGGGCTGACAGTTAGCTAATTCTGGTGGACACATCCTGACAGTTACAAGTTGGGGACAGCTGTAAGCTCAACTGAGCATGTGCGAAGCAGAAGAGGCTAAATATATCTCGTCTTTAGGTAGATTTCAAGAGCAGTTGACAGGAAGGTAGGACAGAGCACATGGCGAGCACATGGTAAACAAAATGGCTGCCAGAAATACAAAATGGATTCCACACAATGGACAAGATAGTCTCTAAATACAAGATGTCTTCTGCTAATGCTTAACCTAATCGCTGCTAAATTGCAACAGGAGTACCGGGGTCCTGACATCCTCCCCAGTTCTACTTTTAGATAGTTGTTAGTTTAGAATATGGGGCGACAGGCACACTTGCCAGTTGGGGTTAGGCGGAAGCCATGAGCAGGGGTGCAGGGAGGGGGGAGGGGGGTTGGGAAAGTTGTTTGAAAAATGTTATTTTCTTTTTTCCTTTTATTTCACATCAGGGGACAGAGCTATGATTGTACTGTATCCATACCGTTTCAATGCCATATGTTAAAAAGGGATCGCATTTCTGTGCTTAGTTAGAATGTGAAATCAATCAATCAATCAAGGTATTTGTATAGCGCGCTACTCACCCGGAGGGTCTCAAGGCGCTTGGGGGGGGGGTCTGCTACTGCTCGAACAGCCAGGTCTTGAGTTGCTTCTTGAAGGATAGGTGGTCTTGGGTCAGGCGGAGGTGGATGGGGAGGGAGTTCCAAGTCTTGGCTGCCAGGTAGGAGAAGGATCTTCCTCCCATGGTGGCTCTTCGAATGCGAGGAACGGTGGCAAGGGCGTGGCTGGTCGATCGTAGCTGGCGGGTGGGAGTGTAGAAGGTCAGGCTGTTGTTGAGGTACCTGGGGCCCAGGTCGTGGAGGGCCTTGTGTGCGTGGGTGAGGAGTCGGAACGTGATTCTCTTGCTGAAGGGGAGCCAGTGCAGGTCTCTCAGGTGTCTGGAGATATGGCTGTGTCGGGGGATGTCCAGGATGAGTCGTGCGGAGGCGTTCTGGATGTGTTGGAGTCTTTTCTGTAGTTTGGCAGTGGTTCCGGTGTAGAGGGTGTTTCCGTAGTCCAGTCGGCTGGTGACGAGTGCCTGGGTGACCGTCTTCCTTGTTTCCATGGGGATCCATCGGAAGATCTTTCGGAGCATGCGTAGGATGTTGAAACATGATGATGAGACGGCGTTGACTTGTCTGGTCATCGAAAGGGAGAAGTCCAGGATGAAGCCCAGGTTGCGTGCGTGGTCCGTTGGTTTGGGTGCGCTGCCCAGGGCAGGGGGCCACCAGGAGTCGTCCCAGGCTGAGGGAGATGGTCCGAGGATGAGGACTTCCGTCTTGTCCTGGGGGATAAACTTAAGGGGGGAATGGTGAGCCAGTTGATTAGACGGCACTCCCCGGATGTTGTACTACTTCAGGAGACTTACCTTATTGGTAGCTGCTGCATGACCCTGCACAGAGGGGGTTATAAGCTGGTCGCACATGCTGGGTTCACAACGGGATCTGGGGAAGTCGGCATTTTGGTTAAGAACTCCTTCTCCCTTAGCATACAGGCCACATGCTCGGACCAGCGGGGTTGCTATATCGGGATATCGGGCGGTGGTTACCTTTATGTCCCGCCAGGTCTTCAAGCAGACACCTTCTAGGACTTGGGCATGATTTTCCTCATGTTGCCACTAGGTCTCCTTATGATGGGGGGGACTTCAATGCAGTGGTGGATGGCGAGCTCGATAGACAAGCAGCTCGAACAAGCGGCTGTGCCGGCACAGAGATGATTCCCAGACTTCCAGGAAACTACGGGGCTTGTCGATGGATTGAGGTTAAGTAATCGAAGTGGAGTGCACTACACCCATGTGTCCGCTGCGTACCACAGCCTGTCTAGAATAGATTATATATTGTTACCAGCAGCCCAGAGCTGCCACGGTGCGTGAGGTGCGACACCTGGGAAGAGTAATCTCCGACCACTCCCCGATTTGGCTCCGGGTGGAGACTGGCCCAGCTAATGTAGGGAGAGTAGCCCCAATTAATGCATGGCATCTGAAAGACCCAGCCACCAAGAAAGAAGTTGCTAAAATCACGGAGCGATATTTCCAGGAGACTAGTGGCACAGTGGACTCGGCACAGACCCTGTGGGAAGCATTTAAAACTGTGGTTCGTGGGAAGGTGGTGTCCCTGATCGCTGGGAAAAAGAGGAAACGACGTGCAGAAATAGACAGAGTAGAGGCAGAGGTGATGAGGTTGGAGGCGGAGGTGTCGCAGACAGCAGCTCCAGATATACATCGATTAAATCTATGCCAGGACGAATATAGGAGCCTGGCTGGAGATAGGGCCAGAGTGCAAAATGATGAGACGGACAGCAGGATCTATGAGCATGGCGACAAAGCTGGCAAATTAATTGCGTGGGTTGAGAGGGGGGAGATGGCGTCACGGCTTGTGCCGGAGCTACAGGGGGGAGACCCACAGGCAGTGGCAGACGAATTCTCGGTATACTATAGGGGGGGTTTACACCACCGCCGGGATATACTCAGAAGCAGACAATGCAGAGATGATCAGGGACATCCAGATGCCCGCACTGTCAGACGACAACCGGGAAAACTTAGATTCCCCATTCATAAACAATGAGGTGGCACAGGCCATTAGAGGAGTTCACTCGGGAAAGGCTACGGGCCTGTGAGAAAGTGGCTCTATATACACTGGCCTAGAAGGAAGTACAGTGTGTATAGAGTCCACCAACCCCAGCGGTATAACAGAGGTTAAAGTCAGAACTGACCTTACTCTCCAAAGTGGTAGCTTGGTCGAGCAGTAAGGCAGTACCAGAGGACAGTGTAAAGCATTTGTTGTACACACTCAGTCAGCAAAAGGTTTCACACACTCAAGGACTGAACTCCAGGCCAATTGTTTTTATATCCACAGATATAGGTGTTTTATTTTTAGAACCAACAGTTATGAAAATATACTTTTCTTGTTATGAGTACTCTCATGTAATTACTTTGCAAAGGAGCAATAAAGTTTGTGCACACAATTAATACAGTATTGACAGTAAGCAAAACAATCCTAAAACACACTATAGCATTGAGCTCAATGGGTTTTCCACAGGTAAGTACAGTTGATTACTATATAGATTACTTTAGTAGTCCCAGGACTAGATCTTAGATTCAGCCCTGGGGTCTAAGCTGAAACCAGGGTAGCAAAAACGTTTTAGTTACTGTAGTGAATTTTCATGAATATAAAGCCATTTTAAAAGTTCACACTTAAAAACTTTTCAAAGGAAATCTGACAATGTTATTCAATGGGAGAAAATTCAGGTTTCAGGTAAAGTACGATCGCGTTACTGTTGTAACCCAGCACTGGTCTCCTAGGGCCAGCACTGGGGTCTTAAGTCAAACAGGTAGGTAATTGCGTTTCAGTAGTTTGTGTGATTTTTAAAGAATATTTCAAGTTTTCAAAAGTGGACACTTAGAAGAAATTTCATAGAAAAGCAGACAATGGGTCCCTATGGAGAAAATACAGATTACTAGTAACCCCCCTAGCGATTACTTTTGCGGTTCAGTACTGGGCTGAAAGGTACAGCACTGGCTTCTCCCCTGATCACAGGTGAGTACTTCGGATTTCGGACTTTGGCTGATTTTATGTGAATATTTTCAGATTTCAAAACTTCACCCAGAAAATTTTCGAGTCAAAATGAGTCAATGTTATCCAATGGCAGGTAAGTAAATTACAGGTTTCCAGGTGAGAACTTGGTTGGTGAAGTTAAGGTTCTGGGCATAGAGTCAGGGGTCCCCCAGGGTCAGGTACGTACAGTTAGTTCACTCCCAGCGGCACAGGAGCGGCCTGGTGCAGAGGTAGGTAGGCCCAATGATATCCAATGAGGAAAGGGGGGCCTTCGGTTGGTGGCTGCTGGCTAGCAGGCCACGCAGCTGTGGGAGCTGGGCTCCTGGTCACTTGCTCAGGGCAAGGGGGGAAGTCGGATAGGACACAGGGGTCACAGCCAGCGGCACTCGGGCGGCTGGGTGCAGGGTGCTTTTGAGCCGTCGGGAGCTCAATGTTATCCAATGGGAAAGGTCAAAAAGGAACAAAGGCTGCAGGCTCAGGGACGGAGACTCTCCCGGGGCGACCAGCACTTTGAAGGGTAAGTTGGGATCTTGGAGCACAGGTAGGTACCCCAAAGGGAGGCACAGGGGGCTGTAGGGTGCCGGGTGCAGGGGTGTCTTTGGGTGTCGGAAAAGCTTACCCTCAGCTGGTCACGATTGGGGTGGCCCCTGGTTCTGAGTCTGCAGGCGTCGGCTGGTTCGTCGAGGAGGTTCTTTGGGCACTGGACTTCGGGTCCCAGTCGCCGGGGGGACGTCTTCGTGGTCTTGGTTCAGTTGGGCCCGGCCCGGGCTCGGCGGGTGCAGAGTGGGCTGGTCCGGAGCTTCCTGGTTGGCACCAGGTGGGTTGTTGCAGCAGAGCCTCTGCTGATGGGAGTCCCAATCGTCGAGAGGGTCAAGGCAGGCAGGACCTCTGGGTGTCCCAAGGTTGCTGTCTAGAGCTTCGCGCGAACGGCTGCTTGCGCTCCTGAGGGGTGGCGTCGGTTACTTTGCCCACCATGGCTTTGCTGGCACTTTCCTTTTTGGTGGCTGCGGCGCACCGTTTTGAAAGTTCCACTTTTTTGACCATGGCCACTGTCTCCTTGAGGGGAGTGTCTCCGCTGACCCATAACTTCTCCTATATGGACGTATTCACTGTGTGCATGATGATTTGATTCCTAATGAAGTCGTCGTGGAGGACTCCGAATTTGCAGGTGATCACTAGTCTCTTCAGCGTATCCACGTAGTCATCCACTGATTCTCCCACGTTCTGTTTCCATTGAAAGAAGTTGAAGCGGTTGATCGTAATGCCCATCACTGGCTTATAATGGCTGTCCAAATCCTCTATGACGTGTTGAAACACGTCGTCGTCTTCCTGAGCCCTGGTCTTCTTTACCAAGTTCATGTACACCCTGATGCCATCTGGACCCGAGTTGTGCAATAGGATCTTCTTTTTCCGCTTGCTTGGAAAGACTTTGCCCCCTTCGTCCTCTAGGGCCGACAAATAGTTCAGGAAGTACTCCTTCCAATCTTCCCATTTCATGGCCGGTTCCCCCGGTTTCGGTAGAAAGAGGACAGGGTTTATGAGGGAGAAGGTTTGGGCACACATGGCGGCTTGCCGTCTGGGTGGGGCCTTGTCCGCCCTGTGCAGAGGGCTCCCTGGTGCGCTTTGGTCTTGTGGGTCTGCTGCGTCTTCCTGGGCCCCGATGTCTTCCTCCACATTGCCTTGAGCCTGGTGCGCCAGGGCCGGGTGTCTACCGGTGGCTCAGCAGCGTGCTTTACACTGCTGGTCCGTGGTTGCCTGGCTTAACTGCTTCTGGGCTCCGAGCGCCTGTTGCGGGCTTGCAGGGCTTCCTGGCTGGTGCGTAGGGGTTCAGGTGGTGGCTCCTAACTGCTCTGCTCCCCCTGGGTAGCCGGTCAGTGCTCGCCCTCTGTCCTGGGATGCGGTACCTTCTACTGCTGAGCTGCTGTCACCCTCTCCACGTAGTCTATGCCCATATGGTGTGGGGTGGCCCAGTGCTCGATGCTGGTTGTGTGGTGGCCCTGGGCCCCGCTCCATGCCCCCTTAGCTGGCGGTCAGGTGTGCCCCCTTGCTGCTGTGTGGCGCTCCACTAACGTCTTCTCCCTGGGACAGGGGGTCTGCTGTGTCCCGTTGTGGGGCCCTGCTGCCTGTCCTTTGTGCCCGTGCGCTTCCTGCACGTGAGGGAGGAGCTCGCTGAGGCCTGCACGCTGTCCCCACCTCACCTTAGCATGGACGTGGGCTCGCACTCACTCTGCTCCTGCCGACGATGTTCTGCCTATGCAAGGGAGGGGCGCGGCACTCTCGCAGTACCGCTGCTCCCTTTGGGCATTGGAGTGTGGCTCAGCTGCTGCGCTGCTCATTGTAATGTAATGTAATTGCCAATTTGTATCGCGCAACAATCGCTCCAAGGAGCATCTAGGCACCCGTGTCAGGTCAACCAGGTGTCATGTTGCCTCTTTGCTTAACTAGACCAGAACAGAAATCACACTAGGCTTCTAGCAATTGTGTCTTGGAGATTAAAAATCCAGGTTTTTAAGTGTTTACGGAAGTCTGTTTCCTTGTCCAATGCTCTCAAATGTAGGGGGAGAGTATTCCACGCTTTAGCCCCCAGTACCGCCAGGGACTTGCCCCCTCGGGTTTTGAGTCTAAACCCTGGCACGGTAAGCAGTTTGGCATTTGAGGATCGTAATGTTCGAGTTGGACAATATCTCAAAAAAAAATTCTTAGGTATAATGGGCCTAGGTCGTGGACAGCTCGAAAGGTAATTATTAGCACTTTGAACAGGACCCTTTTTGTTATGGGTAGCCAGTGTAGTGCGTTAAGGGCTTTGGTTGCTGATGATCTTCTCGGCCATTTTAAAACCAGCCTTGCTGCTGCATGTTGCACCATCTGGAGTTTGTGGGTGACTACTTTGTTGGTGCCAGCATAGAGGCTGTTACAATAGTCAATACGTGATGTAACTAATGCAACCGTAACTGTTTTCCTTGCTTCAAAGGGCAGCAAGTCAAAAAACTTCCTCAGTCCCTTTATCACCCCAAAACACGTGCCTGCCACTTTTGACGCTTGTTGTTTGAAGGACAGGTCAGCGTCAAAGTGTACCCCCAGGTTGTGGGCCAAGATGGTAGTGTGAGGCGGTATTTCTGCCTTTTCTGGCCACCATAGTCTGGGAATGAAATCATTTTTTGGGCCTATTGGCATGATCTCAGTTTTGCCTGTGTTGCATTTTAAGTGATTTCTCCGCATCCAGTCAAAAGTGGCCGTTAGGCAACATTTGAGTTTTTCCTCCCATACCTGATTATCCTTATCCATTACCAGGATCAGTTGTGTGTCGTCAGCATAGGCTATTACATCTATGCCAAATGACGATATCAACTTTATCAGGGGTGCGGTGTAAACATTAAACAGTGTCGGACTCAAGCTTGAACCCTGGGGTACTCCCGTCGACAGTGGTTTCTCGCTGGAACAGAATTCCCCCAGGGTCACCACTTGTCTCCTGTCACTTAGAAAGTTCTTTATCCACTCCAGAACTATGCCTGTGATGCCAGATGTTATTAGTCGGTCTATTAAGATGACATGTGAGACCGTGTCGAAGGCCGCCGACAGATCTAATAGAATTAGGACGGCCTTCTTACCTTGGTCTAGGGCTGAGCGGATAGTTTCAGTAGTGAACAGGAGAGCCGATTCCGTGGAATGTTGAGTCCTAAAGCCTGCTTGGTTAGGGTGCCATGCTTCACTATCTTCCAGAAAGCATGTAAGCTGTTTATTTACCATCGACTCTGTGATTTTACACAGTGCCGGAAGTAGTGAGATGGGTCGTAGGTTTGATAGTGTGGTGGGGTCGGGGAGTTGTTTTTTTTGCAGTGGTTTCACTGCTGCCAGTTTCCACTCTGAGGGGACGTTGGCCGTGGACAGTGAGGTATTGACAATATCATTTATTACTGGGTTGGCAATTTCTGCGATAAGGTGCAGGAGTCTAATAGGGCACGGGTCAAAAGGGGATCCTGATTTTGTTGCCAAAATTGCTCGTTTAGTCTCCTCTAGGCTGATTGTACGGAAGACTGCTAGCTGAGAAACCCCCAGCCTTGTTATATCATCCTCTTTCCTTGACTCTGGTATTGGGACCTCGAAATCCTTCGTCAGACCCTGTACCTTTTCCTCAAAGAAGTCTGCGATATTATCACAGAGCATCTGTGAGGAAGGAATGTCCTGCGCTAAACATTTGGGTTTATTAAAATCATTCACAATTTTGAAGATCACTTTGTGTTTACTGTTAGCTGTTTCTATTGCTGATATAAAATACCTCTTTTTTGCCTGTTTGATCTGTGCATGGTAGGCACTCTTAATCTTTTTATATTTGCTGCGTTCTATGCTGCCATAGCTTTTCCGCCAGCTACGTTCAGCTCTTCGTAGCTCCCCTTGTTTATTTTTAAGTTCTCGATCGAACCAAGGGGCGGAAGTCTTCTTTTTTCCGCGCCTCATTTTGTTTCTCCCCTGTCCAGCCATGCCTTTCAATTCATTCATCCATGCCCTAAAAGTATCGGGATTTGGAGGTCCTGCTAGCTTGGGTCTACATTCTCTGGCCATTGTGGTTAATTCAGGATGGGACATTATGGCTTTCCAATCATCCCGTCTGGCCTGGCTGCGTTCTTCCACATGCTTATTCTTTCTGTTAATCACAAGGGGAACCATAAAAGGAATCAGCGCAAGGTCAGTCCACGTTTGGGGTCTAAGGGGGTCTGTTGTTAGGGTATCTAGATTAGTGGCGGCGATACAGTCTATCGTATGTCCCACCTCATGGATGGCTTGAGTGTTCCGAATAGTGAGACCCAGTACATCCATGGTTTCCCTATAGGAGGCAGCAGATGCGTCCACTGTAGACTCTAGATGAATGTTTATATCCCCCAGCATAGTGAAGTTGGAGTACCTGAGTATCAGTGGGCTAAGCGCTTCTCCGATACTCTCCAGAAAACCTGTGCATGGTCCCGGAGGCATGTTGTGGGTAAGTGGACACAGGACATATGAAACAGGAGTCAGGCGAGGCAGGGGCGCAGCAGCTCTGCTTCAGGCATGTTGTGGGTAAGTGGACACAGGACATATGAAACAGGAGTCAGGCGAGGCAGGGGCGCAGCAGCTCTGCTTCGGGCATGTTGTGGGTAAGTGGACACAGGACATATGAAACAGGAGTCAGGCGAGGCAGGGGCGCAGCAGCTCTGCTTCGGGCATGTTGTGGGTAAGTGGACACAGGACATATGAAACAGGAGTCAGGTGAGGCAGGGGCGCAGCAGCTCTGCTTCAGGCATGTTGTGGGTAAGTGGACACAGGACATATGAAACAGGAGTCAGGCGAGGCAGGGGCGCAGCAGCTCTGCTTCAGGCATGTTGTGGGTAAGTGGACACAGGACATATGAAACAGGAGTCAGGCGAGGCAGGGGGGCAGCAGCTCTGCTTCGGGCATGTTGTGGGTAAGTGGACACAGGACATATGAAACGGGAGTCAGGCGAGGCAGGGGCGCAGCAGCTCTGCTTCAGACATGTTGTGGGTGAGTGGGCACAGGACATATGAAACAGGAGTCAGGCGAGGCAGGGGCGCAGCAGCTCTGCTTCGGGCATGTTGTGGGTAAGTGGACACAGGACATATGAAACAGGAGTCAGGCGAGGCAGGGGCGCAGCAGCTCTGCTTCAGGCATGTTGTGGGTAAGTGGACACAGGACATCTGAAACGGGAGGCAGGGGTGCAGCAGCTCTGCTTCAGGCATGTTGTAGGTAAGTGGACACAGGACATCTGAAACGGGAGGCAGGGGCGCAGCAGCTCTGCTTCGGGCATGTTGTGGGTGAGTGGGCACAGGACATATGAAACAGGAGTCAGGCGAGGCAGGGGCGCAGCAGCTCTGCTTCGGGCATGTTGTGGGTAAGTGGACACAGGACATATGAAAGAGGAGTCAGGCGAGGCAAGGGCGCAGCAGCTCTGCTTCAGGCATGTTGTGGGTAAGTGGACACAGGACATATGAAACAGGAGTCAGGCGAGGCAGGGGCGCAGCAGCTCTGCTTCGGGCATGTTGTGGGTAAGTGGAAACAGGACATATGAAACAGGAGTCAGGCGAGGCAGGGGCGCAGCAGCTCTGCTTCGGGCATCTTGTAGGTAAGTGGACACAAGACATATGAAACAGGAATCAGGCGAGGCAGGGGCGCAGCAGCTCCGCTTCGAGCATGTTGTGGGTAAGTGGACACAGGACATATGAAACAGGAGTCAGGCGAGGCAGGGGCGCAGCAGCTCTGCTTCAGCCATGTTGTGGGTAAGTGGACACAAGACATATGAAACAGGAGTCAGGCGAGGCCGGGGCGCAGCAGCTCTGCTTCAGGCATGTTGTGGGTAAGTGGACACAGGACATATGAAACAGGAGTCAGGCGAGGCAGGGGCGCAGCAGCTCTGCTTCAGCCATGTTGTGGGTAAGTGGACACAGGACATATGAAACAGGAGTCAGGCGAGGCAGGGGCGCAGCAGCTCTGCTTCAGCCATGTTGTGGGTAAGTGGACACAGGGCATATGAAACAGGAGTCAGGAGAGTCAGGGGCGCAGCAGCTCAGCTTCAGGCATGTTGTAGGTAAGTGGACACAGGACATGTGAAACAGGAGTCAGACGAGGCAGGGGCGCAGCAGCTCTGCTTCCGGCATGGTGTGGGTAAGTGGACACAGGACATATGAAAGAGGAGTCAGGCGAGGCAGGGGCGCAGCAGCTCTGCTTCGGGCATGTTGTGGGTAAGTGGACACAGGACATATGAAAGAGGAGTCAGGCGAGGCAGGGGCGCAGCAGCTCTGCTTCAGGCATGTTGTGGGTAAGTGGACACAGGACATATGAAACAGGAGTCAGGCGAGGCGGGGGCGCAGCAGCTCTGCTTCAGGCATGTTGTGGGTAAGTGGACACAGGACATATGAAACAGGAGTCAGGCGAGGCAGGGGAGCAGCTGATCTGCTTCAGGCATGTTGTGGGTAAGTGGACACAGAACATATGAAACAGGAGTCAGGCGAGGCAGGGGCGCAGCAGCTCTGCTTCAGCCATGTTGTGGGTCAGTGGACACAGGACATATGAAACAGGAGTCAGGCGAGGCAGGGGCGCAGCAGCTCTGCTTCGGGCATGGTGTGGGTAAGTGGACACAGGACATATGAAACAGGAGTCAGGCGAGGCAGGGGAGCAGCTGCTCTGCTTCAGGCATGTTGTGGGTAAGTGGACACAGAACATATGAAACAGGAGTCAGGCGAGGCAGGGGCGCAGCAGCTCTGCTTCAGCCATGTTGTGGGTAAGTGGACACAGGACATATGAAACAGGAGTCAGGCGAGGCAGGGGCGCAGCAGCTCTGCTTCGGGCATGGTGTGGGTAAGTGGACACAGGACATATGAAACAGGAGTCAGGCGAGGCAGGGGAGCAGCTGCTCTGCTTCAGGCATGTTGTGGGTAAGTGGACACAGGACATATGAAACGGGAGTCAGGCGAGGCAGGGGTGCAGCAGTTCTGCTTCAGGCATGTTGTGGGTGAGTGGACACAGGACATATGAAACAGGAGTCAGGCGAGGCAGGGGCGCAGCAGCTCTGCTTCGGGCATGGTGTGGGTAAGTGGACACAGGACATATGAAACAGGAGTCAGGCGAGGCAGGGGAGCAGCTGCTCTGCTTCAGGCATGTTGTGGGTAAGTGGACACAGAACATATGAAACAGGAGTCAGGCGAGGCAGGGGCGCAGCAGCTCTGCTTCAGCCATGTTGTGGGTAAGTGGACACAGGACATATGAAACAGGAGTCAGGCGAGGCAGGGGCGCAGCAGCTCTGCTTCGGGCATGTGTGGGTAAGTGGACACAGGACATATAAAACAGGAGTCAGGCGAGGCAGGGGCGCAGCAGCTCTGCTTCAGGCATGTTGTGGGTAAGTGGACACAGGACATCTGAAACGGGAGGCAGGGGTGCAGCAGCTCTGCTTCAGGCATGTTGTAGGTAAGTGGACACAGGACATCTGAAACGGGAGGCAGGGGCGCAGCAGCTCTGCTTCGGGCATGTTGTGGGTAAGGGGACACAGGAAATATGAAACAGGAGTCAGGCGAGGCAGGGGCGCAGCAGCTCTGCTTCCGGCATGTTGTGGGTAAGTGGACACAGGACATCTGAAACGGGAGGCAGGGGTGCAGCAGCTCTGCTTCAGGCATGTTGTAGGTAAGTGGACACAGGACATCTGAAACGGGAGGCAGGGGCGCAGCAGCTCTGCTTCGGGCATGTTGTGGGTAAGTGGACACAGGACATATGAAACAGGAGTCAGGCGAGGCTGGGGCGCAGCAGCTCTGCTTCGGGCATGTTGTGGGTAAGTGGACACAGGACATATGAAACAGGAGTCAGGCGAGGCGGGGGCGCAGCAGCTCTGCTTCGGGCATGTTGTTGGTAAGTGGACACAGGACATATGAAACAGGAGTCAGGCGAGGCAGGGGCGCAGCAGCTCTGCTTCAGGCATGTTGTGGGTAAGTGGACACTGGACATATGAAACAGGAGTCAGGCGAGGCAGGGGCGCAGCAGCTCTGCTTCGGGCATGTTGTGGGTAAGAAGACACAGGACATATGAAAGAGGAGTCAGGCGAGGCAGGGGCGCAGCAGCTCTGCTTCAGGCATGTTGTGGGTAAGTGGACACAGGACATATGAAACAGGAGTCAGGCGAGGCAGGGGTGCAGCTGATCTGCTTCAGGCATGTTGTGGGTAAGTGGACACAGGACATATGAAAGAGGAGTCAGGCAAGACAGGGGGGCAGCAGCTCTGCTTCGGGTATGTTGTGGGTAAGTGGACACAGGACATATGAAAGAGGAGTCAGGCGAGGCAGGGGCGCAGCAGCTCTGCTTCAGGCATGTTGTGGGTAAGTGGACACAGGACATCTGAAACGGGAGGCAGGGGTGCAGCAGCTCTGCTTCAGGCATGTTGTAGGTAAGTGGACACAGGACATCTGAAACGGGAGGCAGGGGCGCAGCAGCTCTCCTTCGGGCATGTTGTGGGTAAGTGGACACAGGACATATGAAACAGGAGTCAGGCGAGGCAGGGGCGCAGCAGCTCTGCTTCAGGCATGTTGTGGGTAAGTGGATACAGGACATATGAAACAGGAGTCAGACGAGGCAGTGGAGCAGCAGTTCTGCTTCGGGCATGTTGTGGGTAAGTGGACGCAGGACATATGAAACAGGAGTCAGGCAAGGCAGGGGCGCAGCAGCTATGCTTCAGGCATGTTGTGGGTAAGTGGACACAGGACATATGAAACAGGAGTCAGGCGAGGCAGGGGCGCAGAAGCTCTGCTTCGGGCATGTTGTGGGTAAGTGGACACAGGACATATGAAACAGGAGTCAGGCGAGGCAGGGGCGCAGCAGCTCTGCTTCAGCCATGTTGTGGGTAAGTGGACACAGGACATCTGAAACGGGAGGCAGGGGCGCAGCAGCTCTGCTTTGGGCATGTTGTGGGTAAGTGGACACAGGACATATGAAACAGGAGTCAGGCGAGGCAGGGGCGCAGCAGCTCTGCTTCAGGCATGTTGTGGGTAAGTGGACACAGGACATATGAAACAGGAGTCAGGCGAGGCAGTGGGGCAGCAGCTCTGCTTCGGGCATGTTGTGGGTAAGTGGACACAGGACATATGAAACAGGAGTCAGGCGAGGCAGGGGTGCAGCAGCTGTGCTTCAGGCATGTTGTGGGTGAGTGGACACAGGACATATGAAACAGTAGTCAGGCGAGGCAGGGGCGCAGAAGCTCTGCTTCGGGCATGTTGTGGGTAAGTGGACACAGGACATATGAAACAGGAGTCAGGCGAGGCAGGGGCGCAGCAGCTCTGCTTCAGCCATTTTGTGGGTAAGTGGACACAAGACATATGAAACAGGAGTCAGGCGAGGCAGGGGCGCAGCAGCTCTGCTTCAGCCATGTTGTGGGTAAGTGGACACAGGACATATGAAACAGGAGTCAGGCGAGGCAGGGGCGCAGCAGCTCAGCTTCGGGCATGTTGTGGGTAAGTGGACACAGGACATATGAAACAGGAGTCAGGCGAGGCAGGGGCGCAGCAGCTCTGCTTCGGGCATCTTGTAGGTAAGTGGACACAAGACATATGAAACAGGAATCAGGCGAGGCAGGGGCGCAGCAGCTCCGTTTCGAGCATGTTGTGGGTAAGTGGACACAGGACATATGAAACAGGAGTCAGGCGAGGCAGGGGCGCAGCAGCTCTGCTTCAGCCATGTTGTGGGTAAGTGGACACAAGACATATGAAACAGGAGTCAGGCGAGGCCGGGGCGCAGCAGCTCTGCTTCAGGCATGTTGTGGGTAAGTGGACACAGGACATATGAAACAGGAGTCAGGCGAGGCAGGGGCGCAGCAGCTCTGCTTCAGCCATGTTGTGGGTAAGTGGACACAGGACATATGAAACAGGAGTCAGGCGAGGCAGGGGTGCAGCAGCTCTGATTCAGCCATGTTGTGGGTAAGTGGACACAGGGCATATGAAACAGGAGTCAGGAGAGTCAGGGGCGCAGCAGCTCAGCTTCAGGCATGTTGTAGGTAAGTGGACACAGGACATGTGAAACAGGAGTCAGACGAGGCAGGGGCGCAGCAGCTCTGCTTCCGGCATGGTGTGGGTAAGTGGATACAGGACATATAAACCAGGAGTCAGGCGAGGCAAGGGCACAGCAGCTCTGCTTTGGGCATGTTGTGGGTAAGTGGACACAGGACATATGAAACAGGAGTCAGGCGAGGCAGGGGCGCAGCAGCTCAGCTTCAGGCATGTTGTGGGTAAGTGGGCACAGGACATATGAAACAGGAGTCAGGCGAGGCAGGGGAGCAGCTGCTCTGCTTCAGGCATGTTGTGGGTAAGTGGACACAAGACATATGAAACAGGAGTCAGGCGAGGCAGGGGCGCAGCAGCTCAGCTTCAGGCATGTTGTGGGTAAGTGGACACAGGACATATGAAACAGGAGTCAGGCGAGGCAGGGGAGCAGCTGCTCTGCTTCAGGCATGTTGTGGGTAAGTGGGCACAAGACATATGAAACAGGAGTCAGGCGAGGCAGGGGCGCAGCAGCTCAGCTTCAGGCATGTTGTGGGTAAGTGGACACAGGACATATGAAACAGGAGTCAGGCGAGGCAGGGGCGCAGCAGCTTAGCTTCAGGCATGTTGTAGGTAAGTGGACACAGAACATATGAAACAGGAGTCAGGCGAGGCAGGGGCGCAGCAGCTCTGCTTCAGCCATGTTGTGGGTAAGTGGACACAGGACATATGAAACAGGAGTCAGGCGAGGCAGGGGAGCAGCTGCTCTGCTTCAGGCATGTTGTGGGTAAGTGGACACAGGACATCTGAAACGGGAGGCAGGGGTGCAGCAGCTCTGCTTCAGGCATGTTGTAGGTAAGTGGACACAGGACATCTGAAACGGGAGGCAGGGGCGCAGCAGCTCTGCTTCGGGCATGTTGTGGGTAAGTGGACACAGGAAATATAAAACAGGAGTCAGGCGAGGCAGGGGCGCAGCAGCTCTGCTTCCGGCATGTTGTGGGTAAGTGGACACAGGACATCTGAAACGGGAGGCAGGGGTGCAGCAGCTCTGCTTCAGGCATGTTGTAGGTAAGTGGACACAGGACATCTGAAACGGGAGTCAGGCGAGGCGGGGGCGCAGCAGCTCTGCTTCGGCCATGTTGTTGGTAAGTGGACACAGGACATATGAAACAGGAGTCAGGCGAGGCAGGGGCGCAGCAGCTCTGCTTCAGGCATGTTGTGGGTGAGTGGACACTGGACATATGAAACAGGAGTCAGGCGAGGCAGGGGCGCAGCAGCTCTGCTTCGGGCATGTTGTGGGTAAGTGGACACAGGACATATGAAAGAGGAGTCAGGCGAGGCAGAGGCGCAGCAGCTCTGCTTCAGGCATGTTGTGGGTAAGTGGACACAGGACATATGAAACAGGAGTCAGGCGAGGCAGGGGTGCAGCAGCTCTGCTTCAGGCATGTTGTGGGTAAGTGGACACAGGACATATGAAACAGGAGTCAGGCGAGGCAGGGGCGCAGCAGCTCAGCTTCAGGCATGTTGTGGGTAAGTGGACACAGGACATATGAAACGGGAGTCAGGCGAGACAGGGGGGCAGCAGCTCTGCTTCGGGTATGTTGTGGGTAAGTGGACACAGGACATATGAAAGAGGAGTCAGGCGAGGCAGGGGCGCAGCAGCTCTGCTTCGGGCATGTTGTGGGTAAGTGAACACAGGACATATGAAAGAGGAGTCAAGCGAGGCAGGGGCGCAGCAGCTCTGCTTCTGGCATGTTGTGGGTAAGTGGACACAGGACATATGAAACGGGAGTCAGGCGAGGCAGGGGCGCAGCAGCTCTGCTTCAGACATGTTGTGGGTGAGTGGACACAGGACATATGAAACAGGAGTCAGGCGAGCCAGGGGCGCAGCAGCTCTGCTTCGGGCATGTTGTGGCTAAGTGGACACAGGACATATGAAACAGGAGTCAGGCGAGGCAGGGGCGCAGCAGCTCTGCTTCAGGCATGTTGTGGGTAAGTGGACACAGGACATCTGAAACGGGAGGCAGGGGTGCAGCAGCTCTGCTTCAGGCATGTTGTAGGTAAGTGGACACAGGACATCTGAAACGGGAGACAGGGGCGCAGCAGCTCTGCTTCTGGCATGTTGTGGGTAAGTGGACACAGGACATATGAAACAGTAGTCAGGCGAGGCAGGGGCGCAGCAGCTCTGCTTCAGGCATGTTGTGGGTAAGTGGACACAGGACATATGAAACAGGAGTCAGGCGAGGCAGGGGCGCAGCAGCTCTGCTTCAGGCATGTGGTGGGTAAGTGGACACAGGACATATGAAACAGGAGTCAGGCGGGGCAGGGGTGCAGCAGCTCTGCTTCAGGCATGTTGTGGGTAAGTGGACACAGGACATGTGAAACAGGAGTCAGGCAAGGCAGGGGCGCAGCAGCTCTGCTTCAGGCATGTGGTGGGTAAGTGGACACAGGACATATGAAACAGGAGTCAGGCGGGGCAGGGGCGCAGCAGCTCTGCTTCAGGCATGTTGTGGGTAAGTGGACACAGGACATATGAAACAGGAGTCAGGCGAGGCAGGGGCGCAGCAGCTCTGTGTCAGGCATGTTGTGGGTAAGTAGACACAGGACATATGAAACAGGAGTCAGTCAAATTAGGGGCGCAGCAGCTCTGCTTCAGGCATGTTATGGGTAAGTGGACACAGGACATATGAAACAGGAGTCAGGCGAGGCAGGGGCGCAGCAGCTCTGCTTCAGGCATGTTATGGGTAAGTGGACACAGGACATATGAAACAGGAGTCAGGCGTGGCAGGGGCGCAGCAGCTCTGCTTCAGCCATGTTGTAGGTAAGTGGACACAGGACATATGAAACGGGAGGCAGGGGTGCAGCAGCTCTGCTTCGGGCATGTTGTGGGTAAGTGGACACAGAACATATGAAACGAGAGTCAGGCGAGGCAGGGGCGCAGCAGCTCTGCTTCAGACATGTTGTGGGTGAGTGGACACAGGACATATGAAACAGGAGTCAGGCGAGGCAGGGGCGCAGCAGCTCTGCTTCGGGCATGTTGTGGGTAAGTGGACACAGGACATATGAAACAGGAGTCAGGCGAGGCAGGGGCGCAGCAGCTCTGCTTCAGGCATGTTGTGGGTAAGTGGACACAGGACATCTGAAACGGGAGGCAGGGGTGCAGCAGCTCTGCTTCAGGCATGTTGTAGGTAAGTGGACACAGGACATCTGAAACGGGAGGCAGGGGCGCAGCAGCTCTGCTTCGGGCATGTTGTGGGTAAGTGGACACAGGACATATGAAACAGGAGTCAGGCGAGGCAGGGGCGCAGCAGCTCTGCTTCAGGCATGTTGTGGGTAAGTGGATACAGGACATATGAAACAGGAGTCAGACGAGGCAGTGGGGCAGCAGTTCTGCTTCGGGCATGTTGTGGGTAAGTGGACGCAGGACATATGAAACAGGAGTCAGGCAAGGCAGGGGCGCAGCAGCTATGCTTCAGGCATGTTGTGGGTAAGTGGACACAGGACATATGAAACAGGAGTCAGGCGAGGCAGGGGCGCCGAAGCTCTGCTTCGGGCATGTTGTGGGTAAGTGGACACAGGACATATGAAACAGGAGTCAGGCGAGGCAGGGGCGCAGCAGCTCTGCTTCAGCCATGTTGTGGGTAAGTGGACACAGGACATATGAAACAGGAGTCAGGCGAGGCAGGGGCGCAGCAGCTCTGCTTCAGGCATGTTGTGGGTAAGTGGACACAGGACATATGAAACAGGAGTCAGGCGAGGCAGGGGCGCAGCAGCTCTGCTTCGGGCATGTTGTGGGTAAGTGGACACAGGACATATGAAACAGGAGTCAGGCGAGGCAGGGGCGCAGCAGCTCTGCTTCAGGCATGTTGTGGGTAAGTGGACACAGGACATCTGAAACGGGAGGCAGGGGTGCAGCAGCTCTGCTTCAGGCATGTTGTAGGTAAGTGGACACAGGACATCTGAAACGGGAGGCAGGGGCGCAGCAGCTCTGCTTCGGGCATGTTGTGGGTAAGTGGACACAGGACATATGAAACAGGAGTCAGGCGAGGCAGGGGCGTAGCAGCTCTGCTTCAGGCATGTTGTGGGTAAGTGGATACAGGACATATGAAACAGGAGTCAGACGAGGCAGTGGGGCAGCAGTTCTGCTTCGGGCATGTTGTGGGTAAGTGGACGCAGGACATATGAAACAGGAGTCAGGCAAGGCAGGGGCGCAGCAGCTATGCTTCAGGC
Source organism: Lissotriton helveticus (assembly GCF_964261635.1). Lineage (NCBI taxonomy): Eukaryota > Metazoa > Chordata > Amphibia > Caudata > Salamandridae > Lissotriton > Lissotriton helveticus. The sequence continues at coordinate 12,230,450 of NC_136071.1, forward strand.
ATGTTGTGGGTAAGTGGACACAGGACATATGAAACAGGAGTCAGGCGAGGCAGGGGCGCCGAAGCTCTGCTTCGGGCATGTTGTGGGTAAGTGGACACAGGACATATGAAACAGGAGTCAGGCGAGGCAGGGGCGCAGCAGCTCTGCTTCAGCCATGTTGTGGGTAAGTGGACACAGGACATATGAAACAGGAGTCAGGCGAGGCAGGGGCGCAGCAGCTCTGCTTCAGGCATGTTGTGGGTAAGTGGACACAGGACATATGAAACAGGAGTCAGGCGAGGCAGGGGCGCAGCAGCTCTGCTTCGGGCATGTTGTGGGTAAGTGGACACAGGACATATGAAACAGGAGTCAGGCGAGGCAGGGGCGCAGCAGCTCTGCTTCAGGCATGTTGTGGGTAAGTGGACACAGGACATGTGAAACAGGAGTCAGACGAGGCAGGGGCGCAGCAGCTCTGCTTCAGGCATGTTGTGGGTAAGTGGACACAGGACATATGAAACAGGAGTCAGGCGAGGCAGGGGCGCAGCAGCTCTGCTTCAGGCATGTTATGGGTAAGTGGACACAGGACATATGAAACAGGAGTCAGGCGTGGCAGGGGCGCAGCAGCTCTGCTTCAGCCATGTTGTAGGTAAGTGGACACAGGACATATGAAACGGGAGGCAGGGGTGCAGCAGCTCTGCTTCGGGCATGTTGTGGGTAAGTGGACACAGGACATATGAAACGAGAGTCAGGCGAGGCAGGGGCGCAGCAGCTCTGCTTCAGACATGTTGTGGGTGAGTGGACACAGGACATATGAAACAGGAGTCAGGCGAGGCAGGGGCGCAGCAGCTCTGCTTCGGGCATGTTGTGGGTAAGTGGACACAGGACATATGAAACAGGAGTCAGGCGAGGCAGGGGCGCAGCAGCTCTGCTTCAGGCATGTTGTGGGTAAGTGGATACAGGACATATGAAACAGGAGTCAGACGAGGCAGTGGGGCAGCAGTTCTGCTTCGGGCATGTTGTGGGTAAGTGGACGCAGGACATATGAAACAGGAGTCAGGCAAGGCAGGGGCGCAGCAGCTATGCTTCAGGCATGTTGTGGGTAAGTGGACACAGGACATATGAAACAGGAGTCAGGCGAGGCAGTGGGGCAGCAGCTCTGCTTCGGGCATGTTGTGGGTAAGTGGACACAGGACATATGAAACAGGAGTCAGGCGAGGCAGGGGTGCAGCAGCTCTGCTTCAGGCATGTTGTGGGTGAGTGGACACAGGACATATGAAACAGTAGTCAGGCGAGGCAGGGGCGCAGAAGCTCTGCTTCGGGCATGTTGTGGGTAAGTGGACACAGGACATATGAAACAGGAGTCAGGCGAGGCAGGGGCGCAGCAGCTCTGCTTCAGCCATTTTGTGGGTAAGTCGACACAAGACATATGAAACAGGAGTCAGGCGAGGCAGGGGCGCAGCAGCTCTGCTTCAGCCATGTTGTGGGTAAGTGGACACAGGACATATGAAACAGGAGTCAGGCGAGGCAGTGGCGCAGCAACTCTGCTTCGGGTATGTTGTGGGTAAGTGGACACAGGACATATGAAACAGGAGTCAGGCGAGGCAGGGGCGCAGCAGCTCTGCTTCAGGCATGTTGTGGGTAAGTGGACACAGGACATATGAAAGAGGAGTCAGGCGAGGCAGGGGCGCAGCAGCTCTGCTTCAGGCATGTTGTGGGTAAGTGGACACAGGACATATGAAACAGGAGTCAGGCGAGGCAGGGGCGCAGCAGCTCTGCTTGGGGCATGTTGTGGGTAAGTGGAAACAGGACATATGAAACAGGAGTCAGGCGAGGCAGGGGCGCAGCAGCTCTGCTTCGGGCATCTTGTAGGTAAGTGGACACAAGACATATGAAACAGGAATCAGGCGAGGCAGGGGCGCAGCAGCTCCGTTTCGAGCATGTTGTGGGTAAGTGGACACAGGACATATGAAACAGGAGTCAGGCGAGGCAGGGGCGCAGCAGCTCTGCTTCAGGCATGTTGTGGGTAAGTGGACACAGACATATGAAACAGGAGTCAGGCGAGGCCGGGGCGCAGCAGCTCTGCTTCAGGCATGTTGTGGGTAAGTGGACACAGGACATATGAAACAGGAGTCAGGCGAGGCAGGGGTGCAGCAGCTCTGATTCAGCCATGTTGTGGGTAAGTGGACACAGGGCATATGAAACAGGAGTCAGGAGAGTCAGGGGCGCAGCAGCTCAGCTTCAGGCATGTTGTAGGTAAGTGGACACAGGACATGTGAAACAGGAGTCAGACGAGGCAGGGGCGCAGCAGCTCTGCTTCCGGCATGGTGTGGGTAAGTGGATACAGGACATATAAACCAGGAGTCAGGCGAGGCAAGGGCACAGCAGCTCTGCTTTGGGCATGTTGTGGGTAAGTGGACACAGGACATATGAAACAGGAGTCAGGCGAGGCAGGGGCGCAGCAGCTCAGCTTCAGGCATGTTGTGGGTAAGTGGACACAGGACATATGAAACAGGAGTCAGGCGAGGCAGGGGAGCAGCTGCTCTGCTTCAGGCATGTTGTGGGTAAGTGGACACAAGACATATGAAACAGGAGTCAGGCGAGGCAGGGGCGCAGCAGCTCAGCTTCAGGCATGTTGTGGGTAGGTGGACACAGGACATATGAAACAGGAGTCAGGCGAGGCAGGGGAGCAGCTGCTCTGCTTCAGGCATGTTGTGGGTAAGTGGGCACAGGGCATCTGAAACGGGAGGCAGGGGTGCAGCAGCTCTGCTTCAGGCATGTTGTAGGTAAGTGGACAAAGGACATCTGAAACGGGAGGCAGGGGCGCAGCAGCTCTGCTTCGGGCATGTTGTGGGTAAGTGGACACAGGAAATATGAAACAGGAGTCAGGCGAGGCAGGGGCGCAGCAGCTCTGCTTCCGGCATGTTGTGGGTAAGTGTACACAGGACATCTGAAACGGGAGGCAGGGGTGCAGCAGCTCTGCTTCAGGCATGTTGTAGGTAAGTGGACACAGGACATCTGAAATGGGAGTCAGGCGAGGCGGGGGCGCAGCAGCTCTGCTTCGGCCATGTTGTTGGTAAGTGGACACAGGACATATGAAACAGGAGTCAGGCGAGGCAGGGGCGCAGCAGCTCTGCTTCAGGCATGTTGTGGGTAAGTGGACACAGGACATCTGAAACGGGAGGCAGGGGTGCAGCAGCTCTGCTTCAGGCATGTTGTAGGTAAGTGGACACAGGACATCTGAAACGGGAGGCAGGGGCGCAGCAGCTCTGCTTCGGGCATGTTGTGGGTAAGTGGACACAGGACATATGAAACAGGAGTCAGGCGAGGCAGGGGCGTAGCAGCTCTGCTTCAGGCATGTTGTGGGTAAGTGGATACAGGACATATGAAACAGGAGTCAGACGAGGCAGTGGGGCAGCAGTTCTGCTTCGGGCATGTTGTGGGTAAGTGGACGCAGGACATATGAAACAGGAGTCAGGCAAGGCAGGGGCGCAGCAGCTATGCTTCAGGCATGTTGTGGGTAAGTGGACACAGGACATATGAAACAGGAGTCAGGCGAGGCAGGGGCGCCGAAGCTCTGCTTCGGGCATGTTGTGGGTAAGTGGACACAGGACATATGAAACAGGAGTCAGGCGAGGCAGGGGCGCAGCAGCTCTGCTTCAGCCATGTTGTGGGTAAGTGGACACAGGACATATGAAACAGGAGTCAGGCGAGGCAGGGGCGCAGCAGCTCTGCTTCAGGCATGTTGTGGGTAAGTGGACACAGGACATATGAAACAGGAGTCAGGCGAGGCAGGGGCGCAGCAGCTCTGCTTCGGGCATGTTGTGGGTAAGTGGACACAGGACATATGAAACAGGAGTCAGGCGAGGCAGGGGCGCAGCAGCTCTGCTTCAGGCATGTTGTGGGTAAGTGGACACAGGACATGTGAAACAGGAGTCAGACGAGGCAGGGGCGCAGCAGCTCTGCTTCAGGCATGTTGTGGGTAAGTGGACACAGGACATATGAAACAGGAGTCAGGCGAGGCAGGGGCGCAGCAGCTCTGCTTCAGGCATGTTATGGGTAAGTGGACACAGGACATATGAAACAGGAGTCAGGCGTGGCAGGGGCGCAGCAGCTCTGCTTCAGCCATGTTGTAGGTAAGTGGACACAGGACATATGAAACGGGAGGCAGGGGTGCAGCAGCTCTGCTTCGGGCATGTTGTGGGTAAGTGGACACAGGACATATGAAACGAGAGTCAGGCGAGGCAGGGGCGCAGCAGCTCTGCTTCAGACATGTTGTGGGTGAGTGGACACAGGACATATGAAACAGGAGTCAGGCGAGGCAGGGGCGCAGCAGCTCTGCTTCGGGCATGTTGTGGGTAAGTGGACACAGGACATATGAAACAGGAGTCAGGCGAGGCAGGGGCGCAGCAGCTCTGCTTCAGGCATGTTGTGGGTAAGTGGATACAGGACATATGAAACAGGAGTCAGACGAGGCAGTGGGGCAGCAGTTCTGCTTCGGGCATGTTGTGGGTAAGTGGACACAGGACATATGAAACAGGAGTCAGGCAAGGCAGGGGCGCAGCAGCTATGCTTCAGGCATGTTGTGGGTAAGTGGACACAGGACATATGAAACAGGAGTCAGGCGAGGCAGTGGGGCAGCAGCTCTGCTTCGGGCATGTTGTGGGTAAGTGGACACAGGACATATGAAACAGGAGTCAGGCGAGGCAGGGGTGCAGCAGCTCTGCTTCAGGCATGTTGTGGGTGAGTGGACACAGGACATATGAAACAGTAGTCAGGCGAGGCAGGGGCGCAGAAGCTCTGCTTCGGGCATGTTGTGGGTAAGTGGACACAGGACATATGAAACAGGAGTCAGGCGAGGCAGGGGCGCAGCAGCTCTGCTTCAGCCATTTTGTGGGTAAGTCGACACAAGACATATGAAACAGGAGTCAGGCGAGGCAGGGGCGCAGCAGCTCTGCTTCAGCCATGTTGTGGGTAAGTGGACACAGGACATATGAAACAGGAGTCAGGCGAGGCAGTGGCGCAGCAACTCTGCTTCGGGTATGTTGTGGGTAAGTGGACACAGGACATATGAAACAGGAGTCAGGCGAGGCAGGGGCGCAGCAGCTCTGCTTCAGGCATGTTGTGGGTAAGTGGACACAGGACATATGAAAGAGGAGTCAGGCGAGGCAGGGGCGCAGCAGCTCTGCTTCAGGCATGTTGTGGGTAAGTGGACACAGGACATATGAAACAGGAGTCAGGCGAGGCAGGGGCGCAGCAGCTCTGCTTGGGGCATGTTGTGGGTAAGTGGAAACAGGACATATGAAACAGGAGTCAGGCGAGGCAGGGGCGCAGCAGCTCTGCTTCGGGCATCTTGTAGGTAAGTGGACACAAGACATATGAAACAGGAATCAGGCGAGGCAGGGGCGCAGCAGCTCCGTTTCGAGCATGTTGTGGGTAAGTGGACACAGGACATATGAAACAGGAGTCAGGCGAGGCAGGGGCGCAGCAGCTCTGCTTCAGGCATGTTGTGGGTAAGTGGACACAGACATATGAAACAGGAGTCAGGCGAGGCCGGGGCGCAGCAGCTCTGCTTCAGGCATGTTGTGGGTAAGTGGACACAGGACATATGAAACAGGAGTCAGGCGAGGCAGGGGTGCAGCAGCTCTGATTCAGCCATGTTGTGGGTAAGTGGACACAGGGCATATGAAACAGGAGTCAGGAGAGTCAGGGGCGCAGCAGCTCAGCTTCAGGCATGTTGTAGGTAAGTGGACACAGGACATGTGAAACAGGAGTCAGACGAGGCAGGGGCGCAGCAGCTCTGCTTCCGGCATGGTGTGGGTAAGTGGATACAGGACATATAAACCAGGAGTCAGGCGAGGCAAGGGCACAGCAGCTCTGCTTTGGGCATGTTGTGGGTAAGTGGACACAGGACATATGAAACAGGAGTCAGGCGAGGCAGGGGCGCAGCAGCTCAGCTTCAGGCATGTTGTGGGTAAGTGGACACAGGACATATGAAACAGGAGTCAGGCGAGGCAGGGGAGCAGCTGCTCTGCTTCAGGCATGTTGTGGGTAAGTGGACACAAGACATATGAAACAGGAGTCAGGCGAGGCAGGGGCGCAGCAGCTCAGCTTCAGGCATGTTGTGGGTAAGTGGACACAGGACATATGAAACAGGAGTCAGGCGAGGCAGGGGAGCAGCTGCTCTGCTTCAGGCATGTTGTGGGTAAGTGGGCACAGGGCATCTGAAACGGGAGGCAGGGGTGCAGCAGCTCTGCTTCAGGCATGTTGTAGGTAAGTGGACACAGGACATCTGAAACGGGAGGCAGGGGCGCAGCAGCTCTGCTTCGGGCATGTTGTGGGTAAGTGGACACAGGAAATATGAAACAGGAGTCAGGCGAGGCAGGGGCGCAGCAGCTCCGTTTCGAGCATGTTGTGGGTAAGTGGACACAGGACATATGAAACAGGAGTCAGGCGAGGCAGGGGCGCAGCAGCTCTGCTTCAGGCATGTTGTGGGTAAGTGGACACAGACATATGAAACAGGAGTCAGGCGAGGCCGGGGCGCAGCAGCTCTGCTTCAGGCATGTTGTGGGTAAGTGGACACAGGACATATGAAACAGGAGTCAGGCGAGGCAGGGGTGCAGCAGCTCTGATTCAGCCATGTTGTGGGTAAGTGGACACAGGGCATATGAAACAGGAGTCAGGAGAGTCAGGGGCGCAGCAGCTCAGCTTCAGGCATGTTGTAGGTAAGTGGACACAGGACATGTGAAACAGGAGTCAGACGAGGCAGGGGCGCAGCAGCTCTGCTTCCGGCATGGTGTGGGTAAGTGGATACAGGACATATAAACCAGGAGTCAGGCGAGGCAAGGGCACAGCAGCTCTGCTTTGGGCATGTTGTGGGTAAGTGGACACAGGACATATGAAACAGGAGTCAGGCGAGGCAGGGGCGCAGCAGCTCAGCTTCAGGCATGTTGTGGGTAAGTGGACACAGGACATATGAAACAGGAGTCAGGCGAGGCAGGGGAGCAGCTGCTCTGCTTCAGGCATGTTGTGGGTAAGTGGACACAAGACATATGAAACAGGAGTCAGGCGAGGCAGGGGCGCAGCAGCTCATCTTCAGGCATGTTGTGGGTAAGTGGACACAGGACATATGAAACAGGAGTCAGGCGAGGCAGGGGAGCAGCTGCTCTGCTTCAGGCATGTTGTGGGTAAGTGGGCACAGGGCATCTGAAACGGGAGGCAGGGGTGCAGCAGCTCTGCTTCAGGCATGTTGTAGGTAAGTGGACACAGGACATCTGAAACGGGAGGCAGGGGCGCAGCAGCTCTGCTTCGGGCATGTTGTGGGTAAGTGGACACAGGAAATATGAAACAGGAGTCAGGCGAGGCAGGGGCGCAGCAGCTCTGCTTCCGGCATGTTGTGGGTAAGTGTACACAGGACATCTGAAACGGGAGGCAGGGGTGCAGCAGCTCTGCTTCAGGCATGTTGTAGGTAAGTGGACACAGGACATCTGAAATGGGAGTCAGGCGAGGCGGGGGCGCAGCAGCTCTGCTTCGGCCATGTTGTTGGTAAGTGGACACAGGACATATGAAACAGGAGTCAGGCGAGGCAGGGGCGCAGCAGCTCTGCTTCAGGCATGTTGTGGGTGAGTGGACACTGGACATATGAAACAGGAGTCAGGCGAGGCAGGGGCGCAGCAGCTCTGCTTCGGGCATGTTGTGGGTAAGTGGACACAGGACATATGAAAGAGGAGTCAGGCGAGGCAGGGGCGCAGCAGCTCTGCTTCAGGCATGTTGTGGGTAAGTGGACACAGGACATATGAAACAGGAGTCAGGCGAGGCAGGGGTGCAGCTGATCTGCTTCAGGCATGTTGTGGGTAAGTGGACACAGGACATATGAAAGAGGAGTCAGGCGAGGCAGGGGCGCAGCAGCTCTGCTTCAGGCATGTTGTGGGTAAGTGGACACAGGACATATGAAACAGGAGTCAGGCGAGGCAGGGGCGCAGCAGCTCAGCTTCAGGCATGTTGTGGGTAAGTGGACACAGGACATATGAAACGGGAGTCAGGCGAGACAGGGGGGCAGCAGCTCTGCTTCGGGTATGTTGTGGGTAAGTGGACACAGGACATATGAAAGAGGAGTCAGGCGAGGCAGGGGCGCAGCAGCTCTGCTTCGGGCATGTTGTGGGTAAGTGAACACAGGACATATGAAAGAGGAGTCAAGCGAGGCAGGGGCGCAGCAGCTCTGCTTCTGGCATGTTGTGGGTAAGTGGACACAGGACATATGAAACGGGAGTCAGGCGAGGCAGGGGCGCAGCAGCTCTGCTTCAGACATGTTGTGGGTGAGTGGACACAGGACATATGAAACAGGAGTCAGGCGAGCCAGGGGCGCAGCAGCTCTGCTTCGGGCATGTTGTGGCTAAGTGGACACAGGACATATGAAACAGGAGTCAGGCGAGGCAGGGGCGCAGCAGCTCTGCTTCAGGCATGTTGTGGGTAAGTGGACACAGGACATCTGAAACGGGAGGCAGGGGTGCAGCAGCTCTGCTTCAGGCATGTTGTAGGTAAGTGGACACAGGACATCTGAAACGGGAGACAGGGGCGCAGCAGCTCTGCTTCTGGCATGTTGTGGGTAAGTGGACACAGGACATATGAAACAGTAGTCAGGCGAGGCAGGGGCGCAGCAGCTCTGCTTCAGGCATGTTGTGGGTAAGTGGACACAGGACATATGAAACAGGAGTCAGGCGAGGCAGGGGCGCAGCAGCTCTGCTTCAGGCATGTGGTGGGTAAGTGGACACAGGACATATGAAACAGGAGTCAGGCGGGGCAGGGGTGCAGCAGCTCTGCTTCAGGCATGTTGTGGGTAAGTGGACACAGGACATGTGAAACAGGAGTCAGGCAAGGCAGGGGCGCAGCAGCTCTGCTTCAGGCATGTGGTGGGTAAGTGGACACAGGACATATGAAACAGGAGTCAGGCGGGGCAGGGGCGCAGCAGCTCTGCTTCAGGCATGTTGTGGGTAAGTGGACACAGGACATATGAAACAGGAGTCAGGCGAGGCAGGGGCGCAGCAGCTCTGTGTCAGGCATGTTGTGGGTAAGTAGACACAGGACATATGAAACAGGAGTCAGTCAAATTAGGGGCGCAGCAGCTCTGCTTCAGGCATGTTATGGGTAAGTGGACACAGGACATATGAAACAGGAGTCAGGCGAGGCAGGGGCGCAGCAGCTCTGCTTCAGGCATGTTATGGGTAAGTGGACACAGGACATATGAAACAGGAGTCAGGCGTGGCAGGGGCGCAGCAGCTCTGCTTCAGCCATGTTGTAGGTAAGTGGACACAGGACATATGAAACGGGAGGCAGGGGTGCAGCAGCTCTGCTTCGGGCATGTTGTGGGTAAGTGGACACAGAACATATGAAACGAGAGTCAGGCGAGGCAGGGGCGCAGCAGCTCTGCTTCAGACATGTTGTGGGTGAGTGGACACAGGACATATGAAACAGGAGTCAGGCGAGGCAGGGGCGCAGCAGCTCTGCTTCGGGCATGTTGTGGGTAAGTGGACACAGGACATATGAAACAGGAGTCAGGCGAGGCAGGGGCGCAGCAGCTCTGCTTCAGGCATGTTGTGGGTAAGTGGACACAGGACATCTGAAACGGGAGGCAGGGGTGCAGCAGCTCTGCTTCAGGCATGTTGTAGGTAAGTGGACACAGGACATCTGAAACGGGAGGCAGGGGCGCAGCAGCTCTGCTTCGGGCATGTTGTGGGTAAGTGGACACAGGACATATGAAACAGGAGTCAGGCGAGGCAGGGGCGCAGCAGCTCTGCTTCAGGCATGTTGTGGGTAAGTGGATACAGGACATATGAAACAGGAGTCAGACGAGGCAGTGGGGCAGCAGTTCTGCTTCGGGCATGTTGTGGGTAAGTGGACGCAGGACATATGAAACAGGAGTCAGGCAAGGCAGGGGCGCAGCAGCTATGCTTCAGGCATGTTGTGGGTAAGTGGACACAGGACATATGAAACAGGAGTCAGGCGAGGCAGGGGCGCCGAAGCTCTGCTTCGGGCATGTTGTGGGTAAGTGGACACAGGACATATGAAACAGGAGTCAGGCGAGGCAGGGGCGCAGCAGCTCTGCTTCAGCCATGTTGTGGGTAAGTGGACACAGGACATATGAAACAGGAGTCAGGCGAGGCAGGGGCGCAGCAGCTCTGCTTCAGGCATGTTGTGGGTAAGTGGACACAGGACATATGAAACAGGAGTCAGGCGAGGCAGGGGCGCAGCAGCTCTGCTTCGGGCATGTTGTGGGTAAGTGGACACAGGACATATGAAACAGGAGTCAGGCGAGGCAGGGGCGCAGCAGCTCTGCTTCAGGCATGTTGTGGGTAAGTGGACACAGGACATCTGAAACGGGAGGCAGGGGTGCAGCAGCTCTGCTTCAGGCATGTTGTAGGTAAGTGGACACAGGACATCTGAAACGGGAGGCAGGGGCGCAGCAGCTCTGCTTCGGGCATGTTGTGGGTAAGTGGACACAGGACATATGAAACAGGAGTCAGGCGAGGCAGGGGCGTAGCAGCTCTGCTTCAGGCATGTTGTGGGTAAGTGGATACAGGACATATGAAACAGGAGTCAGACGAGGCAGTGGGGCAGCAGTTCTGCTTCGGGCATGTTGTGGGTAAGTGGACGCAGGACATATGAAACAGGAGTCAGGCAAGGCAGGGGCGCAGCAGCTATGCTTCAGGCATGTTGTGGGTAAGTGGACACAGGACATATGAAACAGGAGTCAGGCGAGGCAGGGGCGCCGAAGCTCTGCTTCGGGCATGTTGTGGGTAAGTGGACACAGGACATATGAAACAGGAGTCAGGCGAGGCAGGGGCGCAGCAGCTCTGCTTCAGCCATGTTGTGGGTAAGTGGACACAGGACATATGAAACAGGAGTCAGGCGAGGCAGGGGCGCAGCAGCTCTGCTTCAGGCATGTTGTGGGTAAGTGGACACAGGACATATGAAACAGGAGTCAGGCGAGGCAGGGGCGCAGCAGCTCTGCTTCGGGCATGTTGTGGGTAAGTGGACACAGGACATATGAAACAGGAGTCAGGCGAGGCAGGGGCGCAGCAGCTCTGCTTCAGGCATGTTGTGGGTAAGTGGACACAGGACATGTGAAACAGGAGTCAGACGAGGCAGGGGCGCAGCAGCTCTGCTTCAGGCATGTTGTGGGTAAGTGGACACAGGACATATGAAACAGGAGTCAGGCGAGGCAGGGGCGCAGCAGCTCTGCTTCAGGCATGTTATGGGTAAGTGGACACAGGACATATGAAACAGGAGTCAGGCGTGGCAGGGGCGCAGCAGCTCTGCTTCAGCCATGTTGTAGGTAAGTGGACACAGGACATATGAAACGGGAGGCAGGGGTGCAGCAGCTCTGCTTCGGGCATGTTGTGGGTAAGTGGACACAGGACATATGAAACGAGAGTCAGGCGAGGCAGGGGCGCAGCAGCTCTGCTTCAGACATGTTGTGGGTGAGTGGACACAGGACATATGAAACAGGAGTCAGGCGAGGCAGGGGCGCAGCAGCTCTGCTTCGGGCATGTTGTGGGTAAGTGGACACAGGACATATGAAACAGGAGTCAGGCGAGGCAGGGGCGCAGCAGCTCTGCTTCAGGCATGTTGTGGGTAAGTGGATACAGGACATATGAAACAGGAGTCAGACGAGGCAGCGGGGCAGCAGTTCTGCTTCGGGCATGTTGTGGGTAAGTGGACGCAGGACATATGAAACAGGAGTCAGGCAAGGCAGGGGCGCAGCAGCTATGCTTCAGGCATGTTGTGGGTAAGTGGACACAGGACATATGAAACAGGAGTCAGGCGAGGCAGTGGGGCAGCAGCTCTGCTTCGGGCATGTTGTGGGTAAGTGGACACAGGACATATGAAACAGGAGTCAGGCGAGGCAGGGGTGCAGCAGCTCTGCTTCAGGCATGTTGTGGGTGAGTGGACACAGGACATATGAAACAGTAGTCAGGCGAGGCAGGGGCGCAGAAGCTCTGCTTCGGGCATGTTGTGGGTAAGTGGACACAGGACATATGAAACAGGAGTCAGGCGAGGCAGGGGCGCAGCAGCTCTGCTTCAGCCATTTTGTGGGTAAGTCGACACAAGACATATGAAACAGGAGTCAGGCGAGGCAGGGGCGCAGCAGCTCTGCTTCAGCCATGTTGTGGGTAAGTGGACACAGGACATATGAAACAGGAGTCAGGCGAGGCAGTGGCGCAGCAACTCTGCTTCGGGTATGTTGTGGGTAAGTGGACACAGGACATATGAAACAGGAGTCAGGCGAGGCAGGGGCGCAGCAGCTCTGCTTCAGGCATGTTGTGGGTAAGTGGACACAGGACATATGAAAGAGGAGTCAGGCGAGGCAGGGGCGCAGCAGCTCTGCTTCAGGCATGTTGTGGGTAAGTGGACACAGGACATATGAAACAGGAGTCAGGCGAGGCAGGGGCGCAGCAGCTCTGCTTGGGGCATGTTGTGGGTAAGTGGAAACAGGACATATGAAACAGGAGTCAGGCGAGGCAGGGGCGCAGCAGCTCTGCTTCGGGCATCTTGTAGGTAAGTGGACACAAGACATATGAAACAGGAATCAGGCGAGGCAGGGGCGCAGCAGCTCCGTTTCGAGCATGTTGTGGGTAAGTGGACACAGGACATATGAAACAGGAGTCAGGCGAGGCAGGGGCGCAGCAGCTCTGCTTCAGGCATGTTGTGGGTAAGTGGACACAGACATATGAAACAGGAGTCAGGCGAGGCCGGGGCGCAGCAGCTCTGCTTCAGGCATGTTGTGGGTAAGTGGACACAGGACATATGAAACAGGAGTCAGGCGAGGCAGGGGTGCAGCAGCTCTGATTCAGCCATGTTGTGGGTAAGTGGACACAGGGCATATGAAACAGGAGTCAGGAGAGTCAGGGGCGCAGCAGCTCAGCTTCAGGCATGTTGTAGGTAAGTGGACACAGGACATGTGAAACAGGAGTCAGACGAGGCAGGGGCGCAGCAGCTCTGCTTCCGGCATGGTGTGGGTAAGTGGATACAGGACATATAAACCAGGAGTCAGGCGAGGCAAGGGCACAGCAGCTCTGCTTTGGGCATGTTGTGGGTAAGTGGACACAGGACATATGAAACAGGAGTCAGGCGAGGCAGGGGCGCAGCAGCTCAGCTTCAGGCATGTTGTGGGTAAGTGGACACAGGACATATGAAACAGGAGTCAGGCGAGGCAGGGGAGCAGCTGCTCTGCTTCAGGCATGTTGTGGGTAAGTGGACACAAGACATATGAAACAGGAGTCAGGCGAGGCAGGGGCGCAGCAGCTCAGCTTCAGGCATGTTGTGGGTAAGTGGACACAGGACATATGAAACAGGAGTCAGGCGAGGCAGGGGAGCAGCTGCTCTGCTTCAGGCATGTTGTGGATAAGTGGGCACAGGGCATCTGAAACGGGAGGCAGGGGTGCAGCAGCTCTGCTTCAGGCATGTTGTAGGTAAGTGGACAAAGGACATCTGAAACGGGAGGCAGGGGCGCAGCAGCTCTGCTTCGGGCATGTTGTGGGTAAGTGGACACAGGAAATATGAAACAGGAGTCAGGCGAGGCAGGGGCGCAGCAGCTCTGCTTCCGGCATGTTGTGGGTAAGTGTACACAGGACATCTGAAACGGGAGGCAGGGGTGCAGCAGCTCTGCTTCAGGCATGTTGTAGGTAAGTGGACACAGGACATCTGAAATGGGAGTCAGGCGAGGCGGGGGCGCAGCAGCTCTGCTTCGGCCATGTTGTTGGTAAGTGGACACAGGACATATGAAACAGGAGTCAGGCGAGGCAGGGGCGCAGCAGCTCTGCTTCAGGCATGTTGTGGGTAAGTGGACACAGGACATCTGAAACGGGAGGCAGGGGTGCAGCAGCTCTGCTTCAGGCATGTTGTAGGTAAGTGGACACAGGACATCTGAAACGGGAGGCAGGGGCGCAGCAGCTCTGCTTCGGGCATGTTGTGGGTAAGTGGACACAGGACATATGAAACAGGAGTCAGGCGAGGCAGGGGCGTAGCAGCTCTGCTTCAGGCATGTTGTGGGTAAGTGGATACAGGACATATGAAACAGGAGTCAGACGAGGCAGTGGGGCAGCAGTTCTGCTTCGGGCATGTTGTGGGTAAGTGGACGCAGGACATATGAAACAGGAGTCAGGCAAGGCAGGGGCGCAGCAGCTATGCTTCAGGCATGTTGTGGGTAAGTGGACACAGGACATATGAAACAGGAGTCAGGCGAGGCAGGGGCGCCGAAGCTCTGCTTCGGGCATGTTGTGGGTAAGTGGACACAGGACATATGAAACAGGAGTCAGGCGAGGCAGGGGCGCAGCAGCTCTGCTTCAGCCATGTTGTGGGTAAGTGGACACAGGACATATGAAACAGGAGTCAGGCGAGGCAGGGGCGCAGCAGCTCTGCTTCAGGCATGTTGTGGGTAAGGTGACACAGGACATATGAAACAGGAGTCAGGCGAGGCAGGGGCGCAGCAGCTCTGCTTCGGGCATGTTGTGGGTAAGTGGACACAGGACATATGAAACAGGAGTCAGGCGAGGCAGGGGCGCAGCAGCTCTGCTTCAGGCATGTTGTGGGTAAGTGGACACAGGACATGTGAAACAGGAGTCAGACGAGGCAGGGGCGCAGCAGCTCTGCTTCAGGCATGTTGTGGGTAAGTGGACACAGGACATATGAAACAGGAGTCAGGCGAGGCAGGGGCGCAGCAGCTCTGCTTCAGGCATGTTATGGGTAAGTGGACACAGGACATATGAAACAGGAGTCAGGCGTGGCAGGGGCGCAGCAGCTCTGCTTCAGCCATGTTGTAGGTAAGTGGACACAGGACATATGAAACGGGAGGCAGGGGTGCAGCAGCTCTGCTTCGGGCATGTTGTGGGTAAGTGGACACAGGACATATGAAACGAGAGTCAGGCGAGGCAGGGGCGCAGCAGCTCTGCTTCAGACATGTTGTGGGTGAGTGGACACAGGACATATGAAACAGGAGTCAGGCGAGGCAGGGGCGCAGCAGCTCTGCTTCGGGCATGTTGTGGGTAAGTGGACACAGGACATATGAAACAGGAGTCAGGCGAGGCAGGGGCGCAGCAGCTCTGCTTCAGGCATGTTGTGGGTAAGTGGATACAGGACATATGAAACAGGAGTCAGACGAGGCAGTGGGGCAGCAGTTCTGCTTCGGGCATGTTGTGGGTAAGTGGACGCAGGACATATGAAACAGGAGTCAGGCAAGGCAGGGGCGCAGCAGCTATGCTTCAGGCATGTTGTGGGTAAGTGGACACAGGACATATGAAACAGGAGTCAGGCGAGGCAGTGGGGCAGCAGCTCTGCTTCGGGCATGTTGTGGGTAAGTGGACACAGGACATATGAAACAGGAGTCAGGCGAGGCAGGGGTGCAGCAGCTCTGCTTCAGGCATGTTGTGGGTGAGTGGACACAGGACATATGAAACAGTAGTCAGGCGAGGCAGGGGCGCAGAAGCTCTGCTTCGGGCATGTTGTGGGTAAGTGGACACAGGACATATGAAACAGGAGTCAGGCGAGGCAGGGGCGCAGCAGCTCTGCTTCAGCCATTTTGTGGGTAAGTCGACACAAGACATATGAAACAGGAGTCAGGCGAGGCAGGGGCGCAGCAGCTCTGCTTCAGCCATGTTGTGGGTAAGTGGACACAGGACATATGAAACAGGAGTCAGGCGAGGCAGTGGCGCAGCAACTCTGCTTCGGGTATGTTGTGGGTAAGTGGACACAGGACATATGAAACAGGAGTCAGGCGAGGCAGGGGCGCAGCAGCTCTGCTTCAGGCATGTTGTGGGTAAGTGGACACAGGACATATGAAAGAGGAGTCAGGCGAGGCAGGGGCGCAGCAGCTCTGCTTCAGGCATGTTGTGGGTAAGTGGACACAGGACATATGAAACAGGAGTCAGGCGAGGCAGGGGCGCAGCAGCTCTGCTTGGGGCATGTTGTGGGTAAGTGGAAACAGGACATATGAAACAGGAGTCAGGCGAGGCAGGGGCGCAGCAGCTCTGCTTCGGGCATCTTGTAGGTAAGTGGACACAAGACATATGAAACAGGAATCAGGCGAGGCAGGGGCGCAGCAGCTCCGTTTCGAGCATGTTGTGGGTAAGTGGACACAGGACATATGAAACAGGAGTCAGGCGAGGCAGGGGCGCAGCAGCTCTGCTTCAGGCATGTTGTGGGTAAGTGGACACAGACATATGAAACAGGAGTCAGGCGAGGCCGGGGCGCAGCAGCTCTGCTTCAGGCATGTTGTGGGTAAGTGGACACAGGACATATGAAACAGGAGTCAGGCGAGGCAGGGGTGCAGCAGCTCTGATTCAGCCATGTTGTGGGTAAGTGGACACAGGGCATATGAAACAGGAGTCAGGAGAGTCAGGGGCGCAGCAGCTCAGCTTCAGGCATGTTGTAGGTAAGTGGACACAGGACATGTGAAACAGGAGTCAGACGAGGCAGGGGCGCAGAAGCTCTGCTTCCGGCATGGTGTGGGTAAGTGGATACAGGACATATAAACCAGGAGTCAGGCGAGGCAAGGGCACAGCAGCTCTGCTTTGGGCATGTTGTGGGTAAGTGGACACAGGACATATGAAACAGGAGTCAGGCGAGGCAGGGGCGCAGCAGCTCAGCTTCAGGCATGTTGTGGGTAAGTGGACACAGGACATATGAAACAGGAGTCAGGCGAGGCAGGGGAGCAGCTGCTCTGCTTCAGGCATGTTGTGGGTAAGTGGACACAAGACATATGAAACAGGAGTCAGGCGAGGCAGGGGCGCAGCAGCTCAGCTTCAGGCATGTTGTGGGTAAGTGGACACAGGACATATGAAACAGGAGTCAGGCGAGGCAGGGGAGCAGCTGCTCTGCTTCAGGCATGTTGTGGGTAAGTGGGCACAGGGCATCTGAAACGGGAGGCAGGGGTGCAGCAGCTCTGCTTCAGGCATGTTGTAGGTAAGTGGACACAGGACATCTGAAACGGGAGGCAGGGGCGCAGCAGCTCTGCTTCGGGCATGTTGTGGGTAAGTGGACACAGGAAATATGAAACAGGAGTCAGGCGAGGCAGGGGCGCAGCAGCTCCGTTTCGAGCATGTTGTGGGTAAGTGGACACAGGACATATGAAACAGGAGTCAGGCGAGGCAGGGGCGCAGCAGCTCTGCTTCAGGCATGTTGTGGGTAAGTGGACACAGACATATGAAACAGGAGTCAGGCGAGGCCGGGGCGCAGCAGCTCTGCTTCAGGCATGTTGTGGGTAAGTGGACACAGGACATATGAAACAGGAGTCAGGCGAGGCAGGGGTGCAGCAGCTCTGATTCAGCCATGTTGTGGGTAAGTGGACACAGGGCATATGAAACAGGAGTCAGGAGAGTCAGGGGCGCAGCAGCTCAGCTTCAGGCATGTTGTAGGTAAGTGGACACAGGACATGTGAAACAGGAGTCAGACGAGGCAGGGGCGCAGCAGCTCTGCTTCCGGCATGGTGTGGGTAAGTGGATACAGGACATATAAACCAGGAGTCAGGCGAGGCAAGGGCACAGCAGCTCTGCTTTGGGCATGTTGTGGGTAAGTGGACACAGGACATATGAAACAGGAGTCAGGCGAGGCAGGGGCGCAGCAGCTCAGCTTCAGGCATGTTGTGGGTAAGTGGACACAGGACATATGAAACAGGAGTCAGGCGAGGCAGGGGAGCAGCTGCTCTGCTTCAGGCATGTTGTGGGTAAGTGGACACAAGACATATGAAACAGGAGTCAGGCGAGGCAGGGGCGCAGCAGCTCAGCTTCAGGCATGTTGTGGGTAAGTGGACACAGGACATATGAAACAGGAGTCAGGCGAGGCAGGGGAGCAGCTGCTCTGCTTCAGGCATGTTGTGGGTAAGTGGGCACAGGGCATCTGAAACGGGAGGCAGGGGTGCAGCAGCTCTGCTTCAGGCATGTTGTAGGTAAGTGGACACAGGACATCTGAAACGGGAGGCAGGGGCGCAGCAGCTCTGCTTCGGGCATGTTGTGGGTAAGTGGACACAGGAAATATGAAACAGGAGTCAGGCGAGGCAGGGGCGCAGCAGCTCTGCTTCCGGCATGTTGTGGGTAAGTGTACACAGGACATCTGAAACGGGAGGCAGGGGTGCAGCAGCTCTGCTTCAGGCATGTTGTAGGTAAGTGGACACAGGACATCTGAAATGGGAGTCAGGCGAGGCGGGGGCGCAGCAGCTCTGCTTCGGCCATGTTGTTGGTAAGTGGACACAGGACATATGAAACAGGAGTCAGGCGAGGCAGGGGCGCAGCAGCTCTGCTTCAGGCATGTTGTGGGTGAGTGGACACTGGACATATGAAACAGGAGTCAGGCGAGGCAGGGGCGCAGCAGCTCTGCTTCGGGCATGTTGTGGGTAAGTGGACACAGGACATATGAAAGAGGAGTCAGGCGAGGCAGGGGCGCAGCAGCTCTGCTTCAGGCATGTTGTGGGTAAGTGGACACAGGACATATGAAACAGGAGTCAGGCGAGGCAGGGGTGCAGCTGATCTGCTTCAGGCATGTTGTGGGTAAGTGGACACAGGACATATGAAAGAGGAGTCAGGCGAGGCAGGGGCGCAGCAGCTCTGCTTCAGGCATGTTGTGGGTAAGTGGACACAGGACATATGAAACAGGAGTCAGGCGAGGCAGGGGCGCAGCAGCTCAGCTTCAGGCATGTTGTGGGTAAGTGGACACAGGACATATGAAACGGGAGTCAGGCGAGACAGGGGGGCAGCAGCTCTGCTTCGGGTATGTTGTGGGTAAGTGGACACAGGACATATGAAAGAGGAGTCAGGCGAGGCAGGGGCGCAGCAGCTCTGCTTCGGGCATGTTGTGGGTAAGTGAACACAGGACATATGAAAGAGGAGTCAAGCGAGGCAGGGGCGCAGCAGCTCTGCTTCTGGCATGTTGTGGGTAAGTGGACACAGGACATATGAAACGGGAGTCAGGCGAGGCAGGGGCGCAGCAGCTCTGCTTCAGACATGTTGTGGGTGAGTGGACACAGGACATATGAAACAGGAGTCAGGCGAGGCAGGGGCGCAGCAGCTCTGCTTCGGGCATGTTGTGGCTAAGTGGACACAGGACATATGAAACAGGAGTCAGGCGAGGCAGGGGCGCAGCAGCTCTGCTTCAGGCATGTTGTGGGTAAGTGGACACAGGACATCTGAAACGGGAGGCAGGGGTGCAGGAGCTCTGCTTCAGGCATGTTGTAGGTAAGTGGACACAGGACATCTGAAACGGGAGGCAGGGGCGCAGCAGCTCTGCTTCGGGCATGTTGTGGGTAAGTGGACACAGGACATATGAAACAGTAGTCAGGCGAGGCAGGGGCGCAGCAGCTCTGCTTCAGGCATGTTGTGGGTAAGTGGACACAGGACATATGAAACAGGAGTCAGGCGAGGCAGGGGCGCAGCAGCTCTGCTTCAGGCATGTGGTGGGTAAGTGGACACAGGACATATGAAACAGGAGTAAGGCGGGGCAGGGGCGCAGCAGCTCTGCTTCAGGCATGTTGTGGGTAAGTGGACACAGGACATGTGAAACAGGAGTCAGGCAAGGCAGGGGCGCAGCAGCTCTGCTTCAGGCATGTGGTGGGTAAGTGGACACAGGACATATGAAACAGGAGTCAGGCGGGGCAGGGGCGCAGCAGCTCTGCTTCAGGCATGTTGTGGGTAAGTGGACACAGGACATGTGAAACAGGAGTCAGGCAAGGCAGGGGCGCAGCAGCTCTGCTTCAGGCATGTGGTGGGTAAGTGGACACAGGACATATGAAACAGGAGTCAGGTGAGGCAGGGGCGCAGCAGCTCTGCTTCAGGCATGTTGTGGGTAAGTGGACACAGGACATATGAAACAGGAGTCAGGCGAGGCAGGGGCGCAGCAGCTCTGTGTCAGGCATGTTGTGGGTAAGTAGACACAGGACATATGAAACAGGAGTCAGTCAAATTAGGGGCGCAGCAGCTCTGCTTCAGGCATGTTATGGGTAAGTGGACACAGGACATATGAAACAGGAGTCAGGCGAGGCAGGGGCGCAGCAGCTCTGCTTCGGGCATGTTATGGGTAAGTGGACACAGGACATATGAAACAGGAGTCAGGCGTGGCAGGGGCGCAGCAGCTCTGCTTCAGCCATGTTGTAGGTAAGTGGACACAGGACATATGAAACGGGAGGCAGGGGTGCAGCAGCTCTGCTTCGGGCATGTTGTGGGTAAGTGGACACAAGACATATGAAACATGAGTCAGTCAAATTAGGGGAGCAGCAGCTCTGCTTCAGGCATGTTATAGGTAAGTGGACACAGGACATATGAAAGAGGAGTCAGGCGAGGCAGGGGCGCAGCAGCTCTGCTTCGGGCATGTTGTGGGTAAGTGGACACAGGACATATGAAACGAGAGTCAGGCGAGGCAGGGGCGCAGCAGCTCTGCTTCAGACATGTTGTGGGTGAGTGGACACAGGACATATGAAACAGGAGTCAGGCGAGGCAGGGGCGCAGCAGCTCTGCTTCGGGCATGTTGTGGCTAAGTGGACACAGGACATATGAAACAGGAGTCAGGCGAGGCAGGGGCGCAGCAGCTCTGCTTCAGGCATGTTGTGGGTAAGTGGACACAGGACATCTGAAACGGGAGGCAGGGGTGCAGCAGCTCTGCTTCAGGCATGTTGTAGGTAAGTGGACACAGGACATCTGAAACGGGAGGCAGGGGCGCAGCAGCTCTGCTTCGGGCATGTTGTGGGTAAGTGGACACAGGACATATGAAACAGTAGTCAGGCGAGGCAGGGGCGCAGCAGCTCTGCTTCAGGCATGTTGTGGGTAAGTGGACACAGGACATATGAAACAGGAGTCAGGCGAGGCAGGGGCGCAGCAGCTCTGCTTCAGGCATGTGGTGGGTAACTGGACACAGTACATATGAAACAGGAGTAAGGCGGGGCAGGGGCGCAGCAGCTCTGCTTCAGGCATGTTGTGGGTAAGTGGACACAGGACATGTGAAACAGGAGTCAGGCAAGGCAGGGGCGCAGCAGCTCTGCTTCAGGCATGTGGTGGGTAAGTGGACACAGGACATATGAAACAGGAGTCAGGCGGGGCAGGGGCGCAGCAGCTCTGCTTCAGGCATGTTGTGGGTAAGTGGACACAGGACATGTGAAACAGGAGTCAGGCAAGGCAGGGGCGCAGCAGCTCTGCTTCAGGCATGTGGTGGGTAAGTGGACACAGGACATATGAAACAGGAGTCAGGTGAGGCAGGGGCGCAGCAGCTCTGCTTCAGGCATGTTGTGGGTAAGTGGACACAGGACATATGAAACAGGAGTCAGGCGAGGCAGGGGCGCAGCAGCTCTGTGTCAGGCATGTTGTGGGTAAGTAGACACAGGACATATGAAACAGGAGTCAGTCAAATTAGGGGCGCAGCAGCTCTGCTTCAGGCATGTTATGGGTAAGTGGACACAGGACATATGAAACAGGAGTCAGGCGAGGCAGGGGCGCAGCAGCTCTGCTTCGGGCATGTTATGGGTAAGTGGACACAGGACATATGAAACAGGAGTCAGGCGTGGCAGGAGAGCAGCAGCTCTGCTTCAGCCATGTTGTAGGTAAGTGGACACAGGACATATGAAACGGGAGGCAGGGGTGCAGCAGCTCTGCTTCGGGCATGTTGTGGGTAAGTGGACACAAGACATATGAAACATGAGTCAGTCAAATTAGGGGAGCAGCAGCTCTGCTTCAGGCATGTTATAGGTAAGTGGACACAGGACATATGAAAGAGGAGTCAGGCGAGGCAGGGGCGCAGCAGCTCTGCTTCGGGCATGTTGTGGGTAAGTGGACACAGGACATATGAAACGAGAGTCAGGCGAGGCAGGGGCGCAGCAGCTCTGCTTCAGACATGTTGTGGGTGAGTGGACACAGGACATATGAAACAGGAGTCAGGCGAGGCAGGGGCGCAGCAGCTCTGCTTCGGGCATGTTGTGGGTAAGTGGACACAGGACATATGAAACAGGAGTCAGGCGAGGCAGGGGCGCAGTAGCTCTGCTTCAGGCATGTTGTGGGTAAGTGGACACAGGACATCTGAAACGGGAGGCAGGGGTGCAGCAGCTCTGCTTCAGGCATGTTGTAGGTAAGTGGACACAGGACATCTGAAACGGGAGGCAGGGGCGCAGCAGCTCTGCTTCGGGCATGTTGTGGGTAAGTGGACACAGGACATATGAAACAGGAGTCAGGCGAGGCAGGGGCGCAGCAGCTCTGCTTCAGGCATGTTGTGGGTAAGTGGATACAGGACATATGAAACAGGAGTCAGACGAGGCAGTGGGGCAGCAGTTCTGCTTCGGGCATGTTGTGGGTAAGTGGACGCAGGACATATGAAACAGGAGTCAGGCAAGGCAGGGGTGCAGCAGCTATGCTTCAGGCATGTTGTGGGTAAGTGGACACAGGACATATGAAACAGGAGTCAGGCGAGGCAGGGGCGCCGAAGCTCTGCTTCGGGCATGTTGTGGGTAAGTGGACACAGGACATATGAAACAGGAGTCAGGCGAGGCAGGGGCGCAGCAGCTCTGCTTCAGCCATGTTGTGGGTAAGTGGACACAAGACATATGAAACAGGAGTCAGGCGAGGCAGGGGCGCAGCAGCTCTGCTTCAGCCATGTTGTGGGTAAGTGGACGCAGGACATATGAAACAGGAGTCAGGCAAGGCAGGGGCGCAGCAGCTATGCTTCAGGCATGTTGTGGGTAAGTGGACACAGGACATATGAAACAGGAGTCAGGCGAGGCAGGGGCGCCGAAGCTCTGCTTCGGGCATGTTGTGGGTAAGTGGAGACAGGACATATGAAACAGGAGTCAGGCGAGGCAGGGGTGCAGCAGCTCTGCTTCAGCCATGTTGTGGGTAAGTGGACACAAGACATATGAAACAGGAGTCAGGCGAGGCAGGGGCGCAGCAGCTCTGCTTCAGCCATGTTGTGGGTAAGTGGACACAGGACATATGAAACAGGAGTCAGGCGAGGCAGGGGCGCAGCAGCTCTGCTTCAGCCATGTTGTGGGTAAGTGGACACAGGACATATGAAACAGGAGTCAGGCGAGGCAGGGGCGCAGCAGCTCTGCTTCAGGCATGTTGTGGGTAAGTGGACACAGGACATGTGAAACAGGAGTCAGACGAGGCAGGGGCGCAGCAGCTCTGCTTCAGGCATGTTGTGGGTAAGTGGACACAGGACATATGAAACAGGAGTCAGGTGAGGCAGGGGCGCAGCAGCTCTGCTTCAGGCATGTTGTGGGTAAGTGGACACAGGACATATGAAACAGGAGTCAGGCGAGGCAGGGGCGCAGCAGCTCTGCTTCAGCCATGTTGTGGGTAAGTGGACACAGGACATATGAAACAGGAGTCAGGCGAGGCAGGGGCGCAGCAGCTCTGCTTCAGGCATGTTGTGGGTAAGTGGACACAGGACATATGAAACAGGAGTCAGGCGAGGCGGGGGCGCAGCAGCTCTGCTTCGGCCATGTTGTTGGTAAGTGGACACAGGACATATGAAACAGGAGTCAGGCGAGGCAGGGGCGCAGCAGCTCTGCTTCAGGCATGTTGTGAGTAAGTGGACACAGGACATATGAAACAGGAGTCAGGTGAGGCAGGGGCGCAGCAGCTCTGCTTCGGGCATGTTGTGGGTAAGTGGACGCAGGACATATGAAACAGGAGTCAGGCGAGGCAGGGGCGCAGCAGCTCTGCTTCAGGCATGTTGTGGGTAAGTGGACACAGGACATATGAAACAGGAGTCAGGCGAGGCAGGGGCGCAGCAGCTCTGCTTCAGCCATGTTGTGGGTAAGTGGACACAGGACATATGAAACAGGAGTCAGGCGAGGCAGGGGCGCAGCAGCTCTGCTTCAGGCATGTTGTGGGTAAGTGGACACAGGACATATGAAACAGGAGTCAGGCGAGGCAGGGGCGCAGCAGCTCTGCTTCGGGCATGTTGTGGGTAAGTGGACACAGGACATATGAAACAGGAGTCAGGCGAGGCAGGGGCGCAGCAGCTCTGCTTCAGGCATGTTGTGGGTAAGTGGACACAGGACATGTGAAACAGGAGTCAGACGAGGCAGGGGCGCAGCAGCTCTGCTTCAGGCATGTTGTGGGTAAGTGGACACAGGACATATGAAACAGGAGTCAGGCGAGGCAGGGGCGCAGCAGCTCTGCTTCAGGCATGTTGTGGGTAAGTGGATACAGGACATATGAAACAGGAGTCAGACGAGGCAGTGGGGCAGCAGTTCTGCTTCGGGCATGTTGTGGGTAAGTGGACGCAGGACATATGAAACAGGAGTCAGGCAAGGCAGGGGCGCAGCAGCTATGCTTCAGGCATGTTGTGGGTAAGTGGACACAGGACATATGAAACAGGAGTCAGGCGAGGCAGGGGCGCCGAAGCTCTGCTTCGGGCATGTTGTGGGTAAGTGGACACAGGACATATGAAACAGGAGTCAGGCGAGGCAGGGGTGCAGCAGCTCTGCTTCAGCCATGTTGTGGGTAAGTGGACACAAGACATATGAAACAGGAGTCAGGCGAGGCAGGGGCGCAGCAGCTCTGCTTCAGCCATGTTGTGGGTAAGTGGACACAGGACATATGAAACAGGAGTCAGGCGAGGCAGGGGCGCAGCAGCTCTGCTTCAGCCATGTTGTGGGTAAGTGGACACAGGACATATGAAACAGGAGTCAGGCGAGGCAGGGGCGCAGCAGCTCTGCTTCAGGCATGTTGTGGGTAAGTGGACACAGGACATATGAAACAGGAGTCAGGCGAGGCGGGGGCGCAGCAGCTCTGCTTCGGCCATGTTGTTGGTAAGTGGACACAGGACATATGAAACAGGAGTCAGGCGAGGCAGGGGCGCAGCAGCTCTGCTTCGGGCATGTTGTGGGTAAGTGGACACAGGACATATGAAAAAGGAGTCAGGCGAGGCAGGGGCGCAGCAGCTCTGCTTCAGGCATGTTGTGGGTAAGTGGACACAGGACATGTGAAACAGGAGTCAGACGAGGCAGGGGCGCAGCAGCTCTGCTTCAGGCATGTTGTGGGTAAGTGGACACAGGACATATGAAACAGGAGTCAGGTGAGGCAGGGGCGCAGCAGCTCTGCTTCAGGCATGTTGTGGGTAAGTGGACACAGGACATATGAAACAGGAGTCAGGCGAGGCAGGGGCGCAGCAGCTCTGCTTCAGCCATGTTGTGGGTAAGTGGACACAGGACATATGAAACAGGAGTCAGGCGAGGCAGGGGCGCAGCAGCTCTGCTTCAGGCATGTTGTGGGTAAGTGGACACAGGACATATGAAACAGGAGTCAGGCGAGGCGGGGGCGCAGCAGCTCTGCTTCGGCCATGTTGTTGGTAAGTGGACACAGGACATATGAAACAGGAGTCAGGCGAGGCAGGGGCGCAGCAGCTCTGCTTCAGGCATGTTGTGAGTAAGTGGACACAGGACATATGAAACAGGAGTCAGGTGAGGCAGGGGCGCAGCAGCTCTGCTTCGGGCATGTTGTGGGTAAGTGGACGCAGGACATATGAAACAGGAGTCAGGCGAGGCAGGGGCGCAGCAGCTCTGCTTCAGGCATGTTGTGGGTAAGTGGACACAGGACATATGAAACAGGAGTCAGGCGAGGCAGGGGCGCAGCAGCTCTGCTTCTGACATGTTGTGGGTAAGTGGACACAGGACATATGAAACAGGAGTCAGGCGAGGCAGGGGCGCAGCAGCTCTGCTTCAGGCATGTTATGGGTAAGTGGACACAGGACATATGAAACGGGAGGCAGGGGTGCAGCAGCTCTGCTTCGGGCATGTTGTGGGTAAGTGGACACAGGACATATGAAACAGGAGTCAGACGAGGCAGGGGCGCAGCAGCTCTGCTTCAGCCATGTTGTGGGTAAGTGGACACAGCACATATGAAACAGGAGTCAGGCGAAGCAGGGGCGCAGCAGCTCTGCTTCAGCCATGTTGTGGGTAAGTGGACACAGCACATATGAAACAGGAGTCAGGCGAAGCAGGGGCGCAGCAGCTCTGCTTCAGCCATTTTGTGGGTAAGTGGACACAGGACATATGAAACAGGAGTCAGGCGAGGCAGGGGCGCAGCAGCTATGCTTCAGGCATGTTGTGGGTAAGTGGACACAGGACATATGAAACAGGAGTCAGGCGAGGCAGGGGCGCAGCAGCTCTGCTTCAGCCATGTTGTGGGTAAGTGGACACAGCACATATGAAACAGGAGTCAGGCGAAGCAGGGGCGCAGCAGCTCTGCTTCAGCCATTTTGTGGGTAAGTGGACACAGGACATATGAAACAGGAGTCAGGCGAGGCAGGGGCACAGCAGCTCTGCTTCAGCCATGTTGTGGGTAAGTGGACACAGGACATATGAAACAGGAGTCAGGCGTGGCATGGGCGCAGCAGCTATGCTTCAGGCATGTTGTGGGTAAGTGGACACAGGACATATGAAACAGGAGTCAGGCGAGGCAGGGGCGCAGCAGCTCTGCTTCAGGCATGTTGTGGGTAAGTGGACACAGGACATATGAAACAGGAGTCAGGCGAGGCAGGGGCGCAGCAGCTCTGCTTCGGGCATGTTGTGGGTAAGTGGACACAGGACATATGAAACAGGAGTCAGGCGAGGCAGGGGCGCAGCAGCTCTGCTTCAGCCATGTTGTAGGTAAGTGGACACAGGACATATGAAACGGGAGGCAGGGGTGCAGCAGCTCTGCTTCGGGCATGTTGTGGGTAAGTGGAC
This sequence comes from Lissotriton helveticus, assembly GCF_964261635.1. Lineage (NCBI taxonomy): Eukaryota > Metazoa > Chordata > Amphibia > Caudata > Salamandridae > Lissotriton > Lissotriton helveticus. Next base: position 12,257,121 of record NC_136071.1, read on the forward strand.
ACAAGACATATGAAACAGGAGTCAGCCAAATTAGGGTCTGTAGTCCTTCCTCTTTCTTCACTGCTCTATGTCAGTTATGTCGCCTTTACATTCCTTGCTGATTATAGTTAGTGGGATAGTGGGCCATTCTGGCGTAGTGTTATTGAATATAGGGTATAGTATAGTGTTTATTACAGAAGTGTTGCCTTTATTAACGAGCACTCTCTCCGCTTTGTTTTATATGACACTGTGGAGGCGGTAGGACAGCAGGGCTTAGCCAATTATTTTTTTTTGTGTGGTGGCACGACGCGAGTGCGGCAGGAGGGCTAAGTACTCCCTTGAAATTTGTTATTGCCTGGAACACCACTTCAGAGCAGCGGCGAGGGGGCTGCCCATTTATAACACCTCAGGGAGTATTGATGCTGGTACCTTTAAAAAAAATGCAATCCCAGATAGAACACTACTATGCACCCTCATGTGCCTCTGAGGAAGTTTGCCCCTCCCCCATCCACCTCCCCAGCAACGCCTTCCAGCAGAGGTGGATAAGTTCCTTACCCAAGCCCTATCCCAGGCACTTGCCCCTCAGCTGGAGAGTGTTGCTAAACAGTCAGCCCATTTATACAAGGGCACAGATATAATGGGGGGTGGGGGGACTGGGCCTAGTGGGGTGACCTCGGTCCCCACACGCAGGTCCGGCAAACATTATGCGGGCACCTCGAAGGCTTTAGCTGTTTGACTGATGTCTTCCATAAGAGTGCGTGCACGTTAAAGGATGCACCCTACTGGGAGGAAGTAACACCCGGAGTATTCACCTCCTCAGGGACATGCTGCTTCAGGGAGACTGGTTAGCGCATCTAGATCTCAAGGACGCCTACCTGACGGTTCCCATCATCCCACCAAACTGCAGGTACCGCCAGTTCAAATGGAGAGGGTAAATCTTTGAGTTCCGGACTCTCCCGTTCGCCTATCTTCGGCACCTTGGTGCTTCACGAAGCTCCTCAAACCAGTAGTGAAGTACCTCCGGACTCTGGGCATCAGGTTCATCATTTACTTGGACTGCATCCAGCTGATAGACCAACCACTACACCGCCTAGGAGCCCACCTGAACACCACCATATCTCTCCTGCAAGAACTGGAATTTGTCATAAACCAACAGAAATCAAATCTGACGCCTCAACACACCATGACCTTTCTAGGCTTCTGTATGGACTCCAGGGCAGTGACCCTAAGCTTGCCCGGCCAGAAGATAAACAAGATCAAAAAGGAACTGAGAAAGGTCCTCCGGAGGGTCAGGATCTCTCTGCGTTAACTAGCCAAGATTGTTGGCTTATTATTGTCCCCGATTCAAGCTATCTTCCCAGATCCACTACATTACTGAGCGCTCCAGAGGCTGAAAGGAGCCCACCTTCAGAGTGGCCTTACCTATTCGAAGCTGGTGAATTAGACGTCAGAGGCCAGGGCGTAGATCCAATGGTGGATAGACCACATGGAAGCCTGAACAGGAGGGCAATCTTTGGCTCCCGTCCAAAAGATGGAGAAGTGTGGCTCACTGATTAGAGCGGCAGACCCTGATGCAGAGGTCTGGCCCGGGACCAGGGTTCAATTCCCATCGCGGCAGGGTGTTGAGCTCAAATGTCCGCGGACTCGATAATTCTCGGCACGGTGCCTACTCTAATCATGGGGTCCCACGCTGCAACTCTGGGCAATAGCTTGCTTAGTCTCCACACCGGCCCTAGTCGCTAAGGATGCCTGGTTTCACCAGGGGGGTGCCCAGGAGTTGTGCGCCTCACAGGAACAGGCCAGGACGGGTTCCTCAGCGGTTTATTCAGCGCGGGGACACACTGGTAAGTGTAACCATGCGTTTTATAAGCTTTAGAATTACAATTACAATTACCTGGAATCCCTTGCTCACTTTGCCGCTGGATTCAAGCAAGCCTGGCTGAAGACGGCTGTAATGCCAGAAACCGGTCCTAGGAAGCTTGAGTCCGGTCCAGGGAACATCACTGAAAGTATGGGGCGTAGTGACACCCCACTCCAGACGCACAGCTTTCCATTGTGCATAACAGATATGCCGCAAATTATTCCAGTTAAGCCAAAGGTTTAATTTGAATTTCATCACGTTTTCTTCAATGTTTTCCGTAATCGTCCTGTCACATGCAAGACACTCTATGTTTCCCTTAATTCCTTAATGCTGTAGACATGCCGGTGCTGGCCTTGTTCTAGAGCATGGTATGGTACATAGGTATTTCTTGAATGATAATTTTCATCACCCAATGCATTTCGGGCCCATTGTTGGCCCTTCGCCAGGGGTACTCTGTAATTTTTAAACATTATTATTAGACTGCATCATAAAAACTCACATTAAGTACATAAAGGAAGGGATGGCTTGGCAGTTCGGGCTGGACTGTTCCCATGAGGCACAGGGTCAGACTGATTTGCATATGGCCATGTCTGAACTGGGGTGGCAGAGTGGGCTAAAGAATGGTGATGGATTAAACCCAGATCTGTTGACTGGGTGTGATTGTTTGATTGGTTCAGATGCTCCGTCCATCACCACCCCCTTTTGTACCGCTTTGTTCACCATAAGTTGGCAGGGTATGCTCAGACGTGAGTCCCTTGCTCACTTTGCCACTGGATTCAAGCAAGCATGGCTGTGTAGTGTAGTTCCTATATTCCCAATAGGCTGTGCGCATTGGAATAACATAAACAATAGTTTAGACATAGGACTTAGGTCGACTAGGTCTCTATTGAATATGCTCCGTCCATCACCACCCATTTTTGGACCGCTTTGTTCTCCATAAGTTGGCAGGGCATGCTCAGACCTGAGTCCCTTGCTCACTTTGCCCCTGGATTCAAGCAAGCCCGGCTGAAGACAGCTGGAATGACAGAAACCGGTCCTAGGAATCTTGAGTCCGGTCCAGGGAAGGCATGGCTTGGCAGTTCGGGCTGGACTGTTCTCATGAGGCACAGGGTCAGACTGATTTGCATATGGCCATGTCTGAACTGGGGTGGCAGAGTGGGCTAAAGAATGGTGATGGATTAAACCCAGATCTGTTGACTGGGTGTGAGTGTTTGATTGGTTCAGATGCTCCGACCATCACCACCCCCTTTTGTACCGCTTTGTTCGCCATAAGTTGGCAGGGTATGCTCAGATGTGAGTCCCCTGCTCACTTTGCCACTAGATTCAATCAAGCATGGCTGTGTAGTGTAGTTCCTATATTCCCAGTAGGCTCTGCGCATTAGAATAACATAAACGATAGTTTAGACGTAGGACTTAGGCCGACTAGGTCTCTATTGAATAGGTTAGACTTAATTATGAATGCCAGCTAGCTCAGAGGTCACTAGAATCTTTCTCGAGTAAACAGGAAGGTGTTAACTTTCCTGAATAGACAAGAAGGGATTAGTTTCTGACAACCGCATAAACATGACAACTTTGCTCCCTCCAGAATAAGGTGTATATCTCCAGAGTCGCGGAAACAATAGATAACTATTTCACTCAGTCAATCGTGCATGCTTAGTTTCACCAGAAGCGCAGAGAAATAGAGAGACGGGCGTTTTCAATAAAAGAGGGTATTTATTGAACAGTCTTCTTTCTCATGCAAGAGGAGTGAGTTGCCACAATTGGAATACTTGTCATAAAGTAAAGTGCGTACAGTAAAAGGAGTATTATGAAATAATACTGTAAAAGCATGGTGTGGTTTCTAAGCCATACGGTATCTAAAATAGATAAAAGATATACATAGATAAAACCATGACTAAACGTTCCCAACTGGTGCTTCTAAGATACGCCTACCCCAGTGTACCTAACCTAAGTCTAGTATGTGGGAAGGAGTAAGTGAGCTGTTGTTTAAGTTAAGATAGTTTTTGCCAAGAATCTGAATCAAGAATTCTCTAAGGGTCTAATCAGCTCCGTACCTTGGTTATAAAATGAAGGAGGTCTTGTATCTCTCTCTCTCGGGACTCGATCTCCCAGCAACCCGCAAGGGTGACCAGGACACACTGGAGCTGGATTTCTCGGCAGGAGAAAAGACAGCGTCTCTCTCAGTGCGTCAATGGGAGGGTCGGCTTCCTTCGGCACTCGCCACAGCAGGGCGTCGGGCAAGTAGATAGCTGATCTTCTCCAAACCACCGTGTGTTTTGCTAGGGCAGATGCTGGTATATTTATACCTGGAAGGTGCCGAGTTTGACGTAAGGTTGGACATAAGACGTCACTAAGAACTTGCAGTTCTTTCAGGACTCCAGGAGTTCTAGGACAAATCAATACAGAAGCAGGGGGAATTCCGGGGCTGCTGGAGGCTTGGTTTGTTCAAAGAACGCGTTGTACTTTCTAGGAGTCTATGGGAGTAGCCTTGCCGCATTTGGACTGCATTGGCTATGACTTAATATGGATATGATTCTTATGCCTTTATAAGGATATGATTTGTTATAACCACATAAGGGCATAAATTGGGAATATTTAAATAGAGTCCTAGATACGTTTACAACACCCACTCCACGTATAATGTCCATCATTACTAAATACTAAGCAATGTTAAACATATGACTATGCATGTGTTTTCCATCCCACCCCAAAGTACATAAAAATGCATTTGAAATGGTATATACACGAAAAATAAGTAATATACTGCACGTTTTCAAGCAGTGGTATCATTCAGATAATGCAAATATAGTACGTTGAAATATTGGCTGAATCAATCACGAAAATTACATTTATGAAATGGCTCTTAATACAGAAGAGAAGGTCGAGACAATTTCATCACATATTTATACAAGAATGTACAGGTGCTAGAGGCTAAATCAAAATATTGTCTCTGGAGTTTCAAAATAGAAATCTTGTTCTCTAAGAATAGTTCTTCTTTAAGCAGAGTATCATGTGCCAAAAAAAAGGGTAAATATTTTGGGAACGCAGAAAAATTATTTCGCTTTCAGGGCAAAAAATAGTTCCACAGTTTTTTAGAAGTTTCTGTTTTTAAAAATTGAAGGTCGAATTCAAAGTTCAGGGAACGCTACGTGCTCAAAAGTTATTCTCGTTGTTAGGAGAGATCATTAACTCAGATAGGGTGGCAAAGAATTTGTCTACAACAGTAGGTGAAAGTTGGACCAAGTCCGAAAAAGTAGAAATAGTGCAGATATGAGAGGCATTGCTGTCATCGGTGTTCAGATCAGCAATGGTCAAGGAAGGCGGTACCTGTGTGCCGCTTTCATCTCGTACCTCACCGTCACCTAATCGTAATGGTGAGGTCTCAACGAATGCCGTCATCAGAATAGGTAGCCGCTGGGGACAACACGTTGCATGAGCGTTACCGAACCAAGCAAAGTATCGATATCCAAAGGTACTGCTGATGGTAGTATGAGACAGATGTCCAACACGCATTCTTCTGCGCATAGCAGGCATCGTAGAACAGGTAGGATGCAATCTTGCCAGATTGGTCTGAATTAAAGAAACCATGTGGTATTCAGATCTCTTAGCCGAGCCAAGCCGAGTACTTTAGTTATCCTTTCTTGGTATCTCATCGCTAGGATCGTTTCTTCCATGGCAGCCTGAGTTTTGTTTGTGGCTGGATTTGCCATTTCGGAGCAGAAGGAACAAAAATAAAATTCCTGCTACGAGTCCCAAGATGAGAGGAAGGCCACCAAACACAGAGTGCACGAAATTCGGGAAGATGCTCAGGACTGCTTCAAAGGGTGCTAATAGTCCCGAAAAAATTGTCTTAAATACATGTGCGATGCCACTGGTATCAGACATGTTTAAAATTTGACCTAACATTTCTACGAAATGCACGGGCAATTTGTTGATAAAAGGGTATGTATCTCTGCCGCTGTCCTTGCAACTTGCAGATCATATGTCTCTCTAGCCGAGGTTAAAGGCACAGTTGTTTGTAAAAGAATGGATTTCATTCTGCTTAAAGTATCAATTTGAATAGAAGAGATATTCAGAGAAGGCCATATCGTTGCCTCCTTGTCTGGTTTGCTGTTTGGATACAATACTTGCATACAGCAAGTGACCATGGAAGTTACACTGACGAGATAGTCCCTTCCTGGCACCATGCCACAACAGCTGCGGTCACTTATCATAACGTAACTGCCGTTGGAAAGTTGTCTGAAAAAAGGCTCTATCTGTGTAGCCGGGGTGCCGTGCAGGTGGCATGAAAGGTTATTTGATGTACCTTTGCAGGCTCCATGCAAGTTAATTCCTTGACACAGAACTGTACCGCTTAGTGAATTTTTACAGTTATTACCACTAAGAAATACCTCTTTTTCCCCCCACTGTAACATTTATGTGTATAAGGTAGATTCCAGGTTGACTTGATGTAACCTTTACCCAACCTTTCATACATGCCTGCTGGTATATGCTTTTGGCAATATTGAAACTGAAAAGTCGTTATCGGAATTGTAATTGTGCCATGTATTATCCATTCAATGACGGGTCTCTCTGAGACTGTCAATGGCAATTTTTCTAGTTATTCAATGCTCAGCACCGTATAGTCTGCTCCTTTTTGTGCCAAAGAGATTTGTTTATCAGTAAGGTTAAAGATAGAAAATAATGACGTGTTGATTAGACGCCATGGGACGTAGCCTGAACGGAGGTTTTGTAACGTCCAGCCTAACTGTACAATAGAACGTAATTGGGACTGGCCATGTTGTAACATTAGCATATCCTGTTCTATTATATCAATAGCAGATGATACAATGCTGTCCAGTGAATAAATTCTGGAGGACAGAGTCGTTAACCCATTGTCCACTACAGACAATGATTTTTCCAAATGAATACGATCAATTTCTCGTATTTTTTTCAGCAGTTTCAATTTGCATTACTTTCCAAGTTTCGTTGTAAGCAGCATATATACCGGCGTATATGAAACGTTTTTGACGCTGTTTGCGAGGTCCCAATATGAAACCTCGCAAGTCAGCACCTTCTTTAAGTAAAGTCAAGTGTTGCTTAATTTCAGGCAGTGTGGATTTCTGTAGCCATTCGAGGCATAGTTACCCTACACTGTATGTTGTAATTATCCCTGGATGTTGTCTCTGGGAATATCTTGGGTCTGGCCTGTTCTGTTTGAACCCCTGTCTTTTATTCAGGAATCTATCTTGACAGTTATTAGTGTCTGTGGGCCAGATCAACCATTTTCTCCAATCAGGATTTGTTCTGTTTTGGTGTAAAATATGGGATACGTCTATTTCCGCATCTGTAGAGCTATTACTATCAGGTATGGGCTTTGGAATAGACAGTTTGTTTAAGTCCTTTATCTTGGCTAGGCCAAGACAGGTTGTTTGTTGAATGGTGTCATTCAGGAACATTATTTGTTCTGGGATCAACCAGGCTCTAAATAATGATTCTAGACCTTGTACCTGCCAATCTTTTGTACCCCAAATGGTTTTTGTTTCAATGTTGTTTTTCCAAACTTCAAAACCAAATGTAGACATTTTTTCATAAAATGTTGTGGAATATATAAATTTAGTGTTTGTCAACATGTTTTTCATTCCTGTCTTATTTAACATTTTAAAATAAAACGTTTCTGGATCAGTGATGTTAAACCCTGAGAAGTATGTGAATTTCTCATAAAATGTTTTTAAACTGCCTTTTGGCGGTGTCGGACAATGTTCCCATTGATTATAAGTAAAAACATTTCTAGGATTAGCAGATTTATGCAAATAGTGATGCCCATAATGATTAAAGCGATACATTTCTTCATAGTTTGACGAACCTTCTAAATAATCATGTTCTGTAAATTTTGCTGACATTTCTAAATCTGACATCATATTATTAATATTTTCAAAGTCCCAATCATCAGAGAAAGTACTAGGTGATACAAAGTCACTTAATGAAACCTTGAACTGATGTGGATATCTCAAAAGTTCAACCGGGCCATAGATGTCGTAATCAGTAGCGTCCCATGCTACACCACCAGGTATAGGAATGGCTGTGATGTTTACTGATGATAGTTCTCTTTTTTCAATGTGAGAAGATCTGTTAGGCTTTAGGACCAAGTTGATGTTCTGACTTGCTGTCTCCATTGTACTATATTTTCCATCAATCATTCTTCCCAAGCTTAAAACCAAAATGAGCCAGAGCAGGAGAAAAGTACACCTAACACAATCCATAATTCAATCCATGGTGAAATCATTTTTTCTTCTTTGAAAGTTTTAGTTGCTGGCTTTTCTTCATGTTCACTTGGATCTTCAGAAAAGTCATCGAAATTGATTAAGTAGCCAGATGCAGTTCTGTCAATTGTTGGAATTGCTTCTGGATTTTCATTAATAATAATAATAAGGGAATTTATAAAGCGCCTGGTTACGCACACCGGCGTGTCCCCGCGCTTTGCATTTGTATAGTCAGATGCTACATCATTGTAGATTGGTGTTTCTTGACAAACTGTTGCAATTTGGGTTTCAAGAGGCACAAGTTCCATGGCTTTGTTGCATAGTCCTTTTTTATTCACTGCAGGTTTACCAAATGTGATTAGTCTCTCAGTTTGAACCTCTTGAATTGTAGCAAGGTTTGTTCTTCTGCTACTTCTTGGGAGTCCACTGGGCCTACTACTTATTATTGGCCACATGATTGTGGTTTTACCAGGTCAATTGATAGAACCCTGTTCTCCTTTTTACCAGCAAGGGGCGGTAGTACTACTGATCTTGTTCCGCTGATAGCTAAGACAGGTACTGTAAGAAGGTCCAAATTCCTTCTTCACCGCGATCTTTTCTCTGACCAGATCCCCAATCTTTGGAATCCAGACAGGTCTTGCTGGGACAGGTGGTTTTTCTTGAGTGGCCGTTGGCTTTAGCTTTGTGTTACTTAGACTTCTTCTTGTTTCATTTAAGTCCTGTAAAACAGCCAAACGATCTTTGATATCAAAGGTTTTTTGTTCTACCACTGAAGTCTGACAATCGAGTTCTTCGATTATCATCCTAGTACCAAACAAAAGTTCATATGGAGTGATTCCCCCCAGAGAATGTCTTGGCAGATTATTAAGACTACGTTGGACACTTGTTAGATGTTTGACCCACCCATCACCCGAACCTAATACCCTCGCTGCTATAGATTGCTTTATGTCACGGTTTTTTCTCTCCACTACCGCATTTCCCTTGGGATGGAATGGACTAGAGTACCGCAATGCAATGCCCAAGCTGGCCATGGCCTCCTTGTAAGCTCGAGAGCTAAACGCAGGACCCTTGTCAGAATGTAGCATGCCAATTGTGTATATGCCGATAAAGACTCGCATATCTTTTATAACTGTTCTGGCGTCAGCCGAGCGCTCTGGCCACATCTAAATGAATCTCGTCTTAATATTTATGGGATCGCATTTTTCCGTGTGGATGTCTGCATGTAGATAGCCTAATGCTGTCTAATAAAGGTGTCTGGGCCGGTATCTGGTCCGGTTCACAACTGCGATCTCTGTTGCAGTCCTGACAATCCATTGCAAAGTTATAAATTTGCACGCTCATCCCCGGCTACCAGTATTGTGATTGTAATTCTATTAGAGATTTCAAGATCTCTTGGTGCCTCAGGCTCATTCGCATGTGTGCTTCTTGAATCAAGTGAACCCTCCGGTTCGTGTTTGGAATTACTCTGTCCCCCACTCCAGGGATTCGAGCAAAAGTAACGGAGTTCGCATCAATTATGTATCTATTGTCGAGTGGATAGTTGAGAGGTAATGCTGCATAGTCGCCTTTTAATGAGGCTTTTACTTCCAGGATGGTTTCTCCATCTATTTGTTTTTTAGAACACTTTTTTGTAGCTACGGAAGCCGGTTGAACTGCTGCCGTTCTGGCTCTGCTAGCCAATGAATTCCCTGCAACATGAACGCCATCACGTTGAAGACTCTGCGTATGTATCACATGAGTCTTTCGTAGTTCTTTCTGTAAAAGAACTACTTGTTCCCATAGTTTTTTATGCTTTATTGTGACACCTGTCTCATCTTTGTAACCGTTTTCACTCCAGGTCTGCATGAATTTGTTGTAAGACTGGACGCAATAATACGAATCACACACTATTAGTGTGGGGAATTCGCGATCGGTATTCTCAAGCGCCATCTTTAAAGATCTTATTTCAGCTCGCTGAGCTGTACAGTTTCTGAGTGATTCAGTTTTAGTGACCATCGGTCTGAATTTACCTAAGCGCCATGCTGCATTGTAAATTTGTTTTTCCACAACGTAGTGTTGTGCAAATCTGTCTGTGTAGATTACACAGGTGTATTGTTCGAGAGGCAGAATTTCGATTGACAGAGGACATTCATGTTCGTATTCCAGATCTTCGAGTTTTTTCATTTTGGGATCAAATGTGTGTTTCACGTCTGTTGCAGCAAGAGAATTTTCCCATTGTATCCATTTTGGATCTAAAGCTTTAGCATTCTGAATGCTTGGTCTTGTTACTGCATCAAGGGCTGATACTGCTGTTAAAACAGATATACTCTTCCCTTGGGCTAGGGCTCTTTCTTTTGCTACAGCAGTTTGAACCGCAGTCAGAATTTTTTCAGTAGAACTGAATTTCATTTCAGCTTGTGTGTACAAGTGTGATTTGTAAGCTATTTTTACCGTTTCTCCCTCATTAGAGGTTAGGTACGTAAATCCGCATCTTCCTGGGATGACTCGGATTACAAGGTTGCGTTCATTTGCGCGTGTTTGCAGTTTTGTTTTAGTTAACATATCTGTTTGTATTGATCTTAAACTTTTTGTGTGTTTCTGAGTCCAATTGATTGGTTTGAAATCAGGTTTTATTAATTCGTAGAGAGGTTTAACCCTCTCTGCATAGTTTAGATTGTAAGTTCTTCCGAAATTCAGGAAACCTAGAATTGATTGTAAGTTTTTCAGCGTTTTTGGAGCTTGGAGTACTGCACACTTCTCTAAGAACTTGTCTGCTAGGCTTTTGCCTTCACTTGATAATTCATATCCTAAAAATAGGACAGTGAGGTGGGCAATTCGTGACTTTTTAAAGTTGAATGTGTACCCTTCAGATGCGAACCCAAGTATAACGGTGTTAACTCTTTTCAAGTGTGTCTCCAGGTCATCGTCTGTAAGATAGATGTCATCGACATAAGATAATGCCTCATCATCATACATTTGTAGTAATTCTGTTACCCTGGCTGAAAATAATCCTGGGCTGTTCTTGAATCCCTGGGGGAGACGATAGAATTGCCTTTGGGCCCCCATACCTGAGAAAGCAGTCAAATACCTGCTTTCTGGTGCTATGTTTTGACAAAAGAAACCATTTGAGATATCTAATGTCGTTTTATATTTATTGCGCACGATGTTATTCATTAGTGCTGCACTGTGTGAGTTTTGTACTGCAAATGTTTTGCAGCAGGAGTTTAGGTGTCTGTAGTCCAAAACTAGACGATATGAATCGTCTGGCTTGGAGACAGGAAACAAATGATTGTTCATTTGTGAGGTGCATGTTTCAATCACCCCCTGATATTCAAGTTGATCTAAGATCTCCCTGACTTGTTTTTTAGCTTCTTGCTTAACAGGATACTGCCTCTGTGCAGTAGGTTGATTTTTTAACTGAATTTTATGGTGAGAAGACTCCTCATCCCATCCTACATGATTTTTATATAATGCAGGGGCTTGGGCCACTGCCCATTTTCTAACATATGTGTATTTTTTAAGAATTGGAATGTGATTTGAGAAGGCAGGCATAATCATTTCTTCGCCATGTGGGCACTCCCTGACAAACTCTGGTGTTATGTTATGTTATGTTATTTGGATTTTTTAAGCGCACAGCTGCCCCAGCTAAGGGGCGTCCCGGCGCTATATCTGGAAAAGGTAACATAACTAACAACACAGAAAAAATAAGGAGTGATTAACAAGACAGAGGAAAGAAATGAGTTTTGACAGCTTTTCTGAAAGCAAAAAGGTCATCCAAAGAGCGAATGTAGGCAGGAAGTGCGTTCCATAGTTTAGAGGCTAAGACCGTAAACGATCGGCCACCCAATCTACATTTTTGAAAACGGGGGACAAGTGCCAAAATTTGGCCGGCAGATCGAAGGCTGCGCAAAGGGGTGTACAAAGATAAAAGGTGCTGAAGAATGATAGGGGTGTCAGATTTAAGAATTTTGAACGCAAAGCAGAGGGCCTTGAACTCTATGCGCCTGATTACTGGCACCAGTGCAGATTGAAGATTGTGCTACGGGCTGAGCAGAAGCACGGCAGGCCCACCAGGGCCCTAGCTGCCGCATTCTGCACCCGTTGAAGTCGCAGGACTTCCGCCTGGTTGGCGCCCAAGAACAGTGAGCTCGCGTAATCGAGCCTCGATAGTACGCTAGCTTGGATCACCATCTGGCGGGTGGGGGTATCAAAAAATTTGAGGATAGGCCTCAAGCCACGCAGAATGCCGAATCACATGGATGCCACCTTCTTAGTGTGGAACGAGAAGGTTAGTTTGGAATCCAACCAGACGCCAAGATTTTTGAGTTCAGAGACAGGTTGTGGAGGAGGTCCCAGCTCCTTAGGCCACCAGCTAGCACCCCACAGATCAGGATGTTTCCCCAGCACCATCACCTCAGTTTTGAGGGCGTTGAGTTGTAAACAGTTGGCCGTAAGCCAACTAGCAACGGCCCTCAAACCATCCGCAAAGTTCGATGTCAGTTGGTCAGAGTCCCCATTAAGAGCCACCGCCAACTGGGTATCATCGGCGTATGATACCATAGTGAGACCCCAACTCTTCGCGACCTCTGCCAAAGGTTGAACGTAGAGGTTGAAGAGAGTGGGGCTCAACGCCGAGCCTTGCGGGACTCCTTGAGTGATAGCGTGGGGCTTGGATCTGAACGGTGGCACTACAACCTGAAAGGATCGTTCCGAAAGGAACGATTGAAACCAATCCAACGCCCTGCCTGAAATACCTGCCTCACTAAGCCTTCGAATAAGAATGGTGTGAGATACAGTGTCAAAGGCGGCACTAAGGTCCAAGAGGACCAGTGCCGCCGTTTGACCTGCATCCAGTACAGAGCGGAGGTGTTCAACCATGAATAGAAGTGCCGTCTCTGTACTATGTCCAGGTCTAAAACCATTCTGTGTAGGATCTAGTAGATGTGCAGATGCCAGATGGTTTGTTAAGATGTTATTCACATGGGCCTCTGTAATCTTTGCCACCCAGGGAAGGAGGGAGATGGGTCGATAACTCTCCGGCTTCAACGGATCCAATCCAGGCTTCTTTATGATGGGCATGACACAGGCAGCCTTCCAACTAGGTGGAACTGAACCGATGGCAAGGGATTGCTCCACCAGATGGCGGATAGGAGGAAGGCAAACGGACGCCGAGCCAATAAACTGGGCAGGTCTCAAAGGGTCATCCGGTGAGCCAGACTTGACTTTGGCCGCTAGGAGATTAAACTCCTGCTCCGATGGTATAGAGAGAGAGGCCAAGCACTGAGAAGTACGCAATGTCAAGGTCGTACTGTCAGGGTCAGCTTTGGGAAAAGAGCGATAGATGGCATTTACTTTTTCCACGAAGAAGCTGGCTAACGACTCACAGTGGGCAAGGGAACAGATCTCCGTAATAGGAAGTCTGTTCACTGTGAGCTCCTTCAAGACTTTAAAAACCAGTTTGGACGGGTTAGAACTCGCCTGGAACTCCCGTGCATAGTAGTCAGCTCGGGTCCGGCAGACAGCTCTGTGGTATGTCTTTACCTTGGCCAGGTAGCATACTTTCAGGTCTTTATCATAATTCTTCCTCCATGCTCTTTCTGCTTGTCGGCAGGTAGCTTTAATACACCTGAGTGCCTCCGTGTACCAGGGATTGGGCTGAGAATGTCGATTCCTACTCCAGCCGGCTGGGATTAATACGTCAAGGACTTTAACAATCCAAGCGCAAAAGATGGTATACCCAGTTGCAACGACATCCGTGTGAGCCAGAGGTGAGGTGATCAGGAGACGATGGAAATCCTCCAATTTGAGCTTTTTCCAGGGCCGCCTGAAAGATGTTTTATCAGGCTTCCCAATAGATTGTGTCACCATTGTGACAGAAAGCTCAATGAGGTAATGATCACTCCATCCCATGGGTCTAGGAGGTGAGACCTCGACCAGTTGAAGGTTTGTAAAGACCGGATCGAGGATATGACCTCCCTCATGGGTCGGATGACGGACCAGTTGGAGTAGCTGTACTGCTTCAAGGTCGTCCGGCAGACCTCTAACCACTGGTATCTCCATGGCATCGAAGTGTATATTAAGATCGCCGACGATGGTTATGTTGGAGGAGAACAGAGAAAGAGAGCTTACCAGCTCAGGAAGGGCTTTCCTGAAAGCACTGTCACTCCCTGGAGGGCGGTAGATCAAAAGACCTGACAATGTTTGATGCTGACTAAAGCTGATGGGAAAATGGGCACACTCTGCGCCAGCCAAGTCCATAGGCTTCCAGGTGCAGGTGAAGCAAGTTTTAAAAGCCACGGCTATGCCTCCGCCTCTCCCCTTGCGATTTAGTGTATGGATTGCGTAGCCCGGAGGGAGGGCCAGATTAATAATGGCGGTATCCTCATCACCTAGCCAGGTCTCCGTCATGCAGAAGACATCAGGGCTTTCTAAGGAGATAAGTTCATAGATATCTCGATGATGTTTCGACAGGGATCTGACATTGTGGTGCCAAAGTTTAACGGCACTAGGGGGTGAAGGTTCCTTCTTACGATGCGGTATTACCTGGCTAGGGGCCATCGTCGGTGCCGATAGTTCCCACCATCCACAAGGACAAGTATGAGGGCCGCACAGGGGATGCTGAGCCGAGTGCGAACAAGAGGGCAAACATCGTCTGATCAAATGAAGAACCTGACTGGAATACTGATAGATCATACTGGCGGCACGATAGTGTCCTGCCGCGTCCTGCGTCTCCCTTGCGTGGACGAGCGCAGACGGGCAGGACTCCGGCACGACTCAGGCTAAGCGAAGGCGTCAAACTGCGCGTCCCGCTGCGCGGGAGGGAGCGACTTTAAATAGGCGCTCCAATCAGCCCTTAGCGCGCGAGTCCGCTCCAAGATGGCGGCCGCCGCCGGATCAAGTGCCCCAATCCAAGATGGCGCCCCCCAAAGTTCGCCCCCGGGACCCGGACACACCAAAGTGGTGGTGCTTTGTGGCAAGAGAGCACTTTTTATATGCAGTGAGGGAAATAGGTAGCGCGAGCTGCAAGCAAGAATTTAAAAACAGGGGTAAGTAAAACAAATTGTCAAACACAAATACAGAACAAGGAAATGCTAAAATACACAGCGCTAATGCAAGCGCGAGCGCAGCAGTGTGGTATCCAGTAGAGACAGCCGCCACACAAAGGACCGCCTTAAATAGGCGCTCCAATCAGCCCTTAGCGCGCGAGTCCGCTCCAAGATGGCGGCCGCCGCCGGATCAAGTGCCCCAATCCAAGATGGCGCCCCCCAAAGTTCGCCCCCGGGACCCGGACCCACCAAAGTGGTGGTGCTTTGTGGCAAGAGAGCACTTTTTATATGCAGTGAGGGAAATAGGTAGCTCGAGCTGCAAGCAAGAATTTAAAAACAGGGGTAAGTAAAACAAATTGTCAAACACAAATACAGAACAAGGAAATGCTAAAATACACAGCTCTAATGCAAGCGCGAGCGCAGCAGTGTGGTATCCAGTAGAGACAGCCGCCACACAAAGGACCGCCTTAAATAGGCGCTCCAATCAGCCCTTAGCGCGCGAGTCCGCTCCAAGATGGCCGCCGCCGCCGGATCAAGTGCCCCAATCCAAGATGGCGCCCCCCAAAGTTCGCCCCCGGGACCCGGACCCACCAAAGTGGTGGTGATTTGTGGCAAGAGAGCACTTTTTATATGCAGTGCGGGAAATAGGTAGCGCGAGCAGCAAGCAAGAATTTAAAAACAGGGGTAAGTAAAACAAATTGTCAAACACAAATACAGAACAAGGAAATGCTAAAATACACAGCGCTAATGCAAGCGCGAGCGCAGCAGTGTGGTATCCAGTAGTGGTGGCCAGTCTTTCTCTGCTAGCAGGATATCATAACCTTTAGATAGGTTCTCCCAAAAGAGACCTTTTATTTCCCTAGTTTTGTCCCCTTCTATACGTAATGTTATTTCATATAATTAATGGGGCACACTAACTCTGGTGTCTGCAGTTTCCACTTGAATGTATTAATTTGTGTCCACTGTCTCCAGAAGATTCATCAGGATCTTGCGAGCTATGGTCACTTCTGCTGCGCTGTCTAGCATTGTCTGGGCCCATTCTCCGTTCTTGAGTTGTGTCCTCAGAATCCTCTGCATGTTTTCTTTTAATACTGGCTACCTTCTTTTTTGGAAATTGTAATTTTTTACTTTGATGAGCAGGTTCCTTGTCTTTGGACTTGACGCGCTCTTCTTTATGTTCTGACTGTCCTCTTCTTTCCGATTTCTGTGAGGAAGTCTGAAAAGATCGAGAGGGACGTGTATCATTATCTTGATATCTGTCAGGTTTTTCTTAAATTATCCCTATTTCTAAGGTTGTATCTTTTTTCAGAGGGCTCCCGTTGAGATTATTTTTAATAAAGCTCTTTTCAGGATTTTCAGTTAGTTGTGGTTTTAGTGGTTTCCCACCCAAACTATCTCTACCTAATTCTTCATAGGATTTTTCAATTATTCTGACAAGTTCAAAAGGTTGTTCTGCATATCTGTTTCTTTCAATTTTTGGCGGCAGGTTGCACCGTCAATTGTCAGTTGAACTAATTGTCTATATGCTTTTGTTAATTGTTTTAGGTGAACTAAAAGTTCTCCGCTTGACATTTCTTCAATGTCAGGATGTGGTGTATAGCCGGCTAGAACCGGCCATGTGGCTCCTGGTCTACCTAGTTGACCGAGCCTGGTGAAGTGATTTTGATGTTTTAGGGCGCCATTAAACCAGAGCTGGTGCTCTTTGTACGTTAGTGGAATTTCAATGTCCTCGAAAGGAACGTATTCCGTTGGAGATACCTCTATTTTGTAATAGTGGAACTCGTGTGTCACAGCATGTGCTGCTGGAAAATGTATCCAGGAATAGAATACCTCTGTCTGCCGATATTCATGGGCCTCTACCATAAATATGACTGTACCACCTCTTGGTGATACTCCATTATTTATAAGTTTGTAAGTTACACTCTTCCTTACATTGACTGGTATTATTATAGCCTCCGGGTCATCTTGCTGGAGACTTGTGTCCTCCGCTTGACGTTGAGCTGCCAAAGCATCTCTTTCGTCGTCACTTCCCGTCATTTTACTGACTGAAAGGTTTTTTGCGGAGCAAGTTTCAAGGAAACAAAGATTAGGTGCACAATATTTTGGAACACTGTATCCTTCAACGTTGACTAAACCAAAAACTAATACATAGGAATCTCTTCCTACTAAGTTTTGGCGGATATTAACCTTCCACCCACTCCAGACGTCTATTGTAGTATTTACGGGAAAAAGGGGTCTGTGTGAAAAGCATGACTGAGTTACTCTAGTATCTAGCGTTAAATTATCGCCTTACCAAATGTTGGGCGCCATGTAGTGTAGTTCCTATATTCCCAATAGGCTCTGCGCATTGGAATAACATAAACAATAGTTTAGACGTAGGACTTAGGTCGACTAGGTCTCTATTGAATATGTTAGACTTAATTATGAATGCCAGCTAGCTCAGAGGTCACTAAAATCTTTCTTGTGTAAACAGGAAGGTGTTAACTTTCCTGAATAGACAAGAAGGGATTAGTTTCTGACAACCGCATAAACATGACAACTTTGCTCCCTCCAGAATAAGGAGTATATCTCCAGAGTCGCAGAAACAATAGATAACTATTTCACTCAGTCAATCGTGCATGCTTAGTTTCACCAGAAGCGCAGAGAAATAGAGAGACGAGCGTTTTCAATAAAAGAGGGTATTTATTGAACAGTCTTCTTTCTCATGCAAGAGAAGTGAGTTGCCACAATTGCAATACTTGTCATAAAGTAAAGTGCGTACAGTAAAAGGAGTATTATGAAATAATACTGTAAAAGCATGGTATGGTTTCTAAGCCATACGGTATCTAAAATAGATAAAATATATACATAGATAAAACTATGACTAAACGTACTCAACTGGTGCTTCTAAGATACCCCTACCCCGGTGTATCTAACCTAAGTCTAGTACGTGGGAAGGGGTAAGTGAGCTGCAGTTTAAGTTAAGATAGTTTTTGCCAAGAATCTGAATCAAGAATTCTCTAAGGGTCTAATCAGCTCCGTACCTTGGTTATAGAATGAAGGAGGTCTTGTATCTCTCTCTCTCAGGACTCGATCTCCCAGCAACCCGCAAGGGTGACCAGGAAACACTGGAGCTGGATTTCTCGTCAGGAGAAAAGACAGCGTCTCTCTCAGTGCGTCAATGGGAGGGTCGGCTTCCTTCGGCCCTTGCCACAGGAGGGCGTCGGGCAAGTAGATAGTTGATCTACTCCAAACCACCATGTGTTTAGCTAGGGCAGATGCTGGTATATTTATACCTGGAAGGTGCAGAGTTTGACATAAGGTTGGACATAAGACGTCACTAAGAACTCGCAGTTCTTTCAGGACTCCAGGATTTCTAGGACAAATCAATACAGAAGCAGGGGGAATTCCCGGGCTGCTGGAGGCTTGGTTTGTTTAAGAACACGTTGTGCTTTCTAGGAGTCTATTGGAGTAGCCTTGCCGTATTTTTACTGCATTGGCTATGACTTAATATGGATATGATTCTTATGCCTTTATAAGGATATGATTTGTTATAACCACATAAGGGCATAAATCGGGAATATTTCAATAGGGTCCTAGATATGTTTACAACAGCTGAAGACGGCTGTAATGCCATAAACCGGTCCTAGGAAGCTTGAGTCCGGTCCAGGGAAGGCATGGCTTGGCAGTTCGGGCTGGTCTGTTCCCATGAGTCAGAGGGTCAGACTGATTTGCATATGGCCATGTCTGAACTGGGGTGGCGGAGTGGGCTAAAGAATGATGATGGATTAAACCCAGATCTGTTGACTGGGTGTGAGTGTTTGATTGGTTCAGATGCTCCGTCCATCACCACCCCCTTTTGTACCGCTTTGTTCGCCATAAGTTGGCAGGGTATGCTCAGACGTGAGTCCCTTGCTCACTTTGCCACTGGATTCAAGCAAGCCTGGCTGAAGACGGCTGTAATGCTAGAAACCAGTCCTAGGAAGCTTGAGTCCGGTCCAGGGAAGGCATGGCTTGGCAGCTCGGGCTGGACTGTTCCCATGAGGCACAGGGTCAGACTGATTTGCATATGGCCATATCTGAACTGGGGTGGCAGAGTGGGCTAAAGAATGGTGATGGATTAAACCCAGATCTGTTGACTGGGTGTGAGTGTTTGTTTGCTTCAGATGCTCCGTCCATCACCACCCCCTTTTGTACCGCTTTGTTCGCCATAAGTTGGCAGGGTATGCTCAGACGTGAGTCCCTTGCTCACTTTTCCACTGGATTCTAGCAAGCCTGGCTGAAGACGGCTGTAATGCCAGAAACCGGTCCTAGAAAGCTTGAGTCTGGTCTAGGGAAGGCATGGCTTGGCAGTTCGGGCTAGACTGTTCCCATGAGGCACAGGGTCAGACTGATTTGCATATGGCCATGTCTGAACTAGGGTGGCAGAGTGGGCTAAAGAATGGTGATGGATTAAACTCATATCTGTTGACTGGGTGTGAGTGTTTGATTGGTTCAGATGCTCCGTCCATCACCACCCCCTTTTGTACCGCTTTGTTCGCCATAAGTTGGCAGGGTATGCTCAGACGTGAGTCCCTTGCTCACTTTGCCACTGGATTCAAGCAAGCCTGGCTGAAGACGGCTGTAATGCCAGAAACTGGTCCTAGGAAGCTTGTTTCCGGTCCAGGGAAGACATGGCTTGGCAGTTCGGGATGGACTGTTCCCATGAGGGACAGGGTCAGACTGATTTGCATATGGCCATGTCTGAACT
Organism: Lissotriton helveticus; assembly: GCF_964261635.1. Lineage (NCBI taxonomy): Eukaryota > Metazoa > Chordata > Amphibia > Caudata > Salamandridae > Lissotriton > Lissotriton helveticus. The sequence continues at coordinate 12,276,957 of NC_136071.1, forward strand.
GGGGTGGCAGAGTGGGCTAAAGAATGGTGATGGATGAAACCCAGATCTGTTGACTGGGTGTGAGTGTTTGATTGGTTCAGATGCTCCGTCCATCACCACCCCCTTTTGTACCGCTTGGTTATAGAATAGGACGCCAGCCAGCTGGGTTGGGGAGCCAGATGCAGTTCTATCTCCATGGGAGGCAGGTGGACGGAGGAGGAGTTGACCCTCCACATCAATTACCTCAAGCTTCTGGTGGGCTTGTTTGCTATTCAATCCCTCACGAGGGGCAAGATAGCCTGCTGCGTACTATTGAGGATGGACAACACGACGGCAGTGCAATATATCAATCGGTTAGGAGGTTCCCGTTCACGTGCTCTGGCGGAACTAGCCAAGGACTTCTGCATTACTGCCTCCAATGACATATCTCAGTGACGGCAGAATACCTCCCAGGACCAATGAATTCGGCGGCAGATTGTAACTCCAGGTAACTCGGGGACACCAGCAACTGGAGGCTCCACCAGGGACTATTTCAGGCTCTCATGGCACTTTGGGGTCCTTGCCAGGTGGACCTTTTTGCCTCCAGATGGAACACCCAAGTTCCACGCTATATCAGCTGGAGACCGGATCCGGGGGGAGGCGGTGGACGCCTTCTTGCAAGACTGGTAAACAACTCAGGCATGTGCCTTTCCTCCCTTCTTATTTATCCATCGAGTGGTGTCCCAAGCCAGGTGTCAGCGGGCCTGTATGGTGTTGATCACTCTGATCTGGCGCTCACAAGCATGGTTCCCTTCCCTTCTGGAACTTACATGTGCCTCGCCAGTACGTCTCTCAACCTTTGCCAAGATCTTGACGGATCCCCTGGGCCAGCCACATCCTCTCGTCCTCCAGGGCCATCTTCATCTTTGTATTTTGTATTTATTTTATTTGTAAAGCGCTAACATTCATCCTAAAAGGACATCACGGCGCTAAGAAAAAATTACAAGTGATTTAACGGCAGCACTTTGGAAATTATTGATCTGGCCTGGGGAAAAGGAATGTTTTTAATTGTTTCCTAAATGAAAGAAAGCAGTCAGTTGTTCTGAGTTTGTGGGGTAACTCGTTCCATTTTGTTAAAATTCAAAATTTAACAAAATTTAAATTTTGTTAAAATTCCTGGCAGAACTTTTCCAAAAAGGTTTGGCATACTGCACCATCAACTCCTTCAGGTCAGCTATTTCAGCAGGCCATGTTCCGGTGGACAATGTCCCAGAGGGTGAACACCCATGGGTAGGTAAACTCCTCAAGGGTATCAGCATGTCCCGCCCTCCGGAACCCTGATACTCGAGCCTCTGGGACGGCAACCTGGTACTGACATTCTGGTAAGACAACCAATACTTGTCCCAGAATGAGATATCAGCGAAGCTGGCGATGTTGCTCTGTCTCATTTCCTAAGAGAGAGCTTTGGATGTGCGGGCACTAGATCTGTCGGCAAGAATCTTCACCCGAGGGGGTCACTTTCAACATCTCCAGGAGAACAAAGACGAGTACCAGGTCGGTATCTTATCCAACTTTTCTGGATAACCCCAAAATGTGTGTAGTCAGGTGCCTTAAGGCGTATGAAGATATGACTATGGAGGTTTGCCCCCCCAGGAGAACGGCAACTCTTGATTGCCATCAAAAAGCTTTACAAGGCTGTGTCCTCCTCGACCATTGCCAGATGGGTAAGATGGGTCTGACAGAGGCCGGCATTGATGTCACCGATTTTGGAGCTCACGCAATCAGGGGTGCTATGGACTCCAAAGCAGTCAAGGTAGGGAGTACTCTTTGATATCATGAATGCAGGAGCTTGGTCTTTGGAATCCACTTTCAAAAGATTTCATTTTAAACCAATCTATGACACAGCCGCACTGGTGGTAAGTAAGCTTTAAACATACATAATCCTCGCCTCTGGTCCTGACATAGAATGAAAAATGTCCTAGTTAACATGAACATTTTTTTCATTTTTATTAAGGATGTGGAGGCGAGGATTATCCCCCCCCCCCCCCCCCCCATGTACCCCCATAATACTCGCCCTTGGATGAGAAAATGGTTTAACTCTATAATATGCTGGAATTTACTGATTTAGACTCCATGTCTCACAGGAAAGTACTTGTCTCTTACTTAATTTTCAGCAGTCTGTTATTTTGCCTGTGGTGCCAAATAATTTGCTTTTTCACTTATCCATAACAGATGTTAAGTTACATGATATTTGACAATGGTAATTGCTCTCATGGAAGTAAGGGGCTAAGGATGTAATGTGAGAGAGTGCCATCTTTCTTGCATTGATATGCCCCCACTTTTTGCTGAACTGCTGATGTGCTTTGATTGAGTGTGCACTGGGCTCCTGCCAACCAGGTACCCAGGGCCTGTGTTCCTTCCCTAAAACTATGCTGAAATGAAGAGACCCAATTGGCATCTGTGGCCACCTGTCAGCCCCTAGTAAATGGTACCTTAGGTATCCAGGGCATGGTGACCAGAGAAGACCCCTGAGTGCTGCAGCAATTATGGTGCCGCCCTCAGGGGCCATGTAACCTGACACCCACACACTGCCTTTTCAGGCTGAGTGTCTAAGTACAGAACTAAAAAAAGAGTCGACATGGCATCCATCCCTGTGTGCCATGCCCACAGAACCCACTTCCCTGGCATACTTCAGCCACCCCTCTAGCTGGGTGCCCTATGCCCGAGGTGTGGGCACAGGTGCATGAGCCCTGTGCCCCTACAGTACCCAGGGCCATTCCTGGGCACTGTAAGTGCAGTGTTGCCATTAAGAGTATATGGTGCTGGGAGGTTGTCACTACGAACTCCACAGCACCATAATGGCTACATTGAAGACTGACAAGTTTGGTACCAAACTTCTCAGCACATTAAACCCGCACTGATGCCAGTGTGAGATTTAATGTAAAATGCACCAGAGGGTCTGAAAACCTAACCGTAAATCCACGTCTGGGCTGAGTGGCTTCAGAGGCTGCCACACAGCAGACATGTTGCTGGACCCTGGGTGGAGAGCCCCCCGCTCTCCTGGGCCTGCAACAATGCACACCCTGGGCGAGGTGCTATGTCTCCTCCCCCAGGATGGACAGGGGGAAGCTTCAAAGGCATGCCGCCTCTGTGAGCTTCCCCAGACCATTTGCTGTACCCAGCAACCAGCCCCTCACCAGGCCTACCCCCACTCTGGTGGGAAGACTGGCGGGAAAACCTACGTCAGGAAGGGGGGTGTGCTAGCCTGTGCCAACCCCACCCCTCAGGTGGGGGAGGCAAGGTGAAGCACGACCCCGGGCCCCAGCCATCTTGTAGATGGGGAGCCCTGCCCAATCCCAGCCAGGCCCCTGCCCCCCTCCCACAGGAGAGGAGCAGGCTAGGGGGTGTACCCATTGGTCCCTGCCCTTGCCATACCTGTAACACCCCTAAATTCAGAATTTAGGGGCTCCCTGAACCTTCCTTCCTCAGATTCCGATACCAAAAAGAAGAAAGAAGATCAAGAGGAATAAGACCCGCCGCGCAGCTGTTAACAACAGGACAACAACAACTGACTCGGCCCCAGCCATACCGGCCTGTTGATCCTGGAACCTGCTCCTGCCCAAACCCGGCGACTCCCGTGGACAGCAACCTTGGGACACCCAGAGGACCTGCCTGCCTTGACCCTCTCGAAGATTGGAACTCCCATCAGCAGAGGCTCTGCTGCAACAACCCACCTGGTGCCAGCCAGGAAGCTCCGGACCAGCCCACTCTGCACCAGCCGAGCCCGGGCCGGGCCCAACCGAACCAAGACCTCGAGGACGTCCCCCCGGGGACTGGGACCCAAAGTCAAGTGCCCAAAGACCCTCCTCGACGAACCAGACGACGCCTGCAGACTCAGAACCATGGGCCACCCCAACCGCGACCAGCCGAGGGTAAGCTTTTCCGACACCCAAAGACACCTCTGCACCCGGCGCCCTACAGCACCCTGTGCCTCCCTTTGGGGTACCTATCTGTGCTCCAACATCCAAACTTAACGTACCTCTTGAAGTGCTGGTCGCTCCTGGAGAGTCTCCGCCCCCGAGCCTGCAACCTTTGTTCCTTTTTGACCGTTTTCATTGGATAACATTGAGCGTCCCACGGCTCAAAAGCACCCTGCACCCAGCCGCCCGAGTGCCGCTGGCTGTGCCATCTTTGTCCTATCCTACTTCCCCCTTTGCCCTGAGCAAGTGACCAGGAGCCCAGCTCCCACAGCCGCGTGGCCTGCTAGCCAGCAGCCACCAACCGAAGGCCCCCTTTCCCTCATTGGATATCATTAGGCCTAACTACTTCTTCACCCGACCGCCCCTGTGCTGCTGGGTCTGAACTAACTGTACTCACCTGACCCTGGGGGACCCCTGAGTCTATGCCCAGAACCTTCACTTCACCAGCCAAGTACTCACCTGGTAACCGGTAACTCACTTACCTGCCATTGGATAACATTGGAAAATTTTGACTAAAAAATATTCTAAGTGTGAAGTTTTGGAAACTAAAAATATTCATATAAAATCATCCGAATTCCGAAGTACTCACCTGTGATCAGGGGAGAAGCCAGTACTGTAACTTGCAGACCAGTATTGAATCGCTAAAGTAATCCTGACCGGTATTACCAGTAACCTGCATTTTCTCCATAGGAATCCATTATATGCTTTTCTATGAAATTTCTTCTGTCTACTTTTGAAAACTTGAAATATTCTTTAAAAATCGCACGAAATACTGAAATGCAATTACTTACCTGTTTTGAGTTGAGACCCAAGTGCTGGCCCTAGGAGACCAGTGCTGGATTACAAAAGTAACAAGATCATACTTTACCTGCAACCTGAATTTTCTCCCATTGGATAACAGTGCCAGATTTCCTTTGAAAAGTTTCTAAGTGTGAACTTTTAAAACAGCTTTATATTCATGAAAATTCACTACAGTAACTAAAACGTTTTTGCTAACTTGGTTTCAGCTTAGACCTCAGGACTGAATTTAGGGTCCAGTCCTGGAACTACTCAAGTAATCTACAAAGTAATCAACTCTACTTATATGAGCAAAACCCATTGAGCTCAATGCTAAAGTGTGTTTAGAATTGTGTTGCCTACTGCAACTTCTGCATCTATTGTGCTCACAAACTTATTGCTTCCTTGCAAAGTAACTACATGAGAGTATTCATATCTAAGTAAAGTATATTTTGATACCGCTTGGTTCTAAAAATAAAACATCTATATAAAAAAACAATTGGCCTGGAGTTCAGTCTTTGAGTGTGTGAAATCCTTTGCTGACTGAGTGAGTGCAACAAATGCTTTACACTGCCCTCTGGTACTGCCTTACTGCTCGACCAAGCTGCCACTTTGGAGAATAAGGTCACACCTGGCTTTAACCTCTGTTATACCTCTGGGGTTTGTGGACTCTATACACACTGTACTTCATTATTGTCCAGTATATATAGAGCCACTTTCTCACATGTAATTATTAGAGTTATTCTCTCCTCTAGTTGTAATGTTGTAATCGGTTGTATCATACTTGATGAAGGATATGAGTATGTGGGAAGTATTAACGTTTGTTCCCATATCCTCTTATGTTCAGACTCAAAGACGGAATGATGTCAGCATGCTTCACTTACTTCATACTATGGTATGCTCTATGTTATGTAGCCTCTCAGACTGTCTGTTACTTGAGGTGGCAATTGGTGGCCATGGTTACTCCCTGTGGTTCATGAGAGTTGTAGTATTGTTGCAGCGTTTTTTACTTTTACCTTTGAACTTGCTGTGAATAAAGAGTGAAGAAAGAAATGCATAATCCTCGCCTCCGCGTCCTAAATAGAATTGAGACTTTCCTTCATATTAACTAGTAACATTTTCAGTTTCCTTCACTATAGTGAGGAACTTTCTAATGTTGTAGGTCGAGCCTAGCTCTGAGAGGCATGCTGTATTAGAGTATGCACTGGAAGCCCGGCCCACTCTCAGCCCATATTTGTCATTGGCTTGTGTCATTTTCCTTCGTAGTTCTATGTCAGGACTGGAGGCGAGGATTATGCATCACTTTCTTCACTCTTTATTAACAGCACATTCAAAGAATAAAGAAAAAAAACACATCAACGAACTACAACTCCCATGAACACTGGGAGTAACCAAGGCCACCAGCAGTCCAATCACATAACAGTCCGATAGTCCATATATTATAGGAGGCGTCATAGTCCTTCCTCTTTCTTCACTGCTGGTGTTAGACCTGACACCTTTTGGCGTGGTTCTTCCCCCATCTTTTTGCCTCTGACTCATGTGTTTTGATGCTGTGCTGGATTTCGTTTTTGCTGATTTAGATGTTTTGGACACTCTGCCACTGCTGATCAGTGTCAGAGTGTAAGTGCTCCTTCTGTAAATTGTGATATTGATTGAGTATACCTAATTGGCATATTTGTATCACCACGAAGTCCCTAGTAGAGGGCACTGTGTGTGCCAGGGCTGGTGATGACAAATGCTGCTAGTGGGCCTGCAGCGCAGATTGCGCCACCCACATGAGTAGCTTTAAAATGGTGACTCAGGCCTGCCAGCGCAGGGCCTGTGTGCAGTCAGTGACTGCCATGTCAGCCTGGCCAGTGTCCCCACTGGCTAGGCCTAATCCTTCCCTGTCTGTGCACATCAGTCACCCCTATGGAAGGCTCAAGGTACCCCCCTGGGCAGGGTGCAGTGTATGGATAAGGTAGAGCATGTGCTAGTGCAGGTACTATGCTCTGGTAGTGGGCTACAGCCATTTTGTGTGCTCACTGCTGTAAGGCTATCTTGCTCCATAGAGTAACATGGAGGGGGGCTGGGCCCATGTGATACCAGCCTATCTCCCCATAGGAACAAGATGGGACATAAGTGAAAGATATCCCTGGACTCAGAATTTAATGACACATCTTTTAGTGAAGGGTGTTTTTAAATCCTGGGTTGGAGAATAGCCCTTTTAGAAAGTGGCTATTCTCTTGTCTAAACCTTTCTGTGTGCCTGGGTTTGTGGAATGTCTGCCTGGTCTGGATGTGACAGGAAGGGGCTGCAGAGCCCCAGAGGAGAGGGTCGGAGCCATCCCGGGGATGAAAGGGCACATCTGCCTGCTTGGGAGGAGGGAGGAAGGAATGCCAGATAAGTGCTGGGCTGTGCCTGCCTACCTCCCCCACATTCGCTCTCTCCTGGTGGTCAACTGACCCCCCTGGCCCTGAAGCTGACAGGAAGAAGAAAGCCAGAGACACCTCAGTGCTCCGCAACCCCCAGAACTGGTTTAGACTGGACCCAGGGCCTCCATGCACCAAGAACTTCAAAGACATTGGGGGTATAAGGAAAGGACCCCTGTCTGCAGAAAGTTAGATTCTGAAATTCTGCAAGCAAGAAGGAACCCTCGCTGGAAGGAGGACAGCTAGAGAACTGAAGGAAGACTGCCTTGCTGTGTGCTGTGTCTACATCTGAATCTCCAAGGGCCTGAGAAGAGCTGGCCTCCTGCTTGGAACCCAGGGCTAAAGGTTCCTAAAGCTATCCCAGGAAACAGCTGCAAAATCGTGCTGTTGGGACCCGGGACGCGTGGTGCTGGACTGTGGAGCGTGAGGAGGAGATCGGTGTGCTCATCGGCACATTAATCGTGAGGGTTGGAGGCTTGTGGAGCCTCCCCTCGTGAAATCTGCTCCCAGGTGGTGGCAAGGTCGAGAGGGGGGTCTAGTTCTGACCAGCGCCCCTTTAAAACCCTTTGCCGCCAAATCACCGTCGCAGCCCGGGGCCAGGATCACCCCTGGAAGTTGCTGTTCGTGACCAGGAGCGGCCGCGGCGAAGAACGAAGCCGCCGCGACCCCATTGGCTGAGGGAGCCGAGCCCCCTCACTAACGCCGCGACGGGATTGGCCCGCGCGGCGCAGCGTCATCAGGTGTGGTGTGCCGTGATTGGCTGAGCCCGCGGAGCGTCATCGGCGAGGCCGCGCTGCCATTCGTTGGCGGCCTCGCGCTCAGAGGGGCTCGACTGAGGGCCGCGACCGGATTGGCTCCCGTCGTCAAGGACCTCGTCTGCCTGAGTAATCACCGCCGGGACCGGGGAAGACTGACCCGACCTCGCCGAGGGACCTGAAAGAGTGCTCCAGCCCCCGGCCTGCCGTCTCTGCTCCCCGCTGCTCCCTGGAGAACCGAGAGCGGGCGGTGGAGCGTCCTGAGACCGGCCGGGCTGGAGCGCTAGTGAGCGCTCGCTGCGAGGTGCGCCTGGAGGGGAATCCCCCCTCCCAACAGCATTGCGGTGAGACGCGCTAGAGGCGCGAAGGGTCCCTGGCGCTAGGGGCCGAGGCCTGTTGATGTTATAAAACCTTGGCATGATCATTGGCTCGTTTTGAGAGCGAGTGGCATATAAATCAGTGGCCATATTTTTGAGTGCTGATTTAAGAGACTAGAGACATTTGTTTTGAGAACTTCCTGAAATTAAGAAAGACCAATTAAGAATTAAGTGCAACCTTGTTCTAGATGAAGTGTTTACCGTGCAACCTTTAAACTAGAAATGCTATCTGTTCTAAAGAATTGGTTATCGTGCAACTGCTTGATTTACCTTGCTGAAACTAGATAAAGTTATATTTTATATATACTTACCTGTGTGGTCTCAGTTTGTGGTGGATTGGGAATTGCTGTTGTGTTAAGTGCAAATGTTATCCACATTGTCTCCGAGTTTAGCCTAGACTGCTCGCGCCATGCTACCTAGAGGGTGAGCAGGGGTTATCTCAGAGGGTTATTCCGTTGCCCTGACCGGAGCTAGGGGTCCCTACTTGGGCCAAGGTACTTACCTTTGCCAACCAGAGACTCCCGGTTCTAACATTGGTGGCTCGCGGTGCGGATTTTGAACTAATAATTGCACTTGACCGGCAGTAGTTTCTTGTACATCACTAGTCTAGTTTAGCGGAACAGGTTGCGCAGGATTTTTTCTTTTTGGTGAAACCTTTTTAGTTGAAAAAGGGGTAGGAAGCATCATGTCTCGGAAAGCGCCAAGCGTGAATGGAGACGTGGAGGTGGAATTTGAAATCCAGAAGTTGTTAACCTATAACAAGGAGCAACTGAGAAAGGTCTGCAAACAGCTTGAATGCCCAGTGAGGGGCGGCGCAAATAAGGAAGAGCTACAGACAGCTCTGAGGGCCTGGTGGGAGGCCAAACATGGTGTCCCAGAAGCTCCTATGGAAGAGGGTGGCGCACAGGAGATTGGGTTTTGGCCCAGTGAATTGCCAGTGGCGAAGCCAGCGTCTAGGGCCGGCAGCACCCACTCCAGTAGGAATATTTCTCCAGAGGAAGTGGAGGAGAATCAGAGAACTAGGGCCCATGAGATTGAGCTTTTGAAACTCAGAGCGGACGCCGATGAGAAGAAACTGCGCCTGGAAATTGAGAGAGAGGCGCAGGAGAGAGCGGCGCAGGAGAGAAGGGATGCTCTCGCTTTGGAGGAGAAGAAGCTCGACTTGGCTCATGAGAGGGGCATGAAGGAATTGGCCATCAAATATAAAGAGAGGGTGCCCAGTTCTAATGGTGGCAGCGCACAACCAGTACAGGCGGGTAAGGTATACATACCAAAGGATCTGGTACAGAATTATCAGAGGGGTGATGATATTTATGCGTGGTTTAGAGCGTATGAACTAGCCCTAAGGATGAATGAAGTGCCTGAGAAGAATTGGGGAGCAGGATTGTGGAAGCATTTTGAGGCCTCTGGGAGGGATGTTTTGGCACCCTTAGAAGCAGAGGATGCTTTGTCCTACTCCGCCATGAAGGAGGCTTTGTGCCTCAGGTATGGGCTCACTGCTGAACAGTACCGCCAGAGGTTTAGGAACTTCAAGAAGCTTGATTCAAGTACTTGGGTGGAGTGTGTGAGTATGTACACGCGTGCACTGGAAGGTTGGATGAAGGGCAGCAAAGTTACTGATTATGTGGGGTTGTGTCACTTGATTAGTAGGGAGCACTTAAGTAGTTTGTGTGTCCCAGAGCTGCGCCAGCATCTTTTGGATAGTAAGTTAACTGATCCCAGTGAGCTTGCTAAAGAGGCGGACCGGTGGACTAGCACCAGGGTCCACAAGGGGGTGGTAAGTACCCCAGCCAAGGGTGGACAGGGTCCCCAGCAGAAGAGTGGGGGGGACACGGGTAATCAAAAGGAGTCTTCTAAAGGGCCCCAAACTGGTTCCCAGGAGAAGGTGTCTCAACCCCCCAAGTCTAAGAAGTCCTGGCCCCGTAAGGGCAAGCAGGACAACAGGCCCCCGCCTACCTGCTTTACATGTGGGGAGGTGGGGCACATTGCCCCCAAATGTCCAAAGAAACCTCCAGCACCCTCTGGTGCTCCAGCACCGGCATTGGCCAGTGTAGCTTTGGGAGGGGATTTGATCTCTAGTGGGGAGGAAGGGTTAGCAGTGATGACCCTTGTCTCTTTAGGAGACCGAGAGATGGCCCAGGAAACCTTGCTGCCCCAAAACACTAAGAAATACGGGCAGAAGGTGACCATCAATGGACAGGTGGTGGAGGCTCTGAGAGACACAGGGGCCAGCGTGACATCTGTTAGGTGTCAGTGGGTGTCTGAAGAGCAAATTGTTCCCCAGGTACTCCGGCCTGTGGTGGCAGCTGACAGTTCAGTGCGCTACTGCAGGCTGGCGAAAGTTCCATTTGAATGGGGAGGAGTCTCCGGTATTTTGGAGATTGTAGTAAGTGATGCCTTGCCTGTAGATTGTCTATTAGGTAATGACCTGGAGAGCTCCCCCTGGAAAGAGGTGGAGCACAGGACTCACTTGGAGATGTTGGGTTTGCCTGCGTGGATCTGTGTGTCCACCCGTGCAATGACAGCAAGAGAGGGCGGTCTAACAGAGCTGGAGCCTGGAAAAATGGCCCAGGGACCTGCCAAGAGAGGAAGGGGTAGAGGGCGCGGGAAACCGGCCCCCACTGTTCCCACGGTCCAGGAGGAGGCAGACCCGGAAGGGGATGCCCTGGAACCTACAGGGGAGCAGGTGGCCGAACTAGGGGAATTGCCTGAGCTGTCCCAGTGGCAGCAAGAGGGTGGTCCCTCCAGGGAGGAATTCTGCCAGGCTCAGAAGGAGTGCCCTTCTCTCATTGGTGTGCGGCAGCAGGCTGCTGACCAGGCCGCAGGCCTGGGGTCCAAGGAGCATTTGATCTATTGGGAGGATGACTTACTTTATAGTGAGCCTAAGTTCGCTGAGCCCGGCGCAGCCCGTGTGCTGGTGGTACCGGAGCGCTTCAGGAACTTCCTACTGGGTCTGGCTCATGACGTGCCTCTCGCAGGACATCTGGGGCAAGACAAGACCTATCACAGGCTTGTCACCCATTTCTACTGGCCCCAGATGAAGACGCACGTCTCTGCCTTTTGTAAGTCTTGTCAGACTTGTCAGGCCAGTGGCAAGAGTGGAGGGAAGCGCGTGGCACCCCTCCAACCCTTTCCCGTGGTGAGCACCCCTTTTGAGCGGGTGGGCATTGACATCGTGGGGCCCCTGGATCCCAAGACAGCCCTAGGCAACAGGTTTATCCTGGTCTTGGTGGACCATGCCACTCGGTACCCGGAAGCCCTTCCGCTCAGGACAGTCACCGCCCCAGTGGTGGGCCGTGCCCTGATGGGGATCTTTTCCCGGGTGGGATTTCCGAAGGAGGTCGTTTCGGACCGCGGGACAAACTTCATTTCTAAATATATGAAGTCCCTGTGGAGTGAGTGTGGGGTGACATACAAATTCACCACTCCTTACCACCCTCAAGGAAATGGTTTGGTTGAGAGATTCAACCGCACATTGAAGGGCATGATTATGGGCCTGGAAGAGCCCATGAGGCGGAAATGGGATGTCTTGTTGCCATGCCTGTTGTTTGCCTACAGGGAGGTGCCTCAGAAATCATTAGGGTTCAGTCCCTTTGAGTTGCTGTATGGCCACCCTGTCAGAGGGCCTCTGGCTCTGGTGAAGGAGGGGTGGGAGAAATCCCGTGGGAAAACCCCTCAGGATGTGTTCAGCTATGTGCTGGCCATTCGCAACCAGACCAAGCGCTTCAGGAAGCTCGCTCAAGAGAACCTGGAGGCTAGCCAGGAGGAAATGAAGAGGTGGTATGACCAGAACACTTCTCTGGTTGAGTTCCAACCTGGTCAGAAGGTGTGGGTGATGGCGCCAGTGGAGCCTTGTGCGCTCCGTGACAAGTGGTCTGGCCCATATGAGGTGGTGGAGCGCAAGAGCGAGGTTACCTATTTGGTTAACCTGAAGACTCCCAGGCAGCCCCTGAGAGTGCTACATGTGAACCGCCTCAAACCCCACTTTGAGAGAACTGAAGTGACTATGCTCATGGCTACAGATGTTGGAGGGGAGGAGGATAGTGATCCTCTCCCTGACCTCCTGGCAGTCAAGGAGCAAGATGGGTCAGTGGATGGTGTGGTCCTCTCCCCCACCCTGACCCCAGAACAGCAGGAGGACTGTCGCCGAGTCTTGGGTCAGTTCGCCCCACTGTTCTCCCTGACCCCAGGTGTCACCACATGGTGCGTCCACGACGTGGACACTGGAGACAGCATGCCTGTGAAACAGAAGTTTTACAGGGTGGCTGACAAGGTCAGAGCTAGCATCAAGGAAGAAGTTTCCAAGATGTTGGCGCTTGGGGTTATTGAGCCCTCCAGCAGCCCCTGGGCTAGCCCAGTGGTCTTAGTGCCTAAGAAAGCTGCTACCCCCGGTGGCACCCCAGAACTTCGGTTCTGCGTGGACTACCGTGGGCTCAATGCGGTCACGAAGACTGACGCGCACCCCATCCCCAGAGCTGATGAGCTGGTGGATCGGTTGGGAGCTGCCCAGTACCTGAGTACTTTTGATTTGACTTCAGGGTACTGGCAGATTGCCTTAACTGACGGGGCAAAGGAGAGGTCAGCATTTTCAACGCCAGAAGGACACTTCCAGTTTCGTGTCATGCCCTTTGGGTTGAAAAATGCCCCCGCCACATTTCAGAGATTGGTCAACCAGGTACTGGCAGGGCTGGAGCAGTTCAGCGCAGCCTACCTGGATGACATTGCGGTGTTCAGCTCCACTTGGGAGGAACACCTGCAACACCTCACTGAAGTGTTGAAGGCTCTGCAGAAGGCAGGCCTCACTATCAAGGCCAGTAAATGCCAGATAGGGCAGGGATCTGTGGTGTACTTGGGACACCAGGTGGGGAGCGGCAAGGTGGCGCCCCTACAGGCGAAGATTGATACCATTCTGGCTTGGGAACCCCCCAAGACCCAGACTGAGGTGAGAGCCTTTCTAGGTCTCACCGGGTATTACAGACGGTTTGTCAAGGGCTATGGCACCATTGTGGCCCCTTTGACAGAGCTGACATCTAGGAATCAGCCCAGGAAAGTGAATTGGACTGAGGCCTGTCAAACTGCTTTTGACACCCTCAAAACTGCCATGTGCACAGCACCGGTGCTTAAGGCACCTGACTTTTCAAGTGAGTTCATTGTGCAAACTGACGCTTCAGAGCAAGGCGTGGGAGCAGTGCTCTCACAGATCAATGACGAGGGAGGAGACCAACCTGTGGCTTTCATTAGCCGGAGGCTGATCCCCAGGGAACAAAAATGGAGTGCCATTGAAAGAGAAGCTTTCGCTGTGGTCTGGGCTCTGAAGAAGCTGAGGCCCTACCTGTTTGGGACTCACTTCCGTGTTCAGACCGACCACAGGCCCCTCAGATGGTTAATGCAGATGAGGGGTGAGAATCCAAAATTGTTGAGGTGGTCCATTTCCCTACAGGGGATGGATTTTACGGTGGAACACCGCCCTGGTACAGAACACGCCAATGCTGACGGTCTGTCCAGATTCTTCCGCCTTAGTGATGAGGACTCCCAAGAGGTTGGGTAGTTCTCCCCACTTTCAGCTGGAGGGGACACGTGTTAGACCTGACACCTTTTGGCGTGGTTCTTCCCCCATCTTTTTGCCTCTGACTCATGTGTTTTGATGCTGTGCTGGATTTCGTTTTTGCTGATTTAGATGTTTTGGACACTCTGCCACTGCTGATCAGTGTCAGAGTGTAAGTGCTCCTTCTGTAAATTGTGATATTGATTGAGTATACCTAATTGGCATATTTGTATCACCACGAAGTCCCTAGTAGAGGGCACTGTGTGTGCCAGGGCTGGTGATGACAAATGCTGCTAGTGGGCCTGCAGCGCAGATTGCGCCACCCACATGAGTAGCTTTAAAATGGTGACTCAGGCCTGCCAGCGCAGGGCCTGTGTGCAGTCAGTGACTGCCATGTCAGCCTGGCCAGTGTCCCCACTGGCTAGGCCTAATCCTTCCCTGTCTGTGCACATCAGTCACCCCTATGGAAGGCTCAAGGTACCCCCCTGGGCAGGGTGCAGTGTATGGATAAGGTAGAGCATGTGCTAGTGCAGGTACTATGCTCTGGTAGTGGGCTACAGCCATTTTGTGTGCTCACTGCTGTAAGGCTATCTTGCTCCATAGAGTAACATGGAGGGGGGCTGGGCCCATGTGATACCAGCCTATCTCCCCATAGGAACAAGATGGGACATAAGTGAAAGATATCCCTGGACTCAGAATTTAATGACACATCTTTTAGTGAAGGGTGTTTTTAAATCCTGGGTTGGAGAATAGCCCTTTTAGAAAGTGGCTATTCTCTTGTCTAAACCTTTCTGTGTGCCTGGGTTTGTGGAATGTCTGCCTGGTCTGGATGTGACAGGAAGGGGCTGCAGAGCCCCAGAGGAGAGGGTCGGAGCCATCCCGGGGATGAAAGGGCACATCTGCCTGCTTGGGAGGAGGGAGGAAGGAATGCCAGATAAGTGCTGGGCTGTGCCTGCCTACCTCCCCCACATTCGCTCTCTCTTGGTGGTCAACTGACCCCCCTGGCCCTGAAGCTGACAGGAAGAAGAAAGCCAGAGACACCTCAGTGCTCCGCAACCCCCAGAACTGGTTTAGACTGGACCCAGGGCCTCCATGCACCAAGAACTTTAAAGACATTGGGGGTATAAGGAAAGGACCCCTGTCTGCAGAAAGTTAGATTCTGAAATTCTGCAAGCAAGAAGGAACCCTCGCTGGAAGGAGGACAGCTAGAGAACTGAAGGAAGACTGCCTTGCTGTGTGCTGTGTCTACATCTGAATCTCCAAGGGCCTGAGAAGAGCTGGCCTCCTGCTTGGAACCCAGGGCTAAAGGTTCCTAAAGCTATCCCAGGAAACAGCTGCAAAATCGTGCTGTTGGGACCCGGGACGCGTGGTGCTGGACTGTGGAGCGTGAGGAGGAGATCGGTGTGCTCATCGGCACATTAATCGTGAGGGTTGGAGGCTTGTGGAGCCTCCCCTCGTGAAATCTGCTCCCAGGTGGTGGCAAGGTCGAGAGGGGGGTCTAGTTCTGACCAGCGCCCCTTTAAAACCCTTTGCCGCCAAATCACCGTCGCAGCCCGGGGCCAGGATCACCCCTGGAAGTTGCTGTTCGTGACCAGGAGCGGCCGCGGCGAAGAACGAAGCCGCCGCGACCCCATTGGCTGAGGGAGCCGAGCCCCCTCACTAACGCCGCGACGGGATTGGCCCGCGCGGCGCAGCGTCATCAGGTGTGGTGTGCCGTGATTGGCTGAGCCCGCGGAGCGTCATCGGCGAGGCCGCGCTGCCATTCGTTGGCGGCCTCGCGCTCAGAGGGGCTCGACTGAGGGCCGCGACCGGATTGGCTCCCGTCGTCAAGGACCTCGTCTGCCTGAGTAATCACCGCCGGGACCGGGGAAGACTGACCCGACCTCGCCGAGGGACCTGAAAGAGTGCTCCAGCCCCCGGCCTGCCGTCTCTGCTCCCCGCTGCTCCCTGGAGAACCGAGAGCGGGCGGTGGAGCGTCCTGAGACCGGCCGGGCTGGAGCGCTAGTGAGCGCTCGCTGCGAGGTGCGCCTGGAGGGGAATCCCCCCTCCCAACAGCATTGCGGTGAGACGCGCTAGAGGCGCGAAGGGTCCCTGGCGCTAGGGGCCGAGGCCTGTTGATGTTATAAAACCTTGGCATGATCATTGGCTCGTTTTGAGAGCGAGTGGCATATAAATCAGTGGCCATATTTTTGAGTGCTGATTTAAGAGACTAGAGACATTTGTTTTGAGAACTTCCTGAAATTAAGAAAGACCAATTAAGAATTAAGTGCAACCTTGTTCTAGATGAAGTGTTTACCGTGCAACCTTTAAACTAGAAATGCTATCTGTTCTAAAGAATTGGTTATCGTGCAACTGCTTGATTTACCTTGCTGAAACTAGATAAAGTTATATTTTATATATACTTACCTGTGTGGTCTCAGTTTGTGGTGGATTGGGAATTGCTGTTGTGTTAAGTGCAAATGTTATCCACATTGTCTCCGAGTTTAGCCTAGACTGCTCGCGCCATGCTACCTAGAGGGTGAGCAGGGGTTATCTCAGAGGGTTATTCCGTTGCCCTGACCGGAGCTAGGGGTCCCTACTTGGGCCAAGGTACTTACCTTTGCCAACCAGAGACTCCCGGTTCTAACAGCTGGCTCATCATTTAAGTCCATTCATGCCTTCTTCCTGACATAAGGCGGTTATAATATAGGACTTATCTGGCGTTTGCGTTGTAATGTAGAGAATTGTCAACTGTTTGCTTTTTTGTGGCAATGCTCTGCGAGCACTTAATTGTAAGTGGTTTTCACCCGCTTCTTAACCGGGCGGCACTCTCTCTGACCCGAGCATGTCAGTTTCTGGCTCCCGCGCGGGTGCTCTAGGTGGCACTCTTTTGTGCCTCGAACGTGCTTCAAATGCACCAAATAGCAGCTTGCTGCGCTCCAGTTGTTGCGTTGCGCTTGGGGAAGTTGAGCGGCAGCCCGCTCATGCCTACTCCCCCCTAACCCTCGACTGACCCCGCGCTGCGGTAGGTTCTACAAGCATTGCCCATTTGCATAATTCTAATTTCCGCGTTTCTGCACGACAGTCAAGGGATTTTTCTGGGGCTACTGCCGTAGCCGTCCAAAGCAGGATCCCTGAAGGAGTACCAGCAAGGGGGCTGTCCACAGTAATAAAAGGGCGTATTTTTGGTCTTCAAAGGCTCCTGTCTCCTGTGAATGCAGCCCCAGCGGAACCACGATTATGCACCCTCTCGCTCCTCTGAGGAGGATTGGGCCCCCAACTGCACCTTCCTGCAGGGGTGGACAAGCTCCTTTCTTGGGCCATTTCCCGGGTCCTGGCCCTCTAGCAGGAGAGTGTTGATAAATTGTCTGCCCAGGTCATCAAGGGCACGGGGATACTGGGAGATGGGGGCTGGGCGTAGTGGGGTGACCCAGATTCATCCAATGATGAGGGGCACCTTGAAGGCTTCAGTCGGCTGACTGAAGTCTTTCACAAGAATGAACGAACGCTTAAAGAGGCACCCTACAGGGAGGAAGAGTTACCCGGGGTTACCAGCAACAAGGTCACGACAGATTTCAATCCCCGAAGAGGGGTTCCCCTACATGGGGAGGGTGATTTTGAGGAAGAAGAAGGTTCCTCTGATGAGACACAAGAATCAGGCAGGTTTTGGCGCTCGCAGCTATCCAACTACGATCCTTGTGATGGGGATAGTGCCCCTTCTGATAGTTTGACCCGGAAGGTATTTTTAGGCCACGTTCTGCGGACTGGGTATCTGACAGGAAGGTGGCTGAGTATGTGGGAAAAAACATCGATCAGACAACTGCTAGGCAAGGAGGTGAGGGCCTGCCTCAGGTCAGAATGTCCCCGACTATCAATGGCCGACAGGGTCACCGCTACCCCAGAGATAGACACTAAGCTGTACACCTTCTTTGGTAAATATATGAGGGACCCCAAGAAGGGATCAAAAGATCATGGAGGGCCTGCCAGGACAAACTCCTGGATGTGGTGGGACCTTAAACTAAATTCATAGAGCTGGCAGAGCGGTCCAGGGAGTCAGGTCAGCCCCTTCCCACGGACGAACTGGCGAGGTGGGTGCAGAGGGCGGTATGCCTTTTGGGCAACGTCAACTGCGCCCTCTCCGCAGAACATTGTCACTCCCTCCTTCTAAAGGTAGACCCTAAGTTGGACGGAACTCTCAGCCTCAGAGGCAGGTCCTGTGGCCCAGAACTCCCTCTTCGGCGACTCCTCCGTCAAGGAGCTAGGGACGTTTGTGTCGACATTCTCAGCTCCAGACAAGGCACAGACGTCAATGAAAAAAAATCTTTCCTGGAAAGGTTTTTGGCAGGCCAGAAGAGGCAGGGTCGCTCTTTCGGCTGCCAATCATATCAAGGCCCTAACAGAGCACAGGCAAGAAGAAACAATGGAGGGCAGGACAGGGAGCAAGGAACCTTCTACCCCTCCCGTGGCGGAAAAGGCAGGAATAACCATTGCGGCGGAGGGGCCTGCAACAACGCCAGCGTATACAGTGGTAAGCACCAGTCTGTTAAGACCTCTTCATTTGGGAGGGAGAATACGCATGTTTTCTCACAAAAGGGAAGAGATCCCTTTAGACCTTTGGGTTCTGGAGACTGTAAGGGGGTACCACATAGAGTTCTACAGAACTCCGGTGCAAACAGTCAAACCCCGTCCACTGGTCTTTTCCTCTCAGGACAAACCCCTTATAGATCGGGAGGTCCAGGACCTTGTGACAAAAGGGGCAATTTGACTCTCAGAGATGCATCCCGGGCGGTTCCTAAGCAACCTATTTTTAGTGGAAAAGAAGGACAAGGGCTTCCGCCCCGTCATCAACCCCAGGTCTTTCAACGAATGGCTGATTTACCGCCACTTCTAGATGGAGAGGATTCACCTCCTCTGGGATCTATTGTTGGGCGATCTTTGGATCTCAACTGGACCTGGTGATAGAGTTGGATGCCAGTCACCTGGGCTGGGGAGCCAGATGTGGCTTAATCTCCATGGGAGGCAGATGAACAGAGGAGCGGACTCTCCATATCAACTGTCTAGAGCTACTGGCGGGCTCTTTTGCCATTCGGTCCCTTACGAAGGACAGTTTCATTCTGTGGCTCCTACGGGTGGACAACATGACAGCGGTGCAGTATATCAACCGACTGGGTGGTACCCGATTTAGATCTGTTGCAGAGCTGGCCAAAGACTTCTGGCACTACTGCCTCCACCGTCAGATTTCCATGACAGCTGAATACCTTCCCGGGGCGCCAAACTCCGTAGCGGGCTGGAACACCAGGAACTTCAGGGATGCCAGTGACTGGCGACTCAACCCAAAAGTTTTCCAGGCACTGACGGCGTTTTGGGGACCTTGCCAGGTGGACATGTTTGCTTCCAGATGGAATGCTCCTCTACCCTGATACGTCAGCTGGAGACTTGACCCAGGGAGGAAGTGGTAGACGCCTTCCTTCAGGATTGGTTAACGGATTTGGCCTAAGCCTTCCCTCCCTTACTTTTTATCCAGCGGGTGGCAGCGCAG
This sequence comes from Lissotriton helveticus, assembly GCF_964261635.1. Taxonomy (NCBI): domain Eukaryota; kingdom Metazoa; phylum Chordata; class Amphibia; order Caudata; family Salamandridae; genus Lissotriton; species Lissotriton helveticus. The sequence continues at coordinate 12,296,278 of NC_136071.1, forward strand.
GCCTGGCGCCTAAAGGCCTCGATCATCCTATCACTCTGATCTGGCGATCAAAGGTGTGGTTCCCCTCATTCCAGGAGCTGGTTTGGGCCTCCCCGGTATGACTTTCATCGTATGAAGAGATCCTGGTGGACCCTCTAGGCCAACCACACCCTCTGGTTCTCCAGGGCCATCTTCACCTCATGCCATTGAGGATTTCAGGCGACGCTGGCAGGACGTCAGACTTTTGCAGGGGGCTGAATTCCTTGGGACCATCATGAGGTATAGATCGGCTTGGAGGAGATGGCTATGTTGATGTGTGGAGAGACACCTGGATCCCGTGGGCACCAGCGTTACAACTCTAGTGAACTTCTTGGCGGATCTTTTTGAAGAAGGACTGGCCTATTGCACCATCAGCTCCTTCAGGTCAGCTATTTCAGTGCGTCATACACTGGTGAATAAAGTTCCTGTGGGGGGAACACTCCTGGGTGAGTAAACTACTTAAAGGTATCAGGATTTCTCGTCCCCCGAACCTCGCTATGCAGGTCTTTCGGACATCAATCGGGCCTACGCCTGTTGTCATCTTGGCAAGACAATCAGTACCTATCCAGAAAGGAAATATTGGCTACGCTCGCTGTGCTTCTCTGCCTCATCTCCTGCAAGAGACCTTTAGATGTAATGGCCCTAGACGTGTCTGCTAGAAAGTTCACCCCTAAGGGGGTTATATTCAACATCTCAAGGAGAATGAAGAAGTGTACCAGGTTGGCATCCTATCCAGCTTTTCCTGAGTCTCCTAAGGTGTGTGTGGTCAGATGCCTAAAGGCCTATGAGGATATGACATTGGTGATACGACCTATGGGGGAACGGCAGCTTCTAATTGCCATTAAGAAACCCCTTGAAGGCTGTGTCATCCTGGACCATTGCCAGGTGGGTGAGATGGATCATGGCAGAGGCTGGCATCGTTACTAGTGAGTTTGGGGCTCATTCCACTAGAGGGGCTATAGCTTCCAAAGCTGTCCAGGTAGGGGGCAGATTGGAGGATATTATGAATGAGGCGGATTGGTCAACTGATTCCACTTTCAAAAAGTTGTATTTGAAACGAATCCATGACGCAGCCTCTCTGGTGGTAAGCTTTGCATAATCCTTGCCTCCGGTCCTGACATAGAATGAAAAATTTCCTAGTTAACGTGAAGGAAAGTTTCAATTCTATTCAGGACGCGAGACGAGGATTATCCCCACTGGCATACTCTACTGATGCCTCCCTCCCTAGGAGGACTTACGATGTAACATTCATGGATTCTACCGATAACAGGACGGGATCATGTGATTGTTAGGGAGTACTGAACTTATGTCGCTACTATGGTTCATTGTTATGCTTGAGGAAGTTGTGTTGACATTGTTTGTATGGCAACTAATTCCTGTATGTTACTTCAATACATAATGTGTATTTAGGTGATTCCTTGGACTCAGTTGATGTCCATTCCAGGTCCAATGTTATGCTTGGTGTACAATTCTTTATTTACTGAATGTTGGATACATGGTAAGAACCATTTAAAGGAGAGTGTTTAACATGTTACCCTTATCATCTTAGGTTCTGAGTCTAAAGCGGAATAAGGTCCAGTGGGCTCAACTTCCTTCAGTGAAGAAGAGGAAGGACTATGTCATCTCCTATAATATATGGACTATCGGACTGTTATGTGATTGGGCTGTTGGTGGCCGTGGTTACTCCTAGTTTTTATGGGAGTTGTAGTTCATTGATGTGTTTTTTTAACTTTATTTTTTGAATGTGCGTTAATAAAGAGTGAAGAAAGTGATGTATAATTCTCGCCTGTGTGTCCTTAATAGAATTGAAATGTTCCTTCATGTTTCACCAACCCACCCGCATGCCAACCAATTCAGACCTCCTCACAACAGTGGGCCAACTCCCTCTCAGTCTTCTTCGTGGATAAAATTAACATCATCCATAGCTCCTTCCCACAAGATGATGGTACTCCCCCCTCTGATAGTGTCCCGGACATAGTTAGACCGCATCTAAACCCCCTCAGAGATCTCCACCCCACTACCGAGGAAGAAGTCCTATCCACCCCTTCCAGAATTAAATCCGGCTCCCCCACTGACCCTGCCTCTGCCCATATAATATCCAAAATTGGACCTGCCGTAATACCCAGACTGACCATGCTACCTAATAACTCACTGTTCCTTTCCACTGTACCCACCATCTGGAAAGAGGCCATCGTGAAACACATCCCAAAGAAGCTTAATTCCAACCCTAAAGATCACAACAATTACAGACCCATCTACCTTTTACCTCTATTTGGTAAAGTCCTAGAAACAATAGTAAACAAACAACTGTCAGAATACCTTGAGAATAACAACCTGCTTGACCTCTCCCAGTCTAGTTTTTGGGCCTTCCACAGCACCGAAACAGCCTTGCTGGAGATGGTAGATAACATCAAACTCGTCCTTGACGGCAAAATACCTGCCATCCTGGTGCTGTTGGATCTGTCTGCCGCCTTTGACACCATCTCCCATGATATTCTTATCGACCGCCTATGGGAGCTTGGTGTCGAAGGCACCGCTCTGAACTGGTTCAAGAACTACCTCACCGACCGTAAATCTAAAGTCCAAACGGGAACCTTCACCTCCAGCATCCAGTCCATAGATAAGGGTGTTCCCCAGGGCTCTATACTTAGCCCTACTACCTTCAATTTGTATCTATCCCCCTGGCTAAAATAATCAAAGCACACGGCTTTGATACGCTGACGAGACCCATTTATTAATCACCCTTGGCCCGGACCCTACTTCCACAAAACTTAAATTCAAACAATGTATGACAGACATCAAAGACTGGATGACCAAAAACCACCTACAACTCAATGTCGGGAAAACAGAGATCCTACTCTTTGGAAAGGCCCAACAGCTATGGGCTGACGACTGGTGGCCCTCTGCTCTAGGTCCCTGCCCTCCCCCAAAAACAACAGCTCGCAACCTTGGCGTACTCATAGACACCAATCTCTTCATGTCTAACCACGTCAATCAGGTAGGGAGCACATGCTACGGGCTAATGCGTAGCCTGAGAAAAATCTTCAAATGGATGCCACTTTCCTCTCGTATGCCATTAGTGCAAGGATTAATCATCAGCCGCCTTGACTATAGCAACGCCTTGTTGGCATCCATTAGCCCCTTCGCTGCGGTGGCAATTCTGCCGCAGCGCTAGGGGGGGGGGGGCACGCATGCTTGTGACAGAACCGTTCCGTCACGAGCCTCGGGTGAGCTGTGCTTGTGACGGAGCGGTTCCGTCACAGCCCCGTCCGCTCAATAGAATGCGCCGCAACGGAACCGCTCCGTCACCAGCCCAGCCCACCCGAGGCTCGTGACGGAGCGGTTCCGTCACGAGCATGCATGAGGTTAATGAAACTCACCTAACCAAGCTCCAAGTTCTACAGAATACCGCAGCAAGACTGGCCCTTAATCTCCCCCCCCGGTCACCCTCCACCCCCAAACTAAAGTCCCTACACTGGCTGACCATTAACAAACGGATCACTTTCAAAATATGCTGCCTCGTACACAACACCATAAACAGTAAGGGACCCCGCTACCTAGCGCAGAAACGAATAGCAATCACTGCCCTAACCTCTTAGAACAGAAGGCGACCACAAGAAATTCCGCAGTTCCCTTAAAACCTTCTTATTCTAATCACCTGTCCCTCAGCTCGTCCTCTCTGTTACCTATGGTAATTGCTGTTGTAGCGCTATGAGACCGTTCGGTGATATACGCGCTTAATAAATGTCACAAACTAAACGCGCTTAATAAATGTCACAAACTAAAGTAAACTAAACTAGGACATTTTTCATTACTGGCTTCTGATTCGTAAACAAGCTTGTTAGTCCCTCCTTGGTACCGCCTTACCTGCATTTGTTACCGCCAATACCGACCGGACCTTTTACTTCATTTGTTACACAGTCTGCATTATAAGTGGGTGAGCCCTATTTTGTTTATTGACACTGATGGGACAATGGCGACTGCTTTTTGTACGTGCAGCGCACCGACAGAGGACAAGGCTGGCCACTTTTCTTATAGAGCGCTATGCTGCTCTAACTTGCATGCTGAGTGCGACACCCCCTTTAGGGACACCACGCTCAGCCTACATTTTTTAAAAAAACTTTGTTGAGCGCGGGTTCTGCTTCAGGGACACCACGCTCAGTTTCATTTTTTTTTTTACTTTCAAATTGAGCACGGCACCCGCTTCAGCGACACCGTGCTCTGCAATACAATAAGTATTGCTTTTGCAAAACTTTTAACTATTGGGATTGTATGTGGCAATGCCTTTTAATATTATAAAAGTCATTGCCATTTGAAATGCCAATAGCTCAAAACCTCCCAATTGCAGACTCACTGCATGGTAAATGCTTGTCATTCTAGGTTGGCTGGAGTCTGACAGGTGCAGTCCTACACTTATGTCAATGAATGACTGACAGGGAGTCCTTCTTCTCTGTCGGTGATCCACATTCCTGCACTAATGTCAATGGATGACTGACACGGAGTCCTTCTTCACTGTCGGTGCGCTGCAGCCCGGAAGGTGCATTCCTCCGCTTATGTCAAAGGATGACTGACACGGAGTCCTTCTTCACTGTCGTTGCCCAGCAGCCCCACAGCAGGTGCAGTCCTACACTTATGTCGATGGATGAGTGACGCAGAGTCCTTCTTCTCTGTCGGTGCTCCGCAGCCAACTACCGCATTCAGCCCTCTGACAGCCGCTGAGACGGAAGGGGCGCCCGGAGGGTCCGTGGCTCGCAGCCGACAGCAGACGCCGGCGCCGCGGCAGGATGAGGTACAGTGCTGCCGGCCGGGCGGACACACACACACACCCCTATACAGTGCGGACGGCGCGGCGGGAGTCCCGCGGCCGGTAGAGCCGCCATGTTGGGTTGGGGATGTGCATCTGTTACAGATCTGCAATGCGCTGAGACAAGTGTCCGCAGAGGAAGCCGGGAGCTCCGAGCTCCGAGCTCCTCAGATGGCGCCTTCCAGAGCACAGTAGTGCTGCAGGGGTGGGCGGGCTTCTCACAGTCGTCTCCCACCTAGGGAATTTGTTGACAATGTGTGGTGTCGTCTTTCCCGCCACGCGCCCCGGACCCACTGCGCTTCCCGTAGCCTTCCCTTTGCGCAGGGGTGCGCTGAGGTCTTGGCGCCGCCATCTTGGGGTCAGGCACGTCCTCCTGGCGCAGGCGTGCGTGGGGGTCCCAAGTCTCGCGAGGCGTGCGTGCGAGTGCGCGCGCCGCCGCTGGCTCGGGCAGTCTGTGTCTCTCCTCCTCTGTGGTGTGTGTTTAAGATGGCGGGCGGCGGCGGCGGGCGGCAGTGACCGGCGGCGGCGACCGGCAGCAGCAGCGGCGGCAGCCCATGCTTCGGACCCCAGGTACAGAGGGGGCCGCTGGGGGTGAGGGGCCGCCGGCTCTGAGCGGCGGCCTGCCCGGGGTACGAGAGCGGCGCGCGGCGGCGGCCTCCCGCACCGGGTCTCGCGCCCTCCTGTGCGCGCGCTGGGAGGCGGTTGGGGGGGCGCGCTCCCGGGTGGGCTCGGAGTCTGATGTGTCACGGGGCGCCCCCTCCCCCCCCCCCGCTGCCCCGGGGAGCCCGGGGGGGCGCGCTGACAGCTGCCCCTTCACGAGGCCCCGGGCAGCAGAGTATTGACAGGACCCCCCCACCATACCATGGGTACCCCTCCATTACAGAGACCCCCGCAGGCGCAGACCCCCCCGTCATAATGTATGTTTATAACCGGGGGACGTGCCCTGGGGGCGGGGGGTGTGTGCTGAGGGGGGGTTTCCAGGCCCTGCACCGGATGCCTTGGAGCTCAGGATGAGCCCATTGCCAGGGGCGCGAGGCCCGGGGGGGGGGGGCAAGTGACGGCACGGGCGGGGGCTCCCAAGGGCCCCTGTGCACCAGCCCGTCAGGAGGAAACCACCACATGAGCTGTGGGGGAGATGAGCTCCTAATGTTTGTATCAGAGAATATTCACCTGAAGAGCTCCTCAGTGGAGCACATCAGCTGCCACTCAACAACGCTTTCAAACCATTAGTAAGGCCATGGTTCCTGCACTACAATAAAGGTCCCTGGGTTTCATCCTCCTCCTGTCAGATGTACATAGTGGAGAAGTGTGGCTCACCGGTTAGAGGAGGCAGTCCCTGATGCAGAGATCAGACCCGGGACCAGGGTTCAATTCCCGACGCGGCAGGGTCTTGAGCCCAAATGTCCACGGACTCGATAATTCTCGCTTCGGTGCCTATTCCAATCATGGGTCCCACTCTGCAGCTCTGGGCAATAGCTTGCTTAATCTCCACTACGGCCCCACCGCGATGGGATGCCTGCCTTCACCTTGGGGATGCCCAGTAGGGGTAATCTCGCAGGGAAAGACCAGGACGGGTTCCCAAAGCAAGCGCTAAGAGAGCTTACGGTGAAAAGGCGCTATATAAGAACGTATGATTTACGATTATAGATGAGCCGTGGAGCTGTCACTGGTCGGGCCCTGACCCCTCCATCACGCTCCTCGCTGTGGTGCTCAGCCCTGGCAAGAATCCATCCATCTCCATGCACATAGTATGTTTCGTACTCTCCTCTCGATGTCTGTTTTGTCCAGACCTATGATATGCAAAGTCAATTATTAAGCTTTGACTCAGTGTTAATAAATTGAACTTAAGCTGTTTATTTGACTCCCATTGAGTCATGTGCCGCAAATAGCCGGAAGCTGGCAGTCTTGCTTCCCTTCATAATCATTCTCAAACACCATTGTGGATGTCCAGTTAACACTTGTGGCTTGGGAGAAGCTTTTGTCAGGTCTGTTGCTTATGGTGCCGGCCTCTCTTCTGGTACCAGGTGGGGCAGTGAGACTCCCAGCTCCTGACCATGGGGAGCGTGCTCAGTACAGCGCCGACCATGGGGAGCGCGCTCAGTACAGCGCTGAAGCGCTTTTTTTATTGGCACGGCTTCACTTTCGATTCTTTGGTGTCACTTTCTCCTGGAGGTATTTTCAAAGACTTTACTGGTCTTATCATTTCTTCATAATGTTATGGTGTTAGTTACAATTTAAATATTATCTATACTTTTCATTTTTCCTTCACTTAATTGAGCCCCTACTAGGACTAAAAAAGGCTTGAAGTGGTGGTAAAAAAAGTGCATATATATTCTAATGTTAACCATATGCTCTCTGTGATAGTCTTTGTGTCTGGGGCAGAAGTTCGTTCTTTTTTTTTTTGTGGCCGAATAGACCTCTTAAGCTGCCTGCCTGAATTAAAGCTGTACATAGGCACTTTCCCTTCGCCCATTCTTCGCAGGCATTTGATTGCACAATAGTTGCTAGCCCACCTATGAAGTAATTGCATTACCTGAAACTGATATGGCTGTTGTCGCAGTCCTTGTTGTTGATCACTGTAACCCCCATCACGAATGCAATAGAGGTTTATATTAAATTCTGTGCTATACTCTGTAGAAGGGGCTTAGGACCTTGTACTGCAGAGACCATATGATACAGGTTTGTAGTATAGGAAGTGCTGGGGTGGTCTGATTTTAATTGTGCGCTTTGTCATTCTACTCTTTACATGCAATTGTCTATGATCGAAAATGTGTTTTTCTTTTTACAAATAAAGGTGCTTGCCCGCTGTCAATTTATTTGTTGATGTGTAGTTCTGAGTTTATAACTCGCCATACTGCTCTGAAAAATGTTTGCACTGCCTCACCTCTCTATCCTGGAGGATTATTTCTGTAAGGGTTTACTTGGTTGCTCAGTTTGGGTCCAAAACAAAAATGGGCCCAGAACACCAGAGCTAAAACTATCAGTTGCCACAACTAAAGTTTAATAACCCCCCCCCCACCCCCCACCTATCGCCAATTAAGGAATTACATTTAATTCATATAGTGGAACTGTCACTTCATAAGAAGCGTCCTGGTGCTAAAAGAAGCATGGGAGTAAGAATAGAATCTCAAATTCCTGAAGCGGGAAGGTCTTCAAATGGACCCTGAACAGCCTTTCACTGGGGTAGTACAGAGATGCAGTAGTGAAGAGCTACAAATACTTGGTGCTAGGAAATGCCCTTGCTGGGGAGTATTTTGTTAACCGGTTCTGGATGTACAGCGGGCGAGTGATGAAATGCTCTGTAGGTATTCAAGTATTTTGAACTTACCTCTACACTTGATTGGCAGCCAATGTAGTTGTTTTAAGCCTGACCTAATTGAATGCCTTCTGTGAATATTTAACACAAGCCTGGCTGTGCATTCTTAACACACTGAAGCTGTGTAAGGAGTTCTTGAGGGGCTCCCAGGTAAAGGATACCTTAATCTGGAGACTATCAAGGCACAAACAATCCCTGTGCGGGTGACCAGAGGGAGCTATTTCTAAAACTTATTCTTCTCCCCAAAACAAATTCTCAGTAACAGCCGTGCACAATAGATTGCCTATTGCAAAGATGGCTGCCACATCCAAACGCTAAACGTATGCTGTAGCACAAGGTGTCTTCTGTGGTCTGTGTTGTGTAGTAAGCAAGAAAGACTGGGCCACTGTGGTATGTACCCTGCTCTTTCCTAGTGTTAGTGTTGTGTATCTTTTTAAAACTCCTGCTGGCACAGGATTATGTCTGTGTTTTTTAGCTGTCTTCATGCATTGGAGTATGTTCTTTAGCAAATTCACAGTACTGTGGTCCTGCTTGGTTGAGAATCACATTGCTGCACTTGTGTATGCAGGACAGCTGGAGTGGCTTCAGGGCTAGTGATCTGAGACCTACATAAGAGTGAAAGCTGCTGCTAGAAACTCTTGCAGAGCTGTAAATGTTGTGCCAGAGCTCTAAGGAATCCAGACTTTGAGTCTGGCACTCTGTTCACTAGTGTGACTGGTGCTTGCTGTTAGAATAGTTGTATGCATGGTATGTGGGTCAAGTGATTCATGCAGGTAGCTTAGTGGGTGGGTTTTACAGCAGGTGTTACTGGACAAGGCTTCTTAAAACTAAATTATGTGCAGCCAGTGTTATGAATGATACACCCAGTCTTTGGCCATCCTCACTAGATAAAACCGAGCAGCAAGCCTTTCAAGTGGAGCATTGTACTCTGCTTTGGTGTGATTTGAGGCAGTGTTTCAAGAGTGAAACTTGTCCTTTGTGAAGTAATTATTCAGAGTATCTTCATCTGTGGTCTCAACATACACTGGTATTGAAGCCTTTATGGTTGAAAAGCACCCAGGCGTCACTCGCACCTCACAGTTGCACCCACAGACTGATCCGAGTAGCGGTTGTACACCTTCACACCTATTTAGTGACTCTGACATAACTCGCACACTGCTGACACATTAATGGTCTCGCACCAGATGGCACTGCCAACACCATCAGTCTAGCAGTCTCACTCAAACTGCTCTCACCATCACCAGATAGCAGCAACGCCAGTACGTTTGATAAATTGAAGTGCATCTTCATTGAGTGGTGACTTGTGTGGTAGTGTCTGAAATAAAAATGGAGGCTGGGTGGAACGATGAATGCGTGGCGGAGGTCATGAAAGGATTCAGTGACTGACTGCGTGTTTTATGTAGTACTGGCATGGGCAGAGCTGTAGGTGATCATGCTTGAACTGCCCAACAAATCAGCCTGACAAGCAAGGTTGGTGTAGGGATCACTGGCTCTGGATTTATTGCTCACATGTTGGTGCCTTCAAGTTGGTTAAAAAAAGTTTCTTCATTGGGTACATGATAGGAGACTAAATCTCTGTTCCCGCCTAATCGAGGGGAGTTGAGGTTAAATGATTCAGACCTCAAAGCATTCTCCTCTGCAATGACCTATGAAATGGAAATCGAACTTGAGCTCTCTTCTTCCTTAGGTATCATATAAAATCTTTATTGCTTGACTAATTAAAATCATTGCAATCACATCTTACAACTCCAAGAAACACATTTACATTAAAAACAAAACATCTTCTCATCACATAATAAAAAACGGTCCCCTGAATAGTTAAAAAACTTTTCGATAAACCCAAATCTAGCCCCCTTGCATCCTTAATTACAGGATATTATTGCACATTATACATTTTAAAGTGACGGTGTGCATTACATACTATATCCATATATATGACGGAAACATATTCAGATAACCATGGATTTCCACTATGAAACATACACGTTATATTTCAAAGTGCTATTGGTAAGGTGCAGAAGTGACTAATGCGAAGAAGTTTCTTTTGTACATTTCTTGACCCCTTACCTTTCAAAGTGCTAATGTGCAATAACTGCAACGACCAACATATCAAGACAGAAAAAGTGCATCAATTTGCTGCGATGATAACCCAGCTATTGTTACATTTCATATTAATACCCTCGTAACAAAAATTATTAGGTGATAGAATTTGAGCCGTTAAAACGATTAGTACCAAAGCCATAAAAATAAATGGGATCTGCCCTGTTATATTAGACATTTTTCAACGTCCATTAAACATTTTAGCAGTTGACATAGTAAAGAAACCGATTCACCAGACAATGACATGATTAATGCCTGTGGGACAGATCTCACGCCACTCATCAAAAAGTAAGGTCTCAAAACTAAACGTCTAAGATTAATCAGCTTGGGGCATACACATACTATATGTACAAGAGTTTCCTGTGGCCATCTGCAAAATCTACACTCAGAATCCGACCACTGTTTGATCCATGATAGTGTCCTCCATTGTTGGGTTTTCTCCCATACGTAACCTTAAAAACACTTTTTAAACTTTGCAGAAAAGAAAACATTCATATACAGCTGAACACACGGGGATTGGTATGAATTGATCACATACCATGCATAATTTTTCTCAGCGAATGCATTTTTATCCAATTTAAACGATTCAGCTTTAATATGCTTTTTAAAAATAAAATTATAGGTGGGCATTTTCAGATCTGGCATTTCACTTTGCAGGCCGATATCTCGTAGGGGAGTTAAAATATAAGATCTCCATTTAGCCGCATAGACAGCCATGTCTATTTCTTGCCAACAAATATTCCCTAAAGATGCAGGGGCTCACGTTGACCATGCAACCATACATTTAAAAAAAAAGCTCCTTTTGATACCAGTCACTGTCTTTGGCGACCAAATTCCAATCTTACTAATGCTTGACACACTGACCTGGCAATCCCTAAAGTTGCTTTGAAGACCTTGACAATCGGTAGGTTAAGCACCTTCACATCTTTCCCTCTAGTAATGGGGGACCATAAATGAGGGTTGATTGTAACTTGGCTTTGGTTACTTTTATATTAAACTCATGTGATTGACAGTTCAGTGAATTTTTTTTTAAACATTTGAAAGCAAGGATCAATAACACAGCCATGGCCCTTAAATCCTTAACATGAAATTTAAAAGACCTGCAATTGTCAAACATCACCCCTAAGTATCTGTATGTCTTAATATCAATTGTACCTGCTCTGGCCTTCCAGGGATTAAACTTCTGTTTAACTACACCAATTTTCATCACTTTGTTTTTTTTTAACATTGAAGGCCATTCTGTCGTGTATAGTCATCAAAGGCAGTAATAAGTCTTTGTAGGCCGATAGGAGTATGACTCGCAAGAATCGTATCATCTGCATACTGGAGGTAACTAATTTGCCCCCCCCCCCCCTAGATTCATGCCCATTAACAACATCCAAATGCTGAGAAAGATCTGATAAAAAATAAATTAAATAATCAGGGGGCAATGACGCAACCCTGCTTTAGGCCATTATGTTCTAATTTTCCTTGACAGGGAATTACCATCCCCAATCTTAACTTGAACCCAAATTTCGGTATACAGAAGTATAATAGCTTTCAACAATTTCTTTGATATTCCCTGATCTGACAATTTTTTTTCCATAACAAATTTCGTGGCACAGAGTCGAAGGCTGCCTTAAGATCAATAAAAGCAATGTATACATTTTGTATATTCAAGACATCCCTCTCCGCAAGCAAGGTTAGAGCCAACAAATTTGTAGTAGTGGATTGTCCTTTCTGGAAACCAGTTTGATTACATGGAATAGTACCCTCATGAATAACCCAATCTTCCAATTCTATCAGGAGAGAAGAAGCAAACATATTTGCATCGACATCAGTCAACAAGATTAGTCGATAATTGTACTTAAAATAACATTCTACCGAAAAATTAAATTTTACAACCTGGAGGTTGTGATCACTTTCTGGTCGGCCAATTACCTTGTATTCAGAAAAACTTGATCTCAAATTGTCTGAAATAAATGTATAGTCGATGATTGAACCTTACTTAGAGTTCTTAAATGTGGGAGTAAATCTAGATTTTTTTTTACTGGCTGGCTCCAGCCTCAGACATAATGTCACAGCAGTCCTTTGCCAGCCCTCCCGATTTATAGTTCGATTCTGAAAACCAAAATAGTTGCAAATTAAAATCACCTGATACTATTAAGCCAGCATCTGGATAATTAATGCACGCACTGCATCCCAAATGATATACAACTGTGCAGACCAATTTTTATTAGCACTCAGGTACGCATTAAGAATAACTAACCTTAAATCAGAGGTGTTTGCCATAAGGCATTGTAGCCAACCCAAATTAAAGTCTACCACTTCCACAACTATGTTTAAATCGGCCGCAATATAACATGCCAGTCCACATTTTGCACAGCCAAATTTATTGTTTTTTACTGCCGGAATACTATATTCATTAAATCCAGAAAAAGGAGTCATTTGTTCGCACCATGTTTCTTGGTATAATAAAAATGCAAATGAATGTCAAAATATCGTATCTGGATCAAACAATAAATGATTCAGGCCGTGAACATTCCATGAGTTTAGACTTATTTCATGTACATTATCTTCAATAGCTCCGGTTGTTCAATTACTGTCGCTATGGGGCACCTTTTGCCAAGGATGCTGGCAACCAAGACCAGTCCTCCATTCGCACATTGTTTTTGGGTAACCACTTGCAAAACCGACCCCCTGACTGGGGATTGGTAATCCACAAACCAGAACTGCAAGATTGGTTATTTGATGGACCCACTTGTCCTCGAAGTACTGGATTTGACTTGTTACTTTCAACGATTTTACAACCTTTATCCACCTGTAGAGCCAGTACCTTCAAGATCTGGGGATATTGTACACTGGCCCAGATCTCGACCTTCATTCCACAGTCCGTAAAATTCAAACTTGATCCTAGAATCTTAGTAACAATATCACTTGAGGACCAAGTTGTAATAGTGTACTCCTGAGGAGTATTGGGTTGTACCGGTCTAAATTGTACTGACACCAAATCAGTGGATTTAATAAACACTAAGTCGGGGATAGTTGAAATGATTTTTAATAGTAAACTCCAGTTGAGGCTATCATGGGATCCCTGGGATTCATACAAGGGGTGCATTACTAGTTTAGTGTCCCCATTTTTACAACTATAGTCCGGTCTGCCACACATGGGGCTTAATAGCCCTGAATGACTTTCTTTAGGTAGAGTAGGTTTAGGGAATATTTGTAATGAGGGGTAGACACTGGGCGATAGTAGGTTCTAACATGTCTACCGTACTAGACCGTTTCCATGTATCAACTAGATTTTTGAGCAGAAGTCCTGGCCCCTGGGGTTCATTATCCAGTTTAATCACACATTCCTTATTGATAGCTACCAAATCCGATTTTATTATGCCATTAGGTTTGAGAGCATCAATATTACTACCACTTACAGGTCCCTGATCATTATCCCTCATTGGTAACGGCAATACTATAGAGGAATACCCGCCTGCTACAACGTCAACCTGAGGTATGCATTTCTTAACAGCTGGTTTAAATATAGGATAATAATCCCTAGGCTTTGCTGCTATAGCTAAGGCAACTACACTTCTGGCCTTAGTCCGCTCTTTCCTCAGCCTTTTCCTTGAACGTTTAGATAATGGGTGACAATCACTTAAACATTCCCCTGAGCTTATGCAACGGGGTTTATTAGTGGTTGGTGACTTGCCTTTCTCGAGTCCCTTGGAGACACAACCATCCTCTACATACACATCTAGACACAGACTTACTTCGCCCTCCCCGTCTATCTCCTTTAGCAGACAAGAGTTATCACAACCCACTTTTGCCTCAACTTCTTGCAGCTTCTTGTTTCCAAAATACACTATTACCCCCTTCCTTTGTACAAACCAAGTTTCTATCCGTAAACCGGTTTCTCTGCTGTTTTTGTAATTTCTTTCACAAGAGAACCTCAAATTTCTGGGAGCTCTGACATTTTATCCAACATATGAGAACATGTACATCTTATCAATTGGTTATTAACTTCAGCCTGGGCCTTAACCACCAATCCTGTCAGGTTTTGTAATTTTGAATCCATACCGGCCACATAGACTGCTAAAGTATTTAACAGATCCACCTGAATTTCAAGTTTATTTGAATGGAAGTCAAGTGCACCTGTTATAACATTAATAGTATTTAGAAAACTTTTCCATACACCGATATCCTCTGTATTTTTATTTTTTGTAATGTGATAATCAACATTCGGTAAAACTTCATATTTGTCCAAAAATGGAAGATCCGTAGGGCTCAATGAGTTATCAAGCTGACTTAAATTAGGATCAGCAGCGTTCAATGAAATATCAACTTGTCCTAGAATCTGAATACCCTGAAGATTATTTATATTCTCCATTTTTTCCTGAATTAAGATTGCCTGATCATCACCACATTTCCCTGAGCCAAATATACTTAACATTTTTATCATTTGTTATCTCTAAAGTCTGCATTCCTAGATTCCCACCTTTTTTATCAGCCCCAAACACAGGCATCCCAGATATCAAAAAGCCTTGGGACACATTGATAACCTGCACATCCCCCATACAGATAACGGGTGCATCACTAACGTTCGAGAACATAGTGCAGCTTGATAAGTCCAAAGAAATATCCGCTGACTGATCAACCTTTGCACCAAACTGCGTCTTCAGTGGAGACCCCATCTTTGTGCTGATTAGTTGGGGCAGCATGAACTTGGGCTTTGACTACCATTTTATACAGTGATTTCCCCCCCCCCCCCCCCCCCCCCCGCAACAGATACATCTTGATTTGATTGAACTAGTTGTGTTGATTGAATAGGGCTGAGTACTTGATTTCCACTTTCTCTCAACTCTGAGTGTAGAGTCCTCAAATTCTGCTAGGTCTTTATTCACAATTTCTGATACAAAGGGTGTATTGATATCAGTTACACTCATTTTTGACGACACCCTTCTGTATAAAGAAATCCTTAATACTAAGCTGGGAAGAGTTGGTCCCTCCTCTTATAGAGAATGGGATTCTAATTTTCCCCATACCCTTCAAAGGAGCCCCGGGCTTGAGTTTGAGCTTGACCCAGTTCTTTCCGGTACACATCGCCTGTCTCATTCGCCTCTTGGGTATTCTTTTTTGAGTGAGTTGGCTTTTTCCTAGCAACTCTTCGCCTTTTTTGTAGCTGTTCTTGAAAGGACAGTTGCGCTTGACCCCTCACATGCCCAAATCTCATAGTGCAACCTCCAGTTGTCAATAAAACACCCAACAGTACCTTTTTGGGGACCTTGGAAGGATTCCAGATATCCTACGAGCTCCCCTGTTTACAGTTACACCACTTAGACTGCCACAGCTGGCCGTGGCCCCACTAACCGTACCCACAAGCCGCACCTGGTCCACCCGAGCTGCTTCTGCTGGGGGGGGGGGGGAAGAGAGAAACAGCTGCAGCTGTTTTCTGCCCGCAGGTTTCCGTTCACCTGCCGCCTGCTTCACGCTCCCTGCTCACACCTACCAGCGGTGATAAAAGCACAGGGGCGCAGCGGGTGACCAAAACTCAGCAACACACGGTCGGGCTCAACCCCTCCCCCGCACCTGGAGCTCAATAGTGAATGATTTCCAAACAGCACAAGCACTCCAAGCTGGGACTGGGGAGCCAGGGAGCCAAGGGCTGGAAACCACAGAAGCGCGAGACAGCAATTCCGGCGTCCTTCCTCGCAGCACACCGGCGTCCTTCCTCGCAGCACACCGGCGGTCAGCGTGAAAACCGGCACAAACTTCCTTAGGTATCACACTAGAGACTTTAGTTTTTTTAGTTAGTTTATGTAACATGTTTTTGCCACAAATTAAGTTAATATTGCACAGGCAATTAGGCCAGCATGTATTTCGCAACTAATACTAGTTTGTTCGGGGCAAAGGAATAATGAAATGATGATCTACACTAAGAACTATATTTTAATGAGTCCAATAAATATGTCCGAAACCAGTAATTACAAAGAGTAGACTGAAATAGATAACAGAACAGACAGAAACATATTTTAAAAATATAATATTGTACAACAAAATTAACTCCAAAAGTAAAGACCTACTCTATGCTTGGTGTTACAAAATAGTCAACATTTTTTATGTATCAACAAGTGGTTAATAAGGACCTTAAGACCCATAAATTGTTCGTCTGGCGATCTTTTGACGTTTGCGATAACGGAGTCCAAATAATTCACTATTTAGCACTCATCCAGCGAGTGGTCTCAATGATCTTAAAGCACAGACAGTGAAAACTCTAGTGGAAGGAAATAAATCAAGAAGCTCGAGCCAAACAGGTGAAAAACGGCAACTGTTGGGTTCACCACACAATATAAAATCACAAATGTTCTTAGGTGTACCAGATCCTAAATAGACACTGGCATTTGTTTGGGATTGAGGAAGATGTTTCTAAATAAATCAATAAAAGGTGGGAGATCACTTTTAGATATGGGAAAATATATTGAGACATATCCTGGATATTCAGAGACAAAACGTGGTAAAGACACCATCTCTGACACATCAGTTTTCTTTAATTGTACCGATTGTTTTTGTTGTGACTTTACCCATAAAACAATGGTCAAATTTAATTTATTGCCTAAGGAACAGTCCCACTATTCAACCATTCTTGGATTATAACTCGGTTTTGTGTGTACATAATGACTTGTGCCTATCATAGAAACTATGTAGACTGGCCTCCATCTCCTTTGAAAGAGATGGAAGGAACATTTAAGAGCCTTTATAAACTCCTCTGAAAAATACTGCATGTGTTTGCATTTGAGTGACTCGATATATAACGATGACCTGAAGGATATAAGGTTTGTGGCACTTCTGGACGGTTACAGTGCAAATGCTTCTTATTGTTGAAGCAGTCTTTTGCTTTTTAAAATCATTCCGTGTTTATAAAGCGCAGCTAATCGCTGATAGGGTATCCAGGCCCTGGCAGGCCCTGGCAGCTTAGTCGAACAGCCAGACCTTGATGGCCTTTCAGACTTCCGAAATAAAGGTGATGGTCTGGAGGTGCGTGGAGAGTATGTTCCAGGTCTTTGCTGCGATGTGGGAGAAGGAGTGTTTTCCATTTCTGCTTATGTAGATGCAGGGAGTATGGGTAAGTGAGAGGCAGGTGCACCGTTGTCTCGTTGATGGTTAGCAGACGTTCAGGTGGTGGTTAATGTAAGTGGGTCCTTGGTTGTGTACAGCCATGTGTGTGGGTCCTAATCATGAATTGGCATCTCTAATGTGGAGTTTCCTGAGGTAGGGTGTGATGTGGGTTTGTGGGGGAAGGCCAAGGAAGAGTCTGGCTGCGGCGTTAAGTCTGTGCTGTGATTCCTGCATAGAGGGCTTTGCCGTAGTCTAGTTAGCTGGTGATGAGGCCTTGTCACAGTGCATCTTGTGTGTATGGGTAACCACTTGAAGATCTTGCGTAGGATACGCAGAGTGAGGAAACAGGCGAAGGAGACTGCATTGATCTATGATTTCATGGTGAGCTTGTGGTCAGTGATTCAGAGGTTTCTGGCGTGGTCGGAGGGAGTGGGTACTGGTACTAGGTCTGATGGCCACCAGGAGGAGTTCCATATGCTGCTTCTGTTGCCCAAGATCAGTACCTCCATCTTATCTGTGCTCAGCTACAGGTAGTTGTTGTTCATCCTGTCGACGACGCTTGTCATGCATCTGTGGAAGTTGGTTCTGGTGGGGTTGTCAGTCAGTGAGTGAGGGTGAGTTAGGTGTCTGCACAGGAAATCCAGTTGGGACCATGGGATCTGACAGTGTTGGCCATAAGGGCATCTATGCGTTGAGCGTCGGGCTGAGGGATGAACCCTTGTGGACAATGCTGGTGATCTGCTTTGGTTCGGAAAGGCGGAAGGTGAATCCTCTGGGTTTTTCTGGAGGCGAAGAAGGTGATCCATCAGAGTGCGTCCCATTGGATGCTGATCTGGTGGAGTCTTTCAGTCCGCGTGTGGTGCGATACAGTGTTAAAGGCTGCAGAGAGCTTGAGGAGGATCAGAGCTACTGTTACTCCTTGGTTGAGGAAGGTTCAGATGTCATTGGTGGCAGCAGTCAGGGCGGAGTTGTTGCTGTGGCTGCCCTAGGAAGCCAGATTGGGAGGCGTTGCGTAGCTGGTTCTCTGTCATGAGTTTCTTGTTGATCTTTTCCATTACCTTGCCTGGGAATGGGAGCAGTGAGATTCGCTGCTAGTGTTTGAGTTTACAGGGGTCTCGTTGTCTGCGGCTAGGGATGTCGTCTTTATTGCCAATAGCAGGTGGTGGTAGAGGTTGAGGGAGGTCTTGAAAGCTGCCCTGTTGGAGGTGTCTTTGCTGGCACGCGGTCTCCTCTCAGCTGTTTGCTGTCTTGTTTCGTTGTTCTGAGTTCTTGGGTATACCAGCTTGCCTTTTCTGAGGATTTTCCTGGGATGTTGCTCTTGTTTGTGGCAATACTGTTGGTGCAATTGGTGATCCAGGCGTTGAAACTCAAACTCTCTGTTTGAGGTTCGTCACTGTAGCAGGATTGGAGGTGTTCAAGGCATACATCCAGCTGATCTGGCATTGTGTTCCAACTCTAGTGGTCATTTTGGAGGTGGCAGTTCAGATGCTGGACGATGCTGGACGATGGAGTGATTGGTCCTTGTGCGTTCTTTGCAGTAGCAGTATTTGACATTGTTGCTGGAGGTGAAAATGGGGTCCAGTGTTGCTGGAGGTGAAAATGGGGTCCAGTGTGTCTTGTGGTGTGTGAAGGGTTGCAGACAATCTGGGTCAATCCGAGGCTGCTCATACTGACTAGCTGTGCAATGTTATTGTAGGGGTGTGAGAAGTTGGCCTGATGTGCAGTGCTCACTATTCTAGTGATCGCTATATATCAGTCCAAACAACCCTTATTGATGATTGGTTGTAAGTCAACCTTATAGACCAGCTATCCTAGTAGCATGGATACGAGCAGTCTAAGGCTAAGACTCTAGAGGGCGTGTTAAGCCAGCTGTTTTACCATCACATTACCCCTTGAACACCCAGTGAAAGGACACCACACAAGTGTTATGAAAATAAACAATGTATTTATTAGAATCACAACAACCCTGTACTCTTTATGAGGACAGGGTGCTAAGCACACAACAAAACTCTTACGAAAATACTTTTAAGTTAGCACGTTACACAAATGCCCGAGGGGCACGAAAAACCATATACGCTAAAAGTGGAATGCGAATTACTAGCAGGTAAGTAACAGTTCTAATAGGCTTTGGAATCGCTAGGACTGGACTAGGGAATCGTTAGATTACTACTAGGAGGCCTAGGGGACTCGGGTGCAGAGTGTGCACTCTCACGCGGGATGCGGGACAAAGTCTATGGAAGCTAGAATTCACAAAGTTAGTGTTCACGGGCGAACCCGACCTGGTAGGGAGAAAATGACAGTGGATCCTGACCCTTGGATAGTGAGGCTATGCTGGGACACCGGAGTGCCGAAGTTACCTAGCCCAGGGGCTGCAGCTGCATAGGTCTGAAAAGACGTCGGGGATCTCGTTGCCGGACCAGGAGCCTGGAAGGAAGAAGTTGCTGGCAGGCGACCAGTGAAGAAAAGTTCGATGGATCCAAGCCTGGATCAAGGAAGAAGAAAACCTGAAAGCAGAGGGGACCAAGTTCTTGAATCACTAGCCAGTGATTAAGTGGGCACCAGGATGGCACCGGGCGAAGTCACCGCAGTCAGGTGAGTGGGCGCTGCTGGGCTCTGCAGTCTCTCGGACCAGGAGGCGTTGTCGGCGACCAGGATGGAGGTGCGAGCTGTCCCACGAAGGATGAAGTCGTTGGCGTCGAAGTTACCCAGGATTGGGCAACAAGCCTTGGCTAATTCAAGCCCACGCGGTGGACTCAAAATTGCGTCTTGAGTGGACCAGGAGGGTCCGGGGTGCTCCTCTTCTGGGAGGGAGCAAGGGCCAGTCTGGAGCAACCAGACCAGCCGCAGAAATGTCGTCGGGCGTCGTCAGGAAGGCCACAAGCCAACGGGCTAGTAGCCAAACAACGCGGTGAGCAGCGGAAAGCAGAAGGGCCCCACGCAGATCGTGGAGATGCTGGGGGGCTGCACTTTGGAGCTGGAGCTGCTCAGAGTCGGGGCTTCTCGGACCC
Source organism: Lissotriton helveticus (assembly GCF_964261635.1). NCBI lineage: Eukaryota > Metazoa > Chordata > Amphibia > Caudata > Salamandridae > Lissotriton > Lissotriton helveticus. Next base: position 12,316,613 of record NC_136071.1, read on the forward strand.
CAAAGCACTCACCAGGAATTCACTCGGCGGGCTTGCTGGAAAGAAGTCGTGCAGTCTTGCAGATGGCCGGTCCCTTGAGGTCTCGTCGCACCCACGGTTCTCAGCTGGGCTGTAGAGGTGGGTAGAGGTCAGAGGTGCCAGGGAAGCCGGTTCTCGTCGAGCTGGGCAGTCGGATTCCGGAGGAAGGACTTGCAGCAGACCGCAGTGTTCTTAGATGGTGCCTGCGGATGCAGGGTGACTACTCCTTAGTCACAAGGGAGAAATCTTAGGAAGAAGTCTTGAGTTCCTTTCGCAGAAAGTAGTTTCAGGATTCAAAGATGATCTGATTTGGAAGGGGGCCAGTCTCTACCTTTATCCTGTAAAAAGGGGCTGGCACGCGACTAAGTCCTGCCCTATGGGTGGGACTGGGAGGGGGGTGGTTACACCCACTTCCTTGGCGGGCTTTTCCCCAGCACAGGGTCTGGAGTGACCCTGGAACTGGTTCCAGCCAGCCTATGCACAGTGAGCACCGGGGTGCCACGTGCAGTCACCTTCCTCTAAAGCCCTGCCTACCTACAATACACAAAACCCTGTCTGGGACGGTGCTGGCACCGCCCCTGGCAGGAAACCCTTTGTCCTTATCTCCTGCTCTGGGAGGACTCCCAGCAGCAGGAGGGCAGACTTGTGTCTCGGTGGCAGCATCCATTTTGTGGATGCTAAGGCTCTGTCTGACTTTAACCGGGGTTAGGGGTTACATACATGTCGTGTCCCTCTAGAAGGGTGGAATGCTAACCCCGTCGCCAGAATTGGCGAGGGGTTAGTATTCCAATTCGTATGACACCTTACTCGACATGTTTTGATAAAGCGATACCAGAGTTGGCATATAACCGCGAGGATTATAATGCACTTAAGAGTATATGGTATGCGATATCATGGAAACGGCTAAGGGATGGATCCCGAAAGCCGCAGACAGGCTCAGCTCATGCCAGAGCACCATCTCACACGATTCCAAGCACTCTGCCTTCAGGATTGTTAAGGCCTGCCATAGGAGTGACTGATAGGAGATCTGTGTGTCCATTTTAGGGTTAGATATAGGTATACTATATCTAAAGCAAAGGGTGATTACACCACCTTGCCCCAGCTGTCGTGCAGCCAGTTGTGTCAGTTTTAGTTAGTCAATCCAGGGGTGGCACAATACATGCTTCAGCCCCTGGGAGACTTCTGGGTGCACCTCAGCCCTGGGTACAGGGACTTGGAGAGGGCCCAGTGCCAATTCAGTACCTGAGTACAATTTGGATAGAGAGAACAGCTAGGCTGTGGGTCTGATTAGCAGGCCCACAGCCAGGGAAAGTCGTAAACCAGTGCAGCAAAAAGCAAAAATCTGGGTGATCATAGGATTGCAGACCCTACTCTCCTACAAGGGGGTAGTCGATGAGGACATTTAGGTCACGAGGAAGATATAGTCTTCAAAGTCTAAGGCTATGGGCTCATTAAAGGCTGCCATGGTGTTTCTAAAGCTGGATCATGGGCCTGGGGGTTGGTATGCAAGGGTGCCTCTGATGGTTGTCTTGGCGTCCGTGTGGAGTTTGAAGTTGAGATTTTCCTGTGGCAAAGGGTGGTAGTATTGTCAGTGGTGGTGCACTTTGTATTCTCTTTGTGGATGATGGCTGTTCCTCTTCCTGGCTTGTTGATGCTGCCCCGGTGAGTGATTTTATCTTCTGGCATCGCTGTGGCAATGTTTGGGGCAGATGTGGGGTTGAGCCAGGTCTCGATGAGGAAGACTGTCTGGTGCGAGGGTGGCGATTTTATTTTTAATCTAGGGTTTCTCCTCAGCATTTTCGATAGAGCAGCTGTTGGCCTCAGGTGTTTGATTTTATAAGCCTCTAAATGTGTTGTCCTGTGGATGATAATGACAGATGACCATTTATGCAGCATACCATAATTTTTTATGGTTTCTACTCCAGCTATAACTGGAGTAGGGGTGAGGAATTCAATATAATACCTACTTGTTCATGGGGCCGGTTGCATCATAAATCTGCTTGCTCTGTACCAAAATCCACTAGTCTGTCTAGTGCCATGTACTGTAGTGACCAATTATGAAAGCAATATCATTATATAAGAGCTGTGATATAGCTTCTCTGGTCATGCCAGGGCCCATACTATAGTAGCGTTTGAATACTAGCAATTTCCTAACTTCGCCACATTTCCATGCAGATCTACATACTGGGGTTTAAGGTAGTGATAAGCAGTAGTTCCAGAATTCCAGAACTTCTTTCAGGGTTGGGGGAAAAAGTGATTTTGAGGAAAAGTGAACCTGCAAATGTTCAACAGATTTTTGCATGAGCGAATTCTCTCCCCCCCCCCCCTTTTTTTAGGTCTCGTGGCGATTTACAGCGCGAAGCGCTGTCTCGCCAGAGACCTAATGTGAGCGACACAGCTTTCCAGGAGACAGCACCTGGCCGCGCGCATTTCCTCTGCCAGAAGGCGATTTGAGCAGGCCACGCGCACGAGAACGCGCTCGCTGTGGCCAGCTCCTGTCTCCTGGAAAGCCGTAACACACAGCCACACCTCCCCATGCGCGCGCGCAGACACACACACGAGCGCACCTGCGCTCACACACACGAGCGCACCTGCGCTCACACACACGAGCGCACCTGCGCTCACACACACGAGCGCACCTGCGCTCACACACACGAGCGCACCTGCGCTCACACACACGAGCGCACCTGCGCTCACACACACGAGCGCACCTGCGCTCACACACACGAGCGCACCTGCGCTCACACACACGAGCGCACCTGCGCTCACACACGAGCGCACCTGCGCTCACACACGAGCGCACCTGCGCTCACACACACGAGCGCACCTGCGCTCACACACGAGCGCACCTGCGCTCACACACGAGCGCACCTGCGCTCACACACGAGCGCACCTGCGCTCACACACACGAGCGCACCTGCGCTCACACACACGAGCGCACCTGCGCTCACACACACGAGCGCACCTGCGCTCACACACACGAGCGCACCTGCGCTCACACACACGAGCGCACCTGCGCTCACACACACGAGCGCACCTGCGCTCACACACACACGCGCACCTACACGCACACACAGAGACCCGCTGCCCGCGCCGCACACATACACAAAAGCAACACACAGGCGCGCGCACACACACAAGCGCACCCCCCCTACAACTAAGCGCCACTTACCGCCATTCTGGACTTATGCAGCCTCCGCCGGTATCTCCCTCAGGCATGGGAGCCCCGTGTCACCAGCACTGCTTCTCTTCATGGCACTCTGTGGGCGTGTGCGCGGGCTTCCGAAGACGGAAGTCCCGCCCCACGGAAGGTTTCGGTTTCGTGTTGTGGTTTTCATGCTTTTTGCTGTCAGTTCATGCCATTTAATTTGATGCTGTGGCAGGTCCGCACGTGCTACTCTCCAGCCGCTCTCATACAGGCTGTGTAAGCCGCCCAGTTTGAAGCAAGTTTGTTGCCTTGGTTAGGGGTTTCTTAATGTTAGTCGGTAACGGACCTGTTTTTAACCGCTTCTTCCAGAGCGGGGATGTTAGGCCAGCCTGTGGCTCGATTTTCAGGATGGGAGGAACGTTACAGAGTGTGGTATGGCCGTTTATCGTCAGAGTGAACGATCGTTGGACCTCTCCCGGGTATGTTCGTAACTGATACTCCGTGCAGGAAGCTTTGGCTGCTGCCCCCGTTCCCGGGTTTTGGGATATGCGTGGCATCCTTAAGGGACGTTGTCTGGGCATGTACCATACGGGGACGGTTCTCTGAGGCATATGTGGCATTTTCGACACTAAACGTTCCGTTAAGAAGCAGTGGTTCAAGTGGCACCCTGCTGCAGCATTGACTTGCTTTCTCGCACGTCATCCATCGTAGCAGACTACAGAGGCATCCCGTTCGAATAAAGAAACAGACTGGGCACACGCTCACCCACCCAAGTTATTGCCGCGATTCCAATCTCGGTAGTCCGTATGCTATTGCGGGTCTGTGCCCTCACAACGTTACACTAATGACGGAGGGATAGGGAACTCGCATATATATGCGCATGGCAGAGCGCACGTGGAGATCTGACCCCTCAGCACTGCACCTTAAAACGCTTAAGAATAAGAGAAACGCCTACTTCAGAAAAATCAAACGCTCGAAATCAGTCTTCTTTAGCCAACAGCTGGACCAAGCAAAAAACCGACCAAGAAAACTGTTCGAGTTAGTCAATACCCAAACCAAGACGCAACCTCTACAACCTAACAGCTCAACAAATGATATTCCAAGCTGTGAAGACTTTTCTGCTTTCTTCAAGCAAAAGACCGACAATATAAGAAGTGATCTCCTCAAGGATGTAAGTCGATACTCCTGCTCCATCTCCATAACTAACTCTCAACCTAAAAACAACGCTGCATGGACGTCCTTCGCCACCTATTCTGAAGAATCAATTCACAAACTGCTAGGCACCTTGAAGCCCGCTAATCACCTCACAGATCCCCTGCCTGCCAATGCTGTCAAAGCCCTCACCCCCCTGCTCCTCCCACTCTGGACTAAAATCATCAACGGTTCCCTTCAGCAAGGACTCATCTCAGACTCCCTCAAGATAGGGCAAGTCACGCCTATACTCAAGAAATCCACAGCTGACCCGGCCGACCTAAACAATTACCGCCCTATCACCAATATCCCCACTCTGGCCAAATTACTAGAAAAATGCATACAACTCCAATTGACAAAACACATTGATCAGTTTCACCTCCTCAACCCTCACCAATCAGGATTCAGAGCAAAACATAGCACAGAAACGGTTATGACACACATAATTGATGACGCCCTCCAAATCCTTGATCACAATGAGTCCTGCCTCCTCATCCTTCTTGATCTCTCCTCAGCATTTGATACGGTCAAACACGAGAATCTACTGGAGCTGTTAAATACCAGAATGGGCATATCCGGGACTGTTCTCAAATGGTTCACGTCCTTTCTACACAACCGATCTCAGAAGTTCAAGATCAACAACGCATTGTCCTCACCTGTGCCCGCAACACTAGGCGTCCCTCAAGGTTCCTCCCTATCCCCCACATTGTTCAACCTCGTCATGGAACAACTACCTTGCTTCAAGCATCAAATGTACACTTCCATATGTACGCCGATGACACTCAACTCTACCTCAAGCTACAATCCCGGAAGACATCAAACTTCTGGACGCCACACTAAGAAACACCCAAGCATGGCTGGCCGATAATCACCTCAAACTAAATGCTCTGAAAACTGAGTTCCTTCTGATCTCACCTCCTGCGAAAAAGGCCATCACCCAAATCTGGCTCAATCATCTAACCGCACTCAATGTCCAGCCCACCATCGTGGACTCTGCGAAATCCCTTGGCATCACACTTGACTCCAATCTCAACATGCAGCAGCATATTAGCAAAGCAACTAAAGGAGCCAACTTCCAAATCAACACTGAGAAAACTTAAACCCTTCCTACCACCCAAGGACTTTCCAAACTGTTGTACAAGCCCTAATCATTCCTCGCATAGACTACGGAATTGTGGCTCTCAGCGGGCTCCCCCTAACAACAACTGCACCACTAAGAGCCTCTCTGAATGCGGCCGCGAGACTCATCACTGGCTCAAGAAAACACTCGCATATATCCCCTGACTTAAAAACCCTGAACTGGCTGCCTTTTGAAGCCAGAGTTCAGCTGAAAATTGCCTGTATGACACACTCGGCCGTACACCACAAGTCACCCAACTACCTCACTCACAAGCTGACTATATCAGGAGGCTCAAGATCCAACAGAAGCACAAAAAACCCCCTCCTGAAACCTCGTAGATTCCGGAAGGAAAAAACATACAAACGCTCCTTCTCAGGAATGGCACCTAGGATCTGGAATGCACTCCCGCCAGAAACTAGGCTTATCCCCTCCACTGTACTCTTCAAGAAAGAGGTAAAAGCCATCCTTATGGCTAAGTTCACCTGAACCCTATTGTTACTGGAACAATGACATTACACGGCTACTATATTATCGGCTACCTGAGTGTTTATCTGTGTTATACTCCTGTTTGATTGCTACTGGATCAAAGTCATTGCACGGATTCTATATTACTGGTTTCCAGATTGTTTATTAGGGTTTACACTATGATTTGATTGCTCTACTAACTTGCAATCCACTTACTACTGACTACTATACTGTTTTCAACAGTGTTTACTCACCCTCTGGGGGGCTATAATCTTATTTGATCGCTACTGGAGCAAAGACATTGCACGGCCTCTTTATTATTGGTTTCCTGATTGTTATTATTGTGTATACTCTTATGCGATTGCTACCCTACCTTGCAACTCACTCACTACCGAATATTATATTGTTTTCAAGAGTTTGTCTACCCTACCTCCTGTTTCTGTAAAGCGCTCGGATATCTGCAAAGATCTTGTCCGCGCTATATAAAACCTTAAATAAATAAAATATATATCCACTGCTGAAATGAATTAATATTTACCTATACTATTTACTTTCTTTAATGAAGTTTTATATAGCGCAAACGTTACCCAAAAGGTGTCAGAGCGCTTTACAAAAGAACTAGGTAAGTTACAAAAGGTACACAAGATACACTAAACACACTAACAAGTTACATATATACAGTTACAAAGGTACACAAAATAGAGCGGTGTGAATAAGTGCGTCAGCCCCGTGTGTGAGGTGCATCATCAGAGCTGTGTGAATAACAGCTGTGAGCCTGTGCGTGAGGTGCAACATCAGAGCTGTGTGAATAACAGCTGTGAGCCCCGTGCTGAGGTGCATCATCAGAGCTGTGTGAATAACAGCTGTGAGCCCGTGCGTGAGTTGCATCAGCAAGCTGTCAATAATAACTGCATGCCCCGTGCGTGAGGTGAATCATCAGAGCTGTGTGAATAATAACAGCTGTGAACCCGTGCTTGAGGTGCATCATCAGAGCTGTGTGAATAACTGCGTCAGCCTGGTGCGTGAGGTGCATCTTCAGAGCTGTGTGAATAATAACAGCTGTGAGGTGCATCATCAGAGCTGTGTGAAGAACAGCTGTGAGCCCGTGCCTGAGATGCATCATCAGAGCTGTGTGAATAACTGCGTTAGCCCTGTGCGTGAGGTGCATCAGAGCTGTGTGAATAACTGTGAGCACGTGCGTGAGGTGCATCATCAGAGCTGTGTGAATAACAACTGGGAGCCCTGTGCGTGAGGTACATCATCAGAGCTGTGTGAATAACTGTGAGCACGTGCGTGAGGTGCATCATCAGAGCTGTGTGAATAACAACTGGGAGCCCGTGCGTGAGGTGCATCATCAGAGCTGTGTGAATAACCGCTGTGAGCCCCGTGCCGGAGGTGCATCATCAGAGCTGTGTGAATAATGACTGCGTCAGCCCCGTGCGTGAGGTGCATCATCAGAGTTGTGTGAATTAATAACCCCTGTGAGCAACAGCATACTCTTGCACACACTCTCACTGCTCACCAATTCAAAGTTTGCTAAAAAAATTTATGTACAAACAACTACAAACTTAGGGGTCTAATTAGGGATTCAACCGTAATCCTCTGCTCATCATCACCTTATCAACAGTACAAGGGTACGAACACAATAATACTAACAAACCAGATCACAAGATGTGAAGAACCAGTAACGTGAGTCGCCCCTGGTGTAGGATTCCCATCAACAGTCTTGTAATGATCAATATTATCATTTGGTAGTCCTTATCGGGTATTGTGTCTCTAGATCATTGAGACCGGCATACCCCGATAACCAGATACGGGGTAGTGACCCACAATCACTCGGTACTACCACATGATGTTGATGTGATGGGAAGTGCAGTGTAAACAAAAAATATATAAGTGGTGATCTTAAAAAAGGATAGGGAACTCAACCCAGAAAGCTTTAATAATTGTTGGCCCCTTCCTTAATAAAAACAAGAACAGTATAATATCGTCATCGCAGTCCAAACAAATAGCTGCGAGGAGACCAACATGTTTCAGCCACTAAGGGATGACTCCTTCGGCTTTCGTCAGGGTCTCTGTTCTATAATAATACTACTGCATTGGTTGTGAATAAAGTGTGAAAAATTAAGAAAACACACAAGTGAAAACCAGTAAAGGATATGATGTTCCTTCGACTGTGTCAACTCCTCTCTTCGGCACCTGGTTGAATATGTACCAGTGTGTCCGGGGAGTGGACCTCACCTCTTCCTGGACCTGGCTCAGGATATATGAGACCCCGCTCTGTCCGTCGGTATCTCGGGCCGTGACTGGAAAAAAATTTATGTAACGCATTGTCATACACAATGCCAATAACTCAAACTTTAATGCTGCGAGACCTATTGCATTGTAAATGCTTGTTTAAAAATAATTTTTAATCCGTTTTTTTAGGTATCGCCTAGGCAGCGCGCATGCGCTGCACTAGGAGGGGGTCTTTGGCAATCTGTCTTCACTTTTCAAGCACTGCACTTGTGGCGGCATCCACCTTTCGGGAGCGAGCAGCGGCGCGGCCACGTTAATTACAAACATATGGCCGCTGCTCGCTCCCGCAAGGTGGATGCCGCCACAAGTACGAGTGCAGTGCTTGGAAAGTGTCCCTTTCTCAAATTTTTCTGCGATTGCTTGAGCTTGTATTGAATGCCACTGTTTTAATGAAGCTTCTGTGCGAAGAATGCCACTGTTTTAATGAAGCTTCTGTGATGTTTTTTTACAGCTTTGTTTAAAATGTTACTTTTTTTTGCTTTTTGACGTGATCCTGTTTTTGTGAAGAACTCTGGTCAGTCAGAGCTCTCTGCCTGTAGGTTCCAGACCTTCATGCCCATCCTCCTATTCCCTCTCACAGCAGCTTGTTGTTTGTATAAATCACAGGATATTTAAAAGCATTTTATACCGCCCACCGGGTCTAAAAAAGGATTTCTGGAGACAGTAGGTACCTTACTTGAAGGACTATGTCTAGAATCCTACACAGCAATGGGTGATTGTAACTTTTATTTAGAAAACCATTTGGATTCTGACACTAATCGATTGGAGGAAATCATGGGGGCTGGTGGCCTTCTACAGTTGGCGAAGGCCCCTACGCATGAAAAAGGACACACCCTTGATGGTATATACACTAACAACCAGGACCTTGTCTGTACCTCCGCCGTCCTACCTATCCCATTAGCAAGAGGTTCCAAAAAGAGGTTGAAAAGGATAGGAGAGAGGGCTGACCCTTGGGGAACTCCCATGAGTACTGGAGAGGGCTGGGAGAGGAGTGGTTTGCCTTAACTCTTTGAATTCTGTGGTGGAGGAAGGAGGAAAACCATTGTAGCACCAGACCCGAGAATCCCATCCTGTTCTTCAGAGTGGTAAGGAGGTTGTTGTGATTAACCGTGTCGAATGTGGAGGAAAGATCAAGGAGGTTCAGGAGGCATGAGTCATTTTGATTGAGTATATTTAATATGTCGCCCATAACATGTGTGAGTACAGATTCTGTGCTGTGCCTATTCCGAAAGCCTGAATGATGTTGGTTAAGGAGTTGGAAGTTCTCCATGTGAGCCCAGAGTTGGGATTGTACACATTTTTCGAGTAATTTAGCTAGAGTGGGGGTGTTAGATATGGGGCGGAAATTATTAATCAGATTTCTCAGCGATTGTTTCTTTTATTATGGGTGATACCTGCGCTGCTTTTAGACAGTCTGGGATCATTCCTTGGGATAGAGAAGCGTTTACTATCCTTGTCCATGTGGGGATGAAAACATTCTTGATATTTTTGAATATGGTTGGGGCAATAGGTTACTGAAGTGGTTGGATGGATTGATGTTCTGAAGAATCCTGTAGATGCCTTTTTCACTGAGTGGGTTAAGGTGCTCCAAGAGGCCTTATTTTTGATGATCAGGCTTGTGAGATTGGGCTTTTCTGTGACCAGAGATGGAGTGGACCCAGAAGCTGGTAGTAAAGCCTTCTTAGAGTGAAGATCACTAGAGATAAGTCTTTATTTCTCAATGAAGAAAGCAGAAAATTAATCGCGAGACGGTGGACTGACATTGGAGACAGAGTGATTAGTAACCGCCGTTGATTGTTTTTTGACCAGTTCGAAGAATTTCTTGTTTGTTGTAAATACTCCTAACATCTCTATGGAATTTTAGCTGTTTCAAGGAGGGATTGGACTTCCAGGCTTGTTCAGCTGCCCTAAAGGTTGCGTCGTTCCGTGTTTAGATTGTTGTACTATGGTTCGGATTTTTTGTTGAGCGTGAGTAACTGAACCCCACCCAAGTCTGCTTGGGAGGAGGGGGCAGTTTTACAGTGGGCAGCTAATTCAACTGGGTTTATTGATCTGAAATTCCTTTTCCAGATCTTAGATTTAGTTGTATGAGCCTTCCTCAGCTTCACCTCCATGTTGATATAGAAGCGAATGCAATGGTGGTCTGACCAATCGTAAGGGGTAATGGATCCCAATGTGATGGACAGCCCTTTCGAGATAATGAGGTCTACGGTTTCACCTTTGTGTGTGTTGGTTGGTCAGTGTTGCCTAAGTTCATGATCCTTTAAAAAGTCTTTAAGGCAGGTAACCGCTTGGTCATTAGTATTAGACAAGTGGCAATTGAAATCGCCAAGAAAGATTTGGGAAATAGCATTACTAATCTCCATTAGTTCAATGAAGGGGAGGTTGTCTCACAGAGGATGATAAAAGGTGTGAAGTTTGCAGACTGGCCGGTTGTTACTTGCGATATTGACACACAGATATTCACAGGAAGAGGACGGAGAGGAGACTGTGGGAAATCGAGAGTGTTCCTATAAATGCAGGCTAGGCCCCCTCCATGCTTCCTAACTCGGTCTAACCTAATGTCATGAGTAGGAGGTACAAGGAGGTCTAAAATAGGAGTGGAGAATGGATTTAGCCAAGATTCAGTAAGGATGATGTCCAGATCATTGTGTTGAATTAGGTAGAATATATCGGAGGCGTGTTTGCTGGCTGACTTGCAATTGAGTAGTACACACTTCAAACGTGGAGGATTTGTGACTGAGGGAGTCTAGGAGACATTCACTCGCAAGAGATTGTCATTATTGATGACTTTAAGATTATGAGGAGGTACTCTGTGCGGGTTAGGATGGATGGTTTGTATGTGCTTCGGCAGGGTGAAGTCGGGATTGGGTCTATTAGAGTAGGAGTTGTGAAGGTCCTTAAGATCATTGGGCGCCACGGTCTCCGCTCTTCTCGGCAGTGTGGGTGCGTTAGCTAAGGAAATGGTTTGCGAGATGGCGGAGGCTAACAACTGTCCCAAGCTATCAATAGAGGAGGTTTTAAGCAGATTCGCAGAGGTGAGGAATGTACTGATCATTGGGGAAAAAATCCTTTGAAAGGACTTTTAGGTCATGTAGTTCGGTAGTGAGAAGGTGCAGCCGGAGATATATATATCCAGACGCGCACCTAAATCTGAAAGGGGTATACGATGTGTTGAGAGAGGGGGGGGGGAGTCTCCGTGTATGCCTGCATGCGCTAATATGGTGGATAGTTGTTCCTGGGGATGGAGTTGAAAGTGTGGGACTAGCGGGGAATAGGGAACCTTGGGAATTAGAGCTGTGGCGTTAATGACAGTGGACTGAACATATCTCTGAGGGTCCTGAGCAAGTCCTACTGGAGATAGTGTATGACAAATCATGGTCTGAGTAGGGCATTTGTCCATTCACCAGCATGGTATGTGGCGTAAGGGGAGGGATGAGGGAACAATGTTCAATTGATGAAGGTAAAGATACTGGGTCACATGGGGATCTCGCTGCTCGTGGAGCAGAAGGGATGACTATTCTCTAGGGCTACAATCTGTGTGAGGCGGATGCGTTTCACCTGGCGCAAAACCTAATAATTCCACATATAGTAGGCTTTAGAGCCTCCCATAATATCGCACCGGAGGGGGTGGATTCTGTATTGAATGCAATTTAATCTGTGACGGCCTGGTGAAGAACTTGTTTATATGAAGGATCTCTCAGATGCCAAGGTGACATTCACCACCGGAATAAAGAACTTTGAGGTCCTACATGTAATTTGTGTGTCATTGGGGAATGATCTGATGATCCCAGAGGAAGGATGGAAACCTCAGTGACCCTGTGGACGTGGGACCCGGGGGTCTCTGAGAAAAAGGTATATTCAGTGTCTGCTGGATGGTATGCTCTCCATACATCAGACCATCCCGGGAAGGATGCTAGGAAATGCAGTTTTGATCCCCCCACCACATGTTCAGATTCACTAGAGCTCAATCAGTCTATGTGCTTCATTGTGCCCTTCCAGCCCCCCCCCTCCCTCACCCACATCACTGACAGACCTTATGGCATTTCTCCCCAGAGGCTTATGACCCGCTCTACGAAGGTCTGTCCTAAGGGCAGGGTGCCAGAAGTTTCCCAATATCAGAGAGACTCCATTGAATGTACCTGCCACTATAGTGTAGCATCTCCCATGTCTGTCCAGACGCTTGTGCACTTAAAGGGATTCTGCGATGGATCAGAATGACTGCCTCGGGAACCATGAGTGAATCCCATAACGAGCTAGGCATGGGGCTCTATTTCCCATCATGTGGGTTTCTTGCATTAGTAGCACATCAGTGTCAAGTCTCTTGGCCTGTTTGAGGACCGCTCCTTGCTTAGTTTGATCTAAGACCCCTTGCCCATTCTATGTCATGATCTGGATCTCCCCGGGATGATCAGTTAGTCTATCACCATATGGTTATTATGGAGGGTACCATGTGTGGGTCAGATGGGTCAACATACCTATACCAAAACAGTATATATAACATTTCCTTTCCAATTTGAACACCCCACTCCCCCCACCCCAATTCCTCGGTAAACTTGAAGCATCTGTTGTGTGGGCACCCACCCTCCCTTAACCACAATGGAGAATCCGGGTAGGGGGGTGGGGGGGCACAAATGGTTCCCCAATCGCCCAACCCCCCCAAACATAGTTCTTTAGGACGTGTGAGTGTAGTTCATAGAGTGAACCGTGCATGTTAACCCCTGCATGCAGACCTAGCGAGCTATATTTAAGATGAACCCCCTCCAAGGCAACAGATCCGCCTCCAGGGCATGAGTTATTTTGTTTGTCATCCCATTGTGCCTGGGAGCCCCAGTTGGATCTCGATCTGTGTCTCCTCTTCGATATGGGCTTCTTCGCGAGGGCCCTGTGGGCTCGTTCCTCCGGCATGAGTGAGCGCAGCCACTGTCGGGAACTCCACCATTGATGCTCCCTCACAGCCCACTGGGAATCCCACGAAGTTCAAATTATTCCGCCTGGCGCGGCCTTCTGTGTCTTCAATCAATCACAGAAATTTGTATAGCGCGCTACTCGCCCGTGAGGGTCTCAAGGAGCTGAGGGGGGGGAGGGGTTCACTACTGCTCAAACAGCCAGGTCTTGAGTTGTTTCCTGAAGGAGAGATGATCCTGGGTCAGCCGTAGGTGAGTCGGGAGGGAGTTCCAGGTCTTGGCTGCCAGGTAGGAGAAGGATCTTCCTCAGACGGTGGATTTCCGAAATCGTGGGAGGGAGGCGAGGGCGAGGCTGGTGGATCGGAGCTGGCGGGTGGGTGTGTAGAATGTGAGGCGGCTGTTGAGGTACTTCGGGCCCATGTCGTGGAGAGCTTTGTGTGCGTGGGTGAGGAGTCTGAACGTGATCCTCTTGTTGACAGGGAGCCAGTGAAGGTCTTTCAGGTGGGCAGAGATGTGGTTGCGGCGAGGGATGTCCAGGATGAGTCGTGCTGAGGCGTTCTGAATGCGCTGGAGTCTTATCTGGAGTTTGGCTGTGGTTCCAGCGTAGAGGGTGTTTCCGTAGTCCAGACGGCTGGTGACGAGGGCCTGGGTGACCGTTTTCCTAGTTCCGGTGGGGATCCATCGTAAGATCTTTCAGAGCATGCGCAGGGTGTTGCAACAGGATGATGAGACGGCGTTCACTTGCTTGGTCATTGTGAGGGAGGAGTCCAGGGTGAAGCCCAGGTTGCGTGCGTGGTCCGTAGGTTTGGGTGCACTGCCCAGGACAGGGGGCCACCAGGAGTCGTCCCAGGCGGAGGGAGATGGTCCGAGGATGAGGATTTCCGTCTTGTCGGAGTTCAGTTTCAGACGGCTGATCTTCATCCAATCTGAGACGTCTCTCATTCCTTCCTGGAGGTTGGCTTTGGCGGGGTCAATGATGGGGGAGAGGATCAGCTGGGTGTCTTCGGCGTAGGAGATGATGTTGAGGTTGTGTTGGCGTGCGATGGCAGCGAGAGGGCTCATGTAGATGTTGAAGAGGGTGCGGAATGCCGCAGATGACTTCGGTGGCCGCGGATTGGAACGGAGGGAGGCGGACTCTCTGGGTTCTTCCAGCGAGGAACGAGATGATCCACTCCAGTGCCGCTCCTTGAATTCAGGTGTTGCTGAGGCGTTGTATCAGGGTGCGGTGGCATACGGTGTCGAAGGCTGCTGAGAGGTCCAGGGGGATGAGGGCAGCTGTTTCCCCGTTATCGAGCAGGGTCCTGATGTCGGTGGCTGCGATGAGGGCGGTCTCAGTGCTGTGGTTTGTCTGTTTGCTGTGGTTCCACCTATAAACGCTAGCTTTATTCTTTTTTTTTTTAAAATGTTTTTATTAGTTGCAGCGAAATCATGTACAAGAGCAGGACAGTACTTTATAACTTGCACAGGTTTCCAAAGCTGGACAGTTTGCAAACAAAATTGTACAGTTACATACAATCTGCACTTTCTGTACGTTTATGCATTTCCAATTCCACCGTTGGGGACACCACTGGATCCCCTCGATACTTATTCCAGTTTGACCATTTTCGGTCCCATTTTTTTGGGGCACCCTCTTGCTACGAAGACCTCCGTTTCAGCCAGCATGCACCTATCAAGCTCTTTCGCCCACATGCGGACACTTGGTGTGTCTGTTCTCCCCGCCCACCCCCCGGCTATGTCACGTTTAACCAGTGTGTATCGTAGTGTCGTGAATTGTTTTTCCACTTCCGTCAGGTCAGTTTCCTCCCAGATATTGTCCTGACGCCACTACTGGGTCTGTTAAATCTCCTTATGTAAGGCCTTATGCATGTGCTCCGAGGCCCCCTCCCACAGGACCCTTAACCTTGGGCAGCTCCACAGGGTGTGATAAAATGTGGCCTGATCCCAACATCCCCTTAAACAGAGATAATATCTAGAACCTATTTTCATCAGTCTGGCCTGTCATTTAGGAGCGGTGCAGTTTCCTGAGTTGGATCACCCTAAAGTTTAGTGTGATGGCTGCCTCCCGAGGGAACATCAGGGCCTTCTGCCATTCCTCGTCACTAATCATTCCCAAATCATCCCACCATCTCTCCCTGAGTCTCGGAAAAGCATCCAGAATGTTATTGCATAGTTTCTTGTATGTGAGAGAAATTGCTTTCGAATTCAAAGGCCTGTCCAATAGTCTGTCTTCAAGCGTTGAAGATTCTGGTATGTCCGTAAATTACGAAAAGGCCGCCTTAAGGGCATTGTGAATTTGCAGATATCTGTTTCTCCCCAAGCCAGGTGGTATTGTTTCTGGAGTTCTTCAAATGTGAGTATATCCCCCTGTTTGACCAAATCTGTTACATCCGAAATACCATTGAGGTCCCACTTATCAAACCCGGGCTGGTAGCATAACATGCCCAGTTTTTGCGAATACCAGAGTGGAGCAACCCTTGTGAGGATGCCAGCCCATCCCAAGCGAGCTTGCACTATACGCCAAATCTCGAACGTGTGTAGGGTGGGCCCAAGAAAACACCCCTTGTTTTTATTATCAATAACATACAGGGCTCCCAAATAGCCAGATTGATCAGTCTGATATCAGGCTAGAGCGTAAGCGGGGTCCTCCAAAGGACAGTATATAAATCTATTAACAGTCACCAACTGTGATGCCAAATAGTAAAGTTGCAGGTCTGGGTGCGCAATACCACCATCATACCAACTCTTCGTCAGTGCCACCCTTGGGGCCTTCCCATCCCATAATAGCGTACAGACCTCCCCCTTCCACAGCTTTGAAATATGAATCCGGCACTCTGTACAGGCAGTTTTGAAGGATATAAGAAGCGAGGAAGGGCCAGCATCTTAAAGAGCGCAGCTCGGCCAACCCACGAGAGCGGGCGGGATCGCCAATGTTTGACGTCCACTCGCAACCTAGCCAGCGGAGGAGCCAAATTGGAGCTGTAAAACAGATTGGGATTTGACGTAACATAAACCCCTAAGTATCGAAACCATTCCTCCGCCACCACTATGGAGCACCCTCTTGGAAGCCTGGGGACCGGTCCCCTCCACATAAAACAGACTTATGCCAGTTGATCGCATACCCATAATATTTGCCGAAATTTGTGAATGTCGAGCACCACCAATATGGATTTGTAAGGGGAAGTCTGGTATAGTAGGATATCATCCGCATATAGTGGTATGTGGTCTTCCACTTCCCCCGCCCATATCATCCCTCGTACCATGACATCTCGGCGGCTCCAATAGAAGAATGACTATCAACGCAGACAGAGGACATCCCTGTCTGATACCAGGACACAACCTAAATGTCCTGGATGTATAACCATTGACCCGCACTTGACCCAAAACATCTGTTTGGAGCAACCAAACCCATGCTATAAACTTGGCACCTAGGCCCACCCTCTCTAAAACTTCAAATATGTATGGCCATTCTATGGCATCAAAGGCCATAGAGGCATCAAGGGACAGCAACGCGGCATCCTCCTCGATGTATTGTCTACGGGCCATCACATTATGCAAGTTCCTTAGGTTGAGGGCTGTATTTCTTCCAGGCATGAACCCAGACTGATCTGGGTGGACTAATGTTCTGATAACCTTCTCCCAGTCGGTTGGCGAGGACTTTCGCTAAAACTTTTGCCTCAACGTTAATCAGCGAAATTGGCCTATAAGAGCCACAGATGTCCGCCGGTTTGCCAGGCTTGTGAATCACCACAAGGCTTATCTGCTGAGGGCACACACTGAAGGGGATAAATCTGGGATGTTACTAGCGTGGCTGGCCAACCCCACTAAACGGAGTCCACCGATACTAGCCATTACAATGGCGGACGGGCAAATGGAGTACACCCAACCTGGGATACTAGAGGTTTTTCAGCAATTTTATGCGACCCTTTATAAGAGTACACTAGCGGGGCATTGCACTGACATCGATGGGTATCTCGAGGACCTACAATTGCCTCGACTGCAACAGGAGCAGGCGGAAGATTTGGGTAGAGACGTAGAGCAACGAAATCAGAGCAGCGATAAAGCATATGGCCCGCAACAAAACGCCGGGGCTTGATGGCTTACCCATCGAATTCTATAGCAAGTATTCGGACGTCCTTGTACCCTGCCTCCACGTGGTGTACAACGAGGCCAAAACTGCGGGCTGTCTCCCGCAGGCTATGCGGGAAGCGTTGGTGATCCCATTATTGAAACAGGGAAGGGAGAGCGATGATCCGGCTTCCTATAGACCGCTCTCCATGCTAACTACAGACTATAAAATCCTGAGTGCCATACTCGCGACTAGGTTGTTGCAGCATATACCTACCCTGATACACCCAGACCAGTCTGGATTTATCCCAGCACGCAACACCACCATAAACATTAGAAGACTCACACGGCTGTTGGCTGACCCGTGCACGGCGGCCCCAACGCCTTTAGTGCTGTCCATTGACATAGAGAAAGCTTTTGACAGCCTAGAATGGGAGTACCTATACAAAACTATGGAGAAATTCGGTCTCGGAGAGGGCTACATCAGATGGACTAGGGTGTTGTATGCTGCGGCGGTGGCTAGGGTGCGAATGGGCCCTCTTATTTCGCGGCAATATCCAGTTGAGCGAGGAACCAGACAGGGGTGCTCTCTGTCACCCCTGTTCACTCTGGCGATCGAGCCACTAGCAGCAGAGGCGAGGACAGGGACTCCTTTCAGGGGCCTAGACAGCAGCAGAGGCACGCAACATATCTCGCTTTACGCGGATGATCTGTTACTATTTCTAGAAAATGCGGAAGGAGCACTGGAGGGAGCGGAGAGAATGCTAGCAACATTCGGTAGGATGTCAGGATTAAAAGTGTTTTGGTCAAAGACGTGTTTGTTCCTGCTGCGCCATGGTATACCGCAACCACATTGTAGACTGCAGCTGCAGTGGGCCCCCACCTGTCTGAAGTATCTAGGGGTGCACATATACCATGAGGCAGCGGACATGCTGGAGGGTAACATTGGAAGATGCATAAGAACACTACGGGTAATATGGAGTTCTGGGCCACTCTACCGCTGTCGCCGATAGGCCGTATCTCCCTATTAAAAATGATCGCCTTGCTGCGTCTGCTCTACTACTTCCGCACTCTGCCCATCTGGGTGCCCGGCTCTGTATTCCGTAGATTACGTTCGCAGGTCACTTCCTTTATATGGAACTCTGGGAGGTGCAGAGTGGCACTAACAACGCTCATCCGTACGAAGGACGAGGGCGGTCTAGCCGTACCGGACTTTGAGCTCTACTATCTTGCGGCTCAATTGCAGCTCTTCACGCAAGAAGTAGCAAAAGTCTACCGTGGCCCGGAACAGGAAAGAGAGCGGCGGACGCCGCGTCACGTACTAGCGTATATGACTCTGCAACAGAAGATTGCCCTGACAGGTTTAACTCCTGAAGACCAGACGTTCAGGCTGTGTTAAAACCGATCGCAGCGCCGAGCGGGTCCGCAGCACCCTTATGCCCCTGAAATCCCGCTTGGGATGGTGACCGCGCTTCCACATGGGGGAGATTGGTCACCGCTACAGCAATGGGAGGCGGCGGGGCTGCAGGTGCTTGGTGACTTGTATGAAGAAGGGGCACTGATACCTTACCAGGA
This sequence comes from Lissotriton helveticus, assembly GCF_964261635.1. NCBI lineage: Eukaryota > Metazoa > Chordata > Amphibia > Caudata > Salamandridae > Lissotriton > Lissotriton helveticus. The sequence continues at coordinate 12,335,400 of NC_136071.1, forward strand.
CCTGCAGGAGAGATTTGGCCTTCCGCGAGGAGATTACTTATTACACGCAGCAGTGACGAGGGCCATCCGAGCACATTGGAAGGGGGGCAGAATTAAAAGACTCTTTGGGGTGACCGAGGCGAGGTGCCCACTCTGCACCCTGGAAGGGGCGGAGCTAGACCATATGTTATGGAACTGCCCGGAACTGCATGAATACTGGCGGGCGATAGGGGAGGCGCTTAACGAGGCCGACAGAACAGTGACCTTTGACATGGCGACCTGCATATTACACTGGTTCCCGCCCACACCTAAGAATAAAAACACTAGTACATTTATAGACCTGGGATTTATTCTGGCCAAGAGAGAAATGACGAGAGTATGGAAGGCGAGGGTGGGTCCCATACACAGAAAATGGGTGAATGAGCTTCTAAAATGGGCTACTTGTGAAAGCCCGCTCAGATACCAAGCAGCCCGAAAACGGCCAGACGAGAGAGCAACAGACACGGCTGCAGCATGGGAGATAGTGCAGGCATTGCGAGATAGTACTCTGCAGGAAGACGAGGAAGCTCTGAATACACATAACAGTCCCCAGGCTGCACCAGAAACACCACATAACTGATTACGCACCAATTCCTGGAAGAACCCATACAGGTAGTCAAGAGAAGGCGTTCCTACGCAGATGGTGAAGTCACGGGGGAGGGGGGAAAGGGGAAGAGTTCGAATTGCAGTGTTCTGGATTGTGCCACGGGGAGGGGGGGGATACACAACCACAAAAGCAGAAGTACACGTTTTTCGACTGTGTAGAGTGCAATTGCTATGACGCTGGACGATGGGCTTGTCCCCTTTGCTGAGTGCCGCCCGACCTCCGGGCTGTGGACTGAAAGGCTGTGTATAGAAAAGTATGGCGGGGTGGATGACCGAGGGTTGACGTAGCACTGCTAACTGCGATATCAGATGTACTGCAAACCTGCAATAAAAATGTTTACAAAAAAAAAAAAAAGAGCCACAGATGTCCGCCGGTTTGCCAGGCTTGTGAGTCACCACTATTGTAGCTAACCTCTGATCCACTGGTAGCCGTCCCACCTCCAGGCTCTCTTCATACATGGCCTTCAAATGCACTATCGTTCGATAGGCAGTAGCTTTTAGGAATTCATCCCGGATGCCATTGGGTCCCATCGCCTTTCCCGATTTTTAACCTGCCCTATAGCCTTAACAATTTCCTCATCTGAGAGGTCCCTATCTAGGGTCTCCCTATCTGCCTCTGAGAGGGTCGAACGTCACTATCCAGGAGGAGCTGGCTCGATTCCTCAGCTGTGTATAGCGAATAGGGGGAATATACCTGTTCTAGGTGGGCAGCGAATTCCTCTATTTCCCACAGATGCGTCACGAAGGCCCCCCGACGTTGTCAACGTATGCACCCATCTGGATCCCTGTTCTCGCCTCTCTAGCCAAGCCAGTGTCCTGCCCGCTCTGTCTCCCATCTCATATATTCTATGCTGAGTGTGGGGGTACTTAGCTTGCATGTTTTCTCTGTTCCTAATCCGATACTCCTCCTGCTTCAACTGAAGCCTTTAAGAGACATCAGGCATGTTCCCGCTCCAGAGCAAGCTGGTCCGTTTCGGCCTGCACCAGAAGCTCTTGTTTCTTAGCGATGCATCCCATCTTCAAAGATCAGGCCTGCCCTTTCAGAACTACCTTGTATGCTTCCCATATGGTCTGAGCGGACGAGACTGATCCCACATTTTCCGCAAAGTAATTCTCCGTTTGTGTACGGAGTTCTTCTCTAGTGTCCGGTACATGCAGGAGCTATGGGTTAAGAATGATGGTGGTGCGTGGCTGTCTCTCCCAGTGTGTACTCTACCCAGACCGGGGAGTGATCAGATATACCCCTCGGTAGAACCTGGGAGTTGACAGAGTTCCCTACTGCTGACAGGTGTGTAAGGAAATAGTCAATATGCGACATGCTTTGGTGCATGTTAGAGAAAAAGGTGAAGAGCTTATCCATGGGCTGGAGCGCCTGACCCACATCCACCAATCCCAACGCCTCCGTAAAGTCGGCCATTAAGGTATCGGATTTCGCCTTTCACCTCAGTGGGTGGCGGTCAACTGTGTCTAACGTCATATTGTAATTGCCTCCAAAAATGTGGCTTCCTGTTGTCCCGTCCGCCTCCCACCTAGGTCCTCCAGAGGTAGTTTACCCAGAGCAGGCGGCAGATGGACAGAAATGATACTGAGGTCCCTACCATCCCATTGGGCCTCCACTCCTGCGAACCTCCCTGCCGAATCTGCCCATGCCTTATGAACAATGAGGGGCACAGACATCTTTACCAGAATTGCTGTAATCAGCATGGACCAAGAGTTTATATCCCCATCTATTGAGAGCCTTAGTCTTCTGCCCCACCAGGCGCGTCTCCTGTAGCAGTACCACATCAGGAGAGTGCCTTTTCAAATACTGTTGCACTACCCCTCTCTTAATCTTGTCCCCATCCCATTGACATTCCACGTAATTACAGAAAGTGTCCTATCTCTATCCCCCGCATCCCATGTCACAAAAGGAGCAACAATCAAACTGATCAGTGAGGTCGGCAAGTGACTTGTAAACATCCTGTCAGTATTGTACATCCCAGCTGCACATTTAAACATTGAACCCTCAAAAACCCACCCCCTCCCTGCCCGTGGATTTAAAACTACCCACTCCCAAACATGGCAGAGTGCCTCTCTTCCCCCCTGAAATGCCGAAAATGCACGGTGTGGTCTAGCTCCCCTTCCTGCATGTACACATCACAATTAACTCTTAATTTAGGCATCCACTTGTGAATATTGTCCATTCCCATTCAGATCACAGCTATAAACCCATCGGTCTGCTTTATTGCAAAAAGTCCCCTCTTTAGGGAGTTCCGCACTGATCTCCACTGCTCCCCCACCCATTCCCCCTACTTGCACTTCCAATCGGGCATGAGCTCTCCCTCTAAGCAGCCCCGGTCGGTCAGTCCGACTCCTGTAGCTGGCCCTCTCCCTCTATCGGTTCACTGTACACAGTCATCTTCCGGGGCCCTCTGTGTTGACCAGTTCTATCTGCTCTGTCTCATCTCTGGCTCCCCACCGTGCTCCAGCCTTCCATCCATTCCCATACTGCCTCTGGAGAGTCAAAGAACCATTTTTGGAAAAGGGGGGTGGTGATGGACAGAGTTTCTGAATGATGCAGAATACTCTTACCAAGTCAATAGATCATGGTTTTAATCCATCACCGTTTTTTAGCTCACTGCACCATCCCAGCTCAGAACCTGGCTATATGCAAATTAGTCTGTTCCTGTCCCAGTGCATGATGGGTACAGGGCAAACCAAACTACCAAGCCAATTCTTATACTGGGAAGGAAACAAGCTTCCGGGGACCGGTTTCTGGCATCACAGCCTTCTTCGGCCCGGCTTGCTTGAATCCTGATGGTGCAATGAGCAAGGGACTCACGTCTGAGTATACCCTCCCACACATAGTGTGGATAAAATCGATTTTGGAAAAAGGGGGTGGTGATGGACAGAGTTTCTGAATGATGCAGAATACTCTTACCAAGTCAATAGATCATGGGTTTTAATCCATCACCGTTTTTTAGCTCACTGCACCATCCCAGCTCAGAACCTGGCTATATGCAAATTAGTCTGTTCCTGTCCCAGTGCATGATGGGTACAGGGCAAACCAAACTACCAAGCTAATTCTTATACTGGGAAGGAAACAAGCTTCCGGGGACCAGGTGATGGATTAAAACCATGATCTCTTGACTTGGTAAGAGTATTCTGCATCATTCAGAAACTCGGTCCATCGCCACCCCCTTTTTCCAAAATCTATTTTATCCACACTATGTGTGGGAGGGTATACTCAGACGTGAGTCCCTTGCTCATTGCACCATCAGGATTCAAGCAAGCCGGGCCGACGAAGGCTGTGATGCCAGAAACCGGTCCCCGGAAGCTTGTCTCCTTCCCAGTATAAGAATTGGCTTGATAGTTTGGTTTGCCCTGTTCCCATCATGCACTGGGACAGGAACAGACTAATTTGCATATAGCCAGGTTCTGAGCTGGGATGGTGCAATGAGCCAAAAAACAGGTGATGGATTAAAACCATGATCTCTTGACTTGGTAAGAGTATTCTGCATCATTCAGAAACTGTCCATCACCACCCCCTTTTTCCAAAATCGAGTCAAAGAACCATGACTTGCTGTCTGACTTCACTCTCAGCCTCGCCGGAAAGAGCATTGCATACTTAACTTCCCGATCTCGAAGTTCCCTCTTCACTGCCTGAAAGCTGCGACGTTGGGCCTGAACCTTGGCCGTGAAATCTGGGAAGAAAGCCACTTCATAATTGTCTATCTTGAGGGGGGATTGGCGCATGCTCTCTGCAGGATAGCATCCCTGTCTCGGTAGTTGAACACCCTAGCAATAAGGGGCCTTGTAGGTGCTCCTGGTCTTGGTCTACTCCCTGGTACCCTATGGGCTCTTTTGATAGAAAAATAGCTGGACAGAGTCTTAGGCTTTAGGTGCTACGTAATAAGATCTTCCACATAGAGGTCCCCTGCCGGCCCCTCAGTTTTCGCCGGAACCCCTAAAATACGGATGTTATTGCGGCGGCTCGGCCTTCGTAATCCTCGAGTTGTTGCGACATCCTCTCCTGCTTCCTCTGCATTTCAAGCATCTGCGTCCGAAGTTCCGAAGTATCCGTCTGCAGGGCACTAGTAACTATCTTGAGCTCTTTGACCTTTTCGTCCATCTTCCGAAAATCCGCTCTAATTAGTGAGACCTCATCAGTGACTGAGTCTACCGAGGCCCGCACCCCATTGCTCACGACTGTCACTGCATTGGCAGCGCGCCCTGACTTTGTGGACAGAGGGCATTTGAGCCCCTTAGAAATGGCCAGTTGAAGTGAATTTGGTTTATTTCAAGAGGAGAGAATCCTCATTATAGCAGTGCAACAGCAGCGGGCGCCGTTGTTGCCCATCTTGAAGTGTCATTAGGAGCTCACCATTGTCTGTAATTTTGGTCTTAACTCCTCCAAGAAATTCTTTTTAAGTCTTGTGGTGAGTTCCAGCTTCAGTTCTATGCCCAGGTCCCATTAGTTGTCTGTGGAGCCTGAATGTGCAACAAAGTGAGTTATTTGCATACCATCCACCTTTTATGGCAGCCTTGCTTGCCAGCACTGACTTTAGGCGGGGCAATCCTGAATGTTTGTTTTTCTTTTCTTTAACCACTAAAACCATTCCATACTTTGCATCTCAAACATAATTTTATTTGGTAATTATCTCAGCTTAAAAAGCTGTTAACTTATAATGGTAAAATAACTAGTTCTACATAGATACTGTAAAGATAAAAGCGGTTTGATCACATTAAATCAAGATGGTGTTTTGGGAATAAAAACACAGGTGGATAATTTACAGTTAATAAATGTCAGAAGTCCCAGACAGCCAATAAAGGAAACAATACATTTAAAACACTGGGTATCTTTTGGCTCTAGATAGACATTCTGATAAAAGCACCAATCCTCATTGATTGATCGCACAATTCATAAATGATGGAAATGTTATAAGGACGTTTAAGGGCCACCATTGCTTCTGAGACTCCAGGCAGAGAAGATGCGAACGGCAAAAACACATTGTGTAAATCTGCACTGGGACCCAAAATCATTGCCTCATTGATTGATTTGATCCGGAGACTCCAGGCAGAGGCGACATAGGATGCTAACTGCAAAGAATACCCATTTAGCTGAGCTAACTAAAACTCGCGCCCCTGCAATGCTTTGCTTATGACATCAAATGATACATCACTCATGACCTGGTCAGTGACCTCACTGATGACCTCATCCAGTGACTGGGTGTTATTAAAATGTTTGAGTGTTGGGTGTATATATACACCAAGTTGTATTGTTGAATCAGTGGGTGTATGAGTGCCCGTATCGATGATTCAGTAGGTGCATGACGGACTGAATACGAGTGATTAGGTGTCTCAGAGAATGTATGGGTCACTGACCAGGTTGTCTGAATGTCAGTGTGTCAGATGGTGTGTAAGTGGCTGTATGGGTTGGCGAGTGGGTACATGAGTGGGTGTATGGGTGAGTAATTGGTTGTCTGAGTACCAGTATGGGTTTGTGTGTCTGCATGGACGAGTGAGAGTCAGTGGGTGTATGGGTTAGTGAGTGTGGAAGAGGGCTGTCTAGGTGACTGAGTGTGTTTATGGCTGAGTCGGTGATTGAATGGATGTCAGTAGTATATGGGTGAGCAACTGCATATGTAAAAGGTACTATAGGTGAGTCCTGGAGTATGGGTGACTGTATGTGTGATTGTGAGAGTGACTGGGCGAGTGTGCTTGTTGGTGACTGTATGTGTTAGTATCTGTATGAATAAGTGAGTGGGTGTTTAACTGTATAGGTGAGTAAATGGCTGTCTGTCTAGGTGAGTGAGTAGATGTGTGAGTGGCTGTATGAGTGGATACATCCCTGGCAATATTAGTGAGTGAGTTGGTGTATGGGAAACTGAGTGGATGTGGGTTTAGACCTAGGTGTGTATGTAAGTACTGGTATGGGGGTGTCAATGGTTTTGAGAATGGTAGTGTGGAAGTTTCTCAGTGAGTCTGACTGGCAGTGTAAGTGTCTGAGTGGTTCTATCGGTGGGTGCCTGGGTTTCTGAGTGCGATTGTGAGTGGGTACATGAGTCTGAGTGTAGAACTGTCTGGCGGCTTAAGTCTCTCAGTGGGTCTGTGACAGTGACTGTATCGGTGTCTGGAAGTGTATGTATGAGTGTCTGAGTGGATCTGTAAGTGAGAGCATAACTCAGAGTGGGTGAGTGAATGGGTGCATGCATGAGTGGGTCTGTGACTAAGAGGGCGAGTGTCTGGTTGGCTTTGTGAGTGGATGCATAAACCTTGACTGAGTGCTTGCAAATCCGAGTGAGTATGTGAGTGGGTGTGTGAGTTTGAGTGTACGAGTAAGTGAGTGACTCAGATCATAAGTCTCTGAGAGCATGAGAGTGACTGTATGGGTGTGTGAAAGGTTGTATGAGTGCCCAGGTGGGTCTGTGAGTGGGTGTAAGTCTAAGTGGGTATGAGACTGTACGCATGAGTGAGTGGGTCTCTAAGTAAGTGCTTGAGTCTGTACTTGGTTTCATCGCTCTCAGTTTGTAAATGGGGGCATGAATTCCGTGTGGGGTACATGAGTATCTTGAGTGCGTATGTGACTGGATGTGTAAGTGTGTGAGTGGGTATGTGAATGGGTGTATAAGTGTCTGAGTTTGAGGGCATACATGAGTGTGACGAGCGAGTATGTACAAATATATATTTAAAATATATTTTCACTAATGTTTGCGTTAACTTCGATATACGCAATGATACGTGGGGGGCCGCGCTGGGGCTGCCTTGAATATCGAACACAATAAAAATCCATTTTGGGCACATACCATGTCACTAACGCACCAGTTTCTCAACCATGGGGTCAGTTTCTCCACACTGACCCCTTATGCGGGCTTTCACACATTTTTAGCCCTGGGTACAGTTCTCGCATGATAAAATGGCAGACATAACTTTCTGTTGAGGTTGCGTCTAGCCAATCCGAGCATTCCTGTTGGCGCGTGCATCCGCGTTAATAGCGAAACCACAGCAAAATATCTACAGCTCGGCTCCGGCTCGGCTCCGGCGGCAGGTTAGCCCAGCACCATGTGACTCTGGGCAATAGCTCGCTTAATCTCCCCGACGGCCCCCCAGCGCCTAGAGACCCTTACGGGTGATTGTGCGCTTTACAAATGTGGACTTTACAGCCAGCGACCTATGTATAATTTTCAGCCTAAATTTCTCAAAAGCTACTGGATTATCACCAAATAACAACGCACAATCCGCGTAACATCTACCTTTCTGCCAAATTTGGTGTAATTGCATCCAGCGGTTTGCGATGTAGGTTCGACAACGTGTTCCTGTACGAATTAACATTACAAGCACATCCTTTTTTTCTTGGCCCTATTTCTTGGTCCCCACTGCACTGATCACCCCAAACTTTCTATGACAACCAGAACCTCTTTTTGGAAAATTTCATGGAGATTGGTCAATCAATGCCAGAGTTATAGGCAAGTCAATAAATGCTATTCCTATGGAAACTAGGTCTATCTAGAACTACCTACTGGCGACCGATGGTAGGTAATAAAATATATATTTTACCTACTGGCAGATGCCAGTAGGTACTTGTAGTTAGGACCTTGTTTCTATTCAAAAAAGCGTTTTTTTTCTTTTGCTAATATCTTTGGCCCTGTTTGACAAATCTTCGTGAACTTTTCAGAACTAATGGGGCGCTCCGGTCAGCTCCTGTCTTAAAAGTTTTGGGGTGATTCATCAAGCGGGGGCTGGAAAAAAAGTTGTCCCAAAACGCGTTTTCTGTGTTAATATCCATAGGAAACTTTTGTCGCAGCTACAGCCCGAACTGCTGAACAGAATAACAATGACCAACCCATGATGTCCTGCGCATGTTCATTTAACCATATGTCACGTTGATCTCACTGCCCCACAGCTAGAAACCGGAACAACAATTTTTTTTCCCCTCATATTAGTTCCTCATTTATTTACTTACATATTTACTTATTTATCTACGTATTTATTTAATTTGTACTTCTTAGATCTCCCACCCTGGTTGCCACCATTCTTACCATTTTTGTCATTTTGTATGATTATCGGCGCCTACCATTGTCATTGATTTGATTGTTCTGTTTGTATTCTGTTTGCTCTTTTATAACCTAATAAAAACGATTTGAAATCAAAAAAGAATTACACCTAATTTGTCAGAAAGGTAGCTATTAGGCCAGAGTGCACTATTTTCTTTAAATGGTGTAAATGCGTTCAGTAGTTACTGAGAAATTTATGTAAAAAAAGAAATTTGTATCAGGGCGACCGCAGTGATCGCGAACCCTCGTTGGCACTAGCTTGACTAATTGGCCGCCAACACTTCAAACCAGGAAGTGTTGGCAGCCGTCTTGTGACTCAATTGAAGCGAGTCACAAGAAGAGAGGTTAATTTTTTTTATTAAAATCAAGAAAAGTGGGCAGGGTAGGAACACCCTGACCCCCTAGGCTTGCTCTGGGGGGCTCACAGGCACCGCGAGTGCCCAAAAAAGCATTTTTTTAAAAAACATTTCAGTGGGATTTGCGAATCCCGCTGAACCTCCCCTAAAAAAAAAACTGGGTCTCCTGAACTTTGTTAAATTATACCCCTGGAAGGGCCAGGTCCAAGGGGCATTACAAAATAGTGATACGGGGGCCCTGCGGGGTCCCAGCAGGGTCCCAGCAGCCCCCGGAATGCCACCTGCCCGGGACTTTGTGATTAAAAACAAGCAGGGGTGTGACCACTTCCTCCCTGGGGCTTTAAATGTGTTGCGAGGAGCCCTCCTTTTCCCTGGGGACCGGCACCACCCAGGGCCTGCTCCAGCACTGTCCTGGGGTGCGCACCCCTGGGACATAGCAGTTTGCTACCGCATGGCAGGAGCAGTGCTCCCGCCATGCCATACCAAACTTCTGCCTCGCTTCATACAAGCAAGAGCAGGAAAACTGCTCTTGCTTCCATGAAGCAAAGCAAAATTGCTTTTGGGCAAAGGGAGCTGCATGTCAGCAGCTTCCTTTGTCCAAAAGAAATGCTGGCTCCCGCAGGAGGCAGGGAGCCGGCAGGGACCGCTGGGGCATTGGGGCCCCCTCGGTCCCCAGCCAGAGGCCACGCCCAGGGGTTGGGGTCCCCAAGGCCAAAAATGGCCCAGAGGGAGGCCACGTGGCCCCACTCCAAAATGTGTAAAAATAAGAGGCTAGGAAGCCCCTGGGGATGGTTCCCCGGGGCCAAAAGTGGCCCAGGGAAGGAGGCCACACGGCACCCCTTCCATAAATAACGTTTTTGCTCCGCCCTGGGGATGGAGTCCCCTGCGCCAAAATCTGCTTTCGGAGGGTGTCTGCCCGGCCTGTATCCACCTCCCAGCAGTCCCACTGTGGGACTTACTGGGGGTTACAGGATAGTTGGCCCCTAAGGACCCCCAGCAGCGAAGGGGGGTTCAATCCACATCCAGGAGCGCACCAGGGCTTGTGTTTGCAGAGTGGTGGGCAAAGGGGGCGTGTGGGACTTACTGGAGGTAATAGGATGGGTAGTTAGCCCCAAGGATGTCCTTGCGGCCAACTACCCCTCTTATTATCTCCAGTAAGTCCCACACAGTGGGATTGCTAAGAGGTCTTAGGAGGCCACACACCCCCTTTCTCCACCACTTTGCAAATGCCCCTTCTGGCACACTACTGGTTGGGGGATGGAGTCGATTTTACTTCCGAGGGACTTTGGGGGGGGCAAGAAGCCCTCCTGGTACCTCCTGTAAGTGCTGGGCAGCGGAATTCTGGAGCGCTGGTCGGAGACCCAGCCCCCTTTGTCCACCATTATGCAAACGCAGCTACTAGTTAAAGAAGCATTTGCAATGGGTCTCACATTTTGTGAAAGTTAGGGCTATTGGCATTGTAATGTAAACGTTTTTTACTAACGTTTTTGGGAGTGGAGTGGATGTACATTGTGCAGTGGAATTATATGGTATGTTGAGCAGTGAAATTATGTAGCTAGAAAGTATGTGGTATTTAGTGTATAGGAATTATGTAGATTGGGATTGTAAACGAGAGTAATTATGTGGTATGGTAGTCTGTGTTGTGGTAACCTCAGGTTCAGACTTCCTCATTTCCATAGAAGCTTAACTATAAACTCACTAAGACAAAAAAAAGCCACAACTGAGGAGCCCTTTTGGACCTAGTAAGAGGTGTGAGCAGGGCCACTGGAATTATGTGACTGTTCGACTGCGCCGATTTCCGCATAATTATACATTTTCCGCATTTGCCACATAATGCATCATCTGCTGCATAATTTGCAAGATTTGAACAAAAAAAACTTGTTTCTAGCTCAAGCTGCTCAAACGTTACCAAAAATGCAGCGATAAGTGTTACAGCATGGTGGAAGGCCCTTTGCAAACCTGGAATGGTCACCTGTTACTTATTGCTAAATGTGGGTATTAAATTGGTACTAATGGCGCGTGAACCACTTCTTTCTGCACCCCTCTTGCCTCTTTCTGCACCCCTCTTGCCTCTCTGCACCCCTCTACTGCTTTCTTTTTTTCTGTACCTCTTGCTTTCTTTCTGCACATCTCTACTGCTTTCTTTTTTCTGCACCTCTTGCTTTCTTTCTGCACCCCTCTTGCCTTTTCACCTCTGCTGCTGCTTTCTGCACCCTCTTGCCTCGTTCTGCACTTCTCTCGCCTCTTTCTGTACTCAAATGGGCAGTGCAAGCTGTAAAGTTTAAAGGTCTGCGTGCTCTTGTGACTGAGGTATGTCCACTCAAATGTGTTATGCATCTGAAGATGGTAGCTTAAAAAGCGGGTAACTTCTCCTATAGGTGGTTAAATGTTCTCAGTTCTGCTCTCATTCTGTTGCACAGGCAGATATGTCTTATGTATGTGTTATAGAGTCCCTCAAATATACTATTGAAATCCCATGTGCCCTGTATTATGAGCAGAAAGAAATATACTCCTTTTTGTACACAAATTTACAGAGTATTCTGTTTGGAACACAGGTATTCAAGTATTTGTATGTTTATTTTTATGTAACATGTCACTAGGTGAAAACAGGCAATCAAGCATACCTTCACAAACGTGGTCAGACTTACAAACGTGATAGGTTTAGGATTGCTGTTTTACATTTGGTAGGCCTAACATTCTGAGCAGTCAAATAGTAAACCTTCAAGAAAAAATTGAGGTTTAAGACATCTTGCGAGAAGGATTAGTTATTAGGCTACTTTGTAGGAGTTCGGTGTAAAGTACAGTTGAAGTAGGCTTCTTTCTACACTTCTGTTGCTTCTTTCTGCACCTCTGATGCTTCTTTCTACAAAATACAAATTAGCCTAGTTTCCACATTGTATTACTTAGATGAGTTACAACAATGTTCACTGTATCATCTTGTGTGACATCTGTAAGGCATACAAAACATTCCGTTTCTATTGTAAATCATTATCAAAGAAATTAATGCATTCTAATAAAATATAATGTTCACAAAAATATGTATCAATATTTATATACAATAAACGATTTAATCAGTTTTTTTGGATATCACTGTCTATTTGGTGTTCATATCACTAATTTTGTTTTTTTGTTGCGCACATTAGCTATTGTTCATCACCTTGCCTTAGGCTTACATTTTAACTATGCCCAACTCGGACTACTTACCTGCAGCCACAAGGCAGCTGGCACCAGCAGGATACGCCCTAATCAGCCATGTGGAGGCCACTTTGGACTCAACTAAAAAAAAAAGACTCAGTAGCCCTAGACTTTAACCACTTGGATGCTAAGGGGTGTGCGAGTAGGTCCATTGACTTTCCATTGAAACAAATGGAAACTCCATGACGAGCTGGGCTCGTCATGAGCGTCGAAGGGGTTAACCTGCAAGCGGATCACATAAAGCTATTGGACAGGGTGGTTGATGCCAAATCCATACTCGCCACACTGAGACCCACCATAAGTGAACTGCAGGAACAGATAAACAGGCTCTCAACAGAGATCACGACCTTCCAGCTCAGTGCTGAGAATGTAGAGTGGTGCTCAAGGCCCAGCAACGTGAGGACTGTGAGAGCCAGAGAAAGGCCCCAGGGCTGACCTATTCATGGAGAACTAGCTGACCACTGCAGTACTGCACGGCAAGCCCACAAAATTTCACAGTGGAGCTTTCCCACAGGGTACTGGGTTGTCCGGCCCCTCATTGAGCGCTCAGAAGCTCGATACTATCTAAACAAGCCGGGGGGTGGGTGGGTGGGTGGGTGGTGGTGATGTACCCTAGGGTCTAGTATTGATACCTAGACTGAGGGATGGGCTGCAGCTTCCATCGACTGTCTAAGCTGAAACCCACCCTCCCTGTGCCTTCTCGTCGACGCAGAGCCCTGGTGGCAGCTGCAGCATCGAATTCCTTGGTAGATGAACTACCTACCTGTCTGGACCCTGGAGATCTTCTCGCTGCCCCTTCTAACCAGTGCACAAAATGCCAGTGTCAGTCTCATCCTGGGTTTTACCAAATGAGATCAAGTTACTCATGACAGGCGACCTCTCCAGACCGGTCTGTGTGCATGTACGGGAAGCTGTCTAAGCCCGGGCTGACACACCAGACCGCGGGGAGGGGAGGGTAGGGGGGCTGAAGCCCTCTGAGCTCAATGGACATTGCACGCCTGCTCCCAGTATGTGATTCATTTTTCTTCAAACTAGGCCACTGGGTGTATTAACCGATGATCAGTCGGGCACCCCAGCTTTTAACTATCTTCTTTACATACCACCGTGGCAGTTACAAACCAGTGCGGAAATCAATGCTGCGTTTCTTGAGTAAAGCTCAAGTGCAAGGGAGGGAGAGGGGCTTCTCAGTCAGAGGGCCGATCCCCCTGATCGCCGTACGGGTCTTGTTTTGGGAGTCCCGCACACTCCCTGATTGTAGCAGAGCCCTTCGAACAATCCATTTCTTGAATCTGGTAAAGCCGGGATCACAAGACACGTTGTCGTAGCGAACGCAATGCAGACGTTTTCAAGACCAGTCTTGTGTAGATTTACGTTTTGTGTACTTCAAACTGCGATTCAGTGGTGTGAAGAATTTTTTTGTACATTTGACGACAACCTTTGGACGGTGGTATATGTAAATTTGGTGATTTGGGCGAACACTTAAGAATGTTCCTTGATAGCACTGCATTTGCAGATTTCATTGATCAGACGTATTTCAAAGGTAGGACTCTTTTTCATGCTTTTGGGATCAATAGCAAGATATTAGAGAATTGCCGCACGTTGGCACACTTTCAGTGCTCTGACACATTCCTTTCTTTAATCAGTAATCTTGCAAAATGCCACCCACCGTCATCAGGTGAGAGGTGGTGAAAGATTGAACAGCAGTCTAGTGATGCTGCCTCCAGATTGCTTTGAAAACTTATTTTTGTAGGCCTGTTAAGACTTGTATCACTAGATGGCAGAAGTATACAACACATGTGGATTTGTAAAAGCTTTTACGGCAACAAACACCATTTTTTTACAGCGGACTACTCCTAAGCACACATAGTTCACTCATCGATATCCTTCCTACCATATCTGCTTAAACGAATTTTACTTATGCTGTTTGTGTTTATTTTTGTCTGGGTTAATGAAGCAAGACTGGTCAAGGAGTGAGGAAAGATTACCGGGTGGAGACAAAAATTGGTGGAATTGTGGGAATTAAGGCAAGGGAAGCCTTAATCTGTCTGAGAGTTTATGCGCACAACAGGGCATATGGAAAACCAGCATTGGCCGCGTGGCTTTGAAATGGGACGCGTTCTGTGGTGTGGGAGAAGTGGAGCGAGGAAAGGCAGATGGCACTGCAAAAGTAATCATTGCTGTAAGGGTGCCTGCGAATGGCGACTGTGCTCGTAAGCACGCACGCCTGCGTAACCGCTCGCTCGTGGCTGGAGAAGGCCTTTGGTAGCACTTCAAAAAGCCAGTTACTAAATGTCTCGCCAGCCCAGCGCAAGCGCTGGCTCTAGCAAGACCTAAAAATGGTTGAACCCTTTACATACATTTTTGATACACATTTGGCCTATTGAATGTGCCTGGTTTGTCAAGTTGCATCTTCAGAAGCAGAATTTTGAAATGGTTACTTTGCACATTCTGCAGGTTGTCAATTTTATTTAAAACACCCATTCACAAATGTTGCAAAATTCCTCTGATTTGTATTTTGAGAACATAATTAATGTGTAGTACTACCTATGGTATTCACTAAAGTAATGTTGGTAGTATCTCATCTGAATACACTTTACCAAAGCAGGAAAAACTTGATTTAATTTCACAAAAAATCTATTCTTGGGGAACTGGTTTCAAGAACCCTTTCTGGTACACTACTTTACTACATTTTTTCGAACCAAGTACCAGGTTGATGACCCTAAAGTAACAAATTCCTTTCAGTGTTTCTTGATTTTGGTCTGCTTTTCTGCAGACTGGATGCATTGCAGGTCTTTTTCTGTCGGAGTGCACCCTGAACCCAAGACTTCTCTCATCTACTTTAACCCTTCTCTGTTCTTTGCTTTCCCCTACGTTCTGCAGAACCCTTTCATGTGTTCCTACTTTGGTGTTCTGCATTACTACCTTATGGTACTTGAAGTGATTTTCCTTAATAACTTTTGAATAGTGGGAAGAATCATCAGAGTTAAATTGACAGACTTTAGAATTTTTGGTGGAAGGTAAGGGACCAACAGTTTGACTAGGTAGTTTGGTTTTGCAGATGAGGCAGAGTTTTAAAGTTAAATTGTTTTACTTGAGCCAGTGGAAGGGCTGTTCTGTTGGTGTCCGATCATGTTAGCAATCTGAGCCATACCTGATGGCGTCTGATGCATCAAGGTCGAAAAGTTTGTACAGATAAGGATTTTTGAGTGTTTCTGGTCTGATGCAGCAGTTTTAGTGTCCAGATGGGAGGACATTTGGTGATGCCGGTTTTTACTGCCTTCGCAATAGACAATAGGTTGGAAGTTGGCCCGTGATTGTATTTTTGAGCTTGGCTGAGGGGCTGTCTAGGATAATGGAGGTATCTGAATTATTCAGGGCTTGAGGGATGACTGAGTTCGAGATACTTTCCAAGTATTGAGCCAGCATGACAGAGGTTCTGTGATGGTTGTATTTCATAGGCCTAAAGTAAGAGGCCTAGTACAGCATTCTTTATCCAATGTTCTCAAGCACTTCTAGATTTGAAAACTGTGGACCGAACATGTTAGTGGGTCTTGAACAAAAGGAAAATTCGGGAGTACCTGCATTCGGGAGTCAGGGGCGGGCCCCAGCTTTCGGGGGCGGGTCCCTGCTTTCGGGGGCGGGTCCCTGCTTTCGGGGGCGGGTCCCTGCTTTCGGGGGCGGGTCCCTGCTTTCGGGGGCGGGTCCCTGCTTTCGGGGGCGGGTCCCTGCTTTCGGGGGCGGGTCCCTGCTTTCCTCACATCCACGACCAGGACAGTGCAAGAACCTAACCTTCAGCCACTCAGTTAACTGCTTAATCCTATCCAGTTTTAGGAGCAGTGGATAGGAACAAGTGTGCATAACACCTTTCTTCCCCATAAACATGGCAGTTGTAAACATCTGAGGAATGGTGTGAAACACTACTTTTGATGCATGTACAATACGAGCGCCCATCGATGAGGAAACTTATCTCGACTGAGCAAGTACTCTAGAACTTGACCTTTTGTCATAGTCACCTGATTATTTAAATTGGAGTAAAATAGTTTTTTTTAAATACAAACAACTTCGCTTTGCTCCTGGAGTAGTTTGAACTTTGAAAAATGTATTTTTTAAAACTTTTTATTTTAGTAGTTGGTACAGCATTTCTCAATATAGCCATAACAATTCTCATTGAATAAACAATAACTGTCTCATGATCACTGGTCATTCTATATTCACCCATTCCCTCCCTCATCAGTGACAGCATCTGCAGTTTGCACCGACCATCTTGGGCCAGTGCCCTGGGCCGAAGGGGAGATGCAGATGTTGCCTCTATACGTGTTCCATTTCCCCCATATTTTATCCCAGTTCTTGGGGCATCCTCCAACGTAGACCGACCTTTCAGCGGACATGCACTAATCGATATCTTGTGCCCACTCTTCATGGGTTGGCTGTTCAGGCACCCCCCATTTACAGACCATATTACATTTAGCAATTATAAATCTAGTGGCCACCCAGATTTGGTCCACAAGAGTCTTATCTGTGGCTTCCCAAATTTTAGCAGCCATATTTTAGACATCCGAGTCAGAGCCACGCCTCACACTTCGCTGACCACCCCATTGACTGCCTTCCAATATGCCTGGATAGTAGGACATTCCCAGAGTATGGAAAATGTGCCTGTCGTCCCCCCCCCCTCCCCCCCAGCATCTACTGCTACACTCCTGCCTTGCTACTTCTCCCCATCCTAACCAATGACGTGCATGAGATGTATGTTCTGTGTAGAACTTTGAGCTGAACTAGCCTCTGTTTTAATGGCATAGCAACGTCTTGCGCGAAGGAAAGCGCATCACACCAGTCCTCATCCTTTAGGTCCCCCAGCTCTGCCTGCCAGTGCTCATTTAGGTGCTTCAGTGGCTCAGGCGAGTTGTTGATTATCTTTCTGTAAGTGAGAGATATTACATTACTCTCAAGATGGTCCGTAAGTAGTCTGTCTTCCAATGGCGAGGCCTCTGGTATGTCTCCACTCTCCTGATCACTGACCACAGGGCATGCCGAATCTGGGTATATCTAAAGGTTTCACGGTCAGACAACTCCTATTCTTTTTGTAGATCTACAAACGTGAGGACTTTCCCTTTCTTCACCAGGTCACACACCTGCGATATCCCTATAATATCCTATTTATCGAACCCTTGGTATCCAATTAATTTGCCTAGTGTTTGTGTGCCACAAAGGTGTTTTCTGTTTCAATTTATTGTGCCAACCCAATTTTTTGTGGTGGAGTGCCATAGGGCGACTGTAATGGCAGTGGGACCAGTGAGTAGCTGCCTGCAAGGCTGTGTATATAGTGCCTCTCTATACCCCACTATCCATCAGCCACCTATCCATGCAGCATGCCGTCTCTTGCTGCGCAGCATATATCCATTTGTTTATAATTGAAAGGTGGGCTGCCCATTAGTATGCTCGTTCTCCACAAGAGAGGGATAATGTAGAGGAAACACACTTCGTCCCCCAGGTAGGTACTATAAACAACAATAGTGTGACTACTTCATGAGAAGAAAGGGAGCATGGGAAAAATCTTATTAGATTTTTATAGAAAGCTCTCACTCACCAACCTAGTTGGTGACATGCTTCATCATCGGGCCTGACCGGGTGAGGCAGAGTGCCTCCCCGGTGTGCTTCGACGCTAGAACTACTGCGGAGCAGGTTTATTTGTGTAGTGACTAGTAAGGGAGGGATAATGTGGTTTAAAAATGGCTAGATCGTGTCCAAAATAACTTTGTGGCCAATCAGACACATTAAAAATAGGGTGTGGGAAGGAGGCTAAATAAATTGTTCAGCTACTTCCCATTTGGTGGGGTCAACATGTTTCTGCCATCTGGTGTAAATTACCTGGCATTCGTCAGGATCGAAGTCCTAAGACGTTAAGTGTTCCCTTACCTTTGATTATGTGTATGTACGCTGTGTATCAAATATACCTGCCTGCTTTTCTGGGTGGTGCATTCCATTGGGGGAGGAAAGTGACTGTTAAGAGCTGAGAAAGCAAAGCTTAGTTTTGAACAGATTCTCTTGAGGTCCCACACAAGCGTGAATACTAGTGTCTTGATGGCCATGGAATAGGATTGTGTACTTTTTTTATTCCTAGCATCACTTCACCATTTTGCTCTTCTGTTGGCGTGTGCAGTTCCTGTGTTCATGATAAAGCTCTCTCAAACCTTCTATAGTATATTTACGTTCTCTGTTTGTATTTGGCATTCTCATATGAGTCTTCGGTTTCTTCAGACTTACCTAAGGTGCTAATTAGGAGACCAAAGTAGCACAGCCTAATTTTGCAGCTAGAACTTGGTCCTCTAGTCAGTGGTAACATCTCTTATCTGTTGACTGAAGGTGAGGTCTGACCATGGCATGTATCTTCTCCACTTATGTTTTCTGATGCTTACTGTTGGCGCTGCTTATATCTACTGCAGTCCTTAGTGTGATGGAGCAAGGTTCAGTTCACAGCAGTGTTTGCTTGGACAAGTCTGCAAATGGAGATTAGCTGAAGAGCAGTATACTGTTCTTTTCATTGCTGCTGGACATGCCTTTCCTTTTCATGCCTGTAGATCGCTCGAGAGATTGCAGCTCTGCCTTCTGTGTCCTGCTGTTCAGAGTGCCTTGCTTTATGTTCAAGAAGTGCTGAGGCTGCAGGTTCTCCATCTAGGGGTTTTGTTAGTAAGTGGAGAACTCTTGATGTGGCATGATTGATGCCGCCAGTCCCCGCGTTAATGCTGAAGTAAAATGCAATGCAATCACCATAACGTTCTGGTTGTTTCCAAAACCAGGATCAAGGTCATCTGTTTGTATATGCACCCGGCCAAGTTATCCTCCTACTAGCAAGCAACAAAAGTATCCTCTCAGACAAATGTCGAAGGCTCTGGTCCCAATGAGTTGATTATCAGCTCATACTGGCTGAAGGAGTCATTACCCTAGATACCTCTATTTAGCCATCTCTTACCTTTTCGTCCTTAGGCTGCAGATTTGATTCTTTAATTGCACAGTCCTTTGTTTCAAGGTTAAAGAACCTCTTCCAAATGTAGCCTTTGCTGAGCCGAGGTAACGCAGGATGCACAAATTAACTTAGGTTTTCGATTTTCCTTTGGTTTGGCTTTTTTAGTTGTGGTAAATTGTTTTTTGATCTGTTTTTTTCCTATAGAATCTGACCGCTGACGATATAAATATGAAAGTCGACAGGACAAAGTTGAAGAAAACGCCCACTGAGGCGGTAAGTCTATTAATCCTTTAAAGAAGTATAAAGGTGCATGTTTGCATTGTGGTTTTCCCTCTTGTTAGTCCCTCCCTACGCTTAACAATGGTAAGCACATATTACACTCGGCGGTTCCACATATATACTAGACATATTGAATGTGTATGTGTGCCTCTCTAAATAATGTTGACACATGACTCCATAGGAAATAAAATTATAATAATTTTGACCTTCTGAGCACAGTTTATCAATTTGCACCAACAACGGAGGAAAAAAAAATGTATATGTGAACATCTAAGATCATCCCATATTTTATTTTTTTGCAGAGTTTTATATAGCGTGAACTAGACCGAACCAAATCTGGTATCGGAGCGCTTTACATAGCACGAGTTACGTTACATGAGGACGGACACACATTCATTTCAGGCACGGGGAGATTAAGTGATTTGCCCAGAATCACAGGAGGTTTTGGCGTGGTTACAGAGACTCGAACCCAGGTCCGAGGTCGAGCGCCCTAGCCGTTAGGCCAAAAATCAAAATAAATCAAAATAAATCAAAAATCAGCCGAAAATCTATTCAGCTGTTCAATTCTGCTTTTTATTCAAAAAGGGCATGCAGGTTAATAGGACTCAGTGTAGATTCATAACTGGTGTACGTGAACAGGATGCTGTTTGCAAACCTAAGAAGAAAAACTGTACAAAACATAAGACCGCTGCTTAGTGATTTGCACATAAATGCGTACGCCTGCCTAATTACCATTCCATCTGTTTTACGGTACTAGAGCGCGAGGGGAAAATCTTTCTCCACCTGTGCTTGCCTGGCCAGGTCTGGGACTAATTAATCCCCTGTTTGAACCAAATTTGGGGGTTAGGAGGAGTTAAATAACTTAGTCCTCGATCAGAAGGTGGATGGTCCCAGTTTTACTCATCTTGCTCAAGGGCAAAGTGTTTTCTTCTAGTGTGAAGCGGCTTCTTGCTACCCTAAATTGTGCCCCTCAACCACACTTCCTCTGATATTGCCAGTGTGATGGCAGTAAACCCTACATCCTCTTTTTCCTAGCCAAATATTAAGTGGGAAATTGTCCTTTGTAAGAAAGTGCCAGGGGCAGTGTGGAATTTAATGAAAATGCAATCCGAGGTCCTCTTGGAGATCTCTGAAAAACGACCTAATACTAGTGTCCAGGTGCCCCTAAATACTAGATTTAGGGGTGTTACAGATAGGTAGAAGGTTGGGACCAATGGGTCCCTTCCCTGGGGTGGGTACAGTCTCCTATTATGCCACCCTCCAGTGGGAGGGGGCATAAGCCTTTCCTTGGTTGGCTGGGTCCCCCCCCCCCATTTGCAAGATGGTCCGGACTGAGTTGTGCTTCACCTCGTCTCCCCCACCTGAGGGGTGGAGTTGGCAGAGGTGGGCACACCTTTCTTCCTCACTTGTTTTTCCCGCTGGTTCACATGCTCAAAGGCGCCAAGCCTTTAAAGCTTCACCTTCGTTGACCCTGCCCATCCTGGGGGAGGAGGCTTGGCCCCTCGTCCCAGGATGTGCATTGTTTCAGGCCCGAGAGCAGCAGGCTCGTGACTCAGGGGTCCAGAAACATGCCTGGTGGTGGCAGTTGAAAGCAGCCTCTCAGCCTTGACACTAGTGGTAGGTTGCTTTTCAGGGGGCCTCTCTAAGATGCCCTCTGTATGCATTTTTCATTAAATCCCACACAGGCATCAGCGGGTTTAATGTGCTGAAAAGTTTGATACCAAACTTCCCAGTTTTCAGTGCAGCCATCGTGGTGCTGTGGAATTTGTAATGACAACCTCCCAGCACCATTTACTCTTAATGGCAGCACTGCACTTATTATGTCTAAGAATGGACTTGGACACTGTAGGGGTACAGGGCTCATGTGCTTGTACCCTCACCACTGGTATGGGTCACCCAGCTAGAGGGGTGACTGATCTACGCCAGGACAGTGGGTTGTAGGCATGACACCTAGGGATGTGTGCCATGTCGACTCTTCAATTTGTCCTGCACTAAGACACGCAGCCTGCAAAGGCAGTGTGTGAGTATGAAGGTACAGGACCTTTAAGGGTGGCACAACAAGTGCTGCAGCCCTTAGAGGGCTTCCATGGTTACAGTGCCCTGGGTACCTGTGGTACTATTTACCGGGGGCTGACCTGTGGCCAGAAATGCCAATTGGGTACAGTTTTGGGGAAAGAACACCGCCCTGGGAACCTGATTGGCAGGGACTCTGGGCACTTCAAGACAAAGTGCATCAGTAGTCTGTTAAAGTGAGGAGTTGCAACAGAAACCCAGCTTCTCACAACCCCCTGTTTTTTTTACTCTAATCCCATGTCCTTATCCAGTATTATGGGTGTCTTTCATAGATTCACATGCCTGAATCATTCCCCGTCGTCGAGATGGGAGCCCCGGTAATAGAAAAGTAATGTCCTATAGACATACATAGAGAAAAATAGGCCTAAGGGCCTTGCCTTAGTAGCCTATCTATGTCCTTTTGTAAAAAGGACCAAATTTCCAAAGGTAGCCAATCAGCTACCACCTCCCTCTAGAACCTTCCTGCCAGGAGCCTCAGTCTCTCAGATTTTCTACCGCACGTTGTGCTAGGGAGTCCCCACCTGAGCTCTCCTCAGGTTTCTTCAAATTCTTTACTTTCTTCAAATAACTTGGATTCAACTTCAACTATGGCTGAACAACAGAAAAGAGGACTATTCAGAGCTTGTTCTTCTTGTGGCAAGAAGAGACTGCACGTCGACGACAAGCATGAGACTTGCCTCTACTGCCTCTACCCTGACCACACAGTAAAGGACTGTAGGGTATGTAGAACATTCTCTACCAAAACACTTAAGGATAGAGAAGGCAGACTGCTCCTCTGGTTAAACAGACTAAAAACCAGAGATGTTGAGGTGCTCTCCTCGGAGGGCAGTGAAATGGCTTCAGTTTCCTCAAAACTGTCCTTAAAAAGGCCAAGGGAGGCTTCCCCTGGCCATCCAGACGTCCCTCACAAAAAGACTACTTCAAAGTCTTCTGAGGCAAGATCTGACACGTCTGTGAAGGATGCTGCAACCTTCAGAAAGCCATCGCAGTCCTCGTCGTCTACTTCCATGACATTATCTTCAAGGAAAACGACCTATGTTTCCACATCGACGACGACAATCTCGACGACGGTGGCATCGTCAGCCTTGACTTCAACGACGACGACCACCCACTCGTCGACGACGGGTAAGCCAATATCGTCGATTGTACTTATTAAAAAACAGCAATCGTTTGTCAAAACTCCGTCGTCATCTCCGTCGACGTCGACAAAACAGAAAACACCGACATCGTCGACGAGAATTCAGTCGACGTCCACCGCATCGTCGACGAAGACACCGACGACGGTAGGAGCACCGCCGACGACAACTGCACCGTCGACGGCTACTACGACGCCAAAACTGCCGTCGACGTCCACGACGACGGCGAAGGTACCGTCGACGACCGCATCGACGACGGCGAAGGCACCGTCGACGGCTACTCCGTCGACGACGAAGGCACCGTCGACGGCTACTCCGTCGACGACCGCCTCGTCGACGACAGCTTCATCGGCGAAGGGACACTCGACGCTTGAAAAGCGATCGACGGCGATACCGTCGACGACCTCGTCGACGACCTCGTCGACGACGACATCATCGACGCCATGGAAAAAAGCGGAGTTAATTCCATCAAAAAAGGTCACCAAACTCCCTATTACGCCCGAATTAACATCACCCAGTAGGGTTCCATCACTGCTTCCTTCTCACATACTACAAGCTGACGAATCAGATGATGACCACTTCGAACAAGCTACTAGCCCGTCAGATCTCAATGTCAAATGCCAGAGTACTGACGATGACGGAGATGATGTTATATTTACGGAAGAAACTGTTCAGGCTCAGGTACATACTCAAGTCACTCCAATGATCGTATTACCGGCCGAGATAGTTCATGATCTTCAATTCCTGATCACAGACTATAAAAAGCGATTCCCAGAATAGTCAGCGACACCATCACATGGCAATTCTCAAGAATCTTCCACACAGCAAAGATCACCAAGGGCAAGACCAACGCCTTTGGTTATTCCTCAAGATACTGAACAGGTTCACAACATACAATCCTCTGATGATGACGACGAACCTCCTGAGGAAGGTGAGGTTAGAGATGACCTCTCTCAAAACAGAGATGATGAGGATTACGTTGCTCATTCTCCGGCCACACCGGAACCCAGCACATCAGACTCTCCACCAGTGGATATCGGGGGATTCCACAATTTAATAGAGAGAGCGGCCACTAGATTTCACATGGCAATGGAAACAAAGGTAACGGATTGTTTCTTGTATGACTTCAAAGACCCCATAAGGAAGGAGGCACGATCCATTCCCATAATAGAACATATCTGGGAACAGGGGCTACAACTCATGCAAACACCTGCATCTGTTTCCATAGTGGTCCCTAGACTGGACAAAAAATATAGGGCTCCGTCAACGGCACCCACTTGTTTTAATTCACATCCAAAACCTGATTCGGTCGTCACTCAAGCCGCCCAGAAGAACTCCAGAAACCCATCCTCGCCACTCTCAGCACCACCAGACAAGGAGGGCAGGAAATTGGATGGCATAGGCAAACGCTTCTCCACAACGTCAGCCATGACGGTCAAGGTGGCCAACGCCATTGCTCTGCTGGGCAGATACAATAGGCAACTATGGGAAGACATTGCTCCGTATCTCACGCACGTGCCTGATGACTTGAAAAATGAGGTCCAGGCACTCCTTCATGAAGGTCAAATGTCGGCATCAGAAATAATAGATTCAGCTGTCGATGTCGCCATGACAGGCTTCAGACAGCTTGCAGGTGCCGCAGTTTTGCGCAGACAAGGTTGGCTCAAAGCGACGTCCTTCAGACAGGAAGTACAAACCAAAGTTGTAGATATGCCCTATGACGGACAACTACTATTTGGAGCTAAAATAGATGAAGCCTTGCAGACGATAAAGAAAGACACCGATACTGCAAGGGCTCTCGGGACTTTACAATTCAGGAACCAGTCCTTTCGAGGGCACAGAGGACGAGGACAATCCACGTACAGAGGATCTTATCAAGGCAAATCCACATATAATCAAAATCGCTCCCAATATCCACAGCGGCAGCAACAACAAAGTCGTCAGACCCCCTACGGGAGACCGAACTTCAGGGGCAAATCGCAAAAGAAAACGGCTGGCGGAAGACAATGACCAATTCC
Organism: Lissotriton helveticus; assembly: GCF_964261635.1. Lineage (NCBI taxonomy): Eukaryota > Metazoa > Chordata > Amphibia > Caudata > Salamandridae > Lissotriton > Lissotriton helveticus. The sequence goes on from NC_136071.1 coordinate 12,360,075, forward strand.
CGCAGCCAGTCCCCCCACCGTCCGGTCCGCTCAAAATTGGTGGCAAGCTGACACATTTCCTCCAAAATTGGAAAATGATTACGACGGATCGGTGGGTACTACAATTGATTCAACACGGTCACACCTTGGAATTCAACTCCATCCCACCGTTCACCCCTCCTCACAAACATCATCACAAACACCTTCGTCTGTTACTGCAGGAAATCTCTTCCATGATAAAAAAGGGAGCAATAGAGCGAGTCCCATCAGCTCAAAAGGGAAAGGGATTTTATTCCCGCTTCTTTTTAATCCAACAGAAAAAGAAGAAATGGAGGCCCATTCTAGATCTCAGGGCGCTCAATGCCTTCCTGAAAAGCCAATCGTTTCGTATGGTGACTATCCAGGAAATCTTAGGCTCCCTGGAGGAAGGAGACTTTATGACATCTTTGGACCTGCAAGATGCATATTACCATGTCCCAATACACAAACGACACAAAAAATTCCTACGATTCGAAGTAGCAGGTCTCCATTACCAATTTTGTGTCCTCCCATTTGGCCTCAAATCAGCACCTCGCATTTTTACAAAGTGCCTGGCTCCTGTGGCAGCTTACCTGAGACAACAGAATCACCAGGTCTTCCCCTACCTAGACGACTGGCTGGTGAAAGCACCGTCTCTCACGGACGCACAGCTATCTTCCAACGCCTGTCTCGACATTTTCCGGAACCTGGGTTTGACTCTCAACTTCGAAAAATCTACTTTACAACCCACCAGGATAATAACATTTCTGGGGGCCACTATAAACACCATTTCCTCCAAAGCTTTCCCGTCTCTGGAAAGAAAAAACAAACTGATGACTCTAGCTACCGCGATATCTTCAAAACCAACCATCAAAGTAAGGATTTTCAAATCTCTTCTAGGGATGATGTCTTCCTGCATTCTACTCATCCCTCACTGTCGGCTCAGAATGCGCCCCCTTCAGGAGGCCCTGACCAAACAGTGGACCCAATGTACAGATTCCTTCGAGGATCACATAGTCGTCACTCGACAAATATCCGAGACGCTGGCCTGGTGGATGAAGCACAAGAACCTATCCAAAGGTCTCACGTTCTTGTTACCAGAAACTCCACACGTCATAACGACGGACGCATCTCTCGAAGGCTGGGGTGCAGTCCTTCAAGACTTACAAATCAGCGGCAGATGGTCGGAGCAAGAGAAGGCTCTGCATATCAACCTCCTAGAACTACGTGCAGTCCTTCACTCCCTACAGGCATTCCTCCCTCGCATCAAAAATTCTGCAGTGCTAGTGAGGACAGACAACACGACCACAATGCACTACTTAAACAAGCAGGGAGGGACACGCTCGCTGACGCTGTCTCGCGAATCACAAAAAATTTGGAACTGGCTACTGCTCAACAACATCACATTAACATCGGAGTATGTCCCAGGAAAAGACAACGTCATAGCAGACGCTCTCAGCAGACAGAGGTCAATGTCCCACGAATGGGAACTGAACCAGCAAGTTCTAGACAACATCTTCTCGGCATGGGGAACACCTCAAATAGACCTCTTCGCCACCAAGGAGAACAAAAAATGCCAAAGCTTCGCAAGTTGGCATCCCCAACAGGGGTCATTAGGAAATGCATTTTCCATCGCATGGCGCAACGTGTTTGCGTACGCATTTCCGCCATTTCCCCTGATCAGCAGAGTCATCCGGAAGATGAAAATGGAGCATTGCACATTGATTCTCATGGCCCCATACTGGCCGAGACAACATTGGTTCGCGGACCTCCGACGCCTCTCAGTCCGTCCATCAATCCAACTGCCTCAACATCCTTCTCTACTCTCGATGTCCAAAGGCCAGATACTCCACCCGAATCTGACATCTCTCAGATTATCGGCTTGGCTCCTGAGTACCGAGAATTCTGTCACCTAAGCATCCCGCAGGAGTGCAAAGAAGTCCTAGCTAAAGCAAGAGCAGTTAGTACGAACAAAACTTATTCCTTGAAATGGAAGCGATTTTGTATCTGGTGTAAAGACAACAATATACACCCTTTCAGGATCACTCCAGAGCAGATACTGCCTTATCTCCTGCATCTGGCCCAAACAGGTCTTGCGCATGCTTCCATCAGGGTACACCTGGCAGCAATCTCTCGCTTCACCAGGTCTTCAAAAGGCCCTTCACTATGGTCCAACAGACTGATAAAACAGTTCCTTAAAGGGCTTTACAGATCTTTCCCTAGACCAAGACGAATACCACCAACGTGGCATCTGAATATTGTACTCAATCAGTTAATGAAACATCCATTTGAACCTATCCATAGGGCTGAACTCAAATACATTTCCTGGAAAACTGCACTTCTTTTAGCTCTAACATCAGCCAGAAGAGTCAGTGAATTGCAAGCTCTTTCGATACAGGATCCTTTCTTGCAATTTAGAGAAGACAGACTCATCTTAAGAACCAACCCCCGTTTCATTCCTAAAGTCCCCTCGGACTTCCATCTCAATGAACCGCTTGTGCTTCGCTCCTTCTTCCCGAACCCAGGCACAGTGGCGGAAAGATCTCTTCACTCTTTGGACATTAAGAGATGTCTAAAATTTTACCTGGACAAAACGAAAGCTTTCAGAAAGACCAAACAACTTTTCGTTGCCTTCAGCAGGCCGAGAAAAGGCATGCCACTCTCCAAACAATCCATTTCCAGATGGATATCGGCAACAATTGCATTTTGTCATGACAAAGCCGGACGTCCATTACATTCCTCAGTCCGAGCACATTCCACGAGAGCTGTGTCCACATCGGCAGCACTATTCGCTGGTGTACCGATTCTGGATATCTGCAGAGCGGCCACCTGGAAATCGCCGCACACCTTTACCAGACACTACTGCCTGGACACGGAACTGATGCAGGATGCAGCTGTGGGCCAAGCTGTACTTCGCCATCTCTTCCAGTAAGATGAGCCTTCCTACTTCCCACCGTCCTGCAATGGTATGCACATTTATTTACTTTACTCTTTATATTACTGATGGTATCTAGTCACATGATATGTATTATCTCAGACTGTTATATTCCATCGCATATGTGCATAATGTATTGCTTGCTATTCTGATTCAGGCATGTGAATCTATGAAAGACACCCATAATACTGGATAAGAAATGCGTTACTTACCTGTAACAGCAGTTATCCAGTATTGGTGTCTTTCATAGATTCACATGCAACCCTCCCACCTCCCCAGGAAGGACTCATCTCTCACTACAGAGCATATCTTACGTCTACCTAGCTTGGTGCGTACGAAAATCTGAGAGACTGAGGCTCCTGGCAGGAAGGTTCTAGAGGGAGGTGGTAGCTGATTGGCTACCTTTGGAAATTTGGTCCTTTTTACAAAAGGACATAGGCTACTAAGGCAAGGCCCTTAGGCCTATTTTTCTCTATGTATGTCTATAGGACATTACTTTTCTATTACCGGGGCTCCCATCTCGACGACGGGGAATGATTCAGGCATGTGAATCTATGAAAGACACCAATACTGGATAACTGCTGTTACAGGTAAGTAACGCATTTCTTCCCCTGCACTTTGGTTACCCCTTTTTGTCGATTCTAGTTTGCATTGGAAATAACCACCATTTTATTTCTTTGAACAGCATCAGCAAAAAAAAAACTAGTTGACTTTGCCTATGCTTGTCTCAAGCACCATCTAAGGTGTGGCCATATTAAGGAGGCAAACAGTACCCCTGCCTTTGGTAAGGCATGCGTAGTTGTCTAAAAAGACCCTTTAAAGTTGACCGGGGCAGTGAGGGGCAAAGACTTTCATACACCCATGCTGCTTCCACAATAATATGAGTGGTGTAGGAAGCTGGGTCTGTATAGACTATAACAAAGTAAGGTATAGTGTGCAGAGTCCATTGGATCCCCAGAGGCTTACAGAGGTAAAAGTAGATTTCACCGTACTCTTTTGTGGTTGTGTGGGCGAGCAGTCTTTCAGAGTAGTTTTAAGCATTTATTGTACACACACACTGGCAAGAAATTATGTCACACACTCAGACTGACCTCAGACCAATTGTTTGTATAAAAGATAATTCTTTAGTTGTATTTTATTTTGAGAACCAATCAGGACTTGGTACAGGTAACTAAAATTGTACTTTTCAAGCCAGGTTGACAAGAATATGCAAGATGAATGAAATTGCCTTTGTTAAATGTTTGTAAAACATTTAAAGACAGTTGACGTTACTTTGTAATTACTTTAATTACTTTGTAATCATTTTTTCTACGGAGTATGCTATGCCTAGATATCATACTGGGGCATTTTCTAGACAAAGGTAAGTTAAACACAGTTGCTTGGGTTTTCATACAATCTCAACTAGACACTTGATTATCAGAGGGAAAACAGTCAATGCAGTCCTATGGGGAAAAAATGTGATTATTGGTTTGCACGTAAGCAATTGGTTTTGAGGGTTGAGTTTCTGTGATTAGAAAAGGGTTCCCCCAGGGTCAAGGACCCACTCAAAGAGCACCATCGCAGCACTAGTGCGGCCGGGTGCAGAGTGCGAAGTCCAGTGTTAACCAATGGGGCTATAGGGCCTTTGGTTTGCTCTTCTCCAGCAAGCATCTGGCCATGACGCATCAAGCCCTACCGGCTGAATCCCTAGCGAATGTTTTCGTGAAGTATTCTTTGCATGTTACCTCCTTTCTATTTAGCGTGGATTCCCAGTTGGGCGTAGAAATGGTTCCCGAGCAGTGTGATCTGCATGAGGGAATTGTAAGACCTTGAGTCTACATTTTTGTGACCAAAGATTTGTTTATGGTAATGTATTCATGGTGCTGGTGAAAACCCTTGTGGATTTGAAACGTGTGGTCTGTAGAATATCACATAAATTATGACAAACAATGAAGGTTTAAGGAAGAGAGGTGTTGCGAGTTAAGAATACATAGCTGTTTGAGGAAATTATGGATACTTATATTAGAAACTAAAGAAAAGGGAATCTACCTTATTTTCAGGAGAATTGGATGGAATATTGGGTTCATAAAAGCGGTTCCGTTTCATTTCACCCAGTGCAGTCATGATTGAACACTGGACCATTGACCGGAGGGGATCCCTCACTGTAAGATCACTAGACCCTATTCTGCCTTGATAAAGTGGGAATAGCCACAAAATCCTTGGGTATCTGAGCATGCGGCCTGCTTTGCCTACGTTCTGTCCTTTTCTGACTTGTTAGCGTTCAAGTGGCCAGATGTTTATAACCTTCTTTAACCTTATGAACAAAATAGTCTTCACCTGGCAATGTGGCCTTGCATGCATATTGTTGTTCATTGCATCAGGGATACCTGCCTACGTTTCGGAATCCTATGCCCAGAATCCCACACTTGGATTATAGAACCTTTCTGTTAAGCACGCCTAATTCACTGTCCCATAGGAGATCCGACTGGGTGGAATTTATTAACACTGCCTCACACGAGGGACATTCTTTACAGCTTTTGCTCGTATTCTCTCCCCTGCCACATCGTGCATGCTACTCTTTCGCTAGTCTGCTTCTCCTCCTGCCTCCACTCTGCATTGTTCTCTCCTGTTTTGACCCTCCTTCCCTCCACTCAGCTTCATTTTTCTCATTCCAAAGCTCCCTCCATTTCATGGCAAAACCAAAGGGTATGATGAACGTAGTGTTGAACATTGCAAGCACTCTCCCCCATTCAACTGATCTGGGTTTAATCTATCATTCTTTAGCTCCCTCCGCCACCCCAGTTCAGACATGGCCATATGCAAATCAGTCTGACCCTGTGCCTCATGGGAACAGTCCAGCCTGAACTGCCAAGCCATGTCTTCCCTGGACCGGAAACCAGCATCCTGGGACCTGTTTCTGGCTAATCGGCCATCCTCAGCCAGGCTAGATTGAATCCAGTGGCAAAGTGACCCACGTCTGGGGGTGATGCTTGCAATGTTCAACACTCCATCCATCATCCCCTTTGGTTTTGCGCCCTCCATTTCATGGGCTACCCCATCGCTCACCCATCCCTGATGGATTCTTTGTGTCTTTTTTTTTTTTTTTAAATGTATCTTTTTGTGGCCTAGAGGCTGCTATTTGCTGTCAGGCGTTCACTAAATCAAAATCCCGTATATGCATTTAGCATTTTTTTTCTCCCCTAATTTACCGATGTAAATGGTGTCTGCCACATTAGTCAATAAAAAAAGGAAAATGGCACCTATGTCGTGGATTTTGAAAACGATTTTTTTTACTCTTTGGAGCACCTGCAAAAATCCATTTTGGTTTTTGACGCAGGCAAAAATATTGGCTTTACCAATGCATGAGGTGCTGTGCATTAAATGGTATGGTGCGTTCAGTAGGAAATTGGGTTACTGAAACCAGAATATCATGGGATGTTTAGGTGATGATGTAATTTGGACACTAATAGATTTCACTCCTTTTGGGTTTTGCTTTCCTCTTTACTTTCATGAAGTGATTTCTGCGATTCTTGTTTTTTGGTCAAGCTACAGTGCTAGATTTATCACCTGGGTTTGTTTCAAGGTCCTTAAGTTAGAACTGTGACCGCATCTCTTTGGTGTGCTTCTTTTTCTCTGGTCATTAGTATACTTCGAGGTGATTGCTAAGAAGGTATCATTTGTTAGCTGACCTGTTGCTCTTGAGCCCTCATGAAGCAACCTGTTTTTCTCTGCATGTTACGCATTTCACAGCCCCTGAGGCTGTCGCACTGTGGAAGTGTACAGATTAGCCATGTTGAAGAAAGTAGTCTTTCTGCACTTTACATCCACACTGTGGTGGTTGCTTTCTTCTCATCGCCGTTATTTATTTTTTCTATCCAGCCTGCGGATTGCCGAGCCCTGATTGACAAACTCAAGATTTGCACTGATGAGCAACTTCTACTAGAGCTCCAACAGATAAAGACATGGAACATTGGAAAGGTAACATAAAACCCTACTGCGACTACAACTTCTGTGTTGTAAATGGAAGTTCCAGCTCGTTCCATTTCAGGCCAGGCTTTTATTTTACAGCCAAATGTGTTTTAACAGTTCTATTCTTAGCTCGAATTTCATGAGACGATTCGACTAACAACTGTGCAGAAAGCTTAATTTTCTGGTGACATGAGACATTATTATTATTTTTTTTTTACTGCGGTCATCTTTTGTTGCATGTGTCATTTGTGTTCTGCACTTGGGTCTACTCTTGCAGTAGAACGTACTTGCTCATTTGAACCCATTGTAGCTTGGGTCAGGAGCTATTTACGGTGGTGTGCTTGGCTGAGTGTTAGACTTTAGGTGGGCATGGCTGGTAGTGATGAGGTTATAGAATGGGCTTTTACTTGACTGGATTTGAGGAGCTCTAAGGGAACTGTTTTGTATTTAACTAAGATGAACGTTTGTTGTGCATAGTGTTTAAAAGAGCTAGATGTAACAATGCTTGTTGGCGATGTTTTGGAGCAAGCATTTAGGTGAATGTAATAAGGATGCAGTACATGCTGTTTGGCCTATGTGATTAAAAGGGTGTTGTGTGTGTATATAGAAGTCTCCTGCTCTGAGTGCTATGGGTGTAAAATTAGATGGGATTGAAACCGTTGTCAGTTCTACGTTTGGCCCCTGTAACTCTTTGCTTTTCTCCTGCTGGCTCCTTCCATGCCTGGTTAAAGCTGATTTATTGTGTTTCCCATTTATAGTGTGAGCTTTACCACTGGGTAGATCTGCTGGACCGCTTCGATGGGATCCTTTCAGATGCTGGACAGACGGTAGAGAATATGTCGTGGATGCTGGTGTGTGACCGGCCTGAGAAGGAGCAACTCAAAGCCCTCCTCCTGTCGGTGCTGAATTTCACTGCTTTGCTCATAGAGTATAGCTTCTCCAGACATCTGTATAGCTCCATTGAGGTATGTTGTCTTAGATACTTTCTGGCACTGATTAATTTCTGCGAAGTTCTGAAATTGTAAATCTAACTTTGTTTTTCTTTGCAGCATTTGACAACCTTACTGGCTTCTTCAGATATGCAAGTAGTGCTGGCTGTGCTAAACCTCCTGTATGTGTTCAGCAAAAGGTCGAACTACATCACAAGGCTGGGCTCCGATAAACGGACTCCCCTGCTTTCACGACTTCAGCATCTAGCAGAGGTGAGTGTGGAGACAGCGAGTTAGAATGTTAGCCTCTTGCTTAGAGTCTTGGGGAGATCTGTTGAGTCTTGGGATGCACAAGCAGTGCCAGTCTTTGTGGAACTTTGTGTGCCAAGTGGGTTATTGGCTCTTCAAATGGTGTGCATCGCTTCTCAAGTCAGTTCATGCTGTGGCTTAACTACAGGTAATGATTACAGCATCTGTGGTGCCCATGAGTTTTTCCTAGTGCTGCTAACCTAATGCACCCAGTTGCATCCTTTGTGCATGTATAAGGACCATAGAAGGCCACAAAAATGTTCACGACCGTCTGAAAATCGCCAAGTAATTACAAATTTGCAAAGATTAGTCCGGAATGGGCCCAGACACAATAGTTTCAGACTTGTCGCGAACCCTCAACCCCACCCCCCAATCACTGATGCAATGTGCGGCCAGAACCCTGTCAAATCTTGCGACGAATGATACTTCGAACTATCGACATCCCACCTCCTTTGCCTGAACACCAGTATAGCTACTCGAGGACTCTGGAGTGGAGGCACTTTAAATCTAAATTCATTCACCACTAAGCCAGGGGATTCCCTGAAGCACTTAAACAGAGCACCTTCTTTTCTGGCAACGAGGGGGTGATCTGTGCAAATTCTTTATTAATCTAAACTTCGATTAGTTTAATGGATCCCATCATTACTCGCCAATTGGTTTTTGGTTTAAATCTTTCTTTAATGAAGACACCAGACCAGAGAAACAAATCTTCCACATGTACATGAAGCTCCGTAGCAAAACGATCACAGGCAGCATCGTAAATAAAGAAATACTTACTTTTCCAATTGATGTATAACGTCAATTGCATTACTGTCCTAGTAACACGTTCCACTGAGCAACTACCAAGGTGAGGAGGAAATATAAGGTGGAGGGAGTGGCTAGAGGAAAGAGGTGAGAAAATCACTGCATTAAACTCCTCCAATGCAGTCAAAATTGAACTTCGGTAAACCTCTCCTTTTCCAGCCTTCAAAACAGAGTTCCATCAGACTAGGCTCCAGACCAGCAGAACTCCAGGTACATGTATGAACAGTAGCTTATTGATTCATGAGGCTGAGATCTGGAAAAATGTGAACTCTGGAGCAGTTTGCTGGCATTTTGCCCTTCCTTTTGTCAGTCTTTGGAAACCTAATCTTACTCACCCCTGTCAACCAGCTCTGCTAATACCCTCCCTTTAGCCTTTTCAATCCTTAGTGGATAATCAGAAATCCCTCAAGGCTGGTACTCTGACCTCCACATCGCAATATCGCACAAAATTCCCTCGGAAATGTTAGTTTGCAAGCTCTGTGTAAATGGGGAATTCCAAAATGCTGATCCTCCTGCCCTTAGCATCTTTTTCCAAATATTCCACCTTTGATTTGAGGTTTAAGATAGATGTGAATTCAAAGTGATCAAACGTGTCTCGGCTGTAGTAACTTGTGCTCCCATCTGTTCAATCCGTTATAAGGTTATCCAAGTACCCCAACATTTTTCTGTGTCTAGTGTTCCAGCCTCGTCCCCCAGGATTTCCTCTGAGCTTGCTCTTCCATCGCATAGGCTGTCCAGAATCCTCTTCCATCTCTCACACTCAGCGTTCTGATGGAATGTGGGCTCCATATTGGAAGGAAATCCTGTTATGCCTAAAGATGTTGATCTTTTAGGAGGGCAGGAGGCTATTTCTCTCTCACACACACGATGTGAAGAGTCCACAATCCTAGGTCCATTACTAAGTGCCTTATGGCAACTCTTTACGTCTGGTTAAAGCCACCAGTGGCTTTTTTACTTGGCCTGTGAGATGGGAGAAGTAATCTCTTCCATCTCATAGGCTGTCAAAGCACCTTCTGTCTTGCACACAGCATTTTGAGTTTACAGGTGCAACATATTGCCAGCAAGACATATCGGCAGATTCTTTTTTTCTTCCGGTTTTCTCCCTGATGTGCAATGCAGCTTGTGTACGAAGAATTTTTAGGTCCCACCACAGTTCACCCAAGCTGCAGGAATGCCGCTGGCAAGCCACACTGTGCCCATTCACACCTTGGTGGGGTTGGCAATGCTGCCTAATTCACCCTGTATGAAAGTGGGGTTGCCTCTACTCTCGTCTACAATGCATTTCTAAGACCAGGTACACCAGAGTCAGCTGTATATTGTAAATGGATTGTGCAAGCTCTTTGTATGACTTATTCTGTTCAGTTTTAATTCCCAAGGACACCTTCATATGTTCAGGTGAGTGTAGTACAAGTTACTCCAGTATTGGAACTTTCATATATTCACATGCTTGAGTCATTCCCTGTTGTCGAGATGGGAGTCCCCGGTAAATCAAAATGGCAATGCAAAGCTACATAAACCAGAAACTAGGCCTAGGCCCATTTCAGTTTTATAACATATCCACCTCTTTTTGTAAAAGAGACCAAATAAAACACACAACCAATCAGAACAGCCTCACCCTTTAGAACCTTCCTGAGAACCTCAGACCTTCAGATTTTCTACCGCACGTTGTGCAAGGGAGTCACGACTGAGCTCTGCTCAGTTATTCCTTATTCTACTACTTTTGAGAGAATTCTTCAGTTATATATTTCTAGATTACTCTAAAATCTTGGTCTGTTTTCTCTTTATGGCAGTAGAGGAGAAAAAAGGCCTTTTTAGAGCTTGTGCCACCTGCTCTAAAAAGAGGCTTACTTTGTGGACCCTGGACAGATCATGCCAGGTACAGATTTCCTGGTGACCAATGCCAGCAACGTCACTACCAGTCATAGTATGGCGATTGTTGCTTTTTCCTGTGGAGGGGTAAGTGGCCAAAAGAAAGTTGTGGTTAGTTCAGACCTCCCAGTGGATTGTTTGTTGGGCAATGATTTGGAGTCATCACTATGGTCAGAAGTGGAGCAGAGGACTCACATGGAAATGTTAGGCTTGCCAGCACATGTGCTTGCTGTGACTAGGTTACAGGCCAGAAGATGCCCCACTGAACAGGTGCTGGATCCTGGAACAATGGACCAGACACCTTCCAAGAAGAAGAGCAGTAGGGTTAAGGCATTGCCTTCCCCCTTGCCCCAGGTTGAGGATCAAGTCTCTGAGGAGGCTGATCTGAGAGAGCTGAGGGAAACTGAGCCTAAAGAGCTTGAACTTGATCAAGTTGAGTTTCTGGGCTCAGGGGGACCCTCCAGAGCAGACCTGGGGAAGGCACGGTTAGACTGCCCTTCCCTTGAACCCCTCAGACAGCAGGCTGCTGCTGAGGCTGCAGGGAATGCCACAGGTGCCCACAGGGTATACTGGGAAGATGGACTCCTGTACTCCGAGTCAAGAGACCCCAAGCCTGGTGCAACCAGGAGGCTGGTCATCCCCTTGTCTCAGAGGAGTTTCCTTCTCACCTTGGCCCATGAAATTCCCCTTGCGGGTCACTTAGGTCAGACAAAGACTTGGGACAGGCTTGTCTCACACTTTCACTGGCCTCACATGAGTGAGAATACCAAGGAGTTTTGTCGCTCCTGTGTCACTTGCCAAGCCAGTGGTAAGTCAGGTGGCACAACAAAGGCCCCCCTCATACCACTACCTGTGGTGGGGGTTCCCTTTGAAAGAGTGGGGATTGACATTGTTGGTCCAATGGAACCCCAGACAGCATCAGGGCACAAGTTTATACTGGTGGTGGTGGACCATGCCACCAGGTATCCTGAAGCTATTCCACTTAGGACCACTACAGCACCTGTAGTGGCAAGGGCCCTAGTTGGAGTGTTCTCCAGAGTGGGCTTCCCTAAGGAGGTTGTTTCTGACAGGGGTGCAAACTTCATGTCAGGATATCTGACTGCAATGTGGAAGGAATGTGGTGTCAACTACAAGTTCACCACACCCTATCATCCACAGTGCAATGGGCTTGTTGAAAGATTCAACAGGACCCTCAAAGGGATGATTCATGGACTACCTGAAAAGCTCAGGCGTAGATGGGATGTCCTGATACCCTGCCTCTTGTTTGCTTACAGAGAGGTCCCACAGAAGGGGGTTGGCTACAGCCCTTTTGAACTTCTGTATGGGCATCCTGTAAGAGGACCCCTGTGTTTGGTGAAGGAAGGATGGGAGAGACCTCTCAAAAAGCCTGCAACCAGCATAGTGGACTATGTACTTGGTCTCCGCTCCAGGATGGCTGAATACATGGAGAAGGCAACTAAAAACCTTGAGGCCAGCCAAGAACTCCAAAAAGCTTTGCATGACCAGAAGGCTGTCCTGACTGTGTACCAGCCTGGACAGAAGGTGTGGGTGCTGGAGCCAGTGGCCCCAGCAGCACTCCAAGACAAATGGTCTGGGCCCCACACCATCATTGAGCAAAAGGGAGAGGTCACCTACCTGGTGGACCTTGGAACCCCCAGGAGCCCCCTCAGGGTGCTCCATGTGAACAGGCTCAAGGCATATGTCGACAGGAAGGACATGAGCTTGCTCATGGCCACAGATGAGGGACAGGAGGAAGAGAGTGACCCTCTCCCAGACCTGCTCACTCAGAATCCTGATGATGGATCAGTAGATGGTGTTGTCTTTTGTGGCAGCCTCTCTGAACATCAGCAACAGGATTGTAGACAAGTTCTGCAATCCTTTAGACATATGTTCTCTCTGACACCCAGTCAAACTGATTGGTGTACCCATGAAGTGGACACTGGAGACAGTCTGCCTGTCGAGAGTAAAATCTACAGACAGCCTGATCATGTCAGAGACTGCATCAAGACAGAAGTGCAGAAAATGTTGGAGCTGGGAGTCATTGAGCCCTCAGATAGCCCTTGGGCTAGCCCAGTAGTTCTAGTGCCAAAGCCTCACACCCAGGGTGGTAAGAAAGAGATGAGGTTTTGCGTAGACTACAGAGGACTCAATGCAGTCACTAAGACTGATGCCCACCCAATACCAAGAGCAGATGAACTTATAGATAGATTGGCTTCTGCCAACTACTTAAGTACATTTGACCTGACAGCTGGGTATTGGCAAATCAGGTTAGCTGAGGAGGCCAAACCCAAGACAGCATTTTCTACCCCTGGTGGGCATTATCAATTTGTGGTAATGCCCTTTGGTTTGAAAAATGCACCTGCCACCTTCCAAAGGCTGGTGAATCAAGTTCTCACTGGGTTGGATGACTTCTGTGCAGCATATCTTGATGATATAGCTGTCTTTAGTTCCACCTGGGAGGATCACCTGGTCCACCTGAGGAAAGTGTTAGAGGCACTGCAAAAGGCAGGTCTCACTATCAAGGCCACCAAGTGCCAGATAGGGCAGACACAGGTTCTATACCTGGGCCACCTTGTAGGTGGAGGCCAGGTTCAACCCTTGGAGAGCAAGATACAGGCCATCAAGGACTGGGCTCCTCCAACCACCCAGACTCGGGTTCGAGCTTTCTTGGGCCTGACTGGTTACTATAGGAAATTTGTCAAGAATTATGGGTCCATTGTGACTCCACTTAATGACCTGACAAGTAAAAAGATGCCAAAGAAAGTTCAGTGGACAGCAAGCTGTCGGAAAGCATTCAATGACCTAAAGCAGGCCATGTGCACAGCACCTATCCTAAAGAGTCCAGATTACTCCAAGACCTTCATTGACCAAACAGATGCTTCTGAGTTGGGTGTGGGAGCTGTTCTATCTCAGCTGAATTTTGATGGTAACGACCAGCCCATTGCTTTTATTAGCAGAAGGCTGACCCCCAGAGAGAAAAATTGGTCAGCTATTGAGAGGGAGGCCTTTGCTGTGGTGTGGGCCCTGAAAAAGTTGAGGTCATACTCGTTTGGCACTCACTTTAAGATTCAGACCGACCATAAGCCCCTCTTATGGCTAAATCAGATGAAGGGTGAAAACCCCAAACTACTTAGGTGGTCCATTTCCCTACAGGGGATGGATTTTACAGTGGAGCATAGACCTGGTACTGATCATGGCAATGCTGATGGGCTCTCCAGGTATTTCCACTTAGAGCAAGAAGACTCACCTGGTCAAGGTTAACTTATTGTCCCAAAGTTTTGGGGGGGGGTCATGTAGGAGAGTAGGGTCTGCAATCCTATGATCACCCAGATTTTTTGCTTTTTGCTTCACTGGTTTACGACTTTCCCTGGCTGTGGGCCAGCTAATCAGACCCACAGCCTAGCTGTTCTCTCCACTCCAAATTGTACCCAGGTACTGAATTGGCACTGGGCCCTCTCCAAGTCCCTGTACCCAGGGCTGAGGTGCACCCAGAAGTCTCCCAGGGCCTGCAGCATGTATTATGCCACCCCTGGGTTGACTAACTAAATCAGACACAACTGGCTGCTTGACAGCTGGGGCAAGGTGGTGTAATCACCCTTTGCTTTAGATATAGTATTCCTATATCTAAACCTAAAATGGACACATATATTCCTATCAGTCACTCCTATGGCAGGCCTTAACAATCCTGAAGGCAGAGTGCGTGGAATAATGTGAAATGGTGCTCTGGCATGAGCTGAGCCCGTTTGCAGCTTGCGGAACCAAGTCCTAATAGCTGTTCCATGATAACGCATACCATATACTCTTAAGTGCATTATAATCCTCGCGGTTATATGCCAACTCTGGTATCGCTTTATCAAAACATGTCGAGTAAGGTGTCATACGAATTGGAATACTAACCCCTCGCCAATTCTGGCGACGGGGTTAGCATTCCACCCTTCTAGAGGGACACGACATGTATGTAACCTGTAACCCCGGTTAAAGTCAGACATAGCCTCAGCTCCACAAGATGGATGCTGCCACCGAGACACAAGTCTGCCCTCCTGCTGCTGGGAGTCCTCCCAGCACAGGAGGCAAGGACAAAGGGTTTCCTGCCAGGGGCGGTGCCAGCACCGTCCCAGACAGGATTTTGTGTATCCTAGGTAGGCAGGGCTTTAGAGGAAGGTGACTGCAAGTGGCACCCCGGTGCTCACTGTGCATAGGCCGGCTTGAACCAGTACCAGGGGCACTCCAGCCCCTGATCTGGGGAAAGCCCGCCAAAGGAGAGGGGTGTAACCACCCCCCTCCTAGTCCCACCCATAGGGCAGAACTTAGTCGCCTGCCAGCCCCCTTTTGCAGGATAAAGGTAGGAGCAGGCCCCCTTCCAAATTAGATCTTTGAATCCTGAACCAACTTTCCACGAAAGGACCTCAAGACTCTTCCTAAGATTTCTCCCTTGTGACTAAGGAGTAGTCACCCTGCAGCAGCAGGCATCAACCAAGCATCGCGGTCTGCTGTAAGTCCCTCCTCCGGATCAAGACTGCCCAGCACGACGAGAACCGGCTTCCCTGGCACCTCTGACCTCAACCTGCATCATCAGCCCAGCTGTGATCCGTGGGTGTGACGAGACCCCGAGGGACCGGCCATCTTTGAAGACTGCACAACGCTTGTCCAGCACGACCACCGAGTGACCCTCGACTGAGTGCTTTGGGGTAAGAGAAGCCCCGACCCTGAGCAGCTCCAGCAACGAAGTTCAGCCCCCCTGCATCCACGAGATCTGCGTGGGGCCCTTCTGCTCTTTGCTGCTCACCGCGTTGTCCCGGTCACTTGCCCGTTGGCTAGTGGCCCTCTTACGACGCTTCACGACGACAAACACCGCTGGTTTGGTTGCTCCAAACTAGCCCTTGCTCCCCTCCAAAAGAGGAGCACCCTGGACCCTCCTGGTCCACTCAAGACGCCATTTTAGGTCCACCGCGTGGGCTTGCATTTGCCAAGACTTGTTGCCCCAATCCTGGGTCCAGCGACGTCGACAGCAGAGACCTTCGTGGGACAGCTCGCACCTCCATCCTGGTCGCCGACAACGCCTCCTGGTCCGAGAGACTGCAGAGCCCAGCAGCGCCCACTCACCTGGTCGAGGTGACTTCGTCCGGTGCCATCCTGGTGCCCACCTAAATCACTGGCTAGTGATTCAGAACTTGGTCCCCTCTGCTCACAGGTCTTCTCCCCTGATCCAGGCTTGGATCACCACGAACTTCTTCACTGGCCGCCTGCCAGCAACTTCTTTCTTCAGGCTCCTGGATCTTCAACGAGGGTTTCCGACGCAACTTGAACCCTATGCAGCCGCAGCCCCTGGGCTAGGTAAACTGAGTACTCCAGCGCTCCAGCATAGTCCAACACCCTAAGTGTTCGGATCCACTCTCGTTTTCGACCCACCTAGTCGGGTTCGCCCGAGAAGAGTAACTTTGCAATTGCTAGTATCCATAGACTTGTTCCCGCATTACGCGTGAGAGTTCCCACTCTGCACACGGCGTCCCTAGGCCTCCTGCTTCTAATCCAAGGGCTCAGCATTGTAGGCCTAGCGTTTCTACAGTCTAGAAAAGTATTACTTACCTGCTAGTAACTTCGCATTCCACTTCTTGTGTATATGGTTTTTCGTGCCCCTCGTGCATTTGTGTAAATTGTTCGACTTTCAGTAATTCTTTAAGAGTTTTGTTGTGTGCTTAGCTCCCTGTCTCATAAAGAGCCAGGGTAGTCCGGTTATAAATAAATATACTTTATTTTTCATAACAACTTGTGTGGTGTCCTTTCACTTGGTGTTCAAGGGGTAATGTGATGGTAAAACAGCTGGCTTAACACGCCCTCTAGAGTCTTAGCCTTAGACTGCTCGTATCCATGCTACTAGGATAGCTGGTCTATAAGGTTGACTTACAACCAATCATCAATAAGGGTTGTTTGGACTGATACAAAGTGCTCACTAGAATAGTGAACATTATATATCAGGCCAACTTCTCACAGATGACCCTCATAAAGATTGTGTATACTGCTTGTATCTCGACCACAAAGCCAAGGACTACAAGGCATGTCATACCTTTTCTACTAAAACCTTGAGGTATTGTGAGGGACTCTCCTTACGTGACTCCAGAAGCTAAAATCCGGAAGAGATCCAGTCTCTAGTGATGAGGCCTCATCTGCTTTGTTTTCTAGAAGCTCTAAAAAAAGACAGGTCTGACCCTACTTCTTCTGAGGCGTGCCCTCAAAACGCCTCTAAAAAGACCTCCCATGGGTCTGACTGGCTCAGTCCAACTAAATCTCCTCACCGAGGTGAAAAGGCGAGGAAAGGACTTAAAACAGGAGAAAGTGGAGTGAGGAAGTCGAGCTCTGTTCCTCCTCCTCATCCTTCCCCTCCTGATGGACGAAAGGTTTTCAAGAAACCATAGTCTGTTCCTCTTGAGGAATGACAGGAAAAAAGTTACCACCTTCGACTAAGCAGTCAACGACACTGTCTACGAAGAAACAGTCATCGTCGACACGGAGTGACAAGGGCCAGTCTCTTCAGCTTTCTTCAGTCCCAACGGCGGGATAGTTGCCGAGAGCTTAGACTGTGTCAACGAAGACTTTTCCAACTCTGTCGACGACGGAGGCGTGAATATGAAGCAGTGGACGCCGGCGTCAAGAACGCCCGCGATAAGGGCGACGGTAACGACTATCTTATCAACGACGGCGCCGTCAATGGCAATATCTTAATAGTCTACGACACTGTCGACAGGAGTAAAAAATTCTGCAGAGACACAAAGCACCATGTGAATCCTGAAGCCACTTCACCCGGCAAATTGACCCCTCGACTACCTTCTTGCCTCCTGGAAGAGGAGGACACTTATGACGGTCCTTTTGGATATGCCCTTAGCCCTTCGGACCTGCACGAAGTGCCAGGAGGACGATTCTGAAGAGGGATATGAAGGGGAGCAGCGCTAAGATCCTGCCCAGGACTACCATGGAGGATATCAAGAGGAGATTGTCTGTATGCTGTCCTCGTTGATTTCGGACTTGCCATTTATGCTGTCCGACTACAAACAGATTTCCAACCCCATCTTCGGTTCTGGAACAGGGCTCAGTTCCCACTGGACCAGCCTCTGTGCCTTCCACCCCCTGGGTGGCACCACCACCAACACCACCACCGCTGCGTTAATGGAAGATCCTCCATCAACTACTCCTTTAATCCAACAATATACCGTGGATAATGACGAAGGGGGGGACACTAATCTCCAAGAACCGCATGGGGAATGGGGTGATTAGATTATCCCTACTCCTTCCCCTTCACCGGTTCCTGTTGATTCTCTGACGGGGGACATGGGTGGTTTCCACAATCTGCTGGAGATGGCAGCCAAAAGGTTTGATCTGCCTATGCCTTCGGCGCAGACAGACTGTTTCTTATATAACTTTAAGACCCTATAAGAAAATGGTAAGAACCATTCCCTTTGTTAATAATGTATAGGAAGAGGGTCGTAAAGTCATGAAGACCCCAGCCACGGAGGTCCCGGTTTTTCCTCAAATGCAAAAGAAATCTAAAGCCTCAGCGGATAGCCCAGCCTGCTTAGTGAGTCAGCCGAAACAGGACTCTGTCCCATCACAGGCAGCTCAGCGGAAGTCAAAAAATCTGGCAGCTCCTCTAACTACATCTCCAGACAAAGAAGGCAGAGGCCTGGCAAGAGATTCTCCTCTGTCGGGCCTACTGGTCAAAGCAGCTAACGCTTTAGAGATTCTGGGCCCCTATGACCACCAGATGTGGTGTGATCTATCTCATTACCTCGACCATCTACCTGAAGACAGTAAAACTCAAGCAAAAAGACCCTCCTGGAAGGATAGATAGCCTCCTTTGAGGTCATTGACAGTGCAATGGATATTGCTACAACTGCTTTTTGTTCCCAGGCAAGAGCAGCGGTCCTACGTCGCCAGGGTTGGCTTGGAGCTACCTTGTTTAGACCCCAGGTCCAGAACAAAATATTAGACCTTCCATTCGATGGAGAAGTGCTCTTTGGAAAACTGGTGGATGACTCTCTCCCAAGACATAAAAAAGGACACCGACATTGCAAAGTTGCTGGGGATGCTTCAATACCGCATGTTCCTTTTCGAGGAGCAAGGGGTAGAGGGCTTCCTTCATACAAAGGAGGGTACCAGCAATATAGATACCTCTCTTGTACACCTACCACGCATTCTTACCATCCGCAGTACAATCAGCGACCAGGTCAGTCAACCTATTCAAAATCAGCGCCCAGAGGCAGAGCAGGATGTCTGGGGAAGAATTCCTCGAGACGTCAATAGCAGCTTGTAGGCAAAGACTACTGGTCCTTCCCTCACCAAACACATGTACAGGAATATAGCATGCTAGAACGCATGCAAAGACATTGCATTCCATAACAACGTGGGCATTACAACGATCGCTTTGTTACAACGCAATACCATTACTACGTAAGTCATTGCATCTACTTGCAGTAGATGACGCTATAACATTAGGAATGTATTATTTACTATTCCAACTCCAGCCTACCCAACAGTAGGGAAGGTGTTGGAATAGTAAATTATACTATTCCTTATGTTACAGAGCAATCCACTGCAAGTTGGTGTAATAACTTGAGTAGTAATGGCAGTGCGTTGTAACAACGCGGTTGTTGTAACAACTGCGTTGTAAAGGCATCGCGGTCTAATGACCGCGATGTAAAGGTTTCCCTCTGTACGGGACAGGATTTCTCTCTACTGCCAAAATTGGCAACAAAAAACCTCAGTACGTTGGGTGCTCAGCATAGTTCAATTTGGCCATACATTGGAGTTTGTTCATCGTCCTCCAAAAACCCCACCTCGCACCCACTTAACAAAACCTCTCCGTCTCCTGCGCCTAGAAGTCCAACAAATGTTGCAGAAGGGGGCAATACAACCAGTCACTTTATCCTAAAGAGGAAAGGGATTCTACTCTGTTCTTTCTGGCTCGAAAGACTGTCAAAGTGGCGCCCTATCCTAGATCTGAGGGAGCTCAATACCTATCTCATAAAGCAGTCGCTCTGAATGATCGATCTCCTTACAGGATATACTTCTAAATTCGGGAGATTTCATGGCCACCTTGGACCTAGAGGATGCATATTTTCACGTCTCCATTAATCCATCGCACAAGAAGTTCCTTCGCTTTACATTAGCCAAAAGCCACTTTCAATTCAAAGTTCTCACTTTTGGCCTCAGATCAGCACCAAGAATCTTTATGAAAATTAGGGCTCCGGTAGCGGCTTTTCTCAGAAGACCACAGCACCAGGTGCTCCCCTACCTAGACTACTAGTTGCTAAAAGCCCCCTCCAAAACCTCAGCCAGGAATTCGGTGACAGCCTGTACAAAGCTGTTCTAGGTCTTACCCTTAACAGGGAAAAGTCAAACTTTAGTCCGTCCTACGTCATTTTTCTGGGATCCGTGTTGGACTCCCAGAAGACTTGGAACTCCCTCCCCATCCACCTCCGTCTGACCCAAGACCACCTCTCCTTCAGGAAGCAACTCAAGACCTGGCTCTTCGAGCAGTAGCAGACCCCCCTCCCCCAAGCGCTTTGAGACCCTCTGGGTGAGTAGCGCGCTATACAAATGCTTTGATTGATTGACACGTCTCTGAACAGGGCATTTCCGTCACTCGAAAGGCAAACCGATGGTGATGGCCTGTCTACTTCTAAAAAAGGTCACTTTCAGTTCGCCTCTATAAATCCCTTCTGGGATCCGTTTTGTCCTGCATTCCTCTCATACCCCACTGCAGACTACGAATGTGTCCTCTCCAGGAGCAACTGGACTTAGTGGCATCAGGTGCAGGGGTCTTTCGGGGACATGATCAGTCACTACTACAATGAGAGGAGCCGCTTCATGGTGGATTCACCAGGAGAACGTTTCCCAGGGTCACCTTCTTGGTCACCCGAGCTCCTCAGATAATTGACAAATGCATCCCTGGAGGGTTGGGGAGCGATCTTACAGGACCTCCAGATAAGTGGTCGAAGGCAACAGCATCATTGTCTTTTGCATGTCAGTCTGCTAGAACTCAGAGCAATTCACCTAGCCCTACAGGCGTTTCTCCAGAGAATAAAAAATTAATCGGTTCGGATAAGAATAGACAATACCACTGCCATGCATTATGTCAAACAGGGTGGCATGAGATCCCGTCTGTTGTCAGTGAAAGCTCAAGGTGTCTGGTAATGGGCGCTCCTACATGAGGTTTCACTGAAAGCGGAGCATCTTCCAGGGAATTTCAACGAGACGGTAGATGCACTAAGCAGGCTAAAGTCCGTCTGCCACGAGTGGGAGCTGGATCGGAGGACACTGGACACTTTTTCCGACTATGGGGCAGACTGTCCATAGGTCTGTTTGCGACACCAGAAAAAAGAAATGCCAGTACTTCGCAAGCTGGCATCCCCATCCGGGATCCTGACGGAGTGCGTTTTCGATGGCATGGTCCGGCACCTTTGTCTATGCTACACCCCATTCCTCTTCTCCCGAGGCTTCTCAGGAAGTTAAAGATTGAACCCTGCAACATGATCCTCATAGCACTGTCCTGGCCTTGCCGGTACTGGTACACGGAGCTGCTGCTTCTGTCGGTGGAGCAACTGATTCCCTTGGATCCTATCCCATCATGGCTGACTATGTCCCAGGGCCAAGTACTGCACCCGGATCCCAAATCCCTGCAATTATCAGCATGGCTCCTGAGCACAGTTTTTCGACCTGAAGCTGTCCGCAGAATGTAGACATTCTTTCCCAAGCTCTTGCTCAGAGTACAAACAAGACATACCGAATGAAGTGGAAGAGGTTTTGTCACTGGTGCCAAGAGTCGGGAGTTCGTCCTTTCGCTTCTTCGGCTTATGAAATCCTTCCTTGCATCCTTTCTTTGGTAAAAGCTGGCCTGGCTCACGCATCTATTAAGGTTCACCTCGCAGCCATCCCTCGCTTCAGAAGAACATCTTCAGGCCCTTCTCTTTGGTCAGCAAGAATTAAACAATTTATGAAGGGGCTTTTTCAAGTCTTCCCTACGATTAAGCCTCCTCCATCCCTGTGGCACCTTAACGTGGTCTTGGCTCAGCTCATGAAACATCCCTTCGAACCTATCCATAAGGCAGACTTAAAATTCCTGTTGTGAAAGGTGGCGCTTCTGGCTCTTACATTGGCTAGATGGGTTAGTGAATTGCAGGCACTCACTATCCAGCAGCCTTTTCTCCAGTTAATGAATGACACTGTAGTACTCCGTACTAACCCGAAGTTCATCCCTAAGGTGCCCTCGGATTTCCACTTAAATTAATCTGTGGTTCTGACTTTTTCCCCTCAACCTACAACTCCGGCTGAGAGATCACTTCATTCACTAGACATTCAGCGTTGCTAAAAATTCTATCTTCAAAGAACTAAACAGTCACCTCAGCTCTTTGTGGCTTACAGTGCTTCTTGTAAGGGTTTCCCCCTTTCTAACCAAGGAATTGCATGTTGGATTTCCAGCTCTATCCAGATTGTCATCAATTAGCTGGAAAATCCCTACAGGGGAAAGTCTGTGCTCACTCAAAGAGGGCAGTCTCTTCCTCTACAGCCCTCTTTGCTGGGGTACCTATCTGGGACCTCTGCAGAGCAGCCACCTAGAAGAGTATCCATACCTTTACTAAAGTTACAGGTAGGTAGTGTTCAAGGCATGTGGGCTGCTGAATTCATATCTGTGCATA
Organism: Lissotriton helveticus; assembly: GCF_964261635.1. Lineage (NCBI taxonomy): Eukaryota > Metazoa > Chordata > Amphibia > Caudata > Salamandridae > Lissotriton > Lissotriton helveticus. Next base: position 12,382,556 of record NC_136071.1, read on the forward strand.
GATCGCCACCTAGTGTTGTGTCCGGATGATTGCACATTGTTGTCCTGGCTGGAAGAGTCTTCGAAATATCACGAGATAGGTGGCTCCTCCCTTGGACTACAGTGCGCATGGGCATCCTCTCCATCCTCAGATTGTTTTTCTCCGCCATTGGGTTCGAATGTACTTTCTAATCTCCAAGTTCGGAATCAAGAAAAACTCTTCAAAAGGCCAAAAGGCTTTGGATGGGTCGGTATTGTTCAGCGCTCTGTGCCGATACACTTTTACAACTTTGTTGCACTCCAGTCGTCGAATCGGGCCGTGAGGCCTTCTCGACACCACGTGGACCGACCGTCGATGGAAGGAAGTCCATTCAAGTACTGCCCTCAGTGCAACTCTAAGTTCCTGCACACAGACAAGCATCCAGTGTGCAATAAATGCCTATCTTCAGATCACAATGAAGATAGCTGCCTAGCCTGTGCCCAGTTCCGATCAAAAAAGACTATTCGAAATCGACGGGCGGCGAGGCAAGAAATGCAACGATCGGCGCCAGAGCCCGATAACCTCTTCGATGACGATCAAGACGACAGACAATACTCTGAGCCCGACTCCGAATATTACCCCGAAGAGGGAGAACTAATCGTCGATCTCGAGGACTATGATCAGGACATCGTAGCAGTTGAAGATGACTCCGATGACGGCGAGGGGCGAACCGCGAGTACACCGCCCCATATAGACACTACACCTCTATCAGAGACTTGGTCGAGGAATCGCCAGCAGGCCTTAGCCGAGATAAACATCCTCGTTCTACAGCCCCGCCATACCGCCCGGCTAAGAACATATCAAAAGAGCCCTCTGAGACACATTACACAACATCGGTTCCATCGAAACCGAAACTAATCGACAATACAGTCTTCGGACCGAATTACGTCGAACCGAAGGTATCTAAGCCGCAAGGCGTCGAACCGAAGGCCACAGTACCACTGCAACCTTTGAAACCAAAGACCGTCGAGTCAACATCGAAGAGCAAAGCAGTCGAGTCGACCTCTAAGTCGAAGGCCGTCTAGTCAACCTCGAAGCCAAAACACGTTGATTCGACGCAAAAGCACGTCGAATCGACCCCCAAGAAGCACGTCTAATCGAGCAAATCAGCCTCAGGTATCGACAAAGGGAAAAAAACGGTCTGACAGAACAAGGCCTACGCCCAAAACTACCGTCGAACCGAAACCAAAGGTGGACGAAAGGAAATCGGTTGAGCCGAAGCCCATCGAACCGAAAAAGGGCGTCTAGCCAAAACGGCAGGCTCCAAAACAACATAAAGACACTGTCGAACCGACAAAACCGCTCGGTCCGACACAGGTCGTGAAGCCAGCCAAGGAAGTTCAACCAATAAAACCTGTTGAAAAACACCCTAAACCGATCCATCCACCTAAAACGGTCGTAGCCCCAAAAAGCATCGACCCGAAGAGACAAAAACCAAAGGTTACGGCACCAAAACCAAAGACTGTGGAAGACCCAGATCCCTCCACAGAGGACCAGTCAAAACTCTACATTGACCCAGAAACTGGTAAAGTGACTGTTTATACCAAAAACAAAAGACCTCTCCCAACTGAAGACCTTTCCAAGATACCCCTAAAGAAAGACTTTGCTACCTCTCCTATATTCTTTGAACCTATCACTCCTGCTATGCCTACTACTCCTTATGCCCCAACCTCACCGGCACGCTCTGACTACAAACCAAATGAAGATCAGTACGCAGATGTAGGTTTTGGTTATCCACAAAACCCACTCTCCGAGCCAAACACACAGCCATGGGGTTGAGGAGGGGAACCAGACACTGAAGGGACTCTGCCCATTACAGACCCTGCAGTATACCCTACTAAACCATCACCCACAGAGGATACAGTAGCATTTAATTCACTACTGGATAGAGCAGCAACCTACCACAATGTAGAGATGCACTCTGATGCTATTGAGGAAGACTTCCTCTTTGATACACTAACAACATCTGAGACACGTTAAAACACTCCCAATGTTAAAAGGGGTATTAAAACATGCAAGTGACATTTTTAAGGACACTGCTAGAGCACGGGTCATAAACCCTAGAATTGAGAAAAAATACAGGGCTGCACCTACAGATCCTACATACATCAAAGGGCAGCTACCCCTAGATTCCTTAGTGGTATCCAACGCACGTAAGCGTGCAAACTCCCAGACTACTGGAGAAGCCACTCCTCCAGACAAGGAGTCTAAAATCTTTGAGGCATCACACAAGAGTGGCGGCTCAGGCAGCAAACTCATGGAGAATAGCCAATACACAGGCCTTGCTGGCCAGATATGATAGGGTGCACTACGACAGTTTAGAAGAAATTCTCCAACACTTACCTGATCCCTACAAACAGCAGGCAGATTAACTTATACAAGAGGGAAAGCTCATCACCAATGCCTCAATTAAATGTGCCCTAGACACGACAGACACAGCTGCCAGATCCATCAATACAAGCGTGCTGCTAAGGCGCCATGCATGGCTTCGCATGTCGGGCTTTAAAAATGAAGTCCAAACGACAACTCTTAATCAGCCAATCAACCCAGACTTTTTATTTGGTCCAGCAGTTGATTCAACTCTGGACAAAATGAAAAAGGATGCAGAAACTGCAAAGGCTATGGCAGCTCTTCAGTCCCAACAACACCGGGGCTCCTTTCGTCGCTCCAATTATAGAAGAGCGCGAGGAACATCACAGCAGTCCTCCAACTACAAAAGTAACACACAATCCACAATAACAAAAACGCCAGCAGGGGTGGATATCGAGGAAACAATACCAAGGGAAGAGGTCGTGGAGGCAACGCAAATAGATCCTCCACTAACACCAAGCAGTGACTTCTTGGCACTACCCCCAGGCCACATAACACCAGTCGGGGGAAGAATACAACAATTTCTGCCAGTCTGGTTAAATATTACCACAGACAAGTGGGTCAGGCAAATTATCCAACATGGCTATTGCCTCGACCTCACCTCAACTCCACCCAACATACCACCCGTGCACCGTCCCATGTCACAGGAACATATAACATTACTGCAGCAAGAGGTCATCAGTATGCTGCAAAAGGGGGCCATAGAACCAGTCCCACTGCAACATCAGGGAACAGGAGTATACTCCCTATACTTCCTTATTCCAAAGAAGGACGGGTCTCTCAGACCAATATTGGACCTCAGGCCCCTCAACCTGTACATTTTGTCGGAGCATTTCCACATGCTTACTCTCCAGCAAGTCTTACCATTGCTTCGCGAGGGAGACTTCCTAGCAACCTTGGACCTCAAAGATGCATACTTTCATATACCAATACACCCTGCTCACAGAAAGTATTTGAGGTTCACCATTCAAGGACAACACTACCAGTTCAAGGTCCTACTATTTGGGGTGACAACAGCTCCAAGAGTGTTCACCAAATGTCTAGCTACAGTGGCGGCACATCTCAGAAGACAACACATCCATGTGTACCCTTATCTGGACGACTGGCTAATACACGCGCCAACAGCCCAGCAATGTGCCGACCACATGTCAAAGACCATACATCTACTGCACAGTTTAGGATTCTCACTAAACTACCCAAAATCACATCTACAACCCTCCCACGTCCAACAGTACCTGGGAGCAACAATAGATACCCTGGCAGCAAAAGCATATCCCAACACAACACAGGTCGAAGGAATGAAAACCTTGATACAAAAGTTCAGACCCCAACACTCACTACCAGCTCGAGTGTTTATGCCGCTAATAGGCATGATGGCCTCGTGCATCTTCATAGTCCCTCATGCCAGACTTCATATGCGTCCGCTACAAGAATGCCTAGCAAGGCAGTGGAACCAGGCTTACGGGCAATTAAAAGACCTAGTGTTGGTGACCAGTCGGGCATACAACTCTGCATTGTTGGAATCCACAAAACCTTTGCAAGGGTCGACTGTTCCAAGAGCCTGTCCCACAAATAGTGTTGACAGCGGACGCATCCCTACTAGGATGGGGAGCCCATGTCCCTACACTACACAGTACAGGGACTCTGGACTGTACAGCAAAAGAAAATGCATATCAACCTTCAGGAGTTGATGGCCATCTTTCTAGCTCTAAAAGCTTTCGCGACACACTTGCGCAACAAAGCTGTGTTGATCCGGACGGACAACATTACAGCTATGTATTACATTCAAAAACAGGGAGCAACACACTCGCCACAGCTGTCGCACCTAGCTCAAGCAATGTGGAAATGGGCCATTCAGAGGAACATTTTCATTTTTCTCATGGCAGAACACCTCCCAGGCAAGGACAACCAGGTTTCCGACCTGCTAAGCAGGCACAGCCAACAGATGCACGAATGAGAAATTCACCCCAAAATGCTCCAACCATTCTTCCAGAAATGGGGACACCCAGAAATAGTTCTGTTTGCCACAAGCAAACGCAAAATGCAAGTACTTTGCCACAGGTTCCCACATCCGCAGTCGCAGGGCATTGCGATATGGATGAACAGGTCAGGCAAATTTGCGTACGCTTTTCCCCCAGCTCCATTAATACTGCTGGTGGCACGCAAAATGTGCCAACATTCTCTGACGCTAATTCTAGTTGCTCCCACGTGGGCGAGGCAACCATGGTACACAACTTTCTTAGAACTGTCAGTAGTGCCTCATCAAAGACTGCGACTAACACCCAGTCTTCTAACACAGAACCATGGCGAAATCCAACACCCAGATCCCCAACAGCTGAACCTAGCGATCTGGCTCCTGAAATCCTAGAATTTGGATACCTCAACTTGCCTCCAGACTGCATGGATATTATTAAAGAGGCAAGGAAACCCACTACCAGAGCATGCTATGCAGCAAAGTGGAAACGTTTTGTCATTTACTGTAATAACAATGACATTAACCCACTTGATGCTTCCACCCAAAACATCATTTGCTACCTATTGCACCTCCAACGGTGCAATTTAGCATTTTCTTCCATCAGAATACACCCAGCTGCGTTAGCAGCATATCTGCAAAACAAGCAACACCTTTCACTGTTTAGCGTGCCAGCAATCAAAGCGTTTATGGAAGGACTACGCGTAATCCCTCCAAGACACCCACCTTCACCAGTCTGGAATCTAAACGTTGTGTTAACCAGACTAATGGGACCACCCTTTGAACCACTGCACTCATGCGAACTGCAATTTCTTACTTGGAAAGTGGCTTTCCTTATCGCCATTACTTCGCTTCGAAGAGTTAGTGAGCTGCATACCCTTGATGTCAAAAGAGCTCTGCTATATTACATAGACAGAACTAAAACATTTCGGAAAACAAAACAATTGTTTGTTGCCTTCTCACCACAACACAAGGGTAACCCTATTTCAAAATCATGTATAGCCAGATGGATAGTTAAGTGCATTCAAATATGTTATTTGAAGGCAAAACGCACCTTAACAGTCCCCCCTAGAGCGCATTCCACGCGTAAGCTAGGGGTATCCATGGCTTTCCTGGGAAATATTCCTTTAAACGAAATTTGTAGAGCAGCCACATGGGTCAACCACACATACATTTACAAAACACTGTTGTGTAGATATACATTCAAAACAGCAAGCTGCTGTAGGACAGGCTGTTCTCAAAACTCTTTTCCAGACTGCTGCAGCTGACACAGGCAGCCACCGCTAGGGGAGAGACTGCTATACATTCTATGCACAGATATGAATTCAGCAGCCCACATGCCTCGAACGGAATATGCTACTTACCAGTATGCATCTGTTCTTGGCATGTAGGGCTGCTGACATTTATATCGCCCAACCACCTCCCCGGTGCCTGTCGCATCTGCAGCATTCACTCTTTGCATGGACATCTTACTGTACCATACTCCATCTCTGCCACAATGGCGAAAAACAATCTGAGGATGTAGAGGATGCCCATGCGCACTAGTCCAAGGGAGGAGCCACCTATCTCGTGATACTTCGAAGACTCTTCCAGGACAACAATGTGCAATCATCCGGACCCAACACTAGGTGGCGATCTATGCACAGATTTGAATGTCAGGAGCCCTACATGCCAAGAACAGATGCATACTGGTAAGTAGCATATTCCTTCACTTCTTCCAGTGGTAAGGCAACCACCACTGCAGTACAGATAAATATCCTTATTGATGCTGTCAACAAAGCTGCCACTTGGACATCTTACACCTTTGAGACACTGTTCTCTCAAGTTGGATTCTAGCGCAGATGTCCCAGTAGAACAGACCTCCTTGAAGAATCTTTGTGTAGTTTACATTGATGTCTTTTTTCCCTTCTGCTGCACTTAGGATTTTAGGGATGGCTTGCTGTTCTATTTAGTGCTGAGGTTATCGATGGCGAGCCCTTGAAGGAGAAGGAACGTTGTTTCATGTAACTTATATTGCAGCGTGAATCTTTTCTGGATTCCCATGCTGTGCATTATTCTGCCATCTAGTGGTTGGGTCCTCCGGAATTTGTCTTTTTAGTTTTTTCTCTTTCTTTTTTTAGGTCTCACTGGCGTGGGCTGCGCACATGCGCAGTCTCGCTGGCAAGATTTTGTTTTATGGGGCTTTCATGTATTGGGCTTTAATTACCCGCCCTCTCTTTCCCTTTGGCCGGCGTCGCCGTTAATGCTAAACCGTGGCCAACCATTGGGAAAAAGTTTTGTCTGGCGTAGACTTTTCGCTTTTTCTGCCGTCCAAGTGGGACGGCAGAAAAAGAGAAGTCTATGTCCTGGCGAGTGCTTGTTTGTTTTTAAATCTCACTTTCCTCTTAAATGCTGGCATATATGTATTGGATAGCGCCTAGCGTCAGGACGCATGCATGATGCTTTAACTCAATCAAAGGTGAGACCTATTGCATTTTCAATGCTTGTTTTTTCCTTTTCCTTTTCCTGGCCTAGGTGGGCGTCTACATACCACCATTTGGTGTCCTTCGTGACGTCTACTTGCTTACTCCGGAAGCTCCCACCTTTGGTCGCCATCTTAAAATTATTTTTTTCCATTGTTGGTGTCTGGATCGTTCCAGAAGAGTTCTAGAGTTTTGGAAGAGGAATCAAGGAAAATCGAAGAAAATCGACGCAAATCAAGTTTTGAGCTACACCGGACTACAGGTCAGGTAACCGGAGCGACAAGGGAGATGTTTCACGACCAAACCCTCGACATTTGATGGAGAATGCGCTCACAGGCTCCCTGAGCGCACGGATGGACAAAACACAGTTCAAGTTTTGCACCAATTACCACCACAAGTATGCCCAGAAGGATCAACATCCAGTCTGCAACATCTGCTCGACCACAGCAGCGTAGACTGCAACACCTGCTCGACGTTTAAACCCAAAACCCTCAGAGTAAGGGAGAGGCAGAGAAGGGCGAACCACAACATGTAGGACCAGGGGCCACTTCCTTCGCCCGAGACTTGGTTCTCTCCAGTAGAGAGGACGACAACATCGCTATGGCCACTTCTGTGGCTCTGTCGCCATGTCTGGCTACGTGATGCTGTTTTTCCTGAAAATATCAGGGAACGTCTGGTTGACCTGCCTTTTGATGGGGTCCTTCTGTTTAACACTCACGCAGACTCCGCCATTCAGCGTCTTCTTCCGGGGCTCCCTCGTCCTCCTCCTCCTCCTCCTCCTCCTGTGGTTTTGTTGATCCTCCGGGTCTTAGTGGGAGGTGTTATCCCACTGCTCCTGGAATTTGGTGTTGGGTGAACGTTACTCTTTCTGTGAGGGTTGCTGTGCCCTCAGGGTCCTGGGTTGACCTACCTCTTCAGTTGGCTGCTGGTTCAGCCCTTTTTGGAAAGCGTGTTATTTTTGGCTGCTTACTAAGCCTTCTGTGGTTTCTGCTGCAGGTTTTCTAATTTGTTCTCTGATGCGTTGAGTGGTTCCCATGCTTCTTGGGACGTGTCCAACCCTATGTGGGGTATTTGTAGCTATTGGATAGCCCTGTCTTACACTGGGAGGTTGTGGACTCTACCTTCCTGGTTCCTTGCCCTTCCTTGTGTTGCTGTATGCCGCTGGTGCGTTTTCTTGGGCAGCTGCAGCGTTGTGCTGCAGTGTTTTTGCCTTATGTCTGCCGCTTGGCCTGGTCCTCTGTCTGGGGTCCAGAAGGGTTCTTTTCCTGTGTTTTTTTTTCCAAACAGGTTTTTATTGATTTTGTGCAAACATCTTACAACCACGCACCATACGTATATCTCCAGCGCCATGGTGCTTCTCAATACAGCTTCTATAGTAACCCACAATATCTATGCCCTATCCGTACATCTCCCCCCACCCCCACCCCCCCGTGTCAGTGTGCCCTCTACTGTCTCTCCTGCAGTGCCTCATAAATCTTCGTGGAAAAGTGTGCGACTCCTCCTTGGCCTTCTGAATCCTGGCCCTCCAGCTGGGTGGAGGCCCAGAAGCTGCCCAGAACATCGCATGAGGCCCAGTCCATCCTCCACACATTCTCAGCATGAGCATTCAGATCCTCGCCCGCTGCAGGTTGCGCAAGCCTGGCATGCCACATCCCCGGTTGGTGCCCCCACATTCTCCGCCCCAATCTCCCCCTCCTGGCCCGCCGGCGCTTCCAACTCACTACCCCCGGTAGCTTCAGACATCGATTGGAGGTCCACCACTAGCGCACTCCACGCCCTGGCCGCGTCTAGCGCTTTATCATTAGCGGCGCGTCTGGCTAATTGTAATCTAAGAGTCCCTTCACTAGTTGCCCATTGCTGGAAACACCCCGCCATCTCAGGAAGCTGGGGCCCCCCCCTAGATTTCCAGTGCAGCGTGAGCTCCCTCTTGGCCAGGATCAACCCAAAGTCTAAAAATTTACTGGTAACCTTTGTAGCCGGGGTATGTGGAAACCAGAGTAAGAGGCAAGCCCCCATGCTCGTGTCAACTTGGCGTCCTGTAACCTCAGTCAAGCAAAACATAACATCAGCCCAGTACGTGCCAAGCCCCGCGCATGACCAGAACATATGACCAAAGTCGGCACCCTCCGCGTTACAGCGAGGACACACCGAATGTGCCCCTCCAAAGACCCGTTGGATTTTGACCGGCGTCCAATACGCCCTGTGTAGAGTGAAGTATTGGACCAGCTGGAACCGAACATTACGCGTACCCTTCCAGGCCCTACTCACAAGCTGGGGCCAGGTCGTCTCTGGTATCTGTTGGCCGAGGTCTCCCTCCCAGCGCTCCCGCAACCTATCTAGGGGGGGTGGTCCATCTAACGCCAGTCTCCTGTACAGGCAGGTGATAGCCTTGAAGGTGCCAGCGGCCATCACAATGTATTGGCAGCCCAATGATGTGGGGGGTTCCGCCAGGCCCATCCTCCAGCGTTTCTGAATCCCAGACACCAGAGACGCATGGAGCAAAAAGTCACCCCTCGGCAGATCGAAGGCCTCCTGTAGGACGTGAAACGGCAGCAAAGCACCATCCCCTATCATGTGGACCCCGCGGTCCTCCCATGTGGCCAGTGCCGACCAGTCCCCGCCATGCGGGAGGGCAGTACACATGCCCAAAGGGATCTCCGGTGCATACGGGGTAGGAAATCCCGCCCGCTTCTGGCTGCGTAGCCAGCATTGGCGAAGGGTGCGCTCCTCCAGAGTCAGCTGATCCAACCGGAGCCCCTGTTGGAGCACTATGAAGGACAGGACGTGTCGCTGTATAATTCTGCCCTGCGAGCTGTCTGGGCCCCTAAACTCCCGCGCCACAGCCTGCGTGAGCCACTGTAGCGGCGCCGCCAGATAATACCATTCAAAATCCGGCACCGCCAGGCCTCCTTCCTCCCGTGATCTAAGCAGGGTGTTCAAAGCTACACGCCTCCTGCCAGAGCCCCAGATGAACCCGATCACCATCGACCGCAGCATCCGGAAGAAAGAGAGCGGAATCCACACCGGCAGTGTGCGAAAAAAATAAAGCAAGCGCGGTAGGACCACCATCTTCAACAGTGCTATTCGTCCGGCCACAGACAGTGGAAGGGTACGCCAAAACCCCATACTGCCTCTAATGCCTCTCAGCGCTCTACCCACATTCCCCTCATACAAGAGTGAGTGGGTGTGGTAAATGTAGACCCCGAGGTACGGTAGACACTCTGATTCCCAGCGTAATCCCTCAAGCTCCGCAGGCTGGGCACAGCGGGGGGGGTCAGGGAAAAAAAACAGGTCTTGGACCAGTTAACACGGAGCCCTGACAAGTCACCAAACTCTCGGAGCAAGGCCCGTGCACCCTGCACCGAAGTCTCCACATCAGCCAAGTACAGCAGAAGGTTGTCGGCATATAAGGAAATATAGTGCGGAATGCTGCGCAGTAGCACCCCCTCATAATACCGTCCTTGTCGAGCCCGTGCTGCCAGAGGCTCAATTGCCAAAGCGAAGAGGAGCAGGGATAAAGAGCAACTCTGTCGGGTGCCTCTTTCCACCGAGCATCCGCGGATATTGAGCAGCCCGGGCGGACCCTGGCAGTAGCGGAATCATACAGCAGCTGCGTCCAGCGGACGAAACCGTCCCCCAGCCCGAACCGACTAAGCACGCAAAACAGATACGACCACTCCACACTATCGAACGCCTTTTCGATATCCACCGATAGCACAGCCGCGCCCGAGGGGCCCTCCCCCTCAACTTCCATGACCCGTATCAGTCTGCGTATACACGTCGAAGTGTTCCGCGTGGGGATGAAGCCCGACTGGTCCGAGTGTACCAGAGAGCACATATGTACAGACAACCGCGTGGCCAAGATCCTGCTCAGCGCCTTACAATCCACAGTGAGCATCGAGAGTGGGCGATAAGCCGTTCTTGCCGTGGGAAGCCTGCCCTTCTTCAGTAACGGCACTATAATCGCCTCCCTCGCCGACATCGGCAACCTGCCCCGTTCCCACGCTTCTCCGTACACCTGATGTAGCTGAGGTGCTAGGAGGTCAATGTATGAGGCGTAGAACTCCACCGGTAGTCCGTCACCCCCTGGTGTTTTCTTTCTGGCCATATGTTTAACCGCTGCTCTAATCTCCCCCAGGGAAATAGCAGCACCCAGCACAGTTCCCTGCTCTGAGTCCAACTGCGGCAGCCGTGCCTCATCCAAGAAGGCATCCAATCCAGCCGGGAGCGCCGACAATCTGCTTCGATAGAGCTCTGAGTAGTAAGCCATAAACTGATCGTTAATCTCCTTTTGTGAGTGAACCAAGTCCCCCGCAGGCGTGGTCAGCGACCGTATCGGTGTACCCCTAGATTGGGGGTTGGCCAGCCACGCCAACAACGAACCGACCCGGTCCCTCTCAGCGTGGGCCCAGGCCATGTATTCCCAGTAATCATGGCAGCGAAGCCTCTCAACCTGGGTGGCTACCCGTTCCTGAGCCGCCAGCACTTCCTCTCTACTGCCCCCCTCCACGTGGCCAGCCCTCTCCGCCCGCCGCAGTGAGGCCTCCTCCCGCTCTACATCTAGCAGAGTCCTACGCACCCCCGCCGAGGACGAGGCACGCGCTTCGCACCACCACCTTAAATGCGTCCCACTCGATCGCCCTGGTAGTCGCGGAACCCGTGTTCTCCTGAAAGTAACGCTCAATGCACTCCCGCACCTCTGTGTGAAATATCGGGTCTTCCAGCGCCAGTGGGTTTAGCCGCCACGTGGGGACCGGCTGCCGCTGTCTGGACCAAAGGACCGTGAGTAAGCAAGGGTTGTGATCCAAGATGGTCCTCTCTAGGTATTCGCTGCTGCGCGTGAGTTCCTGGGCCCCCGGCGTACAAAGAACAGTGTCAAGGCGCACGTGGAGATCATGAGGCGCAGAATAAAACGAGTAGTCCCTGTCAACGGGGTGGTGCGTCTAAGAGGCCCCACTTCTCTTGCCAGTTCTTCCGCGCTTTGGCCACCCTGCGCACCACTGATTGCGCTAACGGAGGATGAGAACGATCCATCTCCACGTCTACCACCGAATTAAAGTCCCCCCCCCGCCCCCCCCTTAAAAACTGTGCCCACCAGCATAGACTCCAACCTCCTCGACAGCGCCGAGAAGAACGCAGCCTGATCAAAGTTTGGGACATAAACACTGCAAAGCGTAACGTCTCGGCCATCCAGACGCCCTAGCACCGCCACAAACCTCCCATCTGAATCCACCACCGTCGTCATGGGCTGGAAGGGGACACCTGCGCGCACCCAAATCAATGCCCCTCTAGCATGAGCGGAATAGATAGTATAGAAGAGTTGCCCCCTCCATCGCCGCTGCAGCGCTTGCCCCTCTGCCAGAGTTAAGTGCGTTTCCTGCAGAAAAGCTACCTGGACCCCCTGCGTACCAAGTATGCATGTACGTTATATCGCTTCCTCATGGAGTTGAGCCCCCGCACATTCCAGGTAACACATTTTAATTCAAGTCTAACCGCCATCTATAGGCCTATAGCGGAGTCCAGTCCCTGACAACCCTAGTGGCACACTGACAAACCCCTGCAACATGTAACAACCCCAACCAACCTCCAACCCACCCACCCCCAGAACAGGTGCCAAGCAGTTGTTACCCATCCAAACCTTACCCCCGTCTACGAGGGGAACTACCAGAGACTCACAAGTTATGTGAGATAGAGGGGGTGACTCCACACCAGCCAGGCCGGACAGCAAGAAACCCACCACACCGTGATAGGCCGATCCCGACTAAAAGAAGGTAAACACCCCCCCCCCCCCCCCGCAGCACCACCGCCCAATTGAATTCACAGTTCACCAGGGCCCCCGCGCGCCCCGGCAATACCCCGGCAAGACCGGAGTGAACATCCCTCCCAGCGCCCCAAAGAGCAGGTCACCACCATCCCCCATAATGTCATCCCCGCAGGCTGAGCATGCCCCCTTACTGTCCTTCGCTCAGCTTCTTGAGTATCATTCGTCCATGAGTCCATCGGCCGTCTGTGGGGTGACCTGAGGCAGCTCCCCAGGGTCCTTCTCCGAGCCCCCATCTGAACCTCCTAGTTCCGCCTCATTAGAGCCCAGCCGGGAGCCCGAGTCCATCAATGGGGCCTCCGTCGCCACTCCAGAGATGACCGAGGCGGCCTGCCTCTACAGTTCCGTCTGCGATGCCGATGGGGACCGCCTGTTTTGCTCTCGCCTCCGGTTGCGCCTACTCCTACGCGGCTTCGGTCGGTCCTCTGCAGCCTCCGCCCAGGTACCCGTGCCATCTTTGCCCGCCCGGTACCGTTCCAACCATTGCCAAGCGTCATCCGGTGTGTCGCAGAACATCGCCACTCCATCCACCAGCACTTTCAGGCGCGCCGGGAACAGTAGTGAGTACTGCACCCCTTAGTCGCGGAGGGCCCTCTTGACCGCTATGAAGGAGAAGCGACAGCGTTGGACCTCCTGGGAGTAGTCTGGGAAAAGAGACACAGATGCGTTGTCCACCTTGTATGGGCCAGCCAACCTAGCTTGCCGCAGGATGATGTCCCGGTCTCTGAAATGTAGCAGTCGGGCTATCACCGGCCGGGGGGGGACGGCCCGGGGCTGGAGGTCGGGCCGGCACCCTGTGAGCTCTCTCCAGTGTGTAGAAGTGCATCAGGCCCTCAGGGACCACCACATCCCGCTACCAGTTTTCCAGATATGAAACCATGTCGCCCCCTTCAACATTTTCGGGCAAACCCACCACTCTGATGTTATTGCGCCTGTTGCGCCCTTCTGCATCAGCCGCTCTCCTTTCCAGGTGCTGCACCCTGCGTGTTAAGTCCTCCAATGTGGCGTCCGCCGCTTTCTGGGCCGGTTCTAACGTCTCCAGCGCCAGCTCCGCAGACTTGACACGGCCAACGAGCTTGTCGTGGTCCGCCTTGAAGAGGCCTAGACCCGTGGAAACCTGCGCAATGTCCTGGCGCAGCCCTTCTCTGGTGTCCCCTATGGCTTTGAGGATCTGATCCATCTGTTGCTGTTGCAGCCCTGTGGTCTGGCCGTCCGACGGATGCTGCCCGTGGGCCTCAAGGGAGTCCTCAGTCTGATCCGTTGGCGCCGTGCCCGCTCCCTTCCGTGGCTTCCCCATAGCACGACACTGGGTCTCGCAGTTGCGCCAAGCGCCAGGAGTCTGTCTCGTGGTGTGCCCCGGGTCGCGATGAGAACCGCTGCCCTGCGGGTCCGGCCGAGCAAGGAACCAGGACTGTGCGTGCAGGGAAGTTTCCGGGCGGCGCTGCAGGTCCACAGGTGCTCGTTGCTCCAAAGGGGGCACCACTCGCTAGACCCAACGCCCGCCGACGAGGTCCACCAGTGACGCTGAGCCGACCCGGTCCCTCAATGAGTGCCGGGAAATCCAGTCTGCAGACCCCACACCTGGGAGGGCCCCCAGTGCGACCCCAGGCCCCTCACCTGTGTGCGCTGGCAACCGCGGCAGGAAGCTCGTGTCCGGGGTCAGCCCCGCCGTTACGGGACGTCCAGATGTCCCCCTGAGTCCCGGGCCCCGTAGCGCAGACACCAGAGCGTCACCACCCATGCCCGCACCGGGCCAGGGACGGGGCCCCCTCTGCTCGGTCCTGGTCAATCCGCGAGCTCGCTGGCCTCCGGTCCCTCAGCACGACACTGAACCCAGCAGGCCGAGCGCCGCCCTCCGCTCCTAGCACCAAGCGGCTCCGCTCCCCGGTCGGGGCCCGCGGCTACGGCGTGCTAGACAGTCAGCCGCAAGGTAGAGCCACACCTCTCAGCGACAGCCCCGCCGGGTCCTCTGCAGTCGGTGTCCCCCTCCGGGACTACTCCGCGCAGCCGCCTGGGCTCGATGACGCCACAACCTCTTCTCGCCGGGGTTCTCCGTTCTCGGCCACCGTCCAGGCGCCACTTTAAGCACGCGGGCACTAGCGCTGGGTGCCCGCGTCTACCCCTGCCAGAGGGCTGCCTCCAGGGCCGCACCAACCTCCGCTCGTCCACGGGGGACCGGGTCTCCGGTCGGCACCTCAGTAATTGAGGCCGGGGAGATCCGAGGGTAACAGTAGTCCTTCGGCAAGATGGTCGACCACCGTAGGCTGGGCTTCATTTTGACCTCCGATTCCAAGGCAACTGTAGATCCCTCCTTGTGCACAGCCGCTGCCGAGGCGCCCCGTGCCTCCCAGGAACCACGCTGGGTCGGCGGCGCCGCTGGGGAAGGTCTCGGACAGGATAAGTACCGAGATAGGCCCGGAGCTCGGTGCTCAGGCGGCCATGCTCGGCGGAGTCCAAGCTATGCCCCCCATTATTTTCCTGTGTTGATGACTTGGTTGTCCTACTTTTTTTTTCTTAGTTTTCCAGCTAGTTGCTTGTTGGCACCCATCTGTGCCCGCCTGGACGTTGTGGTCTGGACGTTTAGTGGCGCTTGTTGTCTTCAGATGTGCCCGCCTGTTCTTCTGGTCTACAGCCAGGGGCCTGGAGTGAGGCTTGGCACCCCTGCTTGTTTTTCAGGACCCTTGTGGGACTGTTTTTCTCTTCCACCTGCCATATTACTGAGGCGCTGTTCTGTTTGGCCTGTTGACGTCCAGCTGTGATGGAGTCGGTTGCCCTCTTCACTGGGTGTGTTCCCGGTGGAGGGCTCTTGCCCTTGTTTTTACTCTTCACCTTGGAGTCTCTGGGTTGCTCTTCTTCCTCTGTACTCCTCTGCATTGCCTGTACCTGGGGCTTTCGGTGGAGGTCCCTGGTTCATGGGTTGCTGGCCTCGTTTTGTTTTGCCTGTACCTGGGGCTTCCGGTGGAGGTCTTTGGTTCATTGGCTGCTGGTCTCCTCTCGTATTGCCTGTATCGGGGGCTTCAGATGGAGGTCCCTAGTACATTGGCTGATGGGCTCCTTTCGTATTGCCCTTCCTTCCCCTGCTTGGTGAGGGCTGGGCTGCCTCTTGTCATTATGACTTTTGCAAGTGCCTTTTCTTACTCCCTCCTTAGGGGTATGCTCACCTTGTTGTTGCTCCGTTCTTGACTTTTATGGGCACTTCTTCACCCCTTCACCCTGATCTCCAGTGTGTGGTTCGCTCGTGCTCTTATTCCTTAGTTGCTTGCACTTCTGTCGTTGGCAGTCCTTTGGTTGAGGTACATTGGCTGGTCTCGACCTTGGCTTTCTGGAGACTTTCTCCCTGCTGGTATTGTCTGAGCTTGAATGGTCATTGCTCTCCGTTCTGACCTTGGTGTCCCTTTCTGTTCCAGGCGGTTGCTGCAGAATTCTCGGTCTACTGTGTATTTTTCACATGCTTCTGCCCCCGGGGAGGTTTTTGTATTTGTTTGCAGGATTGCTCTCCAGTAGCGGTGTCCTGTTCTTTCATTCCAGATCTTGGTGCCTCAGTACCTGGCACTATTCTGGATGGTGCTGTACCTCACCATTTGTTTCTTTCCCTTCTGTTTAGCGGGGTTTTTCACACACTGTTCCAGTATTTTTACAGTTTTGTTTGTGATTGCTCCGTGTTGTGGCGTGGAAAAGTTCTCTGAAGAAAACTGACGTAGGCGCTCCGGGGTGGGACTTATGTATCCTCACTGACATCACGAACACGGACGACGTCCGAGAGGAGTTACGTGGTGCCAGCACGCAGGTATGCTGTGGCAAAATTTTCAATTCAGTCGCCCACCTCGGGATAATTCTACGTTGAGGAACCTGCGGCTAGAATAGTCTCTACCATATGCATCGTTACGAAGGTAAGTAACTCGTACCCTAGTCCCATTCTGGCATGGGAATTTGCCCCAGTATTGGAACTTTCATAGATTCCCATGCTTTGTATCATTCCCCGTCGTCGGAATGGGAGCCTCGGTAGTATAAAAACCATAGAAACAAAAGAGAAACTTAGGCCTAGGCCTCATCTCATTTTGTATCCTATCACCCTCTTTTTGTAAAAAGAGACCAAACTTTTGCCAGGACCAATCCGAGCAGCCTCACCCTCTGGAACCTTCCTGAGAGAGCTCAGAGCCTCAGATTTTTCTACCGCACGTTGTGCTAGGGAGTCTCCACTGAGCTCTGCTCAGCTTTTCATTCTACTTCTGGATTTCTTCAAGTTTCTACTGGATCAACATGTCTGACAAGGAGAAGAAGGCCTTGTTCAGGGCCTGTGCCTCTTGTGGGGAAAAAACGTCTTTTTGTGGAGGATAAGCATGACAATTGTATTTACTGCTTATATCCTGGCCACAGAGTGCAAGATCTGCAGAACCTTCTCCAACAAGACTCTTCGGGACAGGGAAGGTCGTCTGTTAACCTGGCTTCAAAAAATGAAGACTCGCAAAGAGGTGCTCTCTTCAGAGGAGGAAGATTCCACGTCTTGTGCTTCCTCTCACAGATCGAGGAAGAGGGGTAGGTCTCCTCCAGGATCTTCTACATCTCAGCCCTCCCTTCAGGCCCCTCACAAGATCTCTGATAGGTCTGGTCCCCTTCAATCTCCTCACGGAAGTGTAAAGGAGAGGCAGGGACAGGCTGCTGGAGTGAGTGCAGCTTTAAAGGACGTGAAGGAGGTTCCTCTGTCTCCCCCTCCGTCCAAAAAGGCCAAATCTAGTGACAAACACTCTTCAGTCACTTCAGGACCTGGGCCGGAAAAGAAACAGCGCCCGTCGACGACAAACACCAGGTACGTCGTCGACCGTTTCTTCAGTTAAAGTTCCCGCCATTTCTGTGGCTCCGTCGACGGGCTCGTCGACGGTAGCGCCCTCCACGATAACTTCGTCGTCATTCAAGGTCCCCAGTTCGTCGGCGCTAACATCTTCCACGTCGACGACGGCAAGCAAGGTACTGTCGACGGCAGCGGTGTCGACGAGAACTACGTCGACGACGACCACCTCGACGTCTACGACTATGTTGATGACGACGAGTTCGTCTACGAAGCCGTCGACGGGGGTTCGGTCGACTACGAGACCGGCGTCGACGAAAGCTATGGTACCGTCGACCATTCCGCTGACATCTTCGTCAACGACTGCTACACCGTCGACGACGGCATCGTCGACGGGACAGTCGACGGGGCAAAAGATGCCTTTTTCAACGCAGAAGATAAAGATTACACCGGAGATGACTTCTCCGCGACGGGTCTCTGCGCATCTTCCTACTATGCTTCTAGACGATGAATCTGAGGAGGATGAAGTTGAAGTTGAGGACGATGATTATGGTCCTGCCTATAGTCCCTCTGACTTGAACGTCAAGATGCAGGAGACAGACACGGAGGAGTGTTACGAACATGCGGGTGGCCAGCAGTCGTATCCATATGTTCGGGAAGAGAGACATGCTCCGAGTTTGGGCCAGGGCATGGTAGCCATGCCCTCTTCGCTCATTTCTGACCTGCAGCTGATGCTGCAGGATTATCGGAATAGGTTTCCGTCGGAACCTTCTGGACAGTCTGCAGTTCCTACACAGTCACAAGTGCAGCAGGCTATTAGTCTTCCAGTGGCACACCCCTCGCCACCACCGGTTGTACCTGCGGTCCGAGTCCCCACTCCGGATCCCACACCCTTTCATGATGTCCAACAGGATACCTCTTCGGATGAGGAGGTGATACAGGTGGATCCCTTGGTTGATCCGTTGCAAGACCCGGATTTGGATCAAGGAGACAGTGGGCCACAAGATCCGGACGCTGCTGGTCGTGACACGTCCATCTCCCCTCCTGTGGATATAGGGGGTTTTCATCACCTGATGGAAAGGGCAGCTAAAAGATTTGGATTGCCGGTTTCGAGAGAAGAATCGGAATGTTTCCTTTATGACTTTAAGGATCAACACCGGAGATCGGTCAAGTCTATTCCCATCATTGAACATGTATGGGAGGAAGGGATGAAAATTATGCAAAATCCGGCCACGGTGATTCCAGTCCTCCCGCGGCTGGAAAAGAAGTATAAGGCTCCGGACGGCAGTCCTGCTTGCCTTCTTGGTCAGCCGAAGCCTGATTCAGTCATCTCTCAGGCGGCTCAAAGCAAGTCCAAGAACCCGTCCACACCTTTGACCACACCACCGGATAAGGACGGTCGACGCCTAGATAACGTGGGGAAGCGGTTTTCCTCAATGGCCAGCTTGCTTGTTAGAGCGTCCAATGCTCTTGCCATCCTCGGCCGATACGACCGACAGATGTGGTGCGACATGGAACCCTTCGTGGAGCAGTTACCAGAACCCACAAAGGAGGAAGCCAAGAAGGTGCTTATAGAGAGGGAAAAGTCTTCTGCTGAGGTTATAGACTGTGCAATGGACATTGCTTCCACGGCATTTCGAGCCTTGGCTGGCTCGGCAGTACTACGACGCCAGGGCTGGTTGAGAGCCACCTGGTTTCGCCAGGAGGTCCAGAATAGGATCCTGGATCTACCATTCGATGGGGACATGCTGTTTGGCAAGCACGTGGACGATGCTCTGCAGAATATCAAAAAGGACACGGACACTGCAAAGGCCTTAGGGTCCCTCACCTACCGGAAAGTCCCCTTTAGGGGCGCACGAGGCAGAGGATTTACATCCTACAGAGGGAACCAACAGAGATATTCCTCTCAGCCTTCTCAGTCCTATAAGCCCCAGTACTCCAATCAGCGCCAGGGACAATCGGCGTCTTTCTCTCGCCATCAGCCGCGGGGCCGTCAGACCCGGCAGGGACGTGACAACACCAAGCGTCAATAGCGGCTTTCCGGCTCTACCTACTGTTCCTTCCCTCACAGTCACATCAGTGGGGGGCAGGATTTCTCTGTGTCTGGAGAACTGGAGATCAATAACATCGGACCAATGGGTCCTCAAAATTGTAGAGTGTGGCCATGTGTTGGAGTTCCAAGACCTTCCTCCGACAAGAGCTCCGGGCACCATCCGCAGGGGACATTTGGGACAACTCCACCTCGAAGCCCATCAACTGTTCCTCAAGGGAGCGATAGAACCGGTGCCTCTGTCCCAGAGGGGCCGGGGTTTCTATTCAAGGTTCTTCCTCGTGCGGAAGACGATAGACACTTGGCGCCCCATCCTAGACCTGCGGGAGCTCAACACCTATCTCGTCAAGCTCTCCTTCAGGATGGTCACTCTCCAGGAAATTCTTCCTCTCTTGAATCCAGGCGACTACTTGGCGTCGCTGGATTTAGAAGACGCGTATTTCCATATTCCGATACATCCAGCTCACAGACAATACCTACGCTTCACAGTGGGAAAGAGCCATTTTCAATTCAAGGTGCTTCCGTTCGGCCTTCGGTCGGCACCAAGAGTGTTCACCAAGGTGTTGGCGCCGGTTGCAGCCTTTCTTCGGAAACAATCTTTAGAAGTTTTTCCTTACTTAGACGACTGGCTCGTCAAGGCACCATCTTTCGAGGAAACTTCTCATGCAGTGGCAACTTGCATCCATTTGTTCCGTTGCCTGGGCCTTCAGCTGAACGAACGCAAGTCAGTCCTGCTGCCCTCCAGAACGGCCAGATTCCTGGGATCCGTGTTGGACACCACGCAATGTACAGCTCGTCCCTCGGAGGAACGACAACAAAAGTTGATGATTTCGGCTCGACTACTCTGCCGCAAACAATTCCTGTCTGTCCGCCAATACAAATCCCTTCTCGGGTCGATGTCATCCTGCATACCATTGGTACCACATTGCAGGCTGCGAATGCGTCCTCTGCAGGAGGAGCTAGACAAGCAATGGCGCCAGGCAGAGGGGTCATTCAACGACAAGGTGGTGGTGACAGCAGCGATGAGACAGGCGAGCAAATGGTGGCTTCTAAAAAGCAATATCGCCCAGGGTCTGTCATTCAGGAGTTCACCTTCACCCATGGTACTGACCACAGACGCGTCACTGGAGGGCTGGGGTGCAGTTCTCCGAGAGCTTCAAGTCCGTGGCCACTGGAGTCCAGGACAGCGCCAGTGCCATATCAATTTCCTGGAACTGACGGCCATTCGGTTGGCCTTGCAAGCTTTTCTGCCCAGAGTTCGCAACCATTCAGTGCTGGTCCGGACGGACAATACTACGGCCATGCACTACGTCAACAAGGAGGCACCAAATCGCTGACTCTGTCCGCAGAAGCTCAGCGGATTTGGGATTTTGCGATTCTGAACAACATCACTCAAAGCCGAACACCTGGCGGGAACTCTCAATGTCAAGGCGGATGCCTTGAGTCGACAGACGGAGGTGACTCACGAGTGGGAGTTGAATCAAACCATTCTGGACAGGGTGTTCTCAGTCTGGGGGACACCAACCATCGACCTCTTTGCTTCACCGGAGAACGCCAAATGCCGGTTCTACGCAAGCAAAGTTCACCATCAGGGGTCCCTGGGGAACGCTCTTTCGATGGCTTGGTACAGCGCATTCTTTTACGCTTTTCCTCCAATTCCCCTCATTCCTCGAGTCCTCAGGAAATTGAAAGCGGAGCCCTGCAAGATGATTCTAATTGCTCCAGCATGGCCCAGACAATTCTGGTACACCGAGCTTCTGAGGCTCTCCCAAGCTCCTCCGATTCACTTCCAACCCATTCCGTCCCTGTTGTCCAGGAATCAGGGGCAGGTTTACCATCCGGATCCGACATCACTCCACTTGACAGCTCCTGAACAGAGAGTTCAGTCATCTAATGCTCTCAGGAATGCCGGGAGGTCCTGGCTCATGCCCGAGCACCAAGTACCAATAAGACTTACAAGGCGTAATGGAAAAGATTCTGCCTGTGGTGTCAACGTCAAGGTCTCCATCCTTACACTTCCCAACCCCATCAATTGTTGCCATATGTTCGAGGCATGTGGGCTGCTAAATTCATATCTTAGCATTAGATCGCCGCCTAGTGTTGGGCTCGGATGATTGCACATTGTTGTCCTGGAAGAGTCTTCGAAGTATCCTGAGATAGGTGGCTCCTCCCCTGGACTACAGTGCGCATGGGCATCGGCTCCATCCCCAGATTGTTTTTTTCCGCCATTGGGTTCGGATGTGGTCTCGACGTCTTACTGTCGGAACCAAGTAAAACTATCTTTTACCGGCCAAAAGGCCTCGATTTTCTTGCGTCGGTATTGTCTGCGCTCGGTCTCGAGTCTTCCGTCTCTTGAAGCCGGAATAAGCGGAGTTTTCTTCGCTTTCTAAACTTTGAGGCCTTCTCATCGCGACACGACAGCAAGCCTTTACGGACATGGAGCGGAGCCCGTTTAAGTACTGCCCGCTCTGTGGGTCCAAGTACCCACACATCGATCTACACCCCGTGTGTAACAAGTGCCTTTCACCGGACCACGACGACGGCAAGTGCAAGGCCTGTGCACAGTTCCGCTCCAAGAAAACTCTCAAGCTTCGGCGCGCGGTGCGCTTGGAAGCTAGGCAAGCGGCCCCAGATCCGGAGAACATCTTCGGCGACCCGGAAGAAGAGGTCCAGGGTCACCTTCTACAAATCTCCCCATCACAGACGGAGGTCGAGGCGGATCCGGGAGACGACGACGGAGTCGCGGGTCAGGTCCTCGAATACGTCGAAGAGGTAGGAGACGACGATGAGATTTATGGGGCCGCGGCAGATAGCTCTGCGGACGAGCTCTGCCCCGAAGGTTACGAGGATACCGACCGGGACACGGGATCGCCTGTCGGCCTTACCCAGGACCCGTTGCCGCAAGCCACAGCCCCGCCTTCGGGCCCGGCTACGGACTCACTTGCTGGGCACGATGTTTCGAAACCGAAACTGAAACCGTCGGGGTCGTCAACACCTAAAATGGCCGACCCGAAATCGAAACTGAAACCAAAGGACTCGAGTGTCCCTAAGATGGCTGCCGTGCCTGTGAAGAAGTCGGTGCCCGTCACCCCGTCGGCTCCGTCGACCTCCGGTCCGCAGAAGCCGAGGAAGTCTGTCGATTCCGATGCTCCGAAATCGAAACCGACGCCCGAGGAAGGGGCCCCCAAGAAAGATGGTCGGCACGGATCAGCGGCTCCGGCGCCGTCCAAGCCCGCCAAGGTCGGCTCCAAAGAGGCTACGCACAAGAAGTCTGCGCCCCGGCCTCAAGATTCGGAGGTGCCGAGGACGGTTTCCGCGCCCAAAACGCACAAGGCCCGCGAGGACGTCGGATCCGAGGGACCGCTCAAAGCATCCTTGTCGGCGACGAAACCCACTGGCAGTGTACCGTCCCCCATTGCGGAGTCACTGCAGAGAATCAGGGAGAAAGCCTTTGCTCCATCGGCTCCGATGCCATCACCGCAGCCGCAGAAGGACGCTCCGGCTAAGCCTTCTGGGAAACTCCTCTTTCTCTTGCCACCTAAGGAGGCGCCGAAAGCGTTTTCGACGAAATCGGCTCCGAAACAGGGTTCCTCGCTGCCTGACCCTCTTCCACGTCGTGTACTCGATTCGGAAGCCGATTCAGAGCATTTCATTGATGCTGCCACCGGCAAGCTGACACTCTATAAACGGAAGATCACTTCGGAGCCGGTGGACCCCTACGTCATCCCGTTGAAAAAGAAGAGGGTGCCCCTTGACGCCTCAGGCCTCACGGAACCGATTCAGCCTCCTCCAAGACGGAGCCCTACTCCCTCCCCAGAACACTCTGTGGGTGAGGAATATGATGAGGATGAACAGTACAATTTCCCTATCGATGAACCTGATGTACAACCAGATTCTTACGACGACACTGGTGACCAGAACACCCAAGGTGTGGGCCAAGACCCGCAGACCTTTAATGCACGTGCATCCCCGACTGAGGACTCAGCAGGATTTCATGCACTAATTGAACGGGCGGCGGCCAATCATGATGTGGACATGCATGCCGACCCGGTTGAGGAAGACTTCCTTTTTGACACCTTTGCCATATCTGAGAGGACAGTAAAGACACTTCCTATGCTGAAAGGTGTTCTCAAACATGCTGGGGACATTTTTAAGGAGCCTACGAGGGTGAGAGTGGTCAACCCTCGCATTGAAAAGAAGTACAGGCCTGCACCTGCGGACCCCGTCTACATCCGGGGACAATTGCCACTGGACTCTCTTGTGGTTGCCAATGCCAGGAAACGTGCCAACTCCCAGACAACGGGTGAAGCTCCTCCCCCGGATAAGGAGTCCAAAGTGCTTGAGGCAGGGGGCAAAAGAGTGGCTGCACAGGCGGCAAACTTTTGGCGCATCGCCAATACACAGGCGCTCCTGGCGCGTTATGATAGGGCGCACTACGACACCCTAGAACAGGTTATACAACACCTGCCCCCACAGTTCCAAGAAGGCACCAAAATGCTTATTGAGGAAGGAAAGCTAATATCAAACGCAGCCATCAAGTGTGCACTTGACGCTGCGGACACAGCTGCTAGGGCTATCAACACTAGCGTTATGCTGAGAAGACAAGCCTGGCTCCGCATCTCAGGGTTTAAGCAGGATATTCAGACAACAATTCTGAATCAGCCAGTCAATCCTGATAGTCTGTTTGGTCCGGATGTTGACACCACCCTAGAGAAAATAAAGAAGGACACGGAAACTGCTAAGTCTATGGGGGCCCTGCAGTCCCAACAGTTTCGTGGCAGCAATTTTCGTCGCTCAGGTGCACGTGGAGTCACCAGAGGACAGATGGGTCAACAATCCCAGTTCTCCAAAGGTGGGGCGCAATCATCGTTCACTAAACAGAACAAGGGAGGTTATAGGAATAACAGCAACAGAGGTCGCGGCAGAGGAAACAACAGCTCCCGCACCTCTACTCCAAGCAAACAGTGACTTTCTGTCACTGCCCCCCGACCACCTAACACCTGTCGGGGGGAGACTGCAGCAGTTCCTGCCCGTCTGGAGAAACATCACCACAGACAGGTGGGTGCGACAACTAATCCAGTATGGTTATTGCCTAGAGCTGAAATCCACTCCACCCAACATCCCACCGAGGCAAAGGCCTATGTCCGCAGAGCACTTGCACTTATTGCAGCAGGAAGTGGTGGCGATGCTGCAAAAAGGCGCAATCGAGCTCGTGCCGGTGGGGGAGGAAGGCACAGGGGTATATTCCCTGTACTTCCTTATTCCAAAGAAGGACGGTTCTCTCAGGCCCATTCTCGATCTACGTCCCCTCAACCTGTACATACTGTCAGAGCATTTCCATATGCTTACACTGCAGCAGATTCTTCCCTTGCTAAACCAGGGAGACTTCTTAGCGACCTTAGATCTCAAGGATGCTTATTTCCACATTCCACTACACCCGTCACACAGGAAATACCTAAGGTTCACTATTCAAGGCAGGCACTACCAGTTCAAAGTCCTACCCTTCGGAGTCACTACGGCCCCGAGGGTGTTCACCAAGTGTCTAGCGACAGTGGCGGCGCACCTCAGGAGGCAGAATATCCATGTCTACCCCTACCTAGACGACTGGCTCGTACAAGCCAAGTCAGAGCAACAGTGCGCCGCAGACATGTCGACTACAATTCACCTTCTTCACGATCTGGGTTTCTCCCTAAATTACCCAAAATCGCATCTTCAGCCGGCACATGTCCGGCAGTTCCTGGGTGCTACGATCAACACCCTGACAGCCATGGCTCAGCCAAACCAAGTCAGAATCGACAGCATTCAGTCACTGATCCAACGATTCCGACCAAGACACTCCCTGCCAGCGAGAGTGTTCATGCAGTTGATTGGCATGATGGCCTCCTGCATCTTCATAGTCCCTCACGCACGGTTACATATGCGCCCGCTCCAGGAGTGCTTAGCGAATCAGTGGACACAGGCTCGTGGGCAATTGACAGACCTAGTGTTGGTTACCAGTCGGGCATGCGACTCTCTGCATTGGTGGACTCCACACAACCTTTGCAAGGGCCGACTGTTCCACGAGCCCGTGCCGCAGATTGTCCTGACGACGGACGCATCTCTCCAGGGATGGGGGGCACATGTGCTCACTTACACAGTGCAGGGACTATGGACGACGCAGCAACAGAAGATGCACATCAACTATCTGGAACTGATGGCAATCTTCATGGCGCTCAAGTCCTTCATTGTACATCTGAGCAACAAGGTCGTGCTAGTCCGGACGGACAACATGACCGCGATGTACTACATTCAGAAACAGGGGGGCACCCACTCGCCACAGCTGTCTCATCTGGCTCAGAGCATGTGGAAGTGGGCCATTCAGAGGAACATTTTCCTCATGGCAGAACACCTCCCGGGCAAGGACAATCAGATGGCGGATCTGCTCAGCAGATACAGCCATCAGATGCACGAGTGGGAGATACACCCTTCTGTTCTCCACCCGTTCTTCCAGCAGTGGGGTCATCCGGAGATAGACCTGTTCGCAACAAAGGAGAACGCAAAATGCCGACTCTTTGCCGCCAGGTTCCCTCACCCACAGTCGCAGGGGAATGCGATATGGATGAACTGGTCAGGCAAATTTGCATACGCTTTTCCGCCAGCCCCTCTAATACCGCTGGTCGCAAGAAAGCTAAGGCAGCACTCCATGACTCTCGTCCTGGTTGCTCCAACGTGGGCACGACAAGCTTGGTACACCACGTTCCTCGAACTCTCAGTGGTGCCGCATCAAAGACTGCGCCTCACGCCCAGTCTTTTGACGCAGAACCATGGAGACATTCAGCATCCAGATCCACGACAGCTCAACCTGGCGATCTGGCTCCTGAAGTCCTAGAGTTTGGATACCTTAACCTACCTCCAGAATGCATGAGTATCATCAAGGAGGCGAGGAAACCAACTACTAGAGCATGCTATGCTGCTAAGTGGAAGCGTTTTGTCATCTACTGTACGTCCAATGACATCAACCCACTAGATGCATCTATTCCCAACATCATCTGCTATCTGTTACATCTCTACAAGTGCAATCTGGCGTACACTTCCATTAGGATACATCTCTCAGCCATAGCGGCTTATCTTCAGAACAGGCAGCACCTCTCTGTCTTCAGAGTGCCCGCCATTAAAGCCTTCCTTGAAGGTCTGAAGAGTCATTCCCCCAAGAACACCACCAGCTCCGGTGTGGAACCTCAACGTCGTTCTCACCAGACTGATGGGGCCACCATCTGAGCCACTGCACTCGTGTGAGCTCCAATTCCTTACGTGGAAAGTGGCCTTTCTGATAGCTATTACGTCTCTGAGGCGTGTCAGTGAGCTGCAAGCGCTCACCATACAAGAGCCGTTCATTCAAATTCACCCAAATAGGGTAGTGCTACGCACTAACCCTAAATTCCTTCCTAAGGTGGTGTCACAGTTTCATCTTAACCAAACTATCGACTTACCAGCATTCTTTCAAAACCCGCAAACGGTGGCGGAAAGAATGCTTCATACCTTAGATGTACGGAGGGCGTTGATGTACTACATAGACAGAACACAACCCTTTAGAAAGACAAAACAACTCTTTGTTGCCTTCGCACCACAACACAAAGGCAACCCAATTTCTAAAGCAGGGATAGCCAGGTGGATTGTTAAGTGCATCCAGATATGTTATCAGAAAGCCAAGCGCACTTTAACAATACCCCCCAGAGCGCACTCCACACGCAAACTGGGGGCATCCATGGCTTTCCTAGGGAACATTCCTTTAGAGGATATTTGCAGAGCAGCCACGTGGGTCACACCACATACCTTCACAAAACACTACTGTGTTGATGTGCATTCCAAGCAGCAAGCAGCTGTAGGACAGGCTGTTCTCAAGACACTTTTTCAGGTTTCTGCAGCTGGCACGGGCAACCGCCGCTGATGGAGGGACTGCTATGTATTCTATGCTAAGATATGAATTTAGCAGCCCACATGCCTCGAACTGAATATGCTACTTACCAGTATGCATCTGTTCTTGGCATGTAGGGCTGCTAACATTCATATCGCCCGCCCTCCTCCCCGGTGCCTGTCGCAGCTGCAGATATACTATTGTATTTATTCATTAGCATGGACATCCTTTACACTTTCACTCCATCTCCTGCCACAATGGCGAAAAACAATCTGGGGATGGAGCCGATGCCCATGCGCACTGTAGTCCAGGGGAGGAGCCACCTATCTCAGGATACTTCGAAGACTCTTCCAGGACAACAATGTGCAATCATCCGAGCCCAACACTAGGCGGCGATCTAATGCTAAGATATGAATGTTAGCAGCCCTACATGCCAAGAACAGATGCATACTGGTAAGTAGCATATTCATTACTATCTCTGGCTAAGTCGGGGTTGGCACATTCATCTGTAAAGGTACATCTGGCGGCCATATCGAGGTATCGACGCGATTCTTTGGGTCCGTCCTTATGGTCCTCTAGGGTTGTCAAACAATTCTTGAAGGGATTATTCCGGATGTATCCTCCAGTTCGTCGTCCTCCTCCAGTGTGGCAGCTCAACCTGGTCTTGGCGCAACTCATGAAGGCTCCGTTTGAGCCTGTACACAAAGCAGACTTAAAGTTCTTGTCTTGGAAGCTGGCCCTCCTGGTGGCTCTCACATCAGCGAGACGAGTGAGTGAGCTTCAAACACTCTCCATAGTGCATCCATTTTTGCAATTTAAAAAGGAGGTTCTTATCCTTCGGACCAATCCAAAATTTATACCGAAGGTACCATCGGAGTTTCACTTAAATGAACCCTTGATTCTGAAATCTTTCTTTCCGCACCCTTCTACGCCTGCGGAACGCACGCTCCATTCTTTGGACGTTCAGAGATGCTTAAAGTTCTACTTGGAGCGCACACGTCCTTTTCGGAAGACGACTCAGTTGTTTGTGTCCTACAGTGCACCACGAAAGGGATTGCCTTTGGCTAAGAGTGGCATTTCCCGCTGGATCTCCAGTGCGATTCAGTTCTGTCATCAGGAAGCTGGCAAGCCACTGGATGGAAGAGTCAGGGCACATTCCACGAGATCAGTGGCGTCATCAGTGGCTCTCTTTTCAGGAGTGGCCATTAAGGACATATGCAGGGCAGCAACGTGGAGCAGTACTCATACCTTCATGAAACACTACTGCCTGGAGTCTGCAGGACGAGACGACGCGGCTGTTGGTCAAGCAGTCCTGCGGAATCTTTTTCATTGAGAGGTGAGCTTTCCCTACGATCCCTCCAGCCTGGTGAGCACATTTTGTTTGTTTTGCTATGCTTTATGTATTGCTTATATGGTTATGTGATGCCATGTACGTACAAAATGTGTTCTTCGTAATTTACTGCTAGCTACTCTGATACAAAGCATGGGAATCTATGAAAGTTCCAATACTGAGGCAAGAAAACAAGTTACTTACCTGTAACTTTGGTTCCCCAGTATTGGTAACTTTCATGGATTCCCATGCGCCCGCCCGCCTCCCCGGGGAAAGCTCAGCCTGGTTACAGAGTTAGTGGCGGTTTGCACAACGGCTACGAAAATCTGAGGCTCTGAGCTCTCTCAGGAAGGTTCCAGAGGGTGAGGCTGCTCTGATTGGTCCTGGCAAAAGTTTGGTCTCTTTTTACAAAAAGAGGGTGATCGGATACAAAATGAGATGAGGCCTAGGCCTACGTTTCTCTTTTGTTTCTATGGTTTTTATACTACCGAGGCTCCCATTCCGACGACGGGGAATGATACAAAGCATGGGAATCTATGAAAGTTACCAATACTGGGGAACCAAAGTTACAGGTAAGTAACTTGTTTTCCTATGCAGCGTCTAGTGTTGGGGAACCTAATTGCTTACAAATATAGTTGTCTAGTGTTCTGTTTCACAGGCACCATGACTCTCTAGTCTCTGCTTTGAGGTTTATTGGCTCTCCATTTTGCTTTGAAAAACAGCGTATCCAGGTCCTGTGAAAGAAGGGGCAGATGGGGAGAACTCCACACCTTTTCGCCTTCTTGGCTGGAATTTGGATTGTACAACAAGGTGCTTCGGCAGCATTTGGTGCATTGTTTGCTATCACGGTTACATTTTCTACAGAGGACTTGTCTTACTACTGGGAATGTACTGTGTATTTGATTCTGGTAGATAACACTGGCGAGCTTTAATTATTGCTCATTAACATTTTCTTTTTTCAGTGACCTTTTATATAGATTGATGCAACCGTTCAGCCCTTTGAGTTTTTTGCTCTCTACTACATGATTTCTACAGAATGAAATGTATGTTCGAACTTACCTGTGAGGTTAGATTTTGAGAATCAGAACTATGAAAATCTGCAAAATTAAACATTTGGGATTTATTTGGGCAACAGCGTGAAATGCTCCTTTTTACAAAGGGTTTCTGTAAAATACTTTTCAGTCTCTGCTGTCCTTAGCCTTGCTATGTAATACCGTATAAATCCAGTGAGCACCATCCTTTTAACTGGGAGAAACATGCAAGATGTAAACATTAAAGTTCAAATATCTTCATTTTACCACAAAGTACTAGAAACATCTGGCGTATCAACCAGGTGTAGCCCGAGTCACCCAGTCTGGGGAAGAGTGATCAGAGCATTGACACTGAATCTCCTTTCTATAAACCACTTACCCTGGTGAGTGGCAGTGACCGCCATCTGAGCCTAGCCTTTGTTTTGCTCCTAGTCCTGGAGGGTAGGGTCTGAAGTGCTGATCAAACTATTGTTAGCTGCTATTGTGATACGACTTTGATTTCTTTTCTGCAGAGCTGGGGCGGGAAGGAGAACGGCTTTGGGCTGGCGGAGTGTTGTAGAGATCTACATCTGGTGGTAAGTTCTGTTCTCCTTTGCTTTCCTCTCTTGCCCTTTGTTAAAGTGTTCCTACCAGCTTGCGGCACGTAGTGCTGGACACTGCTCTACTCCTTCCTTCAGAAAGCCGGTTTCTGACCTCAAATTGATTATGCTTGTGAAGCACCATTTAACTTTGTTAATTTAGTGGTAAAAATGTGGAAGGTAATATGCATTTTTCAAGCCAGCTTATTTGCTCTGCAAGCACTGAAGCTTTCTTGAATTGTTTGCTTTTCCATGCTTACAAAAAGCCCAGAAGTGGGCAACCGTTCTCAAAAGGGTCTCCCCATATCTGCTTGCACCGTTAGTGCGTTATTTTGGTTGAGTTTCTCATTGGCGGTGTATGGTACGATCCGTATGTTGCCATGTGAGCTAATTCATAGAGTATCTCCGCTCCCATTCCTGTTTAGAAGTGTTTGTAGAACTGTGTGCTGCTTTTCATCACATCTGCTGATGCCCTCCACAGGTTGCAGCCTTGTTGATGGCTTGCAAGCAGTGTATGAATATTCATTTTTATATTGCTGACGTGGCTTCTTTGTGGACTGCAGTGTTGCTGCATCTGCTTAAGAGTGCACCTAATTCCACAAGGAAAACTGTTGCGCAGGTGTCAAATGACCTTTTGTCCTGTTAATGCTGTATCCGTCCCACACAATTCTGCTAATTTGTTCTTGGCTTTGCTATTGTACATCTTAGTTATTTTGAATGAGAAGTCTCAGCCAAGAATGCCTATTGGAGATAAATTTTAATGTTTTGTAATTTTGGCTTCTATGCAGGTTAATATTTTGGTGTGATCCATCATCTGAGAAGCTATGAAGAACACAATTGTTTTAAAAGTGGCTGATACCTGTTGCTTGTAGGCTGTAAAGCTTGGCAATTTTTTATTTTTTTTGGTAGACCTGGGAAGTTGGTGGTGCTGGTTTGTGGCGATTGTCATAATGTGTATGAAGATCGGGGGATTCCACTCTGATCATTCCCTCAAATCCTCCTAGAATAGCATGGGTTCGTCTGAATCCCCTCAGTAGCTCATCAGTGTGAAGATGCTTGTTGCTGCTCTTCAGATGGGTGTAGTCCTGGGTTTGTGTTGAACATTGATGGTCTCCTAAGAGCTCCCGCGTTCTAGGGGTGTCTGGTTTTGTTATAATTCAGAATGGGTCACTTGAACGGCAGGAGTCTGCATTGATAAAGTCCTGATAATTTGATTCTCTGCTCGTACAACAATTATCCAGCTTTGGAGGTAGTCTTTGGCATGCTAACAGGCTGATGTAAGGCTGAATAGTCTGCTTTTGATGCCATTCATCAGACAGCCATTGATAAACCCTCTTCAATCTCAAGCCACAGTCTTTGGCATTAGAGAGCGGTTGAAGCATCCATTGTTTGGGGTCTTGCTCCAGGTGTCTTTCATGTAGTGCATGGACACTTGAGTGCACCAGGGTCTCTAGAAATATTGCGATTGTACAAGAAAGATCTGTTCTCCAAAATGCCTCTTGTTTTTCTGGCTGGAATTCCCCCTACGGTCCAAATATCTGTTCGTGCCTGGGACCTGTGTCTCGTGTGTGGGAGGGAGAGGGTGGTTTCTTGGGAGCTGCTTTATTACGTACTCAGCTGGCGCTCACTGTCTGATTCCATCCTGTGCTTTATACACAGAAATACCCTCCCAGTGCAACTACCCTACACTTTGAATTCTATGCAGAGCCAGGGACTGAGATCAAAGTCGAGAAAAGGGTGAGTCTCGCACAGACTTGTTCTTGTACAAAAAGGGGGTGGGTGAAGGTTTGTCGCGAGAAGTGGTTACTTTATTCTGCTGCTTGGTCAGACACTGAGGAGAGGTAGTTACAGCAGGAGAACGGGTGGGGAGGTGGGGAGGGGGAGTTACTTTGGTTTGGTGATAGCCTTGGTACAGGCAGTGTGAAAGGATTTAAAGGTTTGTTCATACATCACTGTGGATGGCCTTTCTAGGGGACGAGATCGTTAATCCATGAAAGTGGATGTCTTTAGCAGAGAAGTTACTTGTGTTTGCAGAACTGTACCAGCTGTCACCTCCTGGGAATCCAGATAATACTTTGATGTGGTCTTCAGACAACTGCAGTAGGCCTTTCTAGTGGTCTTGGCCCTCCATTGTCTGCCTTGTCCTGCTTGCCAAACTGTGGCTCACCTAGCCTGTCCTTTGTTTTGTGGTATCCGAATAGGGAATGAAACACCCCTTTCACGCACCTAGCTAGATTTTTCTCCTGTGTCTATGTATACTCTTAACCTGCCTTTTATTCCTGGGACTGAATAGTATTGTTTCTGCTTGGGTTTGAGGGTTGAAGGAGGGTCTGCGTAATCTGAGCTGAAGCGGTCTGTGGGCCTACATTGGCCTAAGCCACGGCCATGAGGAAAACTGACACGAGTTTGGTAGCTGGTTGGTGGCTTTGACTACAGAGCTTAGTGATGGGCAGCACCAGGGTGGGGGGGGGGATGGTCGGTGGTGGTGTATGGCGGTGCGGTATGTTCACGGCGCTTTTTGCGAGTCAAGGTATTTCTCCAGGGAAAGCCACATCTCGTTGCCCGGGCCGTCCTGGGAGGTGTGGTTTTTTGTTGTCTGCTCCCCTTAGGAAGGTGACCCAGTTGAACCAGACTTTGAACCAGACTTTGAAAGTGGCTTTCCCGATTTGGGTTTTTTCTAATGGCGCTGCTACTCGTATCTGGGGTATGTGTAAATTCACAGGGATCATAATTGCTCATTGTGATTCCTGGATGATTGCAAGATAAATTACGTTATTATCCATAATTCCCCCCCCTACCAATATCAATGGGCCCTGAAACCTCTCCTCCCGTCCCAATCCTTACTTGGGCCTTGAGGTCTCTATGTAAATATGCTAAGAAATTTACCAGTGTTTCATCCAACCCACCCGCCAAAAGGATTGCCCACAGCTTTGACCTATTCACTAGATCAAAAACTGTGGACAAATCCAGAAAAGCCATGTAGATGGGGGACCTCCTTGCAATAGTATATTTACCAACTATTAAGTTTAGGTTGAGGCATTGTTCCGTTGTACCGACCTTGCCCCTAAAACCCAACTGGCATGGGTCCAAGATAGCATTTGTTTCTGTCCAGTCTACAATTTTATTATACAGGACTCTTCCTAGGATTTTAAGGGTATTATCTATTAGGGAGATGGGTCGATAATTATACGGAAGAGACCTATCGGCCTTCTTAAAGATTTGAACTATTACACTTCTTGCCCAAGTGTCAGGTATTTTCGCCAAAGTTTGATTATTAAAAATATTCAAGAGCAGCGGTAGTGGTCAGTACATTGGGCATGCAATACATGGGAAGGGGTGACTGTCAATTGCTGAAAAGGGAATCGATTTTGGTTGTGAATTTGGCTTCTGTCTCCTTGTTGAATTAGACACCACAGAATAAATGTAGTTCTGTGGCACTGCCAGCAGTGTGTACATAGCTGCTGTAGGTATCTACCACGTGGATGATCTGGGGGGCCAGGGAAAGGGTGTGGGGGTCTAGTGCACTAGAAAAAGCTTTAGTTTATCCCTGCGTGAACACGTTAAGAGTGGCATATTAGTCGAGGATTGCTCATTACTCTAAACGCTCTTAGGAATATTACTTTGTCTTCCTAGTGTTGCAGTTGGACACTGGTGATGAAGCGAAGTCCTCACAACCCATGTTCTAGAATGCATTTATTTCCGAATTGTAATTCAATGGATCAAGACTGTAAAAGCTGATGTAGCCTGAAGACAGATGTCCCTGTTGTGCATATCCCAAGAAAGTGAATACTTGAGCACTCGACACATCTTTGAGAATCTTGCCGTAGTTTAACAAATGGTGTGGTGTGTAGAATTTGTGACTGACTTCTCATTTGATTCTCACTTGGTCTCCGCTCACGCTCTTGATCTAGTTCCAAGACTTATTTTTGAGAAATTAATGCGATTTTGTTTTTTCTTTTTTTGATTTCAATAGATTTTATTAGAAAAGATTTTTTATTTTTTTTTACAATCACAGTACAGAGTGAGACAAAAACGAAGGCAATACTGGTCTTGCTGTCGCGTCAAACATAACTTGATAAATTCTGGCTTACTGAGATGCTTGAGTTATGCTTATACATAATCGACTTATAGCCTTGGCAACACTTAGCGTTCCTGTGCGTTGCCTTCGTAGGTAGGAAAAAACGATGTATAGAGGAGAGTAGGAGAAAAGCCGAGAGAAAGAAGGAAAACGGACACGAGTTTGGTAGCTGGTTGGTGGCTTTGACTACAGAGCTTAGTGATGGGCAGCACCAGGGTGGGGGGGGGGGGTGGTCGGTGGTGGTGTATGGCGGTGCGGTATGTTCACGGCGCTTTTTGTGAGTCAAGGTATTTCTCCAGGGAAAGCCACATCTCGTTGCCCGGGCCGTCCTGGGAGGTGTGGTTTTTTGTTGTCTGCTCCCCTTAGGAAGGTGACCCAGTTGAACCAGACTTTGAAAGTGGCTTTCCCGATTTGGGTTTTTTCTAATGGCGCTGCTACTCGTATCTGGGGTATGTGTAAATTCACAGGGATCATAATTGCTCATTGTGATTCCTGGATGATTGCAAGATAAATTACGTTATTATCCATAATTCAGCATGTTTTCAGATGTAGGGGAATACATAGTGCCATACCCAGAAAAGCATGATTCCTGTAAAGGCTTTTTTTAATGCCAGATGTACAATCCTGGAGTTGTTTAACAAAATTTCTCTTGTAAAGCATTTCTTTTTAAATGTATATCTGCAAGAAACATTCACTGATGTAGACTTTTTTTAAAAACTTGTTTTGCCTTTAAAAGAAATCCCATAATGTTTAAAAATGTAACTGAGTAGGAACTTATACGGTTTAAAGATCGGTCTCTGTGTTAAAAAGAAACATATAGGCTGCAGTGTTGCTGCAGAGAGCATTTATTAAATTTTAAGGTCTGCTCCCAAGACTGCTGTTCCACTGGCCTCATGGTTTCGTTAAAATGTCACATTAAAATACATACATGCACTTATGAACATTTAAAAGTACACACGTTCTTTTCGGTCTGCCTTCTGTCTTGTAAAGGTCATTCATACTTTGCTTTCACCCATTACAGCAAGGGGAGAGAGTGAGCCACTTCATGCATTGGTTTGCTAATGTTCATTTTATTTGTTTTTCACTATTACATGTATTTACGCAGAAAATAAAATGGAAAGCTTGCCCTGACCACATCTATTGCCTTTTCTATAACTTGTTTCTAGTTCCTTTGCGCCGAATCCGTGACTCCGCCCCTCTACTTTTTCCCAACAGTAAGACTGAATATATGACCCCCTTTTTGGGCTTTTCACGCTATGGTTTAAAGTCTAGCGACGCTTACAGTTTTGTTTTAATAGAAATGTCTTTATCACACTTTTCCTTAATTGTCTGTGAAACCTCAAAATCTACCCACTCACTCCCTGTGGCGAGTCAGATTATATCGAGGTGGGCTATTATCAGGGCCTTACTGATCCGTTCTGGCAAGTTAGCTGGCAAAGAACAGGTATTCTAGTAATTCAGAAACTGAAAGAGCACTAAATATGCCTTTAAATCTTGTTTTTATCTCGTCATATTTGCTGTGCCCAAAGACTGAGCAAGTGTCAACATATGTGTTTTTGCGGGCCCAAGCCTGTGGCCCTTGGAGTTTTAATAGAAAGGTGATTTTAGAAATCGCCACTCTTTTTATTTTTTATTTAGAAAACCTTTGTTAGCCCTTCCTGACTATCTAGACAACACGCTGCCACCCCACGTTATTTTGATGTCTAATGCAAGATTTATTTTTAAGATGGTGTTTGATTTTTGTGTTGAACGGTTTCGTTACTTGTACATGTTGTACACTTGATCCTTTGTCTAATCCTGATTACACTGCGCCGCAGCTGCCCAGGACTAAGCCAAGGGTTTTCTCTGAGTATCTGACTGTATCTGCAAGAGATTGACGAGATTACATTGCGAGTTCCCACAGCCTCACCACATTACAGTCCTCATTCCTACAGCTTACATCACACAATTTCGGACCAGTTTAGGGGTCATGCACATTACTTTTAGGTTGAAATAATTTAAGTTACT
Source organism: Lissotriton helveticus (assembly GCF_964261635.1). Lineage (NCBI taxonomy): Eukaryota > Metazoa > Chordata > Amphibia > Caudata > Salamandridae > Lissotriton > Lissotriton helveticus. The sequence goes on from NC_136071.1 coordinate 12,418,953, forward strand.
AAACCTGCAGGTCTGGTAACAATGTTATAATTTTTTAAGGCCTGGTCTGTCCACAGGTTTTCTCGACTATTTGTGGAGCATCCTTTTTGGGGGAGGAAGAAATCAGAAAACGACATTACACGATTTCCTTTCCTACCAGGCCTGCATGAGTTCCACGGAATGGCATCACTTGCACAGGTGTACAGGGTGTCTGTGTTGCAAACACTGGGTTTAGGAAGTTAGAAACATCCTTCATAATCAATGATGCATCCTTAAAGGTTTCTAAAGCAACCAGATTTCTCCTTTTGCCAAACTAGCCTTTCACGAGGGGCTTCGGTGAGGAGTATCTTAAACTTGCCCAAGGAAGCTATTTTGTGATGTGGAACATTGATGTTAGGCTGAGTATTTCAGCTTGCATGTTTGCTTTCAAGACAGTTGATGTCCAGGTACCTTGCAGTGTCGGTTGTCTTTACCGTCTGTTATTCTCTGTCCTGACCGTGTAACCGTTGAAGGATAATAATGCAGAATAATTGATTTTTGAAGACATTCGCTCCTCCCACCAAGGAAGATTTTGGGAAATTGGGCATTAGACTCCTAGATATAGCTGCTCTTTTACAACCAAGAAAGGCACCTTATATGTTGAAATGTCTTGTGCTTAATAAGAACAATCCTACTTCTCAGAAGGCAAGACCCTTGATTCCAGCTGCCTCCAAAGTCACATAGGCCAAGACGGTCCTGTGCTGCACTGCACCTCTTCGGCACCTTCTCCTGCTGCATCCCCTCAGAGGATGCTACTGGCTGATGAAATGTTTGTTCTGTGACCTTTTCCCTACTGTTGCATCTAAGTGGAGAATAAACTTGTGTACTTCTATTAGAACGTCTTCCTTTTTGATACCAAACACAATTACATCAAAAAAGCTGCTTTCCTTTTGGTATTGGGTCTCATTGAACAGTGGACAGTTTCCTTTTTCCAGTGACTACGAAGAAGGAAATTCATCGCCTGGTCAGGAAGTACAAACCACCAGAGATGGGCCAACTCCTAGGAAACTACACGGTGCCCGTTTGTGTTCCCAGCTTTAACACTATTGGCTCCTTTTGAGAACAGGTCTCTGTGGGAGCTGCTCCTGTACCAAAGTGGAAGGAGGGAGGTCTTTGCAAACTATCAGTGTTGGAGGTACGGGGGTCTCAAGTGACACTGGTACTGAATGTTCCTATGTTCTCAGTATACTAGATATTATCTGCTGCGATTTATAGCATTTTGCATTTGTGTTCCGAATGCTAACCTTCATCTGAGACCTTTACAGCATTGTCCGAAGCATCAGTATAACCATTGCTTTGGAAAATGGAAGAAGCAGATTATTTGGAGGGATCTTACTGTGGTATCCTTCCCATAAAAAAAATTCCCTCCATAAAAAAGCACGGATACCTTCCTATTGGCGTGGGGCGCACACTTGGGGCAGCTCAAACTCCTGAGCTTAGTTCTTGGAAAGAAACACTTACATTTCTGGGCCACTCATCTGCCACTGGAGCGCTTCATTAATATTGGGGAGAGGTGGGGCGGTGGTGTGAGTGGCCACCTACGATCACTCCATAGATGCGTGTCTGTGCCTAGAAGAATCTACGATTTGTTCGCATTCAACTGCAGCCAGTCAGCTGCCATCCAATCCGCGATGGCCATCGTATCATTCTGGAACTTAGCTATGTGTTGGTCCAAATTTTTGGACAGAGATCACAAGCGGAGTATCAGCATAGGAGACCGTAGAGGCCCCTCCTTTTTGCAACTTCTGCTAGGGGTTGAGGTATTACCCCTGTCCAGAGAACTCCGCAGATGGTCAGTGACTGCCAGCAGAGCTTATTCGGTGCTGTGGCGGGGTCTAAAACCGTTCTGTGAGCGGTGATCCCAATTTTATTTTATTATAAAGGGTAATCAATACTTCATAGTATAGTGCAGAGGAGGAGGGTAATAAGATGGCAGTGCCTTGGGACCTTCATGCTAGTCTAGGTAGGGATTTGTGAAAAAGGGGTTGGGCCCTATGGGAAAGAGGGTAGTGGGGCCACAGAGTCTAGGTGGGGAAGCATTTGTTGATGTCCTCCACCTTTTTGTCAAAGTGGCTTATGCCTCACACGAAGTTTGAAGTGATGGTAGTAGTGCTCGCTGAGGAGGGGTTTCTAATATCCAGCAAGGAGAAGATACTTTTAGCAGGATTGCTGCTGTTTGTAATGTTTTCTGCGAAGTAGTCTGCTCACGCTTTTCGTATAGATTTATGATGAGCCTTAATAGTTGAAAGTTCTCTTCCAGGGGATCCTCATCAATAGTCATAAGCACTGAATATTCCCGCCCATGTGCTGGACCCCGGAAACAATATAAAGATATATATGTAAAAAACACATATATCTAACTCCACATATATGTATGTACATATATCATTTTTCTCATACCAATGCAGCCCCCAAAAAAGAGACTAACACAATGTAAAGACTTTGTACATGTACTGCAATTATAAAGGAAACAAATAACACATATCAAATATACTTTGAATTTTGTGTTTTAATGAGTAAAACCACTCATAACTCCTGAAAATTGCTCATAGAAAGACATTGTTAGTCTCAGGCTGCATTGAAAAGCAATAACACAGAAAATGAAAGCATTTTCTACCAAAAAACTGGCACTGTGCCTTTAAGGCAGCCATGAATCCAGGCTTCCCATCATGCCTCAGGGGTGACAGTTAGGTCAGTTCTTTCCGGCTCCTTCTGTCAGGACCCTGGTTAACAGCTCTCACCTTTTTTTGACTTTCTGTCAGAATTACTTGGTGTTTTTTTTAAATTTTTGATCTCACTCGACGGTTTTTTACCTTAGAGAGATAGTTATACCTTTTTTGGGCTAAAAAAAGGTTGATTTTTTGTCAGAAATGCCTAAGGCTCTTTTTGACACCTGCTCTGCCTGTGGGCATAAGAAGGCTTGGTCTGATACACATCCTGTGTGTATTCGCTGTCTACCTGACTCTCATGAGGTAGCATCTGCCAGGCCTTGTCGTCCAGAACTCTCAAGGACAGAGAACGAAGCAGGATTTATGGACTTTCTGAGGGAGGTAGGTCTCCAAAGAGACTTATGAAGCGGTCGACGTCGAAGAAAGTTCCGACCTGCTCTCCTTCGGCGTCGGGATCGGCGTCGGTCTCCAACGACGAAGAAGGTGAAGTCTTCAGCGTCGAAAGTCAGGACTCCGCTGCCGTCAACCGGGCGATGCGCAGCGTCGAGTGCAACGTCTAGGTCTCCGTTGAAGCAGGGCGGCTCAACGTCGAGACTTCCGTCGTCGAAGGCTCAGGTAGAGTCTTCGACGTCGAAGCCTCCGCCGTCGCCTAGTCATGGGCGCTCGGCGTCGAGGCAGCCTCCGTCGCCGTCTGGTTATAGACGCTCGATGTCGAAGCATCCTCCGTCGTCGCCAGGTCATCGGCGATCGACGTCGAAGCATCACCCGTCGTCGTCAGGTCATCGGCCTTCGACGTCGAGGAAGAGATCGACCTCGAAACATCCTTCGTCGTCGCCAGGTCATCGGCGTTCGACGTTGAGGGATTCTCCGTTGCCGGCCCATCGGCATTCGACATCGAGGCATTCATCGTCGTCGAAGGGCCAGGGTAGTTCGACGTCGAAGCTTCCTCCGTCGACGTCTCACCATCGACGCTCGACGTCGAGACATTCACAAACTTCGGCAGGGAACTCGCCGTCGAAAGTTGGACAAAGTTTGACGCTGGAGAAGCCGGTGCGGACTTCACCTCCTCGGAGATCGACGTCGAGGCAGGGAACTCCAGTGGTCCAAACTCAGACAGTGGCACAGCAGTCTATAAGGTCGTCGGGGTCTGCCTCAGCTGCGGAGGGTGACCATGGCTCGCAAGTGAGTGACAGTCACGCTGCCAAGCGGAAGAGGTCTCCGGAACAGAGACTCTCGTGGTCGCTCCAAGTCTGCGGCTAGCTCAGGTTCGGACTCTGGCCCGGATGTGATTATTTATCAGTCAGGCAGCGAGTCATCCCGGCATTCGCAAAAGGATGCAACGCCTCCCATCACGCCAGAAAGAGAGATCACGTTCCCCAGTTTGCCAGAGAGAAAGAGCACGCTCTCCAGTACGCCAGAGGGAAAGATCACGTTCCCCAGTTCTACAGAGAGAAAGATCACACCAGAGGGAAAGATCACGCTCTCCAGTTCGCCAGAGGTAGAGATCACGCTCTCCAGTTCGCCAGAGGTAGAGATCACGCTCTCCAGTTCGCCAGAGGTAGAGATCACGCTCTCCAGTTCGCCAGAGGTAGAGATCACGCTCTCCAGTTCGCCAGAGGTAGAGATCGCGCTCTCCAGTTCGCCAGAGGTAGAGATCGCGCTCTCCAGTTCGCCAGAGGGAAAGATCGCGCTCTCCAGTTCGCCAGAGGGAAAGATCGCGCTCCCCAGTTCGTCAAAGGGAACGATCGCGCTCCAGAGTGCGAACAGACAGGCGTCGTTCACGCTCAAGAAGCACAAGGAGAGGCCGAAGAACTCCCTCTACTTCTTCCTCGACCCGCTCTCACAGACTACTCTCCTACCCTGACAGACTCTCCTTCAACGAGGGTATCTCCAATCGATGATATCTTCACTTTTCAAGACGTACTGGGTAGGGGAGCTCTTAAGCTGGGAGTTGCCCTAAAAGCTCCGCAGATCAAGACCTCTATAATATTTGAAACACTGCAACATAGGTCTGCACCCAAACCTCTTCTTCCTCTGGTGCCGGGGATTATTGAGCCTGTTATGGACATCTTCCTGACCCCAGCGACGGTCAAGGCAGCTCCGGCAAGGATTCTTAAGAAGTACAAATCTCCAGAGGACGATCCGCTATTCCTCAGAGCTGATCCTCCCCCGGACTCAGTGATTATTGCAGCGGCGAGGAAGTCCAATGCAGTTGCCTCATCCTCCACTGTTCCTCCGGATAAGGACAGTAAGATGCAAGACTCGTGGGGAAGGCGGGTCTGCAATACATCGGCGTCTTTTCTCAAGGATGCCAATGCGGAAGCACTCCTGGGGCGTTATGACCGCTCCCTGTGGGACTCTCTGCAATGTTTTGTGGAGAAACTCCCAACAGAAGACCGTAAGGACTTTGAGGAAATCCTCCTGGAAGGTAGTCAAGTCTCCAACCAGGTGATAAGTGCCGCAGCGGATGGAGCTACACTATCAGCTCATGGGTATGCTCATGGGGTAACAGCAAGAAGGTCATCATGGTTGCGCCTAACGGCTTTAAAACCAGAAGCCCAAGCGCGTATATTGAACTTACCTTTTTCAGGTGCTTCTTTGTTTGGCACAAGTGCAGACGAGGAAATGCAGCGCATGAAGGCAGAGCTGGAAACTCTCAAGGCGGTGGGTCTTGAGAAAAAAAGAGTTCAAGAAGAAATTTCGCTCTTTCAACAAGGGCTCTACAAAACAGCAGGTTCAAACCCCGAACTGGCAGAAGAGCCAAGATCAGCAGGGGCAGCAAAAGTCCCAGTATAAAGGCAAGCGCAATTACAAAGGAAATAATCAGCGCCAAGGCAACAACAACACCGGCAAGGTTCAAGCCAAGCAATGAGTCGTTTCTTCCCCCAGCGCCGTGGACCACTCCAGTGGGGGGAAGCCTGTCAAAGCATTTGAAAGAGTGGCAAAGCATCACAAAAGACAGATGGGTGTTGTCTATGCTTCAGAATGGGAACTGTCTTCGTTTCAGTCGTCAGCCTTCACCAGTTCCCCCAATGTCTACATCAAATCATCAGCTTCACCTTCTGCGAAAAGAAGTCACCACTCTGCTCAAAGTCAGCTATCGAGAGAGTTCCGGTCTCCCAAAGGGGAAAAGGGGTGTACTCCCGTTATTTTCTGGTCAAGAAAAAAGGACAGAAGGCAGAATACAGGCCCATCCTGGACTTGCGAACGCTGAATCTGCATGTCAAAAAGGAAAGATTCCGCATGTTGGCGCTTTACCAAATATATCCACATCTTAGGAAGGGAGATTGGATGTGTTCGCTGGACCTTCAAGATGCTTATTTCCATGTCCCAATACATCCCAGTCACAGAAGATTTCTTCGGTTCAGGGTGGGGACCTCTCACTTTCAGTTCAAAGTCCTGCCGTTTGGATTAAAGTCGGCTCCTCGGGTGTTCACGAAGTGCGTGGCGGTGGTCGCAGCTGCACTACGTCGCAGAGGGGTCTTCGTGTATCCATACTTGGACGATTGGCTGGTGAAAGGTCCTTCCCCAGTCAATGTAAGGAATCCGTTCCAGACTTGCATACAGCTCTGCCAGAGACTAGGGCTACATGTCAACTTCGGAAAGTCAGTCATTCAGCCCACCCAGAGGATTCACTTCCTTGGTGCTCTGTTAGACTCCGAAACAGGAAAAGTGTTTCCTTCGGAGGAGAGACGATCATCAATCGCCCGGAAATGTCAGCTGATTCTTCGCAGCAATACTCAGAAGGTACGCAGAATTGCCTCCCTGCTAGGGTCGATGGCGTCTTGCATCTTCCTGGTTCCGAATGCCAGACTCCACATGCGTCCTCTTCAGCAGGATCTAGAGGACAAGTGGGATCAGCAATCGGCTCGCTGGGACGACCACATCACTATCTCAGACGCAGCTCGAGCGTCTATTCCGTGGTGGACAAAAGCTCAGAATATGCAGGTGGGAATCCTGTTCCATCAACCTCCTCCTACACAAACGCTGATCACGGACGCCTCCCTTCTGGGCTGGGGGGCGCACATGGGTCCCCTGCAGGTTCAAGGTCGGTGGTCACACAAAGAAAGCACTTACCATATCAACATGCTGGAGCTGAGAGCAGTACACCTGTGTGAGAAGTTGGCCTGATGTGCAGTGCTCACTATTCTAGTGATCACTATATATCAGTCCAAACAACCCTTATTGATTGGTTGTAAGTCAACCTTTATAGACCAGCTATCCTAGTAGCATGGATACGAGCAGTCTAAGGCTAAGACTCTAGAGGGCGTGTTAAGCCAGCTGTTTTACCATCACATTACCCCTTGAACACCCAGTGAAAGGACACCACACAAGTGTTATGAAAATAAACAATGTATTTATTAGAATCACAACAACCCTGTACTCTTTATGAGGACAGGGTGCTAAGCACACAACAAAACTCCTATGAAAATACTTAAGTTAGCACGGTATACACAAATGCCCGAGGGGCACGAAAAACCATATACTCTAAAAGTGGAATGCGAAATTACTAGCAGGTAAGTACAGTACTAATAGGCTTTGGAATCGCTAGGACTTGACTATGGAATCGTTAGATTACTTCTAGGAGACCTAGGGGACTCGGGTGCAGTGTGCGCACTCTCACGCGGGATGCGGGACAAAGTCTATGGAAGCTAGTAACGCTAAAGTTAGTGTTCACGGGCGAACCCGACCTGGTAGGGAGAAAACGACAGTGGATCCTGACCCTTGGATAGTGAGGCTATGCTGGGGCACCGAAATGCTGAAGTTACCTAGCCCAGGGGCTGCAGCTGCATAGGTCTCAAAAGACGTCGGGAATCCTCGTTGCCGGACCAGGAGCCTGGAAGAAAAGATGCTGGCAGGCGACCAGTGAAGATAGTTCGAGTTGATCCAAGCCTGGATCTGGAAGATGGATGACACCTGAAAGCAGAGGGGACCAAGTTCGTGACTACTAGCCAGTAGTCAGTGGGCACCAGGAGGGCACCGGATGGTAGTCACCTCGACTAGGTGAGTGGGCGACGCTGGCTCTGCAGATCTCACGGACCAGGAGGCGTTGTCGGCGACCAGGATGGAGAGGCGAGCTGTCCCACGATGGATGAAGCTGTCGGCGTCGAAGTTACCCAGGATTGGGCAACAAGCCTTGGCTAATTCAAGCCCACGCGGTGGACTCAAAATGGCGTCTGGAGTGGACCAGGAGGGTCCGGGGTGCTCCTCTTCGGGAAGGGAGCAAGGGCCAGTCTGGAGCAACCAGACCAGCAGCAGTGATGTCGTCGGGCGTCGTTCAGAAGGCCACAAGCCAGCGGGCTAGTAGCCAAACCACGCGGTGAGCAGCAAAAAGCAGAAGGGCCCCACGCAGATCGTGGAGATGCTGGGAGGCTGCACTTCGGTGCTGGAGCTGCTCAGGGTCGGGGCTTCTCGGACCCCAAAGCACTCACCAGGAAATTACTCGGCGGGCTTGCTGTGCAGAAGTCGTGCAGTCGTGCAGTCTTGCAGATGGCCGGTCCCTCGAGGTCTCGTCGCACCCACGGTTCTCAGCTGGGCTGTAGAGGTGGGTAGAGGTCAGAGGTGCCAGGGAAGCCGGTTCTCGTCGAGCTGGGCAGTCTGATTCCGGAGGAAGGACTTGCAGCAGACCGCAGTGTTCTTGCGATGGTGCCTGCGGATGCAGGGTGACTACTCCTTAGCCACAAGGGAGAAATCTTAGGAAGAAGTCTTGAGTTCCTTTCGTAGAAAGTAGTTTCAGGATTCAGATGATCTAATTTGGAAGGGGTCCTGCTCCTACCTTTATCTGGGAAAAGGGGGCTGGCACGCGACTAAGTCCTGCCCTAGGGGTGGGACCAGGAGGGGGGTGGTTACACCCACTTCCTTGGCGGGCTTTTCCCCAGCACAGGGTCTGCAGTGTCCCTGGAACTGGTTCAAGCCAGCCTATGCACAGTGAGCACCGGGGTGCCACGTGCAGTCACCTTCCTCTGAAGCCCTGCCTACCTACAATACACAAAATCCTGTCTGGGACGGTGCTGGCACCGCCCCTGGCAGGAAACCCTTTGTCCTTATCTCCTGCTCTGGGAGGACTCCCAGCAGCAGGAGGGCAGACTTGTGTCTCGGTGGCAGCAGCCATTTTGTGGATGCTAAGGCTCTGTCTGACTTTAACCGGGGTTAGGGGTTACATACATGTCGTGTCCCTCTAGAAGGGTGGAATGCTAACCCCGTCGCCAGAATTGGCGAGGGGTTAGTATTCCAATTCGTATGACACCTTACTCGACATGTTTTGATAAAGCGACACCAGAGTTGGCATATAACCGCGAGGATTATAATGCACTTAAGAGTATATGGTATGCGATATCATGGAAACGGCTAAGGGATGGATCCCGAAAGCCGCAGACAGGCTCAGCTCATGCCAGAGCACCATCTCACACGATTCCAAGCACTCTGCCTTCAGGATTGTTAAGGCCTGCCATAGGAGTGACTGATAGGAGATCTGTCTGTCCATTTTAGGGTTAGATATAGGTATACTATATCTAAAGCAAAGGGTGAGTACACCACCTTGCCCCAGCTGTCGTGCAGCCAGTTGTGTCAGTTTAGTTAGTCAGCCCAGGGGTGGCTTAATACATGCTTCAGCCCCTGGGAGACTTCTGGGTACACCTCAGCCCTGGGTACAGGGACTTGGAGAGGGCCCAGTGCCAATTCAGTACCTGAGTACAATTTGGATAGAGAGAACAGCTAGGCTGTGGGTCTGATTAGCAGGCCCACAGCCAGGGAAAGTCATAAACCAGTGCAGCAAAAAGCAAAAATCTGGGTGATCATAGGATTGCAGACCCTACTCTCCTACAACCTGGCTCTCAAAGCGTTGCTCCCCTCCATCCAAGAGTCATCGGTGCTAGTACAGACTGACAACACCACCACGATGTACTACTTGAACAAGCAGGGGGGGGGACGCGCTCTTGGACGTTGTCGTTGGAAGCGCAGAGGATCTGGCATTGGCTTCTAGCTCGAGAGCTGTCTGTCACGGCGGTTCACCTCCCAGGAGAACAAAACGTGAGGGCAGACGCTCTAAGCCGTCATTTCGACGACAAAGAGGACTGGGTTCTTCACGACGAAGTGGTGGAGGAACTTTTCCAATCCTGGGGTCGTCCCTCCATAGACTTGTTCGCGGACGATCAAAACGCGAAATGCCGAAGCTTCGCCTCCAGATTCCACCGGCCAGGCTCGAGAGGGAATGCTCTTTTGATCGACTGGTCAAAGGAATTTGTGTACGCCTTTCCACCTCTCCCGTTGATTCCGAAGGTGGTGAGCAAGCTAACACACTCATGCACAACGATGATTCTGATAGCTCCCGATTGGCCGAGGCAATGGTGGTACACGGACCTGCTTCATCTGTCGGTGACACCTCACAAGAGGCTGCCATGCAGGCCGGACCTGTTGTCCAAGATGGACGGGAGGATCTTCCATCCCAACCTTCCGTCGCTGAGCTTGGCAGCATGGCTCCTGAGGTCATCCAATATGGCCATCTAGGGTTGCCAGAGGACTGCATGTTCATTCTGAAAGAGGCAAGACGTTCTTCCACAAGACATTTGTATGCATGCAAGTGGAAGAGATTCTATATGTGGTGTATACAGAATAGTCATGATGCGATCAAATGTCAAGAAGAAGCAGTTCTTCCTGATTTGTTGTATTTAGCCAAAGCAGGTTTGAAGTTTAATTCCATCAAGGTGCACCTAGCGGCCATAACGGCTTATAGGCGGTCGCCTGCTCAAACCTCTTTTTTCCAGCTAGCATCTGTCAAGGACTTCCTGCAAGGGTTAAAAAAGTATACCCTCCAGTGCGTCCTCCTTCTCCACCCTGGGAGTTGAACTCGGTGCTATCAAAGTTAATGGGTCCTCCCTTTGAACCCATTCACAAAGCCACTTTACAACATCTTTCATGGAAAGCGGCTTTTTTGGTGGCTATCACGTCGGCTCGCAGAGTGAGCGAGATTCAAGCCCTCTGTGCATCGGAGCCCTATACGGTGTTCCATTTGAATAGGGTGGTGCTACGGACGCATCCATCTTTTTTGCCTAAAGTGGTGTCAGATTTTCATGTAAATCAGATCATTTCTCTGCCCACTTTTTTCCCCAACCCCTCTACTCCAGCTGAGAGGGCTCTGCATTCTTTAGACCTAAAAAGGGTTTTAAAATTCTATCTTGACAGGTCTAAAGTGATTCGTCATTCTGATCATCTTTTCATTAACTATGGATCGACAAGGACAGGCCAGGCTGCCTCAAAACATTCCATTTCCAGATGGATCGTTTCATGTATTAAACTTGCTTACCAGCTAGCGCAAAAACCCCTGGGTTTTTCTCCCAAGGCGCATTCCACCAGGGGAAGAGCTGCTACTGCGGCTTTTCTCAATAATGTGCCCATGTCTGAGATCTGTAAAGCGGCGACCTGGCAGTCCGTCCATACATTTACCAGACATTATTGTCTTGATTCTGACACAAGAGCAGATACCCAAGTAGGCCAAGCCTCCTTGCGGAATCTGTTTAGCAGCCACGCTAGGCTGTGATGTTGGGTCTTTTAAGGTAGAAGATGTACTTCTCATTTACTGCAGGGGTTGTTGGGCTTGCTATTCTATTCAGTGCTTATGACTATTGATGAGGATCCCCTGGAAGAGAAGGATTAGTTACTTACCTGTAATCCTAGTTCTCTTCCAGGGGTATCCTCATCAAAGTCATAAGCAACCCACCCGCCTCCCCAGGTAAATGAGAGCTGTACGTTTTCATATGTGTATTTAGCCCTGACATCAGGGTTATGCAAAGAACTGACCTAACTGTCACCCCTGAGGCATGATGGAAAGCCTGGATTCATGGCTGCCTTAAAGGCACAGTGCCAGTTTTTTGGTTGAAAATGCTTTCATTTTCTGTTATTGCTTTTCAATGCAGCCTGAGACTAACAATGTCTTTCTATGAGCAATTTTCAGGAGTTGTGAGTGGTTTTACTCATTAAAACACAAAATTCAAAGTATATTTGATATAATGTGTTATTTGTTTCCTTTATAATTGCAGTACATGTACAAAGTCTTTACATTGTGTTAGCCTCTTTTTTGGGGGCTGCATTGGTATGAGAAAAATGATATATGTACATACATATATGTGGAGTTAGATATATGTGTTTTTTACATATATATTTTTATATTGTTTCTGGGGTCCCGCACATGGGCGGGAATATTCAGTACTTATGACTTTGAGGATACCCCTGGAAGAGAACTAGGATTACAGGTAAGTAACTTATCCATATTGTATTTTTAAGGGCGGGTCAAAGTGACATCTCCATGTATGTTCTGGAAGTTTTTCTCATCTGGGTTTAATTCTCATTGAACCAAGGACTGGTCTTTGGCTATGCGTATATTTGGGAATACGTGGGTCAAGGGTATGCGTGAGCCATTCGTGAGAGGATAAGCAGTCCTTATAAAGGGAAATTGCTATTTAGTGAGATTTTATAGAGGCCGCTTTCACAGTCCGCAATCGTCTCACTGCCGAAACTACAAACCTGGCTGGTTTTACAAATGACCGCAATACCAACTCCGCAACCCTTTTTTTATTAAGTATCTTTATGGAGTATCCCTGAACGCCAACTGTGGCTCCGCCGCCATATCAGAGGTAAGCCAGGTCTGTTAGAGAATTTCAGGTACCTCCTCTTGAATCCGGTCCAACACATCAGCGTGATGCTTCACCAGTGAGCGGCAGTTAAGACTAAAATTTGAAGGTCTGGAGGGAGGTCATCGCAACATAGCACCAAGATCGATATTGAGCTTGCATTGCTTACAGCGGAACAGGTGTAAAACGGCTACCAGGTTGGCTGTTGGTGCATTTACTAGGCTTTGCTATACTGATGCGGACTCCAGGACAGTGACCCTTCAGGGTTGGGCCTTCCATGTCATTTACATGTCATTCCTTAACACTATCAATGCTAAGGCAATTCATCCCGGATGCTGCACTTCCTTGAAATCCATTGTTCATGACGAGCTCAGCTCGTCATAAGCACACAAGCAGTGTACTGCATGACGAGCTGAGCTCGTCATGAGCATGGAAGGGGTTACATTCTGTGTGTTTGTGATGGATTAGCTGTTAGCTCGGTTTGTAGTATAATCAATTCCATGAGGGACAGTGAGTTATTCATAATCCTATATCTTCTGTCTTTCATGGTCATTTTGTTTACTGTGGGGTTGGCTGGAGTATCCATTTGGCCATACAATGTCCTTAGAAAAAAAATTGTCAGTAAAGTGTTGCACTCTTAAAAGCTGGTGCAAAGCCTACCATAACAAAAAAAACTTTAATCTGCTAGCTTTCAGGAAGGACCTGAAGTCCTGGCTGTTTGTTCAATAGTTGTTTTGCTCTGTTTCATTTGCTGCTGACTTCTGCATCGGGTTTCTTGAAGCGCCGGGACACTCCTCGGAGTAGCTGAGCGCTATATAAAACCGATTTTAACATAACAATTTGATGTTAAAGTCCACATCTGTGATCTCAAGCCTTTGAATGACGCTTGCACTGCCACCAAAACATTGCCATCTCCTGTAAAACTGGGGAAGGGGAAAGATTTTCTATCAAGACAGCAAAAGCTCCTGAAACAAGCTGGTGCTTTACCCTTTGGTTGCAGTCTCCATTTTAATACGAACATGTTGAAGAGTGTCTCTTTGACTAGCGTGAAGTGGGAGGCGACAGGCTATCCTTGGCTTGAGGCTTCTAGCATAAACCGATCATGGTGTCCCTGTATGTTTCGTTTCCTACTCTTCATTGTCCAGTTAATGGCAACTCCAGATTTCAGGACAAATTCTTTTTTTTTTTTGTTTTTTTTTGTTTTTGTTTACTAACTGCTGTGCACTGGCAGCATCCCCTTTGTGATGACAGTGCTTTCCAATCTACTATTACACGGTATTTGAAATGTCTCACGATACCACTAAACCACAATTTCCCTACTTCACAGTCCTGTGTGCACTGAAATCAAAGAATTCGCCACTTTTCCACATATAGTGGGCATTTAGTGTATGCTTTTCAACTGTTTGGGTAAATGACATTCCATCAACAGGTGGCTTTGTGCAATCATTCTTGTACTACTTCTTGGAGCTTAGAATTGAGATTTGACTTTTAACTGAAGCTCAGGATTTAGTGAAGTGGGTGACAGAGGATTGCATGAGCCGGCGTCTCACATCATACCGTGTTTGGGCGAGCAGCTCATTGAAGTGCTCCTCAGTTTGCAGCACCGCTTCACCCCGTTCACAGATGTGACGCTGCGTTTCTCAGGTGGATCTTAATGTCTCATGACCATTGCATGCAAGATATGGAAGTATGCGATTTCAGCCCATTTGACTAATGAGGATTTTGAGTTGTACATGTTCGTATTCGTTCACCAACAGCTTCTCCATTCAGTCTAAAAATATTAAATCGTTACCCTAAGACTGTCCTACTCGGTAAAGTGAACTTTCCGATACTATAGTCCAAAGCAATCCTTAAGATGCAGGCAATGTGTGCTGGTCAATTTATAATCTCCCAAAAATCACGTTTTAAACTAAGCGAGTTTTTTTTTTTTGTGGTCAATTGATCATTAGAATACATTAACAAAATGCTAATTGTACACCGATGGATTGCTGTACTGCATCTGCTGTTCAGCAACTGGCTGCTGCACTTTAAGGGACTGTACTTTAGCTGATCGCAGTCAAGCTGCTTCTTGGAGAGAATGTATTCAGCTAGCATCCCGTTGATTTGGAAGGTTCCCATGATTCTCAAGGGCATTCGTCATCCCTTGGATCTCTATAGCTGTGCACTTTTTGTTTTATATTCTAAAGTTGAGATCCCTTCTTTATAAACCATTCCGAATTGGTCACTTTCTGCAAGAGTATTCTCTAGTTTTGTAAGTGACCCTCACTAAACCGCTCCCATATTTTGCTTGTATGAACTGTAAGTTTGACTACAAAATGAATGTCTTCTTTATAACCTAACATTCTGAGAGTTGTCGCTGGTAGTATTATTGCGTAGTTGAAAAGGAGACTTAGATCGGTTTTCATCCACAAGTTTTCCATTAATGTTTTAATGAAAATTCTACATACCAGACTGGATCCAAAAACCTTTTCAAGATTTTTTCCTTGATTTTGCTCAGTTGTGGATCTGAAAAAATAACCTTACTGATCAAATTACTGGAAATGAATTATACTTTCCCCCTCTTACCCTCAAGGCTTGTCACCATATCAGTTCCTCCCTTTCATCTCCGCATTTGCTTCCCTCGAAAGTGTATACTGTCGAAAGCTGGCTTTGTATAATGTATATGGTGCATCTGTTTCTTCTCCAAAGCCATTCCTCAAGGCTTGCTTGTCCTCCTTAGATTTTATTCTAAATTACTGTCCTTTTCTGTGTGATTCCAGCCTAGGTTGAGGAACAAGCTGCTGTCCTTGTCGAGGGTAGGTCTTGTACTGCAGGAAATAATTGACTTTGTGATGGGGTCACCAGATGCAGGCAAGTAGGATTCATTTGGGACTAGGCCGATTTCAAAGTCACATTTCTGTACGGGTCTAAGTGCCAAACTCCTGATGCTAATGCTTTCATCCTTCCAGAAGACCCTCACAGGTGGTAGATTAGCTTGGAAGTTATTCTTTGTTGGAAAACATCCATTTACATGACTGAGTTCTGTGGCATCAAATCTTTTCAAACCAGATGAGATCATTCGGATACAGCAGAGCTGTGCGCTGGCCGTGGAACCAGCCTGAGCAGGCCTGGAGTGTTTTGAGAACCACCGGGTATGATCAATGGGCCACTTGATACCTCCACACCTGGAGAGGTGAAGTCCTGGCAGCTCAGTTCTAAGAGTTCCCTATAATCCTGAGCACTGTAGTCTCATACACATGCCGCATCACAACACTTAATGTGTTCAAGTGTACACAAATCTATTAAAAGTAAGTTATTTGAAAAATGACTAGTTCTACTTACAGGCTATATTTAGGAAAACCTAAATGAAGAAACAATACTAATGTAGATGTGCCCAGAAAACATTCTCACAAGCCTTTATTGAAAGGAAAGTGAAGAAAATAGTGACCTTGCAAGTAAATAGTTAGCATCATCTAAAGGAGTGCATTCCTCCAGTATCCCATCATGCTGTACCAGTGACTGTTATTTTTCTTTCCTGCTACTGTTGTAAGGATTCTGGATCACTGAGCTTGGTCATTGCAGATTAATTTTCTGTAAAGCTTTTTATTGAACAAGTGTCAGCTTGCATATACATTTGCATAAACACATTATAATACAGGTTTCTCATCAAGATTCACAATTTACTGCCTATACACATTTAGGACCAGTTGTAACACCTTTGAGTTCTACCTGTATGACCTAAACCACCCACCATTCCTTCTATCTATTGGATGCCATCCCAATCCCCCTAAAAACTTCCCAGTGGTGCCATACCTTCTCCCATTTTTTTTGGGGCAGCCCCGGCTCTCATAAATTCTTTTCTGCCTGCAGCCCTAGTCCATATCTTTCTTCCATTGGGACACTGTCGGCGGTTCACTCGCGCCCGCCACATTTCTCTTAGCCACTATAGCAGCCACATCCTATGATACTTCGGCATGTCAATTCCCCAGAGATACATAATACGTGCCACCTGGCGTCTAGGGGGGCTTCCTGTTCAATCACTTCTGACATAATCCTGTTGCAGATTAATTTTGAGCAATAATAATTTAAAACCACTTTTTGTTGATTTTACACCCATTCCTAACGGTAAATATTTATTTTGCGCAAAATTATTTCACTTTGTTTTAGGGGTTTTCCTGTTGGGAAAAGCGGATAAAAAGGCACACTTATCTGTGCATCTCCTTTTTCTCGTTCACCTGAGAAGTGCAAGCACTGAACTTTTCAAGGATGATTCAAAATAACAAACATTTCTCAGTGGACAAAAGAGCTGCCTGGATTCCACTTGAAAGGTCAAGAGAATGGGGACAAAAAGACCCCCTCGCCCCATAACCTCTGCCGGTCCAGACATTGAGGACTCGCATAGAGGGCGGTCAAAAGTAGACACATCATGAAGTCTGTGTGTTTCTGTTCAATGTTGAAGTTTGGTGTTGATGCGATTCAAACAAGCTGAGCATCGAGGAACCTCTCTATTGAAGACATTTTGAAGATCAACGTCAAAGCAGGTGTTGCTATGTAACATCATACTGGATCTTTCCACTGATCATTTCTTCTCGCTGTTGTGGATGAACTGATTAGTTTAGTTGCTGTAAACGTCTGTTTCTGAATGCTCCAGAGCCTCTTTCCCCTCCAAGAAAGTCACTTCTTCTGGTGGTACACATCTTGGATTCCAACTCCTCTAGGACATTCAACAGTTCTGTGCACTAGACATCACGTTCTGCTATTGTAGTGGAATCATTACAGCCTACCACTTCAGTAAGTTCAGGGACTCTGTTAAGGCATACTCTCTCAGAAAATCAGAAGAGAGCTCTTGAACACTGAAGACTAGCCACCACTTCAAGGCATAATTTCAGGCTTTCCAGCCGCTTAAGATCTAAGCACTCAAAGGTAGTACACGTGCTCGTGCGTCTAGGACCACCTCCTTTTTAGCTAGTCTAATGCATCACGCTTGAAAATGCGTTCTCCAGATGTCGCCTCGCTTGAGCCCTGTAGATGACCTCAACACCAACCATGAAGTGCTTTCTATAAGTGCAGAAAGTGTGCACCTATGCTGGCTACTGCACAACTTCCCCACTGGTCATTTTTGAGCCATTAAATAACCAATGTGGAGAGAGAGAGGAAAGTGATTCCTTTAGTGCTTCCTTCCTAGCAATACATATTATAAGAGTGGGGACCCTGAGTCTCAAATCAGAATGCTTATATGTTAAAGCATGGTGAATCACTGTTCTGCACAGAACCAAAGTGTAGCCAAAGCAATGAGCTACTCTGGTATACAGGTGCTGGCACCCACGGGAGGCATGCTTAATTTTAGGGCCAGCTACTCGTGTGGCAGCATACCCTCCTGAGTTTGGCCCCCTGAATGAAAGGGAATCTTTTATGAATGATACCTTTTAGTTTAAACAGCCATACTACCTCTAGGTGTCTACTATCGGAAGGAGACCGTAGTTTAGATTCCTTACCTTAGAATTACCCAGAGGTGTCAGACTGGACGTGGCAAAAACATTTTTTAGCAGTACTCCTGCACGTTGGTAGGTGGAACCTGTCGACCTCCAGAGAGTGTGTCCCTTAGCCACTTCACTAAACTTTTTCAACTTTTGTCAAGATCTTTTTCTTCAACTATTGTTGCACATAGGGATGTCCCATCGACGGACTGGCTTCAAGCCTTGTGACTCGTGTCACAAGCTGATGTCCGTCACGGATCCGCACTTAGTGTGCCTCTGGTGCCTAGAGCTAGACCACGACCCGAAGTCATGCTCCGACTGTCGGGCCATGAACCCGAAGTCTTTGCAGGAGCGGTCTGGAAAGCTTCTGGAACCCCGGCAGTCGGCTCTGCGCTGCTCAAGGGGAATATTGCTGGACCGGTTGCGGAGCCATCACATCTTGTCATGGAAGTCTTCACACTCCTCTGATTAGTCAAAGCACAAGAAGTAGGCAAAGAAGCATCCCTGCTCTTTGCCTTCTCCCCGTCCGTCGGCCGACACAACACTGGAACCGGAGCGTTGTTGCTCTCTGGCTCTGCCTTCAGAGCCCGCTTCTTGGACGACTCTGCACTTCCATCCCTTTCCGGGAGCTGGAGCGTCCCCTGCCCAGCTTGGAACTTTCTACGAAGCGCAGCATAGCATCTTTGGCAGCCTGACTCTGCCGGTGCACCTTTGGGCGCTGAGAACTCAGTTGGGGGCCTGAAGGCAAGGATCCAGGCCTAGATCCTTGCCAGAGGGCCCCCAAGCATCCAGGCCTGGATCTGGATCGTTGCTGGTCGACCTCACAGTACCATCCCCGGTGCAGATTCCAGTGGATACCACCCCCCAACGCTAGTTGTGCCCCCAACCGGCGTCGGCCTCAGCCTCGACTTGGACACTGAGTTGGACCGGCGTCGACTGATACTTTTTTACCACTGTTCTTTCCTGGTGTCCCCTACCGCCCTGACTGGCAGCCAGAGAAGGGTGAGGAGGACTGGGAGGGGTTTGGTGACCCCATAGCAGACAAACTTGAGGAGCTGAACTGGATAGAGGAGTTTGGTGAGGCCAATGGTCTGGATACCTCCCCATGCTTTCTCCCCCTACCGTGGCTACGGAGGAGGGGGCCTACTGCGCTGTGGTGTTGCGTAGGGTGGCTGAGGCCTTGGGCTTCCTATGGTGGCAGTTGTGACTAACTTCCTGACTGAGGTGCTTCAGCCGGCAGCGGTCTCTTCGTTGCCCCTACTGCCTTTAAGTGAGGCTCTCACTGACATCCTTCTGGGCACTTGGTCCATGTCCTGTGGAAAGGATGATTGCCCGACGCCACCGCCTGTCCCCGGGCGACCCACTTTTCCTCTCCCAACATCCCACCCCTATAGCTTGGTCGTCCAAGCATCGGCATCCACATCAAAAGGCGCGTTCCCTATTGCTCCCCCAGAAAGGGAATCCAAGAAGCTGGACCATCTTGGGAAGACTAGATTTTCTTCTGCCAGGTTAGGGCTGCAGTCGTTGAACACCACATGTCTCTTGGGCTGTTCACCACACTCTTCGTGGGACACTGTTGCGCAAGTGCTGCCACAGTGCCCGGAGGAGGCCCGGGCCACGCTCACCTGTGCTGTTGCAAAGGGTCGAGACGCAGCAAAGTTCACCATCAGGTGTGGACTGGATAACGCCGACTACAGTAGCCCTGAGGCGCTACGCCTGGCTGAGGTGCACCAGCCTCCCTGGGGATGTTCAGTCTACTCTTTTGGACATGCCCTTTGATGCCTGTTTCGCGACAAGGCAGACAACGTGCTTGAGCATTTCAAGGACTCTAGGGCTGCAGCCAGATCCTTGGGCCTCGCTGCCACCTCTCGCCCCATGCAGTCTGCCTTTAGCGGCTACGGAAGGGGTGCCCCACCACGTTCCACCCAGAGCCAGAGGCCTGCACAATCTATCAGCCTTTGTATGTCCGAGGACATGGGACCCAATGTCATGGGACCCAATGTCATGGGTCTGGGGGCCAGCGGGCGGGCCAGCCCACCAATGCGCCCCCTGCAGCAGCCTCCAAACCTCCTTAGTCCGACTTTTCAGGACCACCACTTGCCAGTGGGCAGCAGGATCTGCCATCCCCTCCCCCACTGGTGCAACATCACGTTTGAAAGGTGGGTTTTGTCGATAGTCCGAAAGGGCTACTCCCTCTTCGGCACTACCCCTTGCTCCATGCCACCTACACTCCATTGCATGTTGGAGGATCACTTGGCCCTTCTCCGCCAGGTTGTTACAGCTCTCTTGGCAAAGGGAGCAATAGAACGCGTCTCTGTGCCAGAAGCAGGTCGTGGTTGCTACTCCCTGGTGTCCAAGAAGGACAAAAGCCTGCGTCCTATCTTAGACCTCACGGACGTCAACCGCTTCCTCCGGATGGAGAAGTTCAAGATGTTAACTTTGGCTCAGGTCTTTTCTACCCTTGACCCCGGAGACTGGATGGTAGCGTTGGACTTGCAGGACGCTTACTTGCACATCCCCGTCTTGCCTGCCCATCGGCGTTGCCTACGGTTCATGGAAGCCAAGGATCTTTTCAGTTCACTGTGCTCCCTTTTAGTCTTAACAAGCTCCCCTTGGGAGTTCACGAAGGTGATGGCAGTGGTCGCAGCTCATTTTATCAGGTCAGGGGTTCCAGTCTTCCCCTTTCTCGATGACTGGCTGTTGAAGGCGGGCTTGCTCCTGGCTGTCGTTTCTCACCTCCAGACTACGGCGGAGAACCTGCATTTGCTGGGGTTCACTACCAACATGCTGAAGTCACAACTGATTCTTTCTCAGAAGCTCCTCTTCATCAGAGCGGTTCTGGACACCGCACTGTTTTGGGTCTATCCTCCTGAGCGTAATGTGTATACTTGTAAAGCGCACTGTTGCCGGTCGGCGTCCTGGCGCTGTATACCGCTGGGGAACCCGTACTGGCTTTTCCTGTGGGATGGTCCCTGCTGGGAATCCCCAAGGTGGAGCCAGGCATCCCCGGTGTTGATGGGGCCGTTGTGGAGATTAGGCAAGCTAATGCCCAGAGTTGCCGAGTGGGACCCCTGGTTAGAGTAGGCACCGAGGCGAGAAATATCGAGTCCGCTGACCCTGGTCCACGACACTGCCACGTCGGGAATCTAACCCTGGTCCCGGGCCGACTTCTGCTTCCAGGTCTGCCGCCTCTAACCAGTGAGCCACACCACTCCACAGTGAGCAGTGCGTCAGGGTTAGTTGGCTGTGATACTGATGTTTCAGTCTCTATCCTGGGTTTCGGTGAAAATGACTGAGGCTGCTGAGCCTGATGGCCTCTTGCACCCTGCTGGTAGAACATGCCAGATGACATATGCAGGCTCTGCAGTGGGACCTGAAGTTCCAGTGGGCACAGCATCAGTTGAATCTTTCCAAAGTCGTCCAGATCTCGAAGGAGACTGCAAGTCAGTTGCAGTGGTGGCTCACAAACCAGGATTGGGTCAGGGGCAGATCCCTCCCCCTTCCCCAACCAGAGTTAACGGTGGTGACAGATGGGTCACTTCTTGGATGGTTCGGCCACATGGGAGAGGCAGAGATCAGAGGCCTCTGGTCTCCGGCAGAGTCCAGGCTCCACATCAACCTTCTGGAGCTCCGGGCGAATTGTCTTGTACTGAAGGCATTCCTTCCCTCTGTCAAAGGAAGAGTAGTGCAGGTGTTCACGGGCAAAACCACCGCCAAGTGGTACTTCAACAAACAGGGCAGAGTGGAGTCGTGGACCCCATGTCAAAAGGCCCTTCGCCTTTGGACATGGCTGGAACATCAGGGCATGTCCATGGTGGTTCAACACCTGGCAGGTTCCCTGAACGACAGGGCAGACAAACTCAGCCACCGGTGCATGATTGATCACAAATGGCGTCTGTCGCCTAGCGAGTTTCCAAGGTGGCACTCGCTAGGCGACACATCACGAGTGGAGCTGCGATCTGTTGTACGCCTTTCTGACTGTACCACTTCTACCCAGAGTGCTGAATATGAAGCGCAACCGGGCCTAAGTCATTCTTATGGCTCCGAACTGGGCACAAAGAGTCTGACACCCCGAGCTCTTGAGCATGGCAATCGGTCCTCCAATCAGACTGCCTCTTTGGGAGGATCTTCTGTCGCAGCAGCAGGGGACAGTTCTCCACCCGAACCTGTCCAGCCTCCACCTCCTTGCGTGGAGATGGCGCGGCGACAGTTGACAGCTTTCGACTTTCCTCCCGAAGTCTGTAACGTCATATTGGCAGCAAGGCGACCCTCCACCAGAACGGTATACGCTAGTAGATGGTGTGAGAAGTTGGCCTGATATGCAGTGCTCACTATTCTAGTGATCACTATGTATCAGTCCAAACAACCCTTATTGATGATTGGTTGTAAGTCAACCTTATAGACCAGCTATCCTAGTAGCATGGATACGAGCAGTCTAAGGCTAAGACTCTAGAGGGCGTGTTAAGCCAGCTGTTTTACCATCACATTACCCCTTGAACACCAAGTGAAAGGACACCACACAAGTTGTTATGAAAATAAACAGATATTTATTTATAACAAGACTACCCTGAACTCTTTATGAGTCAGGGAGCTAAGCACACAACAAAACTCTTACGAAAATACTTTAGGTCGCACAATTTACACAAATGCCCTAGGGGCACGAAAAACCATATACTCAGTAAGTGGAATGTGAACTTGCTAGCAGGTAAGTAATACTTTTCTAGACTTAGGAATCGCTAGGCCTACAATTCTAAACACTGGGATTAGATGCAGGAGGCCTGTGGACGTCGTGTGCAGAGTGGGAACTCTCACGCGTAAGGCGGGAAAAAGTCTATGGAGGCTAGCAGTTGCAAAGTTACTGTTCTCGGGCGAATCCCGACTAGGTGGGTCGAAAACAAGAGTGGATCCGAACACTTAGGGTGTTGGACTATGCTGGAGCACCGGAGTTCTCAGGTTACCTAGCCCAGGGGCTGCGGCTGCATAGGGTTGAAGTTGCGTCGGAAACCCTCGTTGAAGATCCAGGAGCCTGAAGAAAGAGTTGCTGGCAGGCGGCCAGTGAAGAAAGTTCGTGGTGATCCAAGCCTGGATCAGGGAAGGAGAAACCTGTAAGCAGAGGGGACCAAGTTCTGAATCACTAGCCAGTGATTTGAGTGGGCACCAGGATGGCACCGGACGAAGTCACCTCAGCCAGGTGAGTGGGCGCTGCTGGGCTCTGCAGTCTCTCGGACCAGGAGGCGTTGTCGGCGACCAGGATGGAGGTGCGAGCTGTCCCACGAAGGTTCTTGCTGTCGACGTCGCTGGACCCAGGATTGGGCAACAAGTCTTGGCAAATGCAAGGCCCACGCGGTGGACCTAAAATGGCGTCTTGAGTGGACCAGGAGGGTCCAGGATGCTCCTCTTTTGGAGGGGAGCAAGGGCTAGTCTGGAGCAACCAACCCAGCAGTGTTTGTCGTCGTGGAGCGTCGTGAGGGGGCCACTAGCCAACGGGCAAGCGACCTGGACAACGCGGTTGGCAGCAAAGAGCAGAAGGGCCCCACGCAGATCTCGTGGATGCAGGGGGGCTGAACTTCGGTGCTGGAGCTGCTCAGGGTCGGGGCTTCTCTTACCCCAAAGCACTCGGTCGAGGGTCACTCGGTGGTCGTGCTGGACAAGCGTCGTGCAGTTCTGAAGATGGCCGGTCCCTCGAGGTCTCGTCACACCCACGGATCACAGCTGGGCTGATGTAGGTTGAAGTCAGAGGTGCCAGGGAAGCCGGTTCTCGTCGTGCTGGAGCAGTCTTGATCTGAAGGAGAGACTGGCAACAAACCGCGATGCTTGGTTGGTGCCTGCTGCTGCAGGGTGACTACTCCTTAGTCACAAGGGAGAATCTTGGGAAGAAGTCTTGAGTTCCTTTTGTGGAAAGTAGTTTCAGGATTCAAAGATGATCTGATTTGGAAGGGGGCCAGTTCCTACCTTTATCCTGCAAAAAGGGGCTGGCACGCGCCTAAGTCCTGCCCTGTGGGTGGGACCAGGAGGGGGGTGGTTACACCCATCTCCTTTGGCGGGCTTTCCCCAGGCCAGGGGCTGGAGTGCCCCTGGAACTGGTTTCAGCCGGCCTATGCACAGTGAGCACCGGGGTGCCACTTGCAGTCACCTTCCTCTAAAGCCCTGCCTACCTAGGATACACAAAATCCTGTCTGGGATGGTGCTGGCACCGCCCCTGGCAGGAAACCCTTTGTCCTTGCCTCCTGGGCTGGGAGGACTCCCAGCAGCAGGAGGGCAGACTTGTGTCTCGGTGGCAGCATCCATTTTGTGGAGCTAAGGCTCTGTCTAACTTTAACCGGGGTTACAGGTTACATACATGTCGTGTCCCTCTAGAAGGGTGGAATGCTAACCCCGTCGCCAGAATTGGCGAGGGGTTAGTATTCCAATTCGTATGACACCTTACTCGACATGTTTTGATAAAGCGATACCAGAGTTGGCATATAACCGCGAGGATTATAATGCACTTAAGAGTATATGGTATGCGATATCATGGAAACAGCTAAGGGATGGATCCTGAAAGCCGCAGACAGGCTCAGCTCATGCCAGAGCACCATCTCACACGATTCCAAGCACTCTGCCTTCAGGATTGTCAAGGCCTGCCATAGGAGTGACTGATAGGAGATCTGTGTGTCCATTTAGGTTTAGATATAGGAATACTATATCTACAGCAGAGGGTGAGTACACCACTCTGCCCCAGCTGTCAAGCAGCCAGTTGTGTCTGATTTAGTTAGTCAGCCCAGGGGTGGCATAATACATGCTGCAGCCCCTGGGAGACTTCTGGGTGCACCTCAGCCCTGGGTACAGGGACTTGAGAGGGCCCAGTGCCAATTCTGTACCTGGGTACAATTTGGAGTAGAGAGAACAGCTAGGCTGTGGGTCTGATTAGCAGGCCCACAGCCAGGGAAAGTCGTAAACCAGTGAAGCAAAAAGCAAAAAATCTGGATGATTATAGGATTGCAGACCCTACTCTCCTACATATGGAACACATTTTTGGCACGGTGCACAGCAAAGGCTGTGCATCCCCTTTTCAACCCCTCTTTCAGAGGTCCTCCTCTTCGTTATTGCTTCGGCCCAGCAGGGCTCAACTCTGTGCACACTTAAAGGCTATCTTTCAGCCTTTCTTCGCCTTCCTGATCAGCCTTCTCTTTTCAAGTCCCCGATTGTTAAACGATTACTGAATGGCATTACTTATCTCTTTCCTTTTTTAATTCCCTGGTCAGACTTGAACCTTGTGCTCACTTATCTTGTGTGCTCCCTTTGAGCCACTGCATAATTGTCCTCTTCGTCTACTCACTTTGAAGGCTTGCAGGGTGAGTGAGCTTCAAGCGTTCTCTTCTAAACCTTCCTTTCTTGCTGTCCTTCCGGACAAAGTAGTTCTCCGTACTAGGCTCTTTTCTGCTCAAAGTGGTCTCTTCCTTTCACATAGGTCAGATCATCACATTGCCCACCTTCTTTCCACCTCTGCACCCTTTCAAAGAGGAGAGACTACACCGTCTGGCCCCAAAGCGTGCGGGGTCTTTCTACCTTGACCATATAAAAGACTTCAGGGTGGACGATCAACTCTTCGTCGTTTATGTGGGTCCTATGAAAGGTCGAGCATTGCACAAATGTACCATCTCTCGATGGGTTGTCCTATGTATCAAGATCTGTTACTCTTTGGCTAAAAAAGGAACCTCCAGTGGGACTGCGCGCTTACTCTACCAGAGCGACTGCAGCCACTACTGCTTTGGGATGCGGTGTTCCCTTAATTGACATCTGTCAGGCAGCCACGTGGGCATCCTTGCACACATTGACCAAGCTTTACTGCCTGGACAACCCAGTCTGGAGAGACTGCTTTTTAGGTCATTCTGTTCTCCAGGACTTCCTGGTGTGAACTTAGTTCACAAACCCTCCTCGGGGGCTGGCATTGCTGGGGTATCTATTCTAAGGTAAGGAATCTATAACGATCTTCTTTTTCAGATGAACACGTTTCTTATCTTCATTGACAATGTATCTGTAAGACATTAGTAGTTATAGATTCCTTATCGCCTATCCTCCTCCCTGTTCTACGAACTGACTTCTAGGGATAGGGACTCACTTACAGGGCCCTGGTTGTGTGCACCAGTGGTCCGTGTCGTGCATGGCTCTGCGCTTCTGGCTTGAAAAGCAGGGTCAGAACTGACCTCAGTGTGCAGGGGCGGCGTCCAAGTAGCTACCGTGCCGTCATCCCGGCGACCACGACGCCAACCACTAACGCGGAGTCGACTAACTGCACCTACCGAGGCGCAGGGGTACTGCTAAGAACACCTTTCTCTAGCTCCAGTCTGACGTCTGGCAGTAATTGTAAGGAATCTATTACTACTATCTCTTAAAGATGCATTGTTACCGAAGGTAAGTAACGTGTTAATTAGGAAGGGGAATAAGGAGGTGGGATCAGGTAAATTGACCTACTGGCAGAACATTCAACTGTGTTCGGGCTCCCTTGTGTAAAATTAAAATGGTAGGGCAATAAGTGCAATTTTTTTTATTTGCACTCTGGTTCCAAACTATGCTTGCTAATAAGGCTATCTAGCAGGTCTTCCTAAAATACGTGTACATTTTTCTAGACGTGGTTGTGGTTCTGGGGCAGTATCAAGTCAAGTCAAAACCACTTTATTAGATTAATAAAAATCATAAAAGTATGCTATACATATACAGGGCAATTAAAAATATTAAAAAGAAATGTATATAAAAGTTAAATACTGTACAAATTCATTTTAGGATCATTA
The DNA here is from genome assembly GCF_964261635.1 of Lissotriton helveticus. Lineage (NCBI taxonomy): Eukaryota > Metazoa > Chordata > Amphibia > Caudata > Salamandridae > Lissotriton > Lissotriton helveticus. Next base: position 12,445,493 of record NC_136071.1, read on the forward strand.
ACAATCATTTTGCTGATTTAAAGCAATTGGGTAGTCTGCTTTAACAATATTTTAGGAGGATTGAATTTCTTGTGCGGCTTTCAGTCTCGCCCTCCTAGTTCTGACAGACATGGCACAAAAGCTGGCGACACAAAACCTGATTACAGGGGATTCCAACAGTTGTCAGAACAATAAAGCCGGTCTACACTGATTAAAGTTCATATTCTTCAATAAAGGGAGAATAAACCTTTTCCTGGCATCATGGTACAGTGGACAAAAAATGTTAAAATGCAAGGTGTCTTGGGGGGGGGGGGGGGGGGGGAAATCATCACATTTACACGGAGCTGCAACTTCAGGTCTACTCCAGCCATGCAGATCCCAAAGTACCGTATGTATTTGGTTAAACCGGAATTTTGTCAGTAACCATATATGGAAAGAATTGGTCACTATAGACAGATAGGGAGACATCATTACAGGCAGGGTAACCAGAACATGGCCCCTAACCGATGGTTTACTTAATTCAACAGCTTCCTGCTCTGCCTCCCTTAGCATAGTAAAATTAGTTTTTACCCACGCCAAGTCCGATTTACATAGAGATTCTGGATTGTAGAAAATTTCCGGTCGCCCCAGGTATACGGTTAACTTTTTTATATAAGACAGCCACTGTATTTCCTTCATGTTGTCTAGGTTGATACAATCCTTTAAAATCTTGTGGTTTAAGGAAAGATTCGGGTTCAACCAGATTCTGATCCATAACAGAATGGGAGCTATATTGATTATATCTGCTATATAACCAATACCCAATTCTAAATGGACGGAATAAGTAGCTGTGGATTGCGGGAGGCCTAGGAGGGACCGTAGAAATGTATTTTCTTCTATGTGTATGTGGTCTGGTTTAGTAAATCCCCATATTGCTGCCCCATACCTTGCAACAGACAGGGTCTTAGCCCTGTAAATTGCCAGGATCGCCTCATAAGGTTTCCCCCCCAACCTTTTCGCAAAGCCGAGCACTGCCGCCGAAGAACTTCTCACAGCATTTGCCTTTATTGAGAGCTGTGGGGACCACGTACCCCTGTCATCAAAAACTACTCCCAAATAGGTAAATACCTTTACTCTGGTGATTTCTTCATTGCCGCAGAGAAAGGTCTTGACTTTATTTTTAGAGACACCCAAAGACATAACATGTGTCTTGCCATTATTTACTACTAGATCCAGGCTATTCATAAAATCCCTGAATGAGTCCAGCAGTCTTTGAAGGCCCAGCGGGGTCCTTGCTAATAAGACTGCGTCGTCCGCATATAGGAGCACCGAAATCGGGGTGCCTCCCATACGAGGGACGTCTGGTGTTGCTGTTAACAAGTTTACCTCCAATGAATTTACATATAGCGTAAACAACATAGGAGCTAAGATACATCCCTGTCGTACCCCTCTGCCAGATTTAAAACTTGATGTACATTTCCCCTCGTTAGTCATCCTGATCGAAGCATTTAAGTCCCTATGCAGCTCGGCCAAAAAATACACTAAGGACTGGTCAAGACCCATCTCCAGGAGCATGGTCCACAGCCTTGACCTATTTACAGCAGTCAGAGGTGTTAAAGACATTGGTCAGAATATTTGCCCAATAGAAAGGGTTTGCCTTGTACATATCAGAGGGTACCCCATCTGGGCCTGGTGCCTTTCTCCCTGCTGTGCCCTCAATTGCTTTAATGACTTCCGCTATATGAAACCTTGTTGGCGTAACTAGGGGTTCCGAGGCTGGGGCAACTAATGTTTCCAGTTCCAGGTGACTTCCATATATTTTTTCGAAATGGTTCAACCAATCCTCCTCAGCTATATTTGCTTCCAGAACATTATTCTGGGAGCAAGAAAACAGGGGAGTATTGATAATGGACCAAAACTTTGCACTATCTTTTAAGGTTGCTTTGTCCATAAGCGCAGCCCATGCATCCTGTTTAATTTCATTTTTCCTTTCTTGTACAGTTTTTGAGTACTCTCTACTGAGCTGGGCTACCCGGAATTTATCCCTGGGTCGCTCCTGAAGAGCTTTTTTAAGGCGGTTATGGGATTTAGTGCAATTATGATCGAACCAGCCCATTGGCGCTTTATTTTTTGCTGGTCGATTGTTAATAGTAAGTTCTTTCGCCACCTGGGAGCAAACAACTGCATATGAAGTAATTACTTCCTCCCCGCTAGAGAGGACATCCCCACAGATGTTTAGGTCATGTGCAGCCTTACTAGTGATGGTATTGAAAAACTCCTCCGGCACAACTTTACTCCAGTTTAGCCTCCTCCCCTGATCTTTAGCCTTAACTTCCACTACTGCCTGTGGCAGAACTGTTTTGTTTAAAAAGGAAAAACCATCTACCAGCTCAATCATCACTGGATTGTGGTCACTAAAAGACGAAGGTATAGCATTATAAGCGATGACATGTTTTAAAAGTCCTGGAGACAGAAAAATATAATCCATTATTGTTTCACAATCCCTGCCTTTATACGTGTGCTTTTGTCAAAAAACCCTGCTTCAAACAAGTCGTTTAGACAGGAGTTTCTCCAAGGCTTCCCCCTTGTGGGTGTGCTCAATGCTGCGGCGATGTGAAATCAGGACCATCATGAACAATTAAAAGACAATTCTCGCTACATAAATGCACATTAAAATCGCCCAACAAAATATATTGGCAAAAAGTGGTTTGCTTTACATTATAGGTATTTAAAAAATCTGTCAACCAGGCCAAATGTTCATTGGGGGAATCACCTTGCTGGGAATTAGAACAATTCACAAGAATCAGTTTAGTATTGTCTGTTAGTCTTAGTTCTAAGACCAGAAAATTGTGAGAAGCACAATCTATCCTTTTCACCTTCCCCCTTATGTTCACAGAAACTAATAACACAAGGCCCCCTCTATCCCTTCCTGCTAACGATCTCAGTGCAGGGACAAAATACGAGGTGAAACCATCCATCCAAAAGTCAGTCCCTATCCCAAGTCTCTTGGAGAGCCACTATATCATATAATATAACCAAATTTAACCAATTACTGTCCTCTCTTCGATCGCAGGCCAGCGACGTTCCAACTTAAAATCTTAACCGTTTCCCCCTCACCGCTATATTTTGTTACGGTGTTACAGTGAGCGATGACAGGGGTCGGTGTGGTGTGATCAGATGCCGAGAGTACCAGGTCTGGGGGGGGGTCACTTCACCAGGACCCTCACAGACCTCCTGTCAATCGCACAGTTCTAAACCGGAGAGAGCATCCAATCTTTTTTGTGTAACAATATTTCGGGCATAATTAAAATGATTTTCTCCTCCTGATCCCTGCCGGGAACCTGGTGTATGGACCATAGCAGGTGTATAAGGTGGTCTACTCATGCTATGTTGAGACGCTCTAGCTAGGTGATTATAAAAGAATCCAAGTGGTCGCTCGCCGATGCTATTTGCGTCGTGCGTCATGGAGGCTGCCCTTAACAGAACCACGTGTTGTGGGTGTCTGAAATTTACAACTATGCAGTACCATGTGCAGGTCTTCCTAGTAGGCCCAATCCAGTTTGCCCTTCTGGTAGTTATAATATCTGGGGCAAATTTAATGGGGAAACCGCACCTCCTGTTTAGCCATGACAGTTTTATTTTTAAGGGAGTCATGCGACTCCTCGAGTGTCTGGGCAACGTTAGTATCCTGAGGTGGTACATTGGTTAATACAACTACATAGGGGCTACATTCAGGAGGAAGATTTATATATTTACTTCTCCTCACTGACGTGTTACTAGCTATTACTTCAGACCCCCTAGTTGGACGTGTGACTACGCTTGTTGCTGTGGGACAAGCCTCCCTAGCTGGGTCAGGACTTAACGTGGGTAGGGTGGGTTGATGCTGAATCTCAGGTATAATTTCCTGCTCTTTCCCACCCAGATCTTTTCCCACCGACTTGGAACGATCAGCTACCGTTACCTGTTTAGCTATCATCTCTCCTAGCCTCTTTAATTCGGCAGTTACACTGTCCAGTTTACACACTAGGGGTTGAACATACTGAAGTAATTTTGCCTCAACCATGGCTTCCAGGGAACCAAGTAATTGGGCAAATTGGTCTGGGCATAATTTGTTATTAGACATAGTACTCTCTTCCTGTACTGTACTAGACTCATCAGTGTTTATCTTTATTGGTAAATGGGTAACTACCCTTTTCTTTGGATGCTTACCCCCCCCTTTGCTTAGTTGTTTCCTACAATTTCTGACTGGTCTGGTGGGAGGCAGTACTTCTTCATTATCATCACTGCCTGTGTCTACCTCTACATAGGGAGGCTCAGTGTGAATCTGGGCGACCACCATGGTAGCCGCTGTTTGATCCACAATTGGGGAGCAACCACAGAGGGAATCTCTGGATGGATTGGAGAATCTTCAGCAGAGTTTTGTGGGCCACCCCTACCTAACGAGGCTCTCCTATCGCTATTTATTTTGTTCACCATCTTCACCAGATAATTGTCAATGGGGCCTACCCCCGATATAAATTTCTCCTTCGAGGCACTTGGCATGATGTATCCTGTTGACAAAAAATATTTAAGGCAGAAATATATCCGCAGTTTAACAGAATGGTTACAGAAACAAAATATCGAAAAGACCAGTGTCTGGGTACGAATACCTTAGGTCACCAGTAGTCCCGAATCAAATCGGCCAGAGTTTATGGCCCTGCCCTGCCTCTTCCTGTCTATGACTGTCATAGACTGTCCCGCCCTTGTCCCGCCCTTGTCCAGGCGCGTGCCCGCGGGCCGAGAAACTGGCGCTGTCTTTATGCGCCTCCTGGCGCTGCAGAGGGCGTCACTGGTGGTGGGTGGGACCCGGCGGAGCCAAGCCCGGCCGGGGAGTAGGCGGAGCAAGGCCCGGCCCTTAGCTGCTGGTGCTGCGGCGCTGCTGGCGGAGCAAAGCCCGGCCACGGAGAAAGCTGAATCCGTAGGTATGTCTCCCCCTGGGGCAGTGAAACAGTAATAAGTTGAACGATTACTAACAATAAAAAAAAAATAAACTAACTATTTATTGTCCTCAGTTACAATACAGGTAGAGAAGATATAAAATGTTGTTTTTCATCATAAGAGCCATACACACACACGTAGTGCGATAACAGCACATGAGAAAAGACATATTAATGTGAACCCATATAATGCAAACATGGTTACACCTATACGGACAGTCAGTTGCGCAGTCATTTAAACGGATCATTTCTCCATGTTGTATTGTGTAGCTATTACCTTAATACCTGTGTAAATAAATTGACAGTATCATACTTTTTATTAACTCTCCACCCCCTCCCCCCACCCGTGCTGACGAGCCACGCCACACCACATTTCTAGTTTAGGTAACAGTTGCCTAGTGTCACATATCAGGCGCAATTCGAGGCAAAATAACAGAAGTTCACTTATACATATGTTAACCTACAACAATGGAGTACCTGAGTTTGACGCCTACAAGGTCAGACTATCGAATGCCTTGAAAGTTTCCTACAGTTGGTCCCAACTCATAGCAATCTGTTCCTGCCTTGGGCCTCTCCCCCCCTCCCCCCCCCCCGCGGATTGCCACACTCTATGCCAGACACTACCTCTCCATTTCGTCTTTCCAGCTAAGTATTGTAGGGGACCTTGGGGATTTCCGCCTTAGTGATACCAGGTTTAGCAAGGAGTAAAGCTAAGTTTGCAACCATGGCTAACAATCCCCTTACTGATATCTGTTGTGTAACTCTGCTGCCTTGGGGTTTTCTCATTTTTGTGTCCCTGTCATTAAATGGCGTTCCCTATACAAAAGTACAACCAACAACACAATATTGGGAGACAGTCCTGAGTCCTGGCTACAATCACCCGGGTCTTTGGCTTACCTCCGGCCTCCCCCCCCCTCTCACCCCACCCCAAGGAGCCCACTGACCTCAACCACGCAGCACAGGCCTGGCCGACCCTTGGGATTACACTGGCTAAATGAAATATCGCGGAGCGCTAACTGCCCCCTTGCATCAACATTGGTGTCATGACCTAGACAAGGCAATGGTGGCAGAAAAGGCAGTATTCATTCAGAGGTTGTCCCCAAAAGTGGGTGCGGGTATGGGGCAAGTAGAACTCATTCCGCGGCAATATTTGTGCCCCCCACCTCCAGAATCCGACCCAGATCTAAGCGACTAACTCACACGAACTATCACAGAGCCACATGAACAGCCTGGGATCAGGGATTGCCAAACTTGTGTCTGGGAAGTTGGAGGGTAAAGCACATCTGTACCCTGTACCACCCGATAAGCTACCTTGTAACATGTAGATTACGAGATATGCAAATGTCATATTTTATCAGCATTGTTGTGAGCATACATCAATTTAAAAAAAAAGTATTACCAACAAGAAAAAAATCCGATAAGTACCCATACGAATGCTTGTACGTGTTCATGCATACGTTGCTATGTTTTAATGGTTTATGCAAAACTTGAAACCCATCCCCATCATGTGTGCATGATTGGCCATCTTTGATTAGTTTTTGGAATACATTTGCAAAAGACATTTGCAAAGAGAATCAGCAAAGGCAAAAATGTTGCTAACTGTTCTGTGGGCTTTGTCAATGCATGCATCATTAAAGTGTGACTATGTATTACACTGAAACGGCATGACCACCTGCAAATATGCTTCTTAAATGAGTTTGGTTTTTAGGTTGGTCTTTTGTAGAGAAGTTTTCTTTTTTGCATACTTTTATGGTTCAGTGTTCTGGGATGACCCCTGTGTGCTGGACTATTTAGTGCTTATAGCTATTAAAGAAAACTCTCCTGGATGCTAATTTGCAACTTGACTTACTAGTGTTATCCGTGTACATTGTACTTGCATCGGGGAGCCTGGGGAAGATTTAAGCCTCACTGGTACCCAGAAATATCATAAAGCGAGAGGAAGTAGCCTAAATGCCTGTGATATGAATTTCTGTGGCAGACTATAAAGAAACGCAGAAGAGTTGCACAAGGGCAACATCATGAAGAAACATTCATTGTGTCAGTCTGGGTTTATGTAAAGCAAACAACTCTGACTTGAAACAGTCACCAACCGGGACCCTTAACTGTGGAACTCTGCACCAGGGTAGGCTCCACCTGAGATTAGGGTGGGTACAGCTATTTATTTATCACAGTAAATATGATCTCGATCACAGAAGCCACCAAACTTAAATATCTTACTGAAAGCAGTGTTGCCTCTAGATCAGACAGATGCTTTTTTATAACAGGCAATGGACATGCTAACAATTTAGCATCAAGGAAGCTGGAGAGATCTAGTGTCATTAGAAAGTCTGTACGATCTGTCCCTCCCCTCCCCTCCTAGAAGAAAAAACAATCACCTTCCAGAAGTTCTCTTAATGTTGTGTATTGAGATGACGCCCAACAAAGTCTCCCATCAGGTCAAGAAAGTATATGGTTGTCAGAGTGAGCATATCTTTGAGTCTCTTTACTGAGATTAATGTAAGTAGTACTTCAGGGCTTGAGGCTTGAAGCCCATGCTAATGTGGGATATTAAGAGTAACTGGCTCAACATCGTCTTGAAATCTTCCTAGTTAATGTAAATACTTCGTAGCATTTTTTCCACAGTTGTTGGGTTCCAGAGACAAAGGTGTCACTTTGCAATAGAAGATAGGGTCATCTTCCATTGAGGATCTAGGGAATGGTTTGTTACCTCCAGCAATTCCACATCCTCTAAGCAGAAACTCAGAATTAAGAAGACCGTGTCATCTGGGAATATCTGCAGTTCATTTACAGGCATGTAAACTTTGTTGTGTGCTAGAAAAAAATGCTTTCTTTGACAGCAAGATAGTCCCATAAATCCTCTTTGAAGTCAGAGAAAGAAAAGTAAACTCCAAGCTCCCTTGGAAAACCAAGCCTGGCATTTGACCTCTATCTTTGAATGCACAGCAAATGTGACCAGATCAGAAGACAATGTAAAGGCCTGTTTACAGAAAGGGAGTGTAGGAAATCGGGTTTCTGTTGCAGCAACCCCCCCCCCTCACATTATCTTTGCAGGCTGCATGTTTTGGTGCAGAACGTGAAGTCGACATGGCACACTGTGTGCCATGCCTACAACCCACTGTCCTGGCAGGGGTCAGTCACCCCTCTAGTTGGGCGCACTATACCAGTTGTGAGGGCACAGGTGCATGAGCCCTGTACCCCTACAGTGTCTAGACCAATTCTTAGACATTGTAAGTGCAGTAATGCCATTAAGAGTATAGGGTGCTGGGAGTTTGTCATTACGAACTCCACAGCACCATGATGGCTGTGCTGAAAACTGGGTAGTTTGGTATCAAACTTCTCAGCAGATAAACCGACACTTATGCCAGTGTAGGATTTAATGAAAAATGCACTCAGAGGGCATCTTAGAGAAGACCCCTGAAAAACGACCATCCTATGGTGGATTCCCTGAGTGGTACACACACCAGCTTGCCACCACGAGACCTGTTTCTGGACCCCTAAGGTGGGAGCCTTCACTCCCTGAGCCCAGAAACAGAGCCTTTCCTGGGTGGAGGTGTTCACACCTTCCCCAGGCCAGGAAGAGCCATCCGTGGCAGGGGAGCTTCGAATGCCTGGCAGCCTTTGTAATGCGACTCCCAGCCTCTGCTGTCAGGAGCAGGCCCCCTTCTTGTCTCCCCTCCTTTTTGGCGGGAAGACAGGCTGGAAAATTAGCCAGCCCGGAAGGTGTGCCCACCTCTGCCAAATCCACCACTCAGGTGGGGGAGGCGAGGTGAAGCCCACTCATTAGTGCCCGTCACCTTACAGATGGCAGGGACTCCCTAATCAGGATTAGGGATTGTGCTCACTCCCCCATGTGGGGTGAGCACACCAAGGGTGTAGTCACACAAAGGTCAGTAGTCCATTGGCTCCTGACCTAGAGACCCCTAAAACGCCCCCTAAATACAGTATTTAGGGGGCAGCCCTGAACCAAGGAAGGAGATCTCCACAACCTATTATACGTATATGGCGCAACAGCTACCCGGAGGTTTCCCGGGCCTACGGCCCCGCGCTAGAAAGAAGGGAAAACTCTAGTGGTTGAATGACCACGTTTTTTGGCATTTACGCAATTTCTGTGGTGTAATTGAAGAGGGAATGAATTCAATAGAGAGGGATCTAAATAAGCAAAGGACCGTCCTCCCATACGTGCTTTTTTGAACCTGAGGACTTGAAATTTTAACTGATTAGTGGATCGCAGGAAACGCGAAGGGAGGTACGGGTGTACCAAGGCGGTAAGTGTGGTGCTGTACCAACTTAGATCTTATGCATGTAGCAGAGGGCTTTAAATTTGGGGCGATTTTTCCATCCTGAGCCAGTGAAGGTCGCGGAGTGGACCTGAGATAAAGGCCATTCTAAGTAGCTGACATAAAATTCTGGCCACAGAATTCTGGACCACTGTCAGCTTCCGAATCACCGCCTTATTTGTGCCCAGGTACAAGACGTTGCCGTAGTCCAGTCTGGACACGATCGTAGCCTGGATCAGTTTTTTGCCTGGAAGGTGGAAGCATCCAGAGCATTTTTTGGAGCCATTTTAAAATTGTGAAACAGGTTGAAGCGACCTTAACCACTTGCTGTCTCATAGACAGTTTCTCATCTATGATTATACTGAGTTTGCGGACAAAATGTGACTATTTGGGGAGATCACCCATCTGAGGTGGCCAATGCTGGGGACCCCAGAGAGCTTTATTTCCACTGAGGATAAGGAGTTCCGTTTTCCCTCCATTTAATTTCAACCTATTTGTATGCATCCAGCCAGCTATCTTTTGCATCCCTACCTGTAGAGAGGACAGTTTGGAGGTCTCCTTGGAAGACAGGAAAAAAATAAGCTGGGTGTCCTCAGCATATGAATATATAGTCAGCCAGCCTCCTCAGCTATAGTAGCCAGGGGGCTAACATAGATGTTAAAAAGTAATGGGCTGAGTATAGAGCCCTGAGGCACTCCATACTGGGAAGCATGGGCCTTAGAACTTGCCATAGTGGAAAAGACCTGGAAGGTCATGCTGGACAAAAAGCTTGACAGCCACTTGAGTGCTGATCCGACAAAGCACCCTAGATTGTAAGACTCTTAGTCGTATGGGACACAGTTTCGAAAGCAGCACTCCAGTAATGAGTGTTACAGTATCTCCCTCATCAACACGTTGGCGAATAGTTGCAGTGACACCCAAGAGCGTGGATTCCGTAGAGAAGCCCGCTCTAAATCCTGTTTGAGATGAGTGTAGGATGTTTTGGGAGTTAACAAACTGCGTCAACTGGAGGTTGATATGTTTTCCAAGAATTTGGAAAAAGATGGAAGTAAGGAGATCGGGCGAAAGTTACATAACTTCTGGAACACAGTTTACTTTTTTTTTAAATAAGGGGAGGACCATGGCATGTTTCCAAGCCGCTGGTAATATTGCTTCGTGTAGCGAGGCATTGAGGAGTTCCATAATGGTATTAAGAATTGGTAAGTCCAATTTTTGCAGAATGGTGATCAGGAGGGGATCTTTAGGAGAGCCAGATTTGATACTAGTTAAAATACGACAAAAGGAAGGGGTGTCAAGGGGTAACCAGTTATCGAGCGAGTTGCCTGGTCTATCATTTGTGTCCTGAGACAGGGTCATGGTGGTACAATCTGAAGATGAGGCGAAAGTCTCTGGTAGCAACGCCACATTAGTTGTCATATTATTGAATTCCGCATACATTTTGTCTATTTTGTCAAAGAATTCCGCCAGATCTTCGCTTTGCGCTTTATTTTACCCCGGTGATTCTGGTTGGCAAGTTGTGCCTGGCAGTTCTTTCACCACTTTAAACAGTACTTTAGGGCTGTTGTGTGACTTTAAAATGGTGGTGTTAGCGTGCTCAGCCCGAGCGGCCTTACACAGGGCATGATGGCCTTTTATAGCTAGTTTATAGGTACGTCTTGCTGCCGGCGCATAGTCCTTCCTCCAGCGTCTCTCCAAGGCTTTTCAAGCCTAAGAAGAACAAGCATTTACAATGCAATAGGTCTCGCAATATTAAAGTTTGAGCTATTGGCATTGTAAATGACAATTCCTTTTATTCATTTGCATCGGTGCGTAAACAAGCACTTTGTACTTATAGTCCATGCTTACGAGAAGCAAGGCTGGCAGTCTTTTACTGCCAGCCTTGCTCATCATAAGCAAGGACTATATGTTCAAAGTGCGTGTTTATGTACCGATTGCAGGTTTTAAAAACAAATCAATAAAAGACATTGTTATTTACAATGTGTTAGGGGGGGAGGTCTCTGGGGGACAGAGGTAAGTACTCCTAACCGCCCCGGGACCCCTCTCCTCCAGGAACGTCACCGAACACTAGTCAGACCTCCCTGAGGGGAGAGTTACGCACTTATGGTCATGTACACAGACACCAGCACACTACAAAGGGACACCACACCAATAGGTTGCAGACAAACAAGTTCTTTATAAATGACTTTGCCTCAGGTCAGGGAGTATGTACACTTCGGTTAGGGTTCAGCTTTCTTTCTTGACTGGTCGGGCCTCATGGGGGGAATACGTAGGAGACTTCGGGGGAATTCTCAAAGTACACAGTCTCTCCGTGATAGTCTCTAGTCCGGTCTACTCGGAAGGCTGTGGGGGTTATGACCCCTTGTCTGGGGGATGGGTGTCACGTTTTCCGGGCACGGCTCTCGAGCCACTGGATAAGGAGGGCGGCAATGTAGAGGTATCAGGCGTACGACTCACAATCCTCGAGTCGCGTGATACTGAGGGGATTTAGAGCAGCAGGTTGGTGTACAGCTCGTACCAGCCACCGCGATTCATCCGCTTGACGTTGTCTGCACCCTGGGCCGCGGGTACGACTCGTACTTCTGGACTCTGTAGGTCGGGTCCTCTCTCCTGGGGGTGACCGGCCAGTACTGCTCTGACTCTGGAGCGCGAGGGGTCACAGGATCCGGTCTCCGTGATGGGGCACACCCTTAAGCGCCCCTGTCTACTGGCGCTCCTTAGGACGTGGCGTACTCCGGCAGAGGCAAGGCGTACCCTGAAGCGCGCAGGTCCACAAGCGCTTCCAGGTACGAGACGTACTCCGGCAGAGGCAAGGCGTACCTGGAGCGCGCAGGTCCACAAGCGCTTCCAGGTACGAGACGTACTCCGGCAGAGGCACGGCGTACCCTGGAGCGCGCAGGTCCACAAGCGCTTCCAGGTACGAGACGTACTCCGGCAGGGGCAAGGCGTACCCTGGAGTGCGCAGGTCCACAAGCGCTTCCAGGTACGAGACTTACTTCGGCAGAGGCAAGGGTGGCCCGAGCCGCGACTGAGTCAGCAGGGCTCGAGTCGGGGGCACGAAGCGTCCTCACGGGGTCAGGGGAGCCGCGATCCAGTCAGCTGGGCTCTGGGGGTCTGTGGATGGGGATGCGACCTTCTTCTGCTCGGACGGGCTGCGAACACTTCAGCAGGACCCTCTGGTTCCAAGATACAACTGACCCTGTTATATCTTTCTTCTCCCCTTTCAAGTTTCAGCTCTCCTAGATGGCTCCTCTGGTCTGAGGCTGATTGTCGGTGCCTCCGGCCATCTGGCACTCGTCGCCTTTGAAGTCCGGAGGTGTGCCTCTCCGCCGCCCGGCAGGGAGCGGAGCCGTTTCGGGCAGGAGGTGTAACCGAAATTCCTCCGCCCCCTTTCACTGGAAAGAGTATCGCGACCCACAGCTGGGCAGGGGTCGATGGGGGGGTTCAGGTTTCTCTGGAGTGGGGACCCTGTGGGGGGAGGCACTGGTGGACCCCGGTTTCTATCGTTGGGCCTGGGCACTAGGCTTCCTGCTACTGGGGGGGGGGGGGGGGGGGTTGGGGGTGCCCTGCTGAGGTGGCCACTAGTCTTCTGGGATCTGGGGGGGTTGTAGGGAGGACAGATGACGGGGTTGCCCGGGTGGTGGCCTCGCACAGGTGGCGGTTTGGGGTTCTGGGCGGAAGAAGGCCCACGCCAAGGAGGACGGGTCTAACACAATGCAAATAGCTGAAACTTTAATAATGCGAGACCTATTGCATTGTAAATGCTTGTTTGTACTATTATTGTGAAAGGTACCCTACCTAGGACTGTTTTGCATATATCAGTGACATATTGCACTTTATAAAGAATTACTTAGGCAGAGTGTTTTCTTTGTTTCTTTATCCTACATCCAAGACAACAGGCTCCTTGCCTCCAGTCAATCCGGATTGCATCAGGACCAAAGCACTAAGACTGCAATTCTGTATGTCATGGTTGACGCGCTCTGCATCCTCGACATGGGAAATTCCGCAAGTTATAGTCAAAAGAAAAGTATGCTGTTCCTAAAGGGTTAAGTGGAGAGAGAGAAATACAAGGAATGCCTGCCGGGAGGACAGTTATACCAGACACCTTAAACCAATAATGTGGGTCCGGGAGGGAAATTCCTTCCTTCGGAGCTAGGGCCTTCACTCACTCACCCAGCCAGCTAGGTGTCATGCTTCATCATTGGGCCTGCTCCTCGTTGGGTTGGCGCTGCAGTACCCAATGGGCACCCAATGAGTGGCTCTTTGGCAGAGATATTTTGTTCCTTGCCAATCTGTGTAGTGTGAGTGAGGGGCCTAGAAGGTGTAGGTGTGTGTTAAACTTGAATGTTAAAACAGGTTAGGCCAACCAATAAAATGTATCAGGCTCTGGTTCCTACCTGATTAAAAGAAAAAAGGAAGGCGGCTTTGTCTGGCTCAATGGATCAGAATAAAGTGACTCTATTCCAACATGTTTCTTGCCTTGACTGCCCTACTGGGTCTATGGCAATTCATCAGGACCATAAATTGTGATGTGAAAAACTACCTACACACCGTGGTAATGGTGGATAAACTACCTACAACGTTATGGTATTGCTGTTGGTTAAACACCCATGTAGGTTTATAAAGCCTCGCCTAACCAGTTTCCGGCGGGCTGCAACGTCAGCAGATTCAGTGACCTATAAATGATGTTGAAGTGCTTGTGATCTACCCATCCCCTTCGGGACAGGGTAATGTTCGCGAAGTTCACTTAGATCCTCCCAGAGCAGCCCTTCATGCGTACCCCAGCTTAGTAGCAGGACACAAGAAATTCAAAATCCGCACCATTCTACACTTCCCTCTTTCTGTGGCTTCTCACAGAAGCAAGATGTCAATTTAAAACTACCTGCATCACTAAAGTTCAGCATTCCACTTTAGCCTGGTACCTCTTCAAGAACTGAAAATCCCAGGCACTGACCAAGACTCACAAAACTCTAAATTCCACCTCGAAAACACGAACCAATCCTTCTCTGGCAGCGCCACCAGATTATGGGGCTCTCTCATCCACCTGACCACACCCTATCACAAGAAGTAGATGTAAACAGTCTTGAAACATATGAACTGTTGAGAGCAAAATGAAAGGAGGTATAGAACGAGCGAAGGCTACTCCTCTGCAGATGACGGGCACCAACCGGAAATAAGTTATTCTTCACAAACTCTACCCTACTGTCCGCACTTTCAAAAGGCGAACCTTGGCTTCGTCATGAGAAGAACAGATGGAAGCAGCTGAGCCCTGAGCAACGTCCCTATAGCCCAGGTCCCTGCAAAGCGCGTAAAGGGATCACTTATGTTGTAGATAAAGGAGCATGGCATTCAAGTTTTTAAAGAAACCTTTAATCTCAGCATTCATGACATGCGGGAGACTCTGAAACTGAGTCAAAATTACAGTCTCCATTCTGATATTATTACGGTTTCTAAATGGTTATGCATTAAAATCTGCTGTGCAATTTTGCACCAAAACCACAGAAGAATGATAAGAACAGGCACGAATTTAATGCAGAGCTCGGTATAAATCTATTGAGTAATTTTTGCTAACTGGCATCTGGAAATATTTTTATGCACCAGAAAATGCCATACACTTCCATCACCCGCCATTCTGACCTGGCCTGAGCATGCTGCTCTAAATCTGACAAAAAGCTATTGAGGCATTTTGAGCAAAATTTCCTGTAGACTGGTGAAACTTGGACATATTAGCGATCGATTAACGCTTTGCCTGTATAATGCCATTTGAAAATAAAGTACAGCGGATCAAACCCTCATCTGTATTATTGCGTGCATTCACACATAAAATGCAGGCACCGAACACGTTCACTTATGTACCTCTTCTGCAGGACGAGCTCCGAACTCAAGTTTGGACCTCTTAAAAGGCAGATGAGCGGGTTTGCTGCAGACGTTGCTGCTCCCCAACAACTATTCAGCAGGGGGTAAAAGCTACTGCTCCTGTGCGCTGAGCCTTGTCGTGACCTGCCATAACACAAATATCGCTTTGCAAAACATCTTAAGTAAATAAAAGAAATGGACACAGTTAAAATACATACAGAAAACACTGAGTTGCATGCACAGAAAACACTGACAAGTACGCATGCTTCAACACACAGCAACACTGATCATATGCTTACACACAAAAAATGTCAGACTTACACAGGAAACATTCACATATGACCGCACCTGTGGTGCAGGAGTTGAGACACGCCATTTGTTGGTGTTAGCTCTGAGATGCTACCAGCTCTCATGGGTCAGTGATGGTACACTCATAGCGTAAGCCCCTTCCACATCCGAGATCGGCCCGGCCTGGATGGTCCGAGGCTCCGCTGTGTTGCTGCTGACGGTGGGGTTGTTTGAGGAGCACCTGGGCCTGGCTGCTCTTCCAGCGAAGACAATGGGACCAAACGCTGCTAAGTGCACAGTGGACTCAGACCAATGCACACCCTGTCCCTCTGGCCCTGTTGATTTGGCCTCAAACTGCTTTGTGTTTACTTTAGCATGGGGCAGAGGTTATTTGCAGCGGTACCTGCTAGGTGCATAACACATGTAGTGAAGGGTTCTCAATAGATGCCATTGAAAGGCCCAGTGCAGAATAAAAGGTAAGCTTCTCTGTCTTCAATCACTGCAATAGGTTTAGGTAATACAAGTATGAACTTCAGTACGAGACAAAAAAACCAAGGGAAAGTGAAAGTGCACCCGAGCGTCGTAGGCACGGCGAGAGCGTGCACGTCGGCGTTACATGGAGATCGTGACCGTGGTAGCCCTTTACAAAGTGCTGCGTGGCTGGTGCGGCGTAGGGAGGGGGCCGCCAAAGCGCCTAAAGTAAAAAAAAGAGCGGACCGAGTCAGAGCGTGGGCTAATGACCGTGCATCAGAAGGGCACTTAGGTGAGAGCGTGGCCTGAAACGCCAGAGGGAGGGAAAGCTGCAGGGTCGCATGGTGTGTGTGTGTCTCTGAGTGAGATAAGTACAGGTGCACTGGCTGGGTTCGGCTGGTGCACGTGTATGTGTGTTTCTTGCCGCATGCAGCTGCCTTGCCTAGACTGAAGGGAGACAGGAGATGTGCACAGCGCGTGGCCTTACGTGGTGAACGCTCTCATCCCGATCCAGCCTGCACGTGCCCACCTCCTGTATCCCTTGCAAGCCCTTGAAAGCACAGTCGACGACTATAGGTCTCGCTGCGACAGCGCTTCGCACTGCGTCGCAGGTGCGAGACCTAAAAAGGACGAAAAGACGCCCAGCAGAAGAAACTGCAGAGAACAAATGACTTGGTCCCAGCCCTTCTGCAGTTTCCGGAGATCCTGTGCCAAAAATAGTCTTGTCCTGCAGCCAGCGACCTCCAGAACCCCTGGGAGGATTGACTGCCTTCAACAAAGACCAGATCTCCTGTGAACAGCAGCTCTGTTCAGAAGATGTACCAAAGAACCACGCAGACCCTGCTGAGGAAAAAGAAACCGGACGCCTGGAACCACCATACACCCGTCGCCTACTGCCCGAGTTCGAGTGACGCACCGGTCCCAGCAAGGTCCCCAGCGCTCCAGAGTCAGTCCACTGTGGGTTGACCCCTCCAGGACTCCCCGATGTCACCTGCAGCCTCTGCACAGAAACCCCTCCCCGCGAGTGGCCCAGTAAGGTGAAATCTAACCTCAAAAGACACCCCTGCATCCAGCTGCCCTGCGCCCTTGAAGAGAACCCGAGGTGCACCTATGTCCCCGAGCCCTTCAACTTACCTGCCCAGCTGTCGGTTCCTGTCGGAAGTCTTCCTGGTCAGAGCCTGCAGCTGAGAAACCAAAACCGAAAATCCCCATTGAAAACAGGGCACCCAATGCCAAAACAGCACTCTGCACCCAGCTGCCCCTGCACCGCTGCGGGTGCACTTTTTGGGTTAAACAGGATCCCCTTTTGCACCAAGCCTAACACCAGGAGCTTGGCTCCCACAACCTTGTGGCCTGCTCATCAGCAGCCACCAACCAGAGGCCCCCTATCCCCCATTGGATAACATTGGGTCTCCGCACTCTGCATCCGGCCGCCCTAGTGCTGCTGAGGGTGTAACTAGAGTGCATCCTTGACCCTGGGGGATCCCTGGGTCTACCCCCAGAACTTCAACTCCAACTACCAAAGATTTACCACAAAACTGATAACTCCATTTTCCTCCATAGGATAACATTGACTGTTTTTCTTGGAAAAGTGTGGAGTTTGAAAATCTAAAGAAATTCTTTAAAATTGTACGATTTAGCCAAAACGATTTTTGCTTTCCTGTTTACAGGACATGTCCCAGAGTAGTATCCAGGTATATTACTGAGTAAGAAAAGACCGCAAACCGAGGAACCAGCACTGAGCACTTTTGCCCGAGTCCCTGCCTTGCCCTGAAGCATGCTGTACTTTAAGGACTGTCCCTGGAGGGGCTTGAAAGCAACGCCGGTGGTCCCGCCACGTGGTAGACCGCAAACCAAGGAACCAGCACTGAGCACTTTCGCCCGAGTCCCTGCCTTGCCCTGAAGCATGCTGTACTTTAAGGACTGTCACTGGAGGGGCTTGAAAGCAACGCCGGTGGTCCCGCCACGTGGTAGACCGCAAACCAAGGAACCAGCACTGAGCACTTTCGCCCGAGTCCCTGCCTTGCCCTGAAGCACTCTGCACTTTAGGGATGGTCCCTGAAGGTGCTTGAAAGTAACTCCGGGCTATTATTTGATTGATCAGTATCCTGGACTAGTGCAGTTAAATCTAGAAGGCTTCTCTTTAGTAAGGCACTGATGGCTTTAGCTAATTTCAGCAGAAAATTAGGAAAACGCCCACATATACAAGGCAAAATGCATTGCAGTTGCTATCTATGGGGCAGGAATTTGGGGGTTTTCCAACGTTAACCCACTACAAACGGCAGAAAATATGTTCCTTAAATACCTTTTTTGTCTGTACCTGAAAGCACGTCCAACTTCATCTGTCATGCCGAACTCTGTTTACCCGATCTGGAGGACATGATTAAAACCCAGCCCGTCCTCCTTTGGTATAAGGGTTGGACCACAGACTAGTCCGTTTTTAATCGCCTTCTATTAAGACGTTATGGGGCTTGACGGAGTAAAAATTATGAGATGGCTAGAATGTTAAATCATTCTTAGGCCAGTTAGGCCCTCAGGAATACTAGAACGATCCCCATACCTTATGCAACGTCTCTAGAAAGGACCTAAAAACTGGAATTATGATTGAAATGGATAAATCCACGGTCCAATCACACCGTCTCACCTTGGCCTTTGAGCATATCCAGCCATATATTCTGATGGTCCCTAGTGATTATGATAGATTTTTGCTAACTCGCTTCAGGTTAAATATGAGGGGTTTTAGGGTTCACAGAGGAGTGTTTAGGGGTGTGAGGATTTTTGGTCTTGGGGATGGGTGGAGTGTCAGGGTGAGGGGTTTTAGGGTTCAGGATGGGGTAGAGTTTAGGGTGGTGAGGGGTTTTATATATTCAGACATGGGTGTCATTTAGTTGTAGAAAGGGGTTTTAAGGTTAAGGGATGAGTAGTATGTGGTGAGCTCTAAGGGGTCACGGATGGCTGGCGTTTAAGGGCGATGAGGATTTTTTAGGGTTCAGGAATGGGTGAAATTTAGGTTTCCTGAACTGTTTTAAGGGGTATTGTATTAGTGGGGTTTATATGTAGAAAGGGGTTTTAGGGTTCAGTAATGTGTGGAGATGCGGGTTTGTATATCGGAGATGGTGGATTTTTAGGGTAGCATATGCTTTTAGGCTTAAGGGATGAGTGCAGTTTAGGTGTGGTGAGAGGTTTTAGGGATCGGTGATGAATGGTATTTACAGGTAGTGCGTGCTCAGGGAATTAAAAGCATCCAAAGTAATTGTTTGAAAATGTTAGATATAAAATGAAATAATGTCCCCTGAAGTAAAGCACTGAAATAAAATTTAACAACTTTCTGAAAGTAAGACCTACCACTGATGCATTTACACTTAAAGAATAAGCATTCAAAAACCAGTTTCGACCAAAAAGATATTCTATTAATTGGTTTCTACGAAAAGGTAAAAGCTGTTCATTCTGAATTTCCATTACACAGTTTAGATTCAATGATTTTTCAGTAATGGTATTCCATGAAATCGTTATTGTATGAAATCACATACAACTGTTTTTAGGTTTTGGTGTTGTAGGGTGGTTTTATTCTTGTTTATGATCATTATGTAAGATTTTAACCAGAAGTTGAGCAGGTTTTTGTGGCATGTTTCAGCATAGATATTGGTAAGCTGGGTCGGAGGCTATGTGAAGTTTCTCATTGTGATTCCTTTTAGTCAGACCTGACTAGGAAAGTAAGTAGCGTTTTTTCACCAGGTTCTTTGGTATGATGCTTCTTGATAATTGCTCACCCTTTGTCAGAGGTTCACAATGGGAGACTGGTGTGCTTGCTGCCTTTATTACCACTGTGGATGTATCTTTAGACGATTGATCCAGTAGAGGTGATTTATGTGGCTATTAGCTGGTTTTCGTGACACAAAAGTCTGATAATCTTTGTTTTCTGTAGGTGAAACCAGTTGCTTTGTGTGCAGAATTTGTTTTATGCTCCTTCCAAGGAAAACGTTTAATGTGCAACCTGCTTTTTTCTGTGTATGTGGTCTTGCTTAGGCTCTTGCAATAGTTACCAAACTGGGGTTTTGAAAAAAGGGTTAATTTTATAATCTGCTGCAGAAAACAAATGCATTATCTCTTCCGATGTTTTTAACATGTTTCTCTTCCTTTTCTTGTCTTTGCAGACTTCAAGCAACACACTACATTACATTCACATAGAGCAACTAGACAAGGTAAGAAACCTGCCTTAGTGTTCATGTTCATCTATTTGGGTTGACTGACTTGCTGAAACATTTTGATCAAGTTTTTATTGTTTGCAAACATGAAACATTTCAGAAAATGCACGGATATCATTAACACAATTACGATCCTGTAGGCAATGCAACCCACATTCACAAACCCCGTCAAAAGTACACAGGTACGGGATGAAATCAAATTAATCAGAACCCTCCACAGTACCCAACCACTCCCCCCCCTCCTCCCCTCCCCCCGGGTGTATTTGCCACACCCCCTTGCCATGTACAGGACTTTCTCCTGGGTCGCGCACCAGTCCACCCCTCTATCCTATCCGCCCAAGGTCAGGTGGATCAGGACATTTCCAAGTCGCCGCTAAGTCCCGTTTGGCTACAATCATAGTTGTATTAAAGAAAAACTTCTCATTTCTGGACCCGTCCAGCCCATCCGTGAACCCCAGTAAGGAGTGACTGGGATCGTGGGTAGCCTCCCAGCCCAGCACCTCTGTAAATTCCACCTCGATAGCCCCCCAGAATTGCTCCAAGCAGGCGCACGACCAAACCACGTGGAAGTCTGACGGGGCCTGATAACATCTCGCACATGATGCGTCCGGGCGCAAGCCCGCTTGATGATGGCGTAAGGGAGTGAGGTACGCAGCGTGCAAATAGTACAGCTGAATCAACGAAAGTTTGGCTGAGCTGGTGACTATCCTGGGGGCCATAAGAGCATCGCACCAGTCCACCTTGTCGAGAGGGCCCACCCATTCCACCCACTGTTCCCTCAACTTATCCAAGGAGGTGGAGGTGTTATTAACTAAGGTGCGGTATATGTGGGAGATGCCCCCCCCTTGTCTAAGGCTCCCATCGTCTGGGCCTCAGTGGGGCTATATTCGGGGAGCCTTGTGTCGTCCCTGATGTTGCGTTTGGAGGGAATGTCGCATCTGCAGGTACTCATAGAATTGGGACAAATGTTGGGAATAGCGGGTTTAGAGCGCCTGAAAGCATATGGCCTTTAGCCCATACATCCCCTAGCTGTGAGGTGACTGAGGTCCCATGTTTTAAATCCCTGTAGCCCACTAACCTCTCGGAGCCAGGCCCCATGCCAGAGGGGCGTACATTGGGTCAGCTTATGCACCCAGCTGGTGTGGCGCAACGAGGACCGCCAGGCCAAAAACACGGAGTGTCACATCAGGCATGCGGGATGGAATGGGCCTCCTGTACATCATAGCCTGGATTTGGGGTAGCCCCAGCTCACTCATCTCAAGCCTGTAGGCTGGGGTCAGACCAGCCACCATTGAACCAGTCGTGGACCACCAGGAGATGTACAGCCCAAAAAATATAAATATGAATGTGTCATTCCCATGCCACCGTCAAAGGAGGGAATCCGGCATGCAGACAGAGCCAGGCGTGCCCTCCCTCCGTTCCAAAGGAACTTGTTGGCTAAACTGTCCAGTTCCTGGAACCAGATCCTAGGAAAACAGAAGAGGACATTTTGAAGAACATCGACAAACCTGGGAAGGATTATCATTTTAAACCGTGCCACCCTCCCCAGGGAGTTCAAACGTAATGCTTTCCATTTATGGAGGTCTTCCTTGGCCTTCTTAACCAATGGAGCCACGTTTCGGGACCAGTCCAGCTCGGGAAGGAGGGTAATCCATATACCCAAGTATTTAAAGGACTTTCGCCAAAGCAGTATGGTGGACTGCCAATCAAAGCTTTCCCCAGTATTGTAACTTTCATAGATTCCCATGCTTTGTATCTTTCCCCGTCAGCTTGGGAGCCTCGGTAAAGAAAAAAATACCATAGCAGTAGGTACAAAAGAGAAAGTAAGGCCTAGGCCTCATCTCATTTTGTAGTCTATCCACCTCTTTTTGTAAAAGAGACCAAAAACTTGCAACAACCAATCAGATTAGCCTCGCCCCCTAGAACCCTCCTGAGAGCCTCAGATGTTCTACCGCACGTTGTGCTAAGGGAGTCTCCACTGAGCTCTGCTCAATTTTCTTTTCAACTTTGGTTTTCTACTCTTAATCTCTCTACAGGATGTCAGAAAAGAGCTTTATTCAAGGCCTGTGCTACCTGCTCAAAGAAAAGGCTATATATTGAAGAAACACAGACTGTATTTATTGCTTATACCCGGATCACAAGGCCACTGATTGTAAGATCTGCAGGACCTTCTCTACTAAGACTCTTAGAGACTGGGAAGGAAGACTTCTGACTTGGTTACAGAAGATGAAGTCAGAAGCATTTTCTAGTGTCCGTGAAGATTCCTCCTCAGCAACATCTTCGAGGAGGTCTACAAAAAGGGGTAGGTCTTCCCCTTAAACGTCCTCTGAACCCCCTGCTAAGGCCTCTCAAAAGACCTCTGATGGGTCTAGAAGGCTTAGTCCCAAAAAATCTCCTCACCAAGGTGTAAAAAAGAGGGAGGGACGGGTTGTAGGAGAGTGGGGTCTGCAATCCCATGGCCACCCCAGATTTTTGCTTTTTGCTTCACTGATTTACGACTTTCCCTGGCTGTGGGCCTGCTAATCAGACCCACAGCCTAGCTGTTCTCTCTCTAAATTACAACCATGTACCCTAGGTGCATTTACCAATTGGTACTGGGCCACCTTATCAGTCCCTGTACAGTATACCTTAGGTATCCAGGGCATAGGTGTACCCAGGGCCTACCAGGGGCTGCAGCATGTATTATGCCACCCCTGGCTGGCCATCCAAAACCGACACAACTGGCTGCACGACAGCTGGGGCATGGTGGTGTAATCACCCTTTGCTTTAGATATAGTATTCCTATATCTAACCCTAAAATGGACACATATATTCCTATCAGTCACTCCTATGGCAGGCCTTATCAATCCTGAAGGCAGAGTGCTTGGAATTATGTGAGATGGTGCTCTGGCATGAACTGAGCCCGTTTGCAGCTTTCGGAACCAAGTCCTTATAGCTGTTCCATGATAACGCTATACCATATACTTTTAAGTGCATTATAATCCTCGCGGTTAAATGCTAACTTTGGCATAGCATTATCAAAACATGTCGAGTAAGGTGTCATACGATTTGGGATACTACCCCCTCCCCAATCTGGCGACGGGGGTAGCATTCCACCCTTCTAGAGGGACACGACATGTATGTAACTGTGAACCCCGGTTAAAGTTAACTCGAGCCTCAGCATCACAAAATGGATGCTGCCACCACAGACACAAGTCTGACCTCCTGCTGCTGGGAGTCCTTCCAGCAAGGGAGACTCAGACAAAGGGTTTCCTGCCTTGGGAGGTGCTAGCACCACCCCAGACAGGATTTTGTGTATTAGGTAGGCCAAGGCTGAAAGGAATGAGACATGCCTGGGCCACACAAGGTGCCCTGTGCATACACCGGTTCCAACCAGTTGCTGGGGCACTCCAGCCCCAGCTCTGGCGGGAAACTGGACAAAGGATAGGGGGTGTAACCACCCCCCTTCCTGGTCCCACCCAGGGGAGGGACCTAGTCGTAGTGCAGCCCCCTTTAGCTGAATAAAGGTAGGAGCTGGTCCCATTCCAGATTAGATTACTCTTGACAACTTCCACGAAGAACTCTTGACCTTCGACCTCCTGGACACCAGAAGACTGAAGAATCTCCCCTATGGTCAGGGAGTGACCATCCTGCTTCGCAGGCACCATCAAGCTCCTGTGCGGTTTGCTGAAAAGTCCTTCCAACCCGGAATCCGACGACCCAGCTCGACAAAACCCGGACCTCCAGACCTCTGACCTCTACCCACATCCACAGCACAGCTGGGACCCGTGGGTGCGAAGAGCAACGTGGAGACGGCCATCTTGAAGAAACCTGCACAGCGCTTCCAGCACGACCCCTGAGGGTTCCTCGAGTGAGTGCATTGGGGACTGAGAAGCCCCCCACCGACGCAGCTCCTGCACCAAAGACCAGCCCCCCAGCATCCTCGTGATCTGCGTGGGGCCCTTTTGCCTGGTTGCTGCCCTTCCTGTTGTCTGGCCACTTGCCGGCTGGCTAGTGACCTCTGAGACGACGACCCAAAGATTTCGACACTGCAAGTCTGGTCCCCCAGACTGGCCCTTGCTTCCTTGTGAAAGAGAAGCACCCCGGACCCTCCTGGTCCACACCAGACGCCATCTTTGTTCCACCGCGTGGCTTGCATTAGCCAAGGCCTGTTGTCCAGATCGACGATCCGACACCGCCAACAGCAGCAGACTACGTGGGACAGCTCGTGCCTCCAGCCTGGTCGAGAAGAACAGATCCTGGTCCGCGCAGCTACCGAGAGAAGCGACCCTTCTTCCACCTGAACGCGGCGACAGCATCTGGTTCCCTCCTGGTTCCAGCACAGTCACTGGCTAGTGACCAAGACTCTGTCCCCTTCCTTTTCAGGATTTCCTTCTTCCTAGTTCCATCCTTTGAACCACCGGACTCCTCCATCTGGCTGCCTGCCAGCAACTTCTTGTTTCAGGCATCACCGGGATCAACGCAGCAAACCCGACGCAACTTCAGCCCTATGCACCCGCAGCCTGTGGGTTAGGTAACTAAAGCTTCTAGGTGCTGACGTCGGTGTCCACTATCCTAGTGTCCAGGTCCACTGTTGTTTTCCCCCCATCCAGCCGGGTTCGTCCGGAATCCGTAACTTTGTAAACTGTAGCATCCATAGACATTGGTACGCATCCTGCGTGAGAGTTTCCACTGCACGTGAGTCCCGTGGGCCTCCTGCTCCTTACTTACCTAGTTTGTAGCGTAGTCCCACCGATCCTCCAGCCTCTGGATCTCCTTACAGTACTTTCCTTCCTCGCATTCCATTGTTTTGAGTATATGGTTTGTCGTGCCCCTAAGGCACTTGTGTAGATATTGTGCGAACTCGTATTTCTTTTGTAGTATTGTCATGTGCTTAGCCCTCTGACCTCATAAAGAGTTCAGAGGTGTTGTTGTTAATAAATATATCGTTATTTTCATAACAACCTGTGTGGTGTCCTTTCATCTGGTATTCAAGGGGTTATATTGTGGTAAAACAGCTGGCTTCACATGCCAAAAGAGTTTAGCCTAAAGACTGCTTTTGTCCACGCTACTAGGATAGCTGGTCTATCAGGTTGACTTACAACCAATCACCATAAGGGTTGTTTGGACTGATACAAGGTGATCACTAGAATTAGTGAGCATCATATATCAGGCCAACTTCTCACACCGGTTCCTGAGGTTTCTTCTGCTAAGAAGGCAAGTCAAGCCCCTTCCACTACCTCTTCACCATTGGAAAAGCAGAACATTTTCATGAAACCTGCAAGTACACCTCAGGAGACCAAAGGAGAGATGAAAATCCGTCAGTTGACGACGACTTCCTCAGGTACGTAGATGATGACATCCAAAATCCAGCCAGTTTCAACTACAGCTCCGTCGACGGGCCCGTTGTCGAGAGCTTCGCTGACGACATTGTCTGACTTCGCCAATGGTACATCCTACCTCTGTCGTCGACGAAATTGACAACCTCTACGTCGACGGTGATGACGCCGACGATGGCGTCACCGACGACTAAGACTACGTTGACGACGACAATGTCTATGACGGCGACTATGATTTTGACGTCTACCTCGTCGACTATCAGCCCTCAGTCGACGACCATCCACCGTTGATGGCGCTTCTTTCTCCGGCGACGATTCCTTCATCGACACCATAGACTACGCCGTCGATGATTCAAAAAGTCAGGGTTTCTATTAAGAAGAGACTGATTACCACAGAAATGACATCGCCCCGTAGGGTGACACCGTTACCTCCAGCACTAGTAAAGATTTTTTATTAAACTGTGCGATTACTTAAAATCTTTACAGTATAAAACACAGGAACAACCCCTCCCCACTCCCCCTCTAACAGCAGGCCAATAAAACCATATGTGCAATATTAAAATAATGTGCTGACTGTTTCTATCACTTTTGTCCAATCAAAGTACTATTAAAAGAGAAAAAAGTTTTTATGTATTCCTTAACTTCACGCATTCTAGAGACTAGGAAGTGTGGAAGTTCGGCATGGTCATTCACACTGCACAGCCAGTTGACAGTGGATGGGTTCTTCTAGGAGAAGTGTGGAAGTTCCACGTGGTCATACACATTGCACAGCCAGATCAGTGGTTGGGTTCTTCATTGGGCCCTTATCCAACCCTGATTTAATTCCTGGGTCCAGTACGTCCAGTTTTGCAGCGTGAATCTTTCTGGATTCACTATGCTGTGCATATTCCGCAATCTGGTGGTTGGGTCCGGAATTGTAGTCTTTTTTCTCTTTTTTTTGCCGTAGCCCAGGTGGGCGTCGACGTCCCACCATTTGGTGTACCTTCGGTGACGTCGGCGTGCTTCCGGCGGAAGCTACCACCCTTGGGCGCCATCTTCAGATTCTTTTTTCCGCCGTTGGGTCTGGATCGTCACGTGAAGCTCCAGAAGTTTTGGAGGAGAAAAGGAGGAAATACAGCATCTCTTCAACGGTGAAGACCTGAGAAGATCGAGAGAAGAGGACCATTAGAGAAGAGACGACGAAGAAAGGAAAGAAATTCGAAATCTTAGACGTCCTTGGAGGAATGCGCACACAGGGGGCCCCCTGAGCGCAGGGATGTACAAGACACCCTTTAAATTCTGCAAGAACTGCCACCACAAGTTCGCACAGAAGGACCAGCACCCGGTCTGCAACCTCTGCCTGCCAATCGACCACGAGAGCAGAGACTGCAACGCCTGCTCCGTCTTCAAGCCGAAGAAACTCCGAGTTCGAGAGAGACAGAGGACAGCTCACCACACGATGCAGGGCAAGGGCCAAGCCCGACGCTTTATGAACTTGGCCTCTCCACCGACGACTAGGACCACATCGCCGAAGGCCCAGATGACTTCACGGTCGCAGAGACCGATAAGAAAACGCCTGACAAGGTAGGAGAGTCTACGACCCCGAAAACCCCCACAGGGTCTCGAAAGCCAGAGGCAGACTCCCGAAAGTCTGAGCCCAGAGCCTCGAAAGGAGCACCGGGGCCGAACAAATCGACGACCGAAGCTGCATCCTCCGAAAGAGCCCAGCGGATCCTCAGAGAAGGACTCCCGGAGGCCTAAGACCAGCGAAAAGCAAAGGTCATCGAAGCAAGCCCCCGAAAAAGGGCCTTCGACTTCGAAAGAAAAGGAGCCGAAGAAAGTTTCGACGTTGACGCCGCCGAAAAGAGCGGCCGAAACGCTCGACGACTAGCAGGCCGCAGAGAAAGAGAAGAAGGCTCGAGGCCTAAATGGAGAACATCCTTCAGAGAAAGAAAGACTTCGATGAAAAAATGAGAAGTTACAAGATCCCCTCGAAGCCGGCACCGATCGTCGCTGAGGTACAGGAGCTAGAGGAGTTCGACGTCGAGACGCCAAAAACACCGGAACCATCGGAGCACGAAGAGGAGGAAGACCTCTACTACACACAAGGGGATTACGGGGAGCAGCAGTCAAGCTACGGCTCAGGTTCCTCGACGGCCCAAGACCAGGAATGGCAGGACATCGAGGCCGAAAACCCGGAGGAGGCTGTGGAAACATACCCCTCGAGGCCTTCGCCACCGGATGACATTGGGGCATACAATGAGGTGGTCAGGAAGGCGGCAGCAGCTTATGGAGTTAAGCTGGAAAAGGAGAAGCCAAAAGCAGACTTCCTGCTCGAGACATTGCTCCCCATACAGACAAGAAGCCAGTTCTTGCCCATGCTCAAGAGTATCACAGACCAGGGGAAGGAAGCCTTCAAGGACCCGGCTACATGCAGCTCAGTAACGCCGAGGACGGAGAAGAAGTACAAATTCTCCTCCCAAGACCCAGCTTACATCAAGGGATCCGTCACAGCAGATTCAATAATTGCTGCAACGGCCAGGAAAAGGGCAAACGTCCCAACAACGTCTGGACCTCCACCTGACAAGGAAAGCAGGAGGATGGATCTAACTGGCAGGAAAATTGAGAGGAACGCCGCAACGCACTGGCGGATGGCGAACTCCAACGCCCTCCTGAATAGACATCAATACCAGCACTGGGATGAGATGGGCCGATTGCTCAAGCACCTCCCGGAACAATACCGTGAGAGGGCATCACACCTTGTGGAAGAGGGGAAAAACATCGCCAACTCGTGCCTGAAGACAGCCTTGGATGTGGCAGAAACATCCAGCAGACTGATGGCTATAGGCATCACAGAGAGAAGGCAAACCTGGCTCAGGATCTCAGGCTTCAAGGCTGAGGTTCAGAACAACATCCTGAACACACCTTATAACGGTGAAACACTGTTCGGAGCCCCAGTTGATGAAAAGCTCCCCCAACTGAAGGACAACGAGACGGCAAGGTCCATGGGGGCCCTGCAGTTCAGGGGGATGAGAAGGGGCACCCCTACACGGAGGCCGAACGGCAGAGGTGGAAGCCAGCGAGGAGATTCTCACCAGAGTTTTCACCAGGGGCAACACAGTGACAACCAAGGCCACCAGGGCCAGCAGAGGCAAAGCTGGAACTACCAGAGCAGGGGCCAGTCCTTTCGGTCAAGAGGAAATGGACGGGGCCAGAGAAGGAGAGGCGGTGAACAACCCCCCTCTAAGTGACTTCACACGGAAGAAAGTTCTCCCCCACTCAAACCCTCCGGGGGAGGAGCACGGGAAAACAAAGAGGAGAGGGCTACACGGACAAGACGCAAAGGAACATGTGACGCCGTTAGGAGGAAGATTGAGATTTTTTCTCCAGGAGTGGCAAAAAATAACAGACAAGTGGATACTCAACATTATGCAGTTCGGATACTGCATAGAGTTGGAAAAGAGACCACCAAACAGAAAACCAAAGAAAAGACAGCACTCTGGAAGAGAGCTGCAATTACTGCAAGAGGAAGCTCAAGAACTCCTCAAAGCGGCCATCGAACGGGTCCCTTTCAAAGAACGGAACAAGGGAGTGTACTCGAACTACTTCCTGGTCCCAAAAGTGGACGAAAGTCTAAGACCCATCCTGGACCTACGGTTCCTAAACAAATACGTCAAAACTCAAAAATTCGAAATGACGTGCCTACAAGAGGTCATCCCACAGATAAAGGCCTGGGACTTCTTGTCCACCATAGACCTCAAAGATGCGTACCTGCACATCCCCATGAACAGGCAGCACAAGCACATGCTAAGATTCACAGTGAACAAGGATCACTACCAATTCACGACCCTGGCATTCGGCCTAAAGTCCGCACCAAGGGTGTTCACCAAATGCCTCACGGCAGTGGCTGCACACCTAAGAAGAAAGGGGATACACGTGTACCCCTACCTCGACGACTGGCTCATAAAGGCAAGCTCTTACAGGACATGCAAAGATCATGCAGAACAGGTGACGAGAACGCTGGCAAGCCTGGGTTTCTCCATACACTGGGGGAAATGCACGATGGAACCAGAGCAAGTGAAGATCTTCCTGGGAGCTCAGATAGACACCGTCCAATGCAGGGTGCTACCCAGCGAAAAGAGAACCCTCAGCCTACTGAGGGAGAAACGCCACTACCAGAAGGGGCGAGCTCTGACAGTGAGGACTGTGAGCAAGATCTTGGGGATGACGGCGTCATGCATACACCTGGTCCCCAATGTACGCCTACAAATGAGACCACTCCAGGAGTGGCTGCAACAGCAATGGTCACAAGCTACAGGAAGTTGGGAGGATCTAGTGGTTGTAACGCACAGGGTGCAGGAAGAGATAAGGTGGTGGACCAAGGAGAGAATAACCGAAGGGAAACCTCTCACACCACCGGACCCAACAGTGACCATCACCACAGACGCATCCCAGAAGGGGTGGGGGGCGCACATGAACAGGCTCAGAGTGAGGGGTCTGTGGAGCCCTACAGATGCAGTCAGACACATCAATTACCTGGAACTGAAAACAGTGTTGCTAGCCCTCAAGGCTTTTTAGAAACACCTGTACAACCAGAAGGTGCTGATACAAACCGACAACACCACAACAATGTTTTAAATAAACAAACGGGGTAACTCAATCGTTCCCTCTGTCAAGCTTGGCACAGGAAATCTGGAAATGGGCTATACCACTGAAAATAGACCTACTAGCCATACACCTGCCAGGGAAGGACAATGTAGAAGCGGATTGGCTCAGCAGGCAGACTTCAGCGTCCCACGAGTGGGAACTCAACAGTCAGGAAACAGACTATTCATAAAATGGGGCACGCCAACAATAGACCTGTTTGCAACACGCCGGAATGCAAAATGCCAATACTTTGCATCCAGACAACCAGAGGCCCTGTCACAGGGGAATGCCCTATGGATAAGCTGGTCAAAAACATTTGCCTACGCTTTTCCCCCCGATACCACTGATCCCCAGGGTTCTCAACAAATGCATGAAGAGCAACATGACGCTCATCCTAGTGGCACCACAATGGGCCAGACAGACCTGGTTTTCTCAGATAATGGAGATGGCGCAGGGGCCACCCCACAAGTTCTCAAAAAGGAGACCTACTCTCTATGGAAAACAGACAAGTTCTACACCCAGAGCCGGAGAGCCTCAACCTCTCAGCCTGGCTCCTGAGGACTTAGAGTTCGCACATCTAAAACTACTAGAGAGCACCCTGCGGTGCTGCGAGAGGTAAGAAGGCCCAGCACACGCAAGTGCTATGGGGAAAAATGGAAGAGATTCACTCAATGATGTTGCAAGAAAAAAACTCCATAGAAAACTGACCAGGGAATCTACGGTGCTAAGGTACCTCACGCACCTAATTAAAGCTAAGCTAAGCTCATCCTCGCTGAGGGTGCACCTGGCAGCGATTGTGGCATACACAAGAGGAGAAACAGGGAGAAGTTTCTTTACATCCCAAGTCGTAAAAAGATTCCTAGAAGGGGCTAAAAGAATAGCGCCACCAAAGAGAATGCCGCCACCGGCCTGGAACCTAAATGTGGTACTTACGGAGCTCATGAAAGCACCTTTCGAACCCATCCACTAAGCATCACTGCAAATGCTAACGATGAAGGCGGCCTTTCTGGTAGCAATCACCTCGCTACGGAGAGTGAGCGAACTGCAGGCTCACACTGCAGGAACCCTACATCCAGATACACAGTGACAGGGTCGTGATGAGAACAGACCCGCACTTCATGCCAAAGGTGGTGTCAAGGTTCCACATGAATCAGAGTATTCAGATTCCTAGCTTCTTCCAAAACCCCACTACAAGCGCTGAGAGGTCGCTCCACACCCTAGACGCAAGAAGAGCTGTGATGCACTACATTGAAAGGACGAAGGAACACAGGAAAACAAAACAGTTCTTCGTATCCTTCGCAAACAGTTACATGGGCAAACCAGTGACTAAGAACACCATAGCTCGATGGATCGCACAGACAATACAATTCTGCCACAAACAAGCTGGACAGGAGCTAACAGGAGGGGCACAGGCCCACTCCACCAGGAAGAAAGGAGCAACAATTGCCTTTCTGGCCAACACACCAATTGAGGACATATGCCTGGCGGCAACATGGGCTTCAGTGCACACTTTCACTAAGCACTATTGCGTGGATGTACAAATGAACAAAGAAGCACAAGTAGGACAGAAGGTGCTTCAACATATATTCAACAACCAACGCTCATCTTCCACCCAGCCGCCACAAAAGTAACGAAAACCGCTACAAAATCTATGCACAGCATAGTGAATCCAGAAAGATTCACGCTGCAAAACGAATAGTTTCTTACCTGTCGGTGTAGTTTTGCAGCTTGAAGATCTTTCTGGATTCACTAGCGGACCCACCCGCCTCCGCCAGAAAGATGAGGCCGGAGAAGAAGGTGGAAACACATAGAAAGAAAGCAAGTTGTAACTTACAAGAAAAGATACGTGAAAGGATACGTGAAAAGAATTACGTTGGAAAAACGATTAACAAACAGCCATGGATTCACTACAAAGACAGAAAAGAAAAAAGACAGAAAAAAGAATCTGAAGATGGCGCCCAAGGGTGGTAGCTTCCGCCGGAAGCACGCCGACGTCCCCGAAGGTACACCAAATGGTGGGACGTCGACGCCCACCTGGGCTACGACAAAAAAAAAGAGAAAAAAGACTACGATTCCGGACCCAACCACCAGATTGCGGAATATGCACAGCATAGTGAATCCAGAAAGATCTTCAAGCTGCAAAACTACACCGACAGGTAAAACTATTTGTTACTTTACGGGAACACCCTGAGTTAACTATAAGCTGACATCGTTGGGGCTCCAGATGGTGCTCCTTACACAGTGTGCTCCTTACACAGTGTAGGGACCCTTAGAATCGGTGGCCTTTTGATGGAGGTCGAGAGCCCTTTTGACTTGGTGGGTGAACTTGCCGACCCCAGCTAATAGACAGGTCGTAGTTTCTAAGAAGCACCAGTCCGAGGCCTCTCTGCATGTTCTATGGCCTAGATTCCGTAAGGCCGGGCGCAACAAGCGATGGCGGTCGCTAGCCAACTTTGTACATCAACACAGCAGGTGTAACCAAGACTCTCTGCGGTAGTTGCATAATCGGCAGGCGATGGCAGCATCCATTCGTGCCCATTTTGGGTTGAAGTCCGTGATCATGAGGGCCAGGAGGCGCAGATACAGGATTTTCTTTCTCGCATGAATTGTTAGTGCGTCTTGCAGATATGGTTGGGGTTTGACAGGGATGTAAGACTTATCCAGGGCCAATGTTAATAGATTGTGCCGTAGCGATAAGAGATCAAGCTCGAACGAAATTGAATGCACTTGGCGCTTTACGGCTTGGGCCCAGGCAGAGTATGGAATTTCATGAAGGGGCAAACTCTTACCCTCGCTTTTCAATAGCACAATGCCTTGTGCCACCTTAGAGTGCCATGGGGAGCCCACTTCACCAAATATAGTTTTTAAGGCGTGCTTTAGGGTGTTTTCAGGAGCTTTCAGTACTCTGATGTAGTATTTTATCAGGTCCCCCAGTAGTACCAACTCTGGTCGTTTCAGGCCTATTTCAAGCCTTAGCCTGTTATTCCTGGCCTGTCTAGGGGCCTGTAGTACCAACTTATATGCTTTTGCCTGGGCCGTGTTGACCATTTTCTCGAGTGCACCGGGGTAGGCAATGTGGCCATACATAATGGAGGGAATGAGTTTTCCCTCTAAGTACTGTCGGCATCGGTTCTACTGAGGGGCTAGCCAAGCGGTAGCTTAAGCGTCTTAAAGACAGAATAATTTTGTCTAGTCTTGGTTTTAGCTCCTTTAAGTGTTTTTGGAGGAGGAATATTCCGATGAGGATGAAAGTCCCTATCTGGGTGCTTATAGTCCGTCTCCGCTCCAGGTGAAGTACCAGGACTCTGATTCGAATGATTACTTGGATCAGCATCATCCACAAGAGCAATTCTTACTTCATGATAGACCCCAGGATCCATCTCAACAAGGTATGGTGGCTATGCCATCATCACTGATAAGTGACCTACAACTAATGTTTTTGGACTACAAGAGATTTCCATCTCCAGCCTCTGAAGCCATACAACCTCCTCCGCCTCGTTCTACTTCGGCAGCATCAAGATCTCAAAGGCTTGAAGGGGAACCTTTGGCAGAAAGTCATGATGTTATCACAGTGCATGATGATGATGATTCATCAGACGAGGACCATAATGTGGAACATCTCCCGAATCCTGACAGAATGGGACGATTACATCATCCCAGATCCGGCTTCTCCATCTCCGGACCCCGTGGATTCGCCTCCAGTGGACATAGGGGGTTTCTATAATATGATGGAAAGAGTGTCTAAAAGATTTGGCCTTCCTGTTCCAGTGGAACAATCAGACTGCGTCCTCTATGATTTTAAGGAGCCTTATAAGAAGTCTATCCGTTCCATACCTATCGTAGAACACGTCTGGACTGAGGGTAAGAAGGTTATGCAGTCTCCTGCTACTGTTATCCCGGTTCTACCGCGTCTGGGAAATAAATATAATGCTCCTGAGGATAGTCCTACCTGTCTGGGCAGCCAAAGCCAGACTTATCTCTCAGGCGGCTCAAAGAAAATCTAAAAACCCAGCAGCACCCTAGACCACACCGCCAGACAAGTAGGGCAGGCACCTGGACAATGTGGGCAAGAGGTTTTCCTCTATGTCCAGCCTCCTCGTTAGAGCCGCTAACGCACTTGCAATTTTAGGACGATATGATCGCCAAGGAGATGGAGTTGCCCTAACTGCTAAGGCGCTCGACCTCTGACCTGGGGATCTGGGTTAGAGTCTCGGTAATGACACCAAAACCTCCTGTGATTCTGGGCAAATCACTTAATCTCCCCGTGCCTAAAAATGAAAGTGTGTCCTCATGTAAAAAAAACGTAACTTGTGCTATGTAAAGCACTCTGATACCTGATTCGGTTCGGGTCTAGTTCGCGCTATATAAAACTTTACAGAAAAAAAAAATGTGGTGCGATCTATCTCCTTTCATTGATCAACTTCAGGAGAGTTCCAAGGCTGATTCAAGAAAAATCCTAGAGGAGGGTGAACGATCTTCATCCGAGATTATAGATTGTGCAATGGATATTGCTACTACTGCTTTTCGAGCCTTGGCCGGTTTAGCAGTCCTGAGGCGTCTAGGTTGGCTACGATCTACATGGTTTTGCCCTGAAGTGCAGAATAAAATTCTGGATCTGCCTTTCGATGGTGATATGCTGTTTGGCAAGCATATAGATGACGCTTTGCAGGACATTAAGAAAGATGCTGAGACTGCAAGATTTTTGGGCACTCGATATCGCAAGGTGCCTTTCTGGGGTGCAAGAGGAAAAGGTTTTTCTACGTATAGGGGAGGTTATCAACAGCGCTATTCATCCTATTCACAATCCTCTCAATCATTCAAGCCTCAATAGTCTCAATGCCAGAATCATTCGGCGTCTTTCTCTCGCCAGTTTTAAGAGGCAAACTAGGACGTCAGAGGAGAGATGCCTCTAAACGTCAATAGCGGCTTCCCGGCTCTGCCTACTGCCTTCACCCCTTGTAACATCAGTGGGGGGGCAGGATAAAATATTTTCTCGATTGCTGGAAGATCGTAACAGATCGGTGGGTGCTAAATATCATCCAATTTGGCCATACACTAGAATTTCAAATCCTCCCACCTTCCAGAGCTCCTCGCGCCACTGAATCAAAACACCTGCATCTTCTCCGTCTCGAAGCTCGTCAACTACTCAACAAGGGGGCGATAGACCCAGTGCCGCTCTCTCAAAGAGGAAAAGGGTTCTATTCCAGATTTTTCCTGATTCGCAAGACTGAGGAAAAGTGACGCCCTATTTTAGATCTGAGGGAGCTCCACACCGATCTCATAAAGCTCTCCTTTCGGATGGTCTCGCTTCAAGGTATCTTGTGTCTTCTGAATCCGGGAGATTACATGGCGACCTGGAACACCCTCCCACTGAGCCTACGACAGACCGAAGACCTGCTGACCTTCAGGAGGATACTCAAGACCTGGCTGTTCGATCAGTAGCCCCCCCCTCGCGGGTATTTAGTGCGCTTTACAAATGATTGATTGTTTGATTTTGCGACTCCCCGTATGGTCTCCTTCCCTGCCTCCCATAAGGTACCCGGAGAGGCTACGGAGCCAACGTTAGTAGTGAAGAATTGTTGAAGTTCCTTTCAAACCACTTTTTAAAATTCTTTATCTTGGAGAAACCATGCGTTTATCCTCCATGTTTGACGGGCCGAGGGAGGGGCGAGCCCCAGAGCCAAGGATTACTGGAGAGTGGTTGGAAATTACTCTAGGCAGAATGCAGACGTCTAGAATACCAGAGCAGTTGAGTGCAGGTACAAAGATGGCATCTGTGCGCGCCTGTGTGTGGTGGGCTGCAGAAGTGCGTAAATTGGGTGGTGTGGAGGTGCCATGTGCGCCATGCATCGCAGAGTCCTAGGGACTCGGACCCTTTCTTCAGCTGTTTCGCGTGTGCCATTCGGGAAGCCGAGGGAGGACCTACTGCGTCAAGGGCTGGGGATGAAACTGCATTGAACTCACTGTAGGAAGGTAGATCCCTGACTATGGTTGCCCCCAACTTTTTGCCTGGTGTTTTGCTGGTTTTCTGACTTAGTTGATCTGGGACCCTGCTATTCAGGGCCCCAGGCCTACTGCTCTCTCTGTAAAATGGATTCCATGTACCTTAGGTACATATCTAATTGGATACTGAGTCACCTTATCAGTCCCTGTACAGTGTACCTTAGGTACCCAGGGCACAGGTGTACCCAGGGCCTACCAGGGGCTGCAGCATGTATTATGCCACCCCTGGCTGGCCATCCAAATCTGACACAACTGGCTGCACGACAGCTGGGGCAAGGTGGTGTAATCACCCTTTGCTTTAGATATAGTATACCTATATCTAACCCTAAATGGGCACACAGATCTCCTATCAGTCACTCCTATGGCAGGCCTTGACAATCCTGAAGGCAGAGTGCTTGGAATCGTGTGAGATAGTGCTCTGGCATGAGCTGAGCCTGTTTGCGGCTTTCGGGATCCATCCCTTAGCCGTTTCCATGATATCGCATACCATCTTTACATCTCATCTATCACCCGCCTGGCGACAACCTCATATTCACCCAACAACTCATGGACACGATCACCTCCAATGCCGGTCGGCAGATCACCCAAATCTACTTGGGTGACTTTAACCTCCACTGGAATGATCAGAAAGACACAGAGGTTAACAGTCTCAAAACTTTCCTTAATGCGCTTGACCTCACCCAAATATGTGATAGACCAACACACGACAAAGGCGCAATACTCGATCTCATCATCGCCAAGGAGGACTCCACCAAACTGGAGGCGATCAAACCCTGTGACTGGTCAGATCACCACATTATCACCTTCTCTATTAACGAAAAAGTCAAACCTAACCCGGTTCAGCCCACCAAATCCAAAATCTGGAAAAGGGACATGAAGAGTCTTAACCCCACTACACTCCCTCCCCACCTTGACAATCTCCTCCTCCCCCCTCCAGGTGTCTCGGATGCCCAAACACTGACCGACCACTACCTTGACTCTATGAAATTAATAGTCAATGAAGTCGCTCCACTGCAACTGAAGAGTCTCCAACAAAATTTCTAACCCCTGGTACGATGGCAGACTCAATGACGACAAGCGCACTATGCGAATGGCAGAGCGTACCTGGAGATCTGACCCCTCATCACTGCATCTAAAGACGCTTAAAAAAAAGAGAAATGACTATTTCAGGAAAATAAAGCGCACAAAGTCGGACTTCTTTAGCCGTCTACTGGACCAAGCAAAAAACAGGCCAAGGAAACTGTTCGAACTAATCAAGACTCAAACAAAGGCACAACCCTTACAATCAAACAAAGCAACAAGCGACACCCCACACTGTGAAGCCTTCTCTGCTTTCTTTAAGCAAAAGACCGACAACATAAGAAATGACCTCGTCATGGATTTAAGCCGATTCCCCAATCACACCAGAATGTCCAACATTCAACCTAAAAACAATGCATCATGGCTGCACTTCGACAGCTACACGGAAGAAGATATATACAAACTACTTTGCACTCTGAAGCCCTCTAATCACCTCACAGACCCCCTACCTGCTAATGCAGTAAAAGACTTCACCCCCTTGCTCCTCCCTCTTTGGACCAAAATCATCAACAGCTCTCTTCAACAAGGTCTCATCCCAGACTCCCTCAAGGTGGGGCAAGTCACACCTATACTCAAGAAACCCACAGCTGATCCGTCTGACCTGAACAACTACCGGCCTATCACCAATATCCCCACCCTGGCCAAACTGCTGGAGAAATGTGTCCAACTCCAACTAACAAAACACATTGACCAATTTGACCTTCTCAACACTCACCAATCAGGCTTCCGAGCGAAACATAGCACGGAAACAGCTATGACACACATAATTGATGACGCCATCCAAATCCTTGACCGCAATGATTCCTGTCTCCTCATCCTTCTTGACCTATCGTCAGCTTTTGACACGGTCAAACATGAGAACTTATTGGAGCTGCTAAGCACTAGAATGGGTCTCTCGGGAACTGTTCTCAAATGGTTTGCTTCTTTCCTTCATAACCGGTCGCAGAAGTTCAAGATCGACAATGTGCTATCTAAACCAGTGCCTGCAGACCTAGGTGTCCCACAAGGATCCTGCCTCTCCCCCACACTGTTCAACCTCGTCATGGAACCACTCGCCACCTTGCTCCAAGCATCCAATGTTCAATTCCATATGTACGCCGATGACACACAACTTTACCTAAAGCTACAATCCCCGGAAGATATCAAACTACTGAATTCCACACTTAGCAACACTCAATCCTGGCTGGCCGTTAATCACCTCAAACTAAATGCGCTGAAAACTGAGTTCCTACTCATCTCACCCCCGGCGAAAACTTCCACCACCCAAACGTGGCTCAATAACCTAACAGCACTCAATGTCCAACCTACTATCGTGGACTCAGCGAAATCCCTAGGCATCACAGTTGACGCCAAGCTCAACATGCAACAGCACGTTAGCATAGCCACAAAAGGGGCTAATTTCCAAATCAACACACTGAGGAAACTCAAACCCTTCCTCCCTGCCAAAGACTTCCAAACTGCTGTACAAGCTTTAGTCATCCCTCGCATAGACTACGGAATTGTGGCCCTCAGCGGACTCCCGCTATCCACAACAGCACCCCTAAGAGCCTCCCTGAACGCTGCCGCGAGACTCATTACTGGCTCAAGAAAACATTCGCATATTTCCCCAGACCTAAAATCTCTAAAATGGCTGCCTTTTGAAGCCAGAATTCAACTAAAAATTGCAATAATGACACACTCGGCGGTGCACCACAAAGCACCCAACTACCTCGCGCAAAAGCTGTCTATATCAGGAGGGTCGAGATCCAATCGTAGTACAAAAAATCTACTTCTGACACCTAGTAGATTCCGGAAAGAAAAAACATACAAGCGCTCCTTCTCAGGAATGGCACCCAGGATCTGGAATGCGCTCCCTCCGGAAACGAGGCTTATCTCCTCCACTGCACTCTTCAAGAAAGAGGTGAAGAGAATCCTTCTGGCCAAGATCTCCTGAACATTACAGGGACTGGAACGGAGTCTCTGCATCGCGCTGTTTTTCTGATCACCCTGCCCTTTGGCACTATCCTACTACCTAGAGGGGCACTACTACCCTACTCTCGTCCTATCGACCATTATATGCTACTCTTTGTTGGATCTATATTACTTGTTTACCTGACTGTATTTTGATAGGTTTTGATATGTTTCTGTACATTATTGTTATCCTCTATGTTTAGTGACTAATATATTGCTCCCATTATCTTGTTCATTCCTGTTGCCCTTGCCCCTGTCTCTGTGAAGCGCTCTGATATCTGTAAGGATCTTGTTCGCGCTATATAAAACTTTGAATGAATAAATAAATAAATATACTCTTAAGTGCATTATAATCCTCGCGGTTATATGCCAACTCTGGTATCGCTTTATCAAAACATGTCGAGTAAGGTGTCATACGAATTGGAATACTAACCCCTCGCCAATTCTGGCGACGGGGTTAGCATTCCACCCTTCTAGAGGGACACGACATGTATGTAACCTGTAACCCCGGTTAAAGTTAGGGAGAGCCTTAGCTCCATAAAATGGATGCTGCCACCGAGACACAAGTCTGCCCTCCTGCTGCTGGGAGTCCTCCCAGCCCAGGAGGCAAGGACAAAGGGTTTCCTGCCAGGGGCGGTGCCAGCCCCGTCCCAGACAGGATTTTGTGTATCCTAGGTAGGCAGGGCTTTAGAGGAAGGTGACTGCAAGTGGCACCCCGGTGCTCACTGTGCATAGGCCGGCTGGAACCAGTTCCAGGGGCACTCCAGCCCCTGATCTGGGGAAAGCCCGCCAAAGGAGAGGGGTGTAACCACCCCCTCCTAGTCCCACCCATAGGGCAGGACTTAGTCGCGTGCCAGCCCCTTTTTGCAGGATAAAGGTAGGAACTGGCCCCCTTCCAAATCAGATCATCTTTGAATCCTGAAACTACTTTCCACGAAAGGAACTCTCGACTTCTTCTCAAAATTTCTCCCTTGTGACTAAGGAGTAGTCACCCTGCAGCAGCAGGCACCAACCAAGCATCGCGGTTTGTTGCCAGTCTCTCCTTCGGATCAAGACTGCTCCAGCACGACGAGAACCGGCTTCCCTGGCACCTCTGACCTCAAGCTACATCAGCCCAGCTGTGATCCGTGGGTGTGACGAGACCTTGAGGGACCGGCCATCTTCAGAACTGCACGACGCTTGTCCAGCACGACCACCGAGTGACCCTCGACCGAGTGCTTTGGGGTAAGAGAAGCCCCGACCCTGAGCAGCTCCAGCACCGAAGTTCAGCCCCCCTGCATCCACGAGATCTGCGTGGGGCCCTTCTGCTCTTTGCTGCCAACCGCGTTGTCCAGGTCGCTTGCCCGTTGGCTAGTGGCCCTCTCACGACGCTCCACGACGACAACTACTGCTGGTCTGGTTGCTCCAGACTAGCCCTTGCTCCCCTCCAAAAGAGGAGCACCCTGGACCCTCCTGGTCCACTCAAGACGCCATTTTAGGTCCACCGCGTGGGCCTTGCATTTGCCAAGACTTGTTGCCCAATCCTGGGTCCAGCGACGTCGACAGCAAGAACCTTCGTGGGACAGCTCGCACCTCCATCCTGGTCGCCGACAACGCCTCCTGGTCCGAGAGACTGCAGAGCCCAGCAGCGCCCACTCACCTGGCTGAGGTGACTTCGTCCGGTGCCATCCTGGTGCCCACTCAAATCACTGGCTAGTGATTCAGAACTTGGTCCCCTCTGCTTACAGGTTTCTTCTTCCCTGATCCAGACTTGGATCACCACGAACTTCTTCACTGGTCGCCTGCCAGCAACTTCTTTCTTCAGGCTCCTGGATCTTCAACGAGGGTTTCCGACGCAACTTGAACCCTATGCAGCCGCAGCCCCTGGGCTAGGTAAACAAAGTACTCCGGTACTTTGAGCATAGTCCAACACTCTAAGTGTTCGGATCCACTCTTGTTTTCGACCCACCTAGTCGGGTTCGCCCGAGAACAGTAACTTTGTCTTTGCTAGCCTCCATAGACTTTTTCCCGCCTTACGCGTGAGAGTTCCCACTCTGCACACGACGTCCATAGGCCTCCTGCTTCTAATCTAAGGGTTTAGTATTGTAGGCCTAGCGTTTCTAAAGTCTATGAGAATAGTTACTTACCTGCTAGTAATTCGCATTCCACTTTTGTAATATATGGTTTTTCGTGCCCCTCGGGCATTTGTGTTAATTGTGCGACTTAAAGTATTTTCGTAAGAGTTTTGTTGTGTGCTTAGCTCCCTGACTCATAAAGAGTTCAGGGTAGTCTTGTTATAAATAAATATCTGTTTATTTTCATAACAACTTGTGTGGTGTCCTTTCACTTGGTGTTCAAGGGGTAATGTGATGGTAAAACAGCTGGCTTAACACGCCCTCTAGAGTCTTAGCCTTAGACTGCTCGTATCCATGCTACTAGGATAGCTGGTCTATAAGGTTGACTTACAACCAATCATCAATAAGGGTTGTTTGGACTGATACATAGTGATCACTAGAATAGTGAGCACTGCATATCAGGCCAACTTCTCACACTCACCCGCAACAACTGTTACCTATAGGCATATTATTCAGCAGGGCAGCGGTGTGCGCAAGTGTGGACATAAGCATTGGGGGGCATACACAAACCTAAGAGTGAGGGGGGGCCCCAGCCAGTGACCCACAAAACGTCAGACTCCTGAGTATCATGAATCACTTGAGTCAGTGCGAAGGGCAGGGTTCGTCGCAAGAGGAAGCCCCTAGGGAGCCCCTGGAGAAGCCAGAATGCCATGTTCTATCGTACCTGTAACGAACCAAGAAGGGACAGCAGTTACCTAGGAGGTGTTTCCTGAAGCATTAGAATATCTAAGTGGAGGCGTAGCGCATATCGTAAAACTGCTGTGCGTTTGTGCTGGTCCAGAAGGCCATTGACGTTCCACGACAACAGGTGGAGAGACGCCCTAGGCATAGTCTTAGCTGTCTTGATAGGTGGTACTTGGTCTAGGACGTGCAGTCAGTCAGGGGTGTGCAAATGCGCGTGGGAGCCTGCAATGATGCGAGTAGTCGCGTGCCATAAGGGCATATCCATCCCTGGTAAAATTAACTTGTCGTTCCGTGATAGCTAAAACAAACAAGCATTGGAAATGCAATAGGTCTCGCATTAGGAAAGTTTGAACAATTGGTATTGTAAATGACACTTTTTTTATTTATGTGTTGGTTTTGAAAATAGCAAAAGTAATAGCTTTGTCAGTTACAATGTCAATAGTTTGAACTTTCGCAAATGTGACACCTATAGCATTTGTAATGCAATGTGTGTTGTCTTTACGTGACTTAGATGTATTGATATTGCAAATAACAATGGCTTTTAATTTTGTAAATAATTAATACTTAAATAACATTTATTGTAATTTATAATGGCAATAGCTTAAACGTTTGTAAATTAATTTTGTGAAGATTATGTTCAGTGTATTTTATTGTGACGAAAATCCAAGAACATTGCATTTGCACCTGGTGGTGGATGTGGTGGTGGTGGGTGTGGTGGTGGATGTGGTGGTGGATGTGGTGGTGGATGCGGTGGTGGTGGGTGTGGTGGATGTGGTGGTGGTGGATGTGGCGGTGGATGTCATGGTGGATGTGGAGGTGATGGTGGATGTGGTGGATGTGGTGGTGGATGCGGTGGTGGTGGTGGATGCGGTGGATGTGGTGGTGGATGTGGTGGTGGTGCATGTGGTGGATGTGGTGGTGGATGTCATGGTGGATGTGGAGGTGATGGTGGATGTGGTGGATGCGGTGGTGGCGGTGGATGCGGTGGATGTGGTGGTGGATGTGGTGGTGGTGCATGTGGTGGATGTGGTGGTGGATGTCATGGTGGAGGTGATGGTGGATGTGGTGGATGCGGTGGTGGCGGTGGATGTGGTGGCGGTGGATGTGGTGGCGGTGGATGTGGTGGCGGTGGATGTGGTGGTGGATGCAGTGGTGGTGGTGGATGCGGTGGTGGCGGTGGATGCGGTGGATGTGGTGGTGGATGTGGTGGATGTGGTGGTGGATGTCATGGTGGAGGTGATGGTGGATGTGGATGCGGTGGTGGCGGTGGATGTGGTGGCGGTGGATGTGGTGGCGGTGGATGTGGTGGCGGTGGATGTGGTGGCGGTGGATGTGGTGGCGGTGGATGTGGTGGCGGTGGATGTGGTGGTGGATGCAGTGGTGGTGGTGGATGTGGTGGTGGTGGATGTGGTGGTGGTGGATGTGGTGGTGGTGGATGGGGTGGTGGTGGATGGGGTGGTGGATGGGGTGGTGGTGGTGGAGGTGGTGGTGGATGTGGTGGTGGTGGATGTGGTGGTGGTGGATGTGGTGGTGGATGTGGTGGTGGATGTGGTGGTGGATGTGGTGGTGGATGTGGTGGTGGATGTGGTGGTGGATGTGGTGGTGGATGTGGTGGTGGATGTGGTGGTGGATGTGGTGGTGGATGCGGTGGTGGATGCGGTGGTGGATGCGGTGGTGGATGCGGTGGTGGATGCGGTGGTGGATGCGGTGGTGATGTTGGATGTGGTGGTGGATGCGGTGGTGGATGTGGTGGATGCGGTGGTGGTGGTGGATGCA
This sequence comes from Lissotriton helveticus, assembly GCF_964261635.1. Classification (NCBI taxonomy): domain Eukaryota; kingdom Metazoa; phylum Chordata; class Amphibia; order Caudata; family Salamandridae; genus Lissotriton; species Lissotriton helveticus. The sequence continues at coordinate 12,489,072 of NC_136071.1, forward strand.
GTGGTGGTGGTGGATGCGGTGGATGTGGTGGTGGATGCGGTGGTGGATGCGGTGGTGGATGCGGTGGTGGATGCGGTGGATGTGGTGGTGGATGTGGTGGTGGATGTGGTGGTGGATGTGGTGGTGGATGTGGTGGTGGATGTGGTGGTGGATGTGGTGGTGGATGTGGTGGTGGATGTGGTGGTGATGGTGGATGTGGTGGTGTTCAGTGGGAATTTGCCGGACAATTTACATTAAATGTTTTATACTTCATGGACATTTTCAGGGTTGTCTTTGCTTTGTTGTGAAAACTAAAGGGCAGACTCTAAAAGTATCCGATTGCAGGCGAGGAGCCCTTAACGCTGGGGGCCAGGAGCCCCTCCGGGTTCTCATAATAATCAGCCACGGATCAAAGCAGCGCCTGGGCGGAAAACAAAGAGAACCCCGTGGAGACCTCCAAGCGCCTTTGATTTCAAGCAATGCCTGCTGCAGGGGTGGGCCCGTTGCGAACAGCATGGCGGAATTAATTCAATTATATGGTGTGGCCAACAGTGATGGGGAGGGGCAGGGAGGGAAGGGGGCGAAGGGGGCAAGGCTAAATATGGACATGGAGGGGGTCGGATGAGGGAAAGAAGAGAGGATATTGAAGGCAGGGACGAATGACGTGTTTAGAAGAGAGGACACGAGAAGGGAGGGCTGAAGTGAGGGGGAGGAGGAAGGGGATGAAAGGATGCTGAAAGGCGGAGTAGGAGTAGAGGTTACGAAAAGAATGAAGGAAAAGAGGTCAAGCAAAGGCATGAAGCAACTGAAGGACAGAGGGAAGGCAGAGAAGGGGGGGGGAGGAGAAATGCGACAAATGTTTTGGGTAAAAAAAAAAAAGAGACTGAGGGAAGGCAGGGGAGGGGGGAGAAGAAATGCGACAAATGTTTTTTTGTTGTACTTTATATTTGCCTGGCTATATACATATATTCAAGCATGTACTCCATTAGGTAGGCATGGCTGTGGAGAGGTCAGTAGCACGTCAGGCATCGGCAAACCTTTTGGTCAGATTGGGAAATTAAAACAAGTTAAAACGGTGAGCCACCGTTATGAAAGTAAATGCGCACATGGTGTACTGCAAATGAAAACCAGCAGCTCATTAGGAGTGGTGGGGGCGGGCATAGAGAGACAAGGGGGGAGTGGATGCTGGAGGGGGAGGTGTGCTGGGAGAGAGTGGCGCTCTTCTGCCCCTACTTTCAAAGCTGCCATGACGATGCGAAACGGCGGGCAGAGGAGGGGGCGGAGCAGTAGCACGTCAGGCATCGGCAAACCTTTTGGTCAGATTGGGAAATTAAAACAAGTTAAAACGGTGAACCACCGTTATGAAAGTAAATGCGCACATGGTGTACTGCAAATGAAAACAAGCAGCTCATTAGGAGTGGTGGGGGCGGGCACAGAGAGACAAGGGGGGAGTGGATGCTGGAGGGGGAGGTGTGCTGGGAGAGAGAGTGGCGCTCTTCTGCCCCTACTTTCAAAGCTGCCATGACGATGCGACACGGCGGGCAGGGGAGGGGGCGGAGCGGGTAAAACAATAAATAAACACGACGGCTGGACGAGAGAGAAGGGGTGGGGGGAGGAGAAATGCGACACGGCGGGCAGGAGAGGAGGGGGCGGAGCTGGGGGAGGCTGTGAGATGTGCACGCGCTTTTAAGCTCTAAGCGCATGCGCATTGAGCTTAAAAGTCACGGGCACTGCAAGGAATCGCCACGATTCCTTGCAAGTTAGTTAAAGAGTGGTTAAGCCCCCATAGTCTCGCAAGCTCGATGCGCATGCGCATCGACAGGCGAGACCTAAAAACAACAAAGGGGAAAAAAACCCTCCCAACTCTCGCCCCGCCCCCCTCCAATTTTATAAATAAGCTTGCCATTTTATTTTAAGACCAAGATCTTCGCCATTTCCCTGCTGCCCTACCTGGGCAAGGTGCTGGAACGCCATGCCACTGCGGTTTTCAGCGCCCACGTAGAGGCTAATGGGGGATTGGCCTCCCGCCAGGCTGGCTTTCGCCCCAGGCACTCGACTGAATCAGTTGTGGTCTCGGTCTTGGATAACCTCAGGAAGGGTATGGACAATAACAATCATCAGGCGCTGGTACTCCTCGATCTCTCCGCCGCCTTTGACACGGTGGACCACACCATCTTATTGTCCCGTGTCAAGGCGGCTGGAATTGAGGGTTCAGCCCTGATTTGGCTTTCCTCCTTCCTGAGAGACCGCACTCAGGCGGTCCGGCTAGGAGACTTTACGACCACTCCACTTCCTGTCACTTGTGGTGTTCCCCAGGGCTCCTCTCTTTCTCCTTTATTATTCAACCTTTATATATCTCCCCTTATTTTCGCTCTTCAGCAGCTGGAGGTCACCGTGTACAATTATGCCGATGACCTCCAGCTCATCTTTGACCTGTCCTCCTCTCCTCTCTGTCTCTAACTTTCAGTCTACCATGACTTTCATCAGGGACTGGATGAACCACAACCATCTTAAATTGAACCCGGACAAAACCGAGTTGGTTCTCACCGGTGGTTCGTCCAGTCCCTGGAACTCCCTCTTCTGGCCCTCCTCTCTTGGTCCCTCCCCCACTCCCTCAACCACAGTTAAAACACTGGGGGTTAAAATGAACAACCAGCTCACCCTTCATTCACAAATCAGCACTGTTGTCTCCTGTTTCCTCACCCTCCGAACCATCCGCACTGTTTCCCGTTTCTTTTCCCCACAGGCACTCAAGTTGATCATGGCCGCACTGGTGATATCGCGGCTGGATTATGCCAATGCCATCTACAACGGCATTCCAGCATACAGCCTGCGTAGACTCCAGATGGTCCAGAACCAGGCGGCCCGGCTGGTCTATGGTCTCCCACGTTGTCATTCCACACCCCTCCTCAGGGAGCTTCATTGGCTCCCTGTTAAGGAACGTTCCTTGTTCAAGACCGGCTGCATGGTCTTCCAGGCCCGTCAAGGCACTGCCCCCGCTTTCATCTCCTCGCTAATAAATTAATATGTCCCTACTAGAGAGCTTCGCTCTTCTTCCAAATCCCTCCTCCAAATCCCACGTTTCAAACGAAAAAAGTGGGGTGGAACTAACTTCTCTACCCTAGCCCCCACGTTCTGGAACTCCCTCCCTGATCACCTCCGCTCTGCCACTCATTATCTTTCCTTCCGTAAAGATCTAAAAACGTTTCTCTTCAAACAGGCCTTTTCCGTGTAATTTCCCCTCTTTTCTACGACAGGTTTTATTTTGCCTCAGTTGTCGAACTCTCCACTAGCGCCAAGAAACCGTACGGTGCACGCTGCGCTTTATAAATGTTTTAAATTAGAAATTAGAATAAGGTAAGTACATTTTTAAATATACTTTTCATTTTCAAAAGTCGACACTTAGTAAAACTTCTGAAAACTTCAATATTATCCTATGAAGGAAAACAATATTGTGGTTACACAACTAAGTACTGTTATGTTATGTTAAGTTGGTCTTGTATAGCGCTCAGCTACTCCAAAGGAGTGTCCCGGCGCTTACAAGTACTCAACTTACAATTCCAGTCTTCTGGCTCAAAGGTCAGCATGGGTTAAGGGTCAGGTGAGTACCAAAATTGTTTCACCAGCGGCGCAGGGGTGGCCGGTGCAGTGGTCAAAATTGAAGTTGGGCCCAATGCGTTTCAATGGAGAGTGCATGCTCAATGCCACACTGCTTGCAGATGGGTAAATCGGTTGCAGGGGCCAAGCTTTGGAGGTTAGAGCAAGCACAGGTGGGGCGGGGGTGGGGATGAGTGTAACAAACTTACAGTTCCAGCCTTCGGGTTTCAGGGTCAGCTGAGGGCAATGTTCAGGCAAGTACGGGTACTGCACCATCAGCGGCACAGGGGAGATCAAAATTGAAGATCAGGCCCATGTAACTCAATGGAGTCTGGGGGTGCTTGAAGACACTGCTTACAGGTAAGTAAATAGGTTATAGGGGTCGAGCTTTGTAGGCTAGAGCAAGCACCTGGAGGGTGAGGGTGGGCCACAAGGCAGCATCAAACATACCCAACCAGTGGCACAGGGGCGGCCGGGTGCAGTCTGCACTCTCAGCATTGTGCGCCCAATGCTTTGCATTGGAGATTCTGCTTTCAACAAGCAGGCTGCAGGCTTTGAACCAGAGGTTGCAGGAGGACGACCAACGACAGAGGTAAGTAGAGATTTAGCTGGGGTCGTAGGGGCACAGTCTGTTAAGCTCACCAATACCCAGGGGCATCTGGTGCAGGGGTGCCTCTTTAAATGTGGATCCGCAGGGCAACCTTATCCTTTGTGTTACTTTCTTTGGGATAGAAGCACTGTTCTCTGGAGTTCTGATCTCTTTCAGAGATCAGGCATATTTCCTCAGGTTTTTGGAAGTCACTAGCTGCAGGACAGGCTTAGTCTTCTCACAGGATCTTGGAAGCTGGCGACAGACTGGTAAGGCTGGGGCCAAGTCAATAGTCTACTTCAGACTTCGCTGCACGGTGTCTTCTTCGTCCTACTTGTCACAGGTAACTAGTTTTCAGGTCTGGGGGAGCCACCTAAATGCTAAAGCTAAGCTGTGTTTTTTAGGGGAATAGGAGGTAGGGCCAATGGGCACTTTACTTGGGGGGGGTGGGGGGGGGACACTACTCACAAATTATTGTACCCCTCCTGTGGGAGGGGGCATAGACCTAGCTGCAATTGGAGGGGTCTCCCCATCTTCAAGATGGCGGGCACTGGAAGATGTGCTTAACCTCGCCCTTCCCACTTTACGGGTGGAGTTGGCAGAGGTGGGCACACCTCCTAATCTCCTAAAAGCTGGTTACCTAAAGCCAGTTAATGAACACACCAGGGTCGGTAGGTTTTCAGGGGGCACCTCGTATGTGCCCTCTGAGTACATATTGTAATAAATCCCACACAGGCATCAGTGGGGACTTATTTCAAGGAGTTGTTTGGCACCAAACACCTCGTTTCAGTGTAGCCATCTTGGTGCTGGGGAACTTGTCATCGAAAGTCGCACCTGAAGCCCCTGTGCAATGATGAGCTGAACCAACTGTGCCCCTACGACCCCCTACATCTCTACTTACCTCTGCTGTCGATGGGCTCCCTCCTGTAACCTCCGGGGCCACGCCTACAGCTTCTTTGGACATCAGGCGCAAAAAGCTTTTCAATTAGGATTTTTTTAGGGTAATTTGCATCCTACACCCGGCTGCCCCTGTGGTTCATTTGGAAATGTAAGGACTTTACGTAGCTGTTTAACCGTGATATCGCTTTCTCCATAGAATAAAATTGAACTGTGCTGCAAAGTTTTGAAGTGTTTATTTTTCAAAGTGAAAAGTATTTTTATTTACCTTATTGTGACGACCTTGGACTTAAAATAAAAGCTAAGAATATTTTTCTAAAATTGGTCTGCATCTCCTTGAGTCATGTTCCCATTATTGGTGATTGTTTTGCAATAAATGTCTTACACTTCTGTGTTAGGCCTAAGGCTGTTCGCCCACACTATCATTAATAGAGCACGTTCGGTTTTACATTGAGCCCTGCACACCTACTACCAGTGCCAGGATGGCTTTGTGTTCCCCTCCTTCCTGCCACTGGTCTGGTATTTAAGGAATGCTCTGGACTACTCCACCCGTTTTGCAGGTTCTAAACTCATGCACCTTTTAGGAGTTATGTTCCAAACAAGCAGCGACTGGAAATGTATGCACATAGCACTAGTGATTTCACTTATCATCCAGGGTGCTGTCCTGTAAACCTTCCCGGGTGTGTACCATTTGAGAGCTGCACGGATAGTGTCTGCTGCATGCAGCACACCATTTTGATTGACCGCCTTGAAGCAGTTTTAGTCTTGCCCTTTGGTAGAACAGTCCCCTTTGGTTGCGAATAGGTGTACCTTAAACTAAAAAGGTCACATTGTGTCACGCTATGTATCGATGCTTACAGGGTAAGTAACATACTCCTTAGTCTTACCATGTGTGTAAAACATAACCATGACTTGACTATGCTCACCAAGTAAAACGCATAATGTGTAGTTTTTGAAAGCAAGTGCTTTTTGGTGAACCTGTGGCAAATGTATTTATACCTTTTTGTAGGAATTCTATGGATATATAGGAGCTGATGCCTATTCTGACATCCTAATTCCGAAATATGCATTTGCTTGAATTTGGATTATTCTTTTGCTGCTCAGTCCCAGGCAGGGAGATAGATGTCAGGAAATGTTACACTGATCAAGGTTTACGTACTCAGTCTCTGCTTGACCACTGGTATAGAGATTTGCGGCCTGCTGATTTGCAATATCATACATTTATTTAACTTCAAATAAGGGAATCTGGCAGTTGTACATTGGTTGCACGTGGTTGAGAGTGTCCCAAAGTTTCATGATTTTAAGATTACTTAAATCCAATGATGTTTTAGTAAAGGGCATTAGATGCATGCGCAGTGTATCAAGCGTTGTGCTCATAGTTTTTGAAGAGCATCAGAAGCTTGGGGGGGTTTAGGGGGCTGACCTGTAGATGAGTTGCTGGGCACAAACTGTCCCTGCCTTACTTCCTTTCCTGCAAATTCTAGATTGCAGGGCACTGGTCTGTTAAATCTTGAGTCGGTGCTAGTCAGTAGCATACAGCCTTACAGGTTGCATCATGGCATGTAAATCCGGAGAAGTGCCGTCTGATTCTGGTGAGAGCTCACAGGATGTTCAATATGTTGGTTTTGCCCATGTTAACTACATTTAACTGACTTGCATTTTGTTAATTTATTGCACTCGCCGCATGTTTTATGCTTTATGTTGGTTCTAATAACACAATGCTGTACCTGTTCACTGCTGCTGGTTTTAAGTTACACTGGCAACACTTCTACTTAACACCTGTTCTCTGTTTTAGATATCAGAAAGTCCGTCTGAGATCATGGAATCCCTTACCAAAATGTACAGCATTCCAAAAGACAAACAGGTATTTACTTCTCCTGTGGGGAGGGGGTGGGCGGTTGTACTTATTTTCTGATGAATACTTCTACCTGCAGGTTCTGCACCTATAAAATAATCCCTGGTGCCAAACTGGATCTAGAAACTAACGCTTGCACTACTCTGCAAGGCTCCCTGGATTTGTTGACACCAGAGGGGCATCTGATATCAACAAACCACATAGCTCCCAACCAGGCTCAACGCCTGTTCTCTTTTTTTTTTTTTTGTTTGCGACTGCGATGCAGTTCCAGAGTGTACGCTCTCAAAAATTGTGAATTTTTCCTCTCAAACTAATTTAACGACCTAAGAAGGACCAAAGAACCATGCAGCAGTGGATATGATAACTGACTTGTCCCCTGCCCTACCGGCCTGTGCCCCCAGCGACCCTGCTTCAAAAAACAAGCGTGGCGCACAGCCAACAAACTCGAACCCTGGAGGGCCTGGGCTGTCTTCATCAAAGACTCTAGTCTCCTGTGGACACTGGATTTTTCCAGCTCGGAAACCCGCTCTAAGCCTCCAGATCTTTGCGTCTCCGTGTCACTTGCACCACTCTGCACCTGTTGCCCACGGCCGGAGTCCAGGTGGCCCACCGACCCAGCGAAATTTTCCTAGCAGACCTGACATGGGATCCAGCATTGGACGTACTCTCCTGACCTCCCCCTTGCCTGCAGCCTCAACCTGAAGGGTCCCCCCCCACCGGTTCTGGTGAGAACTTTACGTGGAAAGAGACCCCTGCACTCGCAGCTCCCTGACTTTGATCTGCCCAACGGATGGTGTCCTGACATCTCTCCACTATCCTGTTGTAAGATAGGAGGGGATGTTCTCTCCAGTTCTAGGATTCACTCTGCTGACCTCCAGAAGCGAGCCAGCAGCAGTTTTTCCCTAACCCAGGATCTCCATTGATTTCAACGGGTCGTCCGACTCCTCCATACACCTGGTCGCCGCTGCTGGTGCAGTCTGTGCTCTTTGGTGGCCCCTCCAGTGCTGATCTTAACCCCCCGGGTCCGTGTCCCTCAGCCGCAGATACTTACCTGTAACCGATGCCTCTTCGATGTATCCCCAGCCTCCATAGGATAACAAGCATTCTGGCCGGTTTCCGGATCATAACCCTCATCAGCCAGACTGCCTTGAATCCAGTGACAAAGTGAGCAAGGGACCCACGTCTGGGCATACCCTGCCAACTTAGGGCGCACAAAGTGATACCAAAGGGGATGATGGACAGAGCATTTGAGCAAATCAAACACTCACCCCCAGTCAACTGATCGGGGTTTAATCCATTATCATTCTTTAGCTCACTCTGCCACCCCAGTTCAGACATGGCCATATGCTAATCAGTCTGACCCTGTCCATCACTAGGATCTCCCCTGATAGCAGGTGAGTCATTTAGTTTTCGTTGTTTGGACGATTTTTAAGGAATATTTCAAAGTTGCAAAACTCGACACTTAGAAGAAATTTCAATTGAAAACCAGCCAATGTTACTGTTGGAAAACGAGGCAGCATCTGTGAGGCCTGCACAAATAACATGACACATTTGTCCTTCACTGGGAACCAAACACCCTAGGGCAGCGCCTGACTCTCAGAGGGTAGCGTTGCAGAGCAGTCTGAGGCTTACTCAAGGGAGGTGGTGTGGGCTAGTAATCACCATTTGCAGGTGCGCAAAAATAACACTCAATAATTGATTGTCCAGTCTGTACTTTGCTTTATAAAAGTAAGAGTACATTTATTAAACACACAGATCACTCAATACTATACACCAATTTACAAATATACATAAGCTGTTGGAATTACTTTGTGACATTGCATAACATCTCCACCCCTTCAGCAGGGGGGGTGGGGTCTAGTACCACCACTCCCATGTATGCACATCATCTTGCCCCCAATGCAATTAGTTGAACCTATCCTGGAGCGAGGGCCCTGCGCACTGGCACCATCCCAATGGGGTCCCCCTCCCATTACTTCAACAAGCATTAAACAGGGATACACCTGCCTTGGTGACACATGACCCTGACCAAGCATCTCCTACTGACCCTAAAGTATACACCTCTACATCTTAAGGGCTAACAGTCTGGGGTCTTCACCTAAGCGCAGCAGCAAGACTACATGTTTACGCACACTTTAGAATGACAGTACTCAGCACATTTGGATATCATTAAAAATGCATTGCAATTACAGCCTGTGAGAAGTTGGCCTGATATATAATGTTCACTATTCTAGTGAGCACTCTGTATCAGTCCAAACAACCCTTATTGATGATTGGTTGTAAGTCAACCTTATAGACCAGCTATCCTAGTAGCATGGATACGAGCAGTCTAAGGCTAAGACTCTAGAGGGCGTGTTAAGCCAGCTGTTTTACCATCACATTACCCCTTGAACACCAAGTGAAAGGACACCACACAAGTTGTTATCAAAAATAAAGTGTATTTATTTATAACAAGACGTTCGAGGCATATGGGCTGCAGATGGTACATTTATGAATAGATCGCCATCTGGTGTTGGGCTCGGATGATTGCACTTTGTTTTTCTTCTGGAGAAGTCTTTGTCGTTATAGGTGACTCCTCCTCTCGGTGTTAGTGCGCATGGGCATCGGCTCCATCCTTAGATTGTTTTTTTCCGCCATCGGGTTCGGATGAGGATCGAAGCGCTCCGGACCGACTTCAACAAAGAAGGTTATAACCGGCGCGTATTCCTTTCCAAATCGACGGTATCGTTATCGAACGCGACTTCACTCCATACCGACGCGATTCGAAGGACGACGACTACGAGAAACTCGACGTAGTCCAGCCCGGGGTCCATGGAAAGGACTCCATTCAAAAAATGTCCAACGTGTGGTGCTAAGTTCCCACACAAGGACCTACACGAAGTGTGCAACCTCTGCTTGTCCCCTGAACACGAATCCAGGGACTGTGAGGCCTGTGCAGCGTTCTCGTCAAAGTCGACGATTAGAAACCGTCGAGCCCGAAGACACGAGGTATCGAGAATGCAGTCACAAGCAATCCCGGAGCTGTTCGAGGACCAGCAACCAGAAGAGGAGGAAGAAGAGGCCGACGAGGCGGGGTCAGAAGCGGACGAGTCCGACGTTGAGGAATTCGACGTCCAACAAACCGTGAGTGACGACGTCCCTTTACCGAAAAACAGACCCCGCACGGTGTCGACCCCGCCCTCGAGCCCGGTCAGACAACCGAAAAAAGTTTCCAACGCCCCGCCTTCGAGCCCGGCAACGAAACAGAAACCGAAACACTCGGTCCCCCATCATAGTGGTTCCGGTTCCGATAAACCAACCACATCGACACCGAAGCTCCAAGTCAAGGAAAGCTCGAAGCAGTCCATGTCGACACCGAAGCACGCTTCGGCGCCGAAAACACCCTCGACACTGGGGACATCTTCGATACCGAAGAAGTCGGATCCGAACAAAACTTCGGCACCGAAAATACAAATGGACATTTCAAAGAAAAGACACCTTTCGGAACCGAAAACTGCGGTACCGACACAGGAACACGGAACGGATCCTAAACAAAAGACTGTTTATTGACCCAAAGACTGGCAAGGTAGTCACAGAGCTACCTAAAAAGAGGAAACATGAACATTTGGACGACAAGGCTCATCCAAAGAAGAGAACAATGGGGACGAATACAACTCCTCCCCCTTCTCCCAAACCTCACACACCATCTCCGCCTATTCCTCACAATAGGCCAGATATTCCTCCCACACGTCCATCTACACCTACAACAGATGGAGAAAGTGACACAGGGGAGGGGGGACACCCTGGGGATGATGAGGACACAATCCCAGAGGAGGCAGACCCATGGGAGGAGTATAATGTGGGATCAGGTAATGATACCGACCTTGAGTCATATCCCTCAAAACCTTCACCTCCTGATGACAATACTGGGTTTGCACAACTCATTACTAGAGCAGCAACATTTCATAAGGTAGACCTACATACAGAACCTCTAGTACAGGACTTCTTATTAGAGACACTACCTACTGCACAAAGAACATCAGGAACACTACCAATGCTAAAAGGCCTTCTCAGTCATACATCAGAGATATTCAAAGACCCAGTGAGGGCTAGGGTATTGAACCCAAGAATTGATAAAAAATATAGGGCAGCTCCAAAAGACCCAATATACATTAAGGGACAAATTCCTCTAGACTCACTAGTGGTCACAAACGCTCGCAAGAGAGCAAACTCTTTATCTACGGGAGAAGCGCCACCTCCTGACAAGGAGTCTAAACTAATAGATGCCTCTGGCAAGAGAGTAGCATCTCAAGCGGCAAACAGTTGGCGCATAGCTAATACGCAAGCACTACTTGCAAGGTATGACAGAGCGCATTATGATGAGTTAGAAACACTCATCAAACATCTCCCTAAAGAACATCAAAAGAGAGCTGATCAACTTATACAAGAAGGGAAGTTAATTACTAACACTTCAATAAAGTGCGCCCTAGACGCGGCAGAAACTGCGGCAAGGTCGACAAATACAAGCATCATGCTAAGGAGACATGCATGGCTCAGAGTGTCAGGATTCAAACAAGAGGTACAAACCTCGTTACTTAATCAACCTTTTGATGGGAAAACACTTTTTGGCACAGGGACAGATGAGGCCCTAGAAAAAATGAAAAAGGATACAGAAACGGCTAAATCAATGGGAGCATTGCAGCAGCCGACACAAAGAGGTTCCTTTCGTAGATCCACCTATAGAGGAGGATCCAAAAGTACAGGTACAAACCAACAGCAAACCTCTTTTACACCTACATCACCCAGAGGTAATTCTAGAGGTGGATACAGGGGTAACAACAACAAGGGTAGAGGTCGCGGAAACAACAACAACCGCAACTCTCCAACCCCAAAACAGTGACTTCATAGAGCTTCCCCCAGACCATATAACACCGGTAGGGGGACGCCTATCACAGTTCCTACCTGTCTGGGAAAACATCACATCAGACAAGTGGGTAAGACAAATTATCCAACATGGTTATTGCCTAGAACTCACAGCTACCCCACCAAACATCCCCCCCAAACAGCGTCCAATGAAACAAGATCACCTGACACTGTTAAAACAGGAAGTAATATCACTGCTAGAAAAGCATGCCATAGAGAAGGTTCCACAGCACCAACAGGGAACAGGAGTATACTCACTATACTTCCTAATCCCCAAAAAGGACGGGTCTCTAAGGCCAATACTGGACCTAAGACCTCTCAACGCATACATAAATTCGGAACATTTCCACATGGTCACGCTCCAACAAGTACTTCCTTTACTGAAGAAAGGGGACTTTCTTTCTACACTGGATCTAAAAGACGCTTACTTTCATATCCCTATTCACAAAGCCCACAGGAAATACCTCAGGTTTGTGGTAGAAGGACAACATTATCAGTTCAAAGTCCTCCCATTTGGTGTCACGACGGCACCAAGAGTGTTCACAAAATGCCTGGCAGTGGTAGCAGCTCACCTAAGAAGACAACAAATTCATGTCTTCCCATACTTGGACGACTGGCTAATAAAAGCCAGGTCGCAAGAGGAGTGTCTGCAACACACACAAAAGACAATTCAGCTACTACACCAGCTAGGGTTCACGGTGAACTACACAAAGTCACACCTACAACCAAACAAAGTTCAACAATATCTGGGGGCTACCATAGACACAGAAAAAGCCAAAGTGTACCCCAACCCAATAAGAGTCCAAGCAATGCTTACAATCATTCAGAGATTTCAGCCACAACACTCACTAACAGCAAGAGTGTTCATGCAGCTACTAGGCATGATGTCATCCTGCATACTGCTAATACCATATGCAAAACTACAAATGCGTCCGCTACAAGAATGCTTAGCGACACAGTGGAATCAGGCTCAAGGACAGATTACGGATCTGGTGTTGGTAGACGACCGCACACACCGCTCTCTGAAGTGGTGGAACAGAACAAACATTACCAAGGGGCGGTCGTTCCTAGAGCCAATTCCACAGGTGACAATAACAGCAGACGCATCGCTCACCGGATGGGGAGCACATATGGACAAATACACAGTACAAGGAAGGTGGAGTGTGCAGGAAAAAACACTGCACATCAACTATCTAGAACTACTGGCAGTGTTTCTAGCATTGAAAGCCTTTCAGATACATGTTATCCACAAAGCAGTCCTGATCAGAACAGACAACATGACAGCAATGTATTATATTCAAAAACAGGGGGGGACGCACTCTCTCCAATTATCCAGACTGGCACAGGAGATTTGGAGATGGGCCATTCCTCAAAACATCTATCTGTTAGCCGAACACCTACCAGGAGTTCAAAACCAGATAGCAGACATCTTAAGCAGACAGTCGGAACAAATACACGAATGGGAACTGCACCAACAAATACTGCAGCCATTCTTCCAAAGATGGGGACAACCAGAGATAGACCTATTTGCCACTCATCAGAACGCAAAATGCCAAAGCTTCGCGTCCAGGTACCCACATCACCTGTCGCAGGGCAATGCGTTATGGATAAATTGGTCCAACAAATTTGCATACGCTTTTCCCCCTCTCCCACTAATCCCATTAGTGGTCAGGAAACTGCAACAACATTCAATGACCATGATACTAGTAGCACCCACGTGGGCAAGACAGCCGTGGTTCACCACGCTCCTGCAACTCTCACAAGTGCCACATCAAAAGCTACGAATTCTACCCATGCACCTTACACAGAACCATGGAGAGATAATGCACCCAGATCCAACTCAATTGAACTTAGCGATCTGGCTCCTGAAATCCTAGAATTTGGGTACTTAGATCTCCCCCCAAATTGCATGGAAATAATTAAACAAGCGAGACGTCCAACCACCAGAGCATGCTATGCAGCTAAGTGGAAGAGGTTTGCTATACACTGCACTAATAACAATATCAACCCTCTAGACGTATCAACAAGGGAGATTATTTGCTACTTGTTACACTTACAGCAATGTAATCTAGCGTACACATCTATCAGAGTACATCTAGCAGCTATAGCAGCATACCTACAAAACAGGCAGCGCATATCACTGTTCAGAGTACCAGCGATAAAAGCATTCATGGAAGGTCTTAAAAGAGTCATTCCACCAAGATTACCACCTGCCCCAGTCTGGAACCTCAACGTAGTACTCACCAGACTAATGGGGCCACCCTTCGAACCTATGCATAGGTGCGAAATACAATTCCTTACATGGAAGGTGGCATTCCTTATAGCCATTACCTCACTCAGAAGAGTAAGCGAGTTACAGGCATTAACAATACAAGAACCATTCCTACAGATACACCAGAATAAAGTGGTTCTTAGAACAAACCCAAAGTTCTTGCCTAAAGTAATTTCAGCATTCCACATCAATCAGCCAGTGGAATTACCAGTCTTCTTTCCAAAGCCACAGACGGTGGCAGAAAGGGCTCTACATACACTAGATGTTAAAAGAGCCATTTCATACTACATAGAAAGAACACAAGGTTTCAGGAAAACTAAACAACTATTTGTAGCATTTTCCCCAACACATAAGGGCAATCCTATCTCTAAAGCAGGCATCGCAAGATGGATTGTAAGATGCATACAAATATGTTACATTAAAGCAAAGAGAACATTAACTGTTCCTCCTAGAGCTCATTCCACAAGAAAACTAGGAGCATCTATGGCATTCTTAGGGAACATTCCCCTAGATGACATATGTAGAGCAGCAACTTGGTCTACACCACATACATTCACAAAGCACTACTGTGTTGATGTACAGGCTGCACAACAAGCCAGAGTGGGCCAAGCTGTATTAAAAACTCTATTTCAGACAGTTGCGACAGACACTGGTGACCACCGCTAGGGAGGTAACTGCTGTACAATCTATTCATAAATGTACCATCTGCAGCCCATATGCCTCGAACGGAATATGCTACTTACCAGTATGCATCTGTTCTTGGCATAGAGGGCTGCAGAGTGGTACATGCCCTCCCTGCCTCCCCGGAAACCTGTGTCTGTCCCAACATTATCTTATTTAGATACATTTACATGGGCATATCTTTATGTACTACACTACACTACTCCATCTAACCCTACTATGGCAAAACAATCTAAGGATGGAGCCGATGCCCATGCGCACTAACACCGAGAGGAGGAGTCACCTATAACGACAAAGACTTCTCCAGAAGAAAAACAAAGTGCAATCATCCGAGCCCAACACCAGATGGCGATCTATTCATAAATGTACCACTCTGCAGCCCTCTATGCCAAGAACAGATGCATACTGGTAAGTAGCATATTCCTACCCTGGCTCTTTATGAGACAGGGAGCTAAGCACACAACAAAACTCTTAAAGAATTACTGAAAGTCGCACAATTTACACAAATGCCCTAGGGGCACGAAAAACCATATATTACAAAAGTGGAATGCGAACTACTAGCAGGTAAGTAACTATTCTCATGGACTTTAGAAACGCTAGTCCTACAATGCTAAACACTTAGATTAGTTGCAGGAGGCCTGTGGACGTCGTGTGCAGAGTGGGAACTCTCACGCGTAAGGCGGGAAAAAGTCTATGGAGGCTAGTAGTCACAAAGTTACTGTTCTCTGGCGAACCCGACTAGGTGGGTCGAAAACAAGAGTGGATCCGAACACTTAGGGTGTTGGACTATGCTGGAGCACTCAGGTTACCTAGCCCAGGGGCTGCGGCTGCATAGGGTTGAAGTTGCGTCGGAAACCCACGTTGAAGAACCAGGAGCCTGAAGAAAGAGTTGCTGGCAGGCGGCCAGTGAAGAAAGTTCGGAGTGATCCAAGCCTGGATCAGGGAAGAAGAAACCTGTAAGCAGAGGGGATCAAGTTCTGAATCAGTAGCCAGTGATTCGAGTGGGCACCAGGATGGCACCGGACGAAGTCACCTCAGCCAGGTGAGTGGGCGCTGCTGGGCTCTGCAGTCTCTCGGACCAGGAGGCGTTGTCGGCGACCAGGATGGAGGTGCGAGCTGTCTCACGAAGGTTCTTGCTGTCGACGTCGCTGGACCCAGGATTGGGCAACAAGTCTTGGCAAATGCAAGGCCCACGCGGTGGACCTAAAATGGCGTCTTGAGTGGACCAGGAGGGTCCAGGGTGCTCCTCTTTTGGAGGGGAGCAAGGGCTAGTCTGGAGCAACCAGACCAGCAGTGGTTGTCGTCGTGGAGCGTCGTGAGAGGGCCACTAGCCAACGGGCAAGTGACCTGGACAACGCAGTTGGCAGCAAAGAGCAGAAGGGCCCCACGCAGATCTCGTGGATGCAGGGGGGCTGAACTTCGGTGCCGGAGCTGCTCAGGGTCGGGGCTTCTCTTACCCCAAAGCACTCGGTCGAGGGTCACTCGGTGGTCGTGCTGGACAAGCGTCGTGCAGTTCTGAAGATGGCTGGTCCCTCGGTCTCGTCACACCCACGGATCACAGCTGGGCTGATGATGTAGGTTGAGGTCAGAGGTGCCAGGGAAGCCGGTTCTCGTCGTGCTGGAGCAGTCTTGATCCGAAGGAGAGACTGGCAACAAACCGCGATGCTTGGTTGGTGCCTGCTGCTGCAGGGTGACTACTCCTTAGTCACAAGGGAGAATCTTGGGAAGAAGTCTTGAGTTCCTTTCGTGGAAAGTAGTTTCAGGATTCAAAGATGATCTGATTTGGAAGGGGGCCAGTTCCTACCTTTATCCTGCAAAAAGGGTCTGGCACGCGACTAAGTCCTGCCCTATGGGTGGGACTAGGAGGGGGGTGGTTACACCCCTCTCCTTTGGCGGGCTTTCCCCAGGCCAGGGGCTGGAGTGCCCCTGGAACTGGTTTCAGCCGGCCTATGCACAGTGAGCACCGGGGTGCCACTTGCAGTCACCTTCCTCTAAAGCCCTGCCTACCTAGGATACACAAAATCCTGTCTGGGACGGTGCTGGCACCGCCCCTGGCAGGAAACCCTTTGTCCTTGCCTCCTGGGCTGGGAGGACTCCCAGCAGCAGGAGGGCAGACTTGTGTCTCGGTGGCAGCATCCATTTTGTGGAGCTAAGGCTCTGTCTGACTTTAACCGGGGTTACAGGTTACATACATGTCGTGTCCCTCTAGAAGGGTGGAATGCTAACCCCGTCGCCAGAATTGGCGAGGGGTTAGTATTCCAATTCGTATGACACCTTACTCGACATGTTTTGATAAAGCGATACCAGAGTTGGCATATAACCGCGAGGATTATAATGCACTTAAGAGTATATGGTATGCGATATCATGGAAACGGCTAAGGGATGGATCCCGAAAGCCGCAGATAGGCTCAGCTCATGCCAGAGCACTATCTCACACGATTCCAAGCACTCTGCCTCCAGGATTGTCAAGGCCTGCCATAGGAGTGACTGATAGGAGATCTGTGTGTCCATTTTAGGGTTAGATATAGGTATACTATATCTAAAGCAAAGGGTGATTACACCACCTTGCCCCTGCTGTCGTGCAGCCAGTTGTGTCAGATTTGGATGGCCAGCCAGGGGTGGCATAATACATGCTTCAGCCCCTGGTAGGCCCTGGGTACACCTATGCCCTGGGCACCTAAGGTACTCTGTACAGGGACTGATAAGGTGACTCAGTATCCAATTAGATATGTACCTAAGGTATATGGAATCCATTTTACAGAGAGCAGTAGGCCTGGGGTCCTGAATAGCAGGGCCCCAGGTCAACTAAGTCAGAAAACCAGCAAAACACCAGGCAAAAAGTTGGGGGCAACCATAGTCCGGGATCTACCTTCCTACACAGCCCCTAAAGGCATCACAGATGATCACAGGATTAAGTCGTAAATACCGTCAGACACCCTAGCAGGAGTGTCTAGCCACTTAAATCCACTTTGCTTTTGACATCACCTTACACCAGTACTTCACATTGAACATCAGTCCCTCTAAAAGAAATAACCATTAATAAATGCATTTCAGTGCAATTACGCCAGTTCACCTCCAGGGGATGCCCTGCTTGAGACCTCTCCAACTCAGCCCTTCAATCTTTGATGCACTGCTCAATGAACCCCCAGCTGTAGAACAAAAGTTCCAGCCTAGGAGGTGATGCAATCTTCGCTGAGAGTTGAGGGGTTATTCTTTTTAAATCCTCAAGAAACTTAGGGTGGGGCTTAGCTTTGTGCTGGGGGAGAGACTGCGCTGCTCCAGCAGCTCCCCCCGGCACCTTTTCACACTCAAGGGTGACCCCTCTCCTCTGGGGGCTACCAAAACGCCAAAAACAATCCATTCCTCAGGCCTTGCAAGGCATCATGCGGCGCTTCAAGCTCCTGCTGCTTTCTGGGGCCTCGGTGGGGGGCCCGGTCCCACCTGGACCCCCGGGTAAGGGTATGCGGCGCAGGGAGCCCACCCCCGGCCGCTCCGTGCTTTGGTCGGGGGCCCGGTCCCACTCGGGCCCCTGGCTCCTCCTTCCTTGTTCGGGGCCCCGGTCCCACCCGGGACCCCCGCAGGCTCTCCACGTTGGAGGGCAGTCCCCGGGACCTGACCCACCCGGGGGCCTTTCCTGGACCAGCGGCAGAGCCTCCCGCGCTTCACCGCCAGGGGGCCACAGGTCCAAGGTCGCTCACCTTCTGGGGGCCATATCTCAGCCCCTGGAGGTCCGATCTGCCCCATTTTCGCTTCTTCTTGCTCATGGCGGCGCCCCCAGCCTCTGGGAGCACTCTCCTTCACTCTCCGGGTCTCCAAGAGGGTGCACTCTGCAGGGAGCGGTCTGCACTGGCTCCCTTCGCCAGCCTTTCGCCTGGCTCTCCTCCTGCGCCTCTCTTCTCCCTGCGCAGAGGCCCCTGCTTCTGCGCACCAGTCCTGGGCGCTTCTTCTGGTGCTGTTAGGGGCATGGGTGACTGTCAGGGGGTCTCTCCTTCCAACTGCCCATTGCCAGGCTCCAGCACCTTCCACCTCAGCAGACCACACCCCAGAGAGAGCTTCTCTTCCTGTGCAAGTACTTTTTAAAAGTTGAGTAGGGGGCTGGCAGAAAGTCTCTGTGGGTCCTATCAAACAGCGACACATCACTTACCTGCCCCTGCCCCCTCCTTCTTGTCCAGCCTCTGGGTTTGTTCAAAATGGAGTCCTCCAGTGTCTCTGGCCACTTGGCCTCTGAAACCCAACTCCTTCCCCCCTTCACTGCCTTCTCTCCTGGGTGCGAACTGGTGCCTGGCACCCAGTGACAGCTGCTAATGGATGAGCCTGTAGCCCCACCCATCTTCTTCTTTGTGGAGAGGAGGCCTTAGCTTGTGGACGAAAGGTTATCAATCCATCCAGCTGAGGTCAACCCTCAGCCTCGGTCTGGTCATGGCTGGCTCAGAGAAATATGACAGTTCTGTATGACCCAAAAGCAGTACATATGACTTTGGACTCTGCAGAATACTTTTCACCTACTCTACAATGGACTTTAGTGCGTGTCTGGAATCTGTAGGCTTTGTGGAAGTCATTTTAGCCATGGGCCCCACATCCCCATAGGGGAATAATGAAGTAAAAACACAGTAAAACACACTGACTTTCCCTGGCATGTTCCCTCCCAGGATATAAAGCCTATTCCATGTCACCACCCAATTCTGCATAAGTCCTGCCACGCCATTCCCTCTGTAGCTGCTCCTGGACTGCGCACGCTAGGAATCTCCCCTGCGCAGCCGCTACACGTGTGCACACGCATGTACACCTGTGTCTGCATGTAACCAGCACGGTGTCCCATACTCCAGCTGCTGCGCAGCGGCCTAGTCAAGCCAGGCGGACACCAGTAAAATCTCCATGCAGTCTCCTTCATTATGAGTTCACTGTGGATGAGTCCCAGATTATGAGTCTCCCCCACAGTAAAGCTCCATAATTAGGTGCTCAAAAAGCGAAAAATCCGGGCGGCCCATAGTGTCAGAACCACCTTCTAACAGTTACCCTATCGAGAGAATCAAGTTACCGGTCTTTGGGTAAGTATTCGACTGGCAGAGTTAAGTTTCTGGGGTTAGACTCTGGAGTTTCCCGGGGTCAGGTAAGTACGTTACACCCTCAGCGGCACAGGGGCAGCCGGGTGCATAGAGTAGGCCCAATGTTATCCTATGGAGGATAGGGGGCCTTCGGTTGGTGGTTGCTAGCAGGCAGACCACGTGGCTGTGGGAGCTGAGCTCCTGGTCACTTACACAAGGCAAGTGGGGAAGTAAGATGGGACAGATGCTGCACTTCCAGTGGCACTCTGGTGGCTAGGTGCAGGGTGCTTTTGGACTTTCGGGCGTCCAATGTATTTCAATGGCAGAGCTGGAGTTGAACAAAGGCTGCAGACTCGGGGACGGAGATTCTTCAGGTGCGACCACCACTTCTTTTTTTTCTTTTTTTTGTTTTTTTGCAGAGTTTTATATAGCGCGAACTAGAACCGAACCGAATCAGTTATCAGAGCGCTTTACATAGCACCAGTTACGTTACATGAGGACATACTTTCATTTTTAGGCACGGGGAGTCATTAAGTGATTTGTGATAAGTGATTTGCCCAGAATCACAGGGGGTTTTTGGCGTCGTTACCGAGACTCGAACCCAGATCCCCAGGTCCGAGGTCGAGCGCCTTAGCCGTTAGGCCAACCCCTCTCCCCTACTTCGAGAGGTAAGTTGGGATGTTGTGGGATAGGTAGACACCCAGGAGTTGGGCACAAGGGGCCGTGGGGCGCCGGGTGCAGGGGTGTCTTTTGGTGTTGGGAAATCTTACCCTCAGCTGGTCGCGGTTGGGGGGGTCCCTTGTTGTGAGGCTGCAGGCGTCGTCGGGGTCATCGAGGAGGGTCCCTGGGCACTGGATTTCAGGTCACAATCGCTGGGGGGATATCCTCAGGGTCTTTGTCCACTCAGGCACAGGCCGGTCTTGACGGGTGCAGTGTGCGCTTGATTCGCTGTTCCTGGCTGGATCGAGAGGTGTTGCTGTTTGAGCAGAACCACTGCTCATGGGAGTCCCAGTCTTTTAGATCAAGGCAGGCTGGTTCTCCGGGGTTTTCGAGGTTGCTGTCCGCAGGAGATGCCAGGGTTTAGCTGGAGCAGGTTCCAGGATCAACAGGCCGTTAAGGCTGGGGCCAAGTCAGTTGGTGTTGTCTTCTTGTTGGCAACTGCACTGCAAGTCTTCCTTCTTGTTCTTCTTTCTTGTTTCAAATCGGGATCGGATGAAAGAAGGTTCAGGGTGCCCCTAAATACTAAATTCAGGGGCATTACAGGTAGGGTAAGGGCAGGGACCAATAGGTCCCTGTCCTGGGGGTGAGTACACCCCCTATTCTGCTCCTCTCCTGTGGGAGGGGGGCTGGAACCTACTCTGATTGGGCAGGGCTACACATCCTCAAGATAGCCGGAGCCCGGAGTTGTGCTTCGCCTCGCCTCTCCCACCTGAGGGGTGTGGTTGGCACAGGCTGGCACACCCCCTTTCCTCACTTAGGGTTTCCTGCCTGTCTTCCCATCAGAGTGGGGGCCAGAACTGATGGGGGCCAGTTGCTGAGTACAGCAATTGGCCTAGAGGAGCTCTCAAAAGGCGGCATGCCTTTGAAGCTTCCCCTGCCCATTCTGGGGGTGGAGGCTTTGCACCTCGTCCCAGAATGTGCATTGTTTCAGGCCCCCGAGAGCGGCAAGCTCTCGACCTAGGGGTCCAGAAACATGTCTGGTGGTTGGTTTTGCTGGGGTATCTATTGTAAGGTAAGGAATCTATCACTACGTAAGAGGTCTACACTCCTGAGGCGGAAAGCCGGGAGCACGCTCGTTTCTTTTAAACATTTGCTGTGTACTTAAAAATTGTTTTTACCTTTTCTTCACTCCATCAAGGGCATACTCCCACCCTAATTCACTTCAAAAATCGCCGCGCAGCCGATATAAACGCTGCCACGGCACTTAGATGTCCGCCGCCATTCCCCTTCACCTGCCCAAGGCCACGCCCACGGCCCTGAGGCCACGCCCTCTCCCCCCACATAAAAACAATGCGCCTTCCCCGGACGCGCAGCCTGTGCGCCGATGGCGCGCCAAAGGCAACCCCGTCTGCGCCCGTCTGCGCCCGTCTGCGCCCGTCTGCGCCCGTCTGCGCCCGTCTGCGCCCGTCTGCGCCCGTCTGCGCCCGTCTGCGCCCGTCTGCGCCCGTCTGCGCCCGTCTGCGCCCGTCTGCGCCCGTCTGCGCCCGTCTGCGCCCGTCCGGGCCCAGTGGCCAGCCAAGCAGTCTACCTTATATCATACTCTGCTGATTCCCTCAGGGATCTACAATCCCCCTACCTCACACCTTCTCCTTTCACCATCAGACGCATTACTAATACCGGAATCAACTCCGCCGATCGGCACCCCCCCAGTCGTAGCACGCCCCCCTTCAAACCGGCAGAGAGCGACACCACCATCCGGGTATTATATCTGAACACCCGCTCCCTGGTCAAACATTATGCCGACATCTTTATCCTTTTATCTACCGAGAAGCCGGACGTACTCCTGCTTACCGAAACCTGGTTGACTGCAGACTCTCTCCGTGACATCCTGGCGGCCCTCCCCCCAGACTATTACATTCTCCGTGCCTACCGGCCTGGCAATCGCTCTGGGGGTGGAGTAGCTGCCATCATTTCCAAACACCTCAATTTCATCTCCACTTCTTCTCTCCCCCTCTCAGGAGTAGACAACCTTATCTTCAGCCTAAAAACTGATACAGGGGCCTTAACACTCCTCCTCCTTTACCGACCCCCCCAACCTATGCCCTCTTTCGCGGCCACCCTGACTGAACAGCTGATTAATCTTCTCACCTCCAATCCCAGATACGCCCTCTTCGCCGACCTCAATTATTGGTTCAACGACACCAACGCCGGTCCCCATGCCTTGGAGGTCTTTGAGGCTCTCACCAGCCTCAACTTGATTCAACAAATCACCTCGCCCACTCATATTAAGGGCCACATCCTGGACCAGATTTGGACTCAATCTCACTCTCTCTCCCCTGTCCGTCTCACCCTGCATCTGGTCAGACCACTACTTAATAGACATCACCCTCCCGATCAGTGGCAGAATTCCCTCCACACTGATGGCTGGCGGCTTCTCCCGCAAATGGAGTTCTTACGACCCTTTCCGACTCACGGCCTGCCCTCAATCTGTGCACCAACATCGACAAGCTAGAAAGTGACATAGACACCTGGCTGAAGTCAGCCAGCGACCAATTCGCCCCCCTAATCAAATTCCCCCCGACCAGACACCACAACTCCCACAGATGGTTTACGGACGACCTCAAAAAACGTAAACTAAAGGTACGCCAGCTGGAAAGGACATGGAGACGCGACTACTCTGAACCAGATAGATCGCAATACATTTTAGCCCGCAGAGACTACAAAATCGCAATCGCCTCGGCTAAATCAGCCCACTTCTCTAACCGAATCTCATCTTCGGACAACAAATCTAAAGAAGTTTTTAAAATTATGAATGAACTTACCTCAGATGACAGAACTCTTCCAGGTCAAACTCCCCCCCCAAGAAACCTGCGATGCTCTCAATCTTTTCTTCATTGAAAAAATTAATAAAATCAAAGCTTCGATCCCCACCTCCCTTCAGACCACCACTCCCGATACCCCCCCTCAATAACTCATCCATCTTCACCGATTTTTTTCCCCCCCCTCAACCCTGCTTCCTTGGCACAGCTCGCGTCCCGGATAAAATCGGGCTCCCCGAATGACTGCTGCCCTCCCCCGGTCTTACGGAGCGTTTGTCACTCCCTACCTGAATGTATCTTACCCCTTCTGAACGGCTCGCTCAGCACCGGCATCGTCCCCAGTACCTTTAAAAAGGCCATTCTAGTCCCGTTACTGAAGAAACCTGGCACGGACCCAGCCGAGCTGTCAAACTACCGCCCTATATCGCTTCTGCCCTATTTCTCTAAATTACTCGAAGCACATGCTACTCGATGCCTCCAACTTTATCGAGACCTCATGTTACCTGGAGCCCAATCAGGCAGGCTTCAGGCCTTCCTTCTCCACTGAGGCTGTCATCCTAGCTGTTCTCGACACGCTGAGGAGGAACGCCGATTCGGGGACCCCCCCAGGCCCTCGTACTCCTGGATTTATCGGCCGCGTTCGACACGGTGGACCACATCTTACTCCACCATGTCGAACAGGCTGGCATCCAGGGCTCCGCCATCAGCTGGATTCAGTCTTTCTTGGCTGGCAGAACTCAAGCTGTCCGGCTGGGCTCTTACACAGCACCCAAAACCCTCACGACATGTGGAGTCCCCCAGGGCTCCTCCCTGTCACCTCTATTGTTCAACCTTTACCTCCGCCCCCTACTCCACTCACTCCGTAGCTGGGACATCAGTCTATAACTATGCTGATGATCTGCAGATCATCTTTCCACTCAACACCCCGAACGCGGTTGAAAATTTTCACTCGGCTATGCTTCACATCCAGGATTGGAATAACTCCAATCAGCTGAAATTGAACCCTGGGAAAACCGAGCTCCTCCTCCCGGGTTCCAGCCCCACCTTTTGGGGAACCCAGTTCTGGCCCACTGAACTGGGTGTCCCACCAACCCCCGCGAATTCTGTTAAGAGCCTCGGCGTGACTATCGACGCCGAACTCTCCCTCCGATCCCAAGTCAGCTCGGTGATATCATCCTGCTCTCTCCAACTTCGGAAGATTCGGAAAGTCAGCCACCTACTTCCCCCAACTGCTCTGATTCAAGTTATCATTTCACTTGTGCTCTCCCGCTTGGACTTTTCCAACTCTCTCTATCACGGACTTCCTAAATCACTCCTCCACCGCCTTCAGGTAGTCCAGAACCAGGCAGCTCGCCTCCTCTTCAAATCTCCCAAATGGCAATCGGCCAAACCCCTACTGTACAAACTGCACTGGCTGCCTATAGAGCAGAGAGTGGCCTTCAAGCTAGGCTGCCTCACATTCAAAGCTCTTCACGGCACCAGCCCGCCTTCCTGACCTCACTCATTAACCCCTACCGCCCAAATCGTAACTTACGTTCTGCCCATCTCCATTCGCTTGTTGTACCCAAAACTAGAACCAACAAATTCGGCGGGCGAAGGTTTGCCCTCCTGGCCCTGAAGTTTTGGAAGTCCCTCCCCCTGATCATCAAATCAAGCAACTCCCTCCTTCATTTCAGGAAGCAGCTTAAAACCTTCCTCTTTCCTCCACCTTGCTAACCCCCCAGCATGTGTCTTACCTCTGCTCTATAGCGCCAGGAAACCCATGGTGGCAGCGCGCTCTACAAATGTCATTTAATAATAATACGTGTTTCTTTCAGATGTACAAGTCACAAATATATAGTTACTGAAGGTAAGTAAGAAACAGTAGTAGTGATGGATTACTTACCGCCCCACACATCCTCCCCGTTTTGCCAACTGATTTCTAGGGTTAAGGTAATTCCTTCCAGGGCCCTAGTTTCAAGGCACCAGTGGTCAGTATCTTGCATGGCTCTGCGTTTTCTGGCGCGGTAAGTAGTGTACAGAACTGACGTCAGTGCGCGAGGGCGGCGTCTAAGTAGCTGCCGCGAATTCATCTCGGTGACCAAGACACCGACTGACGTGGAGCCGCATAACACCACCTTCCGACGTGCAGGGGTACTACTGACGAAAAATTTCCAGATCCAGTCTGACGCCTGGGGGTAATTGTAGGAGAGTGGGGTCTGCAATCCTATGGTCACCCCAGATTTTTGCTTTTTGCTTCACTGGTTTACGACTTTCCCTGGCTGTGGGCCTGCTAATCAGACCCACAGCCTAGCTGTTCTCTCTCTAAATTGTACTTTAGGTGCATTTACCAATTGGTACTGGGCCACCTTATCAGTCCCTGTACACAGGGCAAAGGTGTACCCAGGGCCTACCAGGGGCTGAAGCATCTATTATGCCACCCCTGGCTGGCCATCTAAAACTGACACAACTGGCTGCACGACAGCTGGGGCAAGGTGGTGTAATCACCCTTTGCTATAGATATAGTATACCTATATCTAACCCTAAAATGGACACATATATTCCTATCAGTCACTCCTATGGAAGGCCTTATCAATCCTGAATTTTGAAAAAATGGAGACAAGCACTGTTGAATGACAAACATTGATTTAGCCTATTCATTTTGATTAATATTGTGCATGTTACTGATTCATCT
Source organism: Lissotriton helveticus (assembly GCF_964261635.1). Lineage (NCBI taxonomy): Eukaryota > Metazoa > Chordata > Amphibia > Caudata > Salamandridae > Lissotriton > Lissotriton helveticus. The sequence goes on from NC_136071.1 coordinate 12,515,042, forward strand.
TTTCTCCACTTGATTTCTTCCTAATTGTTCTTTATTCCTTGATTGGAATTGTATCAAAATTGTGGATACTGTGGTAATGTATATATGATATTGAACAAATGTGGATATCGTGCAAATGTACATATGAAATGCTTTGATTTGTGTTTTATGTAGTAGTGTTTTGTAATTTTGTATAGTCATTGTTTGAATAACTGTTTGTACATGGTATGTCTTTTCGTAAAAACTATCTTTCTAACTAAAAATAAATAATTCATAAGGTATAAATAAATACCAGACAAATCTTCAATCAAAAGGTGATTTGTTACTCCAAATAAGGAGACGTTGTAAATTCTATGTAAGGCCAGCACTGCATTTTTTCAAAATTTACATATGGTCCAGCTGTCCGTACGTCCCAGGACCTAACTCCCTGTATATAATTATCAATCCTGAAGGCAGAGTGCTTGGAATTATGTGAGATGGTGCTCTGGCATGAGCTGAGCCCGTTTGCAGCTTGCGGAACCAAGTCCTAATAGCTGTTCCATGATAACGCTATACCATATATTCTTAAGTGCAATATCTACCTCGCGGTAAAATGCTAACTCTGGTATAACATTATCAAAACATGTCGAGTAAGGTGTCATACGATTTGGAATACTACCCCCTCGCCAATTCTGGCGACGGGGGTAGCATTCCACCCTTCTAGAGGGACACGACATGTATGTAACTGTGAACCCCGGTAAAAGATTTTTTAAAAAATTTTTTTAGACCTTTATTGTACTTTATCATCAGAACACAGCAATAGGCCCACAACCCTTCACAAGGGCCGGCCGCGAAGCAATGCAAATGCAGAGAGTAATCCGCTCGTCAATGTAAACAGCAATCCCAACTATGCAACTCTAGAACAAATCAGCAATTGGGTCCAACGTCTGTCATTGCATTCATGTGTTACAGTAGGCCTCCTATTTAGTCAGAAAACCAAAACAATTTATCACTTCAACAACCCCCCCCCCCCCCCCCCAACTACCCCAGAGATCAATCAGGTCATCAGGTGCAATGCAGCAATAACAGTACAGAAGAACAGAAGTCGTACAAGGCCCAAAGGTGTCCACCCAGCACTACGGAAGGCAAGGGATAATCAATACATACTGAGGCCATGGCCCCCATGTGTGAAGACATAGCAGAGATTTCAAAAGGTGACAGAAGGGAGCTTGCACATCACCCCCATACAGACCCTCGGACGCAGAAGAAATTACCTTTAAATCAGAGACACCCACTACAGCACTCATCTGATCACGCATGCCGCACATCAATTCTATCAGCCTTCCAACCAGTATCTCGTGGTACACTTCAAGTATCATCCAGCTGAGATAACATGTAAGTAGTATAAGGAGTCCATACGTCCCGCGGGCGGGAAGTGGCAGGCAGTTCTTCATAATAACAAGTCAGCTGATCTCTACAATATGCCATTTCCTGCAGCCAATCTTTAACAGTTGGTGCTCGTCTCCCTCCCCAGCAAACAGCCACCCTTCGTTTAGCAATCTGCAACGCTAGCACAACCAAACGTCTCAGTCCGACCGGGACACCAGAGGCTATCCCCAGCAAGCATACTCTCGGGTCAGTACAAATCTCAACTGACGTCATTTCCGATAGTGCCTTTGTGACATCCACCCAGAACGTCTGCACACGCACACATCCCCACGCCATATGGAGAAAGTCCGCCCCTGTCAATCCACACCTCTTACATTCAGACGATTCTCGGAGACCGTACCTGACCAATTGAACAGGTGTGTAATACCACTGGTGTAAGAACTTATAGTGAAGGAGTCGAAAATTTCCATTTGCTGCAAAGTCACCAGTCGCCGAACAGCACGCAGACCACTCATCATCCGTCAATGGTTCAGGCAAACATGCATCCCACCTCTCCTTAGCAGCTTTGCTACCTCCACCCTCATCCTCTTGTGATACCCGGTACAAGCGCGAGATCAACTTCACCCGGTCAGTCGTTGTGTACATCAACTGTAAGGCCCCCAACACAGGTGGTTCAGCCGGGAAAGTAGGGTACAAAGCCCGTATCGCAGCCCGCAGTCTGACATAAATGAAGGTGGCCATGGTAGCATTAGTTACTTTCTCCAACATTTTCTGCAGCGGTAAAAACTGAGCATCCGGGAAGACATCTCCCATAGTGTGTATCCCAGCCTCCCGCAGCAATTGTAATACAGAGTCTAGGTAACAGGTAAGTGGGCGCTCTGCATATAATTTTGGCTAAATTAAATTCTTACTTTTATTCTTTTTGCTACTAGGCAAAAAAAGAGAGGTTACCTAACTCCCTAACACATCTCCTGATTCCAGGAGATCAACAAAACAGATATTTTTTGCCGAGCAAAAATATTTATCATCTAATTGCGTTGATTACACTTTCATAGATTAAATACCAAAGTCATATATTGTCCATTAGTCAGTAAGACACTTAGTCCATATTTATTCTCAACCTAAAGACACACGATGCAATATACTCGTCTTCCAGTTCACAATGGTCTTTATATTCAGAACTCCAAATCACAATGGTCTTTATATTCAGAACAGTCTTGTGATATCCAATTCAAATTCGCACAACGTAGCTCAATAATCTAACAAATGGATCAGCCAACACGTGTTTCGTTGTAACAACAACTTCATCAGGGCTTTCTATCGTATATATTATCCATAGAGTAAAACAAATCTTCCCAAATCTTTGTAGCCGGTTTGTTATTTAATTTAAATTTTTCTGTTTTAAGATCAGTCTGACTGTATGTCTTGATAATTATTTATGTGAAGATGACAGTAATTTTGTTGTCAATTGTAATCGTCCCAGTTCCTTGGAGACCGAGATATCCGTATGATATAGCAATGGCATATCCGGAGCATATAACGGGAGCCTATCCGAACGTTTACCTACGTTCCCCCAGGCCTTAGTCGTACACTGTACCGTGTCCACTTCCCCCTTGTCGAACACCGAATGTGGATTGACTATCATCGCTCTCAAGGGTATCGGAATGACAGCGCTCGCCTCCAGTGCTACGTGCGGGGTGAACGGCGGTGGCGAAATCCAGTAGGCAGCAAAATGAGCCTGAGCGCACAAATAATATAATCGCATATCTGGAACAGCAAAGCCACCCAGTTCATAAGGCTTAGTTAGCACATCCCACTTCACGCGTGGCTTTTTCCCGGCCCAGGCCAGTGTAGTCAACAAAGACTGTAGCTGCGTAAAAAAATGAGACGTCAAAACAAGCGGCACATTTACAAATAAATACAAAAACCTGGGAAGCACCACCATTTTGATTAGCGATACCCTATCAGCAAACGTAAGGGGCAAACGAATCCAGCGGGCCACCTGATCCTCCAATTTCGAAATCGCCACGCCATAATTAGCTCTTATTATCTCTTGGGAATCCCTGTGCACCCAAATGCCCAGGTAACGAACAGGCTCCGACGCCCATGCTAGAGGAAATTCCAATGGAAAGGGTTGCGTGACGTCCGTAAGAGGCAACAAGATTGATTTGTCCCAATTTATGGACAGGCCCGAAAACCGCCCAAACCTAATAAACTCTCTAAGTATACCCTCCAAATTTTGAGCCAGCTCCCTCACGTATAACACCATATCGTCGGCGTACATTGATACAGCCAGGGATCTGAGAGGAAAGCGTAATGCCGTGTCTGCATACCGCTGCCTTAAGATACATGCCAGTGGTTCCATCAGGATAGCAAACAGTAAGGGCGATAGGGGGCAGCCCTGCCTAGTTCCCCTCTTCACTGCAAATGGCGCCGATACATGCCCATTAACCCGTACCCTCGCAACCGGGTTGGTATACAGCAAAGATATCAAGGTCGTGAAAAAAAATGGGACCCCCATACGATGCAATATGGCAATCATATAGCGCCAGGCTACAGAGTCAAACGCCTTCGCAGCGTCTAGAAGTACCGCCACTGCAGCAAGGTCCGGTTTAAGAAGATGTAAAACTGCAAACAGCGCCCTTAAATTATGTGCCGTGGAGCGCATAGGTACAAAACCAGACTGGTCTGGCAGTATCATATTCGGCAATACAAGGCGCAGGCGTGTCGCTAGCACCTTGGCAATGATCTTGACGTCCGTGTTCATTAAGGACAACGGCCTATATGACTCACAGCAATTCAGAGGCTTGCCCGGTTTAGGCAAGGCTACCATCAGTGCCTCTCTCATCGTTGCTGGCAATTGTCCCTGTTCCACCGCCTCCTCCAGTACGTGTGCCAACCGAGGAAGTAGCAAATCGACATATTCTTTATAAAATTCGGACGGTAAACCATCAGTCCCCGCAGCTTTACCGTTCGGCAAAGCAGCAATGGCATCCCTAAATTCTCCCTCCGCAATTGGCTGCGATAAGAAATCTTGTTGCCCCCTCGAAAGCCATACTAAGGCTATGTCATCCAGATAGTGCGCTATGTCCTCCTCCTCAGCTGTTTCTCTATAATCATACATCCGCTCATAATAGTTCACAAAGCACCCCAGCACACCCGTCGCACTCGTAACCATGGTCTCTCCATCCCTAAGCTCCTGTACGGTACAATGCTTAGCCCAAGGTTCCCTAATTCTGTTTGCTAAACCTCTGCCCGGCCGCCCTCCCTCTCCATAGTATCGTGCGTTTGTGCGTTTAGATAAGAACTGAACCACATGCTCTGCTAAATCATTATACTCAGAAACTTTAATGCGAATATCGGCCAGTAGCATGTTAGATGGTTGCTGTTCCTGTTGGCGCTCTAGGGATAATAATTCCCGCTCTAACCTATCCATGGAGCCTCTTAATGATTTGAGCACCCCTGCCTGCATCCCCAAACATGCACCCCGTATGGTGACTTTAAAGGCCTCCCATACCGTACCCATAGTATCCACAGAACCCACATTTCTGTCAAAAAAGTCCTCAATAATCGTACGCAGCTCCTCCCGCATCACCTGGTCTTGCAGGACCCCCATCGGAAGGCGCCACGTAAAGGGAGCGGGGGCATGCATCGGCATCCATACATCCATATACACTGGTGCGTGATCCGACAGCGTTCGAGGCAAATGTCTAACTTTCATCACCCATCCACTAACATCCTTAGTCACCATCCAGTAGTCTAACCGCGACCACGTGTCATGTGCGGACGTATGACAAGTACCTTATCGTATTCCTGGATTCCCCAATCTCCACACGTCCACCAAACCCAGCCCAGTCATTCCATCTCGCACAGCATCCCCCGCTTTCCTATGCATGTAGGGTCAATCCTCCTTTCTATCCAATGCCGCAGCCAACGTCACATTGAAATCCCCACCACACACTATTGCCGAGGGTGGCAGAGCATACACCTTGTTCCACAAGTTAACATAATCAGGGTCATCCACATTCGGACCATAGACATTAATCATCGTGACCAGTGTGCCACACAACTTCCCATGTAAAATAGCATAGCGCCCTTCTCTGTCAATATCCTCGTGTAAGGAGACAAACGGTACATTTTTCTTAATTAGAATCATTACCCCACGTGCATACGAGGAATATGTCGAGGCCAATTTAGTGCCTGCCCATTGTCGAGCCACTGTCTCAGCTGCCCTCCCCCGAAGGTGCGTTTCTTGAAGGAAGGCCACCTGCACTCCATGCCTCTTCAAGAAAGCCAGTACCTGCCTCGTTTTCTGTGGTCGATTCAAACCCCTCACATTCCACGTTATCCAAGTAATCTTGCCCCCCTCAGCCATAGCCCTCATCCTTCCTACGATTGTGCAGCCCATAAGGTAAGTGCAGCCCCGTAATGCAACTATGAAGTATACAACAGCAGGCCAAGCATTCGCTAGTAGTCAATAGTTGAATAGACCAGTCGTACACCCTGTAACCAAGTTCACGTACATCCCTCAGACCTCCCGACTCCCAGCTGCTGCTAATTGACCAATTGACCCAGTCCTGATATCTCCGACCATCCCCTACCCACCCCCCACCCACTTCAGCTCCCCCAACCTGCCAAAGCATTCCCCACCTCCCCGAACTCCCTACCCTTAACCCAACATCCAAAAAATAGTGGGGTACTCCCATACGTGGGGGCGTAGAGGCACTTATTTCCCGTTAACGTAGTAAACGGGAAGGGACTGATTCGTTAGCTAAACAGCCCGCCTCTGCCCTGCAAGTAGCGTGACCATGATCAACTCAGCCCTTGCCAGTTCCAACCAATAGGGCACAGTGTCCACAGAAGTACAGAGCCAGCCATTTCACTGCCAATGTGAGAAAGAAACCCAGTGATAGAGGACGTAGTATATCAAAGAGCCTGCTAATAGACCATACCCCTCCAGAGTGCACTGTTTGCGTCCTCAAGCGCAACGGAGAAAGCTGACCCCGCAGTCTCAGAACTCGAACGCAGTCAACATTATTAACATGCAACAATATCCAGCGTACTTATAAGAACCACGGAAAGTCTGGGAACTCCACACATCCATCCCTCAGTGATTCAAAAGGGAACTAAGGTAGACCTTCCAAGGCCAGCATTAACACCTCGACAAGGAGCGCCACTCCACCCAAGATAATCAAGGCGTCCCGTGAGTCATGCCAGGAACAGTCACTCATACAATCTCATCTTGCATCTCTTCCTCCCCTACTTGCTGCCTGGTGGCTTCTTGTTTGCGTTTTTTTTGTTTTTTGGCATAGTCCATGGCTGCCTTCGGAGAAGTGAAGATCTTGTTGTCAGCAGGTGCCCCAATCCGCAAACGCGCCGGATAAAGCATGGCATACGAGATGTCTTCTGCACGAAGAAGTTGCTTCACCGCAGCAAATTCCTTCCGCGCCGTTTGCACTGCCACTGTAAAATCAGGAAAGAATTCAAGTTTGTTGCCCTGGTGCTCTACAGATCCTCTTTCCCGCGCAAGACGCAAAATGACATCCCTGTCCCTATAATTGAGTATGCGGGCAATTACGGGACGCGGCGGTGCTCCGGTCGGCGGTTTCTTAGCTAAGGAGCGATGTGCACGTTCTACTATAAACACCCTTGACAAATGTTCGGCCCCAAATATGTCAATTAGTAATTTCTCCATGTAGTCCTCCAGTCTACCCACATTGGTGGTCTCCGGCAAGCCCGTAACGCGGATATTATTGCGTCGGGACCTCCCCTCCAACTCCTCATTCTTAGCCTGGATGACCGCTAACACCTTCTCCATGTTGAACACCTTGGGTCGTTACTGTGGTGAGGCCATCCTCAGTGGCAGAAACACTCTGCTCGACCTCCCCCATACGCTCATTTTGGCGATCAAATTGCGTGGCCATGTGATCCAGTCTGTGATTGACTGCCTCCATAGTGCCTTCAATAGATTGCAATGTCCGTTGCATTGCCACCAGTGTGGCTTCTAAGGTCGGTGCACCTCCCGACGCCCCCGGCGCGTCTGTGGAAGGTGGCTCGGTAGACATTGTTGGTTTTTTGGCCTCAAAGGTGATCTTTGGCTGATTCCTTTCCGTTCTGCCCATGTCTGCACCCACCGACAGAGCACAAAAACGCAGGCCACTACACACAGGCACCAGTGGAGGAGTCGCAGTCCAGGCCTAGGCAACCCACCAAGGCCACAACTCCAGTAGAGGCAGCGTCCGAGAGCACGAGGCACTGTACCACGTGGGCCTCACCACCAGCGGCAGGCTCAATCTAAAACAGATGGGGCCCAACTCAGCACTTGCCTCCGATGCAGTTCCAGACCTCGAAATCGCCCTGCAGCCCTCCAGCAATTGAACACATATGGCCTCTGCAAGATAATTGGCGCCAATTAGCCCTCCCAGCCCGCTCCCGGCCCCCGCCAGCCGCAGGTCGCAAAGCGCGGCCCAGTTCGGCCTAGTACCGCCTCCGCAGCCCCAGACTTTCCTGAGCCGCCACCCCACTCACCACTACCGGCGGGGACGGTCACAGGCGTCGGAGTCCGCCACTGCTCTCTGCTGCAGGGCCAAGCGCCGCCGCCGTTGCTGCCTTTCTCCCAGTCGTCCAGGGACCGCACCCCACGTCGCGGCGTCTCCCCGCGTCCAGCAACGCTCAGTGAGGACAGACAGCCGCCAGGGTCCGCAGGGCAGCTCCCGATGCCAGAGTCCGATGCTCGGCAGAATCTCCGGTCGCAGCACGCGTGATCGGAAGAGCCAGCAGACTCCCGTGCAGCCTTCAGTGGAACCGCTTGGATTCCGACACGCACTTATGCCAGGTTTGCGTGGGGCAGAGGCACTTCTGTGAGGATAAATGAAGGATTTTTCAGCAGTCTGGCGGAGCCTCACAGAAGTGCGGCCATCTCGCTCGGCGCCCTCTAGCGCCCCCCGAACACCGGTTAAAGTTAACTCGAGCCTCAGCATCACAAAATGGATGCTGCCACCACAGACACAAGTCTGACCTCCTGCTGCTGGGAGTCCTTCCAGCGAGGATGGCTTGGACAAATGGTTTCCTGCCTTGGGAGGTGCTAGCACCACCCCAGACAGGGTTTTGTGTATTGAGGTAGGGAGGCCTGAAAGGAATGAGACATGCCTGGGGCACAGAAGGTGTCCTGTGCATACACCGGTTCAAACCAGTTGCTGGGGCATCCCTGCCCCAGCTCTGGCGCGAAACCGGGCAAAGGATAGGGGGTGTAGCCACCCCCCTTCTGTGGTAAATAAATAAATAATACCCTATTTTTGACTAGGCTTATAGCATAACAGATAGCTCAATAAAATAAGAGTCAAGATTCGAGGTAGTAGGAGTTTCTGCAGGTTTATTACAGCATAAGGACAGGATCAGGACAACCTGCATAGAATGAGGTAACAGGGCCCAGCAGGACAACTGGGGCCCAGCAGGGGAAAAGAGGCCCAGCAGCTGCTGGGGCTAGGTCTGGGATGAGCGCGCTAACATTCAATAACAAAACACAGGCATATATACATAGCGCGAACACATAGCATTACATTGCAGTAGGCGTAGCAGTGGGTGGAGCAGAAAGCGTGACGCGTAGCAGTCGCGAAAGATAACAGTAAAAATGGGTGTAACTGGGAGTATACATAGACATGTGATGCAAACGTAACAGAATATGTCATGAATGGGCGGAAACATAGGAGGGGGCTACCTAAGGAGCCGGGACCTCTAACCTAATGGTGCGCGAAAACTGGCAATGACGTGTCACTAGGAGAAGCTGGGGGCTACGAACTCTGTGCTAGGAGCAGAGACTAGAGTCTGAAGGGTCGGAGCGACATGTACCTAAACCTTATCTGGTATCTAATGTTTAGGGAACATGTTGATATGAACTAGAAGTCATGAGGGGAAAAGCTAACTTGATTCTAAGACTGGACCATGCATTATTCTACATGTAGTGCGTGATGAAGAATATTAAATGACCATTAATACAGTATTTCTCTAACGTGGAGCCGAGAAGGCTAGACAATGACGGAAACTATTGATGCAGTTCAGTAGCTCAGGAATGCAGAAGGAGGACTGAACTGATAACTGGAACTATAACATACTTTTGGCAGACTCAGAGGCAGAGCCAAGCTGCACCGGGCACTGCGAGGCAGGAAGTAAGTGAAGGGTCGAGAATACAGGTGGGGGCTGTATCGCTCCTCAGCGAGGCTTACAGGAGACAGGAGCTGAATCTGTGGTCCGGGCCCTGTTGAGGCCTGGAAACGGGGACTTTATAATGGAATAACGTGCACACTGGGAAACGTGGCAACATTACTTTACATAGGCCTGATATTCGTAGTATTCACGAGGACTGGAAACTAACATACTAGAGGTGGACACAACTGGAATTGCGTCATTAATCGGACATGGGGAATAACATATGCATATTGGTCATGCACACATAACATATGATGGATGAAGCGTAGGGACACAGAACATGGCAAAATTTACTTTTCCACATTCCCTCCTTGTCACTACGTTTCCATCAGGAAACATCAATTTTCATGATACCATCTATCATTTCATACAGTACCATTTGCTCGTCTCGAATTGTCTTGGAACGGGATTTAGAACGGGGCTTGGGACTAGGAATACAAGAGGTAGCACACATGCTGCAAATCGCAGGGCCACATTGTATACAGAGGCAGCAGCTAAATATGATCGCTACTGCAATACCTAGAAAGGACAGGACTTTCCATCCCCATGCGGAAATTATATTCCAGAACCAACCGGACCATGTCCAGGTGCCTGGATCTTGGTGTAACAGATGGGCAATTTTATGGAGTCTGGTTATAGCTGAATAAACAGACGGCGCGTTATTTGGAATGAAAATGCAGCAACTAGATCCGATGACTCTACAGGCCCCGCCCCTATCGGCCAGTATGACGTCAAGGACGAGACGATTTTGCAAAACGACAAATCTCATAGCAGATTGTTCTTCGGTTAGGTTACCTAGAGCAGAGGCAGTCTCATTTACTACAGCTTCAAGGGTTCTTGTTAACCTACGGATCAGTTTACTATTCTGGACAGGTCCTACAAAGAAGAAGAAACCTTTATTGAAATCTGTATACTGTTCTAGAGTAGTTTCAGTATAATCGACAATTGGGGACTCCCTTCTATGTCTAATGTGTACTAGATGTGTGTTTCTGTGATAATCAGATGGGGCTAGGAAAACAGGTGGCAGTAGGAAGGCAATGTAACAGGTTCCCTCCCAATCGAGGGGCAGACGGACATATGCAGTTTGACCACAAATAAAATAAGAATGACGTGAAGCTTTGAAAACAGATTTCCCACTGTCACTATACTTGACAACAGTAGTACATTCACTATGACCTACATGTACAGAACCATAATTACGGACACATAATTCGCCTTTGACTGGTAGTACTGAGATAGCAGGTAAGTCTGGAGTAGTATCAGACTGAACATTCAGGACCATGAAATTCGACGAATAATTACCTAAATTATATACTTCATTTTCTAGATCTAAACCTGTTCTGTGGGGGAGACCTTGCTTGTCTGAGAAACATGTACTGTTAAGAAAAGACATATCTGTTGAGGATGACGTTAACGTGGACCATGCTCCACACGAACCATTGTGTGAGAATGGATAAGGAAAGAGTGGCAGAACTCCCTTCGGTGTCTGAAAAGGGGGGAGTCGACCACACACCCAACAATTAGTGGCATTGCTGGTCTGGTGTGAATAATGTAACATACGGATAAATGTGTTGTTGCGCATAGCGAGGCGGTATGAATATTCGTGAGGAGGCAGATCACTAAACGTGTGCTCTACTGTAGCATTAGCAGACATATTAGCATGAGGAACTGGGAAGTACAGATAGAACGCATAGCTGGTGCAGGAAATCATTATGCTGATGAATAATATGAAACTCAGAAAAACGATACATTGAAGTGAACTTCGACTGACTCTCTCACTATGGGGGTCTATTTTATACATGTCAGAAACAATCTAACCGTTTCACCTAGGGGAGGACTTATACAATCAAACTGACTGACTTATTTTACTAGACCTTAATTTGAGCTTATACTCCTGTTGCGGAGTTTTCTCTAACAAGGGAGGGGTTGTAATAATGTCTTGTGCGGGACAGTCCTTTAAAACAATGTTCTGGTAGTCCTTCGAATCCTGGAAATCCTTGGAAATGTTCTTGGAGACTGGTTTCAGTCCTTTAAAAAGTTTTACATGAGAAAGATGGACCCACCCCTTCCTGCCTTCCAACTTGACGGCAGTACGGGTGGTCAAGAGGACCTGGCGTGGCTCCTTCCAACGTGGTTCCAGCGGACTTGATCTGTCGAAATTTCTGATCATCACAAGGGAGCCTGGAACGATCTCGTGCGGTGCCACCTCGGTATTGTCTGGAAATGCGGCAGCAACCTGTGAACGACATGAGTTGAGGGCAGACATCAAGGAAGCTAGGTAATCTGTCAGCATATTACATGAAACATCGGTAATACTTCGGGGTCTAGGAGTACCCCACATGTTAGGGGGGCGGCCGAATACGACCTCATACGGGGACAGACCTGATCTGGAATGTGCGACCATGCGCATATAAAATAAAGCGACTGGCAGAGCTATTAACCAGTCCACACCTTTGTCTTTACAGACTTTTGCAATACGGATTTTCAGGGTCTGATTATGTCTCTCTACGAGACCGGCTGCTTCAGGATGGCGTACACAATGGAACTTCCACTGGTACCCTAACAAAAGGGAAACGTGTTTCATGAGTTCGGATGAGAATGGCTGGCCGTTATCAGAATATATGACTCTAGGGAGTCCATATCTAGGGAAGAATTCATGAACCAACTGCTTGGCAGTGGTCGCGGCTGTGTAATCTGGGACTGGATATGCTTCTGTCCACCTGGACAAAGCGCATACAACTACAAGGACATACTTGAAACCTCGACATCGCTCCATCTGAATATAATCCATCTGGAGGACCTCAAAAGGGTGGTCAGGGGGCTGGAAACCACCTTGTTCCACCGGGACACTTTTACCTGGGTTAAACTGACAACATATCATACAGGTGCGGACTTTCTGCTTGGCTGCAGCTCGTAAATGCTTGTTGAACCAAATATTCTGGATACTGTCTAACATAGCTTTTTCTCCTAAATGGGCTGGACTATGTGCGGTATTGATAATGACTTGAACCATAGAATCGGGGAGAAACCATGTGGCTCTACCCTTCGTTAACCATCCTTGATCTGTCTGGACCCCTCCTTGTTCAGACCACTTCTTGATTTCTTCGGGAGTAGCATGTAACTGGATATCTATGACATCTTGTGTAGGGTCCTTAACTGTCATGCATGTAATCGGATCTGGAGTATGTGTCATGTTTACTGGAATGTCTGGAGTCTGTGCTGTAAGCTTGGCTGTGCGGTCTGCTAGATCATTACCTTGGGAAATAATGTCTGTAACTTTCGTATGTGCTTTGCATTTCATGATAGCAATAGATGTCGGTAAATGTATGGCATCTAACAGGGCTTGAATAAGGAGACCATGCTGAATCTTGGTTCCATGAGAAGTCATAAAACCTCTCTCCTGCCAGAGCACTCCGAAGTCGTGTACAACTCCGAATGCGTAACGTGAATCTGTGTAAACATTAACTTTCAGGTTCTTGGCATGTATACAGGCTTGTGTCAGAGCGACTAGCTCTGCTGCTTGAGCGGACAGGGTGTCAATACGGTGTGTTTCAATAACTTCAGTGTCAGTAGTCACTGCATACGCGGCGACTAGTTCTCCTGTACTAGTTCTCATACATGAACCATCCACATAAAGTGTCAGGTCAGGATCTGGTAACGGAATATCTGTCAGGTCTTGTCTTGGCTTTGTCGTAATGTTAACTACTTCCACACAGTCATGTGGGTCTGGATTTGAATTAACTGATGGTAACAGTGTAGCAGGATTCAGGACGTTGCAGCGTCTAATTTCTATGTGTGGCTGGAACAGTGTCAATTCATAACCTGTTAAACGTGCAATTGTCAAGTGCTGAGTTTGTGTTCGGTTTTAAAAGAACTTCTACTGAATGTGGGACTTGTACTGTCAGGGAATGTCCTAAAACTATGGAATCACTTCGTCTGATAGCTAGTGCTGTGGCTGCAACTGACTTGAGGCACGCAGGCAACGCCTGGGCGACTGGATCTAATGTGCTCGAAAAATAAGCACAGGGCTTGTATTGTCCTGCTTGATCTTGTGTGAGAACAGACAATGCTGTACCTTCCCGTTCAGTAACGAAAAGTGTAAAAGGCTTACTGTAGTTCGGTGTAGCTAGAACTGGAGCTTGACATAGGGCTTTCTTTAACTCGTTGAAACTAAGTGTATGGTCAGATGTCCAAGGGAGGACAGTCGATACGGCTGCCTCCTGTGTCGTTAACTGTATCAGTGGCTTGGCTAGAAATGCATACTGGGGAATCCATTGTCTACAATAAGAAGTAAGGCCGATAAAGGCACGTACCTCCTTCTGGGTTCTGGGCTGGGGAAGACTCGCTATTAACTGGATACGGTCGGGTGTCAACTGCCTACCCCTCTTGGACAGCAAGTGTCCTAAGTATACCACTTGCTGGACACAGAATTGAAGCTTCGAAGGTGACACCTTGTGCCCCATCTCGGCAAGGAAATACAGAACTGTAAGTGATGCACGCTCGCAGTCATGTTCAGAACGGGCTGTGATCAGTAGATCATCGACATACTGGAGCAGGGCAGTGTCAGTTGGCATGTGAATGTTCTCTAGTTGTCTCTTAAGTGCTTGACTATAAATACTAGGACTTTCTGTGAAACCTTGAGGAGCGCGTGTAAACAAAATCCGAAAAGAAACTGGCTGTCTGGATGAATTGGAACACTAAAAAATGCATTCTTGAGGTCGATGACAGTGAAAAACGTGGCTTCGGAATCAATGGCTGTTAACAGGGAAGAAATATCTGGAACAACTGGGTACTGAGGAATAATACATTTGTTAAGCTCTCGTAAATCAATCACTAATCGATATACTGGGGGTGCATTCGGATCAGTACGTTTCATGACTGGAATGATCGGAGAATTACATACATTGGAGTCAGTTTCTACAACTACTCCTTGAGCCATGAGCTCGTCAATAATTTTGGATAAGGCTGCTACAGCCTCAGGTGGCAATCTGTACTGTCTGATTCGGGGTAACACTACACCTGGTTTGAGAGTCACACGATGGGGTGTGATTTGCATGTAACCTACATCAGTTGGACCTTGCGCCCATAAGTGCTGTGGAACATTAGACAATCTTGAATCAAAATCTCGTAATACATAGTGACCCTTAAAGTCACGTAGGAACAGACGTATTCCCTCTGGGGAACAGCAAATAACTGCACCTAATTCTTTCAGTGTCTTAATGCCTAATAGATTTTCTGGACATGACTTAGTAAGTAACAGATCAGTAGTGCGGGACAATGGACCTACTTCTAGAGTGACTGGCTTTGATATCTCGTTAACTATTGGTTTTCCTGAAAATCCAAGGGAAACATTTCTTGAGCCTGAGAGCGGAGCCCCTGGAACTTCGGCATGACTAATTGTGGTCCTACTTGCCCCTGTATCGATCAAAAACTTTCTGTCTTTCCCTAATACTTGACTGTGAACGTAGGGACCTTCTTGATCTACAGGTATCTCGATGAGAGGCAAGCCTACCTCCCTCTCTAGGCTGTTTCATGAATATGGCTGGTACTCTGGATACTCAGACTGCGCATACTGATACATCTGCGATGTAACGTGCTGTGTTGCAGCAATAGGCTGCGGTGCTGTAACTGTCTGTTGTGCATTCTGTGACTGAGGAATCTGTGAAACTTGTTCTTGTCTAGGCGGACGTGGTCTTTCTTTAGTCTTACCAGTAGCTATGTTATGTTTCAGAACTGCACACTCGTTTATAAAATGACCTGGCTGTTTACAATAATTGCAGTTCCCTTTAACGGGAGCTGTAGGATGACTGGCTTGATTGGCTTGATTTGGACCCCTCTTCTGACTGTCTTGAGGAACAGATTGTGCAACTAGCACCTTCATTTTCGTGTCTTTCATACGTTTTCTTTCGTGTTCTTGCTCTTCTCTGATTCTATTCTGGTGGTACTGGAGCATCTGGAGCATCTGGGACGGAGTATTTGCTTGCCAGGTGCTTTCGACTTTCAAAACTCGATTTTTAATTTGTGGACTTGAATTCTCGACTAATTTGGTAACGAAAAGATGAGGGTATGACTCACTACTTGTCTTGAGACCACTATTAATACTGAAACATTTCTCAAATCTAGAATAAAAATCACTAATATCTTCATCTTGTTTCTGTTTACAGGCTGAGATTGCATCCCAGTCTTCTTTCCTAGTTGTCAATAATCTGGGTAAAACTTGAATCAATAATTCTGGTAATTCTTTACATTTATCTCCAAGACCGGTACCTGGTACTCGTGCCTTGTCTTCAGCTTCTAGAGCTGCCCAATCGATCTTTTTCTCTCCCACCTCCCATTCTTTTTCTTTTAACTTTTCATACACCCCTGCGGGTAACAGGACCTTTAACATTTTAATGATATCTGGGTAAGTGTATTCTCCCATACGGAGCATGTCTTTTAATTCTCTATGGAACCCTGCTGGATCTTTGTCATGACAGGGAATTAATTTCTTCATTTCAAGAAGTTCCATCTTTGAAATCGGAGTGTATACAAACACTCGTTGCATTACGCCACCCGCCCCTTGGACTGGGTGGACTTCTCGTAACGGATTCTGTCTGTCTATGTAAAACGATTTACTTTCTGGGGGTGAGACATGAACAAAATGCGGGTTCAGGAACGTTCTATACTTGTGGCGCTGTTCTAGAATGACACTTATTAAATCGGTACCTAGACCTCTCCATCTATACTGGAGTAACTCGTTCAGGATATCATGCAACGGGCCTGGATCAGAATGTTGACCCTCATACAGAGTAATGAGGTACTGGATCATATACATACCCACCAGTCGTTGCTCGGCTGGGGGCAGTTTCAGAAACATTTGTGCCACTATTTCGTCTGGAAAAGTGGTAGAATCAGTAATCCATCGGACTGCTGATCGGGCTAGTTCTTGTTCATGCATGGTACTTAATTCGCTATAACCGATTCGTAATTTCAGAATGTGATCGGTAGTTTGGAATACTTGTTCTAGAGAACCTTGTTCTGGCGCTGAATGATGAAAAATAGACTTGGGTTCTAGGCGTAAATGGCGATCTGGAAATCTGGATTTTCCTACATACGCTATTCTGGCGGGATTCTCGTTCTCTTCCTCTTCAGGATCAGAGATACTTTCTTTCTCGCTTACTTGTGCTGCTTTACGCTGTTCGTGTATCTTTATTATTTCTTTACGAATTTTCTTGTACATACTCTCCATGGCACCGACGGTCTTGTGCTTACCCTCGGCTATATTATCACTCCACCTTGTCAGGATTCTCATTTCGGCGGGATCTTTAGACGGATAATCTTGTTCTCTTATTAGACAATTGATCAGGAACTTTAATATCATGAGCTGAATCTCGGCTTTCCTTTGAGACATAATCTCGCCAATACTTTCTGGATCATCCCCTGTACGGATGAAACGATATATTCTGTCTAGATCTTCTTTCATATTCGGTAAGGTGACTAGATACTTGGTCACTCTCCTTACACGTACGGAATATAAAACCATATTATACTCGCCTGGGACTGGATCATAGACACATTCGCCAAGGGCTTGTCTGATTTCTGTGACAGACTTATTACTTTTAGGAGTACGCTGTGATGCTTGAGCATGTAATTCGAGTGCTGATAAACGCTTGTGTGGCGGCGGGGTTTGAGGAGTAGCTCCTCCTGCGGCCCCTAGACTAGAATCGTCGACTGACATTCTTCGTCCTGGCAGGGTCGGTAATTGTACTTGTATGGCGGACTGGGCCGGGGGAGCTGTTAAGGGCACCCCGGTGTCTGGAGGAGCATGAATTACCTGGTTTACAGGGACTGGTGGAGCGCGGACAGGATTTGCATATTCGGGGACTGTGTCGTCCAGATAGGACGAAATAAAAATATCAGCTGCGGTCGGTTTGTGACGTAGCTTGGTCGGAATTAATGGTGGCGGGAAATTACTAGATGCCTCTGGGGTCGCTTTTGGCACACCTTCGGCAAGGAGAGGATACATACCCTTAATGAGGGCATGCCTCTGTCTGTCTGACTGTTCGGTTTTGACTTGTTCACCTATCTCGATTAATTCTCTTTCTTGGGCTCGTTCCTCGGATTCTCTACTTAACTCTAACTTTCTGACTTCCTTTTCCGTTCTTCTATGCGCTTCCTTACGCCATAACTCGATGGCATCTTCCTGTGACTGTCTGGCTTTCTTTTTCCATAATGCTTCTTCTACTCGCATGATACATTCGGCATCCCATGTACCCGATACGGGCCATCTATACTTTTCTTCTAACTGTTTGGTATACTCTACCCATAAATCTAGATACATTATGGCGCTTATGCCATGTTTCTGATACATAAAATGACCTGGACTGTCCCTAGGCGGGACAGGAACCGCTTCCTCTAACAGACCCTTTCTAGTTTTTAACTGACGTAACTTGGAAAATATAGGCATGACTGAACTGTAATCTGGACAAAATACGATACACAATAAAAACACGAAATCACATCGCACTCATACCACAACAGTAAAATACATGAAGAACATTTATAAATAACAGTTCGAACAGAATATTACCTGGAATACTGAGAACAGAAATACAAGAATTTTCTCGAGAACGGAACAGACTAGAGTTACTGGATGCACTGCTGTAACAGTACGGAACATACCGGTCCCACAAAGGAACGCATCAAGACCCGTATCCACCTAGGTGATCACTTCGTTTGTGAGTCTGGGCACCACCAACCCACGGACCAGGAGTCAATTTAGATTGGTCCTGTCTAGATACTACCCCAGCAATGGTACTCACCGGGCAGCACGGAACGGAAGGCCTCGGACGGGACTGGACTGCTACGACGACGGACTTCGGACTTCAGTTACAGGTGGGCCTCCGGATACCTCGGACCTTGGACTCTCAGCTTGGGCTCTGGTCGGGACTCGCCGCGTTCCTCCACCGTCTCGTTTGGATGCTGGACCGCCTCCTCCGTCTCCTCCGTGGGCCTGAGGGATACTTGAGCAGAAATATCTGCCGCTGCGCAGAAGAGTTCCGTCACGACTGCAGAGGGTCAGGGGGTCGGCGTGGCTTCACCGACGCGTGGGGAAAGGGCAAGTCCCTATTCGGGCGCCATTATGTGGTAAATAAATAAATAATACCCTATTTTTGACTAGGCTTATAGCATAACAGATAGCTCAATAAAATAAGAGTCAAGATTCGAGGTAGTAGGAGTTTCTGCAGGTTTATTACAGCATAAGGACAGGATCAGGACAACCTGCATAGAATGAGGTAACAGGGCCCAGCAGGACAACTGGGGCCCAGCAGGGGAAAAGAGGCCCAGCAGCTGCTGGGGCTAGGTCTGGGATGAGCGCGCTAACATTCAATAACAAAACACAGGCATATATACATAGCGCGAACACATAGCATTACATTGCAGTAGGCGTAGCAGTGGGTGGAGCAGAAAGCGTGACGCGTAGCAGTCGCGAAAGATAACAGTAAAAATGGGTGTAACTGGGAGTATACATAGACATGTGATGCAAACGTAACAGAATATGTCATGAATGGGCGGAAACATAGGAGGGGGCTACCTAAGGAGCCGGGACCTCTAACCTAATGGTGCGCGAAAACTGGCAATGACGTGTCACTAGGAGAAGCTGGGGGCTACGAACTCTGTGCTAGGAGCAGAGACTAGAGTCTGAAGGGTCGGAGCGACATGTACCTAAACCTTATCTGGTATCTAATGTTTAGGGAACATGTTGATATGAACTAGAAGTCATGAGGGGAAAAGCTAACTTGATTCTAAGACTGGACCATGCATTATTCTACATGTAGTGCGTGATGAAGAATATTAAATGACCATTAATACAGTATTTCTCTAACGTGGAGCCGAGAAGGCTAGACAATGACGGAAACTATTGATGCAGTTCAGTAGCTCAGGAATGCAGAAGGAGGACTGAACTGATAACTGGAACTATAACATACTTTTGGCAGACTCAGAGGCAGAGCCAAGCTGCACCGGGCACTGCGAGGCAGGAAGTAAGTGAAGGGTCGAGAATACAGGTGGGGGCTGTATCGCTCCTCAGCGAGGCTTACAGGAGACAGGAGCTGAATCTGTGGTCCGGGCCCTGTTGAGGCCTGGAAACGGGGACTTTATAATGGAATAACGTGCACACTGGGAAACGTGGCAACATTACTTTACATAGGCCTGATATTCGTAGTATTCACGAGGACTGGAAACTAACATACTAGAGGTGGACACAACTGGAATTGCGTCATTAATCGGACATGGGGAATAACATATGCATATTGGTCATGCACACATAACATATGATGGATGAAGCGTAGGGACACAGAACATGGCAAAATTTACTTTTCCACACTTCCTGGTCCCACCCAGGGGAGGGACCTAGTCAGTAGTGCAGCCCCCTTTAGGAGAATAAAGGTAGGAGCTGGTCCCATTCCAAATTAGATTATCCTGAACTATTCAACAAGAAGAAACTCTGGCCTCCGACGTTCTGCTCCACAGAAGACTGAAGAATCTCCCTTGTGGACAAGAAGTGTCCACCCTGCAACTGCAGGCACCATCAAGCGTCCAGCGGCTTCACTTTGTCGTCTTCCCTAGAGGATCCAGACTTCAGAGCCCGACGAGACCCGGATTCCCAGACCTCTCCGACCTCAACCTACATCTGCAGCAAAGCTGAGACCCGTGGGTGCGTAGAGACACGTGGGACCGGCCATCCTTGAACGAACCTGCACTTCGCTTCCAGCAAGACTCCCGAGGTAAACTCGACCAAGTGCTTTGGGGATTGAGAAGCCCCAGCTCCGAGCAGCCCCTGCACCGAAGATCAGCCCTCCAGCTTCCACGAGATCTGCGTGGGGCCCTTCTGCTTGTTTGCTGCTCGACGCGTTGTCTGGTCACTTGCTGGCTGGCTAGTGGCCTCTTAGACGACGAACCTTTGAATCTGTGCTGCTGGTCTGGTTGCTCCAGACTGGCCCTTGCTCCCTTCCAAAAGAGGGGCACCCCGGACTCTCCTAGTCCGCACCAGACGTCTTTTACCTTCACCGCGTGGGTTGCCTTTGCCAAGGCCAGTTGAGTCCCATCCCGGATCCGACACCGCCGACAGCGAGAGCCTGCGTGGGACAGCTCGCGCCTCCATCCTGGTCGTCGAAGACACCTCCTGGTCCACGTGGCTGCAGAGTCAAGCGTCCACTCTTCACCTGATCGTGACAACAGCACCTGGTTCCTTCCTGGTTCCACACCGGTCACTGGCTAGTGACTTTGAACACTGTCCCCTCTGCTTTCAGGTCCTCTTCTTCACCGATCCACCCTTGGATCGCACCGGACATCTTCCTCCTGGTCGCCTGCAGCATCTTTTCTTTCAGGCTCCATTGACTTCAACGCGAGAACCCGACACACTTTGACACCTATGCACCCGCAGCCCGTGGGTGAGGTAACGAGACCATTTCGGTGCTCAAGGGTAGTCTAACTGTCCTAGTGTCCAATTCCACAGTCGTTGTCGTCCTAACTAGTCAGGATTGTCCGTACTTACCTTTTACTTGAACTGTCCTGTCCAAAGACGTTGTTACGCATCTCGCGTGTGAGTCCACACTCTGCACACGCGTTCCGTGGGCCCCCTATGACTTACCTTGAGTTAGTGTAGCGTGGTCCCATCGATCCTACAGCCTCTGGACAGCTCCATTACTCTTATCGACTTTCACATTCCACTTACTTAGTATATGGTTTGTCGTGCCCCTAGGGCACCATTGTAATTTTGTGCAACTTGTCGTATTTTTCGTAAGATTTTCATGTGCTTAGCCCTCTGACCTCATAAAGAGTTCAGAGGTGTTGTTGTTAATAAATATACTGTTTATTTTCATAACCTGTGTGGTGTCCTTTCACTTGGTATTCAAGGGGTTATATTGTGGTAAAACAGCTGGCTTCACATGCCAAAAGAGTTTAGCCTAAGACTGCATTGTCCATGCTACCATTAGGATAGTTGGTCTATAAGGTTGACTTACAACCAATCCACATAAGGGGTTGTTTGGACTGATACAAGGTGATCACTAGAACTAGTGAGCATCATATATCAGGCCAACTTCTCACAGTAATTATAAGGTAAGGAATCTATCACTACTAATATTTCTTGCCGATATATAATTACCGAAGGTAAGTATCTTGTTCTTTAGTAGGCCTGATTATAACCCATACCAGCACACTTTCCCCTGTGACATTTGTCCTGCTTTTCCTCCAGTCCAACCCTTGTCCAAAAGGTTCATATTTTGCCAGGCTTTTTACTTAACAAGTCTCTCTCTGTGGTGGATAACGTCGGAGGCAGGAATACAGAACATTTTTGCGGCTGCATTTTTGTCTTATGTAATCGGTTTTGAAAAACGATGTCTGGTTTTAATACCAGGCGATTCCTGATGCAAACGAGCAAGTGGTTCCTGTGAGTTACTACTTTCTCCTTGTGGGAAGAATGTGATTACCATTTTCCTAAGACAAAAATAGAGCACGTGTTCGATCCTGAAGCTCCTGAATGGAATGCTTATAAACATTTTCAGCTTTCTAAAACATTTCATATTGTAAAGCTTGAAAAATAAAAAGAAGCAGATGAATCGGGTGTATGTTAAGAGACCACAGTTTTATCTCCATCAGGACTGAGGCCTTTTCTTGGTATCTTCAGTCAGGCAGTGTTTATTTGGTAGGATCCTATGTCAGTGTTATTTATAACTTTTTTTTGTCCCAGGACCAGCAAGCTTTGCGCTTTAGTTAAATGTACTCTTTGGACAGTTGACTCTCTAGATGGCGAAGACTAGCACGTGAGGTACATTGCAAAATATGCTTCCATTCAGAAACTGTCACAGTAAGACACCATAAATGTTTAATTTCAATACCTATTCAGAACTTTGACTGCAAAGGTGAAAATTATTTTTAATCACTTAAGTTGAGCAGATAAAAATAGAATTGATCCAAAGGAACTGAAGGTGGCGTTTCCGTGATTGATCAGAAGCAGGATTAAACTCAAACTCGGTTTGGTTAAATATCATTCAAAATGTCTGTTAGATCTCATTAGTGGTTGCTCACCAAGCCTTTTATCCTTTTTTTTTTATTATTTTTTTTTTAATATAGATGCTGTTATTTACACACATCCGACTGGCTCACGGCTTTTCCATTCACAAGAAAAGGTTACAGGCTGTCCAGGCAAGACTGCACGCAATTTCTATACTAGGTAATGAAACCGTGTTGTGCAACTCCTGCCCGTGTCTTTCTGCTGTGCTTGATTTGTATCTGATTATTCAATAGTCTTGAAGGCTGGTGTTTAAGTGAAATGTAAGGGTGCTATGAAAGGTTGTACTGTACAGTGCAGTATACATTGTACCAAGGAGAGCAGCTTTTTGTTTTTCATTTTGAGATTAGGCTTGATCAAGGTGGCCTGGCCTGCTGCTGACCGCCAGAAACTTCTGGACTTGATACACCCAAAGCTGTTGCTCAATGAATTCTGCCCTCTTGGGTTTCTTTGATTACTTACATTTACCGTCCACAACTAGTATGTCAAGCACAATGAACTTATGTGCTAACGCACATCACAAATGGGGCTAGACTGTCCCAAGACCACCTAGTTTCCATAAGCAAACCATTTATAAATGTCATGTTGTGCAAAATATATAAATTATTCCTTCCACCTGAAAGCTGTAATACGCCATCGGTTGTGCAAAAGAATTGGGCAAAAAGTAACGTATCTCCCATGTTGTGTAGGACGTGTGGTCCTGTTTGACTGCAAACTGTCAGAGCACCCGTGCTACATTTACGTATGTCATTCTTAGAGGTTTTATCAGCAAGATGAAAGCGTGCTAATGCTTTGCTCCTTTCTGTGATCAAGTATGTATACTGTCCTGATAACTGAAAACACTGTTTTGTAATATCATTCTGAAGGTGAACAACTGCACAGGTCAATAAATGTCGTGTTTTTTTTGTTAGCACTCCTGCAGTTCACTGCGAATTGGGATGCTTACTCCTCAACAAGGGTGTTTATTTGACGTGATGACTGGCAAATGCTCCTTGACAAAGTTGTGTCGACCTTAGTTTTGTTAAAAAGTTAGTATTTGTCAGTCAGCTGTAATCTGGTTTAATGTCTGAAACCATAGTATGTCCATAGAAGGGGCTTTTCCTTACATTTTCCCTTTGAACACACAAGCAATTTCCAGATGTATGTAGCATATTTGCTAAATGTGGCACATATAATTTTCTTTGGATTTAACTTTGCACTGTACTCTAGGCACACATAGACTTCTACTATGCCTCCTTCAAGTGGTGGGAAGTGGCTGGTAGGCAAAACATAATCTGTTCTTTAAAGACTGCTGTTTTGATTCTTGTAGATGAATGTCCCTCTATCCACTTGAACTCCATACGTTATACATATGTCACCAACTTTTAAACACCGCTCTGGTCTGCTCTCTCACTTCCTGGTGGGACTTGATATATTATCTGAAAGAGATAATTAGTTATGGATTCCACACCTTAGAATTACCCCCGGGCGTCAGAGTGGATCTGGAGAATTTTTTCCTCCGCAGTACCCCTGTGCGTTGGTAGGTGGGTTGGTCGACTCTGCGTTCGTCGTTGGCGTGTTGGTCGCTGGAATGATGTTGCGGTATCTACTTACACTACCCCTGTTTACTGACGTCGGTTCTTTCTTTTTCCATGCCAGCGCAGGTCCAGAGAGCGATACCTCGTGTCACTTTTTGACTATTTTTGCGACTTTTTGTCGACTCCTCATGAGTGGTTACAACTCCTGGTGCACAGGTATGTCATCTCGACGGACCTGTTTCAAGCCTTGAGGATCCTGCCACAAGCTGATAACTGAAAGAGACACGTTAGTGATAGATTTCTTACCTTAGAATATCCCCAGGTGTCAGACTGGATCCGGAAAGTTTTCGCTAGCAGTACCTCTGCGCGTCAGTGGGTGGTGTTGTGCGACTCCACGTCAATCGCTGGCGTCGTATGTGCCGAGATGACTTCACGGAGTCTGCTTAGGCAGCACCTATGCGCGCTGACGTCCGTTCTTTCTTTTTCTGCGCCAGTAAGCGCAGATCCAGTTAGAGCACGTACCTGAGTCACTTTTTGACTATCTTTTTTGAGACTTTTGTCTCCTGTAGTTTGAATCTAGTCTGGTGCATGTAGGGATGCCTGGTATCTGAAAGAGATACGTTAGTATTAGATTCCTTACCTTAGAATATCCCCAGGCGTCAGACTGGATCCGGAAATTTTTGCGTAGCATTACCCTTGCGCGTCGGTAGGCGTCGTCTGCGGCTCCGCGTCAGTCGTCGGCGCCATGATGTTGTCGGAGTACTTAGACGACGCCTCCGCGTTCTTCTTTTTTCAGCGCCAGCAGCGCAGGTCCGGAAAAAGTGGTACCTTAGTCTTTTTTACTAAACTTTTTTGATCTCTTTTGATTGTTCTTTTTCGAGTCTTCGACTCAGAGCGGTGCCGGTAGAGATGCCAGGTTTCAAGCACTGTGAGGATTGCGACCGACTGATGTCGGTCACGGACCCTCACCGTCAGTGTCTCCACTGTCTCTGCGTCGACCATGTTGATAAGACCTGTTCCGACTGCCCCGCACCGAGAGAGGTCCCAGTCCGCACGGAGGTCGAGGGACCGGTTGCGGGAGCGGAGCCGCCATAGCTCCGGGAGTCGACATCACTCCTCTGGGTCGAAGTTGTCCGGTAAGCACAAGAAGTCGAAGAGACGTCATCGCTCTTCCGACTCCCCATCTCCCCCCCCGATGCTCGCACGACACGGCCGGGGGTTCAGGTGACACCGCCCACGCGGCTCCGTCTGAGTCACAGGAGCCGTGATCGGCCCCATACCCTCCGGTCCCTGGGCCGCGCGCAACGCAGGAGGAAATCGAGCGGTTCCTCACTCCCCCGGCGGGCTCCGCGGCGCTTTCAGGCCCAGCGGACCAGTCTGGGGGCCCTAGTGGGTCGGGGGCTTTGGCCCAGACGCAGTCGGGTGCTTCAGCTCCAACGCCGCAGGCGCCTACGGGCCCGGCGCCGCAGGCCTCCGCTGGATCCGGATCCGGGTCGTCGCCGGACTTAACGACCTCCCCGGCGCCGGTCCCTCAGGTGTCACCCCCTGCGCCGTCTTCGTGCGGCGCCGTCCCCGATGCCTCCCTCGACCCGGTTCCGGCGCCGCTTCAGACGCCGTTCGGAGAATACATTTTCCATGAACCAGCCCCATCTTTTACTAACCCTGAGTACCAGGAGATGGGTGATGAGGAGTATTGGGAGGGGTCTGAGGACCCTCTGACACGTGAATGTCAGTCCCAGGAGGACTGGACAGGTGAACTTGGGGATGCCAGTGGTCTGGACACTTCGCCGGACACTGGCTTTGTCTCACCTCCTACCGTGGCTACGGAGGAGGGAGCAACCTACAGTGTGTTGTTGATGAGGGCGGCCAAGGCCTTGGGCCTTGAGCTCCCCGTCGCGGCCATGAGGACTAACCTCCTCACTGATGTCCTTAAGCCGCAGTCATGCTCAGCCGAGCCTCGGCTGCCGTTTAACGAGGCCTTGACTGACGTTCTTTTGGGCACTTGGTCCAAGCCCGCTACAGGTTCGCCTGTAGATAGGAACGTGGCCAGACGCCACCGCCCGGCCCCGGGCGACCCTTGTTTCCTGTCCACCCACCCCATCCCTGAGAGCCTGGTGATCCAGGCCTCCAATTCCCAGACCGCATTCCCGTCGCCTCCGCCTGACAGGGAATCCAAGAGGTATGAGCAATACGGCAAAAAGGTATTCTCCTCCCTCAGTTTGGGACTGCGGTCTTCCAACACCGCATGCCTCCTGGGCCGCTACACCCACTCCTTGAGGGACACGGTCGCGGACGTGCTGCCAGAATGCCCGTTGGAGGTACGGGCTAAACTCGGCCAAGCCCTTGTGGAGGGCCGAGATGCGGCACGTTATTCAATTCGGTGTGGACTAGATACCACCGATTCACTGGGCAGAGCGATGGCAACGACGGTGGCGATTCGTCGCCACGCCTGGTTGAGATCCGCCAACTTCTCGGCTGATGTCCAGAATACACTGATGGACATGCCGTTTGATGGCAGTCGCCTTTTTGGTGACAAGGCAGACCATGCGCTTGAGCGCTTCAAGGACTCCAGGGCTACGGCCAAGTCCTTGGGCCTCTCGGCCCCGCGCCAGCAATCTGCTGCCTTTCACTCCTTTCATGGCCACGGAAGGGGTGTTCCCGCACATGCTGCCAGCCACGCACCGCAAGGTAATACCCAGCGCGGTGGAGGCCGTGGAAATCGCTGTGGCGGCGGTCAGGGTCAACAGCGAGGTCAGTCCACACCTTCCCCCGCGGCATCCGCCTCAAAACCCTCCTAGTCCGTGCTTTCAGGCCCATGTGTCGCCAGTGGGGGGCAGGGTTCGCCATCACCTCCTCCACTGGCACACTGTCACTTCAGACATGTGGGTGCTGCAAATCGTCCGAAGGGGCTACTCCCTCCCCTTCGAGACGACCCCTCCAGCCATGCCACCTCAATACCACAGAGTATCAGGGGATCATTTGAGACTTCTGCAGGAGGAAGTTACGGCCCTCTTGGCCAAGGGGGCCATCGAGCGTGTTCCTGGGCCAGAAGTAGGGTGTGGTTGTTACTCCCACTACTTTCTGGTACCCAAGAAGGGCAAAGGGGGCCTACGCCCTATCTTGGACCTACGGAACGTCAACGGCTTCCTCCGGAAGGAGAAGTTCAAAATGCTGACACTGGCTCAGGTCCTAGCTGCCCTGTACCCAGAAGACTGGATGGTAGTGTTGGACTTGCAGGACGCTTATTTCCACATCCCCGTCATGCCGGCCCACCGTCGCTACCTGCGGTTCACGGTTGGCCACGGGCACTTTCAGTTTACCGTGCTCTCCTTCGGCCTTACCAGCGCCCCACGGGTGTTCACAAAGGTGATGGCGGTGGTCGCAGCTCATCTGCGCAGTTTAGGGGTTTCAGTCTTCCCCCTACCTCGACGACTGGTTGTTGAAGGCGGGCTCGCCCCAAATAGTCGTCAGCCACCTCCAGACTACGGCAGATCTCCTGCACCAGCTGGGGTTCTCCCTCAATGTGCCGAAGTCGCACCTGTGGCCCTCTCAGAAGCTCCTTTTCATCGGAGTGGTTCTGGACTCAGCGCAGTTTCGGGTTTATCCTCCTGAACAGCGGGTGCGGGATATTCAGGCTCTGATTACACTCTTTCAGCCTTTATCCCGGGTCATGGTCAGGTTGACGCTGTGGCTTCTGGGGCTGATGGCCTCCTGCATCCTACTGGTGCATCACGCCAGGTGGCGGATGCGGGCTCTGCAGTGGGACCTGAAGTTTCAGTGGGCCCAGCATCAGGGTAATCTGTCTGACCACGTCCTGATCTCGGAGGGCACTGCGAGACAGCTGCAGTGGTGGCTCACGGACCGCGATTGGGTCAGCTGCAGATCCCTCTCCCTTCCCCAACCGGAGCACGTGGTTGTGACTGACGCGTCCCTCCAGGGCTGGGGAGGCCACATGGGAGAGGCGGAGATCAGAGGCCTCCGGCGGAGGCCCGGCTCCATATCAACCTTTTGGAGTTGCGGGCGATTCGTCTAGCACTGAAGGCATTCCTCCCCTCTGTCCGGGGGAGTGTAGTGCAGGTGTTCCCGGACAACACCACCGCCTTGTGGTACTGCAACAAACAGGGCGGGGTGGGGTCGTGGACCCTTTGCCAGGAGGCTCTGCGCCTCTGGCAGTGACTGGAACGCCAGGGCGTGACCCTGGTGGCTCAACAACTGGCAGGTTCTTTGAACGCCAGGGCGGACGAGCTCAGCCGTCGGTGCATGATGGATCACGAATGGCGTCTTAACTCGGACGTGGCGCAAGGTCTCTTTCAGCGATGGGGAGAGCCTTGGTTAGATCTATACGCCACCGAAGAGAACGCGCAATGTCGTCGGTTCTGCGCGTTGGAATTTCCACGGCGGCACTTGCTCGGACGCTTTTCGTTGCAAGTGGAGTTGCGGTCTGTTGTACGCCTTTCCGCCTATACCACTTCTGCCCAGAGTCTTGAAGAAGATCAAGCCGACCGGGCCCAAGTCATCTTTGTGGCTCCGGACTGGGCATGAAGGTACTGGTATCCAGAGCTACTCAGTATGTCAGTCGATCCCCCGATTCGTCTGCCTCTTCGGGAGGACCTTCTGTCGCAGCAGCAGGGGACGTCCTCCACCCGAACCTGTCCAGTCTCCACCTCCATGCTTGGAGATTGAGCGGCGACAGTTGAGGCCATTTGACTTGCCTCCTGAAGTTTGTAACATCATTCTGGCAGCCAGGCGTCCCTCCACAAAGTCGGTATACGCCTGCAGGTGGAACAGATTTGTGGCATGGTGCACAGCAAAGGCTGTGGATCCTCTTGCTGCCCCTCTTTGAGGTTCTTCTCTTCCTTCTTTCTCTTGCCCAGCAGGGCTCTGCTCTGGGTACTATCAACGCCGGTTGAGTGGAGCCTGCC
Organism: Lissotriton helveticus; assembly: GCF_964261635.1. Classification (NCBI taxonomy): domain Eukaryota; kingdom Metazoa; phylum Chordata; class Amphibia; order Caudata; family Salamandridae; genus Lissotriton; species Lissotriton helveticus. The sequence continues at coordinate 12,544,087 of NC_136071.1, forward strand.
CCCGGCGGCACCGGAAGACTGATGTGAAGGTGTAGCGGCGCTGGGGAATTGCTGAACTGGGCTTTGAGACCAACGGGAGCTAGAGGGCAGACAGGAGCCGGCCCCCACCGGGAGTGGATACCTGTTATTGAGTTCCCCACCGCTCAGGGAAATACAGGTTTGGAACCTCTGGTGCAACTTTTGAGCTCATGTCCCATGGATGGTCTGGAGCCCTGAGGCAAACACACAGCACATATAGCTACATTCAGATCGGTCTGCGTCACACCTGGATTAAAGCATTGCAACCACAAAAATTATACTGGCAAGCTCAACATGCTAACGGAGGCACAAAGTATTTATTTCACCCCACCCGCCTGCTCACATCTTTTAGACTACCTCCTTGAGCAACATGGCCGAGGCCATAAAACTGTAGAAATAAATCCTCTCCGGTACCTTTGATGTCCACGAGGCTCCACAGCTTTAACTCCCCCACTCTTCCCTCCCAGCAAGCTATGAGCAGTGCCTGCTCGAATAGAAAGTGAAACAGTCCTTCTTTGAGCTCAAAGTAATAGCAACAGACAAAGGACCAGTATTTCTATCTCCCCTATCGGTTCGGCCATCTTAGTCTGTCTATCTTTGGGCGACCATCATGGACTAGTCATTTCCACCGTCGACCTAAAGACCTAAGGCCTTTTAGACTACTCTTATCGGCTGCACAATTTACACAGCTTGGTGTTTTTCACATCGGATTTTGATAGTCTGCCTTTTTACAGTGGTATTTATTAATATATTCCTAATTGTATCCAGCACATTTCACTTTTTCTGCACCTATTGCTACCCATATATTATTGCCTTTTACAGTGGTATTATATTTTACACTCCTAATTGTATCTTGCACGTCCCACTTTATCGTCACCGGTAATGCACCGTTTGCTACCTCATATATTTTTTGCTGCTCACTAATGCCACTCGTTGTTTCATATAATTTTTGTGTGCAATTGTATTCTGCCACTGACTCCTGTTCCTTACATATTTTTGACTACTCACTATTGTCACCTTCGATTTAGGTATTTTTATGGTCTGCACAGTTATTTTATTCCAGTATTTTGTCAGTATTATACTTCTACTTTACACTTTATGTAACCTGGTGCTCTTGATGCGCTTAAGTATCTGCCTTTTACTGCAGTATTTTATTTTATTACTATTGGTATCCTACATCTTATGTAATATACACCCATCATCACTTTTACCCGCCGACAGTGCACAGATTGCTACCTCATATTAGAGTGTCATATTTGTTATTGAAGTAACTTGTTTGCACATATACTGGATTCAGTAATTCATTAGTAGTTTAGCCCTATTTTTATACTGTATATGCGGTAAGCTGCTACCTCATCTATTTGTTGGTTCTTCGATGTAAACTACTTCACGATATTGCACTGACTATTTCTACCTCATTCACTTCGCTTAGCCATGTAAGCTGCACCCAGCCACTTTCTACACCTAGACTACACTGCTGTTACCTCGTACACTCTGATGTGTAAATTTGTTTCCACCTAACCGGTTCTACCTCTCATATTTTGTACATGGTGTAAACTGACTGCTACCTCGCATATAGGATGCATTAGGTAAGCTGCACCTTCACACTGTTTGTTCGTGGACTGCACTGCCTTCTACCTCTTATACTTTTGGTCACTCGCTAGTGTCATCCCTTTGCCCTGTAACTAGCGGCTGACAGTTTTTATTGTCATCCTATTTCCTACACCCAACATCACAGCCTTTCCAAAATGGAGCTCAACGGCAAGCACACTTTTAGAATTAACTACCCTTCCACTCTCACCAAAAAAGCCGCTAAACGTTTTAAACATAACTTCTTGAGATCGCACCCTGAAACACCCTTTACCGACACCTACTTCTCACCGGGCAATGGAGCCCTGAATACTGATATCATCTTTCACACCTCACGCAGAGCCCAATGGAGAAAAGCGTTCCTTTCCCTACTCACCGTCTCCACCACCAGGAAAACAACTCATGGCCTAACTCTCTCTATCACACCTTCCCACCTCTTCCCTGGCAGGACTACCATTACTATCTACAATAACGGGATTGTCCTAATTCAAGCCACGGACAAGAACCTGGAACTACTAGACAACCTGTTCCCCAAGTTCAAAGAGCACCTTTCCAAGCTGCGGACCCCCACCCAGAACTCCACCAGCACTATCACCCCTGACGTCGCAGCCCCTACCTACTACACCTCTACCCCCAGCACCCCAGTAAATGGCCCACTTGCTGTTAACGCCCCACACTCCCCAAGGACAGTCACAAATCTCTCCACCACATATACTAGCAGCCCCTCTAACATGACCCTGCTTATCCCCACCCATACTCTCTCCATCCCTCTCCCCCCTGACATAACAACTCCCACCCACAACACGCCACCATGTGAACACACCACCCCCCCTCCCATCCCCCCCACGGCAGACCCCTCTCCCTCCCCAGCTCCCTCCCCACTCCCACCCACGAGTCTCTCACATCTGACACAACTCTCGCCCACAACACGCCACCATCTGAACACACCACCATTCGGAGTTTATCCACCCCCCCCTCCCATCCCCCCTACGGCGGACACCTCTCCCTCTCCAACTCCCTCCCCACTCCCACCCACGACACTCTCACCCTCCCAACAAAAGATACAGAACATACCGCCTCCCTTACCTTAGCATCCCCCTCTCTCCCACCTCCTATTCTCAGCCCTCACTACCCTCCTGTCTCCCCCACTGTCCTCAGCCTTCACGCACTTTTCTACTCACCGGCACCGTCTCCCACTGACGTCACTACCTATGCCTCCCACCCACCGCCTACTTCACCTACCTCACCCACACCCCTCGCCCACAAACACGCCCACACTTTGAATGCCATCCCACTCATTAGCACAGCAGAAACTTCCAACAACGCTAGTATATCCCCCCCCCTCGATACCCTGCCCGCTTTCCAGCTCACTACTCAACCATTCACCAATGGCTCTCACCAACAACGCTAGTATATCCCCCCCTCGATACCCTGCCCGCTTTCCAGCTCACTACTCAACCATTCACCAATGGCTCTCACCACCAACCCCATCCCCAATACACCTCCTGACCTGACTTTATCCACCCTCCAACAAGTCAAAGAGGATATTCTACAAAGCAAAAAAGATGTCCACGCAATCAAAGACCTTCTCTCCTCACAGCCCAGTCTACCTCCCACCATCCCCCTACCCTACAAACGACGCACCCTCCCTGCATACTCTCGCCTCCGACGACACCCGCGCTGGCCGACTATCCCCGTTCGCAATAACTCCCACGGCCCCCGTCGTGTCCTCAACCCATTGTCGGACCGCGACCTATGCTCTCTCCTTCGCTCTTATGGCCCAGGTCCGGTAAAACACATATCCAACATGCACATCCCCATACCCACAATTCTTACAAACCCTCTGAGGCCCCCAACACTCAACAACAGAGGTTCCGTCCCTAACAACCTCAGAAAAGTTCCCCTCACACTAGAAAGCTCGACCACCCTTCTATCTCCCAAACTCAAATGCATCCTACTCAACTGCAGATCAGCTCAGAGACACTCCTCCGACATCGCGGATCTCGTCTCAGCTATGGATCTGGACCTAGCCATTCTAACGGAAACGTGGCTTACTGAAGCCTCTACCCCGATTATGGACATACTAGTCCCCCCCAATTATCACATCATTAGGCTGGACAGGTCTCCTGGCAAGACGGGCGGGGGAATTGCATGCATTTTTAGGAGCAACCTCTCCGTTACTAAAGTCACCTCCCCCTCCCTTTCCTCCTGTGAACTCCTCTGCCTCGACATCTCCAGCGAGGGCAAACAAGTTTGTGCTTTACATCTCATCTATCACCCGCCTGGTGACAATCTCATATTCACCCAACAACTCATGGACATGATCACTTCCAATGCCGGTCGGCAGACCACCCAAGTCTACCTGGGTGATTTCAATCTCCACTGGAACGATCAGAAAGACACAGTGGTGATTGCCCCAGTATTGGAACTTTCATAGATTCCCATGCTTTGTATCATTCCCCGTCGTCGGAATGGGAGCCTCGGTAGTATAAAAACCATAGAAACAAAAGAGAAACTTAGGCCTAGGCCTCATCTCATTTTGTATCCTATCACCCTCTTTTTGTAAAAAGAGACCAAACTTTTGCCAGGACCAATCAGAGCAGCCTCACCCTCTGGAACCTTCCTGAGAGAGCTCAGAGCCTCAGATTTTTCTACCACACGTTGTGCTAGGGAGTCTCCACTGAGCTCTGCTCAGCTTTTCATTCTACTTCTGGATTTCTTCAAGTTTCTACTGGATCAACATGTCTGACAAGAAGGCCTTGTTCAGGGCCTGTGCCTCTTGTGGGAAAAACGTCTTTTTGTGGAGGATAAGCATGACAATTGTATTTACTGCTTATATCCTGACCACAAGGCCACAGAGTGCAAGATCTGCAGAACCTTCTCAAACAAGACTCTTCGGGACAGGGAAGGTCGTCTGTTAACCTGGCTTCAAAAAATGAAGACTCGCAAAGAGGTGCTCTCTTCGGAGGAGGAAGAGTTCGAGGCATGTGGGCTGCTAAATTCATATCTTATGCATAGATCGCCGCCTAGTGTTGGGTCCGGATGATTGCACATTGTTGTCCTGGAAGAGTCTTCGAAGTATCACGAGATAGGTGGCTCCTCCCCTGGACTACAGTGCGCATGGGCATCGACTCCATCCCCAGATTGTTTTTTTCCGCCATTGGGTTCGGATGTGGTTTTGACGTCTCTGTGTCGGAACCGTTAAACTTTCATCTTAAGGCCAAAAGGCCTTCGTTACCTGCGTCGGTATTGTTTGCGTACGGTCTCAAGCGTCGTCCGACTCTCGGAGCCGCATATCTACGGAGTCAAGTAACTCCTCGGACTTCGAGGCCCTCTCGTCGCAGCAAGACCCGGCGAACTTACCATGGAGCGGAGCCCGTTCAAGTTCTGCCCCGTCTGTGGATCCAAATATCCACACATCGATGTGCATCCGGTCTGTAATAAATGCCTGTCGCCGGACCACAACGAAGAAAACTGCATGGCCTGCTCCAAGTTCAGGTCCAAGAAGACGCTAAAGCTTCGGCGCGCGGTGCGCCTTGAGGCCCAGGGAGCGACACCGGCACCCGACAACATATTCGACGACCCCGAGGAGGAAGGCGATAGCCATCATCTCCAGATTTCGCCACCGTCGACTGAGGTCCATGCCGATCCAGAGGAATACATCGAAGGACAGGGCCCAGACCTTGAATACGTCGGAGGTAGGGGACGACGAAGAAGTTTATGGGGCCGTGGAAGATAGCTCAGAGGAGGAGCTATGCCCCGAGGTCTACATTATTCAGGCTCAGGTCACGGGATCGCCACTCGGCCTTACCCACGACCCTGCACCGCTATCCCCGGCCCCGCCTTCTGGCCCGGCCACGGACACTCAAGCGGAGCCGCCATTGCCTGTATCGAAACCGAAACCTTCGGATTCTACGGCACACAAGATGGCCGACGTCCAGTCGAAACCGAAACCTACGGAGTCGACAAAACATAAAATGGCCGACGTCCTACAAAAAATATCGAAGCCTGCTCCTTCATCGACTCCGTCGCCCTCCGGCCCACAAAAGTCGAAGAAGGCTGTGGAGTCGACAGCGCCGCAGAAGGTGCACAAGGAACCCTCCTCCAAGAAGGCCGTCCATCAGGCGTCGACCACGGTTGCTCCGGCGTGGACACCTAAACCTCTTGAGACGCCTTCGGGCGCTGCTACGGCGCCGTCCAGTAAACGCTCGGCCGACCCGAAGTCGACTAAAAGCCACGACCCAAAGGCCGCTGGCTCAACACATCGGCACAAGGATGCCGGATCTGCTGCAACGGCGTCGGCGCCAAAGCCTTCAACGGAGCCGCAAAACATTGCAGCCGAAGATTCGTCGACGCACATACCGTCGACACCAACCAACTCTGACGCCACCGAAGATCGGCCGTCGGTTACAAAACCCTCTACCTCCTTCACAAAGCAGGTTACCGACTCCCTTAAATGTATAAGGGAAAAGACTTGGTCGTCCACGGCTTCCACGCCATCGGCTCCAAAATCGGTGGACACACCTCCAAAGTCCTCCGGCAAGCTTCTTTACACTCTGCCACCGAAGGTGGCCGCCTTTGCAACCACGTCGGTGCCAAAACCGTCGGATCCCTCGACGCCAAAGAGCCTCTCGGATCAATATCACGCCTCAGATGACCAATGTGAGCATTGCATCGATGCCCAAACAGGGAAATTGACCCTTTATAAGAGGAAAATCACTTCCCAACCACTGGAATCCTATATTATTCCACTGAAGAAGAGGCCCGCACAGGACATTCCTTCACTTGTTGAGCCTATTCTGCCACCACCAAGAAGGAGTCCATCACCTTCCCCCAACCAATCAGGAGGGGATGATGATGACCAACAGGACCAATACAGTTTCCCAGTTGGCAATGACCCTGATGTTCAGCAGGACTCATATGGCGACACTGGGGACCAAGGTGGACATCAGGTGGTACAGGATCCACAAGGTTTTGGGACACGTACATCTCCAACGGAGGATTCTGCTGCATTTAATGCTTTACTCGAACGGGCAGCAGCAAATCATAATGTGGACATGCATGCTGACCCGGTAGAGGAAGACTTTTTATTTGACACTTTCTCCGTCTCAGAGAGAACAGTTAAAATCCTTCCTATGCTTAAAGGTGTCCTTAAACATGCCCCAGAAATCTTTAAGGAACCTACCAGGGCGAGGGTGGTGAACCCACGTATCGAGAAAAAATACAGGCCAGCACCTGGAGATCCTGCATATATTCGAGGACAGTTGCCTCTAGACTCGTTGGTGGTCGCCAATGCCCGCAAGAGGGCAAACTCCCAAACCACGGGTGAAGCTCCTCCCCCAGACAAGGAGTCGAAAGTGCTTGAGGCATCCGGCAAGAGGGTGGCGGCGCAGGCTGCCAATGTATGGCGTATTGCGAACACACAGGCCCTATTGGCACGATACGATAGGGCGCATTACAACACCCTAGAACAGCTCCTTCAACACCTACCTGATGAGTTTAAGGAAGCAGCCGAAATGCTCATACAAGAGGGAAAGCTTATCTCCAACGCTGCAATAAAGTGTGCACTTGATGTGGCAGATACAGCGGCTAGGGGGATTAACACTAGCGTCATGTTGAGGTGACAAGCTTGGCTTCGCATATCTGGATTTAAGCCTGACATCCAAACTACAATCCTCAACCAGCCCGTCAATCCTGACACACTGTTTGGTCCAGATGTAGACACCACCCTTGAAAAAATTAAAAAGGACAACGAGACTGCGAAGTCCATGGCTTCAGTCACAACAATTCAGGGGACACACTTTTCGTCGCTCAGGAGCACGTGGTGTTACCAGAGGACAATTGGGTCAACAAACACAATACGCGAAGGGTGGTGCACAATCCTCGTACCCCAAGCAGGGTAGAGGGGGTTACAGAGGTAACCGTGCCAAAGGCAGAGGCAGAGGGAACAACAACTCCCGTTCCTCTGCCGCCAACAAACAGTGACTCTCTGTCACTGCCCCCCGACCATACAACACCGGTTGGGGGGAGACTCAAGCAGTTCCTGCCAGTCTGGACGTCCATCACCACAGACAGGTGGGTGAGAAAACTTATCCAGTACGGTTACTGTTTGGAGTTAACTTCCACTCCTCCCAACATTCCCCCAAGACACCGTCCTATGTCGGCAGAGCACTTGCACTTATTGCAGCAGGAAGTACTGGTGATGCTGCAAAAAGGCGCAATCGAGCTCGTGCCAGTGGAAGAGGAAGGCACAGGGGTCTATTCCCTGTACTTCCTCATCCCAAAGAAGGACGGATCCCTCAGACCTATTCTGGATCTACGCCCCCTCAACATGTACATACTGTCAGAACACTTTCACATGCTGACACTGCAACAAATCCTCCCCCTGCTCAATCAAGGGGACTTCCTAGCAACCTTGGACCTCAAGGATGCTTATTTCCACATCCCACTCCACCCATCCCACAGAAAATACCTCAGGTTTACCATTCTAAACAGGCACTATCAGTTCAAAGTCCTACCCTTCGGGGTGACTACTGCCCCCAGAGTGTTTACAAAGTGTCTGGCGACAGTGGCGGCGCAGCTCAGGAGACAGAACATACATGTCTACCCGTACCTAGACGACTGGCTTGTTCAAGCAAAGTCGGAACAACAGTGCGCCGCGGACATTTCCCACACTATTCAACTCCTTCACAGCCTGGGGTTCTCGCTAAACTACCCGAAGTCGCACCTTCAACCAGCCCATGTGCGGCAGTATCTGGGCGCGACAATAAACACCCTGACTGCTATGGCTCAGCCAAACCCAGTCAGAATCAACAGCATTCAGTCGCTGTGCCAAAGGTTCAGACCGCAACACTCCCTGCCAGCGAGAGTTCATGCAGTTGATAGGCATGATGGCCTCCTGCATCTTTATAGTCCCGCACGCGAGGTTGCACATGCGCCCGCTCCAAGAATGCTTGGCAAATCAGTGGACACATGCTCGGGGACAGCTAACAGACCTAGTGTTGGTGACCGGTCGGGCATACAACTCTCTGCATTGGTGGAATCCACACAACCTTTGCAAGGGCCGACCGTTCCAAGAGCCAGTGCCACAGATAATCCTAACAACGGACGCATCTCTCCAAGGGTGGGGAGCTCATGTGCTCCACTACACGGTGCAGGGACTGTGGTCCACCCAGCAGCAGACGTTGCACATCAACTACCTGGAATTGATGGCAATCTTCATGGCGCTGAAGTCCTTCAAGGTACATTTGTGCAACAAAGTCGTGTTGATCCGGACGGACAACATGACCGCCATGTACTACATCCAAAAGCAGGGAGGTACGCACTCTCCACAGCTGTCTCATCTGGCTCAGAGCATGTGGAAGTGGGCCATTCAGAGGAACATCTTCCTCATGGCGGAACACCTCCCGGGCAAGGACAATCAGATGGCGGATCTGCTAAGCAGATACAGCCATCAAATGCACGAGTGGGAGATGCATCCATCAGTACTCCACCCGTACTTCCAGCAGTGGGGTCATCCAGAGATAGACCTGTTTGCCACAAGGGAAAACGCAAAATGCCAAAGCTTTGCCGCCAGGTTCCCTCACCCGGAATCGCAAGGGAATGCGATATGGATGAACTGGTCAGGCAAATTTGAGTACGCTTTTCCCCCAGCGCCTCTCATTCCGCTGGTGGCAAGAAAGCTAAAGCAACACTCAATGACTCTCATCCTGGTTGCTCCAACATGGGCACGCCAACCATGGTACACCACGTTTCTAGAACTTTCCGTGGTGCCGCTTCAAAGGCTGCATCTCACATCCCGGCTCTTGACGCAGAACCATGGCGACATTCAGCATCCAGATCCGCGGCAGCTCAATCTGGCGATCTGGCTCCTGAAGTCTTAGAATTTGGCTACCTCAACCTGCCTCCAGAATGCATGGACATCATCCGGGAGGCACGTAAGCCCACTACCCGAGCTTGCTATGCAGCTAAATGGAAGCGGTTTGTCATATACTGTACAGACAACAATATCAACCCGCTAGATGCATCCATTCCGAACATCATCTGCTATTTGTTACATCTTTACAAATGCAATCTAGCGTACGCTTCCATTCGGATACATTTATCCGCCATAGCGGCTTATCTCCAGAATAGGCAACACCTCTCTGTTTTCAGGGTGCCTGCCATTAAAGCCTTCCTAGAAGGACTGAAGCGAGTCATTCCTCCAAGAACACCACCAGCTCCAGTGTGGAACCTCAATGTGGTCCTCACTAGGCTGATGGGCCCACCTTATGAGCCACTGCACTCCTGCGAGATTCAGTTTCTCACATGGAAAGTGGCTTTTCTCATTGCTATCACATCGCTCAGACGTGTAAGTGAGCTGCAGGCGCTCACAATCCAAGAGCCATTCATACAGATACATTCCAACAGGGTAGTGCTCCGCACTAACCCCAAATTCCTTCCTAAAGTGGTGTCACAGTTTCATATCAACCAAACTATTGACCTGCCTGCATTCTTCCAAAACCCACAAACAGTAGCAGAAAGAATGCTTCATACATTAGACGTTAGAAGGGCGCTAATGTACTACATTGACAGAACACAACCCTTTACAAAGACACAACAACTTTTTGTTGCCTTCTCAGCACAGCACAAAGGCAACCCCATTTCCAAAGCAGGAATAGCCAGATGGATTGTTAAGTGCATTCAAATCTGTTATCAAAAGGCTAAACGTACTTTAACAATACCCCCAAGGGCGCACTCCACACGCAAATTGGGGGCCTCCATGGCTTTCCTGGGGAACATTCCCTTAGAAGACATTTGTAGAGCAGCCACATGGTCTACACCACACACATTTACCAAACATTACTGTGTAGATGTGCATTCAAAACAGCAAGCAGCTGTAGGACAGGCTGTTCTCAAGACACTTTTTCAAGCTTCTGCAGCTGGCACGGGCAACCGCCGTTAATGGAGGGACTGCTATGTATTCTATGCATAAGATATGAATTTAGCAGCCCACATGCCTCGAACTGAATATGCTACTTACCAGTATGCATCTGTTCTTGGCATGTAGGGCTGCTAACATTCATATCGCCCGCCCTCCTCCCCGGTGCCCGTTGCGGCTGCAGATACTCTCTCTATATTCATCATTAGCATGGACATCCTTTACACTGTTTCACTCCATCTCTGCCACAATGGCTAAAAACAATCTGGGGATGGAGTCGATGCCCATGCGCACTGTAGTCCAGGGGAGGAGCCACCTATCTCGTGATACTTCGAAGACTCTTCCAGGACAACAATGTGCAATCATCCGGACCCAACACTAGGCGGCGATCTATGCATAAGATATGAATGTTAGCAGCCCTACATGCCAAGAACAGATGCATACTGGTAAGTAGCATATTCATTCCACGTCTTGTGCTTCCTCTCACAGATCGAGGAAGAGGGGTAGGTCTCCTCCAGGATCTTCTACATCTCAGCCCTCCCTTCAGGCCCCTCACAAGATCTCTGATAGGTCTGAGAGGGCTAGTCCCCTTCAATCTCCTCACGGAAGTGTAAAGGAGAGGCAGGGACAGGCTGCTGGAGTGAGTGCAGCTTTAAAGGACGTGAAGGAGGTTCCTCTGTCTCCCCCTCCGTCCAAAAAGGCCAAATCTAGTGACAAACACTCTTCAGTCACTTCAGGACCTGGGCCGGAAAAGAAACAGCGCCCGTCGACGACAAACACCAGGTACGTCGTCGACCGTTTCTTCAGTTAAAGTTCCCGCCGTTTCTGTGGCTCCGTCGACGGGCTCGTCGACGGTAGCGCCCTCCACGATGACTTCGTCGTCATTCAAGGTCCCCAGTTCGTCGGCGCTAACATCTTCCACGTCGACGACGGCAAGCAAGGTACTGTCGACGGCAGCGGTGTCGACGAGAACTACGTCGACTACGACCACCTCGATGACGATGTTGATGACGACGAGTTCGTCTACGAAGCCGTCGATGGGGGTTCCGTCGACGACGAGACCGGCGTCGACGAAAGCTATGGTACCGTCGACCATTCCGCTGACATCTTCGTCGACGACTGCTACACTGTCGACGACTGCATCGTCGACGGGGCAAAAGATGCCTTTTTCAACGCAGAAGATGATTACACCGGAGATGACTTCTCCGCGACGGGTCTCTGCGCATCTTCCTACTATGCTTCTAGACGATGAATCTGAGGAGGATGAAGTTGAAGTTGAGGACGATGATTATGGTCCTGCCTATAGTCCCTCTGACTTGAACGTCAAGATGCAGGAGACGGACACGGAGGAGTGTTACGAACATGCGGGTGGCCAGCAGTCGTATCCATATGTTCGGGAAGAGAGACATGCTCCGAGTTTGGGCCAGGGCATGGTAGCCATGCCCTCTTCGCTCATTTCTGACCTGCAGCTGATGCTGCAGGATTATCGGAATAGGTTTCCGTCTGAACCTTCTGGACAGTCTGCAGTTCCTACACAGTCACAAGTGCAGCAGGCTATTAGTCTTCCAGTGGCACACCCCTCGCCACCACCGGTTGTACCTGCGGTCCGAGTCCCCACTCCGGATCCCACACCCTTTCATGATGTCCAACAGGATACCTCTACGGATGAGGAGGCGATACAGGTGGATCCCTTGGTTGATCCATTGCAAGACCCGGATTTGGATCAAGGAGACAGTGGGCCACAAGATCCGGACGCTGCTGGTCGTGACACGTCCATCTCCCCTCCTGTGGATATAGCGGGTTTTCATCACCTGATGGAAAGGGCAGCTAAAAGATTTGGATTGCCGATTTCGAGAGAAGAATCGGAATGTTTCCTTTATGACTTTAAGGAACAACACCGGAGATCGGTCAAGTCTATTCCCATCATTGAACATGTATGGGAGGAAGGGATGAAAATTATGCAAAATCCGGCCACGGTGATTCCAGTCCTCCCGCGGCTGGAAAAGAAGTATAAGGCTCCGGACGGCAGTCCTGCTTGCCTTCTTGGTCAGCCGAAGCCTGATTCAGTCATCTCTCAGGCGGCTCAAAGCAAGTCCAAGAACCCGTCCACACCTTTGACCACACCACCGGATAAAGACGGTCGACGCCTAGATAACGTGGGGAAGCGGTTTTCCTCAATGGCCAGCTTGCTTGTTAGAGCGTCCAATGCTCTTGCCATCCTCTGCCGATACGACCGACAGATGTGGTGCGACATGGAACCCTTCGTGGAGCAGTTACCAGAACCCACAAAGGAGGAAGCCAAGAAGGTGCTTATAGAGGGGGAAAAGTCTGCTGCTGAGGTTATAGACTGTGCAATGGACATTGCTTCCACAGCATTTCGAGCCTTGGCTGGCTCGGCAGTACTACGACGCCAGGGCTGGTTGAGAGCCACCTGGTTTCGCCAGGAGGTCCAGAATAGGATCCTGGATCTACCATTCGATGGGGACATGCTGTTTGGCAAGCACGTGGACGATGCTCTGCAGAATATCAAAAGGGACACGGACACTGCAAAGGCCTTAGGGTCCCTCACCTACCGGAAAGTCCCCTTTAGGGGCGCACGAGGCAGAGGATTTACATCATACAGAGGGAACCAACAGAGATATTCCTCTCAGCCTTCTCAGTCCTATAAGCCCCAGTACTCCAATCAGCGCCAGGGACAATCGGCGTCTTTCTCTCGCCATCAGCCGCGGGGCCTTCAGACCCGGCAGGGACGTGACAACACCAAGCGTCAATAGCGGCTTTCCGGCTCTACCTACTGTTCCTTCCCTCCCAGTCACATCAGTGGGGGGCAGGATTTCTCTGTGTCTGGAGAACTGGAGATCAATAACATCGGACCAATGGGTCCTCAAAATTGTAGAGTGTGGCCATGTGTTGGAGTTCCAAGACCTTCCTCCGACAAGAGCTCCGGGCACCATCCGCAGGGGACATTTGGGACAACTCCACCTCGAAGCCCATCAACTGTTCCTCAAGGGAGCGATAGAACCGGTGCCTCTGTCCCAGAGGGGCCGGGGTTTCTATTCAAGGTTCTTCCTCGTGCGGAAGACGATAGACACTTGGCGCCCCATCCTAGACCTGCGGGAGCTCAACACCTATCTCGTCAAGCTCTCCTTCAGGATGGTCACTCTCCAGGAAATTCTTCCTCTCTTGAATCCAGGCGACTACTTGGCGTCGCTGGATTTAGAAGACGCGTATTTCCATATTCCGATACATCCAGCTCACAGACAATACCTACGCTTCACAGTGGGAAAGAGCCATTTTCAATTCAAGGTGCTTCCGTTCGGCCTTCGGTCGGCACCAAGAGTGTTCACCAAGGTGTTGGCGCCGGTTGCAGCCTTTCTTCGGAAACAATCTTTAGAAGTTTTTCCTTACTTAGACGACTGGCTCGTCAAGGCACCATCTTTCGAGGAAACTTCTCATGCAGTGGCAACTTGCATCCATTTGTTCCGTTGCCTGCGCCTTCAGCTGAACGAACGCAAGTCAGTCCTGCTGCTCTCCAGAACGGCCAGATTCCTGGGATCCATGTTGGACACCACGCAATGTACAGCTCGTCCCTCGGAGGAACGACAACAAAAGTTGATGATTTCGGCTCGACTACTCTGCCGCAAACAATTCCTGTCTGTCCGCCAATACAAATCCCTTCTCGGGTCGATGTCATCCTGCATACCATTGGTACCACATTGCAGGCTGCGAATGCGTCCTCTGCAGGAGGAGCTAGACCAGCAATGGCGCCAGGCAGAGGGGTCATTCAACGACAAGGTGGTGGTGACAGCAGCGATGAGACAGGCGAGCAAATGGTGGCTTCTAAAAAGCAATATCGCCCAGGGTCTGTCATTCAGGAGTTCACCTTCACCCATGGTACTGACCACAGACGCGTCACTGGAGGGCTGGGGTGCAGTTCTCCGAGAGCTTCAAGTCAGTGGCCACTGGAGTCCAGGACAGCGCCAGTGCCATATCAATTTCCTGGAACTGACGGCCATTCGGTTGGCCTTGCAAGCTTTTCTGCCCAGAGTTCGCAACCATTCAGTGCTGGTCCGGACGGACAATACTACGGCCATGCACTACGTCAACAAACAAGGAGGCACCAAATCGCTGACTCTGTCTGCAGAAGCTCAGCGGATTTGGGATTTTGCGATTCTGAACAACATCACTCTGAAAGCCGAACACCTGGCGGGAACTCTCAATGTCAAGGCGGATGCCTTGAGTCGACAGACGGAGGTGACTCACGAGTGGGAGTTGAATCAAACCATTCTGGACAGGGTGTTCTCAGTCTGGGGGACACCAACCATCGACCTCTTTGCTTCACCGGAGAACGCCAAATGCCGGTTCTACGCAAGCAAAGTTCACCATCAGGGGTCCCTGGGGAACGCTCTTTCGATGGCTTGGTACAGAGCATTCTTTTACGCTTTTCCGCCAATTCCCCTCATTCCTCGAGTCCTCAGGAAATTGAAAGCGGAGCCCTGCAAGATGATTCTAATTGCTCCAGCATGGCCCAGACAATTCTGGTACACCGAGCTTCTGAGGCTCTCCCGAGCTCCTTCGATTCACTTCCAACCCATTCCGTCCCTGTTGTCCAGGAATCAGGGGCAGGTTTACCATCCGGATCCGACATCACTCCACTTGACAGTGTGGCTCCTGAACACAGAGTTCAGTCATCTAATGCTCTCTCAGGAATGCCGGGAGGTCCTGGCTCATGCCCGAGCACCAAGTACCAATAAGACTTACAAGGCGTAATGGAAAAGATTCTGCCTGTGGTGTCAACGTCAAGGTCTCCATCCTTACACTTCCCAACCCCATCAATTGTTGCCATATTTACTATCTCTGGCTAAGTCGGGGTTGGCACATTCATCTGTAAAGGTACTACTGGCGGCCATATCGAGGTATCGACGCGATTCTTCGGGTCCGTCATTATGGTCCTCTAGGGTTGTCAAACAATTCTTGAAGGGATTATTCCGTATGTATCCTTCAGTTCGTCCTCCTCCTCCAGTGTGGCAGCTCAACCTGGTCTTGGCGCAACTCATGAAGGCTTCGTTTGAGCCTGTACACAAAGCAGACTTAAAGTTCTTGTCTTGGAAGCTGGCCCTCCTGGTGGCTCTCACATCAGCGAGACGAGTGAGTGAGCTTCAAGCACTCTCCATAGTGCATCCATTTTTGCAATTTAAAAAGGAGGTTCTTATCCTTCGGACCAATCCAAAATTTATACCGAAGGTACCATCGGAGTTTCACTTAAATGAACCCTTGATTCTGAAATCTTTCTTTCCGCACCCTTCTACGCCTGCGGAACGCACGCTCCATTCTTTGGACGTTCAGAGATGCTTAAAGTTCTACTTGGAGTGCACACGTCCTTTTCGGAAGACGACTCAGTTGTTTGTGTCCTACAGTGCACCACGAAAGGGATTGCCTTTGGCAAAGAGTGGCATTTCCCGCTGGATCTTCAGTGCGATTCAGTTCTGTCATCAGGAAGCTGGCAAGCCACTGGATGGAAGAGTCAGGCCACATTCCACGAGATCAGTGGCGTCATCAGTGGCTCTCTTTTCAGGAGTGGCCATTAAGGACATATGCAGGGCAGCAACGTGGAGCAGTACTCATACCTTCACGAAACACTACTGCCTGGAGTCTGCAGGACAAGACGACGCGGCTGTTGGTCAAGCAGTCCTGTGGAATCTTTTTCATTGAGAGGTGAGCTTTCCCTACGATCCCTCCAGCCTGGTGAGCACATTTTGTTTGTTTTGCTATGCTTTATGTACTGCTTATATGGTTATGTGATGCCATGTACGTACAAAATGTGTTCTTCGTAATTTACTGCTAGCTACTCTGATACAAAGCATGGGAATCTATGAAAGTTCCAATACTGGGGCAAGAAAACAAGTTACTTACCTGTAACTTTGGTTCCCCAGTATTGGTAAGTTTCATAGATTCCCATGCGCCCGCCCGCCTCCCCGGGGAAAGCTCAGCCTGGTTACAGAGTTAGTGGCGGTTTGCACAACGGCTACGAAAATCTGAGGCTCTGAGCTCTCTAAGGAAGGTTCCAGAGGGTGAGGCTGCTCTGATTGGTCCTGGCAAAAGTTTGGTCTCTTTTTACAAAAAGAGGGTGATAGGATACAAAATGAGATGAGGCCTAGGCCTAAGTTTCTCTTTTGTTTCTATGGTTTTTATACTACCGAGGCTCCCATTCCGACGACGGGGAATGATACAAAGCATGGGAATCTATGAAAGTTACCAATACTGGGGAACCAAAGTTACAGGTAAGTAACTTGTTTTCATAGTCTCAAAACTTTCCTTAATGCGCTTGACCTCACCCAAATATGCGATAGACCAACACACGGCAAAGGCTCGATACTCGATCTCATCATTGCCAAAGAGAACTCTACACAACTGTAGGCGATTCTACCCTGCGACTGGTCAGATCACCACATTATCACCTTCTTTATCAATGAAAAAGTTAAACCTAACCCGGCTCATCGGCAATCTCCTCCTTCCCCCTTCAGGTGCCTCGGATGTTCAATCACTGACCGACCACTACCTTGACTATGAATACAATAGTCAATGAAGTCGCCCCACTGCAACTGAAGAGTCTCCACCAAAATTTCTAACCCCTGGTATGATGATAGGCTCAATGACGACAGGCGTACTATGCGAATGGCAGAGCGCACCTGGAGATCGGACCCTTCAGCACTGCACCTCAAAGGCTTAAGAACAAGAGAAATGCCTACTTCAGGAAAATAAAGCGCACAAAATCGGACTTCTTTAGCCGCCAGTTGGACCAAGCAAAAAACAGGCCAAGAAAGCTGTTCGAACTAATCAAGACCCAAACAAAGACACAACCCTTACAATCAAACAGCACAACAAGCGACACCCCACACTGTGAAGCCTTCTCTGCTTTCTTTAAGCTAAAGACTGACAACATAAGAAATGACCTCATCATGGATGTAAGCCGATTCCCCAACCACACCAGAATGGCTAACACAACCTAAAAACAAGGCATCTTGGCTGTACTTCGATACCTATTCGGAAGAAGCAATGCACAAACTGCTCTGCACCTTGAAGCCCTCTAATCACATCACAGACCCGCTACCTGCTAATGCTGTAAAAGACTTCATTCCCTTGCTTCTCCATCTCTGGACCAAAATCGTCAACAGCTCCCTGCAACAAGGCCTCATTCCAGACTCCCTCAAGGTGGGGCAAGTTACGCCTATACTCAAGAAACCTACAGCTGATCCGTCTGACCTAAACAATTACCGGCCCATCACCAATATCCCCACCCTGGCCAAACTGCTGGAGAAATGTGTCCAACTCCAACTAACAAAGCACATTGACCAATTTGACCTCCTCAACCCTCATCAATCAGGCTTCCGAGCGAAACATAGCACGGAAACAGCTATGACACACATAATTGATGACGCCCTTCAAATTCTTGATCGCAATGAGTCCTGCCTCCTCATCCTTCTTGACCTCTCGTCAGCATTTGACACGGTCAAACATGAGAACTTGCTGGAGCTGCTAAGCACTAGAATGGGTCTATCGGGAACTGTTCTCAAATGGTTCTCGTCCTTCCTTCACAACCGGTCTCAGAAGTTAAAGATCGACAATGTGCTATCTACACCTGTGCCTGCAGACCTAGGTGTCCCACAAGGATCCTCCCTCTCCCCCACACTGTTCAACCTCGTCATGGAACCGCTCGCCACCTTGCACCAAGCCTCCAATGTCCAATTCCATATGTACGCCGACGACACACAACTTTACCTAAAGCTACAATCCCCGGAAGATATCAAACAGCTGAATTCCACGCTTATTAACACTCAATCTTGGCTGGCCGATAATCACCTCAAACTAAATGCCCTGAAAACTGAGTTCCTACTCATCTCACCCCCGGCGAAAATTTCCACCACCCAAACCTGGCTCAACAACCTAACAGCACTCAATGTCCATCCTACCATCGTGGATTCGGCGAAATCCCTAGGCATCACACTCGACGCCAACCTCAACATGCAGCAGCACGTTAGCAAAGCCACAAAAGCAGCTAACTTCCAAATCAACACACTGAGGAAAATTAAACCCTTGCTCCCTGCCGAAGACTTCCAAACTGCTGTACAAGCTTTAGTCATCCCTCGAATAGACTACGGAATTGTGGCCCTCAGCGGACTCCCGCTATCCGCAACAGCACCCTTAAGAGCCTCCCTGAACGCTGCCGCGAGACTCATTACTGGCTCAAAGCATTCGCATATATCCCCAGACTTAAAGTCTCTAAAATGGCTGCCTTTTGAAGCCAGAATACAGCTAAAAATTGCAGTTATGACACACGCGGCCGTGCACCACAATGCACCCAACTACCTTGCTCAAAAGTTGTCCATATCAGGAGGTTCGAGAACCAATAGAAGTACAAAAAATCTACTCCTGAAACCTCGTAGATTCAGGAAAGAGAAAACATACAAGCGCTCCTTCTCAGGAATGGCACCCAGGATCTGGAATGCGCTCCCTCCTGAAACCAGGCTTATCTCCTCCACCGCAATCTTCAAGAAAGAGGTGAAAACCATCCTTCTGGCCAAGATCTCCTGAACCTTATAGGTGCTGGATCAGAGACTCTGCTTTGCTTTGTATCACTGTTCACCTTGTCCTTTGGCACTATGCTTCTACTTGAGGGGGACACTACTACGTTACTCTCTTACTACCGACCAATATATGATACACGTTGGTTTACTGATCCACTCTCCCGATGCCCCCACTCAGTGTTCTTTCTATACTAAAACATTGGTATAAGCCATCCACACACCCAAGGTGTACCTGAACACCTCTGTAGTGGGATCAATGACTTGCCGTCATATATTACTGGTTTACTTGATTGTATATTGATTTGTTTTATGTATGTTATTATTATCCTACCATGTTAGTGACTATTATACTGCTCCCATTATCTCTGTTCATTCCTACTGCCCCTACCCTGTCTTTGTGAAGCGCTCTGATATCTGTAAGGATCTTGTTCGCGCTATATAAAACTTTGAATAAATAAATAAGGGCTACCTTTCTGCCCTTTCTGCCTTTCTAAAGCTGCCTTATCAACCTTCTTTGTTCAAGTCCCCTATTGTAAATCGCTTTCTGAAGGGCATCACACACACGTTCCCTCCTGTTCCGTTTGTGATGCCTCAGTGGGACTTGAACCTGGTTCTTACATTTCTGATGTGCGCTCCCTTTGAGCCACTTCACAACTGTCCTCTCCGCCTTCTTACTTTAAAGACTGCTTTCCTGGTTGCCATCACCTCTGCCAGGAGAGTGAGTGAGCTCCAGCCCCTTTCTTGTACTCCTTTCCTTTCTGTCCATCCGGACAAGGTTGTGTTGCGTACTAAGCCATCTTTCCTGCCCACGGTTGTCACGGCCTTCCACATCGGGCAGTCTATCACCTTGCCCACCTTCTTTCCGCCACCGCATCCCTCTAAAGAGGAAGAGCGGCTCCACCGTGTGGACCCAAAACGTGCGCTTTCATTCTACTTGGATCGCACACGCCAGTTCCGGGTGGATGACCAACTCTTTGTTGGTTACGTGGGTGCGAAGAAGGGGAAAGCGGTGCACAAGAGGACCATCTCTCGGTGGATCATCTTGTGTATCCAGGCATGTTATTCCTTGGCTAAAAAGGAGCCCCCTGTTGGACTGTGGGCTCATTCCACCCGAGCCACGGCAACTACGACTGCCCTGGGCCGGGGAGTGCCCTTGCAGGACATTTGCCAGGCGGCTACGTGGGCCTCGCTGCACACGTTTGCAAGACACTACTGCCTGGACAGTCAAGTCCGGAGGGATGGCTTCTTTGGCCGTTGTGAGAAGTTGGCCTGATGTGCAGTGGTCACTATTCTAGTGATCACTATATATCAGTCCAAACAACCCTTATTGATGATTGGTTGTAAGTCAACCTTATAGACCAGCTATCCTAGTAGCATGGATACGAGCAGTCTAAGGCTAAGACTCTAGAGGGCGTGTTAAGCCAGCTGTTTTACCATCACATTACCCCTTGAACACCCAGTGAAAGGACACCACACAAGTGTTATGAAAATAAACAATGTATTTATTAGAATCACAACAACCCTGTACTCTTTATGAGGACAGGGTGCTAAGCACACAACAAAACTCTTATGAAAATACTTAAGTTAGCACGGTATACACAAATGCCCGAGGGGCACGAAAAACCATATACTTTAAAAGTGGAATGCGAAATTACTAGCAGGTAAGTACAGTACTAATAGGCTTTGGAATCGCTAGGACTTGACTAGGGAATCGTTAGATTACTTCTAGGAGGCCTAGGGGACTCGGGTGCAGAGTGTGCACTCTCACGCGGGATGCGGGGCAAAGTCTATGGAGGCTAGATTTCACAAAGTTAGTGTTCACGGGCGAACCCGACCTGGTAGGGAGAAAACGACAGTGGATCCTGACCCTAGGATAGTGAGGCTATGCTGGGACACCGAAGTGCCGAAGTTACCTAGCCCAGGGGCTGCAGCTGCATAGGTCTGAAAAGACGTCGGGAATCTCGTTGCCGGACCAGGAGCCTGGAAGAAGGAAGTTGCTGGCAGGCGACCAGTGAAGGAAAGTTCGATGGATCCAAGCCTGGATCAAGGAAGAAGAAAACCTGAAAGCAGAGGGGACCAAGTTCTTGAATCACTAGCCAGTGATTAAGTGGGCACCAGGCGAAGTCACCGCAGTCAGGTGAGTGGGCGCTGCTGGGCTCTGCAGTCTCTCGGACCAGGAGGCGTTGTCGGCGACCAGGATGGAGGTGCGAGCTGTCCCACGAAGGTTCTTGCTGTCGACGTCGCTGGACCCAGGATTGGGCAACAAGTCTTGGCAAATGCAAGGCCCACGCGGTGGACCTAAAATGGCGTCTTAGCCGGACCAGGAGGGTCCAGGGTACTTCTCCGATGGAGGGAAGCAAGGGCCAGTCTAGAGCAACCAGACTAGCAGCAGTGATGTCGTCGGGCGTCGTTCAGAAGGCCACAAGCCAGCGGGCTAGTAGCCAAACAACGCGGTGAGCAGCAAAAAGCAGAAGGGCCCCACACAGATCGTGGAGATGCTGGGAGGCTGCACTTCGGTGCTGGAGCTGCTCAGAGTCGGGGCTTCTCGGACCCCAAAGCACTCACCAGGAAATTACTCGGCGGGCTTGCTGTGCAGAAGTCGTGCAGTCTTGAAGATGGCCGGTCCCTCGAGGTCTCGTCACACCCACGAATCTCAGCGTGACTGATGATGTAGGTAGAGGTCAGAGGTGCCAGGGAAGCCGGTTCTCGTCGAGCTGGGCAGTCTTGATCCGGAGGAGAGACTTGCAGCAGACCGCAGTGTTCTTAAGATGGTGCCTGCGGATGCAGGGTGACTACTCCTTATTCACAAGGGAGAAATCTTAGGAAGAAGTCTTGAGTTCCTTTCGTGGAAAGTAGTTTCAGGATTCAAAGATGATCTGATTTGGAAGGGGGCCAGTTCCTACCTTTATCCTGTAAAAAGGGGCTGGCCCGCGACTAAGTCCTGCCCTAGGGGTGGGACCAGGAGGGGGGTGGTTACACCCACTTCCTTGGCGGGCTTTTCCCCAGCACAGGGTCTGGAGTGACCCTGGAACTGGTTCCAGCCAGCCTATGCACAGTGAGCACCGGGGTGCCACGTGCAGTCACCTTCCTCTGAAGCCCTGCCTACCTACAATACACAAAACCCTGTCTGGGACGGTGCTGGCACCGCCCCTGGCAGGAAACCCTTTGTCCTTATCTCCTGCTCTGGGAGGACTCCCAGCAGCAGGAGGGCAGACTTGTGTCTCGGTGGCAGCATCCATTTTGTGGATGCTAAGGCTCTGTCTGACTTTAACCGGGGTTAGGGGTTACATACATGTCGTGTCCCTCTAGAAGGGTGGAATGCTAACCCCGTCGCCAGAATTGGCGAGGGGTTAGTATTCCAATTCGTATGACACCTTACTCGACATGTTTTGATAAAGCGATACCAGAGTTGGCATATAACCGCGAGGATTATAATGCACTTAAGAGTATATGGTATGCGATATCATGGAAACGGCTAAGGGATGGATCCCGAAAGCCGTAGACAGGCTCAGCTCATGCCAGAGCACCATCTCACACGATTCCAAGCACTCTGCCTTCAGGATTGTTAAGGCCTGCCATAGGAGTGACTGATAGGAGATCTGTGTGTCCATTTTAGGGTTAGATATAGGTATACTATATCTAAAGCAAAGGGTGATTACACCACCTTGCCCCAGCTGTCGTGCAGCCAGTTGTGTCCGATTTGGATGGCCAGCCAGGGGTGGCATAATACATGCTGCAGCCCCTGGTAGGCCCTGGGTACACCTATGCCCTGGGTACCTAAGGTACACTGTACAGGGACTGATAAGGTGACTCAGTATCCAATTAGATATGTACCTAAGGTACATGGAATCCATTTTACAGAGAGAGCAGTAGGCCTGGGGTCCTGAATAGCAGGGCCCCAGGTCAACTAAGTCAGAAAACCAGCAAAACACCAGGCAAAAAGTTGGGGGCAACCATAGTCAGGGATCTACCTTCCTACAGCCGTTCCGTCCTCCAGGACTTTCTGGTGTGATTATTGGTTCACAGACCCACCACCGGGGTTGGTATTGCTGGGGTATCTATTCTAAGGTAAGGTATCCATCACTGACGCGTCTCTTTCAGATGCACAAGTTACTACTTGTGTAACGATATTTCTCTTCCAGGGGATACTCATTAATAGTCATAAGCACTGAATTATCTCCGCCCATGAGCGGAGATAATTCAGTGCTTATGACTCTAATGAGTATACCCCTGGAAGAGAACTAGGATTACAGGTAAGTAACTAATCCATCTGTAAGAGACATTAGTTAGTGATAGATTCCTTACCGACTCACCCATCCTCCCCGTTTTGCGAACCGATATCTAGGGTTAAGGTCATCCCCTTTCAGGGCCCTAGTTTCAATGGCACCAGCGTTGGTTTTTAGCATGGCTCAGCGCTTCTGGCGCGGAAAAGCTTAAGAACTGACGTCAGCACGTGGAGGTGGCGTCTAAGTACTCCGACGTCATCACGGCGCCCACGACGCCGACGACTGACGCGGAGCCGCAGACGACGCCTACCGACACGCAAGGGTACTGCTACGCAAAAATTTCCGGATCCAATCTGACGCCTGGGGATATTCTACGGTAAGGAGTCTATCACTAACTAATGTCTCTTACAGATATATCGTTACACAAGTAGTAACTTGTGCTTTAAGTCTTACGGGACCTGCTGTCGCAATATGTCAGTGGCAGACCCCCACTACGTCTGTCTCTACTGCCTGGAACACGATCACGACACCACTCCTGTATGGACTGTCTGGCCATGGCCCCGAAGGCCTTGAGGGAGCGGTGCCGGTAGTTGCTCGAGGTCCGGCACTCATCCTAGTGCCGTTCACGGTCCTAGGGCCGCTCTAGAGAACGCTCGCGGGGCCACCGTCATCGCTCCCCGGGCTCAAAGGCTTCACCCTCTGATTCGGGTAAGAGACGACACAAAAAGAAGTCATAGAAGCGTTGTCGCTCTCTGACGTTCTCCTGACGGTATCTGGATGCGGACGAGGGGGACAGGGGTTCTGCCCCTGCGGCTCCTTCGGAGCTAGGGAGTACTGCGGCCTACCCACCATATCCGGGTCAGTCTGCGACTTCCGCACAGGTGCAAGAATTTCTTGCTACTGTGGACCGCCTGTTTAGGCCTCTGGCTCCCACCGGCGCGCCTTTAGGCCCCGCGGCCCTGTGTCAGGATCCTGTTGGACCAGCGGCTCCGGCCTTGGTGCCGCAGGATCCTGCGCTGCTGGCTCAGTCCACGGCGCCACAAGGTCCCGCACTGCCGGCACCAGCACCATCCTCGGCTCCACCCCCGGCGCCGCAGTGGATACCATTGGTTTCGCCCCTGCCCAGGTTTCAGGACCATTTTGTTCCTACCTGGGATCCACATTGGCACACGGCGCCGGTTGGTCCTCGTCCGGTGCCATTCCCAATGCCTTTTGTGCCTTCCCCGGCCCCTGCCCTGCTGCCGTGGTTTGTAGCACATACGGCGGATGGGGAGGACGACTGGGAGTGGTCAGAGGACCCGCTTGCTAGTCAGTGTGACTCCGAGTAGGACTGAGCGGACGAGTTAGAGAAGGGCGGCAGCCTTGATGTCTCCTCTGACCTGGGATTTGCCTCTCCTCCGCCTACCGTGGAGGAGGGCGCTTCTTACACGGTGGTGCTCCGTCGGGCAGCTGAGGTACTCAACCTTTACCTCCCTACAGTGACCCTAAAAACAAATCTCCTCACTGAGCTGCTCCAGACGTCGTCCACTTCGTCAGAGCCCCTGCTGCTGTTTAATGATGCCCTATCTGACGTCTTACTGGGCACTTGGTCGTGGGCGGCCACAGGGACCCCTGTGGATAAGAACATCGCAGGCGTCATCGCCCGGCTCCGGGTGACCCGGCATTACTGACCACTCATCCTACGCCTGAGAGTCTGGTCATCCAAGCCTGCACGTTCCAGAGTTCCTTTCCCACGGCTCCCCTGGATAAGTACTCTTAAGAAACTGGATCAATTCGGTAAGCGGTTGTTCTACTCGGCCAGCTTAGGGCTGCGGTCGGTGAACACTGCATGCCTATTGGGCCGCTATTCCCACGCGGTGTGGGATACAG
Organism: Lissotriton helveticus; assembly: GCF_964261635.1. Lineage (NCBI taxonomy): Eukaryota > Metazoa > Chordata > Amphibia > Caudata > Salamandridae > Lissotriton > Lissotriton helveticus. Next base: position 12,569,295 of record NC_136071.1, read on the forward strand.
GTGCACAGGTGTTGCCTCGGTGTCCTGAAGAGACCCAGGCTGTGCTGTCCCAAGCTGTTGCTGAGGGTAAGGATGCGGCTAAGTTCGCCATTCGGTGTGGTTTGGACACCGCGCATTCGCTAGGTAGAGCAATTTCTACTACTGTGGCACTTCGTCGCCACGCCTGGTTGCGGTCTACCGGGTTCTCACCAGACGTCCAGAGTTCACTCATGGACATGCCATTTGATGGCACTAGACTGTTTGTTCATAAAGCCGACTGTGCTGGAGCGTTTTAAGGATTCTCAGGCCATGGCCAAGTCCTTCGGTCTTACCACGAAAAGCCCTGCCACTCCTGGTTTTTGTTCCCTTTGTGGCACTGGAAGGGGCACCCAGGCACGTTCCTTCAGCAAGCCTGTGCAGAACCAGCCTCAGAGCGGGTGCGGTTTCCGCAGGGCCGTAGTCTGGCAATCAGCGTTGGGGGTCAGTCCATCTCCGCCGCTTCAACCTCCAAACCTTCCTAATCCGATCTTTGGGGGGCACCCCACGCCAGTGGGTGGCAGGATCCGCCATCACCTCCCCGACTGCCAGGCTATCATATCAGATACATGGGTGTTGCAGATCATCCGCAAGGGTTACTCCCTACCCTCTTGGCCAAGGGGGGCATAGAGTGCGTTCCTGAGCAGAAGGGAGTGGTTGTTGTTCCCACTACTTTCTGGTTCCCAAGAAGGACAAAGAGGGTTTGTGTCCCCTTTTGGACCATCGGAATGTCAATCGATTCCTTCGGAAGGAGAAGTTTAAGATGCTGACTCTGGCTCAGGTTTTGGCTGCCCTTGACCCTAGAGACTGGATGGTAGCGTTGGACTTGCAGGACACATATTTTAACATCCCCGTCCTGCCGGCCCACGGTAGGCCAAGAGCATTTTTAGTTTGCAGTGCTCCCTTTCGGCCTTACCAGTGCCCCTCAGGTGTTCACTTAAGTGATGGCGGTGGTCGCAGCTCATCTGCGCAGGTCAGGGGTGTCCGTCTTCCCCTACCTCGACGACTGGTTGTTGAAGGCGGACTCGCCCCAGACAGTCGTCACCCACCTTCAGACTACTGCCGACCTCCTGCATTTGTTTGGGTTCTCCATCAACGTTCCGAAGTCGCACAGGAGTCCCTCTCAGAAGCTCCCCTTCATCGAAGCTGTTCTGGATTTGCCGCAGTTTCGGGTTTATCCTCCCGAGCAGCGAGTCCGGGATATTCAGGCTATGAGTCCGATCTTTCAGCCTCTGTCCCGGGTTTCAGTCACAAACTACATGAGGAACCCTTCATGTGTTTAGACCTACCGGGTATTGTGACGCCTGGTTAGTACATTATTCTGAGTAGTTCCAGTTCTACCAGGTGTTAAACTATTTAGTCTCATGGTTGATGTGTGTGCAGCCACAACACCAGTCCTTAAATTTTACTTGTAGATAGTTTCCGTCCTCTCCCACCCCTCCCCCCTCTGGTCCTGACGAATCGCCTGAAGATTGTTCATTTTTTGGCGAGAAACATGTTGACCAATTACTTATGAGCGCCACAACCTGAGACATTACCTCAGCCTTGCACCTTATAGTTTTGTTTTTATTTAGGGTAGGAGACCCCCTGATTAAAGTCGTTTTTGTAGGTACTCCCAGACCTATTTTACATTCACTTTCAACATCTACAGACACGAGGCCTCCAACCCGCACTTCAACACACGGCTATTGGAAAATGATCTCCGTTAAAGTGCCCCTACTATAGGGAGCCCGTCTGGAATTGCACCGCCGACCCGATGAGGAGCAGCCCGATGAAGCATGACACTCTACAGGGTGTGTGAGGGCATTGCAATCCAGTACATTTTATTTACATGTCAGTAGAAAATGAATGTTTTTTTGGACCGTAATGTGCTTATGTTAATGTTGATATGTTAAACAGACTTAAAGCTCTATCACCCCACGGGAATCCTGGCGCTGACCTACACTAACTCGAACATTTACATATGTCGCAGGGAAAATCGCACTCATGAAAGATAAAGGGGACCGAGACCGCACCCTTAGGATAGAGCCAGGTCTTTAATTTCCTTCTAAACTGCAAGAGATCTTGTGTCTGAGACTGATCGGGAGTTCATTGCAGAGCCGGGCGGCTGCAGAGCTAAAAGCTCTTTCTCCCATTTTTGTTCTTATAAACTTAGGTGCTTTCAAAAGTTTAGCTGACGCTCGCAAGCTTCTGGTAGGAGCATACCATTTGATCTTGCTCTGCAGCGGTTTAGGCCCCAGCCCATGTAGAGACTTCAATACAATACAGAGTGATTTTGAACTGAATCCTCTGACCTGGGGACCCAGTTAAGCTCATTAAGAGCCAGGGCGGCTGATGATCAACGTGGTCTCATAAGGGCGAGCTTAGCCACAATTATCTGAATTCTCTGGAGCCTCTCAATCAGATACTTTGGGGCCTCCAACAGCAGGGCCTTGCAGTAATCCAACCGGCTCAAAACACTTCTCATAATCTGTGCCGTAGTTGAAATTGGCAGCAGTGGGAGGATCTTCCGTAGCACTCATATAAGGGAAAAACTAGTCCCCACTGTTTTATTTTCTTGAGTTTCTAAACTCAACCGGTCAGTTACTACCCCCAGATTGCGTACTGCCTCAGAAGGTATCAATGGCTTATCCACGGGGATTGGCCACAAGTTTGTCGGAAGAAGACTTGGAACTTTCTTGGCTGTACAGCATAAAATCTGTTTTATCACTGTTTAATTGCAGAGTTATTTTTAAGCCATTGTGCAGTGTCCTGCATACATGATGACATTTACTGGTGGAGGGCTATAGCTTTTGTTTTCAGTTACAAATCAAGGCAAGCATTGCAGTGATCTCTGCAAAGGTTTGATGCTTTTCATCTTTAAATCCTGATTAGTCTGGGTTTCCTTTTTAGTGTACTCCAACGCGCTTCAGGAGTCTGCCAATAGCATCTTGTACAATGGGTTGATCGAGGAGCTTGTGGATGTCCTTCAGATCACAGACAAGCAGCTGATGGTGAGTGGCTCCTTTCATGTTTCCATTTACAACTGGCTTTAGTTACCTTTTTTAATTTCACCCTATAGAACTTCCACTAATATTTTGTAAATAAACTTGGTTTGCTTCCTATACTTTTGTATGCTGTACTGTTCTTATTTTCAGTTGGAAACCATGTTTCTCTGCTTGCTTTTGGAGCTTTTAAGAAACTTTCCCTATGAGCATTATTTTTACATTGCTAGGACATCAAAGCTGCCTCTTTAAGGACGTTGACTTCTATTGTCCACTTGGAGAGGACACCTAAGCTCAGCAGTATTATCGATTGCACTGGGACGGCCTCGTACCACGGCTTCTTACCTGTGTTAGTTCGAAACTGCATTCAAGCCATGATTGGTAAGGCTTTTATTTGCTTTCTGCTTGTTCGCTTGTCATTAACCCCTTCTGACTTTTTGTTCATGATAGTCTCCTGATTCTTTGTTATTGTAGATCCCTCGATGGAGCCTTACCCTCACCAATTTGCTACAGCGCTCTTCTCGTTTCTCTATCATTTGGCTAGCTATGATGCCGGAGGGGAGGCTTTGGTTTCTTGTGGTATGATGGAAGCCCTTTTGAAGGTAGGCAGACTACTGTTTGTGTGGATAGTTGTCGGCAGAGGTTGTTCAGCTTTTCTGCAGGCTTCTTAGTCTGCAGTTGTGAGTGCTTGGAGAGAGGCTGAAGCGGCATCACTGAAGTGGTATTTTTTAAGACTTTAACTTGAAAGAAGTTGCACAAACTCTGTAAAATCTTAGCTTTAAAAAAAAATCTGCAAAATGTGGTGGTTTATGCCTGGGTCTTGGGCTTCCTTTTGTTGCTGCAGACCAGTACCCCATTTTCCAAGGTATCTACTGAAGTGATTTTTACTTTTTTTTAGGTGATTAAGTTCCTGGGGGATGAGCAGGACCAGATCACGTTTGTGACCCGTGCTGTACGTGTGGTGGACCTGATCACAAACCTGGATATGGCAGCCTTCCAGTCTCACAGTGGGCTGACTATCTTCATTGCCAGGTTGGAGGTACGGCATAGTTCTCAGTGGCTTTTGTTGGCTCATTTGTTATTTCCAAGTCTCTGTCTGACATACTGCAGTGGGAGGCAGAGCGAACACTTGATAGCAGTAGGTGAAGCCTCCAAGGGCGCAGGTGACCAGCAGTTAAAGGCCAGACTGAAAGGTGTTTGCAGGAGCATTACGTTTGATATTGGGTTACAGGTTAACTCGGTTTGCAAGATTCTTTTTAGCAGTTTATAAATGTAACATAGGCATACACATAATCATATTTACTATTGGAGTTTTAGCAAAGTGTGTAGAGGCCAGCATAGATCTGTGAACATATGGTAATCTCAGTTTACCGTTCTATGCATCAATGTAGGAAAGTGCCCTTTCTGCATGGTTGCCCTCGAACGTTTTGCCAGATTTCTGATGCAATTTGAGTGAGTATGCCTAGGGTCCCTGCCAGTCAGGTTACCAGGGCCCGTGTTCTCTCCCTAACCTGTACCATTGTTGCCAACATTTGCAGAACTCTGGCCTACCTATAAGTCCCTTGTAAAGGGTCCCTATGCTACCAAGGGAATGGTAGCCAGGGAAAGGCCCCTGAGGCCTGCTGCATGTATTATGCCACCCACAGAGACCTCTCGCCACAAACACGCACCACTGCCATTGCAGCCTGCGTGATGTTCACCTAAAAGTGAAGTCGACATGTCACACAGCCCTGTGTATAAACAGAATGGAGCCATGTCGGGTCCCCAGGTAAGCTGCAAAGGCATATGCATACATGAATCCAATGAGTCAAGTCTTTACCACATTATTACAATTTAATCTTCTTTTTTTTACTTTTATTCCCGAACCTAGTCAAATAGAAGATTTGATACTCCTGATGAAGGGATCTATCCTGAAATGCATTGGGTACTTTTAAAGATTGTGACATGTGGAAACTCGACCTTTCTCGTGCTACTGTGAATAGCCCAGAAGGGCGATTTTCAGAATCATGTGTAAAATGACATGGAGAACAATGAAAATTTGAAGAATGAAAAAAAACACTGACAAAGATTACATTGTGATAATGTGGTAAAAGACTTTTGCCCCATTTGATTCATGTATAAGTATGGCTGTGCAGCTTGTGTGGCGACCTGATGTAGCTCCCTTTTGTTTATATTCAGCAATAAGTGTTTGGGCTAGCGCATCAAGCTTGCATGTCTCAAAAGCTGTTGAGCATCTCAAATAGTTGGAGTATATTGGGGTGCATTCTACCACTCATGGTGTACACATCCCTCTGTACCATGCCTGCCCATCACTGCATGAGGCATAGTTAAATCACTCTTAAGGCACAGTGCCCTGACCTCATGTGAGGACCTATCTGCATGAGCAGACAGGCCCCTATAATATCTAAGGCCGTTCTTGGTTATTATAAGGGCCCTGTAAAGCCATCCTGAGTCTATGGTCTAGAAACTGGTCATTACGAGTCTCCTAGCACCATAATGGCTTTAGTGAACCCTGGGAGGTTTGGTATCCAGCATCTCAGAATTAAAGACCTGCACTGATTCCAGTGTCAGATTTATTATTCCATTCACTCAGGGGTCCCTTCTAGATGGGACCCCTGAACCAAACCCACCACTGGTGGGTTCTGACTAGTGACCACCAGCCTGCCACCACCAACAAAGTTTCTGGATCCCTGGGGTGAGATCTGTCCCTCCTTGGGCCCAGAAACTAGGCCTTTCCTCACCTCACAGGTCAGGAAGAGCAATCTGTGGCCCGGGAGCTTCAAAGGCGTTGCCACCTTTGCAGTCCGACCTCTAGCCTCTCCTGCTATCGGGAGCAGGCCCCCTTTCTGTCTCTCCTTTTTCGGCAGGAAGACGGGCGTGGAAAAAGTGGACCAACCCAGAAGGTGTGCCCACTCTTCTAACCTCACCCCTCAGGTGGGGTGAGCGTTGTAAGGGTGTAGTCACGCTATGGACAGTAGCCCCTTGGCTAAGACCCCTAAAATGCCTCTCTAAATACAGTATATAGGGGGCAGCCCTGAACCCAAAATTCAGATTCGACTTGACAAAAATTAGTAGGACCGAATAACTGTATTGCAGAGAAGAGGTCGACAACTGCTTTGGCTCCAGCCCTACTGACCAGTCTCCTGCTCTGAACCCCTGCAAGCTGAAACTGGCGAGTCCTGCAGCCTCCAAGAACCCCTGTATCCTGCCCTCCCTTCCAAAAAGACTGATTTCCCGTGGACACTGGAATTGTCCAACAACCCCATCCAGGACTGCAGATCCAGTTGGAACCAGGAGTCCTCACCACTCTACACCCGACGCCCATGGCCCGAGTCAGCGGGCCAGCACCCAAATGAGGGTCCTCCTGCCATCCTGACTTGGAATCCAGTGTTTGATGACCGCCTCTGACTTTCTCCCCGATGCCTGCAGCCTCCCGAATGGTCCTACCCCCCACCGTATCCGGTGAGAAGAAGCAGACACGAAAAGACACCCCTGCATCTGCAGCCCCTGAGCTGTGGGTTGCCGACCGACTCTCCTGTACCTCACTAGCTTCACCCTCCAGTCACAGGTTCGCTTTTAGCAGTCCTCTGGCTCCACCCTGTAATCCTTTTCCTCGACCAGCAACCTCCATAGGAAAGCATTGGGCTCCTCGCACCTGGCCGCCCCTGCGCTGCTGGTGGTGTGGACTTGGTGATGACCTTGGACCACCTTTGACCACCTTTGCCCATACCTTAACCCCAGGAGCTTGCCTTCCAAAACTGTGGCCTGCCTGCCTGTGAGCAGCCACCAACTGAAGTGCCCCTTAGCCCCATTCAACAAGGCTGACTCCACCATCGCACCCCAACTCCGAAACATCATCAACACCTCCTTCAACACCGCCACCTTCCCGGAGAGCTGGAAGCATGCCGAGCTCAGCGCCCCACTGAAGAAACCAACGGCAGACCCCACCGACCTCAAGAACTTCCGCCCCATCTCGCTCCTCCCTTTTCCTGCCAAAGTCATCGAGAAGATCGTCAACAGACAGCTTGCCGCCTTCCTCGAGACGAACGGATCCCTCGACCCCTCGCAGTCCGGTTTCAGAGCCAACCACAGCACCGAGACCGCCCTCATCGCAGCCACCGACTACATCCGATCCCTGCTCGACAACGGGGAAACAGCGGCACTCATCCTCCTGGACCTCTCCGCAGCGTTCGACACTGTCTGCCCCGCACCCTAGTTCAACGCCTCCACAACATCGGCATCCAAGAGAAGGCACTGGAGTGGATCCATCTCGTTCCTCGCCGGAAGAACGCAGTCCGCCTCCCCCCCCCGTTTCGATCCGAGGCCACCGAAGTCATCTGCGGCGTACCGCAAGGATCTTCACTCAGCCCCACCCTCTTCAACGTCTACATCAGACCTCTTGCAGCCATCGCACGCCAACACAACCTCATCATCTCCTACGCTGACGACACCCAGCTGATCCTCTCCCTCACCAGAGACCCTGACACCGCCAGAAACAGCCTACACGATGGGATGAAAGACGCCGCCTTAAACTGAACTCAGACGAGACGGAAGTCCTCATCCTGGGACCATCGCCCTCCGCATGGGACGACTCCTGGTGGCCCCCAGCCCTGGGCACCACTCCCAAGCCAACAGACCATGCACGCAACCTGGGCTTCATCCTGGACTCCTCCCTCTCGATGACCAGACAAGTCAACGCCGTCTCCTCATCATGGTTTCACACCCTACGCATGCTTCGCAAGATCTTCAGATGGATCCCGACCGAAACCAGGAAGACGGTCACCCAGGCCCTCGTCACCAGCCGACTGGACTACGGAAACACCCTCTACGCCGGAACCACAGCCAAGCTACAGAAAAGACTCCAACGAATCCAGAACGCCTCCGCCCGACTCATCCTGGACATCCCCCGATGCAGCCACATCTCCGGTCACCTGAGGGACCTGCACTGGCTCCCCGTCAACAAAAGGATCACGTTCAGGCTTCTCACCCACGCACACAAGTCTCTCCACGACCTGGGCCCCAAGTACCTCAACGACCGCTTGACCTTCTACACGCCCACCCGCCAGCTACGGTCTACCAGCCTCGCCCTCGCTGCCGTACCACGCATCCGAAGAGCCACCGCCGGAGGCAGATCCTTCTCCTACCTGGCGGCCAAGACAGGGAACTCCCTCCCCATCCACCTTCGGCTGACCCAGGACCATCTCGCCTTCAGGAGACAACTCAAGACCTGGCTGTTCGAGCAGTAGCGGACCCCTTCCCCCAAGCGCCTTGAGACCCTTCCAGGTGAGTAGCGCGCTATACAAGTGTTATGATTGATTGGTTGATTGGCTAACATTGGCACCCTTGCACTCTTCTGCTTGCCACCCTAGTGCTGCTGGTGGTGGTGCACCTTGAGTGCTGAACTGAACCTTGGGAAACCTTTGTTCTAACCCTCAAAACTCAGTTTCCAAAATGGTTTCCTTACCTGGAAACCTCACACTTTGTTTTTCTCCATAGGATTGTATGGTGAGGTTGTAGGAGAGTGGGGTCTGCAATCCCATGGCCACCCCAGATTTTTGCCTTTTGCTTCACTGGTTTACGACTTTCCCTGGCTGTGGGCCTGCTAATCAGACCCACAGCCTAGCTGTTCTCTCTCTAAATTACAAGCATGTATCTTAGGTGCATTTACCAATTGGTACTGGGCCACCTTATCAGTCCCTGTACAGTATACCTTAGGTATCCAGGGCATAGGTGTACCCAGAGCCTACCAGGGGCTGCAGCATGTATTATGCCACCCCTGGCTGGCCACCCAAATCTGACACAACTGGCTGCACGACAGCTGGGGCAAGGTGGTGTAATCACCCTTTGCTTTAGATATAGTATACCTATATCGAACCCTAAAATGGACACATATATTCCTATCAGTCACTCCTATGGCAGGCCTTATCAATCCTGAAGGCAGAGTGCTTGGAATTATGTGAGATGGTGCTCTGGCATGAGCTGAGCCCGTTTGCAGCTTGCGGAACCAAGTCCTTATAGCTGTTCCATGATAACGCTATACCATATACTCTTAAGTGCATTATAATCCTCGCGGTTAAATGCTAACTTTGGCATAGCATTATCAAAACATGTCGAGTAAGGTGTCATATGGATTGGAATACTAACCCCTCGCCAATTCTGGTGACGGGGTTAGCATTCCACCCTTCTAGAGGGACACGACATGTATGTAACTGTGAACCCCGGTTAAAGTTAACTCGAGCCTCAGCATCACAAAATAGATGCTGCCACCACAGACACAAGTCTGACCTCCTGCTGCTGGGAGTCCTTCCAGCAAGGGAGACTCAAAGGGTTTCCTGCCTTGGGAGGTGCTAGCACCACCCCAGACAGGATTTTGTGTATTAGGTAGGCCAAGGCTGAAGGGAATGAGACATGCCTGGGGCACACAAGGTGCCCTGTGCATACACCGGTTCCAACCAGTTGCTGGGGCACTCCAGCCCCAGCTCTGGCGGGAACCTGGACAAAGGATAGGGGGTGTAACCCCCCTTCCTGGTCCCACCCAAGGGAGGGACCTAGTTGTAGTGCAGCCCCCTTTAGCTGAATAAAGGTAGGAGCTAGCTGGTCCCATTCCAAATTAGATTACTCTTGACAACTTCCACGAAGAACTCTTGACCTTCGACCTCCTGGACACCAGAAGACTGAAGAATCTCCCCTATGGTCAGGGAGTGACCATCCTGCTTCGCAGGCACCATCAAGCTCCTGTGCGGTTTGCTGCAAAGTCCTTCCATCCCGGAATCCGACGACCCAGATCGACAAGACCCGGACCTCCAGACCTCTCTGACTTCTACCCACATCCACAGAACAGCTGAGACCCGTGGGTGCGACGAGCAACGTGGAGACGGCCATCTTGAAGAAACCTGCACAGCGCTTCCAGCACGACCTCTGAGGGTTTCTCAAGTGAGTGCATTGGGGACTGAGAAGCCCCACACCGACGCAGCTCCTGCACCAAAGACCAGCCCCCCAGCATCCTCGTGATCTGCGTGGGGCCCTTTTGCCTGGTTGCTGCCCTTCCTGTTGTCTGGTCACTTGCCGGCTGGCTTGTGCCCTCTGAGACGACGACCCGAAGATTTCGACACTGCTAGTCTGGTCCCCCAGACTGGCCCTTGCTCCCTTGTGAAAGAGGAGCACCCCGGACCCTCCTGGTCCCCACAAGACGCCATCTTTGTTCCACCGCGTAGCTTGCATTAGCCAAGGCCTGTTGTCCAGATCGACGATCCGACACCGCCAACAGCAGCAGACTACGTGGGACAGCTCGTGCCTCCAGTCTGGTCGTGAAGAGCAGCTCCTGGTCCGCGCAGCTACAGAGAGAAGCGACCCTTCCTTCACCTGAACGCGGCGACAGCCCCTGGTTCCCTCCTGGTTCCAGCACCGTCACTGGCTAGTGACCAAGACTCTGTCCCCTTCCTTTTCAGGACTTCCTTCTTCCTAGTTCCATCCTTGGAACCACCGGACTCCTCCATCTGGCTGCCTGCCAGCAACTTCTTGTTTCAGGCATCACCGGGACCAACACAGCAAACCCGACGCAACTTCAGCCCTATGCACCCGCAGCCTGTGGGTTAGGTAACTAAAGCTTCTAGGTGCTGACGTCGGTGTCCACTATCCTAGTGTCCAGGTCCACTGTTTTCCCTCCATCCAGCCGGGTTCGTCCGGAATCCGTAACTTTGTAAACTGTAGCATCCATAGACGTTGGTACGCATCCCGCGTGAGAGTTTCCACTCTGCACGTGAGTCCTGTGGCCTCCTGCTCCTTACTTACCTAGTTCGTAGCGTAGTCCCAGCGATCCTCCAGCCTCTGGATCTCCTTACAGTATTTTCCTTCCTCGCATTCCATTGTTTTGAGTATATGGTTTGTCGTGCCCCTAAGGCACTTGTGTAGATATTGTGTGAACTCTTATTTCTTTTGTAGTATTGTCATGTGCTTAGCCCTCTGACCTCATAAACAGTTCAGAGGTGTTGTTATTAATAAATAGATCGTTTATTTTCATAACAGCCTGTGGTGTCCTTTCATCTGGTATTCAAGGGGTTATATTGTGGTAAAACAGCTGGCTTCACATGCCAAAAGAGTTTAGCCTAAGACTGCTTTGTCCATGCTACCATTAGGATAGCTGGTCTATAAGGTTGACTTGCAACCAATCACCATAAGGGGTGTTTGGACTGATACAAGGTGATCACTAGAACTAGTGAGCATCATATATCAGGTCAACTTCTCACACCTGCCTTCCCTTCAAAGATCATCTCCCATGAACACCGGACTTGTTCAAACTGCAGCTTCTGGTGCCAACGAGAAACCGCAAAGCCAGCCCACTCTGCATCCGCCGAAACTGTCCCGAGCGGAAAAATAGTAGGCAGGGCTTTAGAGGAAGGTGACTGCAAGTGGCACCCCGGTGCTCACTGTGCATAGGCCGGCTGAAACCAGTTCCAGGGGCACTCCAGCCCCTGGCCTGGGGAAAGCCCGCCAAAGGAGAGGGGTGTAACCACCCCCCTTCGTAGTCCCACCCATAGGGCAGGACTTAGTCGCGTGCCAGCCCCCTTTTGCAGGATAAAGGTAGGAGCAGGCCCCCTTCCAAATCAGATCATCTTTGAATCCTGAACCGACTTTCTACGAAAGGAACTCAAGACTCTTCCTAAGATTTCTCCCTTGTGACTAAGGAGTAGTCACCCTGCAGCAGCAGGCACCATCCAAGCATCGCGGTCTGCTGTAAGTCTCTCCTCCAAATCAAGATTGCCCAGCTCGATGAGAACCGGCTTCCCTGGCACCTCTGACCTCTACCTGCATCTTCAGCCCAGCTGAGACCCGTGGGTGTGACGAGACCTCGAGGGACCGGCCATCTTCAACACTGCACGACGCTTGTCCAGCACGACCACCGAGTGACCCTCGACCGAGTGCTTTGGGGTAAGAAGCCCCGACCCTGAGCAGCTCCAGCACCGAAGTTCAGCCCCCCTGCATCCACGAGATCTGCGTGGGGCCCTTCTGCTTGTTGCTGCCAACCGCGTTGTCCAGGTCGCTTGCCCGTTGGCTAGTGGCCCCCTCACGACGCCCCACGACGACAACCACTGCTGGTCTGGTTGCTCCAGACTAGCCCTTGCTCCCCTCCAAAAGAGGAGCACCCTGGACCCTCCTGGTCCACTCAAGACGCCATTTTAGGTCCACCGCGTGGGCCTTGCATTTGCCAAGACTTGTTGCCCAATCCTGGGTCCAGCGACGTCGACAGCAAGAACCTTCGTGGGACAGCTCGCACCTCCATCCTGGTCGCCGACAACACCTCCTGGTCCGAGAGACTGCAGAGCCCAGCAGCGCCCACTCACCTGGCTGAGGTGACTTCGTCCGGTGCCATCCTGGTGCCCACTCAAATCACTGGCTAGTGATTCAAAACGTGGTCCCCTCTGCTTACAGGTTTCTTCTTCCCTGATCCAGGCTTGGATCACCACGAACTTCTTCACTGGCCGCCTGCCAGCAACTTCTTTCTTCAGGCTCCTGGATCTTCAACGAGGGTTTCCGACGCAACTTCAACCCTATGCAGCCGCAGCCCCTGGGCTAGGTAACCTGAGTACTCCGGTGCTCCAGCATAGTCCAACACCCTAAGTGTTCGGATCCACTCTCGTTTTCGACCCACCTAGTCGGGTTCGCCTGAGAACAGTAACTTTGCAACTGCTAGCCTCCATAGACTTTTTCCCGCCTAACGCGTGAGAGTTCCCACTCTGCACACGACGTCCACAGGCCTCCTGCATCTAATCCCAGTGTTTAGAAATGTAGGCCTAGCGATTCCTGAGTCTAGAAAAGTATTACTTACCTGCTAGCAAGTTCGCATTCCACTTACTGAGTATATGGTTTTTCGTGCCCCTCGGGCATTTGTGTAAATTGTGCGACTTAAAGTATTTTCGTAAGAGTTTTGTTGTGTGCTTAGCTCCCTGACTCATAAAGAGTTCAGGGTAGTCTTGTTATAAATAAATATCTGTTTATTTTCATAACAATTTGTGTGGTGTCCTTTCACTTGGTGTTCAAGGGGTAATGTGATGGTAAAACAGCTGGCTTAACACGCCCTCTAGAGTCTTAGCCTTAGACTGCTCGTATCCATGCTACTAGGATAGCTGGTCTATCAGGTTGACTTACAACCAATCATCAATGAGGGTTGTCTGGACTGATACATAGTGATCACTAGAATAGTGAACACTGCACATCAGGCCAACTTCTCACATGTTGAACCTGTTTTGTACTGCCACAAAGTAACTTAGTTTCTTCAAAAGAGTTAAGCTGCAGCTGCTTACTGAGGTACTGTAATGCCTAAACTGTTATTAGTTTGTTTCATTCCAACCTAGAAAGTAATGACAAGTATTCTAAATAGCTTACAACCCATTTTTTCTCCTATAAAGTAACGTGTATGCTTCTACAAAACCAGTGCACACTGTACCTTGCAAAATATTGTTTTGAAAGTATCACTTGCCCGCTAATACCTACATCTTGGTTCTAGTAATAAAAACAACAAATTCAATTTGTTCTAGATTCAGTCTTTGAGTGTGACATCATTTCGTGCCTGAGTGTGTACAACAAATGCTTAACACTACTCTACTGTAGGAAGCGGTCTCTGTATATACCGTACCAAATAGAGTATAGTGTGTACAGAGTCCAGTGAAACCCCAAAGGCTTACAGAGGTAAAAGTAGACATTCCTCTCTGTTTGTGGTAGTGTGGGCGAGTATGATGCTGTGGAGTTCCTAATGACAACCTCCCAGCATCCTATACTCTTAATGGCATCACTGCACTTACAGTGCCTAGGAATGGCCCTGGGTACTGGAGGGGCACAGGGCTCATGCACCTGTACCCTCACCACTGGCACAGGGCACCCAGCTAGAGGGGTGACTGATGTATGCCAGGGCAGTGGGTTTGTGGGCATGGCACACAGGGATGTGTTACATGTCGACTCTTTGTTTAGTTCTGCACCAGGACACTGTCTGTAAAGGCATAATGTGGGTGTCAGGGTACAGGGCCATTAAGGGTGGCACAATAAGTGTTGCAGCCCTTAAGGGTCTTCTCTGGTCACCATGCCCTTGGTACCATTTACGAGGGACTGACACATGGCCAGAGATGTCAATTGGGTTTTAGTTTCAATACAGTTTTAGGGACTGAACACAGGCCCTCGGCACCAAATTAGCAGGAGCCCAGGGCACAGTACATCAGCAATTCAGCAAACAGTGGGGGCATACCATGCAAGAATGATGGCACTTTCTCACACTGAGAAATTGTGGATGGTGAAGCTCTAGCTCTTCTGAGTGGATATATTGGTAGATAAATCTAGATGACGGATGTCTTGATGGTACAGGCTGTCAAGCAAAGATACGGATGGTTGCTGTGCAGTATTTGTTCTCTGTTCCAGGACAGTAGAAAAGTGCCTAATCTGGGTCTTAAAGGGCCATCCTGGTGAATACCAATGTCTGTGGCCCCAGGTCGCCAGATGCTGGTTACCTAGCCCTGGCATTCTTTGTTGAACTGGTTTGAATCTAGGTCTAATTCACTGCTAGCCTTTCAGAGGTGTATGGGTCAGTGCATTGTGATCCACTGGAGACCTTGGCACGCAGTACGTCCAGCTACTTTCTATGGGATCTGCTGCCAGGCAGAGTGTGGATACACTAACTTTGGCGTTTGCCAGATTCCAACTGGCATGCAGAGTAAATGCCCAGACCGCATCACTGGTACTTTCCTGTATTTCTATAATAGCTTTACGATGGCATCTTCACATTTTCACTGTGTGCATCGGTGGGGCAAGACAATCCAGTCTGTGCTAATAGTTTGATGTTCGGGGCAGAAACACCGGTCATACAGTGCTTCTTCACTACCCTTTCTCTTTCTCAAGCATGAAGTGGACCTGTGCAGAAGTGAGTGTCCTTTTGTGATTAAGCCAAAGATACAGAGGCCCAGCACTGCTCAGGAAGGGGAGGAGATGGAGACAGATGCAGAAGGTAAGCTTTGGTATCGGCTCTCTGAACTATTTAAAATCTGTGACTAGCCCCTGCATTTGTACCCACTGCTTCTTGCATACTAACCGGACTTCCATAAAAGAACGCAACATGTTCTCTAATATTGCATCTTCATTTTCTAACTTTGGTACTTTTGAAGTATCTATGATTGCATTATTACTATGAAAAGTAATAGTCAAAATGGTTTGTTCGCATCAGTTATTTATTTTTGTTCTAGGTTTCTGTAACCTTTCTTCTTTTCACCTCATCTAGCCAACACTTGTGTCATTGGGTTTAGTCGCCTTGACTACTTCTGGTTTTCAATACATCCGGAGGCCTTCACAAGAGTCATCGTCTATATTCTAGTACGTGATGTCCAAAATAGACTCGTTGGTCGTGGTCTTCTATATTCTATATTCTTATGAAAGATGTCCAAAAAAGTAGACTCTACTTGCATTTTTAAATAGTGAGAAAGTGCCAATGCGCAATAAATCAAAAATATAAGGGAACTCCAGGGGGGATACATCCTCTGAAGAGACCCCCCTAGTACATGGGAATCCTCTAACCCTGGAATTGATTTAGTTGCATGATACCACACATGACCAGGTTAGTTGAAGCCATTTTGTAGTTGACTTCTTGAGTTTGCCACTACATACCTTAAGATGGCTTCCCCACACTCTCAAAGCATGGAGAATGGAGTCTGGGTTTGTAGGGATGCCTCTGCTCATGCAAGGGGCACCCTCGCACTTAAACCATGCACCCTGCCCTTGGGCTGCAGGGCCTACCTTAAGGGTGGCTTACAGTATTTAAGTGTAGTGACCGGGATGGAAGTAAACCTATTTGGAGTGAAAGGTTCATGCACCGTTTCACACAGGCTGCACCAGCCGGCCTATAGTCAGTTTGCATGCTGCAGCCCGTGGGAGATCCCTGGTGTTCCAATGCCCTGGGGGTTTAAAGGGGTACACGAGTATGCAGATTGTGGGGTGTAGAAAGTACCAGTCCATTTAGGGGAGAGAGCACGGACACCTGGGTCCTGGTTAACAGGTTCCCATTGCAGTAGTCTAAACACTCTCACACCAGGCAAAAAGTGGGGCAACCATG
Organism: Lissotriton helveticus; assembly: GCF_964261635.1. NCBI lineage: Eukaryota > Metazoa > Chordata > Amphibia > Caudata > Salamandridae > Lissotriton > Lissotriton helveticus. Next base: position 12,585,381 of record NC_136071.1, read on the forward strand.
TCAGAAAGATCCTACTTTCCAACAAAAGACCGTATAAGAACAGAGGGCTGTGCTGGCAGAACAGCAGAGGGAAGAGATGAGCGGGAGAGCAGAAGTGGAAGAGACACCGGAGAATGAAGGATGGAGACCGGATCAAGGGTTTTCTAGAAGAGAGAATCGCCTTGAAAATTTGGCTCCATGGCCAAGTGGAACACAGTTAACTGCAACATTCCCGGACTATTGACACTTCTGAAGGATGAAGAGAGAATGTACCCTCTACCAGTGCCTCTAAGTCACTCTGAGGACTCCTGCAAAGGGGGGATCCAAAAAGAGAAACTGGAAAAGCCTTTGCACCGAATCGTCTGACATCACCGAAGAGGTACTCTACCGACTTGCTCGCTGTCAAGGGCTGTGTCGATGTCGAACACCTACGATGTCGAGGAGAACAGTATTCATTGAGAGGAACTTTGAAGTCGGGAACTTCGACACAGAGACATGGTTAGAAGTTGAGACGTCATTCATCTTCTCTTAAATAAGATAAATAAGATGGTGGGGTGGCTTTCACTGATGAAGTCTCGCGGGTTTCCATCAGAGCTGGACTCTGAGTATTCTAGAGCATATTCTCCATAAAGGCCATCATCTCCAGTCACCATACCGGATTCGCCAACACCACCTCAGTGTCTGGCAGGAATCACCTCCTCCAACTCCTCCTCAGACACCTCCTCCACAACCAGCCCTGCCTGCCTTACCTCCGCCATGGCCAACTACTCCATCTCAGCCTCCACCTATACCACTGACCTCTTAGTGGTGCTCTAGATTGTGCGCAGGTCACACCAGACCTCACACCTGTGGCTCTGGGTCATGTGCAAGATGTAGAACCTCCATGCTAACATACTCACTCCCGAAGATAATACAGCGAAGATTTTTTTCCTCCGGATTGATCTTCACGGTCCCATTATATTAATTCGCGTTTGGGTCTGTATTCACCTACTCCGACAGATTCTCCCCCACCAAGAAGATCTTCTATAGATGACATTAATACCTTCCTGGATGTTCTCATCAGAGGAGCCAAAAAGCAAAATATGGAATTACCAACTAATACCACGTCCAAATCTGTAATCTTTGAGATGCTCCACTTCTAGACATCTACTACCTGTATTGTTTTAACATGCTATAAATTTGTTTGACACCAGCTTCTGTAAACTGCCCCGTCCTGCCGTCCGATGAAATAGAATCCTCAAGATCCTCTTTTCCTATGTGCTCATCCTGTTCCAGACTACCCTATAGTCTCTGCGGCCCATAATTTGCATGCTACAGCTGCTTCATCCACTGTTGCTCCTGACAAAGAAGGAAAAAGATGGACTCTGTGGTAAGAAAGGTGTGTGGAACTTAAACTGTCACAATGTAATCAATGAGCCCTTCTGGGGTGTTATGACAAATGTCCTATAGAGACGTTACGAATTTCAAGAGATTATCATCCAAGGCATGATGCTGTCTTCTCAAATCATCAGTGGTGTAGCTGATCATTCTACTCCCGCAGCACATGGATATGGTCAATGCCTAACGTGACGTTGCTCATTGCGGCTCTGACTTCGTGTTAAATCCTGAAGCCCTGTAGGAAGGGGGCTCTTTATATCATTTTTAAAACCGAGGTATATTGTGTAGAGGCCCAGTATCCCTTTTTAGTGGACCGGGCGTGCTTTAAGAACCTAAGGTGCTCTTTTTGGTAGTGTTGTCAAGCAGCTTTAGGCTTAACTGGTAGTGAGACATTTGTTGCATACATTCAAATTCTATCTGCACAAAATAAGGCTATTCACACCAATTTAGAAAAATAACATGTAATTTTATAAAGCTTTTGACATCAAAAACTTGGTTATTTAAGTTTTTTTTTAAAATGGATGTTTTGCAACAAAAAAATATGAATGTAAACGTCCTTCAATTGTCTCCAATATGGTAATGTTATCCAATGGGGAAAAACACATATACTGCATATGGGTACCTAGCAGCGACTTACAGGACCAATCTTCTGGCAATGAGGTAAGTATATGGCAAGGTCCAAGGTAGCACCAACATGTCACCTCAGTAGGCTCTGGGGCGTTGTTTGGGTGCAGAGGTGCTTTTCGGCATCCCTTGTTCCATTGGTGTCAATGGGAAAAGGTCCTGGCAAAAAGACTGCAAGTATGGACTTGGGGCACCAGTCTGGTTGTACCAACAGAGGGGCTTGGACCTTGAGATGCTTGGGCATGTAGCTTCAGTCAGTCCACTTCTCTTCGGGCCGTGGTGCTCGGTGCAGTGGTGCCTTTAGGTGTCTGGTCTGTGCTGAAGGAGACACTCGATTGAGTGGACCTGCACAAAGAGGCTGCAACAAGTCCAGCCTGAGCCAACACAAGGTGGTTTACTCAGGAGTGTCTCGGGTCCTTATTGGCACCGCTGGCCATCATACTCTGGGGGGGGGGGGGGGGGGGGGGGGGGGGGTGTGTGTGTGTGTGTGTGTGTGTGTGTGTGTGTGTGCGCGCGCGCGACTGGTGCAGTGGTGCTTTCCGGTGTTTTTGTGGTGCAGTCCTCATGGTTCTTATTGGGTTCCTGCTGGGTAAAAGGACATGGCTCCACTACTACAGGCTTTTGGAGGCAGAGCAGCTGCTGGACGAGCTGGCTTTGGCTCAGTTGTCGGGGATAGCAAGTAGCCCGGCAGGGGTTGTGCCATGTCAGTTTTATTTTAGTTTTATATTGCGCTAGCTAGAGGCGAAGGTATTAGAGTGCTTTGCATAAAAAGAAATTGCACAACATAGCTTTGCGTTGGATGCATAAAATGAGAAGTCGACTAACATAGCTCTGTGCAAGGTGCTCGACATAGATTCAAGAGCAAACCTAAAATAGAGATGAGTAGGTGAGCAGGAAAGGTGCGATTACAGTATGTAGATTAATTTAACAGCCTAAATAAAGCAGTGATTAACATACTAAAGAGCTGAAACAGACAAATAACCAACTGTCACAAATGGTAGAGTCTTGCAGAGAGGGAGCTATTTGAGCCTGGATCGGTAGGTGTGGTGTTAAGGTATTTGTTGATGACCAAGAGTTTCTGGGCCCTTTTAAAGCAGAAGTTGTTGCAGCAGAGGACTCTAGAGAGCGTTCCATATACTGGGTGCATTTCCACCCAAAAATGCGAGTCTGGGTGGTTTTCCTTTTCAGAGGAACAATGAGTGTTGGTGTTTCTAAGAGTTCTGGTTCAACTAGCTGTCGTACGTTTGTCTGGATAGTTTAGTGTGTGTGTGTGTGTGTGTGTGTGTGTGTGTGTGTGTGTGTGTGTGTGTGTGTGTGTGTGTGTAATGCAGGTGCCTTTGTATATACATCTTCCTTCAATGGGAAGCCAATTGAGGCCCAAAGTCCTGGTGCAGAGGTCCCTCGACCCCATGTTATCCTAAGGAGGCTGGGGGCACCTCGAAGAGGCACCCGTTACTGGTAAGTACCCGCGGTTCAGGTACACAGGCCCTAGTGGTTTCGATCGGCGCTGGAGGGGCCAGCAAGAGTACAGAGATGGTGCAGGGTGCAAAGAAGGGGCTAGGGACCCGTTGAAATCACTGGAGATCCTCGATAGGGGCAAACTGCTGCAGGGCTTGGTTCTGGAGGTTGGCTGAAGGAAGCCCATGACTCGAGAGGGAAATTGCAATGTTGAGGGTGTGGGGGGAGGGGGGAAGGGGGTGCACCCCGATACAGTCGATTGGGTACACCAATGACTGGGGCTGCGGCTGCAGAGGTGTTTTTCGACGTCTGGTTTTCTCACCAAATCTTGTTGCCGGGACCCTTCAGATTGAGGCTGCAGGCATCGAGGGTGAGGTCAGGAGAGGTCTAACAGTGCTGGATCCCAGGTCGGGATCGCCTGGGAGACTTCACTGAGTCAGTGGGCTACCTGGATTCGGGCCGTGTGTGTCGGGTGCAGAGTGGTGCAAGTGTCGCTGATCCGGTTTACTTGTGTTGGTTTCTTGGCTGGACAAATCCAATGCCCACAGTAGACCAGAGGCTTAAGACAGCACAGGTCATCCGGAGTGCTTGAGGTGAGGTTTTCTGGCTGCGGGCCACTCTGGTTTCTTGAAGCAGTGTCACTGGAGGAGACAAGCTGTTAGGGCTGGGGCCAAGACAGTTGTCTTCTCCACTGCTGCACTGCTCTTTGGTCCTCCTCCATAGGTCGTGGAATATAAGAAACAAAGTTGAGGGGCCCTTAAACACGAAATTTAAAGGTGTTAATGAGGTTGGGGGCAGCAGCCAATGGCTACTGTCCCTTAGGGCGACTACATCCTTTGGGTGCCCCCTCCCTTTGTGTGTGTGTGTGTGTGTGTGTGTGTGTGGGGGGGAGGGGGCTCAACGGGACAGCTCTGTTCCTAGTGAAGCTAATTCTCCTGACTGAAAAGTGTGCTTAACTGAGCCTCCACCTGAGGGATAAAGTTGGCAAAGCTGTTCTCACCTCCTAGCCTTTCTAGGTTTTCTTGCTAACAGTGGGGGTGTGAACCGGGGGCTGCTATCTGCTGCTAGCAGTAAGAGGCTGGGAGTTGCATTGCAAAGGCGACCGGCTTTGAAGCTTCCCCTTCAAGCACTGGCCCGTCCTGGGGAGGAGGTGAAACAACTGGCCAGGGTGTGCATTGTTTCAGAAGCTCTCCAACCAGGGGTCCAAAAATATGTATGTGTGGAAGGCTGCCTAAAGCCAGTCATTGACCGCACCCGAGACGGTAGGTTTTCCGGGGCACCTCTGAGGTGCCCTCTCGGCACATGAGACATTTGCATGGAGTTATTTGGTAACAAATGCTCCTGGGTTCAAGGAGAACTGGCAATTAAAATATTAAGGAATAGACTCCAGTGTTATAGGGGCAGATCTGATCATAGAGATGTGCCCACGCCTAGGGGATAGTGCACCCTGCCTTGAGGTTGGTATATCTTACGTAGTGCTAACTGGTATGGCACACAGGTAGCATGCCATGTAGATTTTGTCTGCACCAAACCATGCATGCTCAATTGGCTTGGCCTAGGTGAGGGGTCCCTAGGGGACCCTCTAAGTCCCGATGCCCTTGGTACCCAGGTACCTTTTTACTAGGGACTTTCAAGGGCGAATTGGGGAATAGTTTTAGGGAAGAAGCACTGGCACAGGAGACCTGATTGGCAGGGACCCTGCGCACTACAATCAAAAGCACATCAATGTCCAGACAAAAAGTAGGGGGCTAACCATGTCAAAAGAGGCACTTTATCACTTAATGTGACCCCCAGCTTCTGCTGCTAACAGCAGATGGAAGCCCCCAATTTACATCCCCACTTTAAGCATGAAAAACTAGGAAGATTGGGAGGGGTGTCCACCTCTGCTAACTCCACCCTTAAGGTGCAGGAGGCAAGGTGGACGCATCTTTCAGTCCCCACTGTCTTGAACATGGCGGGACTCCTCCAATCAAGTCTAGGACTATGCCCCCTCCCTCAGGAGGGTGGCATAATTGTGAGAGTGGACACCCCAGGTAAGGTGCTGATTGAATGTACCTGTCACTCCCTTAAAACAGCCCTATATCTAGTGTTTAGGTGGCTTCCCCAGACCCTGAAACTAATTCCTGCCAACCTTAGAAATAAATTGGCTAAGAAAACACCGTGCAGAGAAGACCGACACTCACTGATTTGGGCCCCAGCCCTACTGACCTGACTGCAGCTTCAAAAACCCTGCAAAAAGAACTGCGCCTGTCCTGCAGCCAGCGACTTCCACAACCCCTGGGAGGACTGCCTGCCTTTGATAAAGACCAGAGCTCCTAAGAACAGCTCTGTCCCAAGAATCAACTCAAAGTACTCTTGTGCCCTCTGGATCCGCGATCCATGACCACTCTGCACCTGTCTCCTCCGGCCTGTGTCCGCGTGGCCCACCAACCCAGAAAAGGTTCCCCAGTGATCCTGTGTTAAAGCCCAGCATGGGCTGACCCCTCCTGTACTCCACGATGATGCCTGTAGTGTGAATCCAAAGACTCCCCACAACTGCGACTTGGGGAGTGAAACCTGTCATCAAAGGACACCCCTGCACTCGAAGCCCCTTGACCTTGAGCAGTTTGACTGTGTCCCTGTGACCTACAGCATCCCAAATTACCTCTGCTGCCACTGGTGTTTTTCGTGATGCCTCCTGTTTTCAAATCCAAGTTTCTCCATTCACTTGCATTGGGCACCCTACCGTGTTTGCACCCTGCACCCGGCTGCCCCTGTGCTGCTGGTGGTGTATTTTTGGTGCTGCCTTGTGGCTCTCCCTGTGCTTGCCTAAACCTCTGAAGTGTGGGCCCTGTAACCGCTTTACTTAACCTGCAAGCAGCGTGTCTTAAAGCACCGCCAGTCTCCATTGGTTAACATTGGGACGGACTATCAGATTTGACCTCTGCACGCAGCCCCTGTGTCTCTGGAATAGTTTGTTTTTACCTGAACCTTGTCCTCCGCTGACCCTGAAACCCGAAGAGTGGATTTATAAGTTGCACACTTCCCTGTAAAACCTTGTTATTCTTTTCATCCATAGGTTAACATTGCAAAGACTGAAAATTGCATTAAGTGTAGTCCTGGGTGGTAAATTCCGTTCTGCCCTCGGAATTTGGGTAATTTCGCGATCCGCGTAGAACGCAAAATTGCACAAAGTTCTGCGACTTGGCGGAATTTTTTGAATGTTCGTGTTCTCATAATGCGTGTTCGCAAAATATTTCCCCCCCCCCCCGAGCACGCAAACAGCGATTGTGAACAGGAAACAAGAATCACAAACAAGCAATTCTGTGTGTTTGCGGAATTTCTGCGTGTTCGCTGAGATTTCTTACTGTTTCGCAGAATTTTACGTAGAGCGACTACACAAATTCCGCCCACCCATAATTAAGTGGCCACTTTAGAAACTGAAAAGAATTTGTTTAAAAACGTACAAATCTAACACTTTGGTTTTGCATTGAGCCCGGTACACTTCTAGAGGAATCAGTGAACTTTGTGCATGGTGCAACCACTTAGTGGTATACCATATACAGAGCCAGATTCCTACTCCCAGCATTAGAATCACTACTTGAGTGGCCTGCATTAAAAAGAGTGCACTGAGAGCCCCAAGACTGCTGAAAGCGACAGGTTAATATCCCCCTGTACCTGAATGGTCCTGTGATTGCCTCTAAACCCGTTGTGGCTCGTCCAAGAGCTCTAACAGGCGTTTTAGCACGTTGGCTACAACCTTCTTCCAACCATCAATAGCATCTAAACATCAAATTCAATTCATTGTACTTACCTTTGATAAAATCATACCCCCTCTTTCCCTCTATAGATATTTGCTGTTTTGGTGTCTATTTAAAGCTAAAAGTCCTATTTTTTTATAAATTGGTGTATTTTTGAGTTACTGGTTGTATTGATACTTTTTAACGCTTTATGCTTGCTCCTGTTACCCAAGCCTGACAGCTCTGTGCCACAACTTCCTAGGACTCTGCTGATGTTTTTTTATAGAAACCTTTTTGGACCTGATGAAGGTAGTTACATTATCATATGGTGAGGTCTCACAACCATACCACGTAATAATCCACTTTGCTACAAATATCAAGGCATCCTTTTCTTAGGTAATATAAGGATGGTGAAGCCTACTGGTGTTCACAGACTGCTATCCAGTCTAGACTGAGTAGAACAATCCCTCATTTTGTCATTGTTGCAGTTTTTTTTTTTGCTACACTGGTTTACATGCCTTCTCTTTGCACATACAACAAGTCTGGTGTTAATCGAGTAATCTAGTACTTGGCTAGGCGCAAGGCATGTGATCTGCAAATTCAAATGTCTGCTTGCTTCAAACCTGGAAGAGCATTCTTTTCTTGTTGCTGGGCATTTGTTTTGAAAGCACTTTTTGTCCATTTTAAGGGTTGTAGAAAAACATCTTTTTTTAAGTCTTCACATGCTGCCTTAAAGGTGTTATGAGATTGTGCATTAGGGCGAAGATCTTCAGTGCTTCTGAATTTAAGGGCGGTACGCGTTATGCACTAGTTAGTGAATTTACTACCCGGCATCCGTGCAACTTGTGTCCACCAAACAGAACTGTACTAAGCTATGAGAATTCTTCTCTTGAACTGTTTACCTTTGTTTTATTTAGTTTCAGATGTAGTTATGGAAAGCAGTCCTGGTCCTTCAACCTCCGCTGAACAACGCCCTGATCCTGAACCACGTGTTCAGAGCAGCAGCAACACTGTTGCACCCAGACCAGGTACCTCTCAATTATAGCCTCAAGGTAGTAGTTGGGTGTTTGTTATATATCTTTCAACAGTTGACCTTGTAGGCACCTTGCTAACTCAAGTTTCTGCCTAATATGCCCTCAGGAGTCCAGTGCATTCCACAGCGAGCAGCTCTTCTGAAATCGATGCTGAATTTCCTAAAGAAGGCCATCCAGGATCCTGCCTTCTCTGACGGCATCCGCCACGGTAAGGACTTTCTTTGTGATATCAAAGAGCAAAAAATCTTAACCTCAGTTCATGAGTAAGGAATTGTGTAATTAGCCTTAAATATTGGTTTATTAGTACTTTTTTAATGGATTCCTGCTCCAACACATAATTTTCAAACAAGTCTGACTCTCAGTTAACCTTTCTGATAGATACATCTGCCTTGTGGATTCCTCACCTTGTGAATATCCCCCTTGCGTCAGCAACGTTCGACGTCATAGGAACGCGGCATCGCGCGCGACTCCGTCTGACGTCACAGACTCCTTATTAGGCCTATGTCGGCGTGATGACATCAGTTCCCTTTTTTCCGCGTCGTCGACGCTAACGGTTTCAGGGATCTTCTGTAGTTACAGATAGAGACTTTGTTACTTTTTGTCTGTTACTGTTTCTGTTCTTCGTCGAGGATGTCGTCGAAGAAAACTGGACTCAAACAGTGTAGCTCGTGTGCCCGGATGATGTCAATTACCGATCCACACGAAGATTGCTTATGGTGTTTGGGGTCGGATCATGACGTCAAGGACTGTCGATCCTGTTCTAAAATGAATCCGAAGGCTCTACGTGAACGAGAAGCTAAACTTTTATTAGCCAAAATTAAAAATAAAGAAGCCGTAGATCTTCAAAATCAAGATCATGACACTCCAGATCGAGAGCGAAGTCAAGATCGAAGTCACGATCGAGGTCGCGATCGAATTCACAATAGAGGTCGAGGGTCAGATCGGCGTCGAAGTCAGCTTCTGGGCATGCTTAGAGTTCCTCGAAGAGAAAACTTAAGAGGAAGAAGCATAGTTCTCACCATCATTCGGGGTCTTCGGACTCTAAGAAGTCTTCTCGGAAGCATCACAAGGACTTTGTGTCTCCATCTCCTGCTGGTGGTGCCACGCCGATACGATCTCGAACATACACCGGAGCCGGAACTGGATCCGAATCCGGCTTCGGGTCAGTCTTCGGAGCATGAGGAGGTCGTGGAGGTTCCTCAGTCTCCGTCTCCGGAGGATGAACCGGAAAGTCAAAAGGATCAGGAGGAACCGAATCCAGTACAGCCTCCTACGAATCCACCAATGAGTTCTTACCCTTCCTTTCCTGGTCAGGATCCATCGCATTTCCTAAATGCTATGTATGGAGTATATGCGAGGGCAATGTACCCCACTGGAGCACCTGCGGGTCCTATGGGTCCTTTGTATTTTAACTTGGGTGTCCCCCAAACGTATTCACCCGCGCCTTTTTTACCTTTCATGCCGACTCCATATCCTTCTTGGATCGGTTCAGCGCCGCCGAGGTCATCGACTCCGCGCACGCCTTCGCCGACTCCGGAGCGACCTCGAAATTTGGATCGAGGCTCAACGCCGGTTCCTGTTTCTCTACCTCCTGTTGTTCCAGCTCCTCGGTCGACGCCGGCTCCGACTCCATCGGAGTCGTTACCGGATCTGTCGACTTCGATCCGTATGGAGTGGTCGAGACGTAGAGCCCAGCGTCTATTGGAGGAAAAAGTGTTCGAGGCATGTGGGCTGCTAAATTCATATCTTATGCATAGATCGCCGCCTAGTGTTGGGTCCGGATGATTGCACATTGTTGTCCTGGAAGAGTCTTCGAAGTATCACGAGATAGGTGGCTCCTCCCCTGGACTACAGTGCGCATGGGCATCGACTCCTTCCCCAGATTGTTTTTTTCCGCCATTGGGTTCGGATGTGGTTTCGAAGTCTCCGTGTCGGAACCGAAAAAAACTTTGTTCTTAAGGCCAAAAGGCCTTCGTTACCTGCGTCGGTATTGTTTGCGTACGGTCTCGAGCGTCGTCCGACTCTCTGAGCCGGACATCTACGGAGTCAAGTAACTCTTCGATCGAGGCCCTCTCGTCGCAGCAAGACCCGACAAACTTAACATGGAGCGGAGCCCGTTCAAGTTCTGCCCCGTCTGTGGATCCAAATATCCACATATCGATGTGCATCCGGTCTGTAATAAATGCCTATCACCGGACCACAACGAAGAAAACTGCATGTCCTGCTCTAAGTTCAGGTCCAAGAAGACGCTCAAGCATCAGTGCGCGGCGCGCCTCGAGGCCCAGCGAGCGGCGCCGTCACCCGACGACATATTCGACCCCGCGGAAGAAGGCGGCAGCCATCATCTCCAGATTTCACCACCGTCGACGGAGGTCCAGGCCTATCCCGCGGAACATGTCGAAGGACAGGGCCACGACCTTGCATACGTCTAGGAGGTAGGGGACGACGAAGAAGTTTATGGGGCCGCGGAAGATAGCTCAGAGGAAGAGCTATGCCCCGAAGTCTACATTATTCAGGCACAGGTCACGGGATCGCCACTCGGCCTTACCCACGACCCTGCACCGCTATCCCCGGCCCCGCCTTCTGGCCCGGCCACGGACACTCAAGCGGAGCCGCCATCTCCGATATCGAAACCGAAACCTTCGGATCTGACGGCACCAAAGATGGCCGACGTCCAGCCAAAACCGAAACCTTCGGAATCGACCAAACCTAAAATGGCCGACGTCCAACAAAAAGTATCGAAGCCTGCTCCTTCATCGGCTCAGTCGCCCTCAGGCCCACCGAAGTCGAAGAAGGCTGTCAAGTCGACAGCGTCGCAAAAGGTGCGGAAGGAACCATCCTCTAAGAAGGCCGTCCATCAAGTGTCAAGCACAGTTGTTCCGGCACGGACATCTGTCTGTTGACACGCCTTCGGACGCTACTACGGCGCCGTCAAGTAAACGCGCAGTCGAATCAAAGTCGACTAAAAGCCACGACCCGAAGGCCGCAGGCACTACGGCAGCAACGGCGTCGGCGACAGACTCCAACGGAGCCGCGACATGTTGCAGCCGAAGATTCGTCGAGGCAAATCTCGACCACACCGAGGGAGACCGACGCCACCGAACATCGGCCGTCGGTTACCAAACCCTCTGCCTCCTTCACAAAGCAGGTGACCGACTCCCTCAAACGTATTCGGGAGAAGACTTTGTCGTCAACGGCATCGCCTCCAAAGACCTCGACCAAGCTTCTCTACACTCTGCCACCTAGAGTGGCACCAAAAGCATTTGCACCGAGATCGGTGCCAAAAATCGCTAACACGTCGGATCCTTCGACGCAAAAGGGACGCTCGGATCAACATCAAGCCTCAGAAGACCATTCTGAGCATTACATCGATGCCCAAAGGGGGAAATTGACCCTCTACAAGAGAAAAATCACTTCCCAACCGCTGGAATCCTATGTTATTCCACTAAAGAAGAAAAGGCCGGGACAGGACATTCCTGCCCTTGTTGAACCTATTCTGCCACCACCGAGAAGAAGTCCATCTCCTTCACCCAACCAATCAGGAGGAGAGGATGATGAACAAGATAACCAATACAATTTCCCGGTTGACAATGACCCTGATGTTCTGCAGGACTCATATGACGACACTGGGGACCAAGGTGGACATCAGGTGGTACAAGATCCACAAGGTTTTGGGACACGTACATCTCCAACAGAGGATTCTGCAGCATTTAATGCTTTAATAGAACGGGCAGCAGCAAATCATGATGTGGACATGCATGCTGACCCGGTGGAGGAAGATTTTTTGTTCGACACTTTCTCTGTCTCTGAAAGAACAGTTAAAATACTTCCTATGCTCAAAGGTGTCCTTAAACATGCCCCGGAGATCTTTAAGGAACCTACCAGGGCAAGAGTGGTGAACCCACGTATCGAGAAAAAATACAGGCCAGCACCTGGAGATCCTGCCTATATTCGGGGACAGTTGCCTCTGGACTCGGTGGTCGCCAATGCCCGCAAGAGGGCAAACTCCCAAACGACAGGTGAAGCTCCTCCCCCAGACAAGGAGTCGAAAGTGCTTGAGGCATCCGGCAAAAGGGTGGCTGCGCAAGCTGCCAATATCTGGCGTATATCAAACACACAGGCACTATTGGCACAATACGATAGGGCGCATTACGACACCCTAGAACAGCTCCTTCAACACCTACCTGATGAGTTTAAGGAAGCAGCCGAAATGCTCATACAAGAGGGGAAGCTTATCTCAAACGCTGCAATAAAGTGTGCACTCGATGGGGCAGATACAGCGGCTAGGGGAATTAACACTAGCGTCATGTTAAGGCGACAAGCTTGGCTTCGTATCTCTGGATTTAAGCCTGACATTCAAACCACAATCCTCAACCAGCCCGTCAATCCTGACAGACTATTTGGTCCAGATGTAGACACCACCCTTGAAAAGATTAAAAAGGACAACGAGACTGCTAAGTCCATGGGGGCGCTTCAGTCACAACAATTCAGGGGAAGCACTTTTCGTCGCTCAGGAGCACGTGGTGTTACCAGAGGACACTTGGGTCAGCAAACACAATTCACAAAGGGTGGTGCGCAATCCTCGTACCCCAAGCAGGGTAGAGGGGCTTACAGAGGTAACAGTGCCAAGGGCAGAGGGAACAACAACTCCCGTTCCTCTGCCGCCAACAAACAGTGACTCTGTCACTGCCCCCCGACCATACAACACCTGTCGGGGGGAGACTCCAGCAGTTCCTGCCAGTCTGGACGTCCATCACCACAGACAGGTGGGTGAGAAAACGTATCCAGTACGGTTACTGTTTGGAGTTAACATCCACTCCTCCCAACATTCCCCTAAGACACCGTCCTATGTCGGCAGAGCACTTGCACTTATTGCAGCAGGAAGTACTGGTGATGCTGCACAAAGGCGCAATCGAGCTCGTACCAGTGGAAGAGGAAGGCACAGGGGTCTATTCCCTGTACTTCCTCATCCCAAAAAAGGACGGATCCCTCAGACCTATTCTGGATCTACGCCCCCTCAACATGTACATACGGTCAGAACACTTTCACATGCTGACACTGCAACAAATTCTTCCCCTGCTCAATCAAGGGGACTTCTTAGCAACCTTGGACCTCAAGGATGCTTATTTCCACATCCCACTCCACCCATCCCACAGAAAATACCTCAGGTTCACCATTCAAAACAGGCACTATCAGTTCAAAGTCCTACCCTTCGGAGTGACTACTGCCCCCAGAGTGTTTACAAAGTGTCTGGCGACGGTGGCGGCGCACCTCAGGAGACAGAACATACATGTCTACCCGTACCTAGACGACTGGCTTGTTCAAGCAAAGTCGGAACAGTGCGCCGCAGACATGTCCCACACTATTCAACTCCTTCACAGCCTGGGGTTCTCGCTAAACTACCCGAAGTCGCACCTTCAACCAAACCATGTGCGGCAGTATCTGGGCGCGACAATAAACACCCTGACTGCTATGGCTCAGCCAAACCCAGTCAGAATCAACAGCATTCAGTCGCTGATCCAAAAGTCGAGACCGCAACACTCCCTGCCAGCGAGAGTGTTCATGCAGTTGATAGGCATGATGGCCTCCTGCATCTTCATAGTCCCGCACGCGAGGTTGCACATGCGCCCGCTCCAAGAATGCTTGGCAAATCAGTGGACACAGGCTCGAGGACAGCTGACAGACCTAGTGTTGGTGACCGGTCGGGCATACAACTCTCTGCATTGGTGGAATCCACACAATCTTTGCAAGGGACGACCGTTCCAAGAGCCAGTGCCACAGATAATCCTAACAACGGATGCATCTCTCCAAGGGTGGGGAGCTCATGTGCTCCACTACACTGTGCAGGGACTGTGGTCCACCCAGCAGCAGAAGTTGCACATCAACTACCTGGAATTTATGGCAATCTTCATGGCGATGAAGTCCTTCAAAGTACATTTGTGCAACAAAGTCGTGTTGATCCGGACGGACAACATGACAGCCATGTACTACATCCAAAAGCAGGGAGGTACTCACTCACCGCAGCTGTCTCATCTGGCTCAGAGCATGTGGAAGTGGGCCATTCAGAGGAACATTTTCCTCATGGCGGAACACCTCCCAGGAAGGGACAATCAGGTGGCGGATCTGCTCAGCAGATACAGCCATCAAATGCACGAGTGGGAGATACATCCATCAGTACTCCACCCGTACTTCCAGCAGTGGCGTCATACAGAGATAGACCTGTTTGCCACAAGGGAAAACGCAAAATGCCAAAGCTTTGCCGCCAGGTTCCCTCACCCGGAATCGCAAGGGAATGCGATATGGATGAACTGGTCAGGCATATTTGCGTACGCTTTTCCCCCAGCGCCTCTCATTCCGCTGGTGGCAAGAAAGCTAAAGCAACACTCGATGACTCTCATCCTGGTTGCTCCAACATGGGCACGCCAACCATGGTACACCACGTTTCTAGAACTTTCCGTGGTACCGCATCAAAGGCTGCATCTCACATCCGGGCTCTTGACGCAGAACCATGGCGACATTCAGCATCCAGATCCGCAACAGCTCAATCTGGCGATCCGGCTCCTGAAGTCTTAGAATTTGGCTACCTCAACCTGCCTCCAGAATGCATGGACATCATCCGGGAGGCAAGAAAGCCCACGACCAGAGCTTGCTATGCAGCAAAATGGAAGCGGTTTGTCATGTACTGTACAGACAATATCAACCCGCTAGATGCATCCATTCCTAACATCATCTGCTATTTGTTACATCTTTACAAATGCAATCTAGCGTACGCTTCCATTCGGATACATTTATCCGCCATAGCGGCTTATCTCCAGAATAGGCAACACCTCTCTGTTTTCAGGGTGCCTGCCATTAAAGCCTTCCTAGAAGGACTGAAGCGAGTCATTCCTCCAAGAACACCACCAGCTCCAGTGTGGAACCTCAATGTGGTCCTCACTAGGCTGATGGGCCCACCTTTTGAGCCACTGCACTCCTGCGAAATTCAGTTTCTCACATGGAAAGTGGCTTTTCTCATTGCTATCACATCGCTCAGACGTGTAAGTGAGCTGCAAGCGCTCACAATCCAAGAGCCATTCATCCAGATACATTCCAACAGGGTAGTGCTCCGCACTAACCCCAAATTCCTTCCTAAGGTGGTGTCACAGTTTCATATCAACCAAACTATTGACCTGCCTGCATTCTTCCAAAACCCACAAACAGTAGCAGAAAGAATGCTTCATACATTAGACGTTAGGAGGGCGCTAATGTACTACATTGACAGAACACAACACTTTAGAAAGACACAACAACTTTTTGTTGCCTTCTCAGCACAGCACAAAGGCAACCCCATTTCCAAAGCAGGAATAGCCAGATGGATTGTTAAGTGCATTCAAATCTGTTATCAAAAGGCTAAACGTACTTTAACAATACCCCCAAGGGCGCACTCCACACGCAAATTGGGGGCCTCCATGGCTTTCCTAGGGAACATTCCTTTGGAAGACATTTGTAGAGCAGCCACATGGTCTACACCACACACATTTACCAAACATTACTGTGTAGACGTGCATTCAAAACCGCAAGCAGCTGTAGGACAGGCTGTTCGCAAGACACTTTTTCAAGCTTCTGCAGCTGGCACGGGCAACCGCCCTTAATGGAGGGACTGCTGTGTATTCTATGCATAAGATAAGAATTTAGCAGCCCACATGCCTCGAACTGAATATGCTACTTACCAGTATGCATCTGTTCTTGGCATGTAGGGCTGCTAACATTCATATCGCCCCCCCTCCTCCCCGGTACCCGTAGCGGCTGCAGATACTCTCTATGCATTCATCATTAGCATGGACATCCTTTACACTATTTCACTCCATCTCTGCCACAATGGCTAAAAACAATCTGGGGATGGAGTCGATGCCCATGCGCACTGTAGTCCAGGGGAGGAGCCACCTATCTCGTGATACTTCGAAGACTCTTCCAGGACAACAATGTGCAATCATCCGGACGCAACACTAGGCGGCGATCTATGCATAAGATATGAATGTTAGCAGCCCTACATGCCAAGAACAGATGCATACTGGTAAGTAGCATATTCAATATGGAACCTGAAGTGGAGGTAGGCGAACTTCAAGAACATGAGGATTGTTTTGAAGATCTTCATTCTGCAAGCAGTCTTGAACTTTCTCCGGAATGGGGATTACCTGTCGTTTCAGATGCACCCTCCAGGGATGTGGTACCATATCATATGGTAATTAGAAAAGCTGCTGAACTTAACTTTACCAACAGTTGAGTTCAAATCTAATATCCTTACAGAAGTTTTACATTCACCTTCTTCTGTCATTGAGCCAACTCTACCTTTCACTGAAGCTCTGACCGAGCCAAATCTAGAGGTTTGGAAGAAGCCTTTGTCTGCACCTGCAGTATCTAGATCGGTGGCGAGACGTTATAGGGTTGCTCCTGGGGATCCTGAGTTCTTGTCAACTCACCCTTCACCGGAGAGTCTGGTGGTTCAGGCTGCTTGTGCGAATAGATCAGCAGGCTTTTCCCCAAGTTCCTGGAGATAAAGACTCCAAAAAATTGGATCAAGCCGCTAAGACGGTCTTCTCTTCAGGTAGCTGTAGGAAGGTAGATCCCTGACTATGGTTGCCCCCAACTTTTTGCCTGGTGTTTTGCTGGTTTTCTGACTTAGTTGACCTGGGGCCCTGCTATTCAGGACCCCAGGCCTACTGCTCTCTCTGTAAAATGGATTCCATGTACCCTAGGTACATATCTAATTGGATACTGAGTCACCTTATCAGTCCCTGTACAGTGTACCTTAGGTACCCAGGGAATAGGTGTACCCAGGGCCTACCAGGGGCTGCAGCATGTATTATGCCACCCCTGGCTGGCCATCCAAATCTGACAACTGGCTGCTTGACAGCTGGGGCAAGGTGGTGTAATCACCCTTTGCTTTAGATATAGTATTCCTATATCTAAACCTAAAAATGGACACACAGATCTCCTATCAGTCACTCCTATGGCAGGCCTTAACAATCCCGAAGGCAGAGTGCTTGGAATCGTGTGAGATAGTGCTCTGGCATGAGCTGAGCCTGTCTGCGGCTTTCGGGATCCATCCCTTAGCCGTTTCCATGATATCGCATACCATATACTCTTAAGTGCATTATAATCCTCGCGGTTATATGCCAACTCTGGTATCGCTTTATCAAAACATGTCGAGTAAGGTGTCATACGAATTGGAATACTAACCCCTCGCCAATTCTGGCGACGGGGTTAGCATTCCACCCTTCTAGAGGGACACGACATGTATGTAACCTGTAACCCCGGTTAAAGTCAGACAGAGCCTTAGCTCCACAAAATGGATGCTGCCACCGAGACACAAGTCTGCCCTCCTGCTGCTGGGAGTCCTCCCAGCCCAGGAGGCAAGGTCAAAGGGTTTCCTGCCAGGGGCGGTGCCAGCACCTTCCCAGACAGGATTTTGTGTATCCTAGGTAGGCAGGGCTTTAGAGGAAGGTGACTGCAAGTGGCACCCCGGTGCTCACTGTGCATAGGCTGGCTGAAACCAGTTCCAGGGGCACTCCAGCCCCTGGCCTGGGGAAAGCCCGCCAAAGGAGAGGGGTGTAACCACCCCCCTCCTAGTCCCACCCATAGGGCAGGACTTAGTCGCGTGCCAGCCCCTTTTTGCAGGATAAAGGTAGGACCTGGCCCCCTTCCAAATCAGATCATCTTTGAATCCTGAAACTACTTTCTGCAAGAAGGAACTCAAGACTCTTCTCAAGATTTCTCCCTTGTGACTAAGGAGTAGTCACCCTGCAGCAGCAGGCACCAACCAAGTATCGCGGTTTGTTGCCAGTCTCTCCTTCGGATCAAGACTGCTCCAGCACGACGAGAACCGGCTTCCCTGGCACCTCTGACCTCAACCTACATCATCAGCCCAGCTGTGATCCGTGGGTGTGACGAGACCTCGAGGGACCGGCCATCTTCAGAACTGCACGACGCTTGTCCAGCACGACTCCCGAGTGACCCTCGACTGAGTGCTTTGGGGTAAGAGAAGCCCCGACCCTGAGCAGCTCCAGCACCGAAGTTCAGCCCCCCTGCATCCACGAGATCTGCGTGGGGCCCTTCTGCTTTTTGCTGCTCACCGCGTTGTCCAGGTCGCTTGCCCGTTGGCTAGTGGCCCTCTCACGACGCTCCACGACGACAACCACTGCTGGTCTGGTTGCTCCAGACTAGCCCTTGCTCCCCTCCAAAAGAGGAGCCCCCTGGACCCTCCTGGTCCACTCAAGACGCCATTTTAGGTCCACCGCGTGGGCCTTGCATTTGCCAAGACTTTTTGCCCAATCCTGGGTCCAGCGACGTCGACAGCAAGAACCTTCGTGGGACAACTCGCACCTCCATCCTGGTCGCCGACAACGCCTCCTGGTCCGAGATGCAGAGCCCAGCAGCGCCCACTCACCTGGCTGAGGTGACTTCGTCCGGTGCCATCCTGGTGCCCACTCAAATCACTGGCTAGTGATTCAGAACTTGGTCCCCTCTGCTTACAGGTTTCTTCTTCCCTGATCCAGGCTTGGATCACTCCGAACTTTCTTCACTGGCCGCCTGCCAGCAACTTTCTTCAGGCTCCTGGTTCTTCAACGTGGGTTTCCGACGCAACTTCAACCCTATGCAGCCGCAGCCCCTGGGCTAGGTAATCTGAGTACTCCGGTGCTCCAGCATAGTCCAACACCCTAAGTGTTCGGATCCACTCTTGTTTTCGACCCACCTAGGCGGATTCGCCCGAGAACAGTAACTTTGCAACTGCTAGCCTCCATAGACTTTTTCCCGCCTTACGCGTGAGAGTTCCCACTCTGCACACTACGTCCACAGGCCTCCTGCATCTAATCCCAGTGTTTAGAATTGTAGGCCTAGCGATTCCTAAGTCTAGAAAAGTATTACTTACCTGCTAGCAAGTTCGCATTCCACTTACTGAGTATATGGTTTTTCGTGCCCCTAGGGCATTTGTGTAAATTGTGCGACTTAAAGTATTTTCGTAAGAGTTTTGTTGTGTGCTTAGCTCCCTGACTCATAAAGAGTTCAGGGTAGTCTTGTTATAAATAAATATCTGTTTATTTTCATAACAACTTGTGTGGTGTCCTTTCACTTGGTGTTCAAGGGGTAATGTGATGGTAAAACAGCTGGCTTAACACGCCCTCTAGAGTCTTAGCCTTAGACTGCTCGTATCCATGCTACTAGGATAGCTGGTCTATAAGGTTGACTTACAACCAATCATCAATAAGGGTTGTTTGGACTGATACATAGTGATGACTAGAATAGTGAGCACTGCATATCAGGCCAACTTCTCACAGTAGCATGGCTTTAAAATCTACGAATGCTACTTGTTTGCTTGGTAGATATGTGCATGCCCTAATGGACTCGGTCAAACAATTGTCTGCTAAACTTCCGGAGGAGGACAGAAAACTTTAATGAAGTTGTTTTGGACACTCAGGCAGCAGCCTGTCAAGTTATTCAGAGTGGCATGGACACTGCAGACTCTGTGGCTAGAGTAATGGGTTCTTCAGTGGCTACCAGAAGAGCTGCTTGGTTAAAGTCCTCAGTTTTCCGCTGATGTACAGGCTACTCTTTTGGATTTAACTTTTGACGGGGTTGGTCTCTTTGGGAAGAAAGCGGATACGGCTTTGGGAAGGTTCAAAGATAGCCGAGCGACGGCTAGATCTTTGGGCTTGCAGGCGAAAGGTACAGCCACCAGGAAGTTCAGGGGCTTTGGCAGATCTTCCTTTCGTCCCTTCAGACAAGGCCAGCAACAGCAGCAAAGATCTTCCTTTCGTCCCTTCAGACAAGGCCAGCAACAACAGAACCCTCGGTACAAGTCTTATAGAGGTAGACAGAAGAGTCGTGGACGTCAAACCTCTTCCTCCTCTACTTCCTCCTCTAATACCCACCCCCCAACTGCAACAGCAAAGCAGCCCTAGATCCGCCATTCCGGATCATGTGGGTCCGGTATGGGGTCGGCTTACTCATTTTCTACGGTATTGGGAATCGGTTACATCAGATCTTTGGGTTCTCAATCTCGTAGAAAATGGGTATGCTCTCCCTTTCCAGGAGTTCCCTCCCAATATCCCTCCTTGCCAAGGTTATTGTTCAGAGGACCACCTGCTTCTCCTGCAGGAAGAAGTCCTGGCACTGTTCAGAAAGGGTGCGATAGAGGTGGTTCCGGAGCAGGAGAGGGGTCAGGGATGCTACTCCCGGTATTTTCTGATCCCCAAGAAGGATGGCAGGCTTCGGCCAATCCTGGATCTCAGGATCTTGAACTTGTATCTGAAACAAGAAAAGTTCAAGCTGCTCACTCTTGCGCAGGTTCTACAAGCGCTGTTCGAAGAAGACTGGATGGTGTCGATGGACTTGCAGGATGCGTATTTTCACATCCCCATTCTGAAGTCGCACAGAAAGTATCTCCGTTTTATGGTGGGATCGCAGCACTACCAGTTTGCGGTCCTTCCGTTTGGACTTACTACTACTACTGCGCCTCGAGTTTTCACCAAGGTGATGGCAGTGGTGGCAGCACATCTCAGGAGGTCGGGAATTCCTGTATTTCCGTATCTGGACGACTGGCTCATCAAAGCAGTCGCCAGAGAAGGTGCTCCATCTGCAAGAGACAACTCAGTTGTTGCACAGGTTGGGTTTTTCGATAAATGTGCCCAAGTCTCACCTGGTGCCCTCCCAGCGCAACCTGTTCATAGGTGCGGTACTGGACACTACTGTGTGTCGTGCATTCCCTCCACCTCAAAGGATTCGCGACATACAGGAAATGATTCCTTTATTTTTCAATGGAGAGCTTGTTCCAGTCCTGAAGGTCCTTCGTCTGCTTGGTCTGATGGCTTCTTGCATTCTGTTGGTCAACCATGCATGCTGGCACATGAGGGCGCTCCAGTGGTGCCTCCGCAGGCAGTGGTTTCAACACAACGGAGATCTCAGGGAGTCTGTGAGGATCTCCAGAGAAGCTGCGGCGGATCGGTCTTGGTGGAGTGTGGAAAGCAATCTTTCTCAAGGAAAGCCTTTCCAGCTGCCTCCATCGGTGGCCACAGTGATAACGGATGCATCCACTCTAGGGTGGGGTGCTCATCTGGGGGATCTGGAGGTCAAAGGTCTTTGATCTCCAGAGGAAAGGTTGCTTCATATCAACCTTCTAGAGTTACAGGCGATACGTTTGGCGCTCAAGGCCTTCCTCCCTTCCCTTCGCGGTCAGTCGGTTCAAGTCCTGACGGACAACACGACCGCGATGTGGTACATCAACAAGCAGGGAGGAGTGGGGTCGCAGTGTCTCTGCAGAGAGGCTCTGCGCCTCTGGTCCTGGGTTCAGGACCATCAGATTTGTCTGATGGCAAATCATCTGGCCGGAGTTCTGAACGTTCGTGCAGACGTTCTCAGTCAGCAGTTCTCTGCCGACTACGAGTGGATGCTCCATCCAGAGGTTGTTCGTTACATCTTTCGGATGTGGGGAACTCCTCGGGTGGACTTGTTCGCCACTCGCGAGAATGCTCACTGTCTGTTATTCTGCAGTCTCCAGTATCTGATGCAAGGAGCTTTGAGGGACGCGTTTCAGTTGAGTTGGGGAAATCAACTCCTTTACGCGTTTCCCCTCATACCCTTGATTCCTCTGGTTCTGAGGAAGATTCGTCAGGACCGGGCCCAAGTCATTTTGGTCGCCCCGGATTGACCAAGAAGGGTGTGGTACACAGACCTTCTCCACCTCTCCTCTCACCCGCCACTCCGTCTCCCTCTCAGGGCAGACCTCCTCCCTCAGATGGAGGGGCAGGTTCTACACCCCCACCTCCAGACATTACACCTTCATGCCTGGAGATTGAACGGGGCAACCTGAACTCTTTTTCTCTCCCTCACGATGTGGTGGATGTCATTCTTTCTGCCAGGCGTGACTCTACCAAGTCCATCTATTCGTATAGATGGTCTAAATTTGTTGTTTGGTGTAGGGAGAAGGCTGTTCATCCTTTGAGGGCTCTGGGCTGGTCACCCCTCGCACCGTGCACACTCCCCGTGAGTGAGCCCGCTCCCACCTAGTGCCGCCACCGCTCACTGCTGTGCTCTCGGCCCTCGACCGCCGAACTGCTTCTGCCCTCCGTGTAATCTTGCTTTGCTCCCTGTGACTCTCCTCCTGTTTTATCTCTTGTTCTCCTGCTAACCTCGCTGCATTTGCCTCCGTGTAATCTTGCTTTGCTCCCTGTGACTCTCCTCCTGTTTTATCTCTTGTTCTCCTGCTAACCTCGCTGCATTTGCCTCTGTGTAATCTTGCTTTGCTCGCTGTGACTCTCCTCCTGTTTCCCCCCCTGCTGTGGTGCCCGGCCCCTGCCGCGTCATCCCCCTGCATTTATTGTTCCTCTGCCCCCTTTGCTGTATTTTCGCCGTGTTTTCTTAATATTCACCTGTGATTTCCTTCGTCCGCTGTTAGCCCTTTTGTGTTGTGCCCAGCCTCTGCCGCGTTTCCCGCCAACTCCCCGCCGCTGCCCCCCCTGTGGCCCCGCCCCTCCTTTCCATTGGCCACCCCGCTCCCGCCTCCCAGCTGACCCTCCCTCGCTCCGCCCCCCACTCTCCACATATGGCAGAGTGGTCAACGCGCAGCGTTGACGCGCAGCGGGCGCGCCAAAGGTAAGCCCGTCTGCGCCCGGACCGCGCCCACCGCTCGAACCCCTGGCCGTCGAGGACCCCAGCCCACCCACCGGACGTACGACGCTGCCACCCTCAACGCACTCAACACCGGCCGAGTCCCTGGATGCTACCGAGCCACCCCGAGACGCACCCACGGACCCTTCAGCTGCCACTCCTGCAAGTTCACCTGCATCCGGACCTGCACTACACCAGCACCCGCCTAGCCGAACACCAGCAGCAACCACCTCAAGTGCATCCTGCTCAACACCCGCTCCGTCCACAGACACGCCGTGGAACTCTTGAACCTCCTCGACGCTACAGCACCGGACATCGCCTTCCTCACGGAAACCTGGATGAACGCCTCCTCAGCACCCGACATCGCCATCCCGGACGGATACAAGATCACCCGGAGAGACCGCGCCAACCAGACCGGAGGAGGCATCGCGATCATCCACAGGAACACCCTCCGCATCACGACCAACACAGACGACACCCTCACAACCGCCGAACACCTGCACTTCCAGATCCACACCGACCCCAAGACCACCCTCAGAGGCACCCTGATCTACCGACCCCCGGGACCACGCACTCAATTCAGCGAAGACATCGCCGACTTCATCAGCCAGCACGCCCTCCCCTCCGCCGACTACATCCTCCTCGGGGACCTCAACTTCCACCTGGAGAACAATGACCGCAACACCACCACCCTGCTTGACAACCTCGCCAACCTCGGACTCAAGCAGCTGGTGACCACCCCCCACCCACCTCGCCGGACACACTCGACGCCGTCTTCTCATCCAGCAAAGACATCGCCGTCAGCCACGCCACCGGACTCCACTGGACGGACCACAGCTGCGTCCACTTCAGCTTCAGAAGGACCACGATCCACCACTGCCAACAGGTCGCACGAAGAAGCTGGAACAAGATCACAGCCGACCAGCTCACCACATCCCTGAACCAGCACCCTCCCGCCAGCTCTGCGAACCCCAGCCAGGCCGCCGACAACCTCACGAAGTGGATCAGCAACTGCGCAGACTACCTCGCCCCACTGAGGACCCCGCACAGCAGACCCGGCAGCAAGAAGGCCCCATGGTTCACCGACTATCTCAAGAGCTCCAAGAAGAACTGCCGAGACCTTGAGAGAGCCTGGAGAAGAGACCCAACACCAGACAACAGGACCACCCTCAAGCACGCCACCCAAAATCACCAACTGATTCGCGCCACCAAGAAAACAGCATTCAAGGAACGACTGGACAACAACGCTCACAACAGCAAGGAACTCTTCAACATCGTGAAAGAGCTCTCCAACCCCAACGCCGGAATTAACGACATCACCCCATCACAAGACCTCTGCAACTCCCTCGCCTCCTACTTCCACAACAAGATCGCTGACATACACAACAGCTTCAGCACACAACCAACGCTGCCCACGACCGCACCAACGCCCCCCACCACCACCACCCTCAGCACCTGGACCCCAATCAACACCAAGGACACCATCCGCACGATGAACTCCATCCACTCCGGATCTCCAACCGACCCCTGCCCTCACCACGTCTTCAACAAAGCCGACGCTGTCATCGCACCACACCTGAAGGACATCATCAACATCTCCTTCGACACCGCCACCTTCCCTGAGAGCTGGAAGCACGCCGAACTCAGCGCTCTACTAAAGAAACCAACAGCGGACCCCACCGAACTCAAGAACTACCGCCCCATCTCGCTACTCCCGTTTCCAGCCAAAGTCATCGAGAAGACAGTCAACAAGCAGCTGGCCGCCTTCCTCGAGACGAACGGATCCCTCGACCCCTCAGTCGGGCTTCAGGGCCAACCACAGCACCGAGACCGCCCTCATCGCTGCCACCAATGACATCCGTGCCCTGCTTGACAACGGAGAGACAGCGGCCCTCATCCTCCTGGACCTCTCCGTGGCATTCGACACTGTCTGCCATCGCACCCTAGTGCAACGCCTCAGCAACGTCGGAATCCAGGCGAAGGCACTGGAGTGGATCATCTCCTTCCTCGCCGGAAGGACACAGAGAGTCCGCCTACCACCGTTCCGATCAGAAGCCACGGAAGTCATCTGCGGCGTCCCTCAGGGCTCCTCGCTCAGCCCCACCCTCTTCAATGTCTACATGAGCCCCCTTGCGGCCATCGCACGCCAACACAACCTCAACATCATCTCCTATGCCGACGACACACAGCTGATCCTCTCCCTGACCAACGACCCCGCCACCGCCAGAGCCGACCTACACGAAGGGATGAAACACGTAGCCGAATGGATGATGACCAGCCGCCTGAAACTGAACTCAGACAAGACGGAAGTCTTCATCCTGGGCCCCTCACCCTCCGCCTGGGACGACTCCTGGTGGCCCCCCGCCCTGGGCGCCGCACCCAAACCGACAGACCACGCACGCAACCTGGGCTTCATCCTGGACTCCTCCCTCTCCATGACCAGACAAGTCAACGCCGTCTCCTCTTCCTGTTTCAACATCCTGCGCATGCTACGCAAGATCTTCCGGTAGATCCCCACCGAGACCAGGAAGACAGTCACCCAGGCCCTTGTCACCAGCCGCCTGGACTACGGCCCTACACGACCAAGGCCCGAGCTACCTCAACAGCCGCCTCAACTTCTACGCTCCCACACGCCACCTCCGATCGACCAGCCAAAGCCCTCTCCGCCGTCCCCCGCATCCGAAGAACCACAACAGGAGGAAGATTCTTCTCCCACCTGGCCACCAAGACTTGTAACTCCCTCCCGACCCACCTCCGCCTGACCCAAGACAACCTCTCCTTCAGGAAGCAGCTCAAAACCTGGCTGTTCGAGCAGTAGCGGACCCCCCCTCCCGAAGCGCCTTGAGACCCTCCGGGTGAGTAGTGCGCTATATAAATGCAATGATTGATTGATTGATTGATTTATCTGATATTTTACAGTTTGCTCTCTTTGGCGCAGCAAGGATTTGCTGTTGCTACAATCAAAGGTTACCTTTCGGCGTTATCGGCATTTCTTTGCTTGCCGGATCAGCCGTCTTTTTAAATCTCCAGTGGTTTTGAGGTTTCTGAAGGGACTTACTGTAGGAGAGTAGGGTCTGCAATCCTATGATCACCCAGATTTTTGCTTTTTGCTTCACTGGTTTACGACTTTCCCTGGCTGTGGGCCTGCTAATCAGACCCACAGCCTAGCTGTTCTCTATAATCCAAATTGTACCCAGGTACTGAATTGGCACTGGGCCCTCTCGTCCCTGTACCCAGGGCTGAGGTGCACCCGGAAGTCTCCCAGGGGCTGCAGCATGTATAATGCCACCTCTGGGCTGACTAACTAAAGCAGACACAACTGGCTGCTTGACAGCTGGGGCAAGGTGGTGTACTCACCCTCTGCTGTAGATATAGTATTCCTATATCTAAACCTAAATGGACACACAGATCTCCTATCAGTCACTCCTATGGCAGGCCTTAACAATCCTGAAGGCAGAGTGCTTGGAATCGTGTGAGATGGTGCTCTGGCATGAGCTGAGCCTGTCTGCAGCTTTCGGGATCCATCCCTTAGCCGTTTCCATGATATCGCATACCATATACTCTTAAGTGCATTATAATCCTCGCGGTTATGTGCCAACTCTGGTATCGCTTTATCAAAACATGTCGAGTAAGGTGTCATACGAATTGGAATACTAACCCCTCGCCAATTCTGGCGACGGGGTTAGCATTCCACCCTTTTAGAGGGACACGACATGTATGTAACCTGTAACCCCGGTTAAAGTCAGACAGAGCCTTAGCTCCACAAAATGGATGCTGCCACTGAGACACAAGTCTGCCCTCCTGATGCTGGGAGTCCTCCCAGCCCAGGAGGCAAGGACAAAGGGTTTCCTGCCAGGGGCGGTGCCAGCACCGTCCCAGACAGGATTTTGTGTATCCTAGGTAGGCAGGGCTTTAGAGGAAGGTGACAGCAAGTGGCACCCCGGTGCTCACTGTGCATAGGCCGGCTGGAACCAGTTCCAGGGGCACTCCAGCCCCTGATCTGGGGAAATCCCGCCAAAGGAGAGGGGTGTAACCACCCCCCTCCTAGTCCCACCCATAGGGCAGGACTTGGTCGCGTGCCAGCCCCTTTTTGCAGGATAAATTTAGGAACTGGCCCCCTTCCAAATCAGATCATCTTTGAATCCTGAAACTACTTTCCACGAAAGGAACTCTCGACTTCTTCTCAAGATTTCTCCCTTGTGACTAAGGAGTAGTCGCCCTGCAGCAGCAGGCACCAACCAAGCATCGCGGTTTGTTGCCAGTCTCTCCTTCGGATCAAGACTGCTCCAGCACGACGAGAACCGGCTTCCCTGGCACCTCTGACCTCAACCCACATCATCAGCCCAGCTGTGATCCGTGGGTGCGACGAGACCTCGAGGGACCGGCCATCTTCAGAACTGCACGACGCTTGTCCAGCACGACGCCTGAGTGACCCTCGACTGAGTGCCTTGGGGTAAGAGAAGCCCCGACCCTGAGCAGCTCCAGCACCGAAGTCCAGCCCCCCTGCATCCACGAGATCGGCGTGGGGCCCTTCTGCTTTTTGCTGCTAACCGCGTTGTCCAGGTCACTTGCCCGTTGGCTAGTGGCCCCTTCACGACGCTCCACGACAACTAACACTGCTAGTCTGGTTGCTCCAGACTGGCCCTTGCTTCCCTTCTTCAGAGAAGCACCCTGGACCCTCCTGGTCCACTCAAGACTCCATTTTAGGTCCACCACGTGGGCCTTGCAATTGCCAAGACTTGTTGCCCAATCCTGGGTCCAGCGACGTCGACAGCAAGTACCTTCGTGGGACAGCTCGCACCTCCATCCTGGTCGCCGACAACGCCTCCTGGTCCGAGATACTGCAGAGCCCAGCAGCGCCCACTCACCTGACTGCGGTGACTTCGCCCGGTGCCATCCTGGTGCCAATTCAGTACCTCCAGGAAACTGAAACAGGGGTCTAACCCCACCATTCCCTTTTTAATAGGTCTCTTAGAGACTTATGATGCGAGAAAGATTTCTCAGTTAGATGGGAATATGCCAGCCTTAGAGGTTACCTCTGGGGATCCAGACCTCCCCAACACTGCCAATGCAGTTGAGGAGGAGGATCAAGAGGAACTCTCTGGGGACGAGGTAGACAAAGGTCTTGAGGTAGTCAGAAGGCTAACTAGGGCCAACTTAGACTTGCTTGGGCTAGGATCTGGGGGACCCCCAGTACTGACCCTAAGTAGGCCTAACCTTGGAGTTAGGAGAGATAGATCTCTTTCTAGGGACTCCAATAGATCTCTGCACTCTAATGCCTCCTCTCAGAGGAGAAGGAACTCTCCCCAGAGGAGATTGACTTCCCCTCAGAGAATGGAGCATGAAGCTAGGATGAGACGGGCTACTCTGAGGATTGAAAGGGAAGAACTTGCCCTGGCCAAAGAGAAGCTTGCCTTTGCTAGAGAGCAGCAGATGAGTGGGTTAGCTCCCACTGGTGGCAGCAATCTCCCAAGAGATAGAGAGAAGGGTTTAGATACTAAACACCTGACAAAAATAGTGCCCCCCTTTAAACAAGGGGATGACATCCAGAAATGGATGGCTGCTTTGGAGAGGGCCTGCACTGTGCAGGGCATTCCCCAGAGTCAGTGGGCAGCTATACTGTGGCTCTCCTTTGATGGTAAAGGTAGAGATAAGCTCCTCACTACAAGAGTGGAGGATGCTAATGATTACCAGGTCCTGAAGAATACACTGGTTGATGGGTTTGGTTTAACCACTGAGCAGTACAGGTTGCTGTTCAGAGACACCCAGAAAACTCAGTCTCAGGACTGGTCTGACTTTGTGGATAGTGCCACTAAGGCTTTGGAGGGCTGGTTGCTGGGTAGCAAGGTTACTGATTACACAGGATTGTATAATCTGATGATGAGAGAACAAATTTTAAATAACTGTCAGAACCAGTTGTTGCACCAGCACCTTGTTGATTCAGATCTGACCTCTCCCCAAGAATTGGGAAAGAAGGCAGACAAATGGGTCAGAACAAGGATCAAGCAGAACCAGAACCAGGGTGGTCAGAAGAAAGCAGACCAGAAGGGTAATACTAAGAGTGAACAAAATGACCAGAAGTCTTCAACAGGTCCCCAACAAACCAAAGAGGGTGGGGGTCAGGCTTCACAGCAGAAAAAGAAGACTCAAGAAGGCCAGTCAAAAAGGTGGTGCCAGTACTGTAAAAGTGAGTCTCACTGGTTTAGTGAGTGCACCAAAAGAGGAGGGCAAACCTCTACCACTACAGCCCCTAAGGCAACTGCACCCCCTAGTACAGTCAGTAGTGGTAGTGCACCTCCCAAGGGATTAGTTGGGTTAACCTTGGGAACTGAGGAGTCTGACAACTTAGTTGGCACACTCACTCAGGCTGTCCTTGTCTGTACAGGGGATATGGCTGTGTCCCCTGATGTAAGTCCCAATACTTTGGGCAAATACAGACAGACACCTTTAATAAATGGCAAAATGGCTCAGGCCTATAGGGACACTTGTGCCAGTGTCACCATGGTGACACCTAACTTTGTGGACCCTGGACAGATCATGCCAGGTACAGATTTCCAGGTGACCAATGCCAGCAACGTCACTACCAGTCATACTATGGCGATTGTTGCTTTGTCCTGGGGAGGGGTAAGTGGCTAAAAGAAAGTTGTGGTTAGTTCAGACCTCCCAGTGGATTGTTTGTTGGGCAATGATTTGGAGTCATCACTATGGTCAGAAGTGGAGCAGAGGACTCACATGGAAATGTTAGGCTTGCCAGCACATGTGCTTGCTGTGACTAGGTCACAGGCCAGAAGATGCCCCACTGAACAGGTGCTGGATCCTGGAAGAATGGACCAGACACCTTCCAAGAAGAAGAGCAGTAGGGTTAAGGCTTTGCCTTCCCCCTTGCCCCAGGTTGAGGATCAAGTCTCTGAGGAGGCTGATCTGAGAGAGCTGAGGGAAACTGAGCCTAAAGAGCTTGAACTTGATCAAGTTGAGTTTCTGGGCTCAGGGGGACCCCCCAGAGAAGACCTGGGGAAGGCACAGTTAGACTGCCCTTCCCTTGAACCCCTCAGACAGCAGGCTGCTGCTGAGGCTGCAGGGAATGCCACAGGTGCCCATAGGGTATACTGGGAAGATGGACTCCTGTACTCTGAGTCAAGAGACCCCAAGCCTGGTGCAACCAGGAGGCTGGTCATCCCCTTGTCTCTGAGAGGTTTCCTTCTCACCTTGGCCCATGAAATTCCCCCTGCAGGTCACTTAGGCCAGACAAAGACTTGGGACAGGCTTGTCTCACACTTTCACTGGCCTCACATGAGTGAGAATACCAAGGAGTTTTGTCGCTCCTGTGTCACTTGCCAAGCCAGTGGTAAGTCAGGTGGCACAACAAAGGCCCCCCTCATACCACTACCTGTGGTGGGGGTTCCCTTTGAAAGAGTGGGGATTGACATTGTTGGTCCAATGGAACCCCAGACAGCATCAGGGCACAAGTTTATACTGGTGGTGGTGGACCATGCCACCAGGTATCCTGAAGCTATTCCACTTAGGACCACTACAGCACCTGTAGTGGCAAGGGCCCTAGTTGGAGTGTTCTCCAGAGTGGGCTTCCCTAAGGAGGTTGTTTCTGACAGAGGTGCAAACTTCATGTCAGGATATCTGACTGCAATGTGGAAGGAATGTGGTGTCAACTACAAGTTCACCACACCCTATCATCCACAGTGCAATGGGCTTGTTGAGAGATTCAACAGGACCCTCAAAGGGATGATTCATGGACTACCTGAAAAGCTCAGGCGTAGATGGGATGTCCTGATACCCTGCCTCTTGTTTGCTTACAGAGAGGTCCCACAGAAGGGGGTTGGCTACAGCCCTTTTGAACTTCTGTATGGGCATCCTGTAAGAGGACCCCTGTGCTTGGTGAAGGAAGGATGGGAGAGACCTCTCAAAAAGCCTGCAACCAACATAGTGGACTATGTACTTGGTCTCCGCTCCAGGATGGCTGAATACATGGAGAAGGCAACTAAAAACCTAGAGGCCAGCCAAGAACTCCAAAAAGCTTGGCATGACCAGAAGGCTGTCCTGACTGTGTACCAGCCTGGACAGAAGGTGTGGGTACTGGAGCCGGTGGCCCCAGCAGCCCTCAAAGACAAATGGTCTGGGCCCCACACCATCATTGAGCAAAAGGGAGAGGTCACCTACCTGGTGGACCTTGGAACCCCCAGGAGCCCCATCAGGGTGCTCCATGTGAACAGGCTCAAGGCATATGTCGACAGGAAGTACATGAGCTTGCTCATGGCCACAGATGAGGGACAGGAGGAAGAGAGTGACCCTCTCCCAGACCTGCTCACTCAGAATCCTGATGATGGATCAGTAGATGGTGTTGTCTTTTGTGGCAGCCTCTCTGAACATCAGCAACAGGATTGCAGACAAGTTCTGCAATCCTTCAGACATATGTTCTCTCTGACACCCAGTCAAACTGATTGGTGTACCCATGAAGTGGACACTGGAGACAGTCTGCCTGTCGAGAGTAAAATCTACAGACAGCCTGATCATGTCAGAGACTGCATCAAGACAGAAGTGCAGAAAATGTTGGAGCTGGGAGTCATTGAGCCCTCAGATAGCCCTTGGGCTAGCCCAGTAGTTCTAGTGCCAAAGCCTCACACCCAGGGTGGTAAGAGAGATGAGGTTTTGCGTAGACTACAGAGGCCTCAATGCAGTCACTAAGACTGATGCCCACCCAATACCAAGGGCAGATGAACTTATAGATAGATTGGCTTCTGCCAACTACTTAAGCACATTTGACCTGACAGCTGGGTATTGGCAAATCAGGTTAGCTGAGGACGCCAGGCCCAAGACAGCATTTTCTACCCCTGGTGGGCATTATCAGTTTGTGGTAATGCCCTTTGGTTTGAAAAATGCACCTGCCACCTTCCAAAGGCTGGTGAATCAAGTTCTCACTGGGATGGATGACTTCTGTGCAGCATATCTGGATGATATTGCTGTCTTTAGCTCCACCTGGGAGGATCACCTGGTCCACCTGAGGAAAGTGTTAGAGGCCCTGCAAAAGGCAGGCCTCACTATCAAGGCCACTAAGTGCCAGATAGGGCAGACACAGGTTGTATACCTGGGCCACCTTGTAGGTGGAGGCCAGGTTCAGCCCTTGGAGAGTAAGATACACGCCATCAAGGACTGGGCTCCTCCAATCACCCAGACTCAGGTTCGAGCTTTCTTGGGCCTGACTGGGTACTATAGGAAATTTGTCAGAAATTATGGGTCCATAGTGACCCCCCTTAATGACCTGACAAGTAAAAAGATGCCAAAGAAAGTTCAGTGGACAGCAAGCTGTCAAAGCATTCGATGACCTAAAGCAGGCCATGTGCACAGCACCTATCCTAAAGAGTCCAGACTTCTCCAAACCATTCATTGTCCAAACAGATGCTTCTGAGTTGGGTGTGGGAGCTGTTCTATCTCAGCTGAATTTTGATGGCAACGACCAGCCAATTGCTTTCATTAGCAGAAGGCTGACCCCCAGAGAGAAAAATTGGTCAGCTATTGAGAGGGAGGCCTTTGCTGTGGTTTGGGCCCTGACGAAGCTGAGGTCCTACTTGTTTGGCACTCACTTCACAGTTCAGACCGACCACAAGCCCCTCTTATGGCTAAGTCAGATGAAGGGTGAAAACCCCAAACTACTTAGGTGGTCCATTTCCCTACAGGGGATGGATTTTACAGTGGTCCATTTCCCTACAGGGGATGGATTTTACAGTGGAGCACAGACCTGGTACTGATCATGGCAATGCTGATGGGCTCTCCAGGTATTTCCACTTAGAGCAAGAAGACTCACCTGGTCAAGGTTAGTTTATTGTCCCAAAGTTTGGGGGGGGGGGTCATGTTGGAGAGTAGGGTCTGCAATCCTATGATCACCCAGAT
Source organism: Lissotriton helveticus (assembly GCF_964261635.1). Taxonomy (NCBI): domain Eukaryota; kingdom Metazoa; phylum Chordata; class Amphibia; order Caudata; family Salamandridae; genus Lissotriton; species Lissotriton helveticus. Next base: position 12,618,115 of record NC_136071.1, read on the forward strand.
TTTTGCTTTTTGCTTCACTGGTTTACGACTTTCCCTGGCTGTGGGCCTGCTAATCAGACCCACAGCCTAGCTGTTCTCTCTACTCCAAATTGTACCCAGGTACTGAATTGGCACTGGGCCCTCAAGTCCCTGTACCCAGGGCTGAGGTGCACCCAGAAGTCTCCCAGGGGCTGCAGCATGTATTACGCCACCCCTGGGCTGACTAACTAAATCAGACACAACTGGCTGCTTGACAGCTGGGGCAGAGTGGTGTACTCACCCTCTGCTATAGATATAGTATTCCTATATCTAAACCTATATGGACACACAGATCTCCTATCAGTCACTCCTATGGCAGGCCTTGACAATCCTGAAGGCAGAGTGCTTGGAATCGTGTGAGATAGTGCTCTGGCATGAGCTGAGCCTGTCTGCGGCTTTCGGGATCCATCCCTTAGCCGTTTCCATGATATCGCATACCATATACTCTTAAGTGCATTATAATCCTCGCGGTTATGTGCCAACTCTGGTATCGCTTTATCAAAACATGTCGAGTAAGGTGTCATACGAATTGGAATACTAACCCCTCGCCAATTCTGGCGACGGGGTTAGCATTCCACCCTTCTAGAGGGACACGACATGTATGTAACCTGTAACCCCGGTTAAAGTCAGACAGAGCCTTAGCTCCACAAAATGGATGCTGCCACCGAGACACAAGTCTGCCCTCCTGCTGCTGGGAGTCCTCCCAGCCCAGGAGGCAAGGACAAAGGGTTTCCTGCCAGGGGCGGTGCCAGCACCGTCCCAGACAGGATTTTGTGTATCCTAGGTAGGCAGGGCTTTAGAGGAAGGTGACTGCAAGTGGCACCCCGGTGCTCACTGTGCATAGGCCGGCTGGAACCAGTTCCAGGGGCACTCCAGCCCCTGGCCTGGGGAAAGCCCGCCAAAGGAGAGGGGTGTAACCACCCCCCTCCTAGTCCCACCCATAGGGCAGGACTTAGTCGCGTGCCAGCCCCTTTTTGCAGGATAAAGGTAGGACCTGGCCCCCTTCCAAAGCAGATCATCTTTGAATCCTGAAACTACTTTCCACGAAAGGAACTCAAGACTTCTTCCCAAGATTCTCCCTTGTGACTAAGGAGTAGTCACCCTGCAGCAGCAGGCACCAACCAAGCATCGCGGTTTGTTGCCAGTCTCCTTCGGATCAAGACTGCTCCAGCACGACGAGAACCGGGTTCCCTGGCACCTCTGACCTCAACCTACATCATCAGCCCAGCTGTGATCCGTGGGTGTGACGAGACCTCGAGGGACCGGCCATCTTCAGAACTGCACGACGCTTGTCCAGCACGTCCACCGAGTTACCCTCGACCGAGTGCTTTGGGGTAAGAGAAGCCCCGACCCTGAGCAGCTCCAGCACCAAAGTTCAGCCCCCCTGCATCCACGAGATCTGCGTGGGGCCCTTCTGCTCTTTGCTGCCAACCGCGTTGTCCAGGTCGCTTACCCGTTGGCTAGTGGCCCCCCTCACGACGCTCCACGACGACAACCACTGCTGGTCTGGTTGCTCCAGACTAGCCCTTGCTCCCCTCCAAAAGAGGAGCACCCTGGACCCTCCTGGTCCACTCAAGACGCCATTTTAGGTCCACCGCGTGGGCCTTTCATTTGCCAAGACTTGTTGCCCAATCCTGGGTCCAGCGACGTCGACAGCAAGAACCTTCGTGGGACAGCTCGCACCTCCATCCTGGTCGCCGACAACGCCTCCTGGTCCGAGAGACTGCAGAGCCCAGCAGCGCCCACTCACCTGGCTGAGGTGACTTCGTCCGGTGCCATCCTGGTGCCCACTCAAATCACTGGCTAGTGATTCAGAACTTGGTCCCCTCTGCTTACAGGTTTCTTCTTCCCTGATCCAGGCTTGGATCACTCCGAACTTTCTTCACTGGCCGCCTGCCAGCAACTCTTTCTTCAGGCTCCTGGATCTTCAACGATGGTTTCCGACGCAACTTCAACCCTATGCAGCCGCAGCCCCTGGGCTAGGTAACCTGAGTACTCCGGTGCTCCAGCATAGTGCAACACCCTAAGTGTTCGGATCCACTCTTGTTTTCGACCCACCTAGTCGGGTTCGCCCGAGAACAGTAACTTTGCAACTGCTAGCCTCCATAGACTTTTTCCCGCCTTACGCGTGAGAGTTCCCACTCTGCACACGACGTCCACAGGCCTCCTGCATCTAATCCCAGTGTTTAGAATTGTAGGCCTAGCGATTCCTGAGTCTAGAAAAGTATTACTTACCTGCTAGCAAGTTCGCATTCCACTTACTGTGTATATGGTTTTTCGTGCCCCTAGGGCATTTGTGTAAATTGTGCGACTTAAAGTATTTTCGTAAGAGTTTTGTTGTGTGCTTAGCTCCCTGACTCATAAAGAGTTCAGGGTAGTCTTGTTATAAATAAATATCTGTTTATTTTCATAACTTGTGTGGTGTCCTTTCACTTGGTGTTCAAGGGGTAATGTGATGGTAAAACAGCTGGCTTAACACGCCCTCTAGAGTCTTAGCCTGCTCGTGTCCATGCTACTAGGATAGCTGGTCTATAAGGTTGACTTACAACCAATCATCAATAAGGGTTGTTTGGACTGATACATAGTGATCACTAGAATAGTGAGCACTGCACATCAGGCCAACTTCTCACACATGCTACTAGGATAGCTGGTCTATAAGGTTGACTTACAACCAATCATCAATAAGGGTTGTTTGGACTGATACATAGTGATCACTAGAATAGTGAGCACTGCATATCAGGCCAACTTCTCACACCGTAGGCTTCACGGCCTGCCGAAATGGGGACTTCCATATATTCCGTGCAGTGACTTTGTCATGTTAAACAGTGAGTGTGCCATGATGATTTCACTCCTGGTTTGCACCTTGACACTGTCTGCAATGGCAAGCTGCATGCAATTTGCATAGGGGGGTTTCCCTTTGGCTGACATAATACATGCTGCAGCCTTTAGGGACCCTCTTCTGTACCCATGCCCTAAGTACCATGTGTACCACTTACTAGGGACTTACAGGGGTACCAAATTGTCTCCCAGCTGTTAGAATGAGAACATTTTACTTGCTTTAAGGAACTGGCACTGGGGTATGATTAGCAGGGACCCAGTACACAGCAGTTGAAAAACAGTGACAAAGTGTCGGGGACCATGACAAAAGGGGGCTCTTTCCTACACTAAAAATTTTTTTCAATTGGAATATACAGACTCTGTTGCACTTTGTTAATCTTCAAAGCTAGTGCAATGGTACCAATGCTTGTATTGCAGTGATTTTGGCTCAGCAAGCGATACATAGTCAAATGTTCACTCACCGTCTATTCACCCAAAGGAACAGAAATGCTGATTCTTCCGTGGAGACGTGGTGTTGGGGTTTTTGTTATCGATTCCTGGTCGCCAGGCAGTGACTGGAGGCCCGCCAGTCTAGTCACCACTGGGCTAGCTGTAGGAGGACAGTGGCAACTCGGGGAGCGCACATTATCCTCAAATGGCACAAAAGGGGTGGCATTTATTTCCTAGCCCAGTATTTGGTATAGAGCAGCGTTCTCCAGCGAGTACCTTGTGAGCTACTGACAGCTCTCGGGCTACCTGTGAGTAGCTCTCCTGTGTGCAGTACAACCTACTGAATTAGACACTTTTATTTGGTTGAAATATTATATTTATACTAACATTGAAATGTGTGTATCTAATATGAACATTTTAAATCTGATACCTGATTGATAAATCATGAAGCCTTGGGAGACTTATAACATTGGTGCCAGGGGGCATTGCACCTGTGGCCGTTCTACTTTGCCTTTTAGAGGCATTCAAAATTGACTACGCTTTTTTACATTACTGCTGGGAATCCGGCACTGAGATGATCACGGTTAGTAATCTTGCACAGGGTGCTCACTAATGTAATCTCGTCTGATGTGTACAACACTTAGTAGCTCTGGATGATTTACACAGAACATAAGTAGCTCCTGTTAGTGAAAAGGTTGGAGACGCGTGGTATAGTCAGTAAAAGCTGGGGACGAACACCGACTGTGCTACTTACTACTGGCGCAGTGCAAGCACGGGAAGCTGGAGATAATGCAAGTCCTGGAGCATCGGCCAAGGGTTCCTGTGGGAAGTTAAACAGGGCAATCTTTGCTAGCTACAGATGGTATACAGAAGCACCCACAGGCTCCCACAATAGAGTGAAGGGGTCAGGGATGAAAGTCTAAAATGACAGGAAGGGGCCTCCCCTGTTACCCATATTGATTGCATCTGCCTGGAGTTTCATGGATTCCACAGCTACCTTCCACAGTCCCCACAGGTAGCTGGTTCACTGCTGAGATACTGCAGAATCCTTTACCTGGTGAGCTGAATCCAAGTTCCTGTCAGACTGGCAGATCTGTCCTTCACAAACACCGTCTCAAGCACAGGCCCTGATCCAGAGTCTGGCACTGAGAATGGCAGACCAAAGCGATTCCACTTCTGGATCTAGGTTTGCTCTGCCACACTGATGTGGTTGTTCAGAAAAAAGTGAAGCCTTTGACAATCCAGTTATGTAGGTCAGTCTTTTATCATTCCTTGATTGACAGGCTGATCCAACCGAGGTCTGCTGCTTTTAAATCCTGGGCACCCTCCAAACCGGGGTGTCTTTTTTTTTTTTCCTTCATGTTCGCTGCATGATGAAAGCCTGCTGCTCTTCCTCTGTCTCTTGGTAACTGTGTGCAGAGAAGAAGGTAAATTTAAGATCTGCAGACCATGGCCATCACAAAGAAGTAAAGTATTATCTAAACACGGTAGGGGCTCGTTCCTTCCCTAACCGGTGAATCTTCTCCAAGGACAAGGAAGGGGTACAGGAATTTGGACTGTCGAGCCGAACAGATTTCTGCTCTGTTTACAAGAAGTACTATCTCACTAATCTATCCTCACCCAGTGAAAACACTCGCTGTTAACCGACATCCCAAACATGATAGCGTCCGAGCCTGTGTAGAGGAGCGTGCACAGACTTTAGCAAGAGGGAAGCTTGTAGTTATCCGTTCCCTGGCCTACTAATGCTCCCACCCGGTCTACCGTAGCCTGGGTAGAGGGGGAGCTGGAGCCACTCTGTAAAAGAGGGGTGTGCTTTGTATATCCCTTTGACCCCGGAGTCCTGCTATAATGCCACAGTCCATATTAAGTCAGAGCCTCAGTTGACATTCATAACTGTCCTGTTCACTGAGGTTAGAAAAAGAGTACAACAACGTTTCAGTGACTCGCTAGAAAAGACCGATATTTGCTTTTCAGAGCCATGCTTGTTCGAACACACCTATTCCAACACATCTTAATTCCACTCAGAATTGATTTGCATGGTGATAAGAAGCTCAGCATGTGTTCAACGGGTACCTAAGTGTTTCTCCTTCCCTTGCAGTGATGGACGGTTCCTTGCCAACCTCCCTTAAGCACATTATCAGTAATGCAGAGTATTATGGGCCTTCACTGTTTCTGCTTGGTAAGTTTCCTAAAAACATTAAGTTTGCTCGTTCTTAGGTGGTTTGAGGGGGGGGGGGATTGGCAGGAGGTATTTGTGTGGGGTTGGCAGGGGGTGTTGTGGAGAGGGCTGCTGTGTCCTTTACTAACGTGAGCTCTTTTCTTTGTTCTTTCCCAACATCTTTATCTGTAGCAACTGAAGTAGTGACTGTTTTCGTCTTCCAAGAGCCGTCCCTGCTGTCCTCGCTGCAAGACAATGGTCTGACAGATGTGATGCTTCATGCCCTCTTGATTAAAGACGTGAGTTTCTTATTGTCTGCCCTTAAGAGCTGCCTTGTTGCCTCTCCAGGTAGAAGTTCCTGACCAGGCCAAAACACGGCTAATGATTTATAGTTGGAAAGCAGTCTCTATGGATTTATTCTCACGAGTGTAGATGTGCAGTAGTAGAAGTAATAGTTTAATAGTTGGCTTGCTTCATTAATTTCACATGAAACTCGTTCCCTTCACTTTTCAGGTTCCTGCTACGCGTGAAGTTTTGGGGTCTTTGCCGAATGTATTTAGTGCCTTGTGCCTCAATGCCCGTGGTCTACAATCGTTTGTACAGTGCCAGCCCTTTGAGCGCCTTTTTAAGGTGCTTCTGTCACCCGACTATTTGCCGGCCATGAGGAGGCGGAGAAGTTCTGATCCCCTGGGTAAGCCTCTTGTTTAATTGAGGTTTGTGTTTAAAAGATCTAATTGCCACATATTTCAGAGAAGTAATTCTAGATAGTGGGTTTGATCACAACATTTGTTAGGCGGTGGGGCCCTGTCCCTGGATTGCTTAATATCCTGCTCTTCCTTTATTTATTTAATGTCTTTGTTGTGCAGGTGATACAGCATCGAACCTGGGAAGTGCTGTTGATGAACTCATGAGACACCAGCCTACATTGAAAACTGATGCTACCACTGCAATCATCAAGGTACTGTGGCAGAACATGCAGGATGTCAGTGATGGAGAATAACTGTTCTACAGTTGAGGAACCTTTCGCGTTATCAGCTTCTGAGTAGTGCAGATTAACTTGCATCCTTATTTTCTAGCTAGCTGTGCTCTTGGTGTGGTAACCTTTACTTTGCTACCTAATCCAGTTCCCAACCTTTTGTCCTTGGTAGACTTAAACTTTTAAGATTCTGTAGGAAATGTACCGATGTGACATTGCTGCATGAATGAGACGAGGTTACTAGCTTGCAGACCGTTTCTGAGATTACATTTGTGTTTGCGGTTTATCTGCACATGGCTTCGACTCTTCTTGTCACTTCAATAACACTCCTTTTCTGTTGTGTTTTAGCTGCTTGAAGAGATCTGCAACCTTGGAAGAGACCCTAAATATATCTGTCAGAAACCGTCCATTCAGAAGGCAGACGGTACTGCAACGGCACCTCCGCCACGCTCCAACCATGCTGCTGAGGAAGCTTCCAGTGAAGATGAGGAGGAGGAGGAGGTACAGGCCATGCAGACCTTCAGCGCCAACCAGCAGAGTGAGCCAGAACCAAGCCCTCAGTAAGTACTTGAACTCCAGGGACACGGTTATGTTTGTTTTCTAATTCCCTTTGGTATTTGGTAGCCCGTTAAAATTTAAATGCTACATGTAGGACAAACCCGAGGTATGTTTGTAACATGCATGGCTCTAAATGCACATGCTCTGCATGCTTCTGCCATCTAGTGTCTTGCTTGGACATTTGCAAGTGTTTCTTCAAAGAAGGCTTCAGAATTGAGAGATGTGCTTTTACTCCTTCCTTTGTTCACACTGTGCATGGGCACCGACTCCATCTTCAAGGCATGTGTGAGGCATGTGTGCTGTAGATACACATGCGTTGCATCATCTGGTGGGAGAAAGTGCCCTCTTTCTGCGTGGCTGCCCCCACTTCTTGCTGACCTGCTGATATGCTTTGACTGAGTGTACCCTGGGCTCCTGCCAGCCATGTACCCAGGGCCTATTTTCTTTCCCTAAACCTGCATTTAAAACTAAATCCAATTGGCCCTCTCTGGCCACAGATCAGCCCCTGGTAAATGGTACCACAGGTACCCAGGGCATTGTGACCATGGAAGGCCTCTAAGGGCTGCAGCACTTATGTGCCACCCTCAGGGGCTCTGTACCGCTACACTCACACACTACCTTTGCAGGCTGCATGTCTTGGTGCAGAACAAAGTGAAGAGTCGACATAGCACACGTGCCATGCCTACAACCCACTGCCCTGGCATCAGTTAGTCACCCCTCTAGCTGAGTGCACTATACCAGTGGTGAGGGTACAGGTGCATGAGCCCTGTACCCCTAGAGTATCGAAGTCTATTCTTAGATATTGTAAGTGCAGTGATGCCATTAAGAGTTTATCGTGCTGGGAGTTAGTCATTACGAACTCCACATCACCATAATAGCTACACGTAAAACTGAAGTTTGGTATCAAACTTTTCAGCACATTAAACCCGCTGATGCCAGTGTGGGATTTAATGAAAAATGCACACAGAGGGCATCTTAGAGATGCCCCCTGAAAACCGACCTACTACTAGTGTCCAGGCTGAGAGGCTGCTTTCAGCTGCCACCACCAGACCGGTTTCTGAACCCCTGGGTCGAGAGCTTGCTTCTCTCTGGGGCCTGAAACAATGCACATCCTGGGACGAGGTGCCAAGCCTCCTCCCCAGGATGGGCAGGGTTCACGAAGGGGAAGCTTCAAAGGCTTCCCGCCTTTGTGAGCTTCCCCAGGCCACTTGCTGCTTTCAGCAACAGGTCCCCACTGCTTCTAACCAGTGCTTCTGACTGGTTCTGAATGCGTAACACTTCCCTCCGATAAAGCCTTACTGCTCGCCCAAACTACCACAAATAGAGAGTAAGGTATTAACTACTTTTACCTCTAAGTCTTAGGGGATCCACTGGGCTCTGTGCACACTATACATTACTTTGGTATATACAGAGCCAGCGTCCTAAAAGTTATGATGTGAGTGATAGAGTGTCTGAGGAAAATGCTTAAGAGGAGTCTGGCGTGAAGGTATCCTCTAGTGTTAACTGTCTTTGTCAAGCGAGTGCATGTTTCCTAGTGCATGGTAATCCAGATTGTTACTAGTTATGATCAGCCAGTTCAGTAGAATGTGACTGAAAGCTCCCGATAGATGTCTACGACGGGAACGCACTTAAGATTCTGAAATGCTAAATGTCCCAAGTATATATTAATTGACCATAGGTATTTAGCTGATCTAGCATGTTAATGTGCTGCAAAGTAATCATGCGCCCTGGCGGGCTGTAATGTGTGAAATCGGAAGCTGCCAATAAGTCCGGCTCCTCATACCGATTTAGCTTCCTGTTTCCGAGGTGGAAACTCAGTGATTTAAGAATTAATTGCCTGTTAAGATTAAAGAATAACTCTAGCTGTTCAGCTGCTTTTCACAACTGTTTCTGTACAACACAAGCTTTGCCTAGCCTGCAGTGATCTTACCTGATGGGAATTGTACTTCTTTCCTTTTGTTCCCGAAATTGGAAAGGACATTTTTTTCATCCTGCACCGGTGGGAGAGCCTAAACTGTCGATTTCTTTTCTGTGCAGAATTGTAGGCAACGAGGAGAGAATCCCCATCCCCCTGATGGACTACATACTTAATGTGGTGAGTAGAAATATACTATCTTTGGGGTTTACATGATTAGATACACTAATGTTCTCAACTGCCTTGACTGGTTAGTCTTCAAACTGCTATGTTGTGGGATAATTAGTTAATGTACAGTGTCTGTGCTCACCTGTGGCAGCCTAAAGCAGTTTTAAATCAGAAAATCAATCCAAATAAATGACTAGATAAAGGCTGCACTTTCTATCTGAAAGACTATTAGTTACAGATTCCTTACCTTAAAAATACCCCCAGGTGTAGGACTGGCTTTAGAGAATTTTTTCTCAGTAGTACCCCTGCGTGTAGGTAGGTGGCATTGGTCAGCTCTTCGTTTGTCGTCCGCGTCGTGATTGCCAGTATTTTATTTTATTTTTATTTTATTTTGAAAGTTTTATATAGCGCGAACAAGATCTTTGCAGATAACAGAGCGCTTTACAAAGGCAGGAGGTAGTAGGTAGGGTGGGTACCAGGGGATAGCATAGTTAGGGGGGTGGGTCAAACAATGGGAGTAGTACAGATAAGAGGGAGCATGAACAATCGGGTAGGGTCAATAATACAAGTAAAACACATGAGCAGAGGAATCAAACATTAGTACAGATCAACGCAGAGTCTTAAAGATCAAAAGTAGTAGTTCAAGTGTATTTAGCCATGAGGATAGCTTTAACTTCTTTCTTAAAAAGAAAAGTGGATGGGATGAGCCTGGTTTCAGGAGGGAGTGAGTTCCAGATCCTAGGCGCCATTCCTGAGAAGGAGCGTTTGTAAGTTCTTTCCTGCCGGAATCTTCGCGGCTTCAGCAGAAGATTGTTAGCACTTCTGGTGGTTCTGGAGCCGCCGGAGATTGTCAGCTTCTGAGTGAGGTAGCCGGGTGAGTTTAGGTGTATAGCCTTGTGCGTCATGCAGGCAATTTTCAGATGTATTCTGGCTTCAAAAGGCAGCCAGTTCAGGGATTTGAAGTCAGGGGAGATATGGGAGTGCTTTTTAGATCCAGTGATGAGCCTTGCTTCCGCGTTTAGTGAGGCTCTTAGCGGTGCGGTTGTAGTTAGGGGGAGGCCGCAGAGGGCGGTGCTGCCATAGTCTATGTGAGGGATGATTAGTGCTTCTACTGCATTTTGGAAGTCTTTGGCTGGGAGGAAGGGTTTGAGTTTCCTCAAGGTATTTATTTGGAAGGGGGGGCCTGCTACTGATAGGATAGGCTGAGATCTCACTCCAAAGGCTGCCAGGGCTTTGAAGCTCCCCTGCCACAGATGGCTCTTCCTGGCCTTGGGGAGGTGTGAACACCTCTGCCCAGGAAAGGCTTTGTTTCTGGGCTCATGGAGCAAAGGCTCCCACCCTAGGGGTCCAGAAATATGTCTCGTAGTGGCAGGCTTGTGTGTACCAGTCGGGGAACCCACCAGAGGCTGGTTTTCAGGGGGCATCTCTAAGATGTGCTCTGTGTGCATTTTTCATTAAATCCCACACTGGCATCAGTGTGGGCTTAAAGTGCTGAGAAGTTTGACACCAAACTTCTCAGTTTTCAGTGTAGCCATTATGGTGCTGTGGAGTTCGTAATGACCGTGTTTAGGAATGGACTTTGACACTGTAGGGGTACAAGGCTCAATGTAGTAAACACCCCCCCCCCCACACTTTTTGCCAGACTACTGATGCACTTTCACTTGATGTGCCCTGGGTCCCTGCCAATCAGGTTTCCCCAAAACGAACCCAATTGGTATCTCTGGCCACATGTCAGCCCCTGGTAAATGGTATCACAGGTACCCAGGGCACTGTGACCAGCGAAGGCCCCTAAGGGTTGCAGCACTTATTGTGCCACCCTTAGAGGCCCTGTACCCTGACACACACACTGCCTTTGCAGGCTGAGTGTCTTGGTGCAGAACAAAGTAAAGAGTCGAGATGACTCGCATCCCTGTGTGCCATGCCCACAGAACCCACTGCCCTGGCATAGACCAGTCACCCCTCCAGCTGGGTGCACTATACCAGTGTCAAGGGTACAGGTGCATGAGCCCTGTACCCCTACAGTGTCTATGTCCATTCTTAGCCATTTTAAGTGCAGCGCTGCCATTAAGAGTATATGGTGCTGGGAGTTTGTCATTAAGAAATCCACAGCACTGTAATGGCTACACTGAAAACTGGGAAGGCACATTAAACCCACACTGATGCATCATTACCGAAGGGAAGTAATATTTTTCTTCCAGACCATATACTCAAGGTTACTTTACTGAGTACTTACAATATCTAAGAATGGCCTTAGATATAACCAATCACAGCTATCTTTTCTAGTGACTTATTAATAGGAAATCCTAGGTGGCGCAGAGCTCGGAGATCAGTCCCCTAATCTTCCACACAGGTGCGCACACACCATCTAATCATAGAAGAAAGAATATCAGATTCACCAACTGTTATTGATCAAAAATCTCCAATTCACAATATTCGATTTAAAATAGTGGACACTTTCATATTTTCCCTTAAAATCTTTTTTTTTTTTTTTCATTAAATTTTTTTTTTTAATTTATAAAAGCGTTTCATAGCATGTAGCCTTCGCGTTTCGTCTCCCACACAAGACGTCTTCAGTGCTGGTTAGTGTGGCCTCAGTATTGACTGGTGTTTTGGTTATTCCATTTCTAGATCTTTCTCCCACCTTGTTTTCTAGATAATGGTGGTTTTGGTTTTCAGCTTTTATGCTTCACGTTGGTTTGTCCCCTCCCCCTTTTTGTAAAATCACCTATCCCTCTTTGCCAACTGGAATGGAGAAAGCACAGCTCTGCCGGTGGAGGGACAATAGGTACACCTAATGTGTTAGAAAGGATCGAGTATCGTTGGGTCATAACCAAATCCATTGCTTTACCAGCCTGTTTAAAACGCCCTTAAATCTTGTATTAGGTGGCTCCCTCATTCCCTGAAACTAGTTCCTGCCGACCTAAGAAGAAAAAGGGTAAAAGACGCTGTGAAGAGAAGACTGACAATGCAGCTCTACCGGCCTGTCTGCCGCGTCAAAGACCCTGCAAAAAAAACAAAACACACCTGTCCTATGGCCAGTGACCTTTACAACCCCATGGATGGTTGTCTGCCTTTTTAAAAGTCCAGAACTCCAGAGGACAGCGGCTCTGTCCCCAGGAAAACAAAGGACTCTGGTCTCCTCTGGATTTGCTACATCTGATCACTGTGCACCTGACTCCTCGGCATGTGTCCAAGAGGCCCACCGGTCCAGAGTCGAAGTCCAGCATTGATTGACCCCTCCTGTACTCCCACCACTATGCTTGAATGTGCGAATCCAAAGGCTCCCCTGACTGCGACCTCCTCCGTTAAGGGAATCCAGATGCCAGAGGACTCCGCTCCACCTGAAGCCCCTGGGCCTTTAGGAGCTCGACTGACAGTGTCCCTGTGACCAATAACATTCCAACTTACCTCCGCTGTCGCTGGTGTTCTAAATCAAGCCTCCGGTTCGACACCTACACCCTGTTTTCAACTCCAAGGTTCAATATTCACTTTCATTTGGCGCCCAACATAGTGTTTAAACCTTGCACCCGGTCGCCCCTTTTCCACTGGTGGTACAGTTTTGGTACTCACCCGACTTTTGCCACTTGCTGACCTTTGGGCCCGAAGACTGGAATTGTAAGTTGCGTACTTATCGGTGTAGCCACATTATTGTATTCCTCTATAGGATAACCTTGAGCTATTCAGAAATTGCATTGTCGACTTTTGAAAGTGAAAAGTATTGTTCAAGGCATGTGGGCTGCTGAGTTCATATCTTAGCATAGATCGCCGCCTAGTGTTGTGTCCGGATGTTTGCACCTTGTTGTCTTGGAAGAGTCTTAGAAGTATCACGAGATAGGTGACTCCTCCCCTGGACTACAGTGCGCATGGGCATCTTCTCCATCCTCAGATTGTTTTTCTCCGCCATTGGGTTCGGATGCACTTCGACAACTCCAACTTTGGGATCGAAATTTTCCTAATTTCTAAGGCCAAAAACCTCATAATTTCAACGGTATTGTTTCCGCTCGGTATCCCTCGACTCTACAACTCTTTCCATCCATCTTTGGTAGTCGACGCGGGCCGTTGGGCCTTTTCGACACCACGTGGGCCTCCCGCCGATGTAAAGAACCCAGTTAAAAAGATGCCCACAAGGTCGATCCAAGTTTCCACATAGCGATAAGCATAGAGTATGCAACAAGTGCCTGTCTACGGAGCACAACGAGGAAGATTGTCCAGCTTGTGCTCAGTTCCGGTCGAAGAAAACTATCCGGACCCGAAGAGCTGCTCGACAACAGATGCAGCGACAGGCACCTGAACCGGTAAACATTTTTGACAACTATCATGAACTTCCAGAGGCAGCGGACTCCGACCTAGAGCTAGTCACGGTAGAAGACCAGTCTGACTCCGATGAAGACCTCCCACCGGGGCAAACCGTGAGTACTAACGCCCCTACCCTGCCTCCACCTCCAGACAAGGCTCCGGTCAAAGCATCACCAAGTGGCCTTAGCCGTGACCTTAGCCGTGACCGAAACACAGCTTCAGAAGCCCCGCCTTCCGGCTCGGCTCCGAAGACCATTACCAAGCCTTCCGGTACCCCAGGACTGAGCAAGACTCTTCCCCAGAGGGCCGTAGGCTCAAAGACTGTTCCACAGCATAAAATTGGCCATGACACTAAAAAAAGTCATCGATCCGAAAAACACCGGCCAACCACGAAAGGTCGTTGATCCGAAAGACTGTCGACCAGAAAAAGGGCGTCGATCCAGAGAGAACGGTCGATCCAAAAAAGGGCGTCGATCCAAAAAAGAGTCAACCCAAAAAAGGTAATCGAGCCGAAAAAAGGAATCGACCCAAAAAAGGCCGTCGATCCGAACACTGCCTCCGACCCAAATAAGGCCGTCCAACCGAAAAGGGCAGTTGAACCGAAGAAAGCTGTAGACCCGAAAAAAAACATCGAGCTGAAAAAGACCGTCGACCTGAAAAAGACCGTTGAACATAAGAAGGTAGTCGAGTCCAACGAAGCAGTTGAGTTTAAACAGCTGTTGCGCCGACAAGAGACGTCGAGCCGAAAAAAGCTCAAGACAAAAATAAAAACAAGCATGCGACCCATCCAAAAACATCGGTGCCGAAGCCACGGACAGTGGAAGAACTTTTTAATCCTGATCCAGTGAGCCCAGACCAAAATACACTGCATATAGACCCTGATACAGGACATATAACCGTCTACAATAAGAACAAGAGAAAACTGGACACTGAGGCTCCTTCTCCTGTTCCCTCTAAGAAAAAGGATTTTGCGACATCCCCTTCTAGACCTTTTACACATTTTCCTTTCACTCCTGACATGCATTAGGTTGCATATTCTCCTACACCTCCACAGTATGATGAGGGAGAGGACATGGGGGAAGACCCTTATCAGGACTTCATAGACCCTGATGTTCAGGGAACCCAAGATCACACATGGGACGATCAGAATGACCCTAATGACCCATATGATACACAACCCATACCAGATCCCTCCACATATCCCACAAAGCCATCCCCTACGGACGACACGGTTGCTTTTAACCAGCTAGTTGACAGAGCAGCTCAGTATCTTGGTGTAAGCATGCACACTGACCCTATAGAGGAGGATTTCCTATTTAATACCTTCCCAACATCAAAGAAGAGTATACGCACACACCCTATGCTAAAGGGAGAACTTAAGCACGCACCAGACATCTTTAAAGACCCAGCTAGAGCGTGTGTCCTCAATCCAAGAATTGAAAAAAATATATAAGCCGGCCCCTACAGTCTCTTATATCAAGTCTCAGTTACCACTAAACTCTCTTGTTGTTTCTAACGCCAGAAATAGGGCGAATTCTTAAACCGGTAATGGCCCCCCCCCCCCTCCTGACGAGGAGTCAAAAATCTTAGAAGCCTCAGGAAAGAGAGTGGCCTCTCAGGCAGCAAATACCTTGAGAATAGCCAATACACAAGCTTTTAGCACGCTAGGACAGAGCACACTATGATGAACTGGAGGGAATATTATAACACCTACCAGAACCTTATCAGGCAAAAGCTAATGACCTAATTCAAGAAGGAAAATTCATCACTAATGCATCTATAAAAAGTGCCCTTGATGCAGCCGATACAGCCGCTAGGTCTGTCAACACTGGTGTGTTGCTACGCCGGCATGCCTGGCTCCGCATTTCCGATTTAAAAATGAAGTGCCATCTACCATACTCAACCTATTAACCAGGATTTCTTGTTCGGCCCAGCAGTTGATACCATCTTAGAAAAGATGAAAAAAGATACCGACACCGCAAAGTCTATGGGTGCACTTCAATTCCAACAGTCTAGAGGCTCCTTTCGTCGCTCCTCCTTTCGCGGCTCAGGCAGAGGCAACACATCGCAAACCTCTTCATCATTTAAAGCAAATACCCAAGGCACCTTTAATAAAGGCTCCAACAGAGGAGGTTATAGAGGAAATAATAACAAAGGCAGAGGACGTGGTAATAACACCAGAGCCTCCGCCACCAACAAACAGTGACTTGTTCACCCTCCCTCTAGACCACTGAACACCAGTCGGAGGCAGAATAATACAATTCCTACCAGTCTGGAACACCATTACCACTGACAGGTGGGTGAGACTAATTATCCAGTATGGTTTCTGCCTGGAACTCACTTCTACTCCACCCAACATACCGTCCAGAGCCCGTCCAATGTCAAAAGAACACATCACACTGTTACAATAAGAGGTGCTGTCCATGCTAGAAAAGGGAGCCATAGAGCCAGTCCCTTTTCAACACCAGGGCACAGGGGTATACTCTCTATACTTCCTTATTCCAGAAAAAGACTGGTCCCTCAGACCAATATTGGACCTCAGGCCTCTGAACCAATATATACTTTCAGAGCATTTCCATATGATCACTCTACAACAAGTACTCCCACTGCTCCAGCAAGGCGACTTCCTCGCTACATTAGACCTCAAGGATGCATACTTTCACATACCTATACATCCAGCTCACAGGAAATACCTCCGGTTCACAATAGAGGGTCGCCACTACCAATTCAAAGTTCTACCCTTCGGGGTAACTACAGCACCAAGGGTTTTTACAAAATGCCTAGCAGTAGTAGCAGCACACATCAGAAGGCAACACATCCATCTGTTCCCCTACCTGGACGATTGGCTCATAAAAGCCAACTCATACGTACAGTGTGCAAACCATACGTCTCAGACAATGCAGCTTTACACAGTCTAGGATTCTCCATAAATTACCCAAAATCACATCTGCAACCCTCCCACATACAACAATATCTGGGAGCAACAATAGATACCTCAGGGGTGAAAACATATCCAACATAGTCTCTCATTCAAAGATTTCAGCCACAACACTCCCTGCCAGCTCGAGTGTTCATGCAGCTCATAGGCATGATGGCCTCGTGCATATTCATAGTCCCTCATGCCAGACTCCGAATGTGTCCATTGCAAGAATGCCTAGCACGGCAGTGGAACCAAGCTCAAGGACAACTGAAGGATCAAGTGTTGGTAGACAGTCGCACTTACCGCTCTCTGCAGCGGTGGAATCCACAAAACCTTTCCAAGGGGCGACTGTTCCAAGAGCCAGTTCCATAGGTAGTACTAACAGCAGACGCATCACTGACAGGTTGGAGCCCACCTCCTTCAATACACAGTCCAAGGTCTCTGGACAGTCAAATATAAGACATTGCATATAAACCACTTGGAGTTACTAGCAGTATTTCTAGCAATGAAAGCCTTTCAGAAATACTTGTACAACAAGGTTGTGTTAATCCAGACGGACAACATGACAGCCATGTACTACATTCAAAAACAGGGAGGGACACACTCCCCACAGCTGTCTCACCTAGCACAGAGCATATGGAAGTGGGCAATTCCAAAAAACATCTTTTACCTGGCAGAACACCTGCCAGGAATAGACAATCCGATCGCAGATCTACTAAGCTGACACAGCCAACAAATACATGAATGGGAGATTCACCCTCAAGTCCTCCAACCATTCTTCCAAGAGTGGGGGCATCCAGAGATGGATCTGTTTGCCACAAACGAAAACTCAAAATGCTAGTCCTTTGCCATCAGGTTAACACACCCGTTGTCACTGGGCAATGCGATATGGATGAACTGGTCAGGCAGATTTGTGTACGCTTTTCCGCCAACCCCACTGATTCCGCTGTTGGCACGCAAACTAAAACAGTTACTCACAATGATCCTGGTTGCTCCCACATGGCCAAGACAGCCATGGTACACGACGCTCCTAGAACTCAGTGGTTCCCGCACCAAAGACTACGCCTGTCGCCACAATTGCTAACCCAGAACCACGGAGAAATCCTGCACCCAGATCCCAATCAGATGAACCTAGCGATCTGGCTCCTGAGGTCTTAGAGTTCAGATACCTTAACTTGCCTCCAGACTGCATGAACATTATCAAGGAGGCGAGACGTCCAACTACTAGAGCATGCTACGCAGCTAAGTGGAAAAGATTTGTAATATATTGTAATAATAACCAAATCAATCCATGAGATGCCGCCATCCAGAATTTAATCTGTTATCTGCTTCATCTTCATAGATGTAACCTAGCATACTCATCCATGAGGCTACACCTCGCTGCTATAGCAGCATATCTTCAAAACAGGCAACACTTGTCCCTGTTCAAAATACTACCTATCAAAGCTTTTATGGAGGGACTTCAAAGAATTATCCCTCCAAAACATCCACCTTCGCCGTCTGGAACCTAAACATAGTACTTACCAGACTTATGGGACCTCCCTTCAAACCACTCCATTCATGCGAACTACAATTCTTAACATGGAAGGTGGCATTTTTAATTGCCATTACCTCCCTCAGGCGAGTAAGTGAGCTACAGGCATTAACCATTCAGGAACCCTTCATGCAAATACACCAAAATAAGGTGGTACTTCGGACTAACCCGAAGTTCATGCCAAAAGTTATATCCACTTTCCACATCAATCAGTCCATTGAATTGCCAGTTTTCTTCCAAAACCTGCAGTCAATGGCTGAAAGAGCTCTACACACACTAGATGTCAAAAGAGCGCTGCTATATTACGTTGACAGAACTAAATCATTCAGAAAAACAAAGCAACTTTTTGTTGCTTTTTCTCCACAACATAATGGAAATCCCATTTCAAAGACTGGAATAGCCAGATGGATAGTTAAATGCATTTAAATATTCTATCAAAAAGCTAAGCGCACTTTAACAATTCCCCCAAAAGCCCACTCAACGCGCAAAATGGGGGCATCCATGACTTTCCTGGGAAATATCCCCTTAGACATATGTAGGGCGGCTACATTGTCTACCATACACATTCACTAAACACTACTGTGTGGACGTGCAAGCAAAGCAGCAAGCTGCTGTGGGCCAGGCTGTCCTTAAAACTCTTTTTCAAACAAGCTGGTACAGACGTCCACCGCTAGAGGAGATAGTGCTATACAGTCTATGCTAAGATATGAATTCAGCAGCCCGCATGCCTCGAACGGAAAATGCTACTTACCAGTATGCATCTGTTCTTGGCATGTAGGGCTGCTGACATTCATATCGCCCGCCCTCCTCCCCGGTGCCTGTCCCAGCTGCAGGGTTACCTTCTTAACATACATTTACATGGTCATCTCTTACTTTTCTATACTCCATCTTTGCCACAATGGCGAAAAACAATCTGAGGATGGAGAAGATGCCCATGCGCACTGTAGTCCAGGGGAGGAGTCACCTATCTCGTGAGACTTCGAAGACTCTTCAAAGACAACAAGGTGCAATCATCCGGACCCAACACTAGGCGGCGATCTATGCATAGATATAAATGTCAGCAGCCCTACATGCCGAGAACAGATGCATACTGATAAGTAGCATTTTCCTTTATTTAAAAACTTACTTTATTGCAAAGATCTTGGTCTTAAATTAACACACAAAACCAGCTTCTTTTAATGAATTTGGTGTGAATCTCCTTTTTGAGTTTTGTCAGTTATAGGTAGTGTGCAATACATCTCTTATACTATGTTTTAGTCCTAAGGTGGCTCGACCACACTACCACTAATATAGCATCTTGGGGTTGGCACTGACCCCCGGAACACTTCTGGGGAATCTCCGGACTGTGGGCACGGTATAACCACCTAGTGCTGTTCCAGAAGGTTTTTGGCCACATACTTCTGCATAGGATTCAGTCATGGACTGAGGAGGAATCCATTTTGTCCAAGTATCAGGCTGTATTTAGAACAAAGACTGGGCAATGGACCAAGTTTTCAGACTCTTCCTCATATACTGGAAGGTAGTGGTGCTGGGCAAGGACAGTCTCTATCTCGCCTTTGATTTGAATACTGCCTTTGACCTGGTCCTCAGATGCTGATGGCCCACAAGCGTGTGGCCGGAGTAACAGGGAAAGAGCATCGTCGATCCCACACTAGGCCTATAGCCCCTGCGCCTGAAATATGACACTAAAGCAGTCCGCTCCACCCTTTATGGTGCTGAGCTTTGGGGCTTCGACAAACTTGAAGACCTTAGCAGATCGGAGCACAAATTCTTAAGAGACCTGTTCATGGCACCTAAATACGTCCCTCTTACTCACTTATTGCTGGATATGGGCAGGTGGTCAATAGCTGATGTAGCCAGGTTGCGCCCCCTACTCTTCTGGGCCCGCAGTAGGCAGACTCAAGAACTTTTTTCCTATGCTGAGTCACTTACTGAAATAATCCGCCTGACACTGGTTCCAAAGTAGGTTGGATAGCTGGCATAAAAAAAAACCCTGTTAGACATAGGTCTTGGATCCTGTTGGGCTTGCCAGGAACCTCCAACGAGAGAAGAACTGAAACGTCAATATTTGGGCTGGGTGGACCAACGGGAGAATTCCAAACCTTATGATGGGCAGATAGAAATTCTGATGTAATTCTCACAAACATGCAAGGTATCTTGAGCCTTTTCTCGACATAATCCAGGTACCAAGAGAATTCTGTACATACATTTCAGGGTTGGATCTCTTCCAGTTTGTGAGGCGACAGCAAAGTGGGCCACCAGCAATGGGGAAAAACTGTCCTTGCTGTCCGGCCTCTGCAGAACGTATTACCCACCTATTTGCCTGCCCAGCATACAAATACCACGGGTGAAATGACTGAAACCGCTTTGCCAGCAATTGGGCACAAGGGACCATCACACAGCACTATGCATCCGTAGGTCCGACTCTATGCCGCTCTTTGCATGTTGCTTAGCCAAGTTCTTGGGACAAGCATGGTCCCATTAGACCGAAAGCCCTTGTAAGATTGGTTTAATTTTATTCAAAGCTGGGACTGCAACAATGTTGCGATTTATCAGTATAGATATTTTGTACATATCCTGCACATGCACTTTAAATGCTAAACTTTCGCTGCCAGGAGCAGTATAGTTTTATACTTTAATATTTTAATAACCCTCTAGGGAAGTGGTCCTCGCCATTCCTGATAATGATTGTCTGTTTGTATCCTTTCTAATTGTAGAAACAATCTTGATAAATTGATCTACAAGGTTATCTGGTCTTTTTAATACGCTGAAAATGAAACACCGTTCATCGGATTAAGGGCTCAAGAGTTCATTTCATTGTATTAACTGTTTATGTATAATGGAAGTGTTTTATTTATGTATTCTTGGTTTAAAGGAAAAATGTGTTTTTTAAACTGTAGCTTTTATGACATCTGTAGAATAAAGCTTATGCAAACAAAAACAAACATACAATATAACCGAGCCAGATTCCTACAGGCAGTGTTTCATTGTTAAAATGCTTAATACAAAATAGTGCAAAGTCCTCAATTTACTTAGCGCACTAGATCTGTTAATAGGAAGATTCGACCCCTGAAGGCTGAGTTCAAGGCACTGCCTCCCATTATCAAGCGTCCGATAAAAGCCTTCCTACGGCTTTGTGTCCATTACAAAAGCTTTGAGATTAACGTACAGACCCACAGTTCACCTCAATCAGCTGTTGTGCTCTGAAGAGTCTCACTTTTCACTAACTTTTCTGGCTGGTCTGCCCTCTATTTAGAAGGATGCTGTGGGCAAATGTCTTTGTGCAGTCCTTCCCGGCTCATTTGAAAAGAAGCAAGCCATGGCTTCATGAGCTGCACTCTGCTCTCTAGGGAGCACACCTTTGGTGTTCTTGAGCAGGATATGGACCGCTGTGTGGGCCCTATAGACGTTTGTGGTCCTAGCCGACAGTCCCTCAAGTGACTGCTGGGTAAGAAGAGTGACAGTTACTCTGTCTGGGTGCCACAGTGCCTATTCTTTCATGTGAAATGATTGTTACTGGGCGAAAGTCTATATTAATCTGTTTATCCGCAATGATGACATAGCATCTCTTACCTAGGAATAGGACGTGCCTAGTTTGATCTGGGAGGGGCGTCTGTTGTGACAGTCTCCTGCATGGCCCCGGAGAGCCGGTCTGCCCTGTGCATTAAGCTTTATCTTTGGGTGGGGTTTGGTGGTTTTGTGTGCATTTGCAGATATGTTTCAACTAATGCCAAAGGTTAGCCTAGTTCCAGCCATTGATGCAATTTTAGGAGCATTAACCTATTTTGCAAATAAATGTGAATCCTTGCCATTAAAATGACCCTGCAGTTGAATCATACGACTTGCCTAATTGCAGAATTAACTGTCAGCTTTTTCTTTTTTTCTTACAGATGAAGTTTGTGGAGTCTATTCTGAGCAACAACACCACAGACGATCATTGCCAGGAGTTTGTGAATCAAAAGGGTCTTCTGCCTCTTGTCACCATTCTGGGCCTCCCTAACCTTCCTATAGATTTCCCCACGTCTGCTGCCTGCCAGGCTGTCGCTGGGGTCTGCAAATCTATCTTGGTATGTATGGTATTAGCATGAGTAGGCTAGTGCTGCTTACTATTCATGCAGGTACTGGGAGTTCTGCATAGACCGTTTGTAGGAAATTGCCCTTTTTGCAAAGTTACCCCACACTTTTTACCTGACATCTGATGCAAGTGGACTTAATGTGCCCCAGGTCCCTTCCAGCCAGGTTCCCAGGGCCTCTGTTCTTATCAAAGACTATCTTTATTCCCACGTTTTGCACATCTCTGGCCACATTTAAGCCCCTTGCGAAAGGTACCATGGGTACTGAGACCAGGGCTGGCCTCTAAGGGCTGCACCACCTATTGTACGACCCTTAGAGGTCCTGTACCTTAACACCCACGCACTGCCATTGCAGACTGCGTGTTCTGCTGAAGAGAAAAGTGAAGTAGACATGGCACACACCCCTGTGTGCCATGCCTACAAACCACCACCTGAGGCCTACTTAAGTCACCCCTCTAGCAGGGTGCACTAGCCTTAAGATGAGGATACAGTGACAAGAGCCCTTTACCCCTACAGTGTCTAAACCCACTCTTAGCCATTGTAAGTGTAGTAAAGCCTTAGAGTATATGGTCTGGGAGTTGGTCATTACTTACTCCCTGGCTCCATAATGGCTTTACTAAGAATTGAAGTTTGGTATCAAACTTCTCGGTACCTTGAAAACAAGGAGAGGGGCTCAAACCGTCCAAAGAGACAGAGCACCAAAGTTGACAAGCAAATAAAGATTCACTTTGGACTAAACAGTTTCAAATCACTCCACTTAATATCAATACTGTCACTCTGTTATATTTCATACTTGGAACACCTCCATAAGGAATACAACAAAACAATCATTGGAGTAGTGTGGCTCACTGGTTAGAGGCGGCAGGCCTGAGAGCAGAAGTCAGCCTGGGACCAGGGTTCAATTCCCGACGCGGCAGGGTCCTGGACCCTGGTCAGCGGACTCGATAATTCTCGCTTCGGTGCTTACTCTAATCAGGGGTTAAACTCGGCAACTCTGGGCATTAGCTTGCCTAATCTCCACAACGGCCCCACCAATTCCGGGGATGCCTGGCTCCACCTTGGGGACTCCCAGCAAGGGACCATCCCACAGGGAAAGCCAGGACGGGTTCCCCAGAGTTATACAGCGCCGGGACGCCCCGTTGCTGGGGCAGCTGTGCGCTTTACAAGTATACTACATATACATTTAATAAAAATTCTGACTAAAATATCAGTGTCAAAACGTTAGGCTAAGCACATAATAAAAACATGTCAAAATCATAAAGTACATTCTAGAAAAAAGACAGACAAATTCTTCAATCCATACATCCTACAAGCAACAATACATGGTTGTGACAAAACTCAAACACTTCTTTGAAGGATCATAAATAAGGCAAATCAAATGTGCCTTTGCAAAGTTAATTCAAGAAGATTGTAAACTAGGCAAATGGCAATAAAATCTGGCCTCTATATTTCTTGCCCCAATTTCAAATTTAACAGATTTATGCGTAGACTCGTTTTGGTGGGGTCAAATAGATAATGCCACCTTCTTCAGGACTTGAATAGATAATATTCCTTCCTTCTAATTTTTAGATTCAATGCCTATATCTTGATTTGAATCATAACATCTATTAAGAAAGCCAGGTTAGTCAATGCCGGATACCCGGGGAGACGGCATATGCCTTAACAGTTATGTACGAAGGGTTTCAATTTCCTTCATGTTGAATAACTCCTCTGGTCTTATAAACAATTCTTGAGGGACTCTTTAATTCTGCAATCCTTTATTTGTTCGCCGGTATATTATACCGGCGAACACACGCGGTGCACGGATGTGTTTGGCAGCACAACAAAAACTTATCGAGCCCAAGTTTCTTTAAAAATAGAAAGAAAAGGTGCAAACTATAGTTTACATCTGAATGACTAAAAGTCACTGATAATTGTGACAGCGCTACAGATTTAAGACTTTTTATTAACACCCAAGGATTGCAGAATTAGAGTCGCTCAAGAATTGTTTTTAAGACCAGATGAGTTATTCAACATGAAGGAAATTGAATCCCTTCGTACATAACTGTTAAGCCACATGCCGTCTCCCCGGGTATCCGGCATTGACTAACCGGGCTTTCTTAATAGATAAGAGAGGATTCAAATCAAGATATACGCATTGAATCTAAAAAATAGAAGGAAGGAATATTATCTATTAAAGTCCTGAAGAAGGTGGCATTATCTATTTGACCCCACCGAAACGCGTCCACGCATAAATCTGTTAAATTCGAGTTCTGCAGCTGGGCAGTGTGGAAAGATGGTTTTGTCCAAGTCTGCATATATTTTTTCCACATGCGGTGGCCAGTAAAACCTTCTCCTTGCTGTATGGGGTTTGCTAAGCCATTTACATATTCCCAAAATTCTCTAAGCTTGCTGGGCGATAACCAGGAGTATATATGTTTACGTTGTTCCTGCGTTTGTTTGAGGCTCCATGTTATTTTTTTATGATGTTTTCTGGCCTCTTTCAATTTGCTTTCTGTGGCTATGGTCCTTTTTTCTCTGTTCTGAGCATCAATACATATGTTTTTGCTCTAGGATCTTCCGTGTTCCAGGAAGTTGAGGCAGTTTTTGTGTGCAAGTGACGCATGAAGCTTGTCTTGCAATGAGGACCACTGCATTTTTTAAAGTACATTTTACCTACCTGTACCAAGTCCTGCTTGATGTAGGAAGCTGGGTTTCTGTTGCAGTACCCCCCCCCCCATCCCCACTCACTTTCTGCTAGATTTCCCTGCTAGATTTTCCTTGCAATCTTGGACTCCTCCCAGTCTGGATTCCGCAGCAGCCACAGCACCGAGACTGCCCTCCTTGCAGCCACAGACGACATCCGCATGATATTCGAGCAGGGACACACTGCAGCCCTCATCCTGCTAGACCCCTCTGCAGCTTTCGACACGTCTAACATCGCACATTCACAGCCAGACTTCACGACGCGGGATGCAAGGATCCGCCCTCGACTCGATCAAATCCTTTCTCTCCGGAACCCTGAGGATCAGACTCTCCCTTCCTCTTCGAACCCACAGATAGCAACTGCGGAGTACCTCGAGGATAACCACTCAGCCCCACGCTCTTCAACATCTTCTTGGCCCCCCTCGCTGCCATCGTCTGCATAGCCTCAGCATTGTATCCTACGCTGGTGACACCCAGCTTATCCTCTCACTCACGAAGAAGCCTGAAGGCACCAGACTCTGTTTCTAGAAAGGAATGAAGAACTTCGCAGCCTGGATGAAGCTCAACTCAGAGAAGACAGAAGTCCTCCTCCTCAGACCCTGCAACTCTGCCTGGGACAAGACCTGCTGACCCTCCGCAACCCACCTACCCCTACAGACCACGTACGAAACCTTGGCATCATCCTCTACTCCACCCTCTCCATGAACTGCCAGATCAACACGGTCTCCATCTGTTTGTACTGCGTACGCATCCTCCGCAAGACATTCAAATGGACCCCTTCCCCCCGAATGCAGAAGGATCGTCACCCACGCACTCATAACCAGCAGACTCAACTACGGCAATGCCCTATACGCCAGAATTAACAGAACACTTCTACACAGACTCTAAACCATCCAGAACGCTGCAGCCAGACTCCTCCTCGAGACTCCGTGCTACGAGCACATGACCCAACACATACGAGACCTCCACTGGCTCCCCGTGGAAAAGCGGGTCACCTTCAAACTACTCACCCACGCCAACAAATCCCTCAAGATGTGGCCCAAATACCTCACCGAGAGTATCCTTCCACGTTCCCAATAGGAACCTCTGCTCTGCCAAACTCTCCCTGGCAGAGGTCCCACGCATCCGCAGAAACAGATCTGGGGGAACAGCTTTCTCCTACATCGCGCCCAAGACCTGGAACGATCTCCCTGTGAACATCAGACGCGCCACGACCCTGCACACATTCAGGATGGACCTCAAGACCTGGAACGATCTCCCTGTGAACATCAGACGCGCCACGACCCTGCACACATCCAGGAAGGACCTCAAGACCTGGCTCTTTGACTGAATCCAGAGCTGCTCCCCCAGCTTTCTCCTACATCGCGCCCAAGACCTGGAACGATCTCCCTGTGAACATCAGACGTGCCACAACCCTGCACACATTCAGGAAGTACCTCAAGACCTGGAACGATCTCCCTGTGAACATCAGACGCGCCACAACCCTGCACACATTCAGGAAGGACCTCAAGACCTGGCTCTTTGACTGAATCCAGAGCTGCTCCCCCAGCTTTCTCCTACATCGCACCCAAGACCTGGAACGATCTCCCTGTGAACATCAGACGTGCCACAACCCTGCACACATTCAGGAAGGACCTCAAGACCTGGAACGATCTCCCTGTGAACATCAGGCGCGCCACAACCCTGAACACATTCAGGAAGGACCTCAAGACCTGGAACGAGCTCCCTGTGAACATCAGACGCGCCACGACCCTGCACACATTCAGGAAGGACCTCAAGACCTGGCTCTTTGACTGAATCCAGAGCTGCTCCCCCAGCTTTCTCCTACATCGCGCCCAAGACCTGGAACGATCTCCCTGTGAACATCAGACGCGCCACGACCCTGAACACATTCAGGAAGGACCTCAAGACCTGGAACGATCTCCCTGTGAACATCAGACGCTCCGCCACTCTGCACACCTTCAGGAAGGACCACAAGACCTGGCTCTTTGACTGAATCCGGAACTGCTCCCCCAGCCCCCCTCCCCCTGAGTGTTGGCGGGAAAACAAGATAGGAGAGGTGTGCCCACCTTTGCCAACCCCCCTCAGGTGGGGGAGGTGAGGTGAAGCACAACTCAGTCCCTGCCATCTTGAAGATGTGGGGACCCAACCAACCAGAGTGATTCTTATGCCCCCCTCCCAATGGGGGGTGGCATAATAGGGGTGTACCCACCCCACGGAAGGGACCCGTAGGTCCCGACCTGTACCCCACTGAAATGCCCCTACATTTTTTGTTTAGGGGCAGCCCCAAACCATGCCTCTGCAGATGAGAACTAAGTACCAAAGAGCCGTGCTGAAGAAGGAAGAAGACGCCACCAACTGACTTGGGCCCAGACCTACCGGCCATTCCTGACCTCCAGCGGAATCCCGGTGCGCCATGCAGCCAGCAGTAACTGCAAAGTAACTTTACCTGTTTCTGAACATTTGGCTTACCTGTTACAAAGCCAACTGCATTCACCTATATTATACCAGAAAAGTACTATATTTACTTACCTGCACCAAGGCCTGCTTAGTTCTAAAAAAAAAAATAAAAAAAAAATATTTTTACACAAAACAATTGGTCTGAGTTCAGTCATTGAGTGTAACATTTCTTGCCAGAGTGTGTACAATAAATGCTTAAACCTACCTTCTGATAAAGCCGAACTGCTCGCCCACACTACCACAAACAGAGGTGCTATCTACGTTTACCTCTGTAAGCCTTTGGGGATCCACAGGACTCTGTGCACACAATACCTCATTTTGGTATAGTATATACAGAGCCCGCTTCCTTCACCAAGGATAATATCTTAAAGAAATAAGAGGAGAACTAGGTGGCAGAGGTGTCTTTTCAGTATTTGACTCCTCTGTTAAGCATCAGATGGCCACGGAGAAATTAGGAAGTTAGAGAAAAATTACAGTAAAGATTGTTGTCAAATTATTTTTTCGTTGGTTTGACATCTGTGCATTCAATGCTGGTTGATTCTGCTGCAGTAAGGTCTGGTTTCTGAACAATAGCTGTGCCGTCTTGGGTAACGTTGCTGTATTCTAAAGTTCAAAAGGTCTTTTCCTTGAGAGCTCGAGTTCTTCTTTTTGAAACAGTCCTAGCCTTTGATTCCATGCCAGTTGTCAATCCTGTCTCGTGCTTGCTAAATAACATTTGTTCTGGTCTTTGGTTTTTGTTGTTTCTCTGCCAGACGCTGTCTCACGAGCCAAAGGTGTTGCAGGAAGGACTCCTCCAGCTGGACTCCATCCTGTCATCCTTGGAGCCTTTGCATCGGCCCATTGAGTCACCCGGAGGTTCTGTTCTGCTAAGGGAGTTGGCATGCGCCGGCAACGTTGTTGATGCTACCCTATCTGCGCAGGCCACTCCATTACTGCACGCCCTCACGGCAGCACATGCCTACATCATGATGTTTGTGCACACCTGCAGAGTAGGACAAGTGAGTATTGCTTTCTGTCAGTTCTCATCTTTTTACTAGTATTCTCTCCATGTGCTTTTTCAAAAGTAATGGATTACATGAAACCGTATTCCTTTTAGGCCCCCACTTTTTGCCAGACTAATGTTGCACTTTTGCTTGATGCGCCCTGGGTCCCTGCCAATCAGGCTACCAAGGGTCTGTTGCTTTCCCTAAAACTGTACCTTGTACCCCCAATTGGGACCGCTCTGGCCACATGTCAGTCCCTTGTAAAAGGTACCATGGGTACCAAGGGTTGTGTGGCCAGAGACGGCCTCTAAGGGCTGAAGGATTCATTGTGTGACCCTCAGGGGCCCTGTACCTTTACACACACACACACTGCCATTGCAGGCTGTGTGTCTTGGTGCAGAACAAAGTGAAGAGTCGACATGGCACACAGCCCTGTGTGCCATGCCTACAACCCACTGCCCTGGCATAGGTCAGCCACCCATCTAGCTGGGTGCACTATACCAGTGGTGAGGATACAGGTGCATGAGCCCTGTACCCCTTCTGTGTCTAAGCATTGTAAGTGCAGTAATGCCATTAAGAGTATATGGTGCGATAAGTTGCCATTACAAACTCCACAGTACCATAATGGCTTTACTGAAAACTGGGACGTTTGGTATCAAACTTCTCAGCACATTAAACCCACACAGATGCCAGTGTCTGTTTTTTAAATTTTTTTATTAGTTTGTTGCTACTTATACAGTTAACACAGCTTATTGCCTACAACCCAAGGGGCCGGCAGCTCACATAACACACCTGCAAGTTGTTGTATACAGCCTTAATGCCGACATCCCTTGGGTCCGGCTGCGACTCGTAATTGCTATACAGTATGTGTCATTTTAATCAAACTGCTGCATTTGCTTTGCAACTCTACCTACTAAACTAATTTATGAAACCGTTACACCCCATAACCCCCCCTCCCCCACTCCCTCTGCCAAACTCTAGGTACTAATTCTGTGATGTGTGCCTATCTGTATTGTTACTCTGTAGGTTGCTAGAACTTCTCCCATTTCTGTCCATGTATTGTCTCCTATCAATTCCGTTAGTTGGACCGGGACATCTATACCCTCTGCGGATTCGTTGAGTGGTATTGTCCCCTCCCCGCCCCTGTCCTTAGATACAATTCAATGATTTTCCCAGAGGTCAGCGCCTCCCAAACCCAGCCACCTCGGAAACCGCTCCCAGATATCCACAGACAGAGATCTAGCAGGCATCGGCTTCAATAATTTGTTAGTTGATCCCTGCAGTACGTAGCCGCCTGCAGCCATCCTGCTATCGTAGGGGGGCTGTGCTGCTTCCAGTGCATAGCTACCTGTTTTGCCAACAACAGCAGCATAGCCGTCAGTTTGCCCGAACACTTTGGGATTTCTAGTACAAACCCCAATAGTGCCATCAGTGGGGTGAGATGTATCTGAGCTTCGGTGATATCTCCAACGTGTTTACTCACTTCTCCCCAGTACTGTGCTACCGACCTACAGTGCCAGGACAGGTGTATGAACGTCGCATCTTGGGACCCACACCTCCACCATCTCGCGTCAGGCTGTAAACCCATACAGTGTAACTGGAGAAGCGTTCTATACACTCCATGTAAAAAATTTGAAATGTATTAGCCGCAGCCTGTAGTTTGGTGAAAGATGTTCTAACTGCGAACAGCAGAATTGCCACTGCTTGTCTGTTATCACGTTGTCTGTATCACCCTCCCACTGCGTTTTGGGTGTGCTTACCATAATGGGGGACGTTTCTTGTGTAGTACTATAGATAAGAGTGATCAGTTTATGTGGAGATGAGTTGGATAGTACAGTTAGAGGCATATGAGCTGCAGATTTCACGCTGCATAGATCGCCACTTGTGTTGTGCCCGGATGTTTGCAGTTTGTTTTTGTCCTGAAAAGTTGTTTGGAAGTCATGAGATGGGTGACTCCTCCTTTGGACCATATTCCGCATGGGCATCGGCTCCATCCCCAGATTGTTTTCTTCCGCCACCGGGCTCTGATGTGTTTCCAGCGCTCCCGTTTGGAATCGGTTTCCTTTGGCACGCAATCCTCACCATTTCAACAGTATTGTTTCGATCGTGTCCCCACATCGGCGCAATCCTTCTCCAGTTCGAAGTCTTCGATTCTGGTCGTTGACAAAGGCCTTCGGGCCTAACTAGGCCTCACTCTCTGGCTCATGGAAAGGATGCCATTCAAGAAGTGTCCTCAATGTGGATTGAAGTTTCCCCACACCGATCTACATGAGGTGTGCAACCTTTGCCTCTCACCGGAGCACGAGGCTAGAGACTGTTCCGCTTGTGCCTCTTTCCGCTCTAAGAAAACGTTTCGAGACCGACTAGCTCGAAGAACAATGGCTCGCTCGTCCGCTCCGATTCCAGGCGACATCTTCGAAGGAGGAGTCGACATGCCAGAACACCAGCAAGCCGAAGACATCACTCCAGCGCACCCGGTCGTAAGTAAGACCGTCGACCCCGACCCTTCCTCGACACCCTAAAAAGGCTTCGTCACACCCTCACCTTCGGGCCCGGGTGGACACCGAGAGACTGCTTCCCATACCCTGCCTTCGGGCTCAGCAAAGAAGCCTATTAAGCCTCCAGGCGGCTCGGGCTCGAGCCAGCCTCCGCCCGGTGTTGATCCTAAACCGACATCGAAAAAAAGCCATCTTCCGCATCGACGCCAGCTGCTCCCACACCCAAGCAACTGGCACCGGCTCATCGACGTCCAAACCGCACGCCGAGCAAAAAACTGCCTAAAGGTCTCGACCCACATTCTTCGGAACCGAAAAAACATGTTCCAGTTAGACATTCCAAAACCTCACGGCTCCAAGCCGAAAGACCCTAAACCAGCCGCTGAGTCGGTGCCGAAAAAGCCTTTGGAACCGAAACCTTCGACACCGAGAGATCTATCTCCCTCAGGAGAGCTTTTTACACCAGATCCCACTCAAAAGACTCTTGTAAGGGATCCTAAGACTGGCCAACTAACTCTTAGCTCTAAGAGACCACAAGAAAAGCCTGCAACTCCTCCTCCCAAGAAGAGACATTGCAACTTCCCCATTAAAAGTCCCTTCTCCACCTGCGCCAAAAACTCCTACACCACACCATTTACCTGCACAATCCACTGAGCCAGAGGATATAGCAGATACAGACTCTGTTTACACGGGTGCCTATAACCCAGTAGGGACAGATAGTCCCCCCCCCCCAATCACCTAACCCATGGGATGATTATAACACCCCTGATGTGTATCCCTCCAGGCCCTCCCCACCAGAAGACACTATAGGTTTTAACCTATTAGTCCAGAGAGCTGCACAATACCATGGGGTTGATCTGCACGCAGATGCTGTGGAAGATTTTTTTATTGGACACTTTTGATAATACACAAAGGTCCATCGCCATTTCACCAATGCTTAAAGGAGTCATTAAGCACGCAACAGACGTGTTTAAAGATTCGGTTAGGGCTCGAAAACAAAGCTGCCCCTGCTGGCCCAGTTTACATTAGAGGCCCAGCACCACTAGATTCCTTAGTAGTATCCAATGCACGTAAACGTGCTAACTCACAACCATCAGGTGACGCACCACCACCAGATAAGGAATCTAAACTCCTTGACGCCTCTGGTAAGCGCACAGCCTCACAAGCAGCTAACATATGGCGCATCACCAATACTCAAGCGCTATTGGCGAGATATGACAGGGCACACTATGATGAGCTAGAATCCATCATGCAACATCTGCCAGATAAATACAAAAATAGGGCCAATGAACTCGTACAGGAAGGTAAAAACATCACCAACACTTCCATTTGTTGTGCTCTAGATGCCGCAGATACTGCCTCAAGGGCAATTAACACCAGCGTCCTTCTCCATAGGCATGCCTGGCTACGCATTTCAGGTTTCAAACCTGAAGTACAAAATTCTATCTTAAATCAGCCATTTGATGAGCAACACCTATTTGGCCCTAATGTAGATGTGTCCTTAGAGAAAATGAAAAAAGATAGTGACACAGCCAAATCTATGGGAGCCCTAGACGTTCTTTTTGTCACTCATCATATAGAGGCAACACAAGAGGCTACTCCTCCGATAGCCCTTCCACGTCCTATAAAGCCCCTAACCAATCTACATTCACTAAGGTTTACCAAAGAGGGGGTTATAGAGGCAACAATAACAGAGGCAAAACCAACAACTCCTGCTCTGCCTCCACCCCTGCCCAATGACTTCCCTTCACTCCCCCCCCACCATTCCACTCCTGTGGGGGAAGACTACAACAATTCCTTCCTGCCTGGATCAACATCACATCAGACAGGTGGGTGTGACAAATTATGCAATCAGGTTACTGTCTAGAACTAACGTCTATCCCCCAAACATCCCACCCAAACAGCGTCCAATGTCACAAGAGCATCTATCACTGCTAAAGCAAGAAGTGATATCTCTGCTAGAAAAAAGTGCAATAGAACCAGTTCCGCTGCACCAACAAAACAAGGGAGTTTACTCCCTATACTTTCTTATCCCAAAGAAGGACGGCTCTCTAAGGCCTATTCTAGACCTCAGACCTCTAAACATACATACAGTCAGACCATTTTCACATGGTCACACTCCAGCAAGTCCTTACTCTCTTGTTACAAGACGACTTCCTGGCCACTCTAGACCTCAAAGACCCATACTTCCACATTCACAAAGCTCACAGGAAGTATCTAAGATTTGTGATCAGCACTATCAATTCAAAGTACTCCCATTCGGAGTCACAACAGCACCAAGAGTATTTACCAAGTGCCTAGCAGTAGTGGCAGCGCATTTACGAAGACAGCACATCCATGTCTTCCCGTACCTCGACGACTGGCTCATAAAAGCCAGCTCATACAATCAGTGCGTGCAGCACACGCATGCCACTATTCAACTGCTGCACAACTTGGGGTTCACAATAAACCACACCAAGTCCCATCTACAGCCATCCAAAATACAACAGTACCTCGGTGCCACAATAAATACCTCCAAAGCGCTACCGTATCCCACTCCAGTAAGGATAGCCAGCATGCAAGCTCGTCTCTCAAAGTTTCAGCTACAACACTTCCTCCCAGCACGAGTGTTCATGCAACTCGTAAGGATGATGGCCTCTTGCATCTTCATAGTGCCCCATGCAAGACTACAAATGTGTCCGCTACAAGAGTGCTTAGCACGTCAATGGAACCAGGCTCAAGGACAATTAACAGACCTAGTGTTGGTAGACGGTCGGACTCATCGCTCTCTGCAGTGGTGGAACACCAAAAACCTTTCCAAAGGGCGACTGTTCCTAGAGCCAGTTCCTCAGATCGTCTTGACAGCGGACGCATCGCTCTCCGGCTGGGGAGCCCACCTCCTACAACAGACCATGCAAGGCAAGTGGACACCACAACAGAAACTACTCCATATCAATCACCTTGCCATATTCTTAGCACTGAAAGCTTTTCAAAAGCAAGTATCAAACAAAGCTGTTAGTCTGCACAGACAACATGACAGCCATGTATTACATACAGAAGCAGGGAGGCACACACTCCCTGCAACTCTCCTAGCACAGGACATATGGCGGTGGGCTCTACCTCAAAACATATTTCTACTAACCCAGCATGTTCCAGGAGTACAAAATACCTTGGCAGATCTGTTAAGTCATCAAACACAACAGATCCACGAGTGGGAACTTCATCTGCAAGTTCTTCAACCATTCTTTCACATGTGGGGACAACCTCAGATAGACCTCCTTGCCACACACAAACGCCCAAGCTTCGTCGCCAGGCATCCACACCCATTGTCCAAAGGCATTGCCACATGCATGAACTGGTCGGGCAGATTTGCGTACGCTTTTCCACCTCTACCACTCATGCCACTAGTACGCAAACTACAGCAGCATTCTCTAACCCTCATCCTAGTTGCCCCAACGTGGGCCAGACAGCCGTGGTACACCACACTGCTACAACTGTCTGTAGTACCGCACCATAAATTGCACCTGTCTCCACACCTCTTAACACAGAACCGTGGAGAGATCAGACACCCGGACCCAGCTCAGCTCAACCTTGCGATCTGGCTTCTGAAGTCCTAGAGTCTGGATACCTTAACATCCCTCCAGACTGCATGAATGTTATAAAAGAAGCTAGACGTCCAACCACTAGAGCATGCTATGCAGCTAAGTGGAAACGCTTTGTAATATATTGCCACAACAACAATAATAATCCTTTAGACTTGTCCATTCAATACATCCTAGGATACTTATTACACCTCCAAAGATGTAACTTAACCTACACTTCTATTAGACTGCATCTTGCTGCCATAGCAGCATATCTTCAAAATGAGCAGCATCTATCTCTGTTCAGAGTGCCTGCCAATACAGTTTTCATGGAAGGCTTAAAAAGAAATTCCTCCCAGAGTACCACCCTCACCTGTGTGGAACTTAAACATTGTTCTTACGAGTCTAATGGGACCTCCCTTCGAACAATTACACAAATGTGAACTACAATTCTTAACATGGAAGGTTGCGTTCCTAGTGGCTATTACTTCGTTACAGAGTGTTAGTGAATTACAAGCTCTAACCATTCAAGAACCCTTTTTGCAAATGCACCACAATAAGGTTGTTCTCCATACCAATCCAAAATTCCTTCCCAAAGTCATATCTCCTTTCCACCTCCAATCAATCTGTGGAACTGCCAGGTTCGAGGCATTGGGTCCGGATGTTTGCACCTTGTTGTCCTGGAAGAGTCTTCGAAGTATCACGAGATAGGTGACTCCTCCCCTGGACTACAGTGCACATGGGCATCCCCTCCATCGTCAGATTGTTTTTCTCCGCCATTGGGTTCGGATGCTATTCCTCATTTCCAACTTCCGAGAGTTTTCAACTTTCTAAGGCCAAAAGGCCTTCTACCTCGACGGTATTCTCGTTCGGTACCCCTTGACTCGATAATACTTTCCATCTCGATCCGGTCGTCGACGCGGGCCGTTGGGCCTTTTCGACGCCACGTGGGCCTCCTGCCGATGGAAAGTACCCAGTTTAAAAGATGCCCACAATGTCACTCCAAATTTCCACATACTGATAAACTTACAGTATGCAACAAGTGCCTGTCTCCGGAGCACAATGAGGAAAACTGTCCAGCTTGTGCTCAGTTCCGGTCGAAGAAAACTATCCGGAACCGAAGGGCCGCTAGACAAGAGATGCAGCGGCGGGCACCGGAACCGGAGAACATTTTCGACGACTAACAGGAACTCCCGGAAGCGGCGGACTCTGACCTAGAAATAGTCACTGCAGAGGACCAGTCTGACTCAGATGACCAGATCACACTGGGGCAAACCGTGAGTACCAAAGCCCTGACCCTGCTTCCACCTCAAGACAAGGCTCCGGTTGAAGCACTGCCTAAAGGCCTTAGCAGAGACCGACAGACTCCTTCAGAAGCCCCGCCTTCCGGCTCGGCTCCGAAGACCATACCCAAACCTTCTGATACCCCATAGAACGAGCAACACTCTTCCCAAGAAGGCCGTCGAACCTAAAAGGGTTGTTGAGCCAAAGGTCATCGATCCAAAAAAGGGCGTCGAACCAAAGAGGGTCATCGATCCGAAAAAAACAGTCTACCCGAAAAAGGCAGTCGAGCCGAAAAAAGGTGTAGATCTAAAGAAAGCAGATCAGACAAACCAGCCCGAAGAAGGCCGTCGAGTCTACAAAGATCCTCGAGCCAAAAGGGGTCATCTAGCCCAAAAAACGCATCAAACCGAAAAAGGTTGTCGATCCGAAAAAGGTTGTAGATCCGAAAAAGGCAGTACAGCCAACAAGACGTCGAACCAAAAAGTCGTCGACCCAAAAAAGGTCCCCGACCCGAAAACAGCAGTCGAGTCGAAAAAAGCTCCACAGCCGAAGGCCCTCGAGCCAAAGACTCACCACAAACAAGCGACCAAGTCAAAAACTTCGGCGCCAAAACCACGGACAGTTGAAGAACTTTTCCATCCTTATCCAGTGAGCGCAGAACAATCTAAACTGTATAAAGACCCTGAAACAGGACACTTAACAGTTTACAAGAGGAAGAAAAGATCATTGGACACTGACAATTCTTCTCCTGTTCTTCCAAAGAAAAAAGACTTTGGAACATCTCCTTCAAGGCCTTTTACTCCTCCTCCTTTCATTCCTGATATGCCTTATGTGCCTTACTCTCCTACACCTTCAGGTTATGATGAGACCGGAAACATGGGGGGGATGAAAGATCCTCAGGATGCTTTTGTAGAACCCAAAGATCAGGATATCCAAGATAACACATGGAGTGGCCGTAATATGCATCATATGATGCATATGATCCACAACCCTTCCCTAACACCTCTACATATCCTACAAAACCGTCTCCTACTGACTACGCCATTGTTTTTAACCGTCTAGTGGATATGGCAGCTAAGTATCATGGTGTAGACATGCACACTGACCCAATAGAAGAGGATTTCCTATTTGACACCTTTCCAACATCTGAGAAAAGTGTACGTACACTTACTATGTTAAAAGGGGTACTAAAACACGCGCCAGACATATTTAAAGACCCAGTCAGAGCGCGTGTCCTCAAACCCAGAATTGAGTAAAAAAAATATAAATCAGCCCCTACAGACCCTTCTTATATTAAGACTCCGTTACCATTAGACGCACTAGTTGTATCAAATGCTAGAAAACGAGCTAATTCGCAAACGACAGAAGATGCTCCCCGACAAAGTCAAAGATATTAGAAGCCTCCGGTAAGAGTGGCCTCCCAGGCAGCAAATACCTGGAGAATTGCCAACACACAAGCTCTTAGCACGTTACAATAGAGCACACTATGACCAACTGGAGGGTTTACTACAACACCTGCCAGAACCTTTTAAAGCTAAAGCAAACGACCTAATACAGGAAGGCAAATTTATCACTAACGCTTCCATTAAATGCGCCCTTGCTGCAGCTGACACAGCTTGCCAGGTCGATCAACACTAGCGTATTACTACGCCGGCATGCATGGCTACGCATTTCCGGCTTTAAGAATGAAGTGCAATCAACCATCCTCAACCAGCCCATTAACCAAGATTTCTTGTTTGGCCCTGCAGTAGATACCATCTTAGAAAAGATGAAAAAAGATGCGGATACAGTATCCAAAGAACACATTATGCTGTTACAACAAGAGGTGCTCTCCATGCTCCAAAAAGGTGCCATAGAGCCAGTCCCATTGCAACATCAAGGGACAGGAGTATACTCTCTATTCTTCCTCATTCTCAAAAAAGATGGATCCCTCAGACCAATACTAGACCTCGGAACGTTGAACCAATACATACACTCAGATCATTTCCATATGATCACTCTACAAGTACTCCCACTACTCCAGCAAGGCGACTTCCTCGCCACATTAGACCTCAAGGATGCATACTTACACATCCCCATACATCCAGCTCACAGGAGATACCTCAGGTTCACAATAGAAGGTCGGCACTATCAATTCAAACTTCTCCCCTTTGGAGTAAATACGGCACCAAGGGTGTTCACAAAATGCCTAGCAGTAGTGTCAGCACACCTACAGAGGCAACACATTCATGTGTTCCCCTACCTCGACTATTGGCTCATAAAGGCTAACTCATACGCACAGTGTGGCCAGCCACATTTCTCACACGCTAGACACTGCACGATCTAGGATTTTCCATAAACTACCCAAAGTCACATCTGCAACCCTCCCACATACAGCAATATCTGGGAGCAACAATCAACACCATAGTAGCAAGGGAATATCCAAACGATAACAGGATAGCCACCATACAATCTCATTCACAAATTTCAGCCACAACACTCCCTGCCAGCTCGAGTGTTCATGCAGCTCATAGGCATGATGGCCTCCTGCATATTCATCGTCCCTCACGCTCGACTGCACATGCGCCCCTTACAACAATGCCTAGCACGCCAGTGGAACCAAGCTCAAGGACAATTACAAGACCTAGTGTTGGTAGACAGTCGCACTTACCGTTGTCTGCAGCGGTGGAATCCACAAAACCTTTCCAAGGGACGACTGTTGCAAGAGCCAGTTCCACAGTTAGTATTAACAGCGGATGCATCACTGACAGGTTGGGGAGCCCACCTACATTAATACACAGTCCAAGGTCTCTGGACAATCAAACAGAAGACACTACATATAAACTACTTAGTTACTAGCAGTATTGCTAGCAATGAGGGCTTTTCAGAAATACTTAACCAACAAGGCTGTGTTAATCCGGACGGACAACATGACAGCCATGTACTACATCCAGAAACAAGGAGGGACACTCTCTACAACTTTCCCACCTAGCACAGAGCATATGGAAGTCGGTAATTCCTCAAAACATTTATCTCCTGGCAGAACACCTCCCAGGAATAGACAACCAGATAGCAGACCTACTGAGCCGACAATATCAGCAAATAAACGAATAGGAGATTCATCCTCAAGTTCTCCAACCATTCTTCCAAAAGTGGGGACATCCAGACATAGATCTATTTGCTCGTCCTTCGCCGACAGGTTCCCACACCCGTTGTCACTGGGCAATGCGATATGGATGAACTGGTCAGGCAGACTTGCGTACGCTTTTCCACCAACCCCACTGATTCCGCTGGTGGCACGCAAACTACGTCAGCAGTCACTCACAATGATCCTGGTTGCTCCCACATGGGGAAGACAGCCATGGTACACGACACTCCTAGAATCTCAGTAGTTCCTCACCAAAGACTGCACCTTTCGCCACAATTGCTAACACAGAACCATGGAGAAATCAGGCACCCAGATCCCAATCTGATGAACCCAGCGATCTGGCTCCTGAAGTCTTAGAGTTCGGATATCTTGACTTGCTTTCAGACTGCATGAACATTATCAAGGAAGCAAGGCGCCCCACTACTAGAGCATGCTACGCAGCTAAGTGGAAAAGATTTGTAATATATTGTAATAATAACCAAATCAATCCATGAGATGCCTCCATCCAGAATTTAATCTATCTGCTTCATCTTCATAGATGTAACCTAGCATACTCATCCATGAGGCTACACCTCGCTGCTATAGCAGCATATCTTCAAAACAGGCAACACTTGTCCCTGTTCAAAATACTACCTATCAAAGCTTTTATGGAGGGACTTCAAAGAATTATCCCTCCTAAGCATCCACTGTCTCCAGTCTGGAACTTAAACGTAGTACTAACCAGACTCATGGGGCCACATTTGAACCACTTCATTCATGCGAACTACAATTCTTAACATGGAAGATGGCATTTTTAATT
Source organism: Lissotriton helveticus (assembly GCF_964261635.1). NCBI lineage: Eukaryota > Metazoa > Chordata > Amphibia > Caudata > Salamandridae > Lissotriton > Lissotriton helveticus. The sequence continues at coordinate 12,657,391 of NC_136071.1, forward strand.
GCTATTCCCTCCCTCAGGAGAGTAAGTGAACTACAAGCACTAACCATTCAGGAACCCTTCATGCAAATACACCAAAATAAAGTAGGGGCTTCGTACAAACCCTAAATTTGTGACAAAAAATCGTATCTACTTCCAACATCAATCGGTTCATAGAATTGCCAGTGTTCTTTCAGAACCCGCAATCCGTGGCTGAACGCGCTCTACACACCCGAGACGTTAAAAGAGCCCTGCTATATTACGTGGATAGAACAAAATCGTTCAGAAAGACAAAGCAACTATTTGTTGCTTTTTCACCACAACATAAAGGTAATCCCATTTCCAAGGCAGGAATAGCCAGATGGATCGTTAAATGCATTCAAATATGCTATCAAAAGGCAAAGCGCACTTTAACAATTCCCTCCAAGAGCACACACTACGCGAAAAATGGGGGGATCCATGGCTTTCCTAGTAAATATCCCCTTAGACATATGTAGGGCAGCTACATGGTCTACCATACACACTTTCACTAAACACTACTGTGTAGACGTGCAAGCTAAGCAACAAGCTGCTGTAGGCCAGGTTGTCCTTAAACCTTTTTCAAACCACTGCAGCTGATTCACGTGACCACCGCTAGAGGAGATACTGCTATACAGTCTATGCTAAGTTATGAATTCAGCAGCCCACATGCCTCGAACGGAATATGCTACTTACCGGTATGCATCTGTTCTTGGCATGTAGGGCTGCTGGCATTCCTATACCCACCTGAATGCCAGTGCCTGTCACAGCTGCATAGTTCTACTTCTTACATACATTTACATGGCCATCTCTTACTTTTCTATACTCTATCTTTGCCACAATGGCGAAAAACAATCTGACGATGGAGGGGATGCCCACGCGCACTGTAGTCCAGGGGAGGAGCCACCTATCTCGTGATACTTCGAAGACTCTTCCAGGACAACAAGGTGCAATCATCCGGACCCAACACTAGGCGGCGATCTATGCTAAGATATGAATGTCAGCAGCCCTACATGCCAAGAACAGATGCATACTGGTAAGTAGCATTCATTTGCATTCCTTTGCAAGAAGTTTCTTGGGACGACCTGTCACCAAGAATACCATTGGACGATGGATTGCACAAACCGTTCAACTATACCACAAACAAGCTGGGCAACTGTTACAAGGAGCAGCTCATGCTCACTCAACAAGGAAGAAAGGAGCTACAATTGCGTTTCTAGCTAACACACCAAATCAAGACATTTGCCAAGCTGCACCATGGTCTTCAGTGCACAGGTTCACTAAGCACTACTGTGTGGATATCCAAATGAACAAAGAAGCGCACGTGGGACAGAAGGTCTTACAACACATTTTCAGTAACCAGTGCTCATCTTCCACCCAGCCATCACAATAAGGACAAACCGCTACAAAGTCTATGTACAGCGTAGTGAATCCAGAAAGATTCACGTTTCAAAAAGTGTAGTTAGTTACCTGTCGGTATAGTTTTGCAGCTTGATGACTTTCTGGATTCACTAGCGAACCCACCCGCCTCCGCCAGAAAGATTAGGAAGGGGATTAAAGATGAACAAGACTTAAGATTTAAGAGGAAAACCAGATTAACACAAAAGAAAGAATCCGAAGAAGGCGACCAAAGGTGGGAGCTTTCGCCGGAAGCGCATCGATGTCACGAAGGACACCAAATAGTGGTATGTCGATGCCCACCTGGGCCACCACCTGGGCCACAAAAAAGAGACTACATTTCCGGACCCAACCACTAGATGGTGGAATAATGCACAGCATAGTGAATCCAGAAAGATCTTCAAGCTGCAAAACTACACCGACAGGTAAGAAACTATACGTTTCTCTTTCGAGTGGTTTGTGGCCATTTTCAACACTTAGGGACTGGCTTAATTGAGTTTTCTTTAGGGCTGCTGGTCCAGCAATTCAATAGAAGGCAAGAGAATACTGCTGATTTTAATAATGGTACATAGCTCAGAGGAAGCCTCAAAGTCCTATCAGAGCAGTCACCTGCTGCTTTAGACTCTACCACGTAACCTGTTTGACAAAATCAATCCTTGTAGCGTCTCAAACGCGCATGGAATGTGATTGTAATACGTTTTTGTAGTCAGTTCTCCTGTGGAGCAGCTGGTTGTGCTTTTCTGTCAGGATTAATCTACTCTGGCTAAAAAACGCATACAACATTAAAAAGGCCAATCTTGGATACTTTAGACCGAGTTGCATGATTTTTGCTTACCTTGAAGTCTGTTTAATCTTGTTGTGAAACTGCTGCTTATGAAGTTGACCATTAAGTCTTTTCTTTTTAGAGTGAAATTCGGGCCATCTCTGTTAACCAATGGGGTTCTCAGCTGGGTCTTAATGTTTTGAACAAACTGAGTCAACTCTACTGCTCCCTTGTGTGGGAGAGCACAGTCTTGCTTTCACTGTGCACGCCAAACAGGTAAGTTACAGTGCCCTTGTTCCTTTCTCCCCTACTACTAGCAATCCCCAAACCTCCTACCATGGTCCTTCTGTCTGTCTCTACATAGCTATTCTGCATCTGCAGAATGAGTGGTTTTGTATATGTCGGTTTGAATTTGGCTCAGTTTTTCCAATCTTGTGTTCTGACTACACTCCCTCAAATGATAGGCGACTGTAGATTTTACTGTCTAGCAAGTTCTGTGAAGCACCGTTCGAAATTTTGAGTTCAATTGTACTGTTAACAGACGTTCAGTTGTGTCGGACTTTTAAACACCTTGGTCTTTCAACCCCTAATGTGATGACCTCTTTGTCATTACTTATAGTTGTCTAGGTGGAAAAACCGATGGTTTGAAGATGTGCACATTTTTTTTTTGTATTGCAGCTTGCCTTCTGGATGTGAATTTGGGCAGTTGGACATGCAGAAACTAGTCCCGAAGGAAGAAAAGGCAGCCAACACCCCTCCAGGCACCAAAAAAAATGGTACGTGCAAGGACATTACTGCGTAAGGAACATTGGTACTGTTTGGTCAATGCGGACCTTCGTCGACCGCTTTTGCTGAAACTCATAATTTGGTCTTAAACTGAGTTACTGAGTCCTTGGCGAGCTCAGCGAAACTAAAACTTGCATGCTCCAGTAAAGATTTCAATACCAATTTTAAGCCAGCTTCAAACATATTTTTAATTTCTGATAGACTTTTAATTGACTAACCACACGTTACTCACCTTGGCATATTCCCAAGGCGTCGACTGGATCTTGAAAATCTTGCAGTACTCCTGCCCACCTGTAGGTGGCATGGCTCAGCTCCTGGTCAGTGCCATCCGTGTGAGAAGTGACGTTGCTGTGCCTAAATTGGAGCGATACAAAAGGGGATGATGGACGGAGCGTTTGAGCAAATCAAACACTCACCCCCCAGTCAACTGATCTGGGTTTAATCCATCACCATTCTTTAGTTCACTCAGCCACCCCAGTTCAGACATGGCTATATGCAAATCAGTCTGACCCTGTGCCTTATGGGAACAGTCCAGCCCGAACTGCCAAGCCATGTCTTCCCTGGACCGGAAACAAACATCCTGTGACCGGTTTCGGATTCATAATCCTCATCAGCCAGGCTATCTTGAATCCAGTTGCCAAGTGAACAAGGGACTCACGTCTGAGTATACCCTGCCACACTTAGGGCGAACAAAGCGATACAAAAGGGGGATGATGGACGGAGCGTTTGAACAAATCAAACACTCACCCCCAGTCAACTGATCTGGGTTTAATCCATCACCATTCTTTAGCTCACTCTGCCGCCCCAGTTCAGACATGGCCATATGCAAACCAGTCTGTCCCTGTGCCTCATGGGAACAGTCCAGCCCGAACTGCCAAGCCATGTTCCTAAATTGGAGCCACCCTGGCTTGCTGATTCCAATTCTGTTTGTTCTGTGCCACAAGGCGAATCTGGTCAACTGCCTTGGTCACTTTTTGACCAAGTTTTTGTCACTTTTTGACCAAGTTTTTGTCACTTTTTTCTACTATCTTTGGGCTATTGCTCCCAGTGTGCTAGGGACATGTCCCCTTCCAAACCTACTAGGTGTAAGCCTTGTGGGGAATGTCAACCACAAATGTCTGTCTGATTACGATTTGGTCTGCCTGTGGTGCTTAGTGTCTAGTCATGATATAGAGTTCAGTGGTGGTCGGTGCACCCCTAAGTGATTCACGAGCTGCCTGTACAGCTCCTGGTGGCGCATAGGAACGCTTTCTGCCATCCTCAAGTCTTTGTCCTGTTCTCGGGTGTAGGAGGCTGGGTTTCTGTTGCAGTAACCCCATACTTTTTGCCAGACTACTGATTCACTTTGACTTGATTTGCCCTGGGTCCCTGCCAATTATGTTCCCAGAGCATGTTCTTTCCCAAAAACTGAACATAGTACCCCCAATTGGCACCTCTCTGGCCACATGTCAGTCCTTTGTAAAAGGCACCATGGGTACCAAGGGCACTGTGGCAAGGGAAGGCCTCTAAGGGCTGCAGCACTTATTGTGCCACTCTTAGAGGCCCTGTACCTTTACAGACACAGACACAGACACAGACACAGACACAGACACAGACACAGACACAGACACAGACACAGACACAGACACAGACAGCCATTGCAGGCTACGTGTTTTGGTGCAGAACAAAGTGAAGAGTCGACATGGCACTATAGGAAGCCGGCTCTGTATATACTATCTCAAAGTGAGGTACAGTGTGCAGAGTCCAGTGGATCCCGAAATGTAGGCAGAGGTAAAGTTACATAGCAACTTACTCTCTATTTGTGCTAGTGTGGTCGAGCAGTAAGGCTTTATCAGAGGACAGTGTTAAGCATGTGTTGTACACACTCAATCAGCAAATAAATTCACACTCAGACTGAACTTCAGACCAATTAATTTTGCATAAAAATATTCTTTTAGTTATTTTATTTCCTAGAAACAAGAAAGCCTGGCACAGGTAAGTGAAAAATTCATTGAATTAAATATACAGTTGTAATACAGTTTAGATTGTAATTGTATATGCACTGTTTTAACTTACAGTATTGTTAATGAGCAATGCAATGCTTTGTAAAGTCAGTACTTTTACTTTTAATGGGCTTTTTACTAAAATGACCAGTACATTACTTTCAGATTACTTTTCTTACACAGTGTAGTATACCTGGATACTGCACTGGGACATTTCCTGTAAAGAGGTAAGTAAAAGCGTGTTTGTTAGTACAGTTTTAAGAATTTCTTTAGGTTTTCCAACTCCACACTTAGAAACTTTTCACAGAAAAACAGTCAATGTTACACTATGGAGAAAATAGTGATATTGGTTTAAAGGTAAGTATTTGATAGTGGGAGTTGAGGTTCTGGTGTTGGACTCGGTGGGGTCCCCAGGGTCCAAGATGCACTCTTGTTACACCCTCAGCTGCACTAGGGCGGCTGGGGCAGTGCTGAGGCTCAATGTTACCCAATGGGGGATAGGGGGCCTCCGTTTGGTGGCTGCTGACGAGAAGGCCACCGAGTTGTGGGAGCAACGCTCCTGGTCCTAAGCTCAGGGTAAATGAGGGTTTAGGCCAGCACAAAAAGATGCACCCTCAGCGGCACTGGGGCAGCCGGCTGCAGAGTGCTGTTTTGTCGTCGGAAGCCCTGTAGCTTTCAATGGGGAGTCTCCGGTTTGCAAAAGCACTGCAGGCTCGGGGACGAAGGTGTTTATTTATTTATTCATTCAAAGTTTTATATAGCGCGAACAAGATCTTGACAGATATCAGAGCGCTTCACAGGGGGGGGAGTGGGCAACAGGAGGGTGAGTAGACATAATAATTGGGTACAGTATAGTAAACGGTACTGTAATAGGATAACAGTCATGTGCTAATAAGATACAGGTAAACACTCAGACAGTAAAATAAGGTGGTGCAGAGTCTTTGATCTAACTACAATAGAGATCATGAAATAACAGAACACTCAAATAGACAATAATATAAGACGGTGCTGAGTCTGAGCTAGCTACAATACAGATCATAAGAGATAACAAACATTCAAATAGACATTAGTTCTAGTTCTTGGTGCGACCACCACTTGGAGAGGTAAGTTGGGATCTTGCCTGTGGGGTGTCGGGTGCAGTGGTGCCTTTTAGGGTCCGATCTTCTAACCAGCTCCTGGTCACGGTTGGGGGGACCTTCTGGTTTGAGGTTGCAGGCATCTGCTGGAGGCTTGAGGCAGCTCAGGGGTCGCCGGATCTTGAGGGAGTATCGCCGTGGGTATAGTGTGCAGAGTGGGGCTGACTCTGTGACTTTGCCAAAGCAGGAGTCTGTTGGTGAACAAATCCGTTGTTCATGGGAGAAAGTCTTTTCTTTCGAAGGCAGGGCAGGTCCTCTTGGTTCTTGAGGCTGCTGGCTGCAGGACAAACCAGAGTTTCGCTGCTGCAGGTTCGAGGTGGGGACAGGCCAGTAGGGCTGGGGCCACGTCTGTGGGCGTCCTTCTTAGCTTGGGCACAGCTGTTCGTTCTTTCTTTTATTCTTGTAGTTTCTTGTCTGAGGAAGCAAGCTTCAGGGGTGCCCCTAAAAACTAGATTCATGGGCATTACAGGTAGGTAAACGGTTGGGACCAATGGGTCCCTTCACTGCGGTTGGTACCCCCCATTATACCTCCCTCCAGTGGGAGTGGGGGCATATGCCTCACTTTGGTTGGCTGGATTCCCCCATCTTCAAGATGGCGTGGACTGAATTGTGCTTCACCTCGCCCCCACCCCACCTGAGGGGTGGAGTTGGCAGAGGTGGGCATACCTCTTCCTCACTTTTTTCCAACTGGTTCTCCTGCCCAAAGTGGGGGTAGAACCAGTGGGGACCAGTTGCCGAGTACAGCAAGTGGTCTGTGTGAGAAAGTGCCATCTTTCTTGCATGGTATGCCCCCACTTTTTGCTGAATTGCTGATGTGCTTTGACTGTGTGCCCTGGGCTCCAGGTACCCAGGACCTGTGTTCTCTCCCTAAAACTGTGTTACAACTAAACCCCAATTGGCATCTCTGGCCACCTGTCAGCCCCTAGAAAATGGTACCCAAGGTACCCAGGGCATAGTGACCAGAGAAGACCCCTGAGGGCTTCAGCACTTATTGTGCCACCCTTAGAGCCGCTGTGCCCTGACACCCACACACTGCCTTTGCAGGCTGAGTGTCTAAGTACAGAACTAACCAAAGAGTCGACATGGCACACATCCCTGTGTGCCATGCCCACGGAACCCACTGCCCTGGCATACATCAGTCACCCCTCTAGCTGGGTGCCCTATGCCAGTGGTGTGGGCACAGGTGCATGAGCCCTGTGCCCCTCCAGTACCCAGGGCCATTCCTAGGCACTGTAAGTGCAATGATGCCATTTAAGAGTATATGGTGCTGGGAGGTCGTCATTACGAATCCACAGCACCATGATTGCTTAACTGAAGACTGACAAGTTTGGTACCAAACTTCTCAGCACATTAAACCCGCACTGATGCCAGTGTGGGATTTAATGTAAAATACACCAGAGGGCATCTTAGAGATGCCCCCTGAAACATAACCTACAATCCACGTCTGGTCTGAGAGGCTGCAGAGGCTGCCACACAGCAGACATGTTGCTGGACCCCTGGGTGGAGAGCCCCCCGCTCTCCTGGGCCTGCAACAATGCACATCCTGGGCGAGGTGCTATGTCTCCTCCTCCAGGATGGACAGGGGGAAGCTTCAAAGGCATACCGCCTCTGAGAGCTTCCCCAGACCATTTGCTGTACCCAGCAACCAGCCCCCACCAGCTCTACCCCCACCTTGGCGGGAAGACTGGCGGGAAAAACTGTCAGGAAGGGGGGGGGGGGGTGTGCCAACCTGTGCCAACTCCACCCCTCAGGTGGAGGAGGCGAGGTGAAGCTTGACCCCGGGCTCCGGCCATCTTGAAGATGGGGAGCCCTGCCCAATCCCAGCTAGGTTCCTGTCCCCCTCCCACAGGAGAGGAGCAGGCTAGGGGGTGTACTCACCCCAGGACAGGGGCCCATTTGCCCTTGCCCTACCTGTAACGCCCCTAAATTTAGTATTTAGGGGCTCCCTGCACCTCCCTTCCTCAGATTCCAACAACAACAAGAAAGAAGACCAGGACGGCGACGACCCGCCGCGCAGCTGCTAACAGGACAACCCAAACTGACTTGGCCGCAGCCCTACAGGCCTGTTGCTCCTGGAACCTGCTCCTGCCTAACTCCGGCGACTCCCGTGGGCAGTCACATTGGGACACCACGAGGACCTGCCTGCTTGCACCCACTGGACGATTGGAACTCCCACCAGCAGAGGCTCTGCTGCAACAACCCACCTGGTGCCGACCAGGAAGCTCCGGACCAGCCCACTCTGCACCAGCCGAGCCCGAGCCCGGGCCGGACCAACCCGAACCAAGACCACGAGGACGTCCCCCCAGCGACTGGGACCTGAAGTCCAGAGCCCAAAGACCCTCCTCGACGAACCAGACGACGCCTGCAGACTCAACCAGGGCCCCCCCCTACCGCAACCTGCCGAGGGTAAGCTTTTCCCACCCCTAAAGACACCCCTGCTCCCTACAGCCCCCTGTGCCTACCTTTGGGGTACCTACCCGTGCTCCAACATCTCAACTTACCGCTCGAAGTGCTGGTCGCCCCTGGAGAGTCTCCGTCCCAGAGCCTGCAGCCTTTGTTCCCCTTTGACCTTTCCCATTGAATAACATTGAGCGCTCGACGGCTCAAAAGCATCCTGCAACCAGCCGCCCGAGTGCAGCTGGCTGCGACATCTTTGCCCTAGCCTGCTCCTCCCTTTGTCCTGAACAAGTGACCAGGAGCTCAGCTCCCAGAGCAGCGTGGCCTGCTAGCCAGCAGCCACCAACCGAAGGCCCCCTTTCCCTCATTGGATAACATTGGGCCTAACTACCTCTGCATCCGGCCGCCCCTGTGCCGCTGGGATTGAACTAACTGTACTCACCTGACCCTGAGGGACTCCTGAGTCTACGCCCAGAACTATAACTTCATCAACCAAGTACTCACCTGGAAACCGGTAAATCACTTACCTGCCATTGGATAACATTGGCCCATTTTGACTCGAAAATTTTCTAAGTGTGAAAATTTGAAAACTGAAAATATTCACCTAAAATCAGCCAACTTCCGAAATACTCACCTGGGATCAGGAGAGAAGCCAGTACTGTACCTTGTAGTCCAGTACTGTTTCGCTAAACTAATCCTTACCGTATTTCCTTATAACCTGTATTTTCTCCATAGGAACCAATTATCTGATTTTCTCAGAAATTTTTTCCAAGTGTCTACTTTTGAAAATTGCAAATATTCTTTGAAAATCATACGAGATACTGAAACGCAATTACTTACCTGTTTTGAGTTAAGCCCCCAGTGCTGGCCCTAGGAGACTAGTGCTGGGTTACAAAAGTAACGCGATCGTACTTTACCTGCAACCTGAATTTCCTCCCATTGAATAAAATTGTCAGATTTACATTGAAAAGTTTCTAAAGTGTGAACTTTTAAAACAGCTTTATTTTCAGGAAAAATCATCACTGTAACTAAAACGTTTTTGCTAATCTGGTTTCAGCTTAGACCCCAGGACTGAATCCAAGATCTAGTCCTGGAACTACCAAAGTAATCCATAGAGTAATCAACTGTACTTTCCTATGAAAACCCATTGAGCTCAATGTTAGCGTGTGGTTCAGAACTGTGTTGCTTACTGCGTTTACTGTAATCTGTGTGCACAAACTTTATTGCTCCTTAGCAAAGTAATTACTTGAGAGTACTCATAACCTGAAAAGTATAATTTTTTACAATTGTTTGTTCTTAAAAATAAAACTATATCTGAGGATATAATAACAATTGGCCTTGAGTTCAGTACTTCAGTGTGTGAAACAAATGCTTTACACTGTCCTCTGGTACTGCCTTACTGCTCGACCAAGCTACCACTTTGGAGAGTAAGGTCAGTTCTGGCTTTAACCTCTGTTATACCTCTGGGGTTGGTGGACTCTGTACACACTACTTCCTTCTAGGCCAGTACATATCGACCCACTTTCTCACAATGTCAAAAGAGCGTTGCTATGCTACATAGAAAGGACACAACTCTTTCGCAAGACAAAACAACTTTTTGTGTCTTTCTCACCAACACACAAAGGTAATCCCATTTCAAAATCTGGGATAGCTAGATGGATTGTCAAATGCATACAGATTTGCTACCACAAAGCTAAACATACGTTATCTGTTCCTCCTAAAGCCCACTCTACCAGGAAGATAGGGGCTTCAATGGCATTTGTAAGGAACATTCCCCTGGATGACATCTGCAAAGCAGCTACATGGTGTACACCGCACACGTTCACAAAGCATCACTGTGTAGATGTGCAAACTAATCACCTCACAGACCCTCTACCTGCTAATGCTGTAAAAGACTTCATTCCCTTGCTCCTCCCTCTCTGGACCAAAATCATCAACAGCTCCCTTCAACAAGGCCTCATTCCAGACTCCCTCAAGGTCGGGCAAGTCACGCCTATACTCAAGAAACCTACAGCTGATCCGTCCGACCTAAACAATTACCGACCCATCACCAATATCCCCACCCTGGCCAAACTGCTGGAGAAATGTGTCCAACTCCAACTAACAAAACACATTGATCAATTTGATCTCCTCAACCCTCATCAATCAGGCTTCCGAGCGAAACATAGCACGGAAACAGCTATGACACACATAATTGATGACGCCCTCCAAATTCTTGATCGCAATGAGTCCTGCCTCCTCATCCTTCTTGACCTCTCTTCAGCATTTGACACGGTCAAACATGAGAACTTGCTGGAGCTGCTAAGCACTAGAATGGGTCTATCGGGAACTGTTCTCAAATGGTTTTCGTCCTTCCTTCACAACCGGTCTCAGAAGTTCAAGATCGACAATGTGCTATCTACACCTGTGCCTGCAGATCTAGGTGTTCCACAAGGATCCTCCCTCTCCCCCACACTGTTCAACCTCGTCATGGAACCGCTCGCCACCTTGCTTCAAGCTTCCAATGTCCAATTCCATATGTACGCCGACGACACACAACTTTACCTAAAGCTACAATGCCCGGAAGATATCAAACATCTGAACTCCACGCTTATTAACACTCAATCTTGGCTAGCCGATAATCACCTCAAACTAAATGCTCTGAAAACGGAGTTCCTACTCATCTCACCCCTGGCGAAAATTTCCACCACCCAAACCTGGCTCAATAGCCTTACAGCACTCAATGTCCAACCTACCATCGTGGATTCGGCGAAATCCCTAGGCATCACACTCGACGCCAAGCTCAACATGCAGCAGCACGTCAGCAAAGCCACAAAAGCAGCTAATTTCTAAATCAACACACTGAGGAAACTCAAACCCTTCCTCCCTGCTGAAGACTTCCAAACTGCTGTTCAAGCTTTAGTCATCCCTCGCATAGACTACGGAATTGTGGCCCTCAGCGGACTCCCGCTATCCACAGCAGCACCCTTAAGAGCCTCCCTGAACGCTGCCGCGAGACTCATTACTGGCTCAAGAAAACATTCTCACATATCCCCAGACTTAAAGTCTCTACAATGGCTGCCTTTTGAAGCCAGAATACAGCTAAAAATTGCAGTTATGACGCACTCGGCTGTGCACCACAATGCACCCAACTACCTGGCTCAAAAGTTGTCTATATCAGGAGGTTCGAGATCCAATAGAAGTACAAAAAAATCTACTCCTGAAACCTCGTAGATTCCGGAAAGAGAAAACATACAAGCGCTCCTTCTCAGGAATGGCACCCAGGATCTGGAATGCGCTCCCTCCTGAAACCAGGCTTATCTCCTCCACCGCAATCTTCAAGAAAGAGGTGAAAACCATCCTTCTGGCCAAGATCTCCTGAACCTTATAGGTGCTGGATCAGAGACTCTGCTTTGCTTTGTATCACTGTTCACCTTGTCCTTTGGCACTATGCTTCTACTTGAGGGGGACACTACTACGTTACTCTCTTACTACCGACCAATATATGATACACGTTGGTTTACTGATCCACTCTCCCGATGCCCCCACTCAGTGTTCTTTCTATACTAAAACATTGGTATAAGCCATCCACACACCCAAGGTGTACCTGAACACCTCTGTAGTGGGATCAATGACTTGCCGTCATATATTACTGGTTTACTTGATTGTATATTGATTTGTTTTATGTATGTTATTATTATCCTACCATGTTAGTGACTATTATACTGCTCCCATTATCTCTGTTCATTCCTACTGCCCCTACCCTGTCTTTGTGAAGCGCTCTGATATCTGTAAGGATCTTGTTCGCGCTATATAAAACTTTGAATGAATAAATAAATGAATAAACAAGCCACTGTGGGCCAGGCTGTACTAAAGACTCTGTTTCAAACAACTGCAACAGATAGAGGTGGTCGCCGCTAAGAGTGGGTACTGCTATACAATCTATGCACAGTGTGTAATCTGCAGCTCATATGCCTCAAGCGGAAAATGCTACTTACCAGTATGCATCTGTTCTTGGGATGTAGAGGTGCAGAGTTGCACACACCCACCCGCCTCCCCGGCTACCCTTGTCTGTTCCAGTATTATCTTAATTAGATACAAATTACACGGGCATCCTTCCTTGTTCTTGCAATGCTCCATTTCCCTATGGCGAAAAACAATCTGGGGATGGAGCCGATGCCCATGCGCAATGTGGTCCAAAGGAGGAGTCACCTATCTCGTGACTTCCAAAGAACTTTTCAGGACAACCACAAACTGCAAACATCCAAGCCCAACACTAGGTGGCGATCTATGCATAGTGTACAACTCTGCAGCTCTACATGCCAAGAACAGATGCATACTGGTAAGTAGCATTTTCCTTTTGATACAACCACAATTGGTCTGAAGTTCAGTCTGTGTGTGAATTCATTTACTGACTGTGTACAACGAATGCGTAACACTGTCCTCTGATAAAGCCTTACTGCTTGCCCATACTACCACAAATGGAGTGTGAGGTGCTATCGAACTTTACCTCTGCCTACCTTTGGGGTTCCACTGGACTCTGTGCACAGTATACCTCACTTTGGTGTAGTGTATTCAGAGCCAGCTTCCTACAACCTTTCCCCCCTGATGACATCTCATGCCAGGAGTTCACTGCCAGGGCAGCCGCTTACCGTGGAGTTACTTTACACAAGGAGTCTTTGTAAGAAGGTTTAGTATTTGAAATATTCGGAGCCACCCATAGGACAACAGTCATTACTTGTGTTAAAAGGTATGAGGCATGGTGAGTATTTTTTTAAAGATCCAGTAAGGCCACGTATTATAACACAGATGGTGGATTTACAATATACCCCCTTTCCTCAACCATCTAATGCAATTTCTTTAGGGCCACCTTCCTTTAGATTCCATAGTTGTGTCCAATGCTCGTAAAAGAGTAGATTCGCAAACTACAAGGGATCATCACCTCCACTCAGTGCCCAATCATATAGATGCTTCCGGTAATAGTGGCTTCAAAATCAGCCAACCATTGGCATTTATTCAACACACAAGATCTTTTTGCTATATATGATCAGGCCCACTGGGACGAAATGGAAAACTTACTCCAATATCCCCCAGAGGATCATAGAAGGAGGACAGGAACTAGTACAGGAGGGAAAACTAATTTTCGATTCCTGAATTAGGAGTGTAATGGATGCTGCGGATACTGCAGCCAGAGGAGTCAACAATAGTGATCTCCTCAGACACGCATGGTTACGGATCTCTCGTTTTAAACCAGAAGTACAACAAACAATACTAATTGACCGGTTTGACAAGGAACATCTTTCTGGCCCTCAGGTGGAACAATCACTTGAAAAAATGAATAAATAAAAGTAGTTAAATCTATGGGGGCACTACGGACACCCTCTAACAGGGTCCTTTTGCTGCTCGTTTTATAGGGGAGGCTCAGAAAACACCTCCACAGATGCAAACCCTTCTTCCTATAAACCATCAAATTCTCCCCCCCCCCCCCTCTCCGCGCCCCCCTCTTTCTAGAGGAGTTTTCAAGGGTGGTTACAGAAGGAACAATTTTAGAGGTAGAGGTACTCCAATACAACTCTCCATCTCCTAACTAACATTCTTCCGATCATACACCTGTCGTGGGAAGACTTAATTTCTTCTCCTCTGGCAACCAATTACATCAGACAAATCTGTGTTTGAAATGATCCAATATGGTTGTTTGGAGCTCACCAGCAATGCTCCCAGTATAACACTTTGCATTCACAAACTCTCTAGAGCACCAGCAACTGCTCAAAGCTGTTCGAGCTCTTCTGACAAAAGGAGTTATAGAACTAGTTCCAGTACTACATCCAGGGTTAGGGGTTTACTCATTTTACTACTTACTCCCCAAAAAAGGACTGTTCTCTACAACCAATATTAGATCTCATGCCTCTAAATTTATACATGCTATCGGAACACTTCCATTTGATCACACTTCAACAAGTGCTTCCCCTCTTACAGCAAAGCGACTTTGCCAGCACTAGACGTTTTTTGTTTTTTACCCTTTCTTTATTGTCCAATATAACATCTTCAATATACATGTTCCAGCATTTATGCGCTGCATCTCAATATGGGTCCAATACCTTCGTATTCAGAAAAAGTATATTCCTATAACAGTAGCAAATAACGTTCTAGTAACCGTTTTCCTTCATCAGAGATGCAGATCGTTGAACAAATGTAATTGGCTAATCTGATCAATCCCCCCTAACCTCCCACCTTTTTTTTTATATGTCTGCATGACAATACCCCGTCTCCATATCTAGTTCAGTCTGTCGGGTGTCTGTTGCCCTTATTTCCTGACTGTGTAGCAGTTGCATTCTGGTGTTCATCCTCCCTCGAGTCAGATTGAGTCTGTGAGGCCGTCTCTTCTATCATTACCCCCCCAACCAGCAACCCTTCCAGGAGCTGCTTCTCTCCTAGTCTTCCTCCTATGGTGTTCCTCAACCATTGCCCATTCTTTTAAATCTTCTTTCCATTTTTCCACCTGTGGGCCCTGCGGAGACAACCAGTGAATTGCTGTTCTCCTCTTGGCGTTCGTAAGACCGAATATCAAGAATTGTCTGGTAGTTTTAGGTTTTACATTTTTAGGGATCAACCCAAGAAGGAATGTCTGTATCTCTGGGGCTATTGTCCATCCCATAATTCTATTCAGTTTTCCCAGACCCTCTGCCCAATATCTTGGTGTTACTTGGCAGGGCCACTCCACATGGATAAAGTCTGTCTGTGTATGCTGGCATCGAGGGCATTTGGGGTCTCTGGATAAATTGATATCTTTCACCCAGGAGGCTAAATGCGAAGTCATATGGACTATATTGTATTTATTTAATTCCATTACAAATCGATACTTTGCGGACACTTTCATGGATCTTTTCCCAGTCTTTTGCCGTTGTGTTCACTTATCTCTTGCCGTTTTTCTTCACCTTTCAGGGACTTAGCCTCTTTTTTCCCCTGTCAGTGCCTTGTATAAGTGGGAGACAAGTTTTCGACCACCCCCATTGCAATTATAGTGACCAGTGTGTGGGCAGACTGCGGGGCATCTGGAAAAGTAGGCCAAAGTTGGTGGGCTGTGGCTGCTAGTTTAGCATATTGTCGGAACTGACCCAACCCTAATTCAAATGTGTAGACTGTGTGTTGGTAGGTAATGAACCTGTTCTCTGGGTACAGGTCCCAGAACATCAGATAGCCCCCTTCCTTCCATTTTTCGATTGACCTGGCATGTTCTATTTGAGCGAACTGTAGCATGACCGAAATAGCTGCCTCCGGTGCATAAGGTACCCTTTTAATAAGTCTTAGTTGTCCTATCCCAGATGTTGCCCATTAGCCCAATTAATGGAGGGTCTTTTCCCCATGCACCCCGTTTGTCCCAAAAAATGCTCCCTGCTGTTTTCTACCTTAGGAACCCTCTAACAGGTCTCGCTCCCAGGAAGGATCTTGTCAAACCATGCAATTGTGTTGCAATTGCGACACAAGATAATATAAAGTTAAAGTTAAGGGTTTTATAGAGCGCTCGTAGACCAAACGGTTTCTTGGCGCTAAAGACGGATGGACCAGGGGACACAGGGAGGCAGACTACTCGGCAAAAGCTCACGAAGAGCCAGGTCTTCAACGCCCTGCGGACATCCATATAGGAATCAGAAATCCTGATGGTGAAGGGCAACGAGTATATAACTCTAGGATGTCGAGACCTCCCTTGCCCCTTTGTCTTTTCATCACCTCTAAGCTTACCCTGCATCTCTTTCCATTCCATAACAGCCGTGTGAGAAGCATGTAAACTTCCATGAATATCCTATGTGATATTTCATAGAAAAATCCTTGCTTCTGATAGATACATCTGCCGTGTGGATTCCTCACCTTGAGAATATCCCCTTGCGTCAGCAACATTCGGAAATTCTTTTGTAGCTTCGCGCCGACGTGGATCCGGACGTCACAGAGGCACGGCATCGCACGCGACCCCGCTGACGTCACCGGCGCCTATAACAGGCCCACGCCGGCGTGATGACATCAGTTCCCTTTTTTCCGCGTCGTCGACGCTAACGGTTTTCAGGGATCGTGTAGTAGCTTACAGTAACTTTGTTACTATTTCCATATGTAGGAGAGTAGGGTCTGCAATCCTATGATCACCCAGATTTTTGCTTTTTGCTGCACTGGTTTACGACTTTCCCTGGCTGTGGGCCTGCTAATCAGACCCACAGCCTAGCTGTTCTCTCTATCCAAATTGTACTCAGGTACTGAATTGGCACTGGGCCCTCTCCAAGTCCCTGTACCCAGGGCTGAGGTGTACTCCGGAGTCTCCCAGGGGCTGAAGCATGTATTATGCCACCCCTGGGCTGACTAACTAAACTGACACAACTGGCTGCACGACAGCTGGGGCAAGGTGGTGTACTCACCCTTTGCTTTAAATATAGTATACCTATATCTAACCCTAAATGGACACACAGATCTCCTATCAGTCACTCCTATGGCAGGCCTTAACAATCCTGAAGGCAGAGTGCTTGGAATCGTGTGAGATGGTGCTCTGGCATGAGCTGAGCCTGTCTGCGGCTTTCGGGATCCCTCCCTTAGCCGTTTCCATGATATCGCATACCATATACTCTTAAGTGCATTATAATCCTCGCGGTTATATGCCAACTCTGGTATCGCTTTATCAAAACATGTCGAGTAAGGTGTCATACGAATTGGAATACTAACCCCTCGCCAATTCTGGCGACGGGGTTAGCATTCCACCCTTCTAGAGGGACACGACATGTATGTAACCCCTAACCCCGGTTAAAGTCAGACAGAGCCTTAGCATCCACAAAATGGATGCTGCCACCGAGACACAAGTCTGCCCTCCTGCTGCTGGGAGTCCTCCCAGAGCAGGAGATAAGGACAAAGGGTTTCCTGCCAGGGGCGGTGCCAGCACCGTCCCAGACAGGGTTTTGTGTATTGTAGGTAGGCAGGGCTTCAGAGGAAGGTGACTGCACGTGGCACCCCGGTGCTCACTGTGCATAGGCTGGCTTGAACCAGTTCCAGGGACACTCCAGACCCTGTGCTGGGGAAAAGCCCGCCAAGGAAGTGGGTGTAACCACCCCCCTCCTGGTCCCACCCCTAGGGCAGGACTTAGTCGCGTGCCAGCCCCCTTTTCCCAGATAAAGGTAGGAGCAGGCCCCCTTCCAAATTAGATCATCTTTGAATCCTGAAACTACTTTCTACGAAAGGAACTCAAGACTTATTCCTAAGATTTCTCCCTTGTGGCTAAGGAGTAGTCACCCTGCATCCGCAGGCACCATCGCAAGAACACTGCGGTCTGCTGCAAGTCCTTCCTCCGGAATCCGACTGCCCAGCTCGACGAGAACCGGCTTCCCTGGCACCTCTGACCTCTACCCACCTCTACAGCCCAGCTGAGAACCGTGGGTGCGACGAGACCTCGAGGGACCGGCCATCTGCAAGACTGCACGACTTCTGCACAGCAAGCCCGCCGAGTAATTTCCTGGTGAGTGCTTTGGGGTCCGAGAAGCCCCGACCCTGAGCAGCTCCAGCACCGAAGTGCAGCCTCCCAGCATCTCCACGATCTGCGTGGGGCCCTTCTGCTTTTTGCTGCTCACCGCGTTGTTTGGCTACTAGCCCGCCGGCTTGTGGCCTTCTGAACGACGCCCGACGACATCACTGCTGCTGGTCTGGTTGCTCCAGACTGGCCCTTGCTCCCTTCCAGAAGAGGAGCACCCCGGACCCTCCTGGTCCACTCAAGACGCCATTTTGAGTCCACCGCGTGGGCTTGAATTAGCCAAGGCTTTGTTGCCCAATCCTGGGTTCTTCGACGCCGACAGCTTCATCCATCGTGGGACAGCTCGCCTCTCCATCCTGGTCGCCGACAACGCCTCCTGGTCCGTGAGATCTGCAGAGCCAGCGTCGCCCACTCACCTAGTCGAGGTGACTGCCATCCGGTGCCCTCCTGGTGCCCACTGACTACTGGCTAGTAGTCACGAACTTGGTCCCCTCTGCTTTCAGGTGTCATCCATCTTCCAGATCCAGGCTTGGATCAACTCGAACAATCTTCACTGGTCGCCTGCCAGCATCTTTCTTCCAGGCTCCTGGTCCGGCAACGAGGATTCCCGACGTCTTTTGAGACCTATGCAGCTGCAGCCCCTGGGCTAGGTAACTTCGGCATTTCGGTGCCCCAGCATAGCCTCACTATCCAAGGGTCAGGATCCACTGTCGTTTTCTCCCTACCAGGTCGGGTTCGCCCGTGAACACTAACTTTAGCGTTACTAGCTTCCATAGACTTTGTCCCGCATCCCGCGTGAGAGTGCACACTCTGCACCCGAGTCCCCTAGGTCTCCTAGAAGTAATCTAACGATTCCATAGTCAAGTCCTAGCGATTCCAAAGCCTATTAGTACTGTACTTATCTGCTAGTAATTTCGCATTCCACTTTTTAAGTATATGGTTTTTCGTGCCTCTCGGGCCTTTGTATATACTGTGCTAACTTAAGTATTTTCGTAAGAGTTTTGTTGTGTGCTTAGCACCCTGTCCTCATAAAGAGTACAGGGTTGTTGTGATTCTAATAAATACATTGTTTATTTTCATAACACTTGTGTGGTGTCCTTTCACTGGGTGTTCAAGGGGTAATGTGATGGTAAAACAGCTGGCTTAACACGCCCTCTAGAGTCTTAGCCTTAGACTGCTCGTATCCACGCTACTAGGATAGCTGGTCTATAAGGTTGACTTACAACCAATCATCAATAAGGGTTGTTTGGACTGATATATAGTGATCACTAGAATAGTGAACACTGCACATCAGGCCAACTTCTCACACCATATTTTTGTGTCTTTCTTCATTCTCTTCGGGATGTCGTCGAAGAAGACTGGGTTTAAAGCCTGCGGTGAATGTGGCAAGACCATGCCAATCACCGACCCTCACGAATGTTGTGTCTGGTGTTTGAGCTCCGACCATGATGTCGAGGACTGTTCCTGCTGTAAAAAGATGACTCCAAAAGCCTTGAGAGAGAGGGAGACAAAGCTTCTCGTGGCGAAACTCAAGAGCAAGAAAGCTAAGAAGTCATCGAGATCTCGTCGGTCGAGGTCTCGTTCGAGGTCGCACTCGGAGTCATCCTCGGCTCACGCTTCGAAGTCTTCGAAGAAGAAACACAGGAAGAGGACCCATGAGTCACGTCATCGCTCTGGGAAGGACTCTGACTCAAGACCGAAGTCCCAAGTCAAACTCATGAGTAAACAGGTGGAGGTTTCGGAGTCGGAACATGAAGAGGCTTCGCATCCGGGTTCACCCGAACCTCAAGAACAGGTCCATTCTCCGATTCCATCCAATCCTTCTGGTCAGGAGGATGAAGGTGAGGAGCAGGGGGCTGGTGGAGCCGAAGTTCCGGCACCTGGTGGTTCATCGACTCCGGTTCCGGCGCCCGAAAAAGAGGTCGACGTCGTATCGACTCCGCCTCCCCAGGAACAACCAAGAGGTCCATATCCTGAGTTTCCGACTCCAGGTCAGGATCCTACCCAGTTCCTGAACGCCATGTTTGGTGTATATTCAAGGGCAATGTTCCCGTCTGGTGCACCTGTTGGTCCCACGGGTCCTATGGCCTTTAACTTAGGGGTTCCACAGGCTTATGCCCCTGCACCCTTTATGCCTTTTATGCCGGCTCTACCACAGCATTGGCATTTTCCGACACCACCGGTGTCGTCGACGCCGAAGCGCACGACGCCGGCTCCATCGACGCCGATCCCATCGACGCCGATACCCGCGACTCCGAGGCAAGATTCTGTCCGACCTCGTGTCGAGAGACCTCGGCCGACGTCTGGTTCGACGCCGGCGCCGACCCCGTCGGAGTCGGTTTCGAATCCTTTGACTTCGGCTGTGAAAGAAAGGTCTCGGAGAAAGGCCCAGAGACTTCTAGAAGAGGAGAAATATGGGTATTCTGATACTGAAGAAGGAGAATTGCAGGATTCTGAGGATCCCTTTGAAGACTTATGCGAGGCCAGTGGGCTTGAGCTATCGCCTGAATGGGAGTTAGCTTCTGTATCGAATGTTCCATCTAAGGATGTGGTGCCTTACCACACTGTCATTAAGAAGGCAGCGAGTTTGCTAAACATTACTCTACCTACGGCTGATTATAAGCCTAATATTTTAACTGAGGTGCTTCATTCACCCTCATCTGTGATCGAACCTATGTTGCCCTTCAACGAGGCATTGTCTGAACCTGTTTATGAGGTCTGGAAAAAACCCTTATCAGCTCCTGCGGTTTCTAGAACAGTAGCGAGGAGATATAGGGCTGCACCGGAGGATCCTGCTTTTTTAACAACGCATCCTCTTCCTGAGAGTTTGGTAGTGCAGGCTGCCTGCTCTAAGAAATCTGCTGGAGCGTTTCCACAGGTTCCTGGAGACAAGGAATCCAGGAAACAGGACCAAAGTGCCAAAAAGGTTTTCTCATCAGCCAGTATGGCATTAAAATCAACCAATGCTACGTGTCTGATGGGGAGATATATCCATGCCTTGATGGACTCTGTCAAGCAGCTCATTCCAAAGATTCCTAAGGAGGACAGGAAGGATTTTCAAGAAGTAGTTTCGGACACCCAAGCAGCTGCGAGACAGGTCATCCAGAGTGGTCTGGACACTGCAGACTCGGTGGCAAGGGTCATGGGTTCCTCTGTGGCTACTAGGAGAGCTGCTTGGCTCAAATCTTCAGAGTTTTCTGCTGATGTCCAGTCTGCGTTGATGGACTTACCTTTCGATGGATCAGGTCTGTTTGGAAAGAAAGCTGATACTGCCTTGGAGCGTTTTAAGGACAGTAGGGCCACTGCAAAATCTTTGGGCCTTCAGTCCAGGGGTACTACCGGAAGACGCTTCAGAGGAATTGGCTGATCTTCCTTTCGATCTTACAGATCATCCCAGCAGCAGCCTCAGCAGCAGCAGAATACGCTGTACAAGTCGTACAGAGGCAGACAAAGATCCCGTCCTAGAGGTCGTCAAGCTTCCTCCTCCTCCTCCTCCTCTCCTTCCCAACCCCCGGCCAACGCAGCAAAGCAGCCCTAGATCTGCCATTCCGGATCATGTGGGCCCAGTGGGGGGTCGGCTTACACATTTTCTACAAGATTGGGAATTAATAACATCGGATCTTTGGGTTCTCAATCTTGTAGAGAATGGGTATGCACTTCCTTTCCAGGAATTCCCTCCCAATTACCCTCCTTGCCAGGGTTATTGTTCGGAAGACCACCTGCTTCTCCTGCAGGAAGAAGTCCTGGCACTGTTCCGAAAGGGTGCGATAGAGGTGGTTCCAGAGCAGGAAAGGGGTCAGGGGTGCTACTCCCGGTATTTCCTGATCCCCAAGAAAGATGGCAGACTTCGGCCAATCCTGGACCTCAGGATTTTGAACCTTTACCTGAAGCAGGAAAAGTTCAAAATGCTCACTCTTGCACAGGTTCTTCAAGCGCTGTTGGAAGAGGACTGGATGGTGTCGATCGACTTGCAGGATGTGTATTGTCATATTCCCATCTTGAAGTCGCACAGAAAGTATCTCCGTTTCACGGTTGGGTCACAGCCCTACCAGTTTGTGGTCCTTCCGTTTGGCCTTACTACTGCACCTCGAGTCTTCACCAAGGTGATGGCTGTGGTGGCAGCTCATCTCAGAAGATCGGGGATTCATGTGTTTCCGTATCTAGACGACTGGCTGATCAAAGCGGAGTCGCCAGAGAGGGTGCTCCATCATCTGCAGGAGACAACTCAGTTGTTGCACAGGTTGGGTTTTTCGATAAATGTACCCAAATCTCACCTGGTGCCCTCACAGCGCAACCTGTTCATAGGTGCGGTACTGGACACTACTGTATGTCGTGCATTCCCTCCTCCTCAAAGGATTCGCGACATACAGGAGATGATTCCTTTATTTTTCGATGGAGCGGTCGTTCCAGTCTTGAAGGTTCTTCGCCTGCTCGGTCTGATGGCTTCATGCATTCTGTTGGTCAACCATGCACGCTGGCACATGAGGGCGCTCCAGTGGTGCCTCCGCAGGCCGTGGTATCAACACAATGGAGATCTCAGGGAGTCAGTGAGGATCTCCAGAGAAGCTGCGGCGGATCTATCTTGGTGGAGCGTGGAAGGCAATCTGTCTCAAGGAAAGCCTTTCCAACTGCCTCCATCGGTGGCCACAGTGATATCGGATGCATCCACCCTGGGGTGGGGTGCTCATCTGGGGGATCTGGAGGTCAAAGGTCTTTGGTCTCCAGAGGAAAGGTTGCTTCACATCAACCTTCTGGAATTGCAGGGCGATACGTTTGGCGCTCAAGGCCTTCCTCCCCTCCCTTCGCGGTCAGTCGGTTCAAGTCCTGACGGACAACACGACCGCGATGTGGTATGTCAATAAGCAGGGAGGAGTGGGGTCGCAGTGTCTCTGCAGAGAGGCTCTGCGTCTCTGGTCCTGGGTTCAGGACCATCAGATTTGTCTGATGGCAAATCATCTGGCCGGAGTGTTAAACGTTCGTGCAGACAGTCTCAGTCGGCAGTTCTCTGCCGACCACGAGTGGAGGCTTCACCCGGAGGTGGTTCACGACATCTTTCAGATGTGGGGGACTCCTCGGGTGGACCTGTTCGCCACTCGCGAGAATGCTCACTGCCCGTCTTTCTGCAGTCTCCAGTTTCCGATGCAAGGAGCCTTGGGGGACGCGTTTCAGTTGAGTTGGAGAAATCAACTCCTTTACGCGTTTCCTCCCATACCCTTGATTCCTCGGGTTCTGAGGAAGATTCGCCAAGACCGGGCCCAAGTCATATTGATCGCCCCGGATTGGCCGAGAAGGGTGTGGTATTCAGACCTTCTCCACCTCTCCTCTCACCCGCCGCTCCGTCTCCCTCACAGGGCAGATCTCCTCTCTCAGATGGAGGGGCAGGTTCTACACCCCCACCTCCAGACCTTACACCTTCATGCCTGGAGATTGAGCGGGGCAATCTGATTTCTTTTTCTCTCCCTCACGATGTGGTGGATGTCATTTTGTCAGCCAGGCGTGACTCCACTAAGTCCATCTATTCTTATAGGTGGTCTAAGTTTGTTGTTTGGTGCAGGGAGAAATCTATAGACCCTTTGAGGTCCCATTTATCTGATGTGCTCCAGTTTGCCCTTTCTCTGGCCCAGCAGCGGCTTGCTGTTGCCACGGTGAAGGGTTATCTTTCTGCGCTGTCGGCGTTTATCTGTTTGCCTGACCAGCCTTCTCTTTTTAAGTCTCCCATTGTTTTAAGGTTTTTGAAGGGCCTTACTAATAGGTTCCCTCCTACACCCTTTGTTGTGCCTCAGTGGGATTTGAACCTAGTTTTGACATTTTTAATGGGTGCTCCCTTTGAGCCTCTTCACAAGTGTCCCATGAGGCTTCTGACTGTGAAAACGTTTTTTCTCGTTGCAATCACCTCGGCAAGGAGGGTAAGTGAGCTTCAAGCTCTTAGTTCCAAGCCCCCGTTCCTGACCATTCATGCTGAACGAATGGTTCTTAGGACCAGGGCTGCTTTTCTGCCAAAGGTGGTTACTCCTTTCCACCTTGGTCAGTCCATTACCCTTCCTACCTTTTATCCTCCCCCTCACCCTTCCAAGGAGGAGGAGCGGTTACACCGTCCCAAGAGGGCGGTGTCTTTCTACTTGGACAGGACTAAAGACTGTCGAGTGGACGACCAGCTCTTCGTTGGCTTTGCTGGCTGCAAGAAAGGAAGAGCGGTCCATAAGAGGACTTTGTCGAGATGGATTGTGCTCTGCATTAAGATCTGCTACTCTTTGGCTGGTAAGGACCCACCAGAGGGTATTAGAGCACATTCGACTAGAGCAAAGTCTGCAACATCTGCTTTGTCTAGAGGTGTTCCTGTTGGGGACATTTGCAGAGCCGCGACTTGGGCCTCCCTCCACACTTTCGCGAAGCACTACTGCTTGGATACCGAGGTGAGGAGGGACGGCCACTTCGCACGCTCTGTCCTCCAAGATTTCCTGGTATAGCAGAGTGGACACCCTCATCCGGGAGTGGGGACTGCTGTGGGACTCTATTCACAAGGTGAGGAATCCACACGGCAGATGTATCTATCAGAAGAACAAGTTACTTACCTTCGGTAACGCTTTTTCTGGTAGATATTATATCTGCCTGTGGATTCCTCACTGACCCACCCGCCTCCCCGTTGTCCACTCTTCTATGCCAGTGGTTTATATAATGTATTATTTTATGGTCAAGGATTTGTCTATTTCAAATGTTTTATTGCATTTGCTTCACACTGTGTGTTACCTTGTTTTCTATACTACGTATACTGTGTATATTTCTACTGTCATCGGTCCGTCCGTGTGCCTCGAGGGCACGGAAAAAAGGGCGGAACTGATGTCATCACGCCGGCGTGGGCCTGTTATAGGCGCCGGTGACGTCAGCGGGGTCGCGTGCGATGCCGTGCCTCTGTGACGTCCGGATCCACGTCGGCGCGAAGCTACAAAAGAATTTCCGAATGTTGCTGACGCAAGGGGATATTCTCAAGGTGAGGAATCCACAGGCAGATATAGTATCTACCAGAAAAAGCGTTACCGAAGGTAAGTAACTTGTTCATTGTGTACAAACACCTGGGTAGTCCTCCATTTTAATTAAAGCACTTTTCCCCATCAAGGATAATTTTAGGGTGTTCCAAAACTTTATACTCCCTTGTAGGCCTTTTATTATCCTGCCCATATTGCATCCATAGAAGTTATCTTTTTCTCTGGCCACTCAGATCCTAAGATATCGCACGGAATCCATTTCCCACAGGAGTTCCAGCTCCAAGGACTGGCAATCCACTCCTGCCTTCCCTATCAGATACAACTGCGATTTTTGTTTATTGATGCGTAAGCCAGATGCCTCGTCAAACCTCTCCAATGAGTGGAGCAATATTGAAACCGACTGGGTCGGGCGTCGCGAATAGACTAGTCCGTCATCCGCGTACAGTGAAACTATCTTCTGTTTGGCCTATCCTGATGCCATGGCCGTGCAGCTCCGTCCAGAGGCGACATGCCAGTGGCTCCATTGCGAGAGCAAATGGCAAGGGGGACAGTGATCATCCCGGTCTTGTGCCCCTTTGTAGCAACATAGCATCAGAAACAAACCGCCCCGTTCGGACCCTCGCCATGGGTTTCACATAAAGTAGTTTGACCCAAACCACTAACTCAGTCCTGTTTTTAGGGGGACTTGCCAAAGATATTCCCAGCGGACCGAGTCAAACGCTTGACCAATTATCCAAAAGCACTAATACGCTCTTGTCTGCTTTGTCCCCAAGAGTCTGCATTACATGCGCAAGACCTGCGTATATTTATTAACGTATTCCTACCGGATATAAAGCCTGACTGATCCACATGTACCAACCGGGCGAGATGAAGGAGCACCCTACTTGCCAGCACCTGGCTGATCATTTTCAGGTCTACATTTAGCATAGAGATAGGTCTGCATGAGCTTGGGGTCGCTGGGTCCTTCACTGGCTTCGGAATCATCAATACGAATGCTTCCCGCATTGAACCTGGCAGTTCACCCATCTCCTTTGCTTCTTCAATGACCTCCAACAGTCTGGGAGTCACCAGCCTGTCGTATTCTTTGTACAATTCAGCTGCTAGGCCATCCATTCCTTGAGATTTAGTTGTTCTCAAATGGATTATTGCCGCTTTATTTCCACCTCTCTAATAGGGCCTCCGAGTATTTCCTGTGCCTGAGTCCAGGCTGGGCAGTTCCATGCCTGCTAGGTATGTTTGTATGGTTTGGATATGCGTGAGGGTTTGGAACTGTGTATATTTTAGTTAGATGTATAGAAAATGCCTTATTGATTTCATGCTGTGTATAGACCATTTGCTGTCAGTCAGTTTTAATTACCAGGATCGGTTGGGGTTGTGTCTCTATACTAATTAGCTGTGCCAGATAGCGGACAGCTTTATTTCCTTCCGCGTACCATCTACTCCTATTTTGTCTAGTGTGTCTCATAGATTCCCTATCTTTTGTCTTTCTGCTGTCTGTTTAGTTGGTCTCTTTATATCTGTGGGGAGTGCTTTTTCCAAGACAGCCAGCTGCTGTTCTGGCTGTGTAGATCCCGCTCCAGCACTTTCTTAACTCCGGTCTCAGTGGACATTCATGCCCCCCTTAGGACTACTTTCATGGCATCCTATTCCATAGCTTTGGTACTGGTGGTGTTCCAATTGACTTCAAAATACCCCTGAAGCTCCCTACCAATTGTGGCCTTATCAACTGGATCAGTTAATGCTTCAGTATTTATTCTCCAAAGCGGGATCTTGGATCTCTGCTTTCCCAAAGTGTGCACTATATGTAGAGGGGAATGATATGATAAATATCGGGCCAGATTGTGTGCCTCCTCAATCCTATTAGCTATCACATTCTGTATAAAAAAAATAGTCCTGTCTGCTATGCGTATTAGTAGCGGGTGTGTGACCGGAGTATACTTTTTGTTGGGGATTACGATGCTGTCAGATATCCACTAAGTTATAATTTATTAACATCCGACACATAGCTTCTCTGGTTTTAGGTTTGGCCTCTGGTCTCGGGGTTGCCTATCCACAGTACCTTCCAGGGCACAGTTGTCATCTCCCGCAACGATCCGTTCTACATCTGGAGCAAGATCTATGTGAAAAACACCTAGTGGTATATTTTTAGGGCTCGGCTGAACGCGAGGAAGCGCGTCTCCGCCGAAGCTCTTTTGTCGGCATGTGTGCTTCCCAGGAGACAATCCTGGCCGCGCGCATCGCCTTTGAGGCGATTTGAAACTGGCACGCGCCGACTCGGCCAGGCTGTCTCCTGGGAAGCGCAAACATACCCAGACACACCTCCCCCTGCACGCATGCGGCCACACATACACAAGCGCACATACACGCAGACAGACACTCCCCCCGCCGTCGCGCACATACACGCACACATACAGAGACACGTACACACATCCACACCATGATGCCTTTGAAATGTGACGCGCATGGCCCTTGCTGTGCAGTTTACCCTATTTCCAGACGTGGCTCGCACCCATCCATGCCCGGTCGCCCGGCGCCCTCTCCTGGTTCCTCCTCCGGGTCTTGCTCTGCTTCCCGCGCATCTCCGGCTGCAGCGCGCCCGGGTCTCCCCTTTGCGGGTCCCTGTCGTCCGTAGCTCTCCAGAGCGACCCCTGGCGGAGAGTGTGTGTCTGTGGCTGCTACCTCCGGCTTCGCTGGGCAGCCCCGCACTCCTCGTTGCTGCTTGATCTGGGAGTCCTTGGGGCCGCCCCGACCCCCTGTTGGTCCTGAGTTCTCTGCCTCGCTCCGGGCTCCTCTCTGCGGCTGCAGCCCTCTGCTCTCTGCCCCTGACCTCGGCCTCCCTCGGCTCGCACACTCCCCGATCCCTCTCTGACCCCGGAGGTCTCCGCTCCTCCTCCTCCTTCTCCCGACCCGCACTTCCCACCTCCACAACTCATCCCCCTCCCCTGATTTGGACGTCC
The DNA here is from genome assembly GCF_964261635.1 of Lissotriton helveticus. Classification (NCBI taxonomy): domain Eukaryota; kingdom Metazoa; phylum Chordata; class Amphibia; order Caudata; family Salamandridae; genus Lissotriton; species Lissotriton helveticus. Next base: position 12,685,265 of record NC_136071.1, read on the forward strand.
TTTTCAAGGACACCCCTCCCCTGCACCTCCTCCTCCTTCTCTCGGTCTCACCACCCCACCGGCGTAGCTGGGGGGGGGGGGGGGGGGGGGGGGAGGGGCGCGGTCCGCCCCAGGCGGCACTATATGGAGGGCGGCGGCATCACTGCAGTGGTGGCCCGTGGCGGCGGTGTTTATTATTTAATTGGGACAGTAGTGTCAGTGTCCCAGTGTCCTGCGACATCACAGACTCGACCCCCGTGGCCTTTTGCTTCCCTGCAGTGGCACACACTTGGCAAAGAGCTGCTGGCACGCAGTATTCATAACTGGACCTGACCCTCCACTGCCCGCACCCGAGGCTGTGTGTTTGTTATGGGGTGAGTGAGAAAGAATCATGCAGCTGCAGCGTGGGCAATATTAATGAATGGTTCCCTCTGCAGTCGTGCAAGTGTACCTCATGCACAAAGAACATGTACAGTATGCACAGTATTAGTGCCCGCCTCCGTCGGCATTAGTGCAAAATAATGCCGAGACCATTGCATTGTAAATGCTTGTTTACCTTGGAATTACTCCAGGTGTCAGACTGGATCTGGAAATTTTTCGTCAGCAGTACCCCTGCATGTCGGAAGCTGGCGTCGTGCGGATCAGATTCCATCGTAGTCGCTGTGATGACGTCGCAGCAGCTACTTAGACGCCGCCCTCACACACTGACGTCTGTTTTCTGGTGAACCAGAGTAGTCGAACCCTGAGCAACAGGAACTTCTTCTTATTCTTCCTCATGTCCCAAAGACTGAGACTGATCCGGAGACTGATTCAACACCGGAGACTGTGAATGCTCCCGTGACTCCAAAGGCGAGGCCTCACCTACAGGATTCTGAACTAGAGAGGGAGATACCATGTCCTTACGAAGCCTTCCAGAAGACGACTTCGTTTTCGAATCTGACTCCTTACCGGAATGGTGCCTTGAACTATGCTTCCTTCTGTTATGCTTTTTCTTAGATGATCTGGAAGCATGTCCTGAAGTAGATTTCGAAGCAGACCTCGACCGGGACCTCTACTTGGACTTTGACTTCAGGCGTCTCGATCTCGAACTCTTCCTGGCATCCTTACCCTTCAATTTGGCAACAAGAAGTTTTGCCTCACGTTCCCAAGAGCCTTTGGTTTAATCTTCAAACAGGATCGACAACCCTGGACGTCGTGATCCGAACCCAGACACCATAGACGGTCACCATGCGGACCTGTAATGGACATCATCTTTCCGCATGAATCACACGGCTTAAACCCAGTCTTCTTCGACATTACGACAGAAGACCGCAACACCGAAGAGATACAGAAAACTCACAATGGTAACAAGGTTAGTATCAACTCAACAGAAGTTTCCTTTGAAACCGTTAGCGTTGACGACGCGGAAAAAAGGGAACTGGTGTCATCACTCCGACGTAGGCCTAATAAGGAGTCGGTGACATCAGCGGAGTCGCGTTCGATGCCGTGCTCCTATGACGTCGTCCACGCGGCATGCTACAAAAGAATTTTCCGAACGTTGCTGACGCATGGGGATATTCACAAGGTGAGGAATCCACAGGCAGATACTGTATCCACCAGAAAAAGCGTTACCAAAGATAAGTAACTTGTTCTTTAGGCGCCTGGTCCAGGCCCAACACAGGGGTTCCTGTGGATAGGAACCTGGCTCGACAGCATCGCCTGGCCCCGGGCGACCCAATTTCCCTTTCCCAACACCCCCCACCCCTGCTTGCTTGGTTGTCCAACCCTCTGCGTCCCAAAGCGCATTCCCTTCTGCACCCCTGGACAGGGAATCCAAGAAACTAGAACAGTTTGGTAAGAAGACTTTTTTTTCCTGCCAGTTCAGGGCTGCGGTCTGTGAACACTGCATGCCTCTTGGGCTGTTATTCCCAGTCTGTGTGGGATACAGTGGGGCAGGTACTGCCTCAGTGTCGGGAGTAGGCCCGGACAGTGCTCTCTGAAGCTATGGCTGAAGGGAGAGATGCAGCAAATGTCAAGATTCGATGTGGCCTTGACACCGCTGACTCACTGGGCAGAGCGACTTCCACGACCGTGGAGCTCCTTCGCCATGCCTGTCTGAGGACAACTGTTTTTTCGGGTGATGACAAACACTTTGATGGACATGCCCTTTGGCATTCACCTTTTTGGCAATAAAGCAGATAGTGCGTTGAATCGCTTTAAGGACTCATGGGCTGCAGCCAAGTCCTTGGGCCTTTCGGCCATGCGCCCTCCTACGCCTTCTGCTTTTCTCTCCTTTCGTGGCCACGGAAGGGGCACCCAACACGTTTACTTCAGAACCACAGGCCCGCGCAGCAACAGTCTCGTCTTAGACGTGGGACCCGATGAGGCGGGTCAGGGGGCCAGCGGGCGGGTCAGTCCACCTCCACCCCGGCCACCACTGCCTCCAAACCTTCCTAGTCTGGTCTGTCAAGCCCATCAAATGCCAGTGGGTGGCGGGATTTGCCATCACCTCCCCCACTGGCGTACCATCACTTTGGATAGGTGAGTTTTACAAATAGTCTGAATGGGCTACTCCCTCCCCTTCAAGACTACCCCTCCAGCCATGCCACCCCAGTACCACTGCATGTTGGGAGAGCACCTGGCACTTCTTCTACAGGAAGTCGCGTCCTTCTTGACCAAGGGTGCCTTTGCCCGCGTTCCTGCGCTAGAAGTAGGACGTGGTTGTAATTCCCACTACTTTCTTGTGCCAAGAAGGACCAGGGCCTGCATCCTATCGTGGACCTCGGACATAAATCGCTTCCTCCGGAAGGAGAAGTTCAAGATGTTAACTCTGGCTCAGGTCTTGTCTACTCTTGACCCTGGAGACTGGATGGTAGATTTGGAACTGCAGGATACATATTTCCACATTACCGTCCTTCCGGCCCACGGGTGTTGCCTCCGGTTCACGGTAGGCCACGAGCACTTTCAGTTTACTGTGCTCCCTTTTGGCCTTACCAGCGCCCCTCAGGTGTTTACGAAAGTGGCGGTGGTTGCAGCTCATCTGCGCAGACCAGGGGTTCCAGTCTTGCCCTATCTCGACGACTGGCTGTTAAAGAAGGGCTCGCCCCGGGCAGTCTTCTCTCACCTCCAGACTACGGCTGACCTCCTGCATGTGCTGGGGTTTTCCATCAATGTGCCGAAGTCTCACCTGATTCCATCTCAGAAGCTCCTCTTCATCGGAGCGGTTCTGGACTCGGCGCGGTTTCGGGTCTATACTCCCAAACAGCGAGTCCGGAACATTAGGGCTATGATACCCATATTTCAGCCCTTGTCCCGGGTTTCGGTCAGAATGACCCTGAGACTGCTGGGCCTCATGGCCTCCTGCATCCTGCTGATCAATCGTGCCAGGTGGCATATGCAGGCTCTGCAGTGGGACCTGAAGTTCCAGTCGGCGCAGCATCAGAGGAACCTGTCCGATTACTTCCAAATCTTGGAGGATACTGCACAACAATTGCAGTGGTGCCTCACGAACCGGCATTTGGCCAATGGTGGATCCCTCTCCCTTCACCAACCGAAGCGCACAGTGGTGACTGATGCATCCCTCCTGGGATGGGGCGGCCACATGGGAGAGGCGGAGATCAGAGGCCTCTGGTTCTGCTCCAACAGCAATACCCCTGGTGCCATCCAGGAACCGCAAATCCAGCCCACTCTACTCTACTGCCCCACTTGCCCTGTGTAAGAGACCAGGAGCTCAGCCCCCACAGCCACGTGGCCTGCTTGCAGCCACCAACCTAAGGCCCCCTGCCTCTCTTTGGATAACATTGGGCCTAACTACCTCTGCACCCGGCTGCTCCAGTGACGCTGAGGGTGAACCAACTGTACCTACCTGACCTTGGGGGACCCCTGAGTCTATGTCCAGAACCATAACTCTACCAGTTGAGTACTTACCTAAAATCCGATAACTTTCATTCCATAGTATAACATTGACTGGTTTCACTTGAAAATTCTTCTAAGTGTAGAGTTTTGAAACTTATAAATATTCATCTAAAATCAGCTGAATAACAAATTCCGAATTTCTCACCTGTGATCAGGAGAGAAGCCAGGACCGTACAGCCTTTTAGCCCAGTACTGAACCGAGAAAGTAATTATAACTGTACTTAACAGTAACTTCAATGTTCTCCCGTAGGATACCATTGCTTGGTTTTCACTGAAAAGTTTCGAAGTGTCAACTTTGAAAATACAATTATATTCTTTAAAAATCACTGTTATAACTGAAACGCTTTTACTTAACTGTTTTCAGCTTATGTCCCGGGACTGAATCTAGGATCCAGGCCTGTGGTTAGGAAAGTAATCCACAAAGTAATCAACTGCATTTATCTAGCGAAACCCATTGAGCTCAATGTTAAATTGTGTTTGAAATTGTGTTGCCTATTGCAACCATTTGCTTGCCTTCTGAAGTCTGTGACGTGATTCTTGCAGCCAGGCGTCCCTCCACAAAGTCGGTGTACGCCTGCAGGTGGAACAAATTTGTGGCATGGTGCACAGCAAAGGCTGTGGATCCACTCTCTGCCCCCCCCTTTCAGAGGTTCTCCTCTTCCTCCTTTCTCTTGCCCAGCAGGGCTCTGCTCTGGGCACTCTGAAGGGCTACCTCTCGGCCATTTCAGCCTTCTTGAGGCTTCCTGATCAGCCTTCTCTTTTGAAGTCCCCTGTTGTAAATAGGTTCTTGAAGGGCATCACACACATGTTCCCTCCTGTTCCTTTCGTGATTCCTCAGTGGGACTTTAACTTGGTGCTTACTTATTTGATGTGCGCTCCCTTTGAGCCACTTCATAATTGTCCTTTGTCTTCTGACGCTCAAAACTGCATTCCTGGTTGCCATCACCTCTGCCAGGAGAGTGAGTGAGCTCCAGGCACTTTCTTCTAAACCTCCTTTCCTTTCTGTCCATCCAAACAAGGTTGTTCTGAGGACTTGTCCTTTTTTCCTGCACAAGGTAGTCACAGCCTTCCACATCGGGCAGTCTATCACCTTGCCCACCTTCTTTCCACCTCCGCATCCCTCGAAAGAGGAAGAGGCTCCAGCGTCTGGACCCAAAATGTGCGTTCTCTCTACCTGAACCGCGCACAACAGTTCCTGGTGGACGAGCAACTCTGTTGGCTACGTGGGTCCTAAGAAAGGACGGGCCGTGCACAAACGGACCATCTCTCGGTGGGTCGTTTTGTGCATCAAGGTCTGTTATTCTTTGGCTAAAAAGGATCCTCCTGTGGGGCTTTGCGCCCATTCCAATCGGGCCACAGCGGCTGCTACTGCCTTGGGTCAGGGAGTCCCTTTGCAGGAAATTTGTCAGGAATCTACGTGGGCTTCGCTGCACATGTTTGCTAAGCACTACTGCCTGGACAGCCAAGTCCGGAGAGATGGCTTCTTTGGCTGTTCCATTCTCCAGGACTTCCTGGTGTGATCTTGGCTCGCAGACCCACCACCGGGGTTGGTATTTCTGGGGTATCTATTCTAAGGTAAGGAATCTAACATGTTTCTATCAGATGCCAAGTTACTTAACTTTGGTAATGATATATCTGTAAGAAACATTAGTTAGTAAGATTCCTTACCGCCCCAACCATCCTCCCCGTACTGCGAACCGATATCTAGAGTTAAGGTCATCCCTTTGAGGGCCCTAGTTTCATGGCACCAGTGTCGGTTTCTATCATGGCTCTGCGTTCCTGGCGTGGAAAACTATGTACAGAACTGACGTCAACGTGCGAGGGCGGTGTCTAAGTACTCAAGGTCATCCCGGCGATCACACTGACTGGCGCGAAGCCGCAGACGACGCCTACAGACAAAGCAGGAGTACTGCTGACAAACTTTCTATATCCAGTCTGACGCCATGGGATATTCTAAGGTAAGGAATCTAATGTTTCTTACAGATATATAGTTACCGAAGGTAAGTAACTAACCCCAAATTCCTACCTAAAGTCTTTTCTGCTTTTCATATCTAACAATCTGTTTTGCCCTTTTTCTTCCTTCACCCAGATTCTGTGGCAGAGCGTGCTCTGCACACCTTAGATGTAAAAGGATTGTTACTATATTACATTGAAAAAACAAACTTTTTGTTGCTTTTGCTCCACCACATAAAGGCAATCCAATATCAAAATCCGGTATTGCAAGGTGGATAGTCAAGTGCATTCAAGTATGGTATGCAAGAACAAAACAAAAGTTAGGTTTCCCCTAGAGCACATTCTACACGCAAACTAGGGGCCTGTATGGCATTCTTAGGAAATATACCCATAGATGACATGTTCGAGGCATGTGGGCTGCTAAATTCATATCTTTTGCATTAGATCGCCGCCTAGTGTTGGGTCCGGATGATCGCACATTGTTGTCCTGGAAGAGTCTTCGAAGTATCCTGAGATAGGTGGCTCCTCCCCTGGACTACAGTGCGCATGGGCATCGGCTCCATCCCCAGATTGTTTTTTTCCGCCATTGGGTTCGGATGCGGTCTCACCGTCTCTCTGTCGGAACCGAGAAAAACTAGCTTTTTACGGGCCAAAAGGCCTTATATTCCTTACGTCGGTATTGTTTGCGCACGGTCTCGAGTTCTTCCGTCTCTTTGAGTCGGAATCAGCGGAGTCGTTTCACTCTTCGGACACCGAGGCCTTCTCATCGCGACACGACCGCAACTTTTCGGCATGGAGCGGAGTCCGTTTAAAAACTGTCTGCTCTGTGGGTCCAAATACCCACATATCGACGTGCACCCGGTCTGTAACAAATGCCTTTCACCAGACCATAACGAAGACAACTGCATGGCCTGCGCCAGATTCAGGTCAAAGAAGACACTCAAGCTTCGGCGCGCGGTGCGCCTCGAGGCCAGACAAGCGGCCCCGGATCCAGAAAACATCTTCGGCGACCAAGAAGAGGAGGACCAGAGCCATCATCTTCAAATCTCCCCGCCCGAGACGGAAGTCGAGGCAGATCCGGTAGACGACGACTGAGTCGTGGGTCAAGGCCTTGAATACGTCGACGAGGTAGGGGACGTCGAAGAGGTTTATGGGGCCGCGGAAGATAGCTCAGGGGATGAGCTATGCCCCGAAGGTTACGAGGATCAGGCTCGGGTCACGGAATCGCCAGTCGGCCTTACCCACGACCCCGTACCGCAAGCCACGGCCCCGCCTTCAGGCCCGGCCACGGACATACTTGCAGCGCACACCGTATCGAAACCGAAACTGAAACCTACGGTATCGACTACACCTAAAATGGCCGCCCCTAAATCGAAACCGAAACTTATGGATTCGAGCGTCCCTAAGATGGCGGCCGTCCATCCAAAAACACCTAAACCCGCTGCTTCATCGACTCCGTCGGCCACCGGTCCACAGAAGTCGAAGAAATCTGTCGATTCCGCAGTGTCGAAATCGGCGCCAGAGGAGGGTTCCTCTAAAAAGGGAGTTCGGCACGGGTCGACCGCTGCGACGCCGTCAAAGCCCGCCAAAGCCAGCGACACGGCTCCAGTTCCGACTGGGACTTCGTTAGTCGGACGCGTGGTGGAGACGGAGCCAGCGAAATCACACGGATCGAAAGCTGGAACATCTACGCATCGGTCCAAGGACTCTGGGTCGGCGGCTGCGGCATCATCGTCCAAGACTCAGAAGGGCCAACAGGACGTCGGATCCGAGGGCAAGGTCAAGACCTCGTCGGCGCCAAAGGCCGCTGTAAGTGACGCGTCCCTCGTCGCCTCTTCCCTACAGAGAATCAGGGAGAAGGCCTCTGCTACGTCAGCTCCGATGCCGTCGCCACAGAAGCCGGTGGACATTCCGGCAAAGCCTGCGAGTAAACTTCTCTTCCTTCTGCCGCCAAAAGAGGCGCCGAAGGTCTTTTCAACAAAAACGACGCCAAAGAAGTCGGATTCTTCAACGTCTGGAGCACTTTCAGGTCGACTACTCGACTCAGAGGAGGATTCTGAGCGTTTTATCGACGCAGACACGGGCAAATTGACCCTTTACAAGAGGAGGATCACTTCACAGCCAGTGGACTCCTATGTTATCCCCCTGAAGAAGAAAAGGCTTACTCAGGACGCTTCAACACTGATGGAACCTATCCAGCCTCCTCCTAGAAGGAGCCCAACTCCTTCCCCAGAACACTCTGAGGGTGAGGGATATGGTGAAGATGACCAATACACTTTCCCCATCAATGAACCTGATGCACAGCAAGATTCATATGATGACATAGGGGACCAAGGCACCCAAAATGTGGGGCAAGACCCACAGCCTTTCACTGCACGTGCATCCCCAACAGAAGATTCTGCAGGTTTTCATGCACTCATTGAAAGGGCAGCTGCTAATCATGATGTGGACATGCATGCTGACCCAGTAGAAGAAGACTTTCTATTTGACACTTTTTCAGTCTCTGAAAGGACAGTAAAGACACTGCCTATGCTCAAAGGGGTCCTCAAGCATGCTGCGGACATCTTTAAAGAACCTACCAGGGCGAGGGTGGTCAATCCACGTATCGAAAAAAAGTACAGACCAGCACCTGCAGACCCTGCATACATTCGGGGACAGTTGCCGCTTGACTCCCTTGTGGTCGCAAATGTCCGTAAAAGGGCGAACTCCCAAACAACGGGTGAAGCTCCTCCCCCAGATAAGGAGTCAAAAGTCCTAGAGGCAGGAGGCAAAAGAGTAGCTGCACAGGCTGCCAATTTTTGGCGTATTGCGAATACACAGGCACTCTTGGCACGTTATGATAGGGCGCATTACGACACCCTAGAGCACGTTTTAGAACACCTGCCTCCGCAGTTTCAAGAGGGCACCAAACTTCTTATAGAAGAGGGAAAACTGATCTCCAACGCGCCATAAAGTGTGCACTTGATGCCGCAAACACAGCAGCTAGGGCTATTAACACTAGCGTCATGCTGAGACGGCAGGCGTGGCTCCGCATATCGGGGTTTAAACCAGACATTCAAACAACCATACTTAATCAGCCCGTCAATCCTGATAGACTGTTTGGTCCAGATGTTGACACCACCTTGGAAAAGATTAAGAAAGACAACGAAACTGCTAAGTCTATGGGGGCCCTACAATCACAACAGTTCCGTGGCAACAATTTTCGTCGCTCAGGTGCACGTGGAGTCACCAGAGGACAGATGGGTCAACAATCACAATTCTCTAGAGGTGGAGCACAATCCTCGTACCCCAAGCAGAACAAAGGGGGTTACCGAGGAAACAGCACCAGAGGACGTGGCAGAGGAAACAACAACTCCCGCTCCTCTGCCCCAAGCAAACAGTGACTCTCTGTCACTGCCCCCCGACCACTTAACACCTGTCGGGGGGAGACTACAGCAGTTCCTGCCCGTCTGGAGAAACATCACCACAGACAGGTGGGTGCGACAACTTGTCCAGTACGGTTATTGTCTAGAGTTAAAGTCCACTCCACCCAACATTCCACCAAGGCAACGGCCTATGTCCGCAGAGCATTTGCACTTATTGCAGCAGGAGGTAGTGGTGATGCTGCAAAAAGGCGCAATCGAGCTCGTGGAGGAGGAGGGCACAGGGGTATATTCCCTGTACTTCCTTATTCCAAAGAAGGACGGATCTCTCAGACCCATTCTGGATCTGCGTCCCCTCAACCTGTATATACTTTCAGAACATTTCCATATGCTTACACTGCAACAGATTCTTCCCTTGTTAAACCAAGGGGACTTCTTAGCAACCTTGGACCTCAAGGATGCTTATTTCCACATTCCACTACACCCATCCCACAGGAAATACCTCAGATTCACTATCCAAGGCAACCATTATCAGTTCAAGGTCCTACCCTTCGGAGTGACCACAGCCCCAAGAGTGTTTACCAAGTGTCTGGCGACAGTGGCGGCGCACCTCAGGAGGCAGAACATCCATGTCTAACGCTACCTAGACGACTGGCTCGTTCAAGCCAAGTCGGAACAGTGCGCCGCGGACATGTCGACTACCATTCACCTCCTTCACGATCTAGGCTTCTCGTTGAACTACCCAAAGTCGCATCTTCAGCCGGCGCATGTCCGGCAGTTTCTAGGTGCGACAATCAATACCCTGACGGCCATGGCCCAGCCAAACCAAGTCAGGATAGACAGCATGCAGTCGCTAATCCAAAAGTTCAGACCGCAACACTCGCTTCCAGCGAGAGTGTTCATGCAGTTGATTGGCATGATGGCCTCCTGCATCTTCATAGTCCCTCACGCACGTCTACATATGCGTCCGCTCCAGGAGTGCTTAGCGAATCAGTGGACGCAGGCTCAGGGACAATTGACAGACCTAGTGTTGGTTACCAGTCGGGCATACGACTCTCTGCATTGGTGGACTCCACACAACCTTTGCAAGGGCCGACTGTTCCAGGAGCCAGTGCCACAGATTATCCTGACAACGGACGCATCTCTCCAGGGATGGGGAGCTCATTTGCTCACTTACATGGTGCAGGGACTATGGACGACGCAGCAACAGAAGATGCACATCAACTATCTGGAACTGATGGCAATCTTCATGGCGCTCAAGTCCTTCCTTGTACATCTGTGCAACAAGGTAGTGTTAGTCCGGACGGACAACATGACCGCGATGTACTACATTCAAAAGCAGGGGGGCACCCACTCGCCACAGCGGTCTCATCTGGCTCAGGGCATGTGGAAGTGGGCCATTCAGAGGAACATTTTCCTCATGGCAGAACACCTCCCGGGCAAGGACAATCAGATGGCGGATCTGCTCAGCAGATACAGCCATCAAATGCACGAGTGGGAGTTACACCCGTCTGTACTCCACCCGTACTTCCAGCAGTGGGGTCATCCGGAGATAGACCTGTTTGCCACAAACGAAAACGCAAAATGCCAACACTTTGCCGCCAGGTTCCCTCACCCACAGTCGCAGGGGAATGCGATATGGATGAACTGGTCAGGCAGATTTGCGTACGCTTTTCCGCCAGCCCCTCTGATACCGCTGGTGGCAAGAAAGCTAAGGCAGCACTCGATGACTCTCATCCTGGTTGCTCCAACGTGGGCGCGCCAAGCATGGTACACCACGTTCCTCGAACTCTCGGTGGTGCCGCATCAAAGGCTGCGCCTCACGCCCAGACTTTTGACGCAGAACCATGGAGACATTCAGCATCGAGACCCGCAACAGCTCAACCTGGCAATCTGGCTCCTGAAGTCCTAGAGTTTGGATACCTTCACCTACCTCCAGAATGCATGGACATCAAGGAGGCACGAAAGCCTACTACCAGAGCATGCTATGCTGCAAAATGGAAGCGTTTTGTCATTTACTGTACAGCCAATAACATCAGCCCGCTAGATGCATCTATCCCTAACATCATTTGCTATCTGTTACATCTTTACAAGTGCAATCTGGCGTACACTTCTATTCGGATACATCTATCCGCCATAGCAGCTTATCTTCAGAATAGGCAGCATCTCTCTGTCTTCAGGGTGCCTGCCATTAAAGCTTTCCTTGAAGGCCTGAAACGAGTCATTCCCCCAAGAACACCGCCAGCTCCGGTGTGGAACCTCAATGTGGTCCTCACCAGACTGATGGGACCACCTTTTGAGCCACTGCACTCGTGTGAACTCCAGTTCCTAACGTGGAAAGTAGCTTTCCTAATAGCTATTACGTCACTGAGGCGGGTTAGTGAGCTACAAGCGCTCACAATCCAAGAGCCATTCATTCAGATTCATCCAAATAGGGTGGTACTACGTACTAACCCAAAATTCCTTCCAAAGGTGGTGTCACAGTTTCATCTCAACCAAACTATTGACTTGCCGGCATTCTTCCAAAACCCACAAACGGTGGCGGAAAGAATGCTTCATACTTTAGATGTCAAGAGGGCGTTGATGTACTACATTGACAGGACACAACACTTTCGGAAAACAAAACAGCTTTTTGTTGCCTTCGTGCCACAGCACAAGGGCAACCCTATTTCCAAAGCAGGAATAGCCAGGTGGATTAAGTGCATCCAAATATGTTATCAAAAGGCAAAACGTACCTTGACAATACCCCCAAGGGCGCACTCCACACGCAAATTGGGGGCATCTATGGCTTTCCTGGGGAACATTCCTTTAGAAGATATTTGCAGAGCAGCCACGTGGGTTACTCCACATACCTTTACAAAACACTACTGTGTTGATGTACATTCCAAGCAGCAAGCAGCTGTAGGACAGGCTGTTCTCAAAACACTTTTTCAGGTTTCTGCAGCTGGCACAGGCTACCGCCGCTAATGGAGGGACTGCTATTTATTCTATGCAAAAGATATGAATTTAGCAGCCCACATGCCTCGAACTGAATATGCTACTTACCAGTATGCATCTGTTCTTGGCATGTAGGGCTGCTAACATTCATATCGCCCACCCTCCTCCCCGGTGCCTGTCGCATCTGCAGACATACTCTTGTATTCAATCATTAGCATGGACATCCTTTACACTTTACACTCCATCTCTGCCACAATGGCTAAAAACAATCTGGGGATGGAGCCGATGCCCATGCGCACTGTAGTCCAGGGGAGGAGCCACCTATCTCAGGATACCTCGAAGACTCTTCCAGGACAACAATGTGCGATCATCCGGACCCAACACTAGGCGGCGATCTAATGCAAAAGATATGAATGTTAGCAGCCCTACATGCCAAGAACAGATGCATACTGGTAAGTAGCATATTCAATGCAAAGCTGCAACATGGTCCACACCTCACACATTCCCAAAACGCTATTGTGTGCATGTGTTAGCAAGACAACAAGCCAGAGTTGGCTAGGCAGTTTTACGTACACTATTTCAAACCACTGCAACAGATACAGGTTAGCCAACGCTTTGGCAGATAACTGCTACGTAGTCTATGCCCAGCATATGACTTACCGCTCATAAGCCTCGAACGTAAAATGCAACTTACTCGGTATGCATTTATTCTTGGCAATGTAGAGCTGTAGATTCGTATGCGCCCACCCTCCTCCTGTGGTACCTGTACCTGTTGCAGTAATATCTTAGTTAGATAGATACATTCATGAACATCTCCTTTTACTACTCTTACTAACTGTTATAACTCTCTGCGGAAAACAATCTAACAATGGAGTCGATGCCCATGTGCACTGTCACCGAAAGGAGGAGTCGCCTACCTCGTGACTGGAAAGGCTTCTTCGAAGAAAAACAAAGCACAAACATCCAGACCCAACACTAGATGGCGATCTATGCACAGCATGTGAATCTACAGCTCTGTATTCCAAGAACAGATGCATACTGGGTGAATAGCATTTTCCTTTCTATTTGTAAAACCAAGACCTAGTCCTTTGATTAATTCCGTCCAACAATAAGGTTTTATGCCCTTTGGCACCATCTAGTTAGGCAGCCTGGACTGTGTGCTCCCCAAGGTGAGTAGCTTGGCTTTACATTTCAGTGTTGTAGTTCCTGAGGCCCTTGAAATGTTGGTACCCGCCGTGGGCACTGCCCTCTAGCCCACACCTGTCCTGGGACCCAGTGAGAACAATCATTTCCTCTGCTAGTTCACGGATGTGAGCTGTAAGGTGTGGACTGAGTGCCTCTTGTAACCATAGTTATGTGCAGTCCTGACCCCTTCAAATCCTTCTCTTTACCAGGAAAGGGCTCGGTAGAGCGGCCTCTTCTGATGTATTTGATTGAGGAATGACTGCAAGCACGGAGTGACTCACTGCCATTTGTGCTCTGTTTTTAGAAAGTGACATGGAAGCAGTGTCTGGGGTTGTGGACGCCTCTGCGGCAGGGCTGCTGGAGGGAATCGTCTTGGACGGAGACACACTAGCACCCATGGAGACTGATGAACCGAGCCCTTCGGACACCAAGGGGAAGTCTAAGATCACACCTGCCATGGCTGCTCGGATCAAGCAGATCAAGCCGCTGCTGTCTGGTGAGAGCCACCAGCCTTTGCTTATCTTTTGTTTGGTTTCATATTCTCTTTGGTTTCATATTCTCTTGTGCATATTTGTTTATAACAGATGCACACAATGTTAAATAAATTGTAATCCATTCAGCTGTTTAGTGTGGTGTCTAAGGCCGAAGCCAGAGCATTCTACGCAGAGCCTCGGTTTATACGGTCAGCAAAACGTTTTGCTTATATACAATGTATTTGTATGTCACTCATGTGCCAGGTCGTATTTTGTGAGGCTGCCGTCGCTGACTTTTTAAGGTTGAAACATTGAGGAATGGTAACATTTTGTACGTAGTCCACTGTGAACGTTCTAGGCTGGTGTAGCAAATGTCTTTTAGCATGGTATTAAATTAAAGCTTTGTATTTCAAGCAGTTTCATTTTAACACTGGTCCCATTTTCCTTCTGAAATCATCCCTATTAAAGCATGGATTCACACAAGTTTTGTACCCGTTATTGAATGGAAAAAATGTCTCACATTAGAACTCTTCTGTCTGCCCCAAATGTTCCAGTAACTGATGTTTTGTTTTCAGCATCCTCTCGTTTGGGGCGTGCTTTGGCAGAGCTCTTTGGACTCTTGGTAAAGTTGTGTGTGGGCTCACCAGTCCGCCAGAGGAGAAGTCATCATACTGCGAGCACCACAACAGCACCAACCCCTGCTGCCAGGTCCACCGCTTCTGCTCTCACTAAACTTCTTACTAAAGGCCTTTCGTGGCAGCCCCCTCCTTATACGCCTACTCCAAGGTTTCGGTAAGTATTTAGACCAGGGTGCTTGCTTCTGTTCTCGTTGGTTAATGAGTTTGGGGTTTTGGGCAGATCTGGCTTCAACTTGCTTTAGTTTTTTTTGTAAATATTAGTAATTAATCAATTCTAGCTGTCCTTGGGTAAAAGCTTACTGAAACCTAGACGACTATCAGCACATCTATAACAAAACATGGTCATGAACACTAGAAAGCAGTATTGACTAAGATTTTCCTGCCGTACTCGGAACACTCTAGCAGTTGTGTGGAAGCATTTTTAAGTATCACATTGAAAATCAATTTAGCCCCTTCGAAAAAAGATCCTTTCTAAGTCTCTGGACCTAAACCTTCAGATTTCACTTTCCACAGAAGGCAACCTTCTTCAGCATTTTCTCTTTAACGAAGAACATTTGGAGTAATTCCCGTGAGTCTGTGAATCTTTATCCAAGGTTGTCAAATGGCTTGGTTATTTTTTTTAACAGATAACTTGTCCTCTAGGTTCAGCATCTTTGAAATATCCCCGAACAGCCGTACGTGATCTGGAATATATATCTGCACCTTTCACTGGGGCTCGATAGTACCAAAGTAATGTAACTTTGTTTGCAGACTCGTGGATGCAATTTTTAAGAGTAAATTCGAGCCCGGGATGGTGACGTAGTTTCTGCCCATTTTCCTTCTTTTTTTTTTTTACCAGAACCACCAATTTTAGGAAATACCTCTTTATAGGGTACCACACTGCAGAGGTCGGAGAGACCCTTACTGGTTTATAGTGGCAAAAGTAAATCATGCGAACTGTAGGAAGCTGGCTCTCTATATGATGTACCTCTAAATGGTGCCAATGTTATCCAATGCGGAAAGGGGCTACTCGAAGAGATGCTACTCACAGGCGAGTTAGGCGGTTTGGTATCCGAGTCTCCGGGGATTAAAGTAAGCACAGGGGGTTCACAAGACAGTAAGAATCCTACACCCTTAGCGGCACAGGGAGGCCAGGTGCAGAGTTCCAACATCTTGCGGGGCGCCCTGTGCAAGTCTGTGGCGAGGTCAGGTTTGCAAAAAGGCTGCAAGCTTGGGCCAGGAGCCTGGGTGAAGAAAACCCTCAGCTACCCATGTCAGGGATATTTGCCTACACTTTTGCTCCTCTCCCACTCATTCAGTGTCTGGTTCGGAAACTCAGACAAACATCCTTCACTCTATTTCTGGTAGCTCCCACATGGGATCGTCAACCATGGTACACAACCATATTGGAGCGGTCAATAGTTTGGCGTCAAAAGCTGCACCTCACTTCCAGTCTCCTCACACAGAACCATGGGGAAATCAGACATCCAAATCCCAAAGAACTGAATCTAGCAATCTGGCTCCTGAAGTCAGACTTTTGTTACTTAAACTTACCACCAGACTGTAGAATATACTAAAGAAGCAAGACGGCCTACAACCAGAGCTTTTTTATGCAGCAAAATGGAAAAGATTTGCTGTATATTGCAATAACGATCAATCCTTTAGATGCTTCTATACAAAACATGATCTGTTAACCATGCCATTTACAGCGAACAGGGCTGCTGTATAAGTATTCGTTTGCACCGTGTAGCAGCCTTCTTAAAAAATATGCAACAGGTCACTATTCAGGGTTCCAGTAAATAAAATAAAGCTTTAATGGAAGGCTTAAAAAGAGTAATACCACCACAGATTTCTCCTGCCCCGGTGTGAAATCTCAACATTGTTCTGACAAAGCTCATGGGTCCACCTTTTTGCACAAGTGCCCTTTGCAATTCCTCTCATTGAAAGTTGCTTTCCTCCTTGCCATCACATCACTGAGAAGAGTTGGTGAGCTACAGGCATTAACTTTGGAAGAACCCTTCTTTCAGATACACAGACTGGATAGTTCTCCGCAACAACCCTAAATTCTGATAGATACATCTGCCGTGTGGATTCCTCACCTTGTGAATATCCCCCTGCGTCAGCAACATTCGGAAATTCTTTTTGTAGCTTCGCGCCGACGTGGACCCAGACGTCATAGAAGCACGGCATCGCTCGCGACTCCGCTGACGTCACCAACGCCTATATTAGGCCCACGTCGGCGTGATGACATCAGTTCCCTTTTTTCCGCGTCGTCGACGCTAACGGTTTTCTGGGATCGTCTGTAGCCTTTAGCTGTAACTTTGTTACTTGCTATTCTTTCTAGTCTCTGTCTTCTCTCTTTCGACATGACCTTGAAGAAGACCGGGTCTAAAGCCTGCGGAGAATGTAACAAGATAATGTCCATCACAGATCCACATAAATGCTGTTTGTGGTGTCTGAGCTCCGACCACGACGTCGAGGAATGCCATTCCTGCAGGAAGATGACACCATAGGCCCTCCGGGAAAGAGAGGCAAAATTTCTTGTTGCCAAGTTTAAAGAAGGAAAGGAGAAGAAAAAATCAAGATCGCGGACTTGACGCTCGAAGTCAAGGTTCCGATCGGATTCGTCTTCGGCCCATGCTTCAAGATCTTCAAAAAAGAAGCATAAAAAGAGAACCCATGAATCCCGACATCGATCAAGGAAGGAGTCTGGTTCCAAGCCGAAGTCGCAAGTGAAACTGGTCGAGAAGGTGATAGTATCTTCGGCTTCAGAAGAACAGGATGCCGAGGTTGAGGCGTCGCATGCGGATTCGCCGAGTTCGCCGAAGCAGAAAGCTGTTCCATCTCCGGACCCATCCCATCCTTCAGGTCGGGGGGATGAAGGTGAGGAGGAGGAGGTTGGAGAGGGAGAGGCTCAGATCCCCGAAGGTCGTACGACTCCGGTGCACCAGCCTGAAGAGGAGGTCAACGTCGTTTTGACTCTACGCCCTCAAGAGCAGCCTAGTGGTTCATACCCTGCCTTCCCGGCTCCAGGTCAGGATCCTACGCATTTCCTGAATGCGATGTTCGGAATTTATTCAAGGGCTATGTTTCCCTCTGGGGCTACTACTGGTCCCATGGGTCCGTTGGCATATGGTCTGGGTGTTCCTCAATCCTATGCACCTGCGCCCTTTATGCCTGCTCCGACGCCGCATTGGCATTATCCGACTCCGGCGAGGCCTTCGACTCCGAAGCCATCGACGCCGAGATCGATGACTCTGATTCCTTCGACGCCAGTTCCATAAACTTTGATGCCGAACCCTGAGTGACGTCGTAGATCTCTTCCTTGTCCGACGTCGGGTTAGACTCCGGCTCCGTCGGAGTCGATTGCGGATCCGACGGCTTCGAATGTGAAGCAAAGATCAAGGCGTGAAGCCCAGAGGTTGATGGAGGAAGAAAGATATTGAGAGGAGAATCTAGAGGAAGGCGAACTACAAGAGTCTGAGGACCCTTTTGAGGACCTGACTGTAGCTAGTGGCCTCGAACTGTCCCCTGAATGGGACCTAGTTTAGGTTTCTGATGAGCCCTTAAGGGATGTGACTCCTTATGTAGTGATAAAGAAGGCTGCAAATTTATTAAACATTGCTCTACCAACTGCAGAATTTAAATCTAATCTGCTCAGAGGTCCTTCACTCTCCTTCATCAGTAACTGAACCGTTGCTACCTTTTAATGATGCCTTAAAGGATCCAATTTTGGAGATTTGGAAAAATCCTGTATCAGCTCCTGCTGTATCTAGGGCTGTAGCTAGGGGGTATAAGGCAGCTCCTGAAGACCCGGAATTTTTAACCTCTCATCCTCTGCCGGAAAGTTTGGTGGTGCAGGCTGCCTGTTCCAAAAGATCTTCAGGTGCATTTCCGCAGGTCCCAGCAGAAAAGGAGTCGAGAGAGCAGGATCAGGCTGCTAAAAAGGTTTTCTCCTCTGCCAGTATGGCTTTGAAGTCCACAAACGCAACCTGCTTGATGGGGCGTTATATCCACACTCTTATGGACACTGTGAAACAGTTAGTATCCAAGATACCTGAGGAGGATAGAAAAGACTTCCAAGAGGTAATCTCTGATACTCAAGCTGCAGCAAGGCAGGTTATTCAAAGTGGATTGGACACGGCTGACTCTGTGGCAAGGGTCATGGGTTCTTCAGTAGCGACCAGAAGAGCTGCGTGGCTGAAGTCTAGTGAGTTTTCCACGGATGTCCAGGCTGCATTGATGGATCTTCCTTTTGATGGGTCTGGATTGTTTGGAAAAAAAAGCAGACACTGCTTTGGAACGCTTTAAAGACAGCAGGGCGACAGCAAAGTCATTGGGCCTTCAATCCAGGGGCACTTTTGGAAGACGTTCAAGAGGATTTCGCAGATTTTCTTTTCGAACCTATAAGTCAACCCAGCAGCAGCCACAGCAGCAGCAAAACACATTATATAGATCTTATAGAGGCAAACAAAGGGCCTGAGCTCAGGGCCGTAACGCTTCCTCCTCTTCCCCATCCCAGCCCCCAACCACCGCAGCAAAGCAGCCCTAGATCCGCCATTCCGGATCATGTGGGCCCAGTGGGGGGCCGGCTTACCCATTTTCTACAAGATTGGGAATTGATAACATCGGATCTTTGGGTTCTCAATCTTGTAGAGAATGGGTATGCTCTTCCCTTTCGGGGAATTTCCCCCAAATTACCCTCCTTGCCAGGGTTATTGTTCGGAGGACCACCTGCTTCTCCTGCAGGAAGAAGTCCTGGCACTGTTCCGAAAAGGTGCGATAGAGGTGGTTCCAGAGCAGGAAAGGGGTCAGGGGTGCTACTCCCGTTATTTCCTGATCCCCAAGAAGGATGGCAGGCTTTGGCCAATTCTGGATCTCAGGCTCTTGAACCTTTACCTGAAACAGGAAAAGTTCAAGATGCTCACTCTTGCACAGGTTCTTCAAGCGCTGCTGGAAGAAGACTGGATGGTGTCGATCGATTTGCAAGATGCATATTTTCATATTCCCATCTTGAAGTCGCACAGAAAGTATCTCCGTTTTACGGTTGGGTCGCAACACTACCAGTTTGCAGTCCTTCCGTTTGGCCTTACTACTGCGCCTCGAGTCTTCACCAAGGTGATGGCAGTGGTGGCAGCTCATCTCTGAATTCCCGTATCTGGACGACTGGCTGATCAAAGCGGTGTCGCCGGAGAAAGTGCTCCATCATTTGCAAGAAACAACTCAGTTGTTACACAGGTTGGGTTTTTCGATAAATGTACCCAAGTCTCACCTGGTGCCCTCCCAGCGCAACCTGTTCATAGGTGCGGTACTGGACACTACTGTGTCGTGCATTCCCTCCACCTCAAAGGATTCGCGACATACAAGAAATGATTCCTTTGTTCTACAATGGAGCGGTTGTTCCAGTCCTGAAGGTCCTTTGCCTGCTCGGTCTGATGGCTTCTTGCATTCTGTTGGTCAACCATGCATGCTGGCACATGAGGGCGCTCCAGTGGTGCCTCCGCAGGCAGTGGTATCAGCACAACGGAGATCTCAGGGAGTCAGTGACGATCTCTAGAGAAGCTGCGGCGGATCTGTCCTGGTGGAGTGTGTGAGAAGTTGGTTCTATGCAGTGCTCACTATTCTAGTGAACACTATGTATCAGTCCAAACAACCCTTATTGATGTTTGGTTGTAAGTCAACCTGATAGACCAACTATCCTAGTAGCATGGACACGTGCAGTCTTTAGGCTAAACTCTAGAGGGCGTGTTAAGCCAGCTGTTTTACCATCACATATACCCCTTGAACACCAAGTGAAAGGACACCACACAAGTTGTTATGAAAAATAAAGTATATTTATTTATAACAAGACTACCCTGGCTCTTTATGAGACAGGGAGCTAAGCACACAACAAAACTCTTAAAGAAATACTTAAAGGCGCACAATTTACACAAATGCCCGAGGGGCACGAAAAACCATATACTATACAAGTGGAATGCGAAATACTAGCAGGTAAGTAACTATTCTCATAGGCTTTAGAATCGCTAGGACTGGACTACTGAACCTTTAGATTACAAGCAGGAGGCCTAGGGACGTCGTGTGCAGAGTGGGAACTCTCACGCGTAAGGCGGGAAAAAGTCTATGGAGGCTAGTAAAAGCAAAGTTAGTGTTTTCGGGCAAACCCGACTAGGTAGGTCAAAAACGAAAGTGGTTCTAGACACTTAGAGAGCTGGACTACGCTGGAGCACCGGAGTACTCGGTTTACCTAGCCCAGGGGCTGCGGCTGCATAGGGTTCAAATGTCGTCGGGTTTCTTCGTTGATGAACCAGGAGCCTGAAGAAAGAAGTTGCTGGCAGGCGACCAGTGAAGAAGTTCTTGGGGATCCAAGCCTGGATCGGAGAAGAGGAAGACCTGTAAGCAGAGGGGACCAAGTTCTGAATCACTAGCCAGTGATTTAGGTGGGCACCAGAGTGGCACCGGGCGAAGTCACCTCAACCAGGTGAGTGGGCGCTGCTGGGCTCTGCAGTCTCTCGGACCAGGAGGCGTTGTCGGCGACCAGGATGGAGGTGCGAGCTGTCCCACGAAGGTGTCTGCTGTCGACGTCGCTGGACCCAGGATTGGGGCAACAAGTCTTGGCAAATGCAAGCCCACGCGGTGGACTTAAAATGGCGTCTGGAGTGGACCAGGAGGGTCCAGGGTGCTCCTCTGTTGGAGGGGAGCAAGGGCCAGTCTGGAGCAACCAAACCAGCGGTGTTTGTCGTCGAAATTCGTCGTCAGAGGGCCACTAGCCAACGGGCAAGCAACCTGGACAACGCGGTGAGCAGCAAAGAGCAGAAGGGCCCCACGCAGATCTCGTGGATGCAGGGGAGCTGAACTTCGGTGCTGGAGCTGCTCAGGGTTGGGGCTTCTCTTACCCCAAAGCACTCGGTCGAGGGTCACTCGAGAGTCGTGCTGGTCAAGCGTCGTGCAGTCTTGGAAGATGGCCGGTCCCTCTGTCTCGTCACACCCACGAATCACAGCTGGGCTGATGATGCCGGTAGAGGTCAGAGGTGCCAGGGAAGCCGGTTCTCGTCGAGCTGGGCAGTCTTGATCCGGTGAGGAGACTTACAGCAGACCGCGATGCTTGGTTGGTGCCTGCTGCTGCAGGGTGACTACTCCTTAGTCACAAGGGAGAAATCTTAGGAAGAAGTCTTGAGTTCCTTTCGTGGAAAGTTGGTTCAGGATTCAAAGATGATCTAATTTGGAAGGGGGCCTGCTCCTACCTTTATCCTGAGAAAAGGGGCTGGCACGCGACTAAGTCCTGCCCTATGGGTGGGACTAGGAGGGGGGTGGTTACACCCCTCTCCTTTGGCGGGCTTTCCCCAGATCAGGGGCTGGAGTGCCCCTGGAACTGGTTCAAGCCGGCCTATGCATAGTGAGCACCGGGGTGCCACTTGCAGTCACCTTCCTCTAAAGCCCTGCCTACCTAGTATACACAAAATCCTGTCTGGGACGGTGCTGGCACCGCCCCTGGCAGGAAACCCTTTGTCCTTGCCTCCTGTGCTGGGAGGGCTCCCAGCAGCAGGAGGGCAGACTTGTGTCTCGGTGGCAGCATCCATCTTGTGGAGCTGAGGCTATGTCTGACTTTAACCGGGGTTACAGGTTACCAACATGTCGTGTCCCTCTAGAAGGGTGGAATGCTAACCCCGTCGCCAGAATTGGCGAGGGGTTAGTATTCCAATTCGTATGACACCTTACTCGACATGTTTTGATAATGTTATACCAAAGTTAGCATATGACCGCGAGGTACATAATGCGCTTAAGAGTATATGGTATAGCGTTATCATGGAACAGCTATTAGGACTTGGTTCCTCAAGCTGCAAACGGGCTCAGCTCATGCCAGAGCACCATTTCACATTATTCCACACACTCTGCCTTCAGGATTGTTAAGGCCTGCCATAGGAGTGAATGATAGGAATATATGTGTCCATTTTAGGTTTAGATATAGGAATACTATATCTAAAGCAAAGGGTGATTACACCACCTTGCCCCAGCTGTCAAGCAGCCAGTTGTGTCTGATTTAGTTAGTCAACTCAGGGGTGGCATAATACATGCTGCAGCCCCTGGGAGACTTCTGGGTACACCTCAGCCCTGGGTACAGGGACTTGGAGAGGGCCCAGTGCCAATTCAGTACCTGGGTACAATTTGGAGTAGAGAGAACAGCTAGGCTGTGGGTCTGATTAGCAGGCCCACAGCCAGGGAAAGTCGTAAACCAGTGAAGCAAAAAGCAAAAATCTGGGTGATCATAGGATTGCAGACCCTACTCTCCTACAGAGTGTGGAAGGCAATCGGTCACAAGGAAAGCCTTTTCAACTACCTTCATCGGTTGCCACAGTGATAACGGATGCATCCACTCTAGGGTGGGGTGCTCATCTGGGGGATCTGGAGGTCAAAGGGCTTTGGTCTCCAGAGGAAAGGTTGCTTCACATCAACCTTCTGGAATTACGGGCGATACGTTTGGCGCTCAAGGCCTTCCTCCCTTCCCTTCGCGGTCAGTCGGTTCAGGTCCTGATGGACAACACGACCACGATGTGGTACATCAACAAACAGGGAGGAGTAGGGTCGCAGTGTCTCTGCAGAGAGGCTCTGCATCTCTGGTCCTGTGTTCAAGACCATCAGATTTGTCTGATGGCAAATCATCTGGCCGGAGTTCAGAACGTCCGTGCAGACCGTCTGTCGGCAGTTCTCTGCCGACCACGAGTGGAGGCTTCACCCGGAGGTTGTTCACGACATCTTTCAGATGTGGGGGACTCCTCGGGTGGAACTGTTCGCCACTCGCGAGAATGCTCACTGCCAGTTATTCTGCAGTCTCCAGTATCCGATGCAAGGAGCCTTGGGTGGACGCGTTTCAGTTGAGTTGGAACTCGCAACTCCTTTACGCGTGTCCTCCCATACCTTTGATTCCTCGGGTTCTGAGGAAGATTCGTCAAGACCGGGCCCAAGTCATATTGATCGCCCCGGATTGGCCAAGAAGGGTGTGGTACTCAGACCTTCTCCACCTCTCCTCGTGCCCGCCGCTCGTCTCCCTCACAGGGCAGATCTCTCCCAGATGGAGGGGAAGGTTCTACACCCCCACCTCCAGACCTTACACCTTCATGCCTGGAGATTGAACGGGCAACCTGAGTTCTTTTTCTCTCCCGCCTGACGTGGTGGATGTCATCTTGTCAGCCAGGCGTGACTCCACTAAGTCCATATATTCTTATAGGTGGTCTAAATTTGTCACTTAGTGTGGGGAGAAATCTATAGACCCTTTGAGA
The DNA here is from genome assembly GCF_964261635.1 of Lissotriton helveticus. NCBI lineage: Eukaryota > Metazoa > Chordata > Amphibia > Caudata > Salamandridae > Lissotriton > Lissotriton helveticus. The sequence goes on from NC_136071.1 coordinate 12,708,940, forward strand.
GCCCATTTGTCTGATGATCTCCAGTTTGCCCTTTCTCTGGCGCAACAGGGGCTTGCTGTTGCCACAGTTAAGGGCTATCTTTCTGCGCTGTCTGCATTTCTCTGCTTGCCTGACCACCCATCTCTTTTTAAACTCCTGTGGTTTTAAGGTTTTTGAAGGGCCTCACGAATAAGTTCCCTCCTATTCCTTTTATTGTGCCTCTGTGGGACTTAAATCTTGTTTTGATCTTTCTGATGGGTGCTCCTTTTGAGCCTCTTCACAAATGTCCTATGAGGCTTTTGACTCTTAAAACAGTCTTCCTCGTTGCAATAACCTCGGCAAGGAGGGTAAGTGAGCTTCAAGCTCTTAGTCACAAGCCCCCTTTCTTGTCCATTCATGCTGATCGAATGGTTCTTAGGACCAGGGCTGCTTTTCTGCCAAAGGTGGTGACTCCTTTCCACCTTGGTCAATCGGTTACCCTCCCTACCTTTTATCCTCCCCCACACCCTTCCAAGGAGGAGGAGAGATTACACCGTCTGGACCCCAAGAGGGCGGTGTCCTTTTACTTGGACAGAACTAAAGACTGTCGATTGGAAGACCAGCTCTTCGTTGGATTTGCTGGCTGCAAGAAAGGAAGAGCGGTCCATAAAAGAACTTTATCAAGATGGATCGTCCTCTGTATAAAGATCTGCTACTCTTTGGTCGGTAAGGAACCTCCAGAGGGTATAAGGGCTCATTCTACAAGAGCTAAGTCAACCTCTGCATTGGCTAGAGGTGTTCCGGTAAAGGACATTTGTAGGGCGGCAACTTGGTCTTCCCTCCACACTTTCGCGAAGCATTACTGCTTGGATTCCGAGGTGAGACAATAGACCCTGTAAAACCTAAGCATTTCTGCTCCAAACGGGATAAATCGGCACCGAAAAAGGATTTTCCAGCAGAAGAGATTTTCCAACCTGACCCAAAGCAAAAGACTTCATATTAATCCAAAGACTGGACATATCACTACAGTGCCTGAAAAGAGGAAAATGGACTATCCTAAACCAGTTCCTCCAAAAAAGCATGCTCAGACCCCCCCCCCCCCCCCCGCCCTCCATAAGGATTTCTTCACCAGTGGTAGAAATACCAATAGATATTTCTCCTGTACATTCACCATCTAGTACACATAGTCTTATACCACAAGATGATGATGACAGTTACTCACAGGGGGTAGAAAGTGAACATCACACAAACGACCTAAATGACCCAGATAATATTCCTGGACCATCAGATGACCCATGGGAGGATTATAATGCGCCAGATGCACCAGATCTACCACAATATGACGCATACCTTTCTAGACCATCTCCCCCAGATGACACTATTGGGTTTACGCAGCTCATTCATAGAGCAGCCACTTTCTATGGAGTAGATTTGCACACCGATCCAGTGGAAGAAGACTTCCTTATGGACACACTACTGTCGTCACATAAGACCACAACCACACTACCAATACTTAGTGGAGTGGTAAGACATGCACCAGAAATATTTAAAGACCTTGTCAGAGCCAGGGTAATTAACCCCAGAATGGAAAAAAAGTATAAAGCGTCTCCAACTGACCCAACATATATCAAAGGTCAGCTGCCATTACTCATTGGTGGTATCAAATGCGAGAAAAAGAGCCAACTCGCAGACAACAGGGAATGATCCACCCCCGACAGAGTCCAAGCTTTTAGATGCTTCAGGGAAACGCACCATCTCACAAGCAGCCAATGTCTGGAGGATTGCTAACACGCAAGCTTTGTTAGCGAGATATGATCTAGCTCATTATGATGAGTTAGAATCACTCAGGCAACACTTGCCAGAGCAAAATCAGACCAGTGCTTCTGACCTAATACAGGAAGGCAGGATCATTACAAATACCTCCATACGCTTTGCACTAGACACTGCAGACACAACCTCTAGAGCAATAAATACAGGGGTACTGTTGCGTAGCCATGCAAGTCTACGCATCTCTGGGTTCAAACCAGAAGTACAAGCCAGTATCTTAAATCAACCATTTGACCTGCAACACCTCTTTGGTTCAACAGTCGATAGTGCACACTAGAAAAGATGAAAATAGATACGGTAAAATCCATGGGAGCTCTACAAACTCAAACCCATAGACCTTCCTTTCATCGCTCCTCATATAGGGGCGTCTCTAGGGGTATCCAAACTAACAATACCTCCTTCTTACAAAGCGCCCACCCAAACCTCCTGCTCCCTGCAGACACGGCCGCTCCCCCACGCTGCTCCCTGACCTGCCTCGCCTCACTGTTTGGTATCGTAACGCAGCTCCGCTGCTTGCTCAGAGTGTAATTGACGAATCGCACTGCTGCCTGGCATTGCATTACCATTACTGCATTGCGCTGTGTGTTACTGCTTAACCATTGGTATCGTAGCGCAGCTCCGCTGCTTGCTCAGAGTGTAATTGACGAATCGTATTGCTGCCTGGCATTACATTACCATTGCCGCATTGCGCTGTGTGTTACTGCTTAACCATTGATTTCTGCTATTAAAAGTGCATCTGCTCGATCCTGTAAGGCCGCCAGCCATTTTGTTGTTGTTGTTGTTGTTGTTGTTAGTCGCCCTGCCCTGGTCTCCACCCTGCTCCCGCCTTCCCAGCTGACCCTCCTTCGCCCCTCCCCCCTCACTATCCATATGACAGAAGTATTTGCGCGCAGCGTTCACGCGCAGCGATCGCGCCCCAGTCGCGCCGAAGGTGCGCCAAAGGTAAGCCCGTCTGCGCCCGTCCACGCCTGGACCGCGCCCAGCGCCTCTCCCCGGTCCCCGCCGCTCCCAACCCTCTAGAATCACATATGATACCGCTACTCTCCTCGCCCTCAACCCCGGACGTTCATCACTATGCTGCAAAGCTACTCCAGGACGTACCCACGGCCCATTCGCCTGCCTCTCCTGCAAGTTCAACTGCTTCAGGACCCTCACCAAATCCACGTCCCCCAAACACAGCTCCGACTCTAACCGCCTAAAGTGCATCCTGCTCAACACCTGCTCGGTCCACAGACACGCAACAGAACTCTGGGACCTACTCGACACTGCGTCACCTGACATTGCCTTCCTTACTGAAACATGGATGAACACATCATCAGCACCCGACATCGCCATTGCCATACCAGACACTTACAAGATTATCCGAAAAGACCGCACCAATCAAACAGGAGGAGGCATCGCCATCCATCACAAGAACACCATCAAACTCACAACCAGTTCCGACGACAATCTTGCAACCGCCGAACACCTCCACTTCCAGATCCACACCGACCCCAGGACCACACTTAGAGGCACCCTCATCTATAGGCCTCCAGGCACCCGTACTCAATTCAGCGATGACATCGCGGATTTTGTCAACCCACACGCCCTCGCCTCCGAGAACTATATTCTTCTAGGAGACCTCAACTACCACCTTGAAAACAAACACGACAGCAACACCACCTCCCTTCTGGACAACCCGGCCATTCTCGGACTCAAACAACTTGTTGATACCCCCACCCACACAGCCGGACACACGCTCGACCCTATCTTCACCTCCAGCAAGCACATCTCCTTCGATCGCACTACAGCTCTCCACTGTACGGATCACAGTTGTGTTCACTTCAGCTACAAAACCACCCTGACCCACAACCACCCACAACCTATTCCTCAGAGAAACTGGAACAAAATCACCTCTGACCAACTCCTCACATCACTCAACCAAAACCCTCCCACCCTCTCAATGGACCCAAACCAAGCGGCCACCAACCTCAGGCAATGGATCACCCACAGTGCTGACGAACTAGCACCCCTGAAAAAGCACCAGATGAAATCATCCAGCAAAAAGGCCCCCTGGTTCAATGACGAACTTAAAAAATCCAAGAAGCTATGCCGCACCCTGGAGAAGATATGGAGAAAAAACCCAACCTCCGACAACATGGCCTCCCTCAAGACAGCCACCCGCAAACACCACCAACTGATTCGATCCGCCAAGAAATCAGCATTCAAGGATCGTCTCGACAACAACACCCATAACAGCAAGGAACTCTTCAGCATCGTCAAAGAATTCACCAACCCCACCGCAGCATCCAACAACATCACTCCTTCCCAAGACCTCTGCGATTCGTTATCCTCCTTCTTCTACAACAAAATTGCCGACATCCACAACAGCTTCGATAATACTCCCACCGATCAACCCTACCCACCCCCCTCAGACCCCACTCCGTCAACCAACAACCTCAACGCCTGGAACCCAATCACCATTGAAGACACCATTCGCTTCATGAACTCAATCCACTCTGGCTCGCCTACCGACCCCTGCCCCCACCACATCTTCAACAAAGCTGACTCCATCATCGCACCCCATCTCCGTGATGTCATCAACTGCTCGTTCAACTCTGCCACCTTTCCAGAAAGCTGGAAACACGCCAAACTCAGCGCGCTTCTGAAAAAACCCACAGCAGACCCCTCTGAACTTAAAAACTACCGACCCATATCCCTCCTCCCGTTCCCGGCCAAAGTCATCGAGAAAGCCGTCAACAGCCAGCTCGCCGCCTTCCTTGAATCCAACAACTCCCTTGATCCATCTCAATCCGGGTTTCGAGCCAAACACAGCACCAAAACCGCCCTCATTGCAGCGACCGACGACATCCAAACACTCCTGGACAACTGAGAAACAGTGGCCCTCATCCTACGCAACCTATCCGCTGCTTTCGACACAGTCTGCCACAGCACCCTTATACATCGCCTCAGCAACATCGGTATACAAGGAAAAGCCTTGGACTGGATCATCTCATTCCTCGCTGGGAGAACTCAGAGTCCGACTTCCCCCACTCCACTCAGAGGCCACCGATGTCATCTGCGGCGTACCTCAGGGTTCCTCACTCAGTCCCACCCTCTTCAACGTCTACATGAGCCCTCTCGCCTCCATCGCGCGTCAACACGACCTCAACATCATCTCTTACGCCGACACCCAGTTAATCCTTTCCCTCACCAAAGACCCCAACACCGCCAAAACCAATCTTCACGAAGGCATGAAAGAAGTAGCCGAATGGATGAAACATAGCCGCCTAAAACTCAACTCAGACAAAACGGAGGTGCTCATCCTAGGATCTTCCCCCTCAGCTTGGGACGACTCTTGGTGGCCTTCCGCTCTGGGCACAGCACCCACACCCACAGACCATGCACGTAACCTTGGCTTCATCCTAGACTCCTCCCTCTCGATGTCCAGACAAGTCAACGCAGTCTCGTCCTCCTGCTTCAACGTACTTCGCATTCTCAAAAAGATCTTCCGCTGGATCCCCCTCGAAACAAGAAAGACTGTCACCCACGCACTGGTCACGAGTCGACTGGACTATGGTAACACACTATACGCCGGAATCGCAACAAAATTACAGAAAAAACTCCAGCGCATTCAAAACGCATCAGCGAGACTCATATTAGACATCCCTCGCCAAGATCACATCACCGGACATCTAAAAGACCTCCACTGGCTTCCCGTCAACAAAAGAATTACTTTCCGCCTTCTCACCCACGCACACAAAGCCCTCTACAATCTAGGACCCGAATGCCTCAACACTCGACTGTCCTTCTACAAACCCACCCGCCAACTAAGATCGTCCAACCAAGCCCTCGCCGCAGTCCCGCGCATCCGAAAATCTACCATGGGTGGCAGATCCTTCTCCTACCTGGCTGCCAAGGCTTGGAACTCACTCCCCACCCACCTCCGCCTTACTCAGAACCACACCTCCTTCAGAAAAGAACTTAAAACCTGGCTATTCGACAAATAATGTTCGCCTTCCCCTAATGATCCCCTCCCCCTAGCGCCTTGAGACCCTCTGGGTGAGTAGCGCACTATACAAATGCCTGAACTTGAACTTGAACTTGAAACCTGACCCAGTAGAGGATATTACAGTGGAGGATATAGAGGAAACAAAAATAAAGGCAGAGGCAACAACAGTCGCAATGCCTCTACTCCCAAACAGTGACTTCCCTTCCATCCCCCCAGACCATTCCACTCCTGTCGGGGGGAGGTTACAACAGTTCCTACCTGTCTGGAACTCATCACCACAGACAGGTGGGTAAGACAAATAATTCAGTCAGGTTATTGCCTTGAGCTCACTTCCACTCCTCCAACAATACCACCCAGACAACGTCCCATATCACAGGAACATCTCATACTACTAAGACAAGAGGTAGTGTCTCTACTGCAAAAGAATGCAATAGAACCAGTCCCAAAACACCATCAGTACACAGGAGTTTATCTCTATACTTTCTCATACCCAAAAAGGACGGGTCCCTCAGACCTATACTAGATCTAAGGCCCCTAAACCTGTACATACAATCAGACCACTTTCATATGGTCACACTACAACAGGTTCTACCGTTGCTAAAGCAAAGCGACTTCCTTGCCACATTAGATCTCATGGACGCCTACTTCGTCATTCCTATCCATCAATCCCACAAAGTACGTACGGTTCATACTAGAAGGTCAACACTACCAATTCAAAGTACTCCCTTTCGGAGTAACTACAGCACTTCGAGTGTTCACAATGTCTAGCAGGAGTAGCAGCACTCTTGAGAAGGGACAACATTCATGTCTTCCCATATCAGGACGACTGGCTAATAAAATCAGTCATACAGCCAATGTGTACAGCACACGCATCAAACCATCTGCCTGTTAAACAAGTTGGGATTCACAGTAAATCAAAAGAAGTCACATCTCCAACCATCCCTGTCTCAGCAGTATCTAGGTGCCACAATAGATACCTCCAAAGCAATAGCGTACCCCAACCCAACAAGGATACAAAGTATGCAGGATCTTACCCAAAGATTCCAGCCACAACACTCACTACCAGCTCGAGTGTTCATGCAACTAATAGGAATGATGGCATCCTGCATTTTCATAGTGCCATACGCAAGACTCCAAATGCGCCCCATACAAGAGTGCTTGGCAAGTCAGTGGAATCAGGCTCAGCAACAAATAACAGATCTGGTGCTGGTAGACGACCGGACATATCGCTCTCTGCAATGGTGGAACACCAAAAACCTTTCCAAAGGCCGGCCGTTAATAGAACCTGTTCCACAAGTATTACTAACCACAGACACATCTCTCACAGGATGGGGAGCACATTTAGAAAAACACAGTACAGGGTGTGAGAAGTTGGCCTGGTAGATGATGTTCACTATTCTAGTGAGCACCTTGCACCAGTCCAAACAACCCTTATGGTGATGGTTGTAAGTCAACCTTATAGACCAGTTATCCTAGAGGTAGCGTGGCCAGAACAGTCTTGGGCTAAAAGACTCTTGAGAGCGTGTACAGCCAGCTGTTTTACCATATGTAACCCCTTGAATATCAAATGAAAGGACACCACACAGGATATATATATAAAATATATATGTATTTATTTACTGACACACTCCTCTGAACTCTTTGAGGTCAGAGGCCAAAGCACATAACAAGATACTCACGAATACGTTAAGTTGCACAAATTACAGTTAGGCCCTAGGGGCGAAGCAAACCATATATTAAAGTGGTATAAGTACCACGTCACGAGAAAAGGAAAGGCCTAGGGCCTAGAGAATCGCTGGGGCTACACTATCTGACCCTTAGTTGAGGAGTAGGAGGCCCACAGGCGGCGCGCGCAGTGCCTTTACACACACGTGTGAGTCAATGCAAAGTCAATGGGAACTTAGAAGTTAGATTTAGAAGGATTTAGGACACTTCCGGTTTAGCTAGGGGGGAAACATCTAGAGACTTAGACACTTGGATATTCAATACCCTTGGGAGCACCGAAGTACTCGCGTTACCTCACCCACAGGAAGCGGGTGCATAGGTGTGAAGATGTGTCGGGTTTCGCCGTTGAAGTCTATGGAGCCTGTGAAGAAAGATGCTGCAGGCGACCAGGAGGAAGATGTCTGGGTGGATCCAAGGGCAGATCGAGGATGAAGACCTGAAAGCAGAGGGGACAGAGTCTGGGTCTCTAGTCATTGACCAGGTGGAACCAGGAAGGAACCAGATGACGTCGAGGAGCAATCGAGTGCTGTTGTGAAGCTTGTCTCTTCAGCCACGCGGACCAGGAGGCGTCGAGGACGACCAGATGCTGGAGAGGAGCTGTCCCACGAAGGTTCTCGCAGATGGAGGGGTCGACTGCCGGATTGGAGTCAACAAGCCTTGGCAAAGGCAACCCACACAGGATTCAAAGAAGGCTTCTGATGCAGACCAGCAAGGTCTGAGGTGCCTCACCTTTGCAGGGAGGCAAGGGCCAGTCTGGAGCAACCAGACCAGCGAGTTGGTTTAAAAGGATTGTCGTCACAGAGGCTACTAGCCAGCGGGCCAGCAACCGGACAACGCGTCGAGCAGAACACAAGCAGAAGGGCCCCACGCAGAACTCGTGGAGGGCTGATCTTCGGTGCAGGTGGAGCTCGGATTCGGGGCTACTCGATCCCCAGTGCACAGCTGCTAGGATACCTCAGGAGCTGCACAGTTAGCACGTTGGGGACTTCAAGATGTCCGGTCCCACGTGTCTCGTCGTCTCCACGGATCTCAGCTATGCTGCAGACGTGAAGAGAGGGTCAGAGATGTCTGGAAGTCTGGGTCTTGTCAGGCTCTGTGCTCGGGTCCCGGCAGGAGCGACGACAAAGCTAGCCGTTGGGACTCGAGCACAGAGCCTGACAAAACCCAGACTTCCAGACCTCTGTGCTCGGGTCCCAACGGCTTGCTGGATGGTGCCTGGTTGCCCAGGGTGGTCACTCCTTGGCCACAAGGGAGATTCTTCAGTCTTCAGCTTCAGCAGAACGTCGAAGGTCCAGAGTTTCGTTTCAAGTTTGCAGTTCAGGATCAAATCTAAAGTCCTAAGGCTCAGCTCCTACCTTTATACACCTAAAAGGGGCTGGATTACTTTCTATGTCCCTCCTATGAGTGGGACCAGGAAGGGGGGCGGTTACACCCCCTTTCCTTTGTCCAGTTTCACGCCAGAGCTGGGGCTGAAGTGCCCCAGCAACCGGTTTGAACTGGGGTATGCATGGAGCACCTAGTGTGCCCCAGGCAGTGTGTCATTCTATTCAGCCCTCCCTGTCCCAATACACAAAGTCCTGTCTGGGGTGGTGCTCGCACCTCTCCAGGCAGGAAACCTATTGTCCAAACCTCCGTGACTGGAAGGACTCCCAGCAGCAGGAGGTCAGACTTGTGTCGGTGGCAGCAGCGTCCATTTTGTGACGCTGGGGCTCTGGTTAACTTTAACCGGGATAGTCAGCAACAACATGTCTTCTCCCTCTAGAAGGGTGGAATCCTACCCCCGTCGCAGATTGGTGAGGGGGTAGTATTCCAAAGCGTATGACACCTAACACGACATGTTTAGATAAAGCCAAACCAAAGTTAGCATTTAACCGCGAGGATTATAATGCACTTGAGTATATGGTATGGCAATATCATAGAACAGCTATAGGGACATGGTTCTGAAAGCTGCAGACCGGCTCAGCTCATGCTAGAGCACCATCTCACACATAACCAAGCACTCTGCCTCCAGGATTGTTAAGGCCTTCCATAGGAGTGACTTATAGGTTACTGTGTCTATATATAAGGGTAGATATAGGAATACTATACCTAAGCAAGGGGTGATTACATGACCTTGCCCCAGCTGAGTGATCAGCCAGTTGTCAATTTAGGTGGCCAGCCAGGGGTGGCATAACTCATGCTGCAGCCCCTGGTAGGCCTTGGATGCACCTATGCTCTGGGTACCTATGGTACACTATACAGGGACTCACAAAGGTGACCCAATATCCAATTTGGTATGTACCTACAGTACATGGAGTCCATTTTACAGAGAGAGCAGATAGCCTGGGGTCCTGAATAGCAGGATCCCAGGCCAAGTCGAAAACCAGCTAAACACTAGACTAAAAGTTGGGGGTAACCATAGTCTAGTATCCACCTTCCTACAACCGGGTACATGGACACCACAACAAAAATTACTCCACATAAATCATCTGGAGTTATTAGCGATTTTTCTAGCTCTAAAATCGTTTCAGCATTACCTATCAAACAAGGCTGTATTAGTCCGTACGGACAACATGACAGCCATGTACTACATTAAAAAACAAGGAGGAACAGACTCCCTACAGCTCTCCCGGCTGGCGCAGAGTATATGGAGTTGGGCCATTCCTCCAAACATTTTTCTGTTAGCAGAACTTCTACCAGGAGTTCACAATCAAGTTGCAGATTTGTTAAGTTGTCAAAGACAACAGATACACGAATGGGAACTTCATCCTCAAGTTCTTCCACCATTTTTTCACAAATGGGGTCAACCAGACATAGATCTGTTTGCTACTCACAACAACTCCAAATGCCCAAGCTTTGCCGCCAGATGCACACACCCATCGTCCCAAGGCAATGCGGTATGGATGAATTGGTCAAACAAATTTGCGTACGCTTTTCCACCTCTCCAACTAATTCCATTAGTGGTATGCAAGCTACAGCAAAATTCTCTCACATTGTTTCTCATAGTGCCAATGTGGGCAAGCCAAGGTGGTACACCACGCTACTACAGCTCTCAATAGTACCACATTAAAAATGAAAACTCTCCCCACATCTACTGACACAGAACCATGGAGAGATCATGCATCCAGACCCAATGCAGCTCAATCTAGCGATTTGGTTCCTGAGGTCTTAGAATTTGGATACCTAAATCTACCACCTGATTGCATGAATGTCATAAAAGAAGCGAAACGCCCCACCACTAGAGCATGTTATGCAGCAAAGTGGAAAAGGTTTGTTGTGTATTGCACAATTCTCCAGTATGGAATTTAAATCTTGTTCTCACCAGACTTATGGGTCCTCCATTTGACCCATTACATGAGTGTGAATTACAGTTCCTTACATGGAAAGTTGCTTTTTTAGTAGCCGTTACCTCACTCAGAAGAGTCAGTGAGATCCACACATTAACAATTCAAGAACCATTCATACAACTTCATCACAACAAAGTGGTTCTTAAAACAAATCCAAAATTTCTGCCAAAAGTCATTTCACCGTTCCACCTCAACCAATCTATTGAGTTGCTGGTATTTTTCCCCCAACCGCAAACAGTTGCGGAAAGAACTCTACATACATTAGATGTAAAAAGAGCGCTTCTCTACTACATTGATAAGACAAAACCATTTTGTAAAACTAAACAACTGTTTGTGTCCTTTTTTCCCCCACATTAAGGCAATCCTATTTCAAAATCAGGCATTGCAAGATGGATTGTTAAGTGCATTCAAATCTGTTACTAAAAAGAAAAACGCACTTTATCAATTCCCCCTAGGGTTCATTCTACCCGTAAGTTAGGGGCATCTATGGCATTCCTAGGAAATATACCATTAGATATCTGTAAAGCAGCTACTTGTTCCACTCCGCGCACATTATTATTATTTTTTTTTTATTGCGCAAAGATGGTAATTTCAATTAACACAGCTTCTGGCCTACAACCTGATGGGGAAATACCGGCACCCTCCCAGGAGCATACCAATGAATGAAACTCACCAGACACAGCAGGTTGCTCAGAAACAGAGTGAAGTTTATTTATTGGTACCAAAAGCATGCATCATTGCTAATTAGCAAGGAAGAAGTCAGATCTGCCACCTTAGGGGCTCTCAGACCGCTTCTTCCCAGAGTGACAAGTTTCTAGGTATTATATACTGTATGCAATGCCATGTCAGCGGAACTTAGAATAAGGCACCAAGCCAAATATGGCTGACATGGATGTGCAATGTGTGCACCATGCAAAACAGCCAGATATGGGCAGACCAGAAAGGCAGGCTCTGCACTGTGTAACATTTGCATATCATGTAGTCAAGACAAGCAAGGTGACCTGTAAGGGTGTACAGAATATCTTGTGGAAGCTTGTCCAGTCAAGGTCAGATAGGAAGCCATTTTGAGCTCCAGGCCTCATGTTAATGTGATCTTATATACTCATGAACTCTTTGGGAGTACATGCAAATGAATTTATATGGATATTCATATATATTTTGTAACACAACCCCCCCGGGCCGGCCGCGTCACAGGTATTACAGTCAACTCCACTTTATCTGTTACACAGCCTGGTGGCCAACAACCCGGGGGTCTGGCGGCGTGAGATGGTCCTAGTGGTCACAGTATCTAGCATAGATCATAAGTGCCAGCAACAGCCGATATTCATGTGCAGTTTTAACTTTTTCTCCCTCCCAAACAACCCTGGAACTCCCCCATTGAACTACCCACCCCTTACCCATAGCCTCAAAGAAATTCCCCACCCCGCATCACGTTACCCGTGTCGGCAATAGCCCTTCCCGCTCCTGGCCCCACCTCTGATAATGTCTGGAAGGCCGTTGGTAGACGGGCCCTGATGGAGATCTAGTCCCACTATTTATCGTTAGTGCAGCATTCAGAGGCATCTATGTGAGGTGTGTGGATTCCCTGGTGAACCCCGCAGGTGCACCTCTCGCTCCAGTCACCTCCCCCACTCCCCCGACCCCCCCCTGCTGGCACGTCTGGCCCCGCCCCATCATACCTCGCCTACGCTAGGGTCCTACTCCGCACACATTTACAAAACACTTCTGTATCGATGTGCAGGCAAAACAAGCAAGTGTTTGCCAGGCTGTACTCAAAACATTATTTCAAACTACTGCAACAGATATCGGTGGTCGCCGCTAAGGGAGAAAACTGCAGTGCAATCGATGCAATAGTGTGTGGTCTCCAGCCCATATACCTCGAACGGAAAATGCTACTTACCAGTATGCATCTGTTCTTGGCATGTAGGGCTGCAGATCCACACACGCCCACCCGCCTCCCCGGCTACCTGTATCTGTTCCAGTATTATCTTATTTAGATGCACAACACATGGTCATCTTTATCTGTACTCGTACAACTCCACCATTTACCCAATGACGAAAACAATCTGAAGATTGAGTCGATGCCCATGCGCACTACGATCTAAGGGAGGATTCATCCAACAGACAAAGACTCTTCCAAGATAACAAAGTGTAATCATCCGGGCCCACCACCAGATGGTGATCTAATGCAATAGTGTGTGGATCTGCAGCCCTACATGCCAAGAACAGATGCATACTGGTAAGTAGCATTTTCCTTACTTGCCTTGTAAGCATCTTTTCGTAGCGTGTAGTGCTGCAAATTCATCTGCACTCCTGCCTCCTCTGAAAGATATTCAGGTTGACAAAATGACTTCAAACCAGCAAGTCTAACAGAAAACGCTTACTATGCTGACTGTATCCTCACTCCTTTTACGGCGAAAATAAAACTTTCTAAGGAAGAAAGCGTTCAAAATGCACAATGCCTCGAGGGGGAGGAAAAATATAACGCCAGACTCTGATCATAAAACTTTCTCGAGAAAAACAACTTGCACAGTCCGGGCCCAATACTAGATGACCGGAGTATGCATAGCATGTGAATCTGCAGCACTACACGCTACGAATAGATGCTTAAAGGGTAAGTAACATAATCCTTTCTACAAGATCATAGAAGTATTGTTATATTATCACTAAGAATATGTTAACATTATAAAGCTTAAATGTGTACACTATCTACATGTTTTGGAATTAGTACCTTCTGTCACTAACTTTATGTAGTAAGAGCACATCCAAGGTGCTGCTAATAACTATGGGAGAAATCTGATCTTATTACTGTGGTGGTGTACTTGAAATCTAACACATTGTCTTTTGTTTGATCTGTAGCTGACTGTTCATTGTGCTCCTGATGTTAAATTCCTTTACATTTTGAAGATTCAGTCTTAGGCAGTCACCTGCAGCCTTCTGAGGATGCGTTGTTTGTGGTACCTCATTTCTATGCTTCCTGTTTATTGTGTTTCAACTTATTTCCCTAGCTTGACGTTCTTTATCTGCTCTGTTGGCTTTACATCTCCCATGCTGTTTGATGAGCGGAAATATCCCTACCATCTAATGCTGCAGAAGTTCCTGTGTTCTGGGGGACATAATGCTCTCTTTGAGTAAGTAAAATGTCTTTATCTTATTCCTCTGATCTTACCCGTTCTACAATTTCTCGAATTTAAGTTTATATTTTGCTTTGCTGCTAGCTGTCTGGCATTTTGGTAACAAACTAATAACCACAATCTTTCATGTGTTAATACAACTGCTTATTGCAATCTTTGACTTCACTTGCCTGCTACACCTAAATTTCTCGGTGATGGGAATGCTGGCTAACATTCACAAACTTACTTGGCGGCCGTTGTATACTTTTCGGTTACAGAGTATTTCTTGCTTTGTGAGCTTTCTCTGATGGAGTGTGGCTAAGACACCAAACAGTTCAAGAAGCAGAATGATGCCTACCGAGCTGAATTGTCGATCTAAGTGAAAGCACTTGTAGGAAAGGACCCATTTTGACATGGTCACCCCCATTTTTAGGTCTTGCACCTTGCGTTGCAGTGCACAGCAGAGCGAGGCCTCTTGTAAGGGGGTTTTGAAAGCTGACCACACGCTTGTGCATGTGGTTTTTGTTCTCGCCGGCTGCCATTGGGTTACACGTTTTTTTTTTTTTTTTTTTTTTTTTTAGTTTCAAATGTGTTTTTATTAAGTTTATGAGCAAAAAAAACAGGCAATGTAAAGCAGTAAATATGCAATAGGCGTATACGGCGAGCGAGACAGACATACATTTCTTCTCTACGAGTCGATAAAAATGCAGATAAGTCATGCCCATATCGAGATGCGTTGCCTACAGTTCGGTAAAGGTGCCGTGTAAGAGTGGTAATCGAACGAAACAATAAGAAAGGCCCCCCCCCAACATCCAACGTCAACCCCCTTCCTCCTCCCTGACCAGTATGCCAGTTGTCCAGAGGCTCCATCATAGCACGCACAAGGTGATGTGCATCAAGGCGTACAGGTTCGTGTTGGGTCTCGTGGGTGTTCCGTAAGCCGCAGAATGCGGAGATATTTCGGGCACGTGATTTCTGCCAGTTTTTCTGGAATGAGTCAGCAGTGTGTGAGCGTGGCCTGGATACGTTCCATGCCTAATGTGAACCACAATTTGTGTAACCAGCCAGTGTGGGTGGGTAAGTTAGTTGATCCCCATAGTGACAGGACGTGTTGTGACGCTGCTTGCATGGCAATGCCCATCTGTTTGCCACGAGGTGATCTCAAGGGAAACGTGAGCGCGTTGGGCAGCCCTAGGATTGTGTATGCCGGGAAGCGCGGGATTTCAGTGTCAAATGTTGAGTCTATATCATCTAAACTTTCCAGTATCCCTGCAGAGCTCGGCAGTCCCATAGGAGATGGGTCAGGGTGCCCCTTTCGCCACAGCCCCTCCAACACAGCGCGCTTCGAAGAGGGTTGCTCTGATTGAGTCTTGCTGGGGTAAGATGCCAGTAGATGGCCAGTTTCACCGCCGATTCCCTGGCACTAGCATTGCGAGTGGTGTGTGCAGCTCTGTAGTGTATGAAACCCCATTCTTTGGGCGAAAGAGTCCTTCTGAGTTCCGATTCCCAGCGTTTCTGTCCCGCCGCCTTAACCGGGTCGGCCTCAGGGGTTAATATCTTGTAGAGGTCTGAGATAAGGTGCTTATCCGAGTCCTTCGACACCAGCCAGTGTTCGAATGGTGTCATCTGCCGACCGACCAGGGGGGCGCATTCCGGGCGCAGGAGCCAGTGGCGGAGTTGGAAGTATTGGAACATGTGGGGTTTAGTCATTCCGTAGCCTCGCGTGATATAGGCGAGTGGGAGAAACCCCTCCACATCAAAGAGATGGCCGGCCGAGCGGCAGTCCGTATCACGCCATTGTAGAAAGGCGCGAGGATCGGTGCCCGGTGGGAATTCAGGGTTATCAAAGAGTGGGGTGAGTGGGGAAGGGAAGGTCGTCAGGCCTCTCCTGACCGCCACCATGTCCCAGGTCTTCATGATGGTGCACGTAATGGGGGAGCGGAGGAGGTATTGTGGTCTATGCTGGCGGGCAAGAAATGGGATCTTCCACAGGGATGTCTGGGCCATTGCCCTGTCTTGAAATAGCCATCTCTTCTCGGACTCGGGCCTGTACCACTCCACCAAATAGCGGAGTTGTGACGCCTGAAAGTATTGCAAGAGGTCGGGGATTCCGAGGCCTCCCTTATCGACACTCCTATGTGCCACCCGTTTGTGTAGTCGTGCGCGCTTCTTTTCCCAGATGAACTGGTGGATAGCATTTTGTAGGTCGGTAAGTGCGCCTGGCGGTGGCAGTACCGGGAGGGTCTGGAAGATATACAAGATCTTAGGTAAGGCGGACATTTTTACTGCCGCTATGCAGCCTAGCAGGGAGAGGGGTTGTTTCGACCAACGCGTGAGGTCGGCTCGGATTTGGGAGGACAATGTTCTATAGTTAAGGGCCACTGTTGAGTCCGTGGAGGAGGTAAGAGTGATCCCTAGATACGGGAGCTGTGTGGAGGTCTGTAGATCGCAGCCAAAGTCAGGCGTTGGGATCGGCATAGCAGCCCAGGGGCAATATCAAGGATTTCCCCCGGTTGATTTTGAAGCCGGACACAGCCCCAAAGCTCTCAAGTTCCTCCAGGAAAGCGGGTATTGAGCTGGACGGTCGGTCTAAGGCAGCGATAATATCATCGGCATAAAACCCCACCACGTGGGGTTCATGGCCGAAGGAGACTCCGCTAATGCGAGGATTGTCTCGAATTTGCTGCGCCAGGGGTTCCACGTATAGGGCGAATAGAAGGGGCGAGAGAGCACCCCTGACGTGTGCCCTGCTGTATCTCGAAGGGGTCCGATTTAAGGCCGCTAAGTCTGACCCGAGCCATGGGGCGGTGGTAGCAGCTCGCAATCCAAGCCTGAAATCGGTCGCCCAAGTGGTATCGCTGCAGAACTGCTTGCAAGTAGGTCCAGTCGACGCGGTCGAATGCTTTCTCCGCGTCGATAGCCAGTAGTTCCGAGTCCTGAAAGTGAGTTTTGTCCACGAGGTGCAGTAACCGCATAGTATTATCGCTGCATTGGCGGTTCGGGACAAAGCCCGATTGGTCCGGCTCGAGAGTGCCCGGGACGCAAGGGCCCAGACGGGCCGCTAATACCCCCGTGAATAGTTTCAGGTCTAAGTTAAGTAAGGAGATGGGGCGGAACGCAGAGCAATGTGTCGGGGGGGGGGGGGGGTTTGCCCGGCTTGGGCAACACCACTATGTCAGCTGCCAGCATGTCCGGTGGTATGGAGCTTGTGCCCTCAAAGGAGTTAAACAGCCTCGCGAGTATTGGGGCCAGTATTAGTATTTGGCCAAAGGTTTTATAGAAACCAGACGAAAAGCCATCAGGGCCTGGTGATTTGAGCGGGCGGAGGCGTGCGATGGCGGTAAGGACTTCGTCAGGACGAATAGGAGTGTCTAGGGCCTCTATTTTCGCTGGGCATAGTGGCGTGATTTCGGCCGATTGCAAGTACGCGGCAACAGCTGTCGGCGACACTCTATCCGCGTTATACAGGGAAGCATAATAGGAACGGAAGGCGGAGGCTACCTGTGCATCTTCGGCAATAGTGTTACCGGAGTCGTGCAGGAGCGTGGTGATTTTTGAGAGTTGAATCTTGGCCTTTAAGGCGCTGGCCGGAGCCGTCCTGTGCGGTTGCCTCCCACGTAGTACGTATGGCGGAGACGAAGAGCGGCAAATTCCGCTCTGTCAGTGTCGAGGGCGGCCAGTTGAGCCCTGGCAGCCTTCAGCTGGCGCCAGATTCTCGGAGCGCACGTATGGCTATGAACCCTTTCTAGTTCAGCAACTTGGGCTGTGAGGTCAGCCCTCTTTTCCTTGCGAACCTTGGCATCAGCGGCAGCAATGGCTATCAGTTCCCCCCCATACCACGGCTTTTAAGGCCCCCAAAAGGGACGATATCGATGCTGCAGGGGTGTCGTTAGTGGCGAGGTAATCCGAAATGCATTTATGAAGTTGTTTGACAACGGCTGGTCTCTGTAAAAGGGGTTCATTGAGCCTCCACGAGCCTGGGTTGCGTGGTGACCTGGGCACCCTGAGTGTCCGCTCCAACGCGTCATGGTCAGAGAGGGCTGCTGGGACAATGGAAACCTCGGTGATGTGAGGAACTAGTTCAGAGGAACCTAAGAAGTGATCTAAATGCGCGTAAGTGTGGTGTACATGGGAATAGAAGGTGTAGCGTGCTGTGTTGGGGTGTGCCGTCCTCCAGAGATCTAAGAGGTCCCTTTCCTGCAACCAGGATCTGCCTGCCTCTGAAAGCGCGCCAGTGTCACCATAGCGGTGCCCGGATCTGTCCTTATTCGTATCCATGACGAGATTGAGGTCCCCCCCAATGAGCAGCTGAGAGTGAGGTGACTGTAGTGCTTCGGAGAGTGCAGTTTTCAGGAATGGTTCTTGACTCGTGTTGGGGGCGTAGATGGAGCCTATCGTAAGTGCGCTATTTCCCATTAAGAAGGTGTGGGCTAAGAGGCGTCCCTTGATCTCCCCTGTCTTGGCTCCCACCCGGCCCCGGAAGCGTCGGGACACAAGAATGGCCACCCCTGCTTTCTTGGTCGGGAGAGAAGAGAAGTATTGCTGGGGAAAGGCCCGGGAGC
This sequence comes from Lissotriton helveticus, assembly GCF_964261635.1. Classification (NCBI taxonomy): domain Eukaryota; kingdom Metazoa; phylum Chordata; class Amphibia; order Caudata; family Salamandridae; genus Lissotriton; species Lissotriton helveticus. The sequence goes on from NC_136071.1 coordinate 12,727,442, forward strand.
GCATCCTGTGCCAGTCTTTAGCCAGGAGGTGGGTTTCTTGCAACAAGCAGATGTCAGCTTCTGAATTTTCCAAGTAGGAAATTACTGCCCTCCGTTTAATCGGGTTGTTGAGGCCTTTTACATTGAGAGACAGTACTTTGAGTGCCTCAGCCATCATGTGGGAGTGTGGAGACGATTGAGCATAGCAGCGACCGACGCTGTCGTGTATGAAAGATTATAGGTAACCCTTGAGCCCTGTCGAAATCCCTTGGCATACTGGTCCCCACCCTCGTGTCCCGCCCTCCCCTGCCCACAACACAGTTCCCACCCCCCCATCTCCCATCCCCAACCATCCCCAAGGGACCACCCTAACCCCAACAACCCAATCCCAGGTAATCTTCCGGGCGGTAAGCTGTCCGCCCACCCTCTCGCCCGGAGTCCGCCCTGTCCCTCCCGTCCAACATTTCCCTCCCTGTCCCACCCTAACCCCAACCTGTGGTACCCAACCCAAAGTCATAGTCCCAGGCCTATCCAGAGTCAGTTCAGGCCCGTAGGTTGAGGAAGTAACGGAGACTGTGGCAGTGGCAACCCAAGCGGTCCCCCGCCCCTCTCCCCCCCCCCCCCCCACCCCCCTCACTCAGAGAGAATGCGTCAAGTGTGGCCCCCTGTCCGAGACACATTTAGGATTTAGTGGCAGTGTCTTTAACGACCTCTTCGATGGCTGCAGCCTTGTCCTTGGCAATCGTCCCCGGGTCCGGGCGGAGGCGGTTTTTAGGCGCGCGGCGTCTCCTCACTTGTTGCCAGCCCCCTCCAGATGGTTGGGTCCCGGCTGCCCGCGAGGACCCCGGGTTGGAGTCCCCGCCTGATGTGCCGTCGGGAAGTTCGAGGCCTAGCAGGGCACAGGTGTCTTGAAGTGAGCGGAGTTGGTGCAGGGTACCCTCCCATTTGAAGATCCGGCGAAACGGGTGGCCCCAGGAGTATGGCACTCCTTTGTCCTTTAGGAACGTGGTGACGATTCTGAAGTCTCTGCGCTTCTGAAGTGATAGCTGAGAGATCTTGAAAGAGTTCAATGGGGCGGTCTCTGAAGCGGATGGGTTGCGCCCGACGTGCTTCCCTCAGTATCCTCTCCTTCAGGGGAAAGTCCGGGAGGAACGCCAGGATGTCCGGCGGGGGGGCTGGGGCCCGGCGAGGCAGTCCCACACGGTGCGCTCGGTCGATGCGGATGGGGAAGTCAGCAGGTTCGTTGAGGACCTCTCGGAAGAGGTCCTGGAGATATTCCGTGACTCAGTTCCCCTCTGCTTTCGATGGCAATCCCCGAACCCGTATGTTCCGTCGAGAGCGATTCTCAAGGTCCTCCGCATGAGCTTGGAGGCTCACCTGCTGCTCCTGAAGACGGATTACTTCTTGCTGGAGGAGCGCCAGGTCTTCACAGCTCGCATGATTAGATTCTTCCACCGCCTCCACTCTTTCTCCCAGACCATCTAGGTCCCGGCGCAGCTCCCTTTGTTCGCTCACCAGTTCCTGCTTTAGAGTCTGAAAGTCCTCACGCAACGTGTTGAAGAGGGTTTCTAGAAATGACTTTGTGATAGGGGCATCTTCAACCTCCTTGGTCGGGGTGGCTGTCTGATCCTTTGGCGATGCGGACGCTTGGGATTTCTCGGATTTAGCGGAAGTTTTCATAAGTAACTCATTGATCGGCCGGCCCCCTCTGCGGTTGGCATTCGACATCGTGGGGTGAGAAAAGGAACAGCCTGTGTCCCAGTAGAGTTGAAGTGCAGTGTCAGATTGGGGCCTACCGTGCTAGTCTCCTGAACTCCCCGGGGATGTGCCTTGAGATATAGGCGAGTATTGAGTGTGTCTTACCCCACCGGGGGCTCGGTTTGCGCCCCCCGAATGGCAGGGAGCGGCGCAGACAAGGGCAACACACCACTGTCCATGTGATCTACAGGGACCTCAATACGTGTCTAAGGCGTATCCGGAGCTCAACTCTCTACCCCCCCCCCTCCCCCGGGTACTGTAGGCAGTTAGTGGGTCCGGAGGGGGATCCCGCCGTGGACAGACGCCAGCTCTCCTCCCGCCGGGGGTGCGATCACCAGGCCCCCCGAGCACCCCCAACTCCTCACCTCAAGTGTTGCCGTGCTTCCGATCGTCCATTCTGCTAGGCGGGTTGCAGGTGCCACTCCAAGACCCCCCACAGCCGGACAGGAGGCCCAGCCCGGCTCTGCAGGTCGGGGCAGACCCCGAATGTGCTCAGCAGTCACCCCTGGGTGGGACCGCCACTCCAGGCCTCCGTCGAGCCCACAGTCGCAGTCCATGAGTCCGAGCCGGGGCCCGAGTAAGGCGCCTCTGTGTAGGGCCCGATGTAGGGCGTCGTGTGGTGCAAGGGGGCTCCTCAGGAGCGAGGGCACACTTCTGTCGCACCTGGCGAGCCCTTAGCGTCCGTGCGTTGATCGTCCCCCACCGCCGTGTAGGCCCAAGCAGGGGCCTGGCGTGCAGCGCTCCCTGGTCGCAGTCCGTCTCGGGCTCGCAGGCGCCAGTCCCGGCGTCCACAACCCCGCAGCACAACCCCAGGGGACAGCGGTCTCGTGCCGGTGCGTCTCCTCGCCGGCAGCCCGGGCGAATCAGAGCGGGATCCGCACACCCCCTCACCGCTGGTTCCGGGGCCCGCGCAGGCCCAAGCCTGGGGCTAGATTTGGGGGCCGCCCGTGGTCCGGTGCTCCCCAGGTGCGAGGCGCCCTCTAGCTCCAGGCGGCCTTCCCGCGACCCGGGGATCGGCCTCCGGTCCGCCGAGATAGTGTTGGGGGTGAGGTCCAGTCGAGCGCAGGGCCGCGGCAGGCCCGACCAGCGCAGGGTCCGTTCCCCGGCACTTTCCCGCCTGTCAGCGGCGGCGGCGGACATGGGCAGCTGCGGCTTTGTAGGCTCGAATACCGGGGCTCCGGGCCAGTCCCGCGTTGTGCAGTGCGTGAGGGGGTTCAGTTCATCTATTTTTAGGGGCTATCGTGGGGGTTACAGGGGATCGGGGCGAGGAGCTCCGCAGCTACACGTCCGTCCCGGTTGCCATCTTGGCCACGCCCCCCTTTTTTTTTTTTTTTTAAAAGGCACACAGTTGGGCAAAGGCGGGCGCATGTCCCGCCTTTGCTCCACCCATTCCCACTGGTGTCTAGCATTCCCCACAGCACAGATAGGCTCCCTCGCCCCCGCTCCTCTGTGGTGCGCGCGCACCACTGGTTTCGATTCCCACGTCTGCTCCTTTGTGGTGCGCGCACACCACAGGTTTCGATTCTGTATAAGTACAAGTGTACCCTAGGTACTCGGCATGGGTGTAGGAGAGTGGGGTCTGCAATCCTATGGTCACCCCAGATTTTTGCTTTTTGCTTCACTGGTTTATGACTTTCCCTGGCTGTGGGCCTGCTAATCAGACCCACAGCCTAGCTGTTCTCTCTCTAAATTGACAACCATGTACTTTAGGTGCATTTACCAATTGGTACTGGGCCACCTTATCAATCACTGTACCCAGGGCATAGGTGTACCCAGGGCCTACCAGGGGCTGAAGCATGTATTATGCCACCCCTGGCTGGCCATCTAAATCTGACACAACTGGCTGCATGACAGCTGGGGCAAGGTGGTGTAAACACCCTTTGCTGTAGATATAGTATACCTATATCTAACCCCAAAATGGACACATGTATTCCTATCAGTCACTCCTATGGAAGGCCTTATCAATCCTGAAGGCAGAGTGCTTGGAATTATGTGAGATGGTGCTCTGGCATGAGCTGAGCCCGTTTGCAGCTTGCGGAACCAAGTCCTAATAGCTGTTCCATGATAACGCTATACCATATACTCTTAAGTGCATTATCAACCTCGCGGTTAAATGCTAACTCTGGTATAACATTATCAAAACATGTCGAGTAAGGTGTCATACGATTTGGAATACTACCCCCTCGCCAATTCTGGCGACGGGGGTAGCATTCCACCCTTCTAGAGGGACACGACATGTATGTAACTTTGAACCCCGGTTAAAGTTAACTCGAGCCTCAGCATCACAAAATGGATGCTGCCACCACACACAAGTCTGACCTCCTGCTGCTGGGAGTCCTTCCAGCGAGGATGGCTTGGACAAAGGGTTTCCTGCCTTGGGAGAGGCTAGCACCACCCCAGACAGGACTTTGTGTATTGGGAAGGATAGGCCTGAAAGGAATGAGACATGCCTGGGGCACACAAGGTGCCCAGTGCATACACCGGTTCAAACCAGTTGCTGGGGCATCCCAGCCCCAGCTCTGGCGGGAAACCGGGCAAAGGATAGGGGGTGTAACCACCCCCCTTCCTGGTCCCACCCAGGGGAGGGACCTAGTCAGTAGTGCAGCCCCCTTTAGGAGAATAAAGGTAGGAGCTGGTCCCATTCCAAATTAGATTATCCTGAACTATTCAACAAGAAGAAACTCTGGCCTTCGACGTTCTGCTCCACAGAAGACTGAAGAATCTCCCTTGTGGGCAAGGAGTGTCCACCCTGCAACTGCAGGCCCCATCAAGCGTCCAGCGGCTTCACTTTGTCGTCTTCCCTTGAGGATCCAGACTTCAGAGCCCGACGAGACCCGGATTCCCAGACCTCTCCGACCTCAACTCACATCTGCAGCAAAGCTGAGACCCGTGGGTGCGACGAGACACGTGGGACCGGCCATCTTGAACGAACCTGCACTTCGCTTCCAGCACGACTCCCGAGGTAAACTCGACCAAGTGCTTTGGGGATTGAGAAGCCCCAGCCCCAGCCCCGAGCAGCCCCTGCACCGAAGATCAGCCCTCCAGCTTCCACGAGATCTGCTTGGCTGCTGCTCGACGCGTTGTCTGGTCACTTGCCGGCTGGCTAGTGGCCTCCTAGACGACAAACCTTTGAATCTTTGCTGCTGGTCTGGTTGCTCCAGACTGGTCCTTGCTCCCTTCCAAAAGAGGGGCACCCCGGACTCTCCTAGTCCGCACCAGACGTCTTTTCCCTTCACCGCGTGGGTTGCCTTTGCCAAGGCCTGTTGAGTCCAATCCCGGATCCGACACCGCCGACAGCGAGAGCCTGCGTGGGACAGCTCGTGCCTCCATCCTGGTCGTCGAAGACACCTCCTGGTCCACGTGGCTGCAGAGTCAAGCGTCCACTCTTCACCTGATCGCGACAACAGCACCTGGTTCCTTCCTGGTTCCACACCGGTCACTGGCTAGTGACTTTGAACACTTTCCCCTCTGCTTTCAGGTCCTCTTCTTCACCGATCCACCCTTGGATCGCACCGGACATCTTCCTCCTGGTCGCCTGCAGCATCTTTTCTTTCAGGCTCCATTGACTTCAACGCGAGGACTCGACACACTTTGGCACCTATGCACCCGCAGCCCGTGGGTGAGGTATCGAGAGCATTTCGGTGCTCAAGGGTAGTCTAACTGTCCTAGTGTCCAATTCCACAGTCGTTGTTGTCCTAACTAGTCAGGATTGTCCGTACTCACCTTTTTCTTGAACTGTACTGTCCATAGACGTTACGCATCTCGCGTGTGAGTTCACACTCTGCACACGCGTTCCGTGGGCCTCTTATTACCTACCTGAAGTTAGTATAGGGTGGTCCCATAGATCCTACAGCCTCTGGACAGCTCCATTCCTTTTATCGACTTTCACATTCCACTTACTTAGTATATGGTTTGTCGTGCCCCTAGGGCACCATTGTAATTTCGTGCAACTTGTAGTGTTTTTCGTAAGAGATTGTCATGTGCTTAGCCCTCTGACCTCATAAAGAGTTCAGAGGTGTTGTTATTAATAAATATCCGGTTTATTTTCATAACCTGTGTGGTGTCCTTTCATCTGGTATTCAAGGGGTTATATGTGGTAAAACAGCTGGCTTCACATGCCAAAAGAGTTTAGCCTAAGACTGCTTTGTCCATGCTACCATTAGGATAGCTGGTCTATAAGGTTGACTTACAACCAATCACCATAAGGGTTGTTTGGACTGATACAAGGTGATCACTAGAACTAGTGAGCATCATATATCAGGCCAACTTCTCACAATGGGTGTAACCAAGGCCTACCAGGGGCAGCAGCATGTATTATGCCACCCCTGGCTGGCCACTCAAACAGACACAACTGGCTGATCACTCAGCTGGGGCAAGGTCGTGTAATCACCCCTTGCTTAGGTGTAGTATTCCGATACCTACTTGTATATAGATACATAGTAACCTATAAGTAGGCTGTGGGGTTTTAGGTTTAAACCTATAATAACTGATAAAACCCCACTGAAAGAAAAATAGACCTCACCGGTGAAAACATATAAACACTGAAAAAACACCTGCACAACCACAAACTAAATGCCATTCAAAGAAAGGTAAAAGAATGTGAAAGAGTCATGTTGTTCTTACTGAAGGGGTCAATAAAATGTAACTTTGTTATATAAGCTAGCAGTAAGAAAAAACTGGCTAACATTATTCTGCTTGAGTTTTGTTCTTTAGGGATGCCACTAAAATATTGTTTCTTCTTCCTTTTACTTTTTCAGTTTTATGGCCTTTGGTCTAAAGATGCAGGGTTTAGTTTCACGTTTTAGGTTTAGTTTAATTATTTTATAAACTGTAGAGAATCAGGACATATCAAACTCACATTTGATATTTTGGCTGCATTTGATTCGTTCACTGATAGGTAAAATGGCTAGTTTCATAAAAATCTTTCCTAATATGTGTCATCACATTTACCCACAGAGAATGGGTAAAAACCTTAATACATCAGACCATAGTTTCTAGTGGGTCAGTATTGATAGTAGGTGAATTGCCAACACCTCAGGCTTTAAACATTAAATGCAAGGTATAGTGACAAGTATATATATATATATATCACCAAGCATCTGGGATAGTGGTAAAAATGTGACACCAGACATTTGGAAAACATGGAACGCAGTGTCACTTGTTATGCTCTGCAAAAAGGTTCTTTCCAAGTTCAACAAAGATTGGAGTGATATTGTTTGTATTTGTAGTGATTCAGCTACGTATATAAAACATTTGTGTGATGGCCTGTCAAAATTGATACCCGAGCTGAAGTGATTCCCTGTAGGAGATCCTTTCCACTTGTTAGATGGTATGCGGAAAGCATCTTTACAATCTTCAGTTAATGAGGGATGCTATTGACTTTTTAGTCCATTCTGGTGCACTGTTTTCTTATGCCCAGGAACTAAAACGCAAATATTTATCATTTCGTGCTTTATGTTGCATCATTTTCATTTTCAAAAATCTTTATTTCGATCACAGATCATAAAAGATACAAAACAAAAGCATGCAATTTAAAAACTTATTAAACATGGTGTGATCCAATATGGTAAAATTGATTTAAATGTTGGATAAAACGATGGAAAAAAACCGCAGGTGCGGTCCATTATACCAGTCTTTTCATCATTCGAGTTCGGGTAAACCACAATGCAGTTAAAAATTTTGAAAGTGCAAAAACTACATGAGGGGAGAGGTCAATTTTAAGAACTCTATAAGCAGTTTGGAAGGATCTGAATCCCAGGTTCCTGAGCATCGGAACTAGCCAATGTTCGAGGCATGTGGGCTGCTAAATTCATATCTTAGCATTAGATCGCCGCCTAGTGTTGGGCTCGGATGATTGCACATTGTTGTCCTGGAAGAGTCTTCGAAGTATCCTGAGATAGGTGGCTCCTCCCCTGGACTACAGTGCGCATGGGCATCGGCTCCATCCCCAGATTGTTTTTTTCCGCCATTGGGTTCGGATGTGGTCTCGACGTCTTACTGTCGGAACCAAGTAAAACTATCTTTTACCGGCCAAAAGGCCTCGATTTTCTTGCGTCGGTATTGTCTGCGCTCGGTCTCGAGTCTTCCGTCTCTTGAAGCCGGAATAAGCGGAGTTTTCTTCGCTTTCTAAACTTTGAGGCCTTCTCATCGCGACACGACAGCAAGCCTTTACGGACATGGAGCGGAGCCCGTTTAAGTACTGCCCGCTCTGTGGGTCCAAGTACCCACACATCGATCTACACCCCGTGTGTAACAAGTGCCTTTCACCGGACCACGACGACGGCAAGTGCAAGGCCTGTGCACAGTTCCGCTCCAAGAAAACTCTCAAGCTTCGGCGCGCGGTGCGCTTGGAAGCTAGGCAAGCGGCCCCAGATCCGGAGAACATCTTCGGCGACCCGGAAGAAGAGGTCCAGGGTCACCTTCTACAAATCTCCCCATCACAGACGGAGGTCGAGGCGGATCCGGGAGACGACGACGGAGTCGCGGGTCAGGTCCTCGAATACGTCGAAGAGGTAGGAGACGACGATGAGATTTATGGGGCCGCGGCAGATAGCTCTGCGGACGAGCTCTGCCCCGAAGGTTACGAGGATACCGACCGGGACACGGGATCGCCTGTCGGCCTTACCCAGGACCCGTTGCCGCAAGCCACAGCCCCGCCTTCGGGCCCGGCTACGGACTCACTTGCTGGGCACGATGTTTCGAAACCGAAACTGAAACCGTCGGGGTCGTCAACACCTAAAATGGCCGACCCGAAATCGAAACTGAAACCAAAGGACTCGAGTGTCCCTAAGATGGCTGCCGTGCCTGTGAAGAAGTCGGTGCCCGTCACCCCGTCGGCTCCGTCGACCTCCGGTCCGCAGAAGCCGAGGAAGTCTGTCGATTCCGATGCTCCGAAATCGAAACCGACGCCCGAGGAAGGGGCCCCCAAGAAAGATGGTCGGCACGGATCAGCGGCTCCGGCGCCGTCCAAGCCCGCCAAGGTCGGCTCCAAAGAGGCTACGCACAAGAAGTCTGCGCCCCGGCCTCAAGATTCGGAGGTGCCGAGGACGGTTTCCGCGCCCAAAACGCACAAGGCCCGCGAGGACGTCGGATCCGAGGGACCGCTCAAAGCATCCTTGTCGGCGACGAAACCCACTGGCAGTGTACCGTCCCCCATTGCGGAGTCACTGCAGAGAATCAGGGAGAAAGCCTTTGCTCCATCGGCTCCGATGCCATCACCGCAGCCGCAGAAGGACGCTCCGGCTAAGCCTTCTGGGAAACTCCTCTTTCTCTTGCCACCTAAGGAGGCGCCGAAAGCGTTTTCGACGAAATCGGCTCCGAAACAGGGTTCCTCGCTGCCTGACCCTCTTCCACGTCGTGTACTCGATTCGGAAGCCGATTCAGAGCATTTCATTGATGCTGCCACCGGCAAGCTGACACTCTATAAACGGAAGATCACTTCGGAGCCGGTGGACCCCTACGTCATCCCGTTGAAAAAGAAGAGGGTGCCCCTTGACGCCTCAGGCCTCACGGAACCGATTCAGCCTCCTCCAAGACGGAGCCCTACTCCCTCCCCAGAACACTCTGTGGGTGAGGAATATGATGAGGATGAACAGTACAATTTCCCTATCGATGAACCTGATGTACAACCAGATTCTTACGACGACACTGGTGACCAGAACACCCAAGGTGTGGGCCAAGACCCGCAGACCTTTAATGCACGTGCATCCCCGACTGAGGACTCAGCAGGATTTCATGCACTAATTGAACGGGCGGCGGCCAATCATGATGTGGACATGCATGCCGACCCGGTTGAGGAAGACTTCCTTTTTGACACCTTTGCCATATCTGAAAGGACAGTAAAGACACTTCCTATGCTGAAAGGTGTTCTCAAACATGCTGGGGACATTTTTAAGGAGCCTACGAGGGCGAGAGTGGTCAACCCTCGCATTGAAAAGAAGTACAGGCCTGCACCTGCGGACCCCGTCTACATCCGGGGACAATTGCCACTGGACTCTCTTGTGGTTGCCAATGCCAGGAAACGTGCCAACTCCCAGACAACGGGTGAAGCTCCTCCCCCGGATAAGGAGTCCAAAGTGCTTGAGGCAGGGGGCAAAAGAGTGGCTGCACAGGCGGCAAACTTTTGGCGCATCGCCAATACACAGGCGCTCCTGGCGCGTTATGATAGGGCGCACTACGACACCCTAGAACAGGTTATACAACACCTGCCCCCACAGTTCCAAGAAGGCACCAAAATGCTTATTGAGGAAGGAAAGCTAATATCAAACGCAGCCATCAAGTGTGCACTTGACGCTGCGGACACAGCTGCTAGGGCTATCAACACTAGCGTTATGCTGAGAAGACAAGCCTGGCTCCGCATCTCAGGGTTTAAGCAGGATATTCAGACAACAATTCTGAATCAGCCAGTCAATCCTGATAGTCTGTTTGGTCCGGATGTTGACACCACCCTAGAGAAAATAAAGAAGGACACGGAAACTGCTAAGTCTATGGGGGCCCTGCAGTCCCAACAGTTTCGTGGCAGCAATTTTCGTCGCTCAGGTGCACGTGGAGTCACCAGAGGACAGATGGGTCAACAATCCCAGTTCTCCAAAGGTGGGGCGCAATCATCGTTCACTAAACAGAACAAGGGAGGTTATAGGAATAACAGCAACAGAGGTCGCGGCAGAGGAAACAACAGCTCCCGCACCTCTACTCCAAGCAAACAGTGACTTTCTGTCACTGCCCCCCGACCACCTAACACCTGTCGGGGGGAGACTGCAGCAGTTCCTGCCCGTCTGGAGAAACATCACCACAGACAGGTGGGTGCGACAACTAATCCAGTATGGTTATTGCCTAGAGCTGAAATCCACTCCACCCAACATCCCACCGAGGCAAAGGCCTATGTCCGCAGAGCACTTGCACTTATTGCAGCAGGAAGTGGTGGCGATGCTGCAAAAAGGCGCAATCGAGCTCGTGCCGGTGGGGGAGGAAGGCACAGGGGTATATTCCCTGTACTTCCTTATTCCAAAGAAGGACGGTTCTCTCAGGCCCATTCTCGATCTACGTCCCCTCAACCTGTACATACTGTCAGAGCATTTCCATATGCTTACACTGCAGCAGATTCTTCCCTTGCTAAACCAGGGAGACTTCTTAGCGACCTTAGATCTCAAGGATGCTTATTTCCACATTCCACTACACCCGTCACACAGGAAATACCTAAGGTTCACTATTCAAGGCAGGCACTACCAGTTCAAAGTCCTACCCTTTGGAGTCACTACGGCCCCGAGGGTGTTCACCAAGTGTCTAGCGACAGTGGCGGCGCACCTCAGGAGGCAGAATATCCATGTCTACCCCTACCTAGACGACTGGCTCGTACAAGCCAAGTCAGAGCAACAGTGCGCCGCAGACATGTCGACTACAATTCACCTTCTTCACGATCTGGGTTTCTCCCTAAATTACCCAAAATCGCATCTTCAGCCGGCACATGTCCGGCAGTTCCTGGGTGCTACGATCAACACCCTGACAGCCATGGCTCAGCCAAACCAAGTCAGAATCGACAGCATTCAGTCACTGATCCAACGATTCCGACCAAGACACTCCCTGCCAGCGAGAGTGTTCATGCAGTTGATTGGCATGATGGCCTCCTGCATCTTCATAGTCCCTCACGCACGGTTACATATGCGCCCGCTCCAGGAGTGCTTAGCGAATCAGTGGACACAGGCTCGTGGGCAATTGACAGACCTAGTGTTGGTTACCAGTCGGGCATGCGACTCTCTGCATTGGTGGACTCCACACAACCTTTGCAAGGGCCGACTGTTCCACGAGCCCGTGCCGCAGATTGTCCTGACGACGGACGCATCTCTCCAGGGATGGGGGGCACATGTGCTCACTTACACAGTGCAGGGACTATGGACGACGCAGCAACAGAAGATGCACATCAACTATCTGGAACTGATGGCAATCTTCATGGCGCTCAAGTCCTTCATTGTACATCTGAGCAACAAGGTCGTGCTAGTCCGGACGGACAACATGACCGCGATGTACTACATTCAGAAACAGGGGGGCACCCACTCGCCACAGCTGTCTCATCTGGCTCAGAGCATGTGGAAGTGGGCCATTCAGAGGAACATTTTCCTCATGGCAGAACACCTCCCGGGCAAGGACAATCAGATGGCGGATCTGCTCAGCAGATACAGCCATCAGATGCACGAGTGGGAGATACACCCTTCTGTTCTCCACCCGTTCTTCCAGCAGTGGGGTCATCCGGAGATAGACCTGTTCGCAACAAAGGAGAACGCAAAATGCCGACTCTTTGCCGCCAGGTTCCCTCACCCACAGTCGCAGGGGAATGCGATATGGATGAACTGGTCAGGCAAATTTGCATACGCTTTTCCGCCAGCCCCTCTAATACCGCTGGTCGCAAGAAAGCTAAGGCAGCACTCCATGACTCTCGTCCTGGTTGCTCCAACGTGGGCACGACAAGCTTGGTACACCACGTTCCTCGAACTCTCAGTGGTGCCGCATCAAAGACTGCGCCTCACGCCCAGTCTTTTGACGCAGAACCATGGAGACATTCAGCATCCAGATCCACGACAGCTCAACCTGGCGATCTGGCTCCTGAAGTCCTAGAGTTTGGATACCTTAACCTACCTCCAGAATGCATGAGTATCATCAAGGAGGCGAGGAAACCAACTACTAGAGCATGCTATGCTGCTAAGTGGAAGCGTTTTGTCATCTACTGTACGTCCAATGACATCAACCCACTAGATGCATCTATTCCCAACATCATCTGCTATCTGTTACATCTCTACAAGTGCAATCTGGCGTACACTTCCATTAGGATACATCTCTCAGCCATAGCGGCTTATCTTCAGAACAGGCAGCACCTCTCTGTCTTCAGAGTGCCCGCCATTAAAGCCTTCCTTGAAGGTCTGAAGAGAGTCATTCCCCCAAGAACACCACCAGCTCCGGTGTGGAACCTCAACGTCGTTCTCACCAGACTGATGGGGCCACCATCTGAGCCACTGCACTCGTGTGAGCTCCAATTCCTTACGTGGAAAGTGGCCTTTCTGATAGCTATTACGTCTCTGAGGCGTGTCAGTGAGCTGCAAGCGCTCACCATACAAGAGCCGTTCATTCAAATTCACCCAAATAGGGTAGTGCTACGCACTAACCCTAAATTCCTTCCTAAGGTGGTGTCACAGTTTCATCTTAACCAAACTATCGACTTACCAGCATTCTTTCAAAACCCGCAAACGGTGGCGGAAAGAATGCTTCATACCTTAGATGTACGGAGGGCGTTGATGTACTACATAGACAGAACACAACCCTTTAGAAAGACAAAACAACTCTTTGTTGCCTTCGCACCACAACACAAAGGCAACCCAATTTCTAAAGCAGGGATAGCCAGGTGGATTGTTAAGTGCATCCAGATATGTTATCAGAAAGCCAAGCGCACTTTAACAATACCCCCCAGAGCGCACTCCACACGCAAACTGGGGGCATCCATGGCTTTCCTAGGGAACATTCCTTTAGAGGATATTTGCAGAGCAGCCACGTGGGTCACACCACATACCTTCACAAAACACTACTGTGTTGATGTGCATTCCAAGCAGCAAGCAGCTGTAGGACAGGCTGTTCTCAAGACACTTTTTCAGGTTTCTGCAGCTGGCACGGGCAACCGCCGCTGATGGAGGGACTGCTATGTATTCTATGCTAAGATATGAATTTAGCAGCCCACATGCCTCGAACCGAATATGCTACTTACCAGTATGCATCTGTTCTTGGCATGTAGGGCTGCTAACATTCATATCGCCCGCCCTCCTCCCCGGTGCCTGTCGCAGCTGCAGATATACTATTGTATTTATTCATTAGCATGGACATCCTTTACACTTTCACTCCATCTCCTGCCACAATGGCGAAAAACAATCTGGGGATGGAGCCGATGCCCATGCGCACTGTAGTCCAGGGGAGGAGCCACCTATCTCAGGATACTTCGAAGACTCTTCCAGGACAACAATGTGCAATCATCCGAGCCCAACACTAGGCGGCGATCTAATGCTAAGATATGAATGTTAGCAGCCCTACATGCCAAGAACAGATGCATACTGGTAAGTAGCATATTCGATTTTCTGCTTCGCTCATAACCCTTACAGAAAAAGACCGCATGCATGTCGTCCTCCTTCGGGTTAGCACACATTGGGCAAGATGGTACGGTGGAGCACGCTGTCCAGGACGCTGTGAACGAAGCTAGAGGGAGGCATCCATAGCGCCATTGTAAGAACAGTTTCCTTGTTAATGCAGGGGAAATATTGTCCAAAGTTTTTTCACGGGAATAGGTGTCTTTCATTTTCAGGAATAGATTTGTCAGGGACCCCTCACGAGTGTCATTAGAGGCTCTGGTGAGCATCATGGCATAGTATGCACTCGCGAGTACCTTTTTTGAGATCTTCATGCATGAATTAATAGGATCTATCCATAATTCCGGGAACCCCATTTCCTCGAACCTTCCCTTGACATAGGTCAACCAAGGAATCTTCTTTGTGTTCCATAGTTCCAGGAATTCCTGAAGTTCCTCTGTAAATTGCAAGATCTGGGCTGGACCATAAACGCCTCCAAAATTTTAGGGGTTTAAGTCCTAACTCCTCTGTTATAGGTTTAATACCTAGGTCTAATCTGAGTGGTAGTAATGGGGTACTCTGGGGAAGGGCAGCTACCTGTCTAAGGAATCTATTCTCCGTGGACTGTAACTTCGGATGTTGGGTATAGCCCCACAACTCACCCCCGTATGTAACCCCTGCCCTAGCTTGTGTTTTATATATATGAATAATTGGGGTAAGTGGTCGATAGCTTGATTTGTTTGCCAGGCGCAGAGTGCCACCCGCCAACTGAGCCAGTTTGATGGTCGCTTTGGCCTGGTGCGACGACCAAGTTAAATGTTCATTTATGGTAATGCCCAAGTATTCGATATTGTGGACCCGTTCTAGTTGGACCATACCTAGCTTTGGAGGGGCTCTATTACGGGAGTTAGGATTTAAAATCATGAATTTTGTTTTTTGGGGATTGACTTCCAGTCCCCGCTCAGAGCAGAAGTCTAGGAAGCCGTCCAAGATGCGTTGGATCCCCATCGGGGATTTAGACAGCAACAGGGTGTCGTCCGCAAACATAATTGCGGGCACCCTGTTGCCAGTCAGCTTTGGAGCATCAGAGTTAGCAATCCTGTTGAGGTGGGCAATTACCCCGTTCACAAAGATACAAAACAGGGTAGGTGCGAGCACACAGCCCTGTCTTACACCTCTGCGAACGGGGAACCTTTCGGTTAGTTTGCCACCTTTGCCACACCTAACGCGGGCGTAGTTGTTAGAATGGAGTCTCATCAGAATTGCCAAAATATCCTCTGGGACTTTCAGCTCTTTCATGACGCTCCACAGCCTTGCTCTAGGCACCAAATCGAAGGCGGCGCGTAGGTCTACAAAGATGGTATAGAGACTGCCGCCCTCGATTACCGCTGTTCTCCAAAAGAGCAGTTGTAGCCTAAATATTTGGTCGATAGTAGATACACCCTCCCGAAATCCTGCCTGGTAAGGGGACAGGATATCCATTTCTTGGATCCACGCTTGCAAACGATTTAAGATCAGTCTGCCAAAAAGTTTTTGGGATATATCTATCAGACTGATAGGACGATAGTTGGATGGGAGCAGAGGGGATCCCTTTTTATAAATTGGGACTACCTCTGCTCCCATCCAAGTATCGGGCACAGTCATTCCCCCCTGGACAGCATTAAATATGAGTGTGAGGTACGGTGCCCAAATCCCCGGTTCCTGTTTAAAAAGGTCCCCCGGGACCCCATCCAATCCCGGGGCTTTTCCAGCAGCTAGACCTTTGATGGCCTCCCTCACCTCTTTTTCGGTGAATAAGGCCCCCAAAGAAGTAGGTATAATCAAGAGTCTCTCGCTACTAGGATCCCCACCTCCCTCTGCATACAGCGCTTCAAAGTGGGCCTGCCATACTGAGGGGGCTATGTTGGGCTCTAACGCTGAAGATAACTCAATCGTGCCATTCGCTACTACCCGCCAAAATTTGCGTGAATCTCTGGTTGATAGTGCTTTCACAAGATTCTCCCAATAATCGTGGTCCCATTCCGCCTTAGCATTCACTAGGAGGGACTTGTACTTATTTCTCCTATCACGAATTTCTTCCCTGCTAAGGCGTCCCTTGATGGCAGATAGCAAATGGGCCTTAGCCTTCCTACACGTGGCATTATACCAAGAGGTCTTTGGCTTATGACCCTTCCTTTTCGTAGAGGATGTGAACAAGTCTTGTTCAAGGGAGTCTGTAATGTTTTTATGTACTGTTGCTAGTTCTCCTCTGGTGACTTCATCTAGGCCTTTAATGCCTAGGTCGAAGGCACACTCTAGTAGTGGGATTAGCTTTTCATAGAGGCAGGGTATTTTGTCTACACTGCTAGCCAGCTTCTCCCACTTGACTTTCCTACGATTATTTTCAAGTAGGAGGCCAGACTTGTCACTGCCAGATCCCTGTAGTAGGTCCTGGTTCCTGGGAAGGGAATAGGTCAGTTCCAGTGAGTTGTGGTCACTGTCCGTTCTTGGGCACACTTTGAAGTCAATTATTGCTGGCCACATGAAAGTTTTAACCATTATATAATCTAGTCGGGATTCACTGCCGGGTTTGTTGTAAGTCGGGTTGCTTGGTATATCCGAATAACAACGCCCATTACATGCCCTGAAACCAAGATTGAGAGTAAGGGCGTTTATTTGTAGGGCTAGGGGAGACCAAGCCCTTGGGGGTGGAGCCGCCGACTCAGGTATGAGCCAGCTGGAGTCTTCATCTAGGGAGGGACCATCGCGTAATCCGGGCAGAGGTTCATAGTGGGAGTTAAAATCGCCCCCAACTAGACAGGGGAGATCACACGGGATGCCCTCTAAGAACCTAGCTAACCCATCTATAGTGGGCGACTCATTGTGCGTTTTGGTCGGCCTAGAGTAGATATTAATAACTAGGAGCTTCGATGCGTCAGGCCATTCTAGTAGGACGGCCAACAGATCGTCGGAAGCGGTCTCCAAATTGGAGGCTTGGCAACCTAGATCCGTTGCTATCCCTATCATTAATCCCCCAGATGGTCTCCCCTTTCCCCCCCACTTGGCTGTTTTAAAGAAAGAAGCAAAGCCGGGTAGGTCTATTGCTTCTCGCGCCCAGGTTTCTTGTAAAAGTATTACGTTTTTGGAACTGAGGTAGGAGCCCCACTCTGGGCAGTCTAATTTACTAGAGAGCCCAGCCACGTTCCACGAAATTACAGTTATGTGTGGTACTTGAACACGTGGCGGGCTCACAGCCATATCGTTGGTCTCCAGATGGGCCCTATAAGTTGCAGAGGGATGTGTGAGGCCCGAATGGCTAGTAGCAGTTGGTGGGGAAGAGGTTATCAAGGCTGACGTCTGGATCGGCCCATCTAAACTTGTTCTCAGTATATCATTCAATGGGCCAGAGATTGCATCAGGGGACACAGTGGGGGGATCCCGGGGGCCACAGAAGCCCGATACCCCTGGCTCAGACTTACAAACGGTAAGTCAGTCGACCCCGTCCAACCCGTTTAGACAATTAAAGCGATTAAAATCGCAAAAAGGTGTGTCCGGCGGTTGAAAGTTCGGGCGTTGAACAAAGCCTTTGTGATTGCGTCTATAATCCACCCTTGTCCAGTCATCGTGTGTTGGGGCCTGGTGCCTAGGAATTGGGGGAAAGAAAAAGGACACTGGGAGGGTCTGTATGGTGGAATCGAGGGATCGGTTCATTCCTCCACAGATATGTCGTACCGTACCCGGGTCTTTAAAAGTTACCAAGATACAGTCCCCCACTATGGTCTTCCTGGTCTTCCCTAGCCATGGAACCCTTCTGACCATGATGATCTCGTTATTAAAGTGATGTGGCAGGGGTCGATTCCAGTTAAGCCATTTGATGACCTTTTTCTTAAGAGATTGATAATCCTCGTTTTCTCCTGATCTTAGATGGGGGGCACCAGCCAAAACCACCATTAATCTGTTAGCCTCGGGTGGAAGATCTGGCCTCCGTGGTCTGGGAGTTGGGTAAGCGGGCGTGAGTGGGGGAGCATTAACCTGATCTGGGTGTGTTCGATTTAACTCTATTTGTGAACTATGTGGGGCAAGAACCACCTGATCAGTAGGTCTGTTGCTTTGGTTATTGTGCCGTGCTTGGAGTTGGACAGCCATGAGGGGTTGCAAAGGGACGGCAGATGGCATGCCACTAAAGGGGGCTTTGTTGGCATTAATTACGGCTTCTACTTTAGAAGGTTCCCCATCCAAGGAATGAGTTTCCGCTAGCTTTGTCTGCTTGCTTACTAGGGTACTCAGAGTGTTAAGAGAAGTTTCTAGTAAGGTGAGCCTGATCTCGACTTTTTTTAAACTGTCGGTGATGGGCTGCAAAAGGGAGCGAAGTAGAAATTCAATGGTTCCATTAGCAGAGAGTGGGTGGTTTGCGTTCGGCATAATAGCCTCTGGCTCTATGGTGATGGCAGTTATGCTGGGATTTGGGAGCTTAGGTGGTGGCACTATCTCCGTAGTTTTCCCCGGTAGGGTACTGTTAATATGTTTTTTGCCAAAATCCAGATATGATATTTTGGATTTCCCCCGCCCCCCCACTATTTTCCGAGCCCGTTTACTGGGTGGGGGCCTGTGTATCTCCGCCAAGACGTTTAATTTAGGCTTGCTCTTAATAGCCACTTGTGTGGGTTGGGTTTGGGTTACTAGATTAACCGTGGTATGAGAAATCTCTAGGGGGGCTGGCTCTGTGTTTTTGGCAGATGCTATCCCTGGAGTAGAGGGAACTTCCCTTAATAATACGGGGAAGTCCTCCAATGTAGAATTATCTAAACTACTGGGTAGCGCACCTACCTCTTGAGTAGTCTGGTAGGGGGTAATATCTAGCAAAGGCCTAGTTTTCATAGATTCGATGGAGCGCCTGCGCTCCGCCCTACGTGTCTCAAGTGAACCTTCCAAGTCCGCCTCTCCTTTATTAGGTTTAAAGTAATTGTCCAAAGTCCCGGAGCTGGAAGCACCATCCCTTGAGGGGGTTTCCCGTGGTGGAGGCGAAGGCATAGCCTTGATTTGACGCTAAGAAGAATCAAGAGAGGGGGGGCCCGGCCCGGCCTCCTTCGGCCCCGGACGGCCACAGACGGTCCCGCCCTTGTCCCGGGCTTCTCCCGGCGCCCTCCCGCGCGCTCCCGCGCAGCGGGAAGGACTGCTCCTTTTGAAGATGTGCTAAGGTGAACTAGGGGCCGCGGCCGGCAGGGAGAGGAGCCCAGCTGACACGGGCGCGCGGGGACTCCTGGATCTCAGAGTCCACCCGCTCTACCCTCGCAGCCCTGCCGGTGTCCCAACAAGCCCCAGGCAAAGTTCCCCGTCAACTGCTAAAACCGCGAAGCGGGACCCGCGCAGCGGGTCCGGCGAGCAGCAGCGGCTTAGCAGGCAGGAGGCAGGATTCAGCAAAGGTCCGTGGCGTGGCGAGAGTCCAGGTTCGTTTCGTTGCATCAAAAATAGTCATCCCAACTGTGTCCCTTAGCTGACGATTCTCACCCCAAGGGGCTATGAATGCTGAGAGGGCCTTTTCACAGAAGTTTACATGGGAAGGAAAGCACGAGCGCACATGACCAAAGACTCACTGAAGAAGTGTTGTATGGTGTACTACAATAAGATTGAATTTGCAAAAATCTCTTTGGACCTCATATACACTATACGTACACTGTCTATATACCACGTTCTTTCAGTGCAGAAAGAAAGCAATCATAAAAGCAAAAGGTTCCATAAACACCGGAAAACACTTTTTCTGTTTTTAGTGGTGTGAAAACATGTAACCACTGATGACAACTGTTTTTTAAGATATTGAAAACACTGAAAAAACCCCACCAGAATTTACCAAAAATAGAAACTGAAAACAGGACAGCCTACCTATAAGTCACTACTATGGCAGGCCTTAACAATCCTGGAGGCAGAGTGCTTGGTTATATGTGAGATGGTGCTCTAGCATGAGCTGAGCCTGTCTGCAGCTTTCGGAACCATGTCCTTATAGCTGTTCTATGATATTGCCATACCATATACTCTTAAGTGCATTATAATCCTCACGGTTAAATGCTAACTTTGGTTTGGTTTTATCCAAACATATCGTGTAAGGTGTCATACGCTTTGGAATACTACCCCCTCGCCAATTCTGGCGACGGGGGTAGCATTCCACCCTTCTAGAGGGAGAAGACACATATTGTTGCTGACTATCGCTGTTAAAGTTAACCAGAGCCCCAGCGTCACAAAATGGACACTGCTGTCACCGACACAAGTCTGACCTCCTGCTGCTGGTCCTTCCAGTCACGGAGGTTTGGACAATAGGTTTCCTGCCTGAAGAGGTGCGAGCACCACCCCAGACAGGACTTTGTGTATTTGGACAGGGAGAGCTGAATAGAATGAGACACTGCCTGGAGCACCTTAGGTGCTCCATGCATACCCCAGTTCAAACCGGTTGCTGGGTCACTCCAGCTCCAGCTCTGGCGTGAAAATTGACAAAGGAAAGGGGGTGTAACCACCCCCTTCCTGGTCCCACCCATAGGAGGGACCTAGAAAGTAATCCAGCCCCTTTTAGTTGTATAAAGGTAGGAGCTGAGTCCTGAGACTTTAGATTAATCCTGAACCGAAACTTGACACGAAACTCTCGACCTTTGACATTCTGCTGAAGACTGAAGAATCTCCCTTGTGGCCAAGGAGTGACCACCCTGGGCAACCAGGCACCATCCAGCAAATCAACAGCTTGCTTGTCGACGTTCCCGCCGGAACCCGAGCACAGAGCCTGACCAGACCCAGACTTCCAGACCCCTCTGACCCTCTCTTCACGACTGCAGCATAGCTGAGATCCGTGGAGGCGACTAGACACGTTGGACTGGACATCTTGGAAAGCCTGCAACTTGCTAACTGTGCAGCTCCTGAGAAGCTCTGCGCTGGGGACTGAGAAACCCCGAACCCGAGCTCCACCTGCACCGAAGATCAGCCCCCCATACTCCACGAGTTCTGCGTGGGGCCCTTCTGCTTGTGTTCTGCTCGACGAGTTGTCTGCTCGCTGGTCTGTTGGCTAGTAGCCTCTGTGATGACAATCCTTTTGAATGACATCGCTGGTCTGGTTGCTCTAGACTGGCCCTTGCTTCCCTGTAAAGGTGATGCACCTCAGACCTTGCTCGTCTACACCAGAAGCCTACTTTGAATCCTGCGTGGGTTGCCTTTGCCAAGGCTTGTTGACTCCAATTCGGAAGTCGATTCCTC
Organism: Lissotriton helveticus; assembly: GCF_964261635.1. Lineage (NCBI taxonomy): Eukaryota > Metazoa > Chordata > Amphibia > Caudata > Salamandridae > Lissotriton > Lissotriton helveticus. The sequence goes on from NC_136071.1 coordinate 12,748,489, forward strand.
CATCCGCAAGATCCTGCGTGGGACAGCTCGCCTCCAGCTCCTGGTCGTCCTCGACGCCTCCTGGTCCACGTGGCTGAAGAGACCAGCTTCAAGACAGCACCTGCTTGCTCCTCGACGTAGTCTGGTTCCTACCCGGTCACTGGCTAGTGACCCAGACTCTGTCCCCTCTGCTTTCAGGTCCTCCATCTTCGATCCACCCTTGCATCCACCCGGACATCTTCCTCCTGGTCGCCTGCAGCATCTTTCTTCAAAGGCTCCATACGACTCAACGGCGAAACCCGACACATCTTCACACCTATGCACCCGCCGTCCGTGGGTGAGGTAACGCGAGTACTTTGGTGCTCCCAAGGGTATTGACTATCCAAGTGTCTAGGTTTTTAGTTGTTTCCTCCTTGCTAAACCGGAAGTGTCCTAAATCCTTCTAAATCTAACTTCTAATCTCATAAAGAGTTCAGAGGAGTGAGTTAGTAAATAAATACATATATTTTATATATATCCTGTGTGGTGTCCGTTCATTTGATATTCAAGGGGTTACATATGGTAAAACAGCTGGCTTTACACGCCCTCAAGAGTCTTTTAGCCCAAGACTGTTCTGTCCAGCCTACCACTAGGATAGCTGGTCTATAAGGTTGACTTACATCCATCACCATAAGGGTTGTTTGGACTGGTGCAAGGTGTTCACTAGAATATTGAACATCATATACCAGGCCAACTTCTCACATTGGTGTGCAGCGGTTAGGATTAGAGCTTGCTGTTTTACCACTTGTAATCTTGAGATATTTGAAATATAACATAGGTACCTATAGGTACATATAAAACAAGTCTTAGTATACTTAAGTTCTACTGAACTTAGCTGTTGTAGAGCCTGGGCCTAGCACACCCTGACTACAACTCCTAGAAAGGTTCTGTAGGAAAACAAATAGTGTAGGTAGGTGCAACACCACACCTCACTAGAAACCATGTCTCAGAAAGTGAACCCAGTGGTTCTCTGCCTGCAGACGTAGATCCCTTGAGGACTGCTTCAAGATATGAAGCCTTAGCCTTCCAAGAATTGAGACAATTGTGTACTTCTAGAAGGCTAAAGCAGGGTTGAAACCCTACCCTCCTATTCCTGGTTGAGCTCTTAGGTGGCTGTTTAGCATCATACTCCTCTAAGACAGGTGATTTAGATAGTGCAGATGAAGTCCTCCCCTCAGATGATAATGCTGATACTATTGAACCAGAGGAAGAAGAGGGGGTAGAAGAGGAAGATTCTGGTCGGGGCTGCGGTTCGGACGGGTGCGTGTGCCTCGGACCGGGGAGACGGAGAAGGAAAAGAGCTTGCTGAATCTGCCGATAATAGTGGCGATGGCCCCAAAAAACTTGCCCAGGTCTACTCGGGCTACTAAAACTGCATTGACTGACCAAGCGGCAAAATCACCAGCCCGGATTACAACCACGACCACAGGTATGCCAACAACGATGGCGACTCCTCCACCTCCGCTGGCTGTTATAACAAAATCATCAGCCGGAGCTACGGGGGAAAATAAACAGGTACTACGCCCTCCTGTATTGATCGTTGATGGTATGCTTCCCTCCAAAGTAGTATTAGCTAAAACTACCAAACAATCAAACACTAACTTGGACCCTACTTTAGAAGGGAATAGGGGAGCGTCCTTAAATCTGGAAAATGAAAGTGAGAAGGAGGGGCCCCGGGAAATTATACATCGTGATAAAACCGATACATCTGGCATAGCGGCTCAATTAAGTACAGCAGTGATAGGAGATGGCTTTGACTCCGTCCCTCAAGAGATTAATATTTCTTTAGTCAAAGGCAAAGGGGACACAGCTGATACCCCAGAAACTACCATGGGGAAAAGTGCTACCAGCTTGACAAATGTGACTCAGATTGTGCTATCCTCCGGAGCGGGGGGTGAAGATCGCGATGTCGAGGATGAACTCGAAGATAAAGGAGATTCTTCTTATGAGGGCTCTGAATATGAGGAAGGGGAAGAGTATGAAACGGGGGTAAGAGCCGATGCAGAAACAGCTAAATATATGGCGGACCGAAGGGGAAAGGCTAAACCAAAAGAAAAGTACAAGAATAGGAACAAGAAAGGGAAAAGAATATCAGCAGAAGGTTTATCCTTAGTCAACACTGTTTCAACTATGAATAAGAACCTGGATAAGAGCCCTCTTATGAAATGGATCCAGGCTAAGGGTCTAGTGAAGAATATGACCCTCAGACTGTCAGGATCAGCTGGACTTCAGGAAAAGCTTGTGAGCTCTCACCCATCGCTTCAAGATCTCCCTGCACCTGCACCAGCATTAGATTTGGATATAGATGCGGTTTCACTCCCTAGTCCTACGTCTCTGGCGCCTAGCCCTGCACCGGAGACCTCCCCTGTAAGTCTTGCAATATCAGACCACGATCCCGGCACATCAACTTGTACGCTTCCTGAGCGCCTGGACTCCCCTAATGGCACCTTGCCAGATGGTTCTGAGAAACAGGGTACTGAACTTTCTTCTCTCGAGATTATCCTACATACTTTAACTTGCCATCGTGCGGAGGCACAAGAGCATTTTCTGCAACTACGAGGGGACAATACCAAACTACAGAACTCATTGACAGAAATGAACTTTAAATTAGGCGGGATGTCACAGGAAATTGTGGACCTTCAGCAAAGAGTAGTTGGTATCGAAGAGAGCTCAGCTAACACTGAGTCTTCTCTGAAAGATCACGAAAACCAGATTCTTGCACTACAATTGAAGGTCGAGGTCCTGGAGAACCGCCAACGTAGATCTAATTTGAAACTTTTTGGTGTTCCGGAGGGCGGTGAGGGGTCTGATGCAAGAGCATATGTGGTGAAATTATTAAATAAAGCTCTACCTGATTTAGATGACTGGGACTGGGATTCTCCGGTTCAGAGAGCCCACCGTCTTCCCCCCTTTCAGAAGAAAAGGGATAGCAAATATCCGAGACCCTTTATTATTTATTTTGGGAATTTTCTGCTGAGAGGCAGTAGCTCGTAAAGCACGCCCCAACTCTCCTATAAAGTTTGAGGATATGTCTTTATTTGTTCGTTCAGATTTGAGCAAACTCACTATGGATAGGAGATGGAGATTAAAAAAATTAATAGATCCTTTTAAAGCTACTGGGGCACAAGTGTTTCTGCAGGAGCCTGCCCGCCTTAAAGTCATCAAAGGAGCTCATACATGTTACTTCTTGGATGAGAAAGAAGCGCAGAGCACACTATCTAATATGAGCTAGACTCTGGGTTTAACCTAGAAACTATTATGTATTTCTTGTATTTCTTGTTTCTCTTTGGCTCCTTTAGACCCCAGGGGGACCGTAATCAAAGAACTTTCAGGGAAAAGAAAGAAAGGAAAGAAAAGGGGTGTTTTGCTCTGAGCTGCCTATTTCAACGGCAGCAGATACGGAGGAGGCTCCCTCTTGTTCTGGGTTGAGGGAGGGGGGAGAGGGGGGTGGGCCCAGGTTCTCCGAGGGGCGGTCATTTGGAGAGGGGTGAAAAAATGTAAAAAGTCAGCACTTGGTGATAAAGGTTCTAACTTGAAAGGAAGATGTTGTTGCTTTTTGTATTATTTTCTCTGTTGGTTAATATACAGTGTGGCGAATTTGGCTTAAATTCTCGATTAAAATGCATTTATTAAAATGCTTAGCTTGGAATGTAGCCGGCTTAAATAGCAAAGGCAAAAGAAGACTTATTTCTGAAGAATTACATCTTTACAACCCTCAGCTAATCTTTTTATCTGAAACACATATTTCGTATAAAGACAGAAAGCTACTTAATCAGCTGGGATATGAGGTTATAGTTTGTTCCTCTCAACAGATTTCTCTTAGGGGTGTTGCCATAATAAAGGATAAAAGATCTAGAATTGAAACAATTAAAACTGGCACTGATAAATTAGGCCGGTGGGTGATTGCGCAAGTTAGCATTGGTAATCATAAATATGTACTTTGTGGAGTTTATGGTGCCAATACAGATGAAGCTATTGTTTTTGATGAACTGAATTTGGAGCTATTAAGCTGGGAGGGGGAACTTATTGTGATGGGGGATTTTAATTGCATTATGGATCATCAGAAGGATACAACAAGACCGGTTAATTTACAGCGTATGAACAAAGTTAGGGACACTCTTTTAGATATAAGTAGAGTACATAATGTTAAAGATGTATGGCGCTCTCTCTACCCCGACATACCTGGTTATACGTTCTACTCAGCCCCTCACAAACTTTGCACACGGATTGACATGGCATGGGCAACAGATCACATAATCGAGAATAGCTCTATGGAAATATGCCCGTGGGTGTCATCGGATCATAACCCTATTTTATTAAAATACAGATATGACGAGGATCAAACTAACATAAGACTGTTTTCCTTCCCTCGTTACCTCATGACTGACACAGCCTATATCTCTCAGCTTAAGCTGCATTTGTGTGAATTTATTAAAATAAATATTTATACGGCCTCTCATATCTGTGTCTGGGACACTTGCAAGGCTAGTATTAGAGGCCATGCGCAGCAGTATATTTATTTATTTATTTTGAAAGTTTTATATAGCGCGGACAAGATCCTTGCAGATATCAGAGCGCTTTACAAAGAGAAGTACATGAGGGAGCATGGTTAACAGATAAATCAATAGGTCAATTAATACAAATAGGTGGCAACTAAGCCCAACATGACATGAGTACAGAATGGTACAAATAGGTGGCTACAAAGCCAAACATGTGAGTAATAAGACAGTTCATACAAATAATCAAAAGGGTCAAACATGTAATATAGATCGGTGCAGAGTACTAACAGTGGTCAAGATAATGTTTCAGGTGTATTTAGCCATGAGGATAGCTTTTACTTCATTTTTAAAGAGTGTGGTGGAAGAGATAAGCCTGGTTTCGGGCGGGAGAGAGTTCCAGATCCTAAGCGCCATTCCTGAGAAGGAGCGCTTATGTTTTTTCCTTCCGGAATCTTCGAGGTTTCAACAGAAGATTGTTTGTGCCTCTGGTGTTTCTAGCTCCTCCAGAGATTGTCAGTTTCTGAGCGAGGTACCCGGGTGAGTTTAGATGTACCGCCTTGTGTCATGCAGGCGATTTTCAGATGTATTCTAGCTTCAAATGGCAGCCAGTTCAGGGATTTCAAGTCAGGGGTAATATGTGAGTTTTTTTGACCCAGTGATGAGTCTCGCTGCAGCGTTTAGAGAAGCTCTTAGGGGTGCGGTTGTAGTTAGGGGGAGTCCACAGAGGGCGATGCTGCCGTATTCAATTCGAGGAATGACTAGTGCTTGTACTGCCGTTTGGAAGTCTTTGGCTGGGAGGTAGGGTTTAAGTTTCCTCAGAGTGCTGATCTGGAAGTTTGCTCCCTTTGTTGCCTTGCTGATATGTTGCTGCATGTTCAAATTGGTGTCGAGTGTTATGCCTAGGGATTTTGCTGAGTCCACGATGGTGGGTTGGACATTCAGTGCGGTTAGGTCTTTAAGCCAAATTTGAGTGGTGGAGACCTTCGCTGGAGGTGAGATCAGAAGTGTAGGAGAGTAGGGTCTGCAATCCTATGATCACCCAGATTTTTTGCTTTTTGCTTCACTGGTTTACGACTTTCCCTGGCTGTGGGCCTGCTAATCAGACCCACAGCCTAGCTGTTCTCTCTACTCCAAATTGTACCCAGGTACTGAATTGGCACTGGGCCCTCTCAAGTCCCTGTACCCAGGGCTGAGGTGCACCCAGAAGTCTCCCAGGGGCTGCAGCATGTATTATGCCACCCCTGGGCTGACTAACTAAATCACACAACTGGCTGCTTGACAGCTGGGGCAGAGTGGTGTACTCACCCTCTGCTATAGATATAGTATTCCTATATCTAAACCTATATGGACACACAGATCTCCTATCAGTCACTCCTATGGCAGGCCTTAACAATCCTGAAGGCAGAGTGCTTGGAATCGTGTGAGATGGTGCTCTGGCATGAGCTGAGCCTGTCTGCGGCTTTCGGGATCCATCCCTTAGCCGTTTCCATGATATCGCATACCATATACTCTTAAGTGCATTATAATCCTCGCGGTTATGTGCCAACTCTGGTATCGCTTTATCAAAACATGTCGAGTAAGGTGTCATACGAATTGGAATACTAACCCCTCGCCAATTCTGGCGACGGGGTTAGCATTCCACCCTTCTAGAGGGACACGACATGTATGTAACCTGTAACCCTGGTTAAAGTCAGACAGAGCCTTAGCTCCACAAAATGGATGCTGCCACCGAGACACAAGTCTGCCCTCCTGCTGCTGGGAGTCCTCCCAGCCCAGGAGGCAAGGACAAAGGGTTTCCTGCCAGGGGCGGTGCCAGCACCGTCCCAGACAGGATTTTGTGTATCCTAGGTAGGCAGGGCTTTAGAGGAAGGTGACTGCAAGTGGCACCCCGGTGCTCACTGTGCATAGGCCGGCTGAAACCAGTTCCAGGGGCACTCCAGCCCCTGGCCTGGGGAAAGCCCGCCAAAGGAGAGGGGTGTAACCACCCCCCTCCTAGTCCCACCCATAGGGCAGGACTTAGTCGCGTGCCAGCCCCTTTTTGCAGGATAAAGGTAGGACCTGGCCCCCTTCCAAATCAGATCATCTTTGAATCCTGAAACTACTTTCCACGAAAGGAACTCAAGACTTCTTCCCAAGATTCTCCCTTGTGACTAAGGAGTAGTCACCCTGCAGCAGCAGGCACCAACCAAGCATCGCGGTTTGTTGCCAGTCTCTCCTTCGGATCAAGACTGCTCCAGCACGACGAGAACCGGCTTCCCTGGCACCTCTGACCTCAACCTACATCATCAGCCCAGCTGTGATCCGTGGGTGTGACGAGACCTCGAGGGACCGGCCATCTTCAGAACTGCACGACGCTTGTCCAGCACGACCACCGAGTGACCCTCGACCGAGTGCTTTGGGGTAAGAGAAGCCCTGACCCTGAGCAGCTCCAGCAACGAAGTTCAGCCTCCCTGCATCCACGAGATCTGCGTGGGGCCCTTCTGCTCGTTGCTGCCAACCGCGTTGTCCAGGTCGCTTGCCCATTGGCTAGTGGCCCTCTCACGATGCTCCACGACAACTACTGCTGGTCTGGTTGCTCCAGACTAGCCCTTGCTCCCCTCCAAAAGAGGAGCACCCTGGACCCTCCTGGTCCACTCAAGACGCCATTTTAGGTCCACCGCGTGGGCCTTGCATTTGCCAAGACTTGTTGCCCAATCCTGGGTCCAGCGACGTCGACAGCAAGAACCTTCGTGGGACAGCTCGCACCTCCATCCTGGTCGCCGACAACGCCTCCTGGTCCGAGAGACTGCAGAGCCCAGCAGCGCCCACTCACCTGGCTGAGGTGACTTCGTCCGGTGCCATCCTGGTGCCCACTCAAATCACTGGCTAGTGATTCAGAACTTGGTCCCCTCTGCTTACAGGTTTCTTCTTCCCTGATCCAGGCTTGGATCACTCCGAACTTTCTTCACTGGCCGCCTGCCAGCAACTCTTTCTTCAGGCTCCTGGATCTTCAACGTGGGTTTCTGACGCAACTTCAACCCTATGCAGCCGCAGCCCCTGGGCTAGGTAAACCAAGTACTCCGGTGCTGCAGCATAGTCCAACACCCTAAGTGTTCGGATCCACTCCCGTTTTCGACCCACCTAGTCGGGTTCGCCCGAGAACAGTAACTTTGCAACTGCTAGCCTCCATAGACTTTTTCCCGCCTTACGCGTGAGAGTTCCCACTCTGTACACGACGTCCACAGGCCTCCTGCATCTAATCCCAGTGTTTAGAATTGTAGGCCTAGCGATTCCTGAGTCTAGAAAAGTACTACTTACCTGCTAGCAAGTTCGCATTCCACTTACTGTGTATATGGTTTTTCGTGCCCCTAGGGCATTTGTGTAAATTGTGCGACTTAAAGTATTTTCGTAAGAGTTTTGTTGTGTGCTTAGCTTCCTGACTCATAAAGAGTTCAGGGTAGTCTTGTTATAAATAAATATCTGTTTATTTTCATAACACTTGTGTGGTGTCCTTTCACTGGGTGTTCAAGGGGTAATGTGATGGTAAAACAGCTGGCTTAACACGCCCTCTAGAGTCTTAGCCTTAGACTGCTCGTATCCATGCTACTAGGATAGCTGGTCTATCAGGTTGACTTACAACCAATCATCAATAAGGGTTGTTTGGACTGATACATAGTGTTCACTAGAATAGTGAGCACTGCATATCAGGCCAACTTCTCACAAGAAGGAACTCTGATTTCAGGGCATTGAGTTTGAGATGATTATCTGCCAACCAGGATTGGATGCATCTGATCGTTGAGTTCAGGAGCAAGATGTCCTTGGGGGACTGTAATTTGAGAAAGTTGGGTATCATCTGCGTACATGTGAAAGTGTACATTGGATGCTTGTAGCAAGGTGGTGAGCGGTTCCATGACTAGGTTGAACAGAGTTGGGGATAGAGAGGATCCTTGGGGGACACCTAGCGTTACGGGTATTGGCGAAGACATCAGGTTGTTGCTCTTGAATTTCTGCGACCTGTTGTGAAGAAAGGAGGTGAACCACTTGAGAACAGTTCCAGATAAGCCCATTCTTGTGTTTAGGAGCTCAAGTAGATTCTCATGTTTAACGGTATCAAATGCTGACGAGAGATCAAGGAGGATGAGGAGGCAGGTGTCGTTTTGGTCTAGCATTTGAAGTGCGTCGTCAATTATGTGAGTCATAGCCGTTTCTGTACTGTGCCCCGCTCGGAAGCCTGACTGGTGCGGGTTGAGGAGATCAAATTGTTCAATGTGTTTAGACAATTGTAGTTGTGCGCATTTTTCCAGAATTTTGGCGAGAGTGGGAATATTGGTAATGGGACGGTAATTGTTGAGATCAGAGGGGTCGGCTGTAGGTTTCTTTAGGAGAGGTGTGACCTGACCAACTTTTAGGGAGTCAGGTATGCTTCCTTGTTGGAGAGAGCTGTTGATAATTTTAGTCCAGAGAGGGATAAGAAAGGGGGTAAAGTCTTTTACTGCTGCAGCAGGAAGGGGGTCCGTGAGGTGATTGGATGGTTTCAGGGTGCTGAGCAGTTTGCCAATTTCTTCTTCTGAGTATGTGCCAAAGGTTGACCATGTGGCATTGTTTTTTGGTTCAGTGGCTGCTAGGCACTGGGGTTTGGAGTAGAGGCTTGCGTCAATGAGATCGCTCTTTATGTTGTCCGTTTTTTGGGTAAAGAAAGCAGCGAAGTCTTCACAGGATGGTGCCTCACGCGCAGTGATGAGTGGTTGGGGTTGATCCTTGGATTGTGATCTGATTAGCTCAAACAGTTTTCTCGGACGGTTTTTTGTTTGGTCGAGCTGGAGGCTGAAGAAGTCTGATTTTGAGCGTTTTATTTTCCTGAAGTAGGCGTTTCTCTTTTTCTTCAGATTTTTTAGGTGCATTGCCGAGGGAGCTGATCTCCAGGTACGCTCTGCCATTCGCATGTCTCGTCTATCATCATTGAGTCTCCCGTCGTACCATGGATTAGAGATTTTAGTAGAGGCTCTTTTTAGCTGCATAGGAGCAGCCTCATTAATTATAGAGGTCATAGCGTTGAGATAATGGTCAGTCAGTGTTTGAACGTCCGTATCGCCTGTCGGTGGCAGTAAGAGATTGCACCTGTTAGGGGGTAGAGAGTCTGGGTTGAGTTTTTTCATGTCTCTTTTCCAGACTTTGGGTTTGGGTACTTGAGCCGGGTTAACTTTAACTTTTTCATTGATAAAGAATGTGACAGTATGATGGTCTGACCAGTCACAGGGTTGGATGGAGTCGAGTTGGATAGATTCCTCTTTGGAGATGATCAGGTCGAGGATAGAACCTTTCTCGTGGGTCGGGCTGTTGCATATTTGGGTTAGGTTGAGGGCATCGAGGAAGTTATTAAGACTATTTACCACCGCGTCCTTGCAATCATTCCAGTGGAGGTTGAAGTCACCAAGGTATATTTGAGTGAGCTGCCGTCCGGAATTGGTTGAGATCATATCCATGATTTGTTGGGAAAAGGTGAAGTTGTCCCTGGGTGGGTGGTAGATGCTGTGAAGAGAGCATATCGGTTTGCCCTTACTGATAATGTCAAGGCAGATGTATTCCCAGGTTGTTGGGGATGGTAGGGAGGTAGAATTGACTTTCTGAGCAGAGAGATTATTCCTGTAGATGCATGCGATTCCACCACCTAATTTGCCTACTGTCTAGCCTGATAATGTGGTAGTTGGGAGGAACCAGAATGTCCATTATAGGTGTCGAAGATTCAGTTAGCCAGGTTTCGGTCAAGATGATTAGGTCAAGGTCCGTTGATAAGAGATCAGCAATAGCGGCAGAGTGTTTCGAGGCCGATCTACAGTTGAGGAGAGTGCATTTGAGACGAGGAGTGTTGAGAGTGGTAGACGGTTCTAGAGAGAGGGACTTTTCTAAGGTTATTGGGAATGGAGAATCTGCTGTTTAGTGTGGGGGGTCTAAGGGGATTTGAGTGTATCGTGGGAATGTTGAGGTGTGGGGTCGTTGTGTTATTTTGGGGGGCTGGGTCATAGGAGCGGAGAAGGGCGAGTGTCGCGGTCAGAAGTAGAGTTGTGGGTGCGACGAGGGCGGTTGTTGCGATTGCTAGCTGGGAGTGAAGTCAGATTGGGGGAGAGTTGGGTGAGAGAGTTAGTCGGAAGGGTGGGGGACCCGTTGGGCGGGGAGGTGTAGTTGTGTGAGGGGTTGTAGGGACGACGAGGGGGACGAGGGGCCTCGTTGGGCGGGGAGGTGTAGTTGTGTGAGGGGTTGTAGGGACGACGAGGGGGACGAGGGCAATTGCTGCGCCTATGGGCAGTAATTGACGCCCTGTTTGGGGCGTGTTGAGTGAGGGAGTCAGCTGGAGGGGTAGGGGACAAGTTGAGAGGGGAGGTGGGTGCAGGGTGTATGGGGAGGGTGGCGAGTAGTTCCTTGATGTTGTGTGTCTTCTTTGATCTGGGTAAGGGTGGCCATGATGATGTCGATCGTGGGGTAGGTGGTGGAGATGGGGGCGGCAGTCAGAGGTGAATGGCTGACCAGGGAATTCGTGTGCAGGTGGGAGAGTGGGCTGGTGTTCGAGGTGGTATGCGTTGTGTTGGTGTACGGGAAGGTGTTAGGGAGGAGAGATGTTTTGGGCGGGAGGGGTGTGGATGAGGTAGGGAGGAGGTTGGTGGTTTGAGTGAGGGCATTGGTGGTAGGCGGGGGGGGTCAGGGTGTAGGCTGGGAGACTGATAGTCGTGGTGGGGGAGCAGGAAGGGTAATGGGGGCTGAGAGTAGGAGGGGAAATGGGATAGGGGATGGTCCTGTTGTGGGGAGGGGGAGTTGAATTAAGAGAGGTGTGTTCTGCGTCGTTAGTTAGAGGGTAATGGGGACTGAGAATGGGGGGGGATGAAGGAGGGGATTTGTCGCAGTGCGTGTTGTTCTGGTGCAGGACTAAGTTAGGTGTGTTGTGTGTGAGAGCTGTGCTGTTAGGGGTGAGCGGAGTGATGATGCCCGCTGTAGGTGTGAGAGGAGTGTTGATGGTATGTGTGGAGGTCTGGGTGTTGTTAAAAGGGGTGGGGGTGTGAGTGGTGTAAGAGGGGGAGCGATCTGTGTCTGTGTTTGAGGCGTGTGTTACAACTGCATGGTGCTGAACTGGGCTAGAGGGGTTGTGGGTGGGAGATGGGCGATCAGGGGTGGTAGGTGTGTCCCTGATTGAGGAGTATGTGGCTGTGAGGTCATGGTTGGTGGGACTGGAGGGGATATGAGTGTTGGACCGCGAGTGGGAGAGGTGCTTTTTGAAGGTGGGGAACAAGTTGTCTAGCAGTTCCAGGTTCCTGTCTGTGGATTGAGCTAGGACAATCCCGTTATTGTAAATGGTGATGGTGGCTCTGCCTGTAAAGAGTTGGGATGGTGTGATGGAGAGAGTTAGGCTGTGAGCGGATTTCCTGGTGGAGGAGACGGTGAGTAGGGTGAGGAACGCTTTTCTCCCATGAGCTCTGCGTGTGGTATGGAATATGATATCAGTGTTCAGGGATCCAGTGACCGGTGAGAAGTAGGTGTCAGCAAAGGGGGTTTCAGGGTGTGACCTAAGGAAGTTGTGTTTAAAGCGTTTAGCGGCTTTTTTGGTGAGTGACGGCGGGTAGTTGATTTTATGTGTGTGATTGCCGATCGGATCCATGTTGCGATGATGGTTTAGGAGGGAATGGGGGAGTGCAGTGTAGTGGTACACATGTGCAGGAGAAACAAATACATACAGTAGGTTACGCAGTGCAAGAGTAGTACTAGTGATCAATCAGCATAGCCCCAATGTAAGAGTGTGCAGAGAAACATATGCATACAGTAGGTTATACACACACATAGTTGGTTATAGAGTACAAAAGTGGCACTAGTGATCAATCAGCATAACCAGGATATACGAGTGTGCAGTATAGCAAATACATACGTTATTACAGTATAGCAAATACATATGATGTTACAAAGTAAAGCAAATATATACGGCATTACAAAGTACAAAAGTGAAGTAAAATACTGGGGAGGGGTACAGATGCAAGTATCAAGTTACACGGATCGAAAGTGACCCTAAGAGGCAGAAGTGACGCTAGTGATCAACCAGAGATATATGGATCAAGAGTGGCCCTAGGGGGCAGAGGTGAAACTCGTGTGCAATCAAAGATATATGGGATAGTAGTCGGTGCCTTAGAGAGAAGAGTGAAAATGGATGCAGGTTGTGTAACTCTGCAATAGTGCAGGATATGACATGTAAGATGTCAAGATAGGAATAGAAGGTGTATAGTAAGTATGAGGTAGCAGTCTGTGCCTAACAGGAGAGAGAAGGTAGGAAAGGGGAGTAGGTTACGGAAATGAGCAGAGTAGTGCAGAATACAAGTGCAAGTAAAATACTGATAGAATATAGAGATAGGATCAGATACAACAATTTGTGCGAGTCAAAACTCAAGAGTCGAAAGTGACATTGGTTGTCAAACCAAAAAATATGAGGTAGCAATCTGTGCATTACAAATGTTCACAATACCTTTATAGGTATAATACTGCAATGATATGCAAACACTTTCATACATAAGGTAGCAATCTGTACATTACAAATGTTCAAAAAAGCTAGGAGTGTAATACTGCTAAGATGGCAAAACACTCTTTCATATATGAGGTAGCAATCTATGTATTACAAAAGTTCAAAATAAAGCTAGGAGTGTAATACTGCAATAATAGGCAGACATTCTTTCCAATAGAGACTAGTCTAAAATGGCCGCCAAGTAGATCAGATCGAGACAGTAGTCCTCTGTTTGTTGCTGTGCTGGCAGGGGAGATAGAGATATTAGTCCTCTGTCTGCTGCTATTACTTTAAACCCCTTGGACGCTCATGACAAGCTCAGCTCGTCATGGAGTTGCCATTCATTTCAATGGAAATTGCATGTAATCCCTTCCAGTGCCTTAGCATCCAAGTGGTTAAGCACAGGGGAAGAGATTACACTTTCTGTTTAAGCAAGCAGAGCTCAAGGCTAGCTGGGAGGAATTCTTATCTCTGTGTGGGGGAGTTAAGCTGAGGGGGCCAAGTGGACAACAGAGGTACGGGGGGATTTATTGTTAGTTTTATGGCCCCAGCCATTTTGAACAAAGGAGTTAGATTTTTTAAAAGAGAGCAGGCGGGTAGGAGAAGTAAATACCTTACGTTCCTGTGTGCCTGTAAATATTGCCAGTAGTTTTACAGAAGCACTGCTTTAGTCCATGATTGGCTCAGTCCTTTCCGCTTCGTAGAAGTATGTGGCTGTATGTACTGTATGTACTTGATCTCAAATCGGGGCTCCCAGCCTGTATTATCCTGAAAAGCGGCTCAGCCGTTTGCCAGGTATCCACCGGTGTCGATGGGGGCAGGCTTCGGTCTTCTGTCGCCCCTACAGCTCCTGCTAGACTCTGGGATCACTTCACTCGCTTGCTCCTATTAAAAAGTTATTTTTTGAAGTTGAGCTGTGCTTAGCTCTCGCGGGTCCGCTTCGAGAGATGGTGACACCACTGTGTTTGCCAGCAATCAGCGTCCCTCTCAGCCCTCCAGTCCGCTAGTGTTCCTCAGCTGCGGAGTGGGCGGGAGAGGAGGGGGGGGTTGCGTTGCCGTGTCCCGGTGCTGATTTCAGTGCCCTTTGCTGCCGTCGGGAGGTGGTCCCTGCTTCAGGTCGTGAGTGAGTGGGGAAGGGGTCCGGTGTTCCTTCCGCCTTGGTCTTGGTGCCAGCTGTCCGCTAGGATTCCTCTGCTGCGGCGGGAGGTGGAGGGGGGGGTGGATGGGCTCCGTTGTCGTCGTGGCTTGCTCCCGCTGATCCCGGTGATCCTCCTGCTGATCCCGGTGCTGCGACCAGCGTCCTCTGCTGCAGTCGGGAGGGTGTTCCGTTGTTGTTGCCTCGACCCCCTTCGGTCCCGGAGTATCCGCTGAGATGCGACCCCCTAGCTCCCGATCTCAGCATCTGCCTCTGTTCGGGGGTGGGGGAGGGGTCCGGTGTGCGTTCCGCTTTGTCCTCGGTGCTGGCTGTGGAGGATATCGGGTGGTGACTACCAACGTCCCGAGCCTCTCTCAGCCCTCCGATGTCACTTGGGCTCCTCTGCTGTGGTGTGGGCCGTTCCCAACGTTGTTCCGCGTCCCCAGCTTTTCCCGGCTCTCCGTTCCTGCAGGGACTCCTCTGTTGTGGAGTTGGCGTGTCACAGCGGTGTCCAAAACCTTACTCCTGTTACTCTTATTACGGGAGAGATCGCTGGCTGCTGCTAACAGGGATATACCCGGTTAAGGGATCCCAAGCACGGGGAGCTCCTTCGGGAAGCTCCTACCAGGCGGCCATCTTTCTCTGAATATAAACAGAACTCTGAACGTCAGAAAGTGAATAACAAATTAATAGCAGATATTATCGAATATGAAACCTTACTGGTTGAGGCGCTTTGTTTACGCTCCACTAATATTATGGAAATAGAGCTTAAACTTGGAACTTTAAAATCCAACCTCAAAACAACTTTTATTGAAAAAAGCTGCGCCAAAATGCATAAGATTAAAATTCAATACTATGAAGGAGGGGATAAGATTGACAAGCTACTGGCTTACAAATTGGCGTACGAGAGAGCTCAGACTCGCATCAAATGCATAAAAGGTGCGAACCAAACTATTTATAATCAACCGGGCCTGATCCTGTCCCAATTCAGGGAATATTACAGCACCCTTTATACACCGGAGAACCAACCACTTGCATCTGATATCTTGGAATATCTAGAAAATAATATAAAGGGGAAATTTAATCTACCTGGTTTAGAACATCTATCGGATGATATTACGGAGCTAGAATTAAGGCAGGCTATCTTATCTTTGCCCATGGGGAAGGCGTCAGGAGAGGATTCAATACCGGTGGAATTATATAAAATCTGCATCGAGGAAATAATCTTTTTCTTCTTGTAACACAATATATTGGGGTGAAGGGGAAAGCCCCGGATTCTTGGAATATAACAAAAATAATTTTTTTCTTAAAAAGGGACAAACCAGCTGAGGAAAAAGGGTCATATAGACCAATTTCTCTGATTAATTCAGACGCGAAGGTCTTTGCTAAGGTTTTGGCAAATAGATTGGCTCTGATTATTCCAAAGATCGTTAGTGAACAGCATGGCTTCGTTCTGGGCAGGGACACTACAAGTCATATTAATACAGCTATTACAGCTTTTGACATTGCAGAGACTGAAGCCTCCCCACTCGGCATGATTTTATTAGATGCCGAAAAGGCTCTTGACCGAGTGGGGTGGGATTATCTTTGGTCCGTGCTGTCTTTCATTGGTTTTAGGGGCAAAATGATTAGCTGGATTCGAGCCTTATATGATCAACCCACGGCTAAAATTAGCTACTTAGGTCTGTTATCCTCTGCCTTTCCCATTGCACGGGGAACCCGACAAGGTTGCCCGCTGTCACCCCTGCTCTTTTCCTTATCTATGGAGCCATTTCTTTCGGCACTCCAGGCTCAGCCCAGGATAATCCCATTTTCCTTTGGACCTCATTGTTTGAAAATTACCGCATATGCGGACTATATTGCAATATACCCTTCAAACGTCATAACAGCACTAGAGGGTATTATGGTTAAAGCAGAAAAATTTGGTAATGTCTCTGGCTACAAGCTAAACGCGAATAAAACTCAGATGGTGGCTAACTATAAATGTCCGGGGGAAACTACCGGGATATGTAGGGCAGCTAACTATTTAGGGGTGAAAATATCATCTAAGATAAGCGATATAATTCCTATTAATTATGATGTGTTGGTCAAATCAACTAAACTGCTTCTGAAAAAATGGCATAGGCTACCACTAAATATCATAAGTAGAATAAATTTAATTAAGATGAAAATACTTCCGAAATTTCTATTTCTTTTTCGTTCTATTCCTTTAGCACTTAACAATGTTTTTTTTTAAAAACTTGATGGAATCTTTAGCAGCTTTATTTGGGGCTATCAGAAAGCACGAAAAAGCGGACGTCTTCGTTCCTTGCTTAATCCTGATTTAAAAATTTTGTTTTTTCATACCATAATGCTGAATTTGGATGCAAGAATGTTTTTGCTTAGATTGAATGACCCCAACTTCTACAAAAGAGTCAAATTTAAGACAGCTCGAGATATCGCCAAGATCTGGTTTAGTATCTTGCTTTTCTGTAAGACTTCTTTTTTTCACTCAAAATTACGTCTCTGGGATAACCTAGGACTTCCGGGGATATTTAATGATAGCTGGGCTAGTGTTTGGGCAACCCATGGCATTGTAATATTGGGAGACTTATACGGTACTAATGGTCTTTTAGACTTTGAGACTTTAAAACTCCTGTACAATCTTACGGCGTCTATGAGGTTTAAATATATTCAAGTCCACGATTTTCTGATACGTCGGATGAAAATCCGAACGGTTTCAGAATCTGATATCTGGGATTGCCTCTATTCACTTAAAACCAAATCATTAATCAGCACCGGTTATAGTTGCTTAATTTCATATGTAAAAATGGATTGCTCTAAATTAGCTGAGAAATGGAGTCTTAAATTAGGAACGAGGATTTATTCAGATCAGATCTCTCACTCTTTACAAAATTAATAATCTGGTCCAATCAGCTAGTCTACGATTGCAACAATTCAAAACAACCTGTGTTAAATCATACCCCGGAAGTTATCCTCAACTGGTCTTCAAATACATTATATTCTGACCGTACCAAATGCCCTAAGTGTGATATTGTGGGTGCTAATATAGAACACATGCTATTTTCCTGCCCGCTATTGAACGATTTTTGGCTAAATGTGTGTGAGAAGTTGGCCTGATATATAGTGCTCACTATTCTAGTGATCACTGTGTATCATACCAAACAACCCTTATTGATGATTGGTTGTAAGTCAACCTTTTAGACCAGCTATCCTAGTAGCATGGACACGAGCAGTCTTCAGGCTAAACTCTAGAGGGCGTGTTAAGCCAGCTGTTTTACCATCACATATACCCCTTGAACACCAAGTGAAAGGACCCCACACAAGTTGTTATGAAAATAAAGGATATTTATTTATAACAAGATTACCCTGAACTCTTTGAGTCAGGGAGCTAAGCACAATACAAAACTCTTACGAAAATACTTTAAGTTGCACAATTTACACAAATGCCCGAGGGGCACGAAAAACCATATACACAAAGTGGAATGCGAAATACTAGCAGGTAAGTAACAAGATCCAGAGGCTTCAGGATCGCTAGGACTACACTACTGAACCCGAAGGTTAGGAGCAGGAGGCCTAGGGAGATCCGGTGCAGAGTGTGCACTCTCACGCGGGATGCGGGAAGAAGTCTATGGATGCTAGCGTTTCTAAAGTTACTGTTTCCGGACGAATCCGACTAGGTAGACTGAAAACGAAAAAGGATCTGGACACTTGGATAGTGAACCTGTGCTGGAGTACCGAAATACTCAAGTTACCTAGCCCAGGGGCCGCGGCTGCATAGGGTTCAAAAGACGTCGGGAATCCTCGTTGAAGTCTATGGAGCCTGAAAGAAGAAGTTGCTGGCAGGCGACCAGTGAAGAAGTTCGGTGTGATCCAAGGCTGGATCAGTGAAGGAGACGACCTGAAAGCAGAGGGGACTTAGTTCTTAATCACTAGCCAGTGATTATGTGGGCACCAGGATGGCACGGGATGAAGTCACCTCGACCAGGTGAGTGGGCGACGCTGGACTCTGCAGTCACATGGGCTAGGAGGCGTTGTTGGCGTCAAGGCTGGAGGTGCGAGCTGTCCCACGAGGCTGTCTGCTGTCGGCGATGCTGGACTCAGGATTTGATTCAGAAAAGGGGGTGGTGATGGACAGAGCATCTGAGTTAAACAGAACACTCATACCCAGTCAAAAGATCAGGGCCCGATCCATCACCGTTTTTTAGCTCACTGCACCATCCCAGCTCAGAACCTGGCTATATGCAAATTAGTCTGACCCTGGCCTAGTGCATCATGGGAACAGGGCAGACCAAACTATCAAGCCAATTCTTTACTGGAAAGGAAACAAGCTTCCGGGGACCGGTTTCTGGCATTGCAGCCGTCTTCGGCCCGGCTTGCTTGAATCCTGATGGTGCAGTGAGCAAGGGACTCACATCTGAGCATACCCTGCCACTCCTATAGTGGCCAAAACGATTCAGAAAAGGGGGTGGTGATGGACAGAGCATCTGAGTTAACAGAACACTCATACCCAGTCAAAAGATCAGGGCCCAATCCATCACCGTTTTTTAGCTCACTGCACCATCCCAGCTCAGAACCTGGCTATATGCAAATTAGTCTGACCCTGGCCCAGTGTATCATGGTAACAGGGCAGACCAAACTATCAAGCCAATTCTTTACTGGAAAGGAAACAAGCTTCCGGGGACCGGTTTCTGGCATTGCAGCCGTCTTCGGCCCGGCTTGCTTGAATCCTGATGGTGCAGTGAGCAAGGGACTCATGTCTGAGCATACCCTGCCACTCCTATAGTGGCCAAAACGATTCAGAAAAGGGGCCACCACAAGCGTGGAAGGGTATGCTCAGATGTGGGTCATGTAGCCAGGTTCTGAACTGGGATGGTGCAGTGAGCTAAAAAACGGTGATGGATCAAGCCCTGATCTTTTGACTGGGTATGAGTGTTCTGCTTAATTCAGATGCTCTGTCCATCACCACCCCCTTTTCTGAATCGGACTCAGGATTTGAGCAACAAACCTTGGCAAAGGCAAGCCCACGCGGTGGAGTCAAGATGGCGTCTGGAGTGGACCAGGAGGGTCCAGGGCACTTCTTGTTGGACAAGAAGCAAGGGCCAGTCTAGGGGACCTAGACCAGCGGTGAAAACGTCGTGGTACGTCGTCAAGAGGGTCACTAGCCAACGGGCAAGTGACCGGACAACGTGGCAAGCAGCAAAGAAGCAGAAGGGCCCCACGCAGATCTCGTGGATGCTGGGAGGCTGGACTTCGGTGCTGCAGCTGCTTAGGGTTAGGGCTTCTCAAACCCCAGTGCACTTACTCGAGGGTCTCTCGGGGGTCGTGCTGGTGAAGCGTCGTGCAGGTCTTGAAGATGGCCGGTCCCACGGGTCTCGTCACACCCACGAATCTCAGCTGGGCTGGATGATGTAGGTAGAGGTCAGAGATGGCAGGGAATCCGGGTCTCGTCGAGCTGGGCAGTCTTGATCCGGAGGATGGACGTGCAGCAAACCGCAAGAGCTTCGATGGTGCCTGCTGGTGCAGGGTGGCTACTCCTTAGCCACAAGGGAGAGTCTTCAGAAAACTCAAGAGTTCCTTTCGTGGAAAGTAGTTCAAGATTCAGAATGATCTAATTTGGGAAGGGGGCCTGCTCCTACCTTTATCCTAAGAAAAGGGGCTGGCATGCGACTAGGTCCCACCCTATGGGTGGGACCAGGAGGGGGGTGGTTACACCCCTCACCTTTGCCCGGTCTTTCCCCAGCTCAGGGGCTGGTGTGCCCCAGGAACTGGTTTGAGCCGGCATATGCACAGTGAGCACCGGGGTGCCACTTGCAGTCACCTTCCTTTCAGCTCTGCCTACCTGGGATACACAAAATCCTGTCTGGGATGGTGCTAGCACTGCCCCTGACAGGAAACCATTTGTCCAGGCCTCCGTTGCTGGAAGGACTCCCAGCAGCAGGAGGGTAGACTTGTGTCTCGGTGGCAGCATCCATTTTGTGGAGCTGAGGCTGTCTCTGACTTTAACCGGGGTTCAGTTACATACATGTCGTGTCCCTCTAGAAGGGTGGAATGCTAACCCCGTCGCCAGAATTCGTATGACACCTTACTCGACATGTTTTGATAATGTTATACCAGAGTTAGCATTTAACCACGAGGATTATAATGCACTTAAGAGTATATGGTATAGCGTTATCATGGAACAGCTATTTGGACTTGGTTCCGCAAGCTGCAAACGGGCTCAGCTCATGCCAGAGCACCATCTCACATAATTCCAATCACTCTGCCTTCAGGATTGATGAGGCCTGCCATAGGAGTGACTGATAGGAATATATGTGTCCATTTTAGGGTTAGATCTAGGAATGCTATATCTAAAGCAAAGGGTGTTTACACCACCTTGCCCCAGCTGTCGTGCAGCCAGTTGTGTCAGATTTGGGTGGCCAGCCAGGGGTGGCATAATACATGCTTCAGCCCCTGGTAGGCCCTGGGTACACCTATGCCCTGGATACCTAAGGTATGCTGTACAGGGACTGATAAGGTGGCCCAGTACCAATTGGTAAAATGCACCTAAGGTACATGGTTGTAATTTAGAGAGAGAACTAGGCTGTGGGTCTGATTAGCAGGCCCACAGCCAGGGAAAGTCGTAAACCAGTGAAGCAAAAAGCAAAAATCTGGGGTGGCCATGGGATTGCAGACCCCACTCTCCTACAATGTGGATAAAGTTTTGAAACTTAAATTGGTAAAGCCACCATTACTTTCAGCTTTAACTGTACTCTTAGATATACATAGCAATATTCTACCTCAACAGGCCTTAATTACTATTTTGCTATCCTGTGCTAAACTTACGATAGCTCGGGCTTGGATATCTTCACAGCCACCACATATCATGCAATGGTGGTCTTTGGTAAATGAAATACACAACATGGAAACTGGAATAGCCCGAACTAGGGGCACTAGGTCTGTGATTAAATTTGAGAAAATTTGGGGCAACTTTATATAAAATCGTTTATGAACTAGATCTTTATGTAAAATGGTATGAATATTTTGCTAAGCATTGTCTTTTTTTTAAAATTAAATTCTTCTTTTTTGTGTAATTATATCCATTCTGTATATATCTATGTATTGATATGGACGGTGCTTTTGTACTGTTTTCTTTTCTTTTTGCTGACAATAAAAAGTTAAAAAAAATAAAAAAAGAATAGGAAGATTCTGATCTTGAGACAAACAGCCAGGTCCCAGTCAGAAGACTTAGCCAGGCTAACCTAAGCATAAATGGGAGTCAGTATGGGCAGCCCCCATACAGGCACCCAAGTGGGCTTAACCAGAGGCAGAGGAGAGGAAGATCCCACTCCAGGGAATCTCTCCAATCTCATGCTTCAAATGGCTCTCATGGCCCTGCTCAGAGAGGGATGACTTCCCCCTCCGAGAAAGGAACATGAGGCCAAAATGAGAGAGGCTGCTCTAAGGATTGAGAGGCAAGAACTTGAAGTTGTCTTGGCCAAAGAGAAGCTTGCTCGTGCTAAAGAGCATAGAGCGAGTGGGTTAGAACCCGCTGGTGGCAGCAATATCCCTAAGGATAAAGATAGGTCCGATGAGAATAGACACCTATGCAAGATTGTGCCCCCCTACAAAGAAGGGGATGACATCCACAAATGGATAACTCTTTGGAGAGGGCCTGCAAAGTACAGCAGGTACCCCAAAGTCAGTGGGCAGCAATCCTATGGCTCTCCTTTTCAGAAAAAGGTAGTGTTAAGCTCCTCAGTTAGTGATGGGGATGCGAACAACTACTCTGTCCTGAAGAGTGCTCTGATTGATGGGTTTGGCCTAACCACTGAACAATATACTTTGTTCAGGGATACCCAGAAGACACAGACTCAGGACTGGACTGATTTTGTTGATTGTGTCACTAAAGCACTGGGAGGCTGGTTATTGGGAAGTCAAGTTAAGGACTTTTCAGGGTTGTATAATTTGATCATGAGAGAGCAAATCCTTAACCTGTCAAAACCAGTTATTGCATCAGTACCTGTGACTCTGATCTGACCTCTCCCCAAGAATTGGGAAAGAAGGTATACAAATGGGTCAGAACCAGGATTAAGCAGAAGAACCAGAACCAGGGCGTTGATCAGAAAAAAAGCAGACCAGAAGTGTAATGAGCAGAAACCAAAAGCCTAGAAGTCTTCACCAGGCCCCCAAAAGGCACAGGGGGAGGGTGGCTCCAAAAAGAACAAACAGAAATGAGAAGGCCCAAAGAAGCCCTGGTGTGGATACTCTAAATCAGTCTCTCACTGGTTTAGTGAGTGCACCAAGAAGGGCGCACAGCACCAACCACCATTGCCCCTAAGGAAACTGTTCCCCCTAGTCCAGCTGTTAGTGGTGGTTCCCAGCAAAAGGGTGTAGTAGGGTTGATCCTGGGAACTGAGGTGGACTCTGGCCTAGCCAGAGTACCAACTCAGGCTGTTCTTGTCTGTGATGGGGACATATCAATGTCCTCTACTGTAAGTCCCAGTAATCTGAGCAAGTACAGGCAGATGCCTTTTATTAATGATACGATGGCTCAGGCCTACAGGGACACATGTGCCAGTGTCGCCATGGTGACACCTAACTTTGTGGACCCTGAACAGATCATACTAGGTGAGAAGTACCTAGTGACCAACGCTAGCAATGCCACTACCTCCCATAGTGTGGCAGTTGTTAACTTCTCCTGGGGAGGGTTAACTGGCCTCAAGAGTTGTAGTGAGTTCAGACCTTCCTGTAGAGTGTCTGTTGGGAAATGATCTTGAACCTCAGTCTGGTCTGAGATGGAGTATAGGACCCATGCAGAAATGCTGGGGATATTAGTACATGTCCTTGCTGTGACCAGGTCACAGGCCAAAAAGTGCTTACCTGAATAGGTGCTGGATCTTGGAACAATAGACCAGACACCACCCAAGAGAAAGAGCAAGAGGGCTAAGGCAGTGCCTTCCCCCTGCCTCAGGTTGAGGATCAGCCCTCCCAGGAGGAATCTGAGATCCAAGAGGGAACTGTCCTAGAAGAGCTTGAGCCTGACCAGGTTGAGTTTCTTGGGACAGGGGGGACCTTCAAGGGCAGATCTGAGGCAGGCACAATTAGACTGTTCCTCTCTTGAACCCCTCACAGCAGGTTGCTGCTGGGAATGCTCAAGGTACCCATAAAGTGTATTGGGATGATGGGCTCCTTCATTCAGAGGCTAGAGACCCCAAGCCTGGTGCTTCCAGGAGGTTGCTTATACCTCTGCAATTTAGGGTCTTCCTTCTTACCTTGGCCCATGATATTCCCTTAGCAGGACACCTGGGCCAGAACAAGACTTGGGACAGGCTTGTCCCTCACTTTCACAGGCCCCATATGTCAGAAGATACCAAGGAGTTTTGTCGCTCCTGTATTACCTGCCAAGCCAGTGGAAAATCAGGTGGCACAACAAAGGCCCCCCTCAGACCACTACCTGTGGTGGGGGTACCCTTTGAGAGAGTGGGGATAGACATTGTTGGACCAATGGACCCCCAAACAGCATCTGGGCACAGATTTATACTGGTGGTAGTAGATCATGCCACCAGGTATCCAGAAGCTATTCCCCTGAGGACCACAACAGCTCCTGTTGTGGCAAGGGCCCTACTTGGAGTTTTTTCCAGAGTGGGTTTTCCAAAGGAGGTTGTCTCTGACAGAGGTGCAAACTTCATGTCAGGATATCTAACTGCAATGTGGAAGGAGTGTGGTGTCCACTATAAGTTCACCACCCCCTATCACCCACAGTTTAATGGGCTTTTGGAAAGATTCAACAAGACCCTCAAAGGGATGATAAAAGGGTTACCAGAAAAGCTGAGGCGAAGATGGGACATCCTTTTACCATGCCCTCTGTTTGCTTACAGAGAGGTCCCACAAAAGGGGGTTGGCTACAGCACTTTTGAGCTTTTGTTTGGGCATCCTGTAAGGCGACCCCTATGTCTTGTGAAGGAAGGATGGGAGTTGCTTCTCAAAAAGCCTAAGCATGACATAGTAGACTATGTACTTGGTCTCCGCTCAAGGATGGCTGAGTATATGGAGAAGGCTTCTAAAAACCTTGAGGCTAGCCAAGAACTTTAGAAAGCTTGGCATGACCAAAAGGCTGGGCTGTGCTGACTGTGTACCAGCCAGGACAGAAAGTGTGGGTGTTGGAGCCAGTGGCCCCAGCAGCACTCCAGGACAAATGGTCTGGGCCCCACACAATAGTTGAACAGAAGGGAGAAGTCACCTAATTGGTGGACCTTGGGACTCCCAGAAGCCCCCACAGGGTGCTTCATGTCAACAGACTCAAAGCATTTGTCGACAGGGCAGACATGGGCTTGCTCATGGCTACAGATGAGGGGCAGGAGGAAGAGTGACCCTCTCCCAGACCTGCTTACTCAGAACCCTGATGATGGATCAGTAGATGGTGTGGTCTTTGCTGACAGCCTCTCTGAACATCAGCAACAGGACTGCAGACAAGTTCTTCAGTCATCTGTTTTCCCTGGCCCCAAGTCAGACAAGCTGGTGCACCCATGAGGTGGACACTGGCGACAGTCTGCCTGTCTGTAAAATCTACAGGCAACCTGACCATGTCAGGGACTGCATTAGGACAGAGGTCCAAAAGATGTTGGGTTGGAGCTGGGAGTTATTGAGCCCTCAGAGAGCCCTTGGGCCAGTCCAGTAGTCCTGGTGCCAAAACCTCACACCCAAGATGGTAAGAGAGAGATGAGGTTTTGTGTGGACTACAGAGGTCTCGATGCTGTCACTAGGACAGATGTCCATCCCATCCCCAGGGCAGATGAGCTCATTGATAGATTGGCTTCTGCCAAGTTCTTGAGCCCATTTGACCTGACACCTGGTTACTGGCAAATCAGACTAGCTGAGGATGCAAAAGCCAAGACCGCATTTTTGACCCCAGGAGGACATTATCCATTTGTTGTAATGCCCTTTGGTTTGAAGAATGCACCTGCCACTTTCCAAAGGTTGGTGAATCAAGTTCTCACAGGACTGGATGACTATTGTGCAGCTTATCTTAGATATTGCTGTCTTTAGCTCCACCTGGGGAATGTTTTAGAGGTCTTGCAAAAGGCAGGCCTCACTATCAAGGCCACAAAGTGCCAGATAGGGCAGAGCAAGGTTGTGTACCTGGGCCACCTGGTAGGTGGGGGTCAGGTTCAACCACTGGAGAGCAAGATCCAGACTGGACTCCTCCAATCACCCAGACACAGGTCAGAGCTTTCTTGGGCCTGTCTGGGTACTACAGGAAGTTTGTTAAAAACTATGGTCCAATGTGACACCACTGAATGACTTAACTTCCAAAAAGATGCCAAAGAAAGTTCAATGGACAGTTAGCTGTCAAAAGGCATTTGATGACCTGAAGCAGGCCATGTGTACTGCACCTATTCTGAAAAGTCCAGATTACTCCAAAGAGTTCATAGTCCAAACAGATGCTTCTGAGTTGGGTGTGGGAGCTGTACTTTCACAACTGAATATAGATGGTCAAGACCAGCCAATTGCTATCATAAGCAGAAGGCTGACCCCTAGAGAGAAACGTTGGTCAGCTATAGAGAGGGAGGCCTTTGCTGTGGTTTGGGCCCTGAAGAAGCTGAGGCCATACTTGTTTGGCACTCACTTCAAGATTCAAACAGACCACTAGCCCCTCCTATGGCTAAATCAGATGAAGGGTGAAAATCCCAAACTTCTTAGGTGGTCCATTTCCCTACAGGGGATGGACTTTACAGTGGAACATAGACTTGGGACTGACCATGCTGATGGACTCTCCAGATTTTTCCACTTAGAACATGAAGACTCAACTGGTCAAGGTTAGTTTAATGTCCCTAAGTTTGGGGGAGGGGGTTGTGTAGGAGAGTAGGGTCTGCTTCCTATGGTCACCCCCACTTTTTGCTTTTGCTTCTCTGGTTTTCGACATAGATGTGGCTGTGGGCCTGCTGATCATACCCACAGCCCAGATGCACTTTCTCTAAATTTACACCATGTACTCTAGGTACATCCACAATTGGGAATTGGTTCACCTTGTCGGCCCCTGTATAACTGTACTCTAGGTACTCAGGGCATAGGTGCAACCAAGGCCTACCAGGGGCTGCAGCATGTATTATGCCACCCCTGGCTGGCCATCCAAACTGACACAACTGGCTGATCACTCAGCTGGGGCAAGGCCGTGTAATCACCCTTGCTTAGGTATAGAATTCCTATATCTACCCTTGTATATTGACACATAGTAACCTATAAGTCACTCGTATGGCAGGCCTTAACAATCCTGGAGGCAGAGTGCTTGGTTATATGTGAGATGAGCTGTCTGCAGCTTTCAGAAGCATGTCCTTATAGCTGTTCTATAATATTGCCATACCATATACTCATGTTGTTGCTGACTATCCCGGTTAAAGTTAACCAGAGCCCCAGCGTCACAAAATGGACGCTGCTGCCACCGCCACAAGTCTGACCTCCTGCTGCTTGGGAGTCCTTCCAGTCGCGGAGGTTTGGACAATAGGTTTCCTGCCTGGAGAGGTGTGAGCACCACCCCAGACAGGACTTTGTGTATTGGGACAGAGAGGGCTGAATATAATGAGACACTGCCTGGAGCACACTAGGTGCTCCATGCATACCCCAGTTCAAACCGGTTGCTGGGGCACTCAAGGCCCAGCTCTGGCGCGAAATTGGACAAAGAGGGGGTGTAACCACCCCCCTTCCTGGTCCCACCCATAGGAGGGACCTAGAAAGTAATCCAGCCCCTTTTAGTTGTATAAAGGTAGGAGCTGAGTCCTGAGACTTTAGATTAATCATTAACCGAAACTTGACACGAAACTCTGGACCTTCGACATTTTGCTGAAGCTGAAGACTGAAGAATCTCCCTTGTGGCCAAGGAGTGACCGCCCTGGGCAACCAGGCACCATCCAGCAAATCAACGTCTGGCTTTGTCGACGTTCCCGCCGGAACCCGAGCACAGAGCCTGACAAGACCCATGCTTCCAGGCCTCTCTGACCCTCTCTTCACAACTGCAGCACAGCTGAGATCCGTGGAGGCGACAAGACACGTGGGACCGGACATCTTGGAAAGCCTGCAACTTGCTAACTGTGCAGCTCCTGAGGCATCCTCGAAGCTGTGCACTGGGGACTGAAAAACCCCGAACCCGAGCTCCACCTGCACTCATCTTCATAAGATTCTTCCGCCTCCTCCTCCGAATCTAATAATTGCTCCGGCAACTTTAACAGTGAAAGAACCGTCAAAGACTAGCCCCGTCTTTCCAATAGTGAAGCTGTCGTAGACGGCGAGGGTAAAGAGACTGCAGACAGCGCAGCTGACCACACCTGTAACTCGCTACATGATTAGAGAGGAGGCGTCGACGGTACAACTGTCGTCCGGGTCGTCGACTGAGAAGGAGTGAAACCAGTAGTCTTTGATGGAACAGTAATTTTTGTAGATGTCGACGATGTTTTAGTCGACAAGGCAATCTTCGACTATCTCGACGACAAGGTAGTCTTCGTCGACGGTCTGGTTGTCGACTATGTAATCTTCCATGACGATAAAGTAGTCGACGAGAGGGTCCTCTTTGTCGACGATGTTGTCGACTGTAGGGTAATCTTCGTCGACGAGGATGACGTCGACGGGAAGGCGAACTTCGTTGACGAGGAACCAGTCGACGGGATGACTTTCGTTGACTATTGTTTCGACGACTATGAGCTGGTCAACGGTACCTTCATAATCTGTCGACGGTGGTGCGTCGGCGATCGATGGCATAACCTTAGTTGACGAGATGGGACGGATCTTTACATGTACCAGCGTCGACTGGGAAGGAGCTGAAGACATAACTTCTCATCGCCAAAACCTGGGATGGTAAACAGTCGACGCCGAAGATGCGTCGACGTTGAGAATCGTCGACGGTGGAGTCGTCGTCGTCGTCGTCTGCTGCAGTCGACAATGTCTTTCTGAGGTAAAACTTTTTTAGAAGTTCCTTTGGAAGATGAAGATTTTCCAGATTTTCTCGGGGGCATACCAGGTCCAGATTTAGAAGGTGGAGAAGCCTTTTTTGAGGTAGAAGTTGAAGGCACGCCAGAATCCTTGGAGGATTGGACTTTTCTCAACACCTTTGCCCCAGGACAAGTTATTTCTACCTCAGTCTTCGACTTTCTAGAGGACCTTGTTGACCCCGAGGCTATACTTCCTACCTCAGAAAGGAGGTTTTCCTGGTCCTTGATCTTCTGGAGCCACAGGAGAAGACGACCCTCAGAGACAGGGAGGGTCTTCTGAGGAAAGATTCTGCAGATCTTACACTCCTTACCTCATTGTCTGGATATAGACAAACATTTCTTGTGTGTATCTTCCTTAAAAAGCCTAAGCTTCCCACAAGTCACAAGCCCTGAAGAGGGATTTAGAAGACCTCTTTTAGCAGGTAAAAACCAACCAAAGCTGTGAAGAAAACTGAGCAGAGCTCAGGGAGACTCCCTTCACACGACGTGCAGTAGAAAATCTGAGAGCCTGAGCCTCTGGGGAGAGCATTCTAGTGGGTGCTGTTGCCTGATTGGCTGCAGTTTGGTCTATACAAAATGACTAGGATAGTCATAGCTGTGGAAGTTTTTTACACTGTAGCTTAGGGCTACTTTACTTCCTGGTTAGTTATTACCAAGGTTTTTGGGTTTCTTATAGGCATATTGCATTTTTATATACCGTGGGACTCCCACTCCGACAACGGGGAATGATTCAGGCATGTGAATCTATGAAAGACACCAATACTGGAGAACCAGAGATTACAGGTAAGTAACTATTCATATGTGTGTGTGTGTATATGTATGTATGTGTATATATGTATATATGTGTGTATATATGTATATATCTACATATATGGTTTTCACACATGTGATGTGTTTCGGGGGTCCCGCACATAGGCGGGAATATTCATGTGCTTATGACTTTGATGAGGATAACCATGGAAGAGAACTAGGATTATAGGTAAGTAACTTATCCTTATTTACCTTGGGTAACACCTTATCTGGTAGAGACTGATTAGCCCCAGATTCCTTATCAACCCACCCATCCTCCCCGCTTTGCAAATGGATTTCTGGTGACAGGCTTTTTTCGCTTTTGAGGGCACTAGCTTTCTATACCAATGGTCAGTGCACTTCGTGGCTCTGCGCTTCTGCCGTGAAAATTAGCGAAAAGTAACTGGTCAGTGCACCTATATGGCGCCTATATACACCTGACGAATGTCCCTTCTGGCGCGACGCTGCCAAGCGGAGCCAAGCAGCCTCACCTACTGGTTCTCAAGGGTACTTCTTGCAAAAAATGTCCAGATCCAGTCTGACGCCTTGGGTTAATTCTAATTTAAGCAATCTGCTGCTAGATAGTTAACAGATAAGGCGTTACTGAAGGCAAGTAACTTGTTCATCTGGCGCGAACTTAGGCAGTCTGGACCCACAGGGTTAGTGCTTTAAAGTTTTCCTTGTCCAGTCTGATGCCTGGGGAATGTTCTAAGGTGCGGAATCTCCAGTTAGTCTCTACCAGAAGGCCACATATTCTAGCACATTTTGAAACCTATGACTGTGGTGTCCTAATCAAAGTGCAAGTGTGAAGCTCCCTTCCTCACTTTTCTTTTTTATCTCCACTCCAGGACTTTTAACTGGGCGTTGTCCATGGGAGGCAAGGTGCCTGTATCAGAGGGGCTTGAGCACACTGACCTTCCAGATGGAACTGGGGAGTTTCTAGATGCCTGGCTCATGCTGGTTGAGAAAATGGTGAACCCGACGACGGTCTTGGAGTCCCCACATTCCCTGCCAGCGAAGGTGCCTGGAGGGCAGGCCTCGCCTCAGTTTAGTGCCCTGCGCTTTCTAGTAGTGACGCAGAAGGTATGCATGGATATATACACTTTTTCTCATAAAACGTTTTCACTGTCAAAATGAATGAGCTCTAGCTCATCTCCAGATCGGTCTCTTATGATACTTTTCTTGCATTAGCTAATGTCCCGACTTCGCACTTCTAGAAAGTATTTATTCCTTACAATTCCAGTCAAATTAGGAAAAATAATGTAAATTTCTCCTAACTTTAGCAAAACAAGTAATAGCTGTTGTGAAATTGTTATATAGCATGCATCTCTGTTCACATGTTCGTTATCGTGCCATCTAAAGCTTCAGTTTAGAACCTTCCCTCATTTTCTTTTGTAGTTGTCCTCCAGATGAGGAGCCAAGTAAGGTCACAGTGCCCCACTATGTAGTCTCCATTTTCTGAGGTTTGTTTTGCGCTATTTGTTGCGGATTCACCTCCAAAAGCTGTTTGGCTATTGTCAGAAGCACAAAATAGTAACACGGGTCAATATCTGCGAAGTGTTTCCTTACAGTGGATTGTGACGTAACCACAACACCAGCACGTTGAAACAGCATCAAAAACCGAACAGGCCAAGAAATCTACGCTATGGCTGAGAAAGTGCCATCTTTCTTGCATGGTATGTGTAGGAACTGGGGTCACCAGTTCACCGGGGGGTAGCTAGGCGCGAGCAGGTAGGCACCCGAAAGCTTTGGTGTGAAGTGACCACACAGCACACACATCCACTGAGACCATGAAACGCACACAATGACTGACACCACACCAGTGAGGTTGATTAAAACAGTACTCTTTTATCTGGAATAAAATGCAGGGTATTCAATTACTCAATACATTAACTCATCAAAGCATTTCATCAGGGGAGCAATTTAATAATCACTGTAGTCTGTCGCAATAACCATTTCATTAGAGGAAATCAAGTTTAATTTCTCAGCAGTAAACATTTCATTATGTAACTGTGGGCTTTAAGGAAATGCGGCACTATGCAGGAGTAAACATTTCCTTAATCAGGAATAACCATGTCCCTAAAAATCAGGCAACACGTCCTTATGCAGTAGAACTAACATTTCATCAGGTAAATAAACACTTCCTTAGAGAAGCAGTAGACCCATTTGTGTAAATGACCAGGCAGCATTTCATCACCAAGCCTAGGTAGCTAATTTATCTAACAAGAACCCATTTATCAACTCATTAGGTCTGTGGTTCCCAAACTGTGCGCCGCGGCGCCCTGGTGCGCCGTTATCGGTAGCCAGGGGGCGCCGCACACGATGTGGGAAAGATAGCGTCTGGTCGTGTGTAGGCAATAAATATTTTCCATCTAGTTGAGGCCCTACCAGGGCCTGAATGCAGGATGAACGTATTGCAGAATGTCTCGTCACCTGGTCTCTTTGGTCAGACAGAGGAAGGAAGGCTAGCGTAGAGGAATGAACACACACATTATTAAACTTTTTTTCCCTCTGTCTTGACTGCACATACCGGTTTGTGACTTCTGAAGAGGGTCCCACGAGGCACAGCAATAACAGGGCGGGCGAGCTGCGTCTGCCAGTAATGGCGCAGAGGCTACATCTGCGAAAACACGCGCAGCGATGTCAGTTTGAAAGGCACTTGCAAAAGATTAATTATCGAAGGCCAGATATTATATTTTCACAGTAGTCTTTATATCCCGAAGTGCCCATGATATTATTGAACTGTAACTTTTGTTGCTAGAGACATCATTTAAACTATGTTTTTGGAGGCAAAACATGGCACGTCACCTAATTATTTTTCAGATGTGGAAAGTGGGTATACATTCTCTCAGAGATCATGTGATCTCAGGCCTGGTGTCCTGCGAACAGGGGTTGGCGGCGGGCTAGAGGTCTCTTCCAGAGCTGCAGCCCGAAGACATGTTGGAGGGGCGGGGGGGGGGGGGCAAGTGCCGCCTGCCGGGTGGGGGGAGGAGGGAGAGGGGACGAGCAGCGTGACACGGGCTTGCAGTCTGCTTTGATTTTCATCAGTGACTATTAAAACTTCAGGGTGCCAGGCAGCTCTCATCCCATTCACAAAGGCTACGGCTCCAAATTACAATTAGTTAAAAAGTAAATTTATTCAGTTTTACAGCAGGGAGGTTCAGCTTTTTGCACGAATTGGATTGACCTTTGAACAGTCTTCCTGGGATGAGGTTCAAAACTCGGTCCCCACTGGGCCTTGTGTCACTACTGCTAGCTGCAGAACCCTTGTGCCGTCATCAAACCTTTCTTTCCCAGCACTGCAATGCACAAGCAGTGCATCCAGAAATAACACACAACGCATTGGTAGTATTCAAAAGAAGAACATCTTTTTCAAGTTAATCTGTTTCTTGTCATAAAAATGGAGCAAGGGGTGCTGGTAGCTTAATTTTGCGATCTACCATAAATACTGCAGTCTTTGTCTGCCTTGCTCAATAGAGATACATGCTAGAACTACAGGTGGAAAGCTCTCGTTCCTCCCAGAGCCTGTCACATAAAGATGGTTCTTTCCTTGTTATTTTCCAGTTGCAAGACGCATCCTCCCCGGGAGTTCCACTCCTCTTCCCTGACAGTTTTAAGACCATGATGAGTGCTTACAAATGCCCTTTCATTAATTCATAGAGAGTATCTCTCCATGCACACCTGCAGTATTTCTTATTTTTGAGATTTGTGCTGCAGCTCCCGCTCCTCTTTTTGCAACATCTACTGCTAACACCCCATGTGTAGTTCTTGGCACAACACACCCAGCTGCAGCTCTGCCTCTCGCTGCATCTACTACTGCTCCTTCTTCAATGTACTGTATCTTCTGCTTCAGTTCCTGTTACACTCATTGCTGAAACCCTACTATAGTTTGTTTTAGTTGAGTTCCTCCAGCTGCATGGTCGATTGCTGCATTCCTGCTGCATCTCTTGCTTCAGCTCGTCTGCTAGCAGTTCTGTAATTCATGACTCAGCTTCTCCGGCTGCAGTCAATAACTTGCCTTCTATTGGATTTAAAGCTGTACCGTTGGTTTGTTTGCTCCAGCCCTCTTCCAGCAATTCCTGGCCCTACTGTCGGTTAATCTTGCTTGTGACCACTCCTGCTGCACACCTTCTTTATTTCTTTTATTCCTTCCTTCATACCCCAACATCTGTAGCATCCACCGATGCCCCTTGGCTATTATATTTATTTGTTACAACTAACAGGCAGACTCGGCCTCATGTATGAAAGTTTGAAAATGATTAGACCAGTGTGCTCTGCCATCCCAATAAATTTAGGAAGCCAACAGGAAGTATTCCCGAGGTCGTGCATATACCCCCCCCCCCCCCCCCACCCATAAAAAAATGGTGGGGAGCCACAGCCAACTGCCAATTAGGTTAAGGGAGCGACGGGTTAAAAAAGTTTGGGAACCACTGCATTAGGTAAAAGCAGATCACTGATATCGCAGGGGACTGTGTAGGAGAGTGGGGTCTGCAATCCTATGGTCACCCCAGATTTTTGCTTTTTGCTTCACTGGTTAACGACTTTCCCTGGCGGTGGGCCTGCTAATCAGACCCACAGCCTAGCTGTTCTCTCTCTAAATTGACAACCATGTACTTTAGGTGCATTTACCAATTGGTACTGGGCCACCTTATCAGTCCCTGTACCCAGGGCATAGGTGTACCCAGGGCCTACCAGGGGCTGAAGCATGTATTATGCCACCCCTGGCTGGCCATCTAAATCTGACACAACTGGCTGCATGACAGCTGGGGCAAGGTGGTGTAAACACCCTTTGCTATAGATATAGTATACCTATATCTAACCCTAAAAATGGACACATATATTCCTATCAGTCACTCCTATGGAAGGCCTTATCAATCCTGAAGGCAGAGTGCTTGGAATTATGTGAGATGGTGCTCTGGCATGAGCTGAGCCCGTTTGCAGCTTGCGGAACCAAGTCCTAATAGCTGTTCCATGAGAACGCTATACCATATACTCTTAAGTGCATTATAATCCTCGCGGTTAAATGCTAACTCTGGTATAACATTATCAAAACATGTCGAGTAAGGTGTCATACGATTTGGAATACTACCCCCTCGCCAATTCTGGCGACGGGGATAGCATTCCACCCTTCTAGAGGGACACGACATGTATGTAACTGTGAACCCCGGTTAAAGTTAACTCGAGCCTCAGCATCACAAAATGGATGCTGCCACCGCAGACACAAGTCTGACCTCCTGCTGCTGGGAGTCCTTCCAGCGAGGATGGCTTGGACAAAGGGTTTCCTGCCTTGGGAGGTGCTAGCACCACCCCAGACAGGATTTTGTGTATTGAGGTAGGGAGGCCTGAAAGGAATGAGACATGCCTGGGGCACACAAGGTGCCCTGTGCATACACCGGTTCAAACCAGTTGATGGGGCATCCCAGCCCCAGCTCTGGCAGGAAACCGGACAAAGGATAGGGGGTGTAACCACCCCCTTCCTGGTCCCACCCAGGGGAGGGACCTAGTCAGTAGTGCAGCCCCCTTTAGGAGAATAAAGGTAGGAGCTGGCCCCATTCCAAATTAGATTATCCTGAACTATTCTACAAGAAGAAACTCTGGCCTTCGACGTTCTGCTCCACAGAAGACTGAAGAATCTCCCTTGTGGACAAGGACGCCACCCTGCACAAGCAGGCACCATCAAGCGTCCAGCGGCTTCACTTTGTCGTCTTCCTTCGAGGATCTAGACTTCAGAGCCCGACGAGACCCGGATTCCCAGACCTCTCCGACCTCAACCTGCATCTACAGCAAAGCTGAGACCCGTGGGTGCGACGAGACACATGGGACCGGCCATCTTGAAAGAACCTGCACTTCACTTCCAGCACGACTCCCGAGGTAAACTCGACCAAGTGCTTTGGGGACTGAGAAGCCCCAACCCCGAGCAGCCCCTGCACCGAAGATCAGCCCTCCAGCATCCACGAGATCTGCGTTGGGCCCTTCTGCTTTGTTGCTGTTCGACGCGTTGTCTGGTCACTTGCCGGCTGGCTAGTGACCTCCCAGACGACCCTTTGAATTTTCACTGCTGATCTGGTTGCTCCAGATTGGCCCTTGCTCCCTTCCAAAAGAGGGGCACCCCGGACTCTCCTAGTCCGCACCAGACGCTTTCTTCACTCACCGCGTGGGTTGCCTTTGCCAAGGCCTGTTGCCTCCAATCCCGGATCCAACACCGCCGACAGCGAGAGCCTGCGTGGGACAGCTCGTGCCTCCATCCTGGTCGTCGAAGACACCTCCTGGTCCACGTGGCTGCAGTCAAGCGTCCACTCTTCACCTGATCGCGACGACGACATCTGGTTCCTTCCTGGTTCCACTCCAGTCACTGGCTAGTGACTGTGAACATTGTCCCCTCTGCTTTCAGGTCTCCTTCAACAATCCACAATTGGATTGCACTGGACATCTTCCTCCTGGTTGCCTGCAGCATCTTTTCTTACAGGCTCCATAGACTTCAACGCGAGAACCCGACACACTTTGACACCTATGCACCCGCAGCCCGTGGGTGAGGTATCGAGAGCATTTCGGTGCTCAAGGGTAGTTTAACTGTCCTAGTGTCCAGTTCCACAGTCGTTGTTGTCCTATCTAGTCAGGATTGTCCGTACTCACCTTTTCTTTGAACTGTACTGTCTATAGACGTTGTTGCGCATCTCGCGTGTGAGTTCACACTCTGCACACACGTTCCGTGGGTCTCCTATTACTTACCTGAAGTTAGTATAGCGTGGTCCCATCGATCCTACAGCATCTGGACAGCTCCATTCCGATTATCGACTTTCACATTCCACTTACTTAGTATATGGTTTGTCGTGCCCCTAGGGCACCATTGTAATTTTGTGCAACTTGTAGTATTTTTTCATAATTGATTATCATGTGCTTAGCCCTCTGACCTCATAAAGAGTTCAGAGGTGTTGTTATTAATAAATATACTGTTTATTTTCATAACAACCTGTGTGGTGTCCTTTCATCTGGTATTCAAGGGGTTATATTGTGGTAAATCAGCTGGCTTCACATGCTAAAAGAGTTTAGCCTAAGACTGCTTTGTCCATGCTACCATTAGGATAGCTGGTCTATAAGGTTGACTTACAACCAATCACCATAAGGGTTGTTTGGACTGATACAAGGTGATCACTAGAACTAGTGAGCATCATATATCAGGCCAACTTCTCACACTGCCTTCTTGCTGGGGCGCTGTTCTTCTTGTCTGTTGACTTCGAACTATTAAGGGCTCGGCTGCCCTCTGCACTGGGTAAGTTTCCCGGTGGAGGGTTTTGCTGCGCTTCTGCCTCTTCTCCTTGGAGTGTATGGGTAGCTCTTCTTCTGTATTCCTTTGTGTTGCCCGTACCTTTGACTTCCGGTGGAGGTTCCTGGTGCGTTCACTGTGCTTGGGGTGTTCTTGCCTCCTTCGTATTGCCTTGTTTTCTCCTGTTGGTGAAGGCTGGATGGCCTTTGTCGTTCTAACACATCCCTTTGCGGCAGGTGTTCTTCCTCAATGCTGAGGTTCTTTTCCGCTTCGGGCGTGTGACATCACCTGTTGCGGTGGACTGGGTTTTTTCCCTGTCCCCGGGACTGGTCCCCTGTTAGGGGTCTTGTGCTCGTTTGAGCTGGAGAGGTCCTCTCTGACACTCCTCCCCCTTGGGTATGGCTAGGGTATCTATTCTACGTTCAGGAATTTGCGGCTAGTAGTCTCTATCAGATATAAGAGTTACTTACCTTCGGTAACGATGTATCTGGTAGAGACGATTCTAGCTGCAGATTCCTTCACGACCCACCCTTCCTCCCCGTTTCTGCGAGGACCTCTCTCGGTCTTCTGTTCTCGCCTGCTTCAGGGCGACGGTCTTCTGCGGGTGTTCCCCCTTTCTTCTAACTCCCTCCCTAGGGGGATGCTCGCCTTGTTGTTCCATCCCTTCTGGTGATTGGTGGGCGAATGCTTTGGTATCTGTGCGCCCATGCATTTGGTGTCCAATGTAGGGGTTGTTGTGCCCGGATTCCTTGGGTTTGCTTGCATTTCTGACTTAGTCCTTGGGGTGAGGGCCCCTGGCTGGTTCTCGCCCCTCAGTTTTCCCATTTGCCCTAACCTAAAGTCCAGGAGCTTTGCTCCCACAACCAAGTGGCCTGCTCGTCAGCAGCCACCAACCGAAGGCCCCCTATCCCCCATTGGATAACATTGGGCCACTGCACCCAGCCACGATAGTGCAGCTGATGGTGTAACAGTGCATCCCTGACCCTTGAGGGCCCCTACGGCTACCCCCAGAACCTCAACTCCCATTACCAAATACTTGCCCTAAAACCAATAACACTATTTTCCTCAATAGTATAACATTGATTGTTTTTCTTGGAAAAGTTTCTAAGTTTGGAGTTAGCACAATTTTAAAGAACTTCTTTAGGTTTTCTAACAAGAGATTTTACTTCCATGTTTACAGGAAATGTCCCAGTGTAGTATCCAGGTATACTACACTGTGTAAGAAAAGTAATCTCAAATGTAACTTACCTGTAATCCTACTGAAAATCCTATACAAAGTATATGTACTGTATTTACAACGCATTGCATTTCTCAAACAATACTGTAATCAAAACAAGGTGGATATACAATTACAATCCAAAATGCAAAGAATTTAGTACTTGCATGTGCCAGGCTTTCTTGGTTCTAGAAAATATAACAAAAAATATTTTTATGAAAAAACAATTGGTCTGAAGTTCAGTCTTTGTATGTGAATTCATTTGCTGACTGAGTGTGTACAACCAATGCTTAACACGGTCCTCTGATAAAGCCTTGCTGCTCGCCCACACTAGCACAAATAGTGAGGTGCATTCTAACTTTACCTCTGCCTACCTTTGGGGATCCACTGGACTCTGTACACACTATACCGTACTTTGGTTTAGTATATACAGAGCCAGCTCCTTGCGTTATCTTTGAGGTCAAACCACTCCGGGTTAACTGAGTGAAATGATTTATGAAAAAATGAGGGAAAGCTTTGTGGGCAGGGGGACTGAAGCACACTGACTAGAAAAACAATAGTCAGCGAGGCAGCGGTATGCGGTGCACGGAAGGGGGGGTTAATGGCTGTGGGGGATAGAAGCATATAAAAGATGGTTGAAAACTGAATTTCTTAATTCTTAAGGAGGGCTTGATGAAAAAAGAACCAAAATTGTGCAGAAGTGAACAATCTTTTGCAGTATTGTGCTCTGCATTAATATCTGCTCGACCTTGGCTACAAAGCAGCTTCTAGAAGAACTGTATACTCATTGGGCCAAAGCTGTTACCAATGTGTTTGAATATAGAGTACCTGTCCTGGACATTTGCCAGGCGGCTACGTGGGCATCCATCCACACGATCACAAAGCACCATAGTTTGGATAGTCTGGTTCGTCGAGATGATCATTTTGCCCACTCGGTCCTGCAGTTCATCCACAGATCAAAGTGGATACTGATTTCGTATCTATTCTAAAGGTGAGTATTCTGCTGCTAGAATTGTCTTTCTGAAGACCAAGGTTCGAGGCATGTGGGCTGCTGAATTTATATCTGTGCATAGATCGCCGCCTAGTGTTGGGTCCGGATGATTGCACATTGTTGTCCTGGAAGAGTCTTCGAAGTATCACGAGATAGGTGGCTCCTCCCTCGGACTACAGTGCGCATGGGCATCCTCTCCATCCCCAGATTGTTTTTCTCCGCCATTGGGTTCGGATGTACTTTCCTACTCCAAGTTCGGAACCAAGAAAAACTTTTCAAAAGGCCTTCGAATCCGTCGGTATTGTTCAGCGCTCGGTGCCGATACACTTTTTACAACTTTGTTGCACTCCGGTCGTCGAATCGGGCCGTGAGGCCTTCTCGACACCACGTGGACCGACTGTCAATGGAACGAAGTCCATTCAAATACTGCCCGCAGTGTAACTCGAAGTTCCCGCACACAGACAAGCATCCAGTGTGCAATAAATGCCTATCTCCAGATCACAATGAAGATAGTTGCCTAGCCTGTGCCCATTTCCGATCGAAAAAGACTATTCGGAATCGACGGGCGGCGAGGCAAGAAATGCAACGGTCAACGCCTGAGCCCGATAACATCTTAGACGATGAGGAAGACCTAGCGAGCGCCGAAGACTCGGATCAAGACGAAAGACAATACTCGGAGCCCGACTCCAAATATTACCTCGAAGAGGGAGAACGAATCGTCTATCTCGAGGAATATGATCAGGACATCGTAGCAGTTGAAGACTACTCCAATGACGACGAGGGGCGAACCGCGAGTACACCGCCCCATATAGACACTACAACTCTATCAGAGACTCGGGTCGAGGCATCGCCAGCAGGCCTTAGCCGAGATCAACATTCTCGTTCTACAGCCCCGCCATACCGCCAGGCTAAGAACATACCAAAAGAGCCCTCTGAGACACAACATACGACATCGGTTCCATCGAAACCTAAAGTAGTCGAAAATACGGTCTTCGGACCGAATTACGTCGAACCGAAGGTAACTAAGCCGAAAGGAGTCGACCCGAAGGCCACAGTACCAATACAACCTTCGAAACCAAAGACCGTCGAGGCGACATCGAAGACCAAAGCAGTCGAGTCGAGCTTGAAGTCGAAGGCCGTCGAGTCAACCTCGAAGCCAAAACACATCGATTCGACACAAAAACAAAAGCACGTCGAATCGACCCCCAAGAAGCACGTCGAATCGAGCAAAGCAGCCTCAGGTATCGACAAGGGGAAAAATAAACGGTCGCCGAGAGCACAAGGCCTACGCCCAAAACTACAGTCGAACCGAAAGCGAAACCAAAGGTGGCCGAAAGAAAATCGGTCGAGCCGAAGCCCATCGAACCGAAAAAGGGCGTCGAGCCAAAACCGTAAGCTCCAAAAAAAACTAAAGACACTGTCGAACCGACAAAACCTCTCGGTCCGAAACAGGTTGTGAAGCCAGCCAAAGACGTTCAACCGACAAAATCTGTCGAAAAACAGCCGAATCCGATCCAACCACCAAAACCGGTCGAAGCCAAAAAAAGCATCGACCCGAACAGACAAAAACAAAGGTTACAGCACCAAAACCAACGACTGTGGAAGAGGAGCTTATTCACCCAGATCCCTCCACAGAAGACCGGTCAAAACTCTATATTGACCCAAAGACTGGTAAAGTGACTGTTTATACCAAAAAGAAAAGACCTCTGCCAACTGAAGACCTTTCCAGAATCCCCCTAAAGAAAAAGACTGTGCTACCTCTCCTATATTCTTTGAACCTATCAGTCCAGTTATGTCTACTACTGCCCCAACCTCACCTGCACGCTCTGACTACAACCCAAATGAAGATCAGGACGCAGATGTAGGGTTTGGTTTTCCACAAAACCCACTTGCAGAGCCAAACACACAGCCATGGGGTGGAGGAGGAGAACCAGACACTGAAGGGATTCTGCCCATTACAGACCCTGCAGTATACCCCACTAAGCCATCACCCACAGAGGATAGAGCAGCAACCTACCACAATGTAGATATGCACTCTGATGCTATTGAGGAAGACTTCCTCTGATACACTAACATCTGAGACACGTTAAAACACTCCCAATGTTAAAAGGGGTATTAAAACATGCAAGTGACATTTTTAAGGACAGTGCTAGAGCACGGGTCATAAACCCTAGAATTGAGAAAAAATATAGGACTGCACCTATAGATCCTACATACATCAAAGGGCAGCTACCCCTAGATTCCTTAGTGGTATCCAACGCACGTAAGCGTGCAAACTCCCAGACTACTGGAGAAGCCACTCCTCCAGACAAGGAGTCTAAAATCTTTGAGGCATCACACAAGAGTGGCGGCTCAGGCAGCAAACTCATGGAGAATAGCCAATACACAGGCCTTGCTGGCCAGATATGATAGGGTGCACTACGACAGTTTAGAAGAAATTCTCCAACACTTACCTGATCCCTACAAACAGCAGGCAGATTAACTTATACAAGAGGGAAAGCTCATCACCAATGCCTCAATTAAATGTGCCCTAGACACGACAGACACAGCTGCCAGATCCATCAATACAAGGGTGCTGCTAAGGCGCCATGCATGGCTTCGCATGTCAGGCTTTAAAAATGAAGTCCAAACGACAATTCTTAATCAGCCAATCAACCCAGACTTTTTATTTGGTCCAGCAGTTGATTCAATTCTGGACAAAATGAAAAAGGTGCTGAAACTGCAAAGATTATGGGAGCTCTTCAGTCCCAACAACACCGGGGCTCCTTTCGTCGCTCCAATTATAGAGGAGCGCGACTAACATCACAGCAGTCCTCCAACTACAAAAGTAACACACAATCCACATATAACAAAAACGCCAGCAGGGGTGGATATCGAGGAAACAATACCAAGGGAAGAGGTCGTGGAGGCAACGCAAATAGATCCTCCACTAACACCAAGCAGTGACTTCTTGGCACTACCCCCAGACCACATAACACCAGTCGGGGGAAGAATACAACCATTTCTGCCAGTCTGGTTAAATATCACCACAGACAAGTGGGTCAGGCAAATTATCCAACATGGCTATTGCCTTGACCTCAACTCCACCCAACATACCACACGTGCACCGTCCCATGTCACAGGAACATATAACATTACTGCAGCAAGAGGTCATCAGTATGCTGCAAAAGGGGGCCATAGAACCAGTCCCACTGCAACATCAGGGAACAGGAGTATACTCCCTATACTTCCTTATTCCAAAAAAGGACGTGTCTCTCAGGCCAATATTGGACCTCAGGCCCCTCAACCTGTACATTTTGTCGGAGCATTTCCACATGCTCACTCTCCAGCAAGTCTTACCATTGCTTCGCCAGGGAGACTTCCTAGCAACCTTGGACCTCAAAGATGCATACTTTCATATACCAATACACCCTGCTCACAGAAAGTATGAGGTTCACCATTCAAGGACAACACTACCAGTTCAAGGTCCTACTATTTGGGGTGACAACAGCTCCAAGAGTGTTCACCAAATGTCTAGCTACAGTGGCGGCACATCTCAGAAGACAACACATCCATGTGTACCCTTATCTGGACGACTGGCTAATACACGCGCCAACAGCCCAGCAATGTGCCGACCACATGTCAAAGACCATACATCTCCTGCACAGTTTAGGATTCTCACTAAACTACCCAAAGTCACACCTGCAACCCTCCCACGTCCAACAGTACCTGGGAGCAACAATAGATACACTGGCAGCAAAAGCATATCCCAACACAGCACAGGTTCAGGGAATGCAGACGCTGATACAAAAGTTCAGACCCCAACACTCACTACCAGCTCGAGTGTTTATGCAGCTAATAGGCATGATGGCCTCGTGCATTCATAGTCCCTCATGCCAGACTACATATGCGTCCGCTACAAGAATGCTTAGCAAGGCAGTGGAACCAGGCTCACGGGCAATATCGGACTGGGATGGGTCCAGGATGCTGTTGACTTCGAGGTAGTGGGTGAGTTGGATGTTGACTATCTTCTCGATGATCTTAGCTGGGAACAGAAGCAGGGAGATTTGCCGGATGTTTTTCTGTTAGCTCGGGTCTGCCTTTGGTTTCTTCAGTAGGGCGTTAATCTCTGCGTGTTTCCAGCTTTCCGGGAAGGTCGCGGTCTCGAAGGAGGTTTATGTTGCGTAGGTGGGGTGCGATGGAGCTGCCGGCTTTGTGAAGATGTGGTGTGAAGATGTGGTGTGGGAAAGGGTCAGACGGCGAGCTGGAGTGGATTGTGCCCATGGTCTTGATTGTGTCTTCTATGCTCACGTTGGACCAGGTTGTCAGGGGGTCATCATCGGTGGGGTGAGGTGGTTCCGGCGTGTTGGGGCATGTTAGGGACATCCGGGGGTTGAAGCGATCGTGGATGTCTGCGATCTTGCGGTAGAAGGAGGTGAGGGAGTCGCACAGGGCTTGTAACGGTGGGATGGAGCTGTGGTTGGAGAGTTACTTCACGACGTTGAAGAGCTCCTTGCTGTTGTGTGTGTTGTCGAGGCGGTCTTTGAAGGAGGTCCTTTTGGCGGTCCTGAAGAGGTGGTGGTGGTTGCGGATGGCGTCTTT
This sequence comes from Lissotriton helveticus, assembly GCF_964261635.1. Lineage (NCBI taxonomy): Eukaryota > Metazoa > Chordata > Amphibia > Caudata > Salamandridae > Lissotriton > Lissotriton helveticus. Next base: position 12,791,455 of record NC_136071.1, read on the forward strand.
GTGGGCTGCACGGTTTCCCGGTGTCTTCTCGCTGAGCCATATGTTCTCCAACTCCCGACAGGTGTGCTTTGACGCTAGGAATTCCGGGGTGAACCAGTTGGCTCTCTTGCTGATGTCTTTGAGGTTTTTTTTTCTCAGAGGGGCTAAGGTGTTGGCGCAGTCATCCATCCATCATCTCAGGGAGCGCGCACCCTCCTCGGCGTTGGAGGGGTTGGTTGATCGGTGGGTTGAGTGCGAGGTTAGTCTGTAGTTGTACTTCGGGGGATCTGTAGGGTGCGGTGATGTGCGATGGGTTTCCGGAAGGTGAAGTGGATGCAGTGGTAGTCGGTTCAGGTGGGTTCCGAGATGTGGCTGAAGGAGACGTGTGGCTAGAGGAGAAGATGGCGTTGAGCGTGTGTCCGGCGATGTGGGTTAGCGATGTGATGAGCTGTTCCAGTACGAGGTTGTCTATCAGGGTGGCGGAGTTGCTGTTGCTCCAGGTGGAAGTTCAAGTCTCTGAGGAGGATGTAGTCGGTGGAGGTCAGTGCATGCTGATGAAGTCGGCGATGGCGTTGTAGAATTGCGGTCGGGGTCCGGGTGTTCTGTAGACGAGGGTGCCTCTTAGGGTGGTCATGGGGTCCGTGTGGATCTGGAAGTGCATGTGTTCGTCGGTGCTGAGTGTCTGTATTTGTTGAGACCCTGATGGTTTTCCTGTGGACAATGGCGATTCCTCCTTCAACTCCGTTGGTGCAGTCTCCGCGGGCGATCTTATATCCGTCAGGGATGGCTATGGCGATGTCTGGGGAGGAGGCTTCGTTCATCCAAGTCTCGGTCAGGAAGGAGACGTCAGGAGATGCGGTGTAGAGTAGGCCCCAGAGCTGGACAGCATTATCTCCTTCGGGCCTTAAGGAGGTGCCTTCCGGTCCCGGGGGTTTGTCTGGGGGCCTTAGCGGGCCGGCGGCTTTGTCCCCGGCGCCATTGGCGACTAAGGTCCCGATGCCGCAGGGCCCACTGGATCCAGGTCCGAGTCGCCGCTGGTCTACCGCACGACCCCTCTGCCGGCGTCGACTCCCAGGGTGTCGCATCCCGACGTCGTCCCCGATATATATTCTCTCGCTCTCGCTCTCGCTCTCGCTCTCTCCCCTCTCTCTCTCCTCTCGCTCTCGCTCTCTCCCCTCTCTCTCTCCCCTCTCTCTCCCCTCTCTCTCTTCCCCCCTCTCTCTCTTCCTCTCTATCTCTCTCTCTGCCTCTCTATCTCTCTTCCCCTCTCTCTCTTCCCCTCTCTCTCTTCCCCTCTCTCTCTCTTCCCCTCTCTCTCTCTTCCCCTCTCTCTCTCTTCCCCTCTCTCTCTCTTCCCCTCTCTCTCTTCCCCTCTCTCTTCCCCTCTCTCTCTTCCCCTCTCTCTCTTCCCCTCTCTCTCTTCCCCCCTTCCTCTCTCTTCCCCCCTTCCTCTCTCTTCCCCCCTTCCTCTCTCTTCCCCCCTTCCTCTCTCTTCCCCCCTTCCTCTCTCTTCCTCTCTGCCTCTCTCTTCCCCCCTGCCTCTCTCTTCCCCCCTTCCTCTCTCTTCCCCCCTTCCTCTCTCTTCCCCCCTTCCTCTCTTCCCCCCTTCCTCTCTCTTCCCCCTTCCTCTCTCTTCCCCCTTCCTCTCTCTTCCCCCCTTCCTCTCTTCCCCCTTCCTCTCTCTTCCCCCCTTCCTCTCTCTTCCCCCCTTCCTCTCTCCCCCCCTTCCTCTCTCTTCCCCCTTCCCCCTTCCTCTCTCTTCCCCCTTCCTCTCTCTTCCCCCTTCCTCTCTCTTCCCCCTTCCTCTCTCTTCCCCCTTCCTCTCTCTTCCCCCTTCCTCTCTCTTCCCCCTTCCTCTCTCTTCCCCCCTTCCTCTCTCTTCCCCCCTTCCTCTCTCTTCCCCCCTTCCTCTCTCTTCCCCCCTTCCTCTCTCTTCCCCCCTTCCTCTCTCTTCCCCCCTTCCTCTCTCTTCCCCCCTTCCTCTCTCTTCCCCCCTTCCTCTCTTCCCCCCTTCCTCTCTCTTCCCCCCTTCCTCTCTCTTCCCCCCTTCCTCTCTCTTCCCCCCTTCCTCTCTCTTCCCCCCTTCCTCTCTCTTCCCCCCTTCCTCTCTCTTCCCCCCTTCCTCTCTCTTCCCCCCTTCCTCTCTCTTCCCCCTTCCTCTCTCTTCCCCCCTTCCTCTCTCTTCCCCCCTTCCTCTCTCTTCCCCCCTTCCTCTCTCTTCCCCCCTTCCTCTCTCTTCCCCCCTTCCTCTCTCTTCCCCCCTTCCTCTCTCTTCCCCCCTTCCTCTCTCTTCCCCCCTTCCTCTCTCTTCCCCCCTGCCTCTCTCTTCCCCCCTGCCTCTCTCTTCCCCCCTGCCTCTCTCTTCCCCCCTGCCTCTCTCTTCCCCCTGCCTCTCTCTTCCCCCTTCCTCTCTCTTCCCCCTTCCTCTCTCTTCCCCCTTCCTCTCTCTTCCCCCCTTCCTCTCTCTTCCCCCCTTCCTCTCTCTCTCCCCCTTCCCTCTCTCTCTCTTCCTCTCCTCTCCTCTCCTCTCCACGTCGAGAAAAGACCATTTCTTCTATGATCTGGCCCCATCATTTGAACCTGAGTACCAGGAGATGGAGGGCGAGGCGGATTGGGAGGGGTCTGGGGACCCTCTGGCACGGGAGTGCCAGTCTTTTCAGGACTGGGCAGGTGAGCTAGGGGTGGCCAGTAGTTTGGACACTTTGCCCGACACTGGATTTGTCTCCCCTCCTACCGTGGCTACGGAGGAGGGGGCTGCCTATAGTGTGGTGCTGACGAGGGCGGCCAAGGCCTTGGCTCTTGAGCTCCCCGTTGCGGGCGTGAGGACTAACCTCACTGAGGTCCTTAAACCGCAGGCAAGCTCTTCGGAGCCTCTACTGCCGTTTAATGAGTCCTTTACTGACGTTCTTTTGGGCATTTGGTCCAGGCCCACTACAGGTCCCCCTGTAGATAGGAACGTGGCCAGACGCCACCGCCTGGCCCCGGGCGGCCCTAGCTTCCTGTCCACCCACCCCACCTCGAGAGCCTGATCATCCAGGCCTCTAACTCCCAGACCGCATTCCCGACAGCTTCCCCTGATCGGGAATCCAAAAGGTACGAACAATATGGTAAAAAGATGTTCTCCTCACTAAGTTTGGGGTTGCAGTCAGTCAACACAACGTGCCTTTTGGGCCGTTACACCCACTCTGTGGGACACTGTCGCAGACGTGCAGCCACAATGCCCAGAGGAGGCCCGGGGATAAACTCATCCAAGCCCTTAAGGAGGGTCGAGATGCAGCATGGTATTCCACCTGATGTGGGATGGATACAACGGATTTGCTAGGCAGGGCGATTGCAACGACGGTGGCTGTTAGCCGCCACGCCTGGCTGAGGTCCGCCAACTTTTCGGCTGATGTCCAGAACACCCTTATGGACATGCCGTTTGATGGCAGTCTCCTTTTTGGCGACAAGGCAGACAGTGCGCTTGAGCGCTTTAAGGACTCAGGGCTATGGCCAAGTCCTTGGGCCTGTCGGCTCCGCACCAGCAAACTGCTGCCTTTCGTGGCCAAGGAAGGGGCGCCCCCACACGTCCTGCCAGCCACGGGTCGCAGACTAACATCCAGCGCGGTGGCGAATGTGGTAACTGCCGTGGTGGTGCCCGGGGACAACGGTGAGGCCAGTACACATACACCCCCGCAGCATCCGCCTCAAAGCCCGCCTAGTCCGAGCTTTCAGGCCCATGTGGCGCCAGTGGGGGGCAGGGTTCGCCATCACCTCCACTGGCGTGACATCACATCGGACAGGTGGGTGCTGCAAATCGTCCGAATGGGCTACTCCCTCCCCTTCGAGGCGACCCCTCCAGCCTTGCTACTGCAGTACCACCGCGTGTTGGGGATCACTTGAAACTTCTGCAGGAGGAAGTTATGGCCCTCTTGGCCAAGGGGGCCATTGAGCACGTTCCTTGGTCAGAAGTAGGGTGTGGTTTTTACTCCCACTACTTTCTGGTTCCCAAGAAGGGCAAAGGGGGCGCACGCCCTATCTTGGACCTGCTGAATGTTAACAGCTTCCTCCGGAAGGAGAAGTTCAAGATACTGACTCTGGCTCAGGTCTTAGCTGCCCTGGACCCGGGAGACTGGATGGTAGCGTTGGACTTGCAGGACGCTTATTTTCACATCCCCGTCCTGCCGGCGTTACCTGCGGTTCACAGTAGGCCAGGAGCACTTTCAGTTTACCGTGCTCCCCTTCGGCCTTACCAGCACCCCATGGGTGTTCACGAAAGTCATGGCGGTGGTCGCAGCTCATCTGCGCAGGTTAGGGGTTTCAGTCTTCCCCTACCTCGACGACTGGTTGTTGAAGGTGGGCTCGCCCCAGACAGTCGTCGGCCACCTCCAGACTACGACAGACCTCCTGCACCTGCTGGGGTTCTCAATCAATGTGCAGAAGTCGCACCTGTGTCCCTCTCAGAAGCTCCTCTTCATCGGAGCGGTTCTAGACTCGGCGCAGTTTCGGGTTTATCCTCCCGAAAAGCGGGTTTGGGATATTCAGGCTCTGATTCCGATCTTTCAGCCTTTATCCCGAGTCTCAGTCAGGTTGACGCTGCGGCTTCTGGGGCTGATGGCCTCCTGCATCCTTCTGGTGCATCACGCCAGGTGGCGGATGTGGGCTCTGCAGTGGGACCTGAAGTTTCAGTGGGCCCAGCGTCAGGGCAACTTGTCCGACCACGTCTTGATCTCGGAGGGCTCTGCAAGACAGTTGCAGTTGTGGCTCACGGACCGCGATTGGGTCAGCGGTAGATCCCTCTCCCTACCCCAACCAGAGCAAGTAGTTGTGACTGATGCGTCTCTGCTTGGATGGGGAGGCCACATGGGAGAGGCGGAGATCAGAGGCCTCTGGTCTCCGGCAGAGTCCCGGCTCCACATCAACCGTCTGGAGCTGCGGGCAATCCGACTTGCACTGAAAGCATTCCTCCCCTCTGTCCGGGGGAGTGTAGTGCAGGTCTTCACGGACAACACCACCGCCATGTGGTACTGCAACAAACAGGGTGGGGTCGTGGACCCTTTGCCAGGAGGCTCTGCGCCTCTGGCAATGGCTGGAACATCAGGGTGTGACCCTGGTGGTTCAACACCTGGCAGGTTCCCTGAACACCAGGGCGGACGAACTCAGCCGTCGGTGCATGATAGATCACGAATGTCGTCTGAGCTCTGATGTGGCGCAAGGTCTCTTTCAGCAATGGGGAGAGCCTTGGTTAGATATATTCGCCACCGAAGAGAACGCGCAATCTCCTCAGTTCTGCGCGTTGGAGTTTCCAAGGCGGCACTCGCTCTGAGACGCTTTTCGTCGCGAGTGAAGTTGCGATCTGTTGTACACCTTTCCGCCTATACCACTTCTGCCCAGAGTGCTGAAGATCAGGCGCGACCGGGCCCATGTCATCCTTGTGGCTTTATACTGGGCACTAAGATCCTGGTATCCAGAGCTACTCAGCATGTCTGTAGATCCCCCGATTAGTCTGCCTCTTCAGGAGGACCTTCTGTCGCAGCAGCAGGGGACGGTCCTCCACCCGACCCTGTCGAGTCTCCACCTCCATGCGTGGAGATTGAGCGGCGACAGTTGAGGCCATTTGACTTGCCTACTGAAGTCTGCGATGTGATTCTGGCAGCCAGGCGTCCCTCCACCAAATCGGTATACGCCTGCAGGTGGAACAAATTTGTGGAATGTTGCACAGCAAAGGCTGTGGATCCCCTTTCTGCCCCCCTTTCGGAGGTTCTCCTCTTTCCTCTTTCTTCTTTCTCTTGCCCAGCAGGGCTCTGCTCTGGGCACTATCAAGGGGTACCTCTCTGCCATTTCTGCCTTCTTGAGGCTCCCTGATCAGCCCTCTTTGTTCAAGTCCCCGGTTGTAAATAGGTTCTTGAAAGGCAACACTCATATGCTCCCCCCTGTTCCTTTCGTGATGCCCCAGTGGGTTCTTGATCCTTGTTCTGACTTATCTGATGTGTGCTCCCTTTGAGCCGCTTCATAACTGTCCTCTCCGTCTTACCCTTAAGACTGCTTTCCTGGTTGCCATCACCTCTGCCAGGAGAGTGAGTGAGCTCCAGGCCCTTTCTTCACAACCTCCTTTCCTTTCTGTCTATCCGACAAAGTTGTGTTGCGGACGCGACCCTCTTTCATGCCCAAGGTAGTCGCAGCCTTCCACATCGGGCAGTCCATCTCTTTGCCCACCTTCTTTCTGCCTCCGCATCCCTCGAAAGAGGAAGAGAGGCTCCACCGTCTGAACCCAAAACATGCGCTCCCATACTATCTGGATTGCACTCGCCAGTTCCGGGTGGATGACCCACTTTTTTGTTTACGTGTGCGCTAAGAAGGGATGGGCGGTGCACAAACGGACCATTTCTTGATGGGTTGTCTTGTGCATCAAGGCTTGTTATTCACTGGCTAAAAAGGAGCCTCCTGTGGGGATGCATGCCCATTCCACTCGGGCCACGACGGCTACTACTGCCCTGGGTCGGGGAGTCCCCTTGCAGGACATCTGTCAGGCAGCTACGTGGGCCTCGCTGCACACGTTCGCTAGACACTATTGCCTGGACAGCCAAGTCCGGACAGATGTGATTTTCGGCCGTCCCGTTTTTCAGGACTTTCTGGTGTGATTATTAGTTCGCAGACCCACCACCGGGGTTGATCTTGCTGGGGTATCTATTCTAAGGTAAGGAATCTAATACTAACCTGTTTCTTTCAGATACACAAGGTACATACCTTCGGTAACGATATATCTGTAAGAAACAGTAGTTAGTATTAGATTCCTTACTGCCCCACCCATCCTCCCCGTTATGTGAACCGATATCTAGGGTTAAGGTCATCCCTTTGAGGGCCCTAGTTTCATGGCACCAGTGTTGGTTTTTATCATGGCTCTGCGTTTCTGACGCGGAAAAGCTGTGTATAAGAACGGACGTCAGCGCACGAGGGCGGCGTCTAAGTACTCCGGCGACGTTATCCCAATGACTGACGTGGAGCCGCAGACGACGCCTACCGACGCGCAGGGGTACTGTTAAGCAAACATTTCCGGATCCAGACTGATGCCTGGGGATTTTCTAAGGTAAGGAATCGAATACTAACTACTGTTTCTTACAGATATATCGTTACCAAAGGTAAGTAACTTGTGAATTAGGACTTTTCTTCCCAGTTCGCCATCTCATCAAATATAAAATGGAGCACCTTGTTTGAGTTGATGTTTAGTGTTTTCTGAGCTTCATACTGCCTTTTTTTTTGTCTTCAGGCTTCATTTACCTGCATCAAGAACCTTTGGAACCGGAAACCCCTCAAGGTTTATGGTGGACGAATGGCTGAATCCATGCTTGCTATTCTCTGCCATATCCTCCGTGGAGAGCCTGTAATTCGTGAGAAGCTAGGCAAAGAGAAAGAAGGCAACCGTGAAGAAGAACCGGCTCCTGAAGAGAGTAGCAGTAGTGGTGCCCCTAGCACTGCCAGCAGCACTGCTGCAGCTGCCACGCGGAGGGATCCTGTGAACCAGCAACAACTCCAGCAGGTGGGAGTGTGATATAGGTTTGGATTGAACCTTCCTGCGACACTGCCTGATTGATACTGTAGGGGTACGCTTAAGCAGGGTGTACTTGTGCACACATAGCCAAGCTCTCTTGGCATTTTTATTCTACTCTTTTGTGAACTGTTGAAAGATTTCATGCAGTGCTTGCAATTTCCACCTATAGGAAGCTGTCTTTTTATGTCGTGGGCCAATCTAGGAGCACACCATGCAAAAAGTCCAAACAATTACTGGATTACAGGACTTAATTTAATAATCCCAGGTGGTCTATTTGTGGTAGTGTGGTCGAGCAGTTTAGGCTTATCCGAGGGGAGTGCTAAGCATTTGTTGCGCACAGTCAACCAATAGTACAAACAATCAAGAAGAAATCTGAGAATTTAGAAAAATAACACCGATTTTACATTGTTTTAGACACCATGATCATTGGAATCAGGCAAGAACTTTCAGAGTTATGAATTTTATAAAGAAACCGTAAAATACTCAAATGGTTTTTGAGGTTTGAGCCTCTTACACTATTATCCTCTGAGAGGAAAGAAATGTACTGCATCCATATGCTTGCAGTTAGTTGTGAAGGGCCTTTGAGGACTTGAGGTGTTTGGGGCTCAAGGTCCAAAGAACCACCAGTAGTTGTTGTACCTGCCCTGGTGTGTCCGGGTGCAGAGGTACTGGCCGCATTGGTAGCCTCCAGCACTACATTTAGTCCAAAGTACCTGTAACAAAAGACTGTTAGCGGGCCTCTGCCCAGGAGTGGACACCTCACAGGGAAAGCCAGGATGGGTTCCACAGCGGTATTCGTACAAGCGCCTTGAGACCCTTGCGGGTGAGTAGCGCGCTATACAAGTATCAATTTACAATTTTTTACCAGATTATAAGACAGGCTGTCTGTAGGAATCGGTCTCCTTTTTTGATTGATCAAGAAGTTGATGTACCATTTAGAGCATCCAGGAGTTCCCTTTTGAGTGGACAGGGGCTTGCAATTCCAAACTGCTCTCTTGGGGGAAGTGTGGTCAAGCAGCCTTAGGCTCAACACGATGAGTGCCAGACATTTGCAAATACACACAATGATTAACAAATGACGAAACTCTGTAGAGCAGCACCATTTATTAAAAACTGCAAATATCTTTTATATATGATTCAGCATCAGAGAAAAATTGTTCCGGTAAGTTTGGGTTTTGGGTTTTTGCGGTTCTGGAGGCCTCAGGTTCTTCTCTTTTGGAGATTCTTTACAACAGGTCTGCTGTTCACTGAAGGTCTTAAGCCTTTTTGAAGACAGGCAGTCCTCCCACGTTTCTATTGTCATAGCTGCAGGATGAGTCTAGTTTTGCACCTTTTTCGACTAGGGATGCAGACAGGCTGGTAGGTTTGGTACTATGTCGGCTGCTTTTCTCTTCTTGGCTTTTGCTGCTAATCTGTACCCTCTCGCTTTTTAAGTCTTCAACATCTGTCCCTCTGGTGCCAGGGACTCCACTGAATACTGAATTTTGGGGAGTGAGCGGAGTGTAGGGTTGTAGCAAATGAGCTAATGACCCTTGGGGTCGCTACACACGCTATATGATAACTTCCTGTAGAAAAAACCCTGTCCCAGAATTCCTAGGTATGCCTTCACAAAGATGGCTACTTCTGAAAAACCGTGTCCACCTCACAGTAGCCTACCTTAGGGGTGGCACTCGTCTGGAGGTAAACACAATAAGATGGACGGAGCTCTAACTTTTAAGACATTCAACCCAGTCACTATATGATCTGGGTTAAATCCATCATTCTTTTGCTCACTTTGCAACCCCAGTTCAGACCCAGCCATATACAAATCAGTCTTGACCCTGATCCTCATGGGAGCAGTCCTGCCTGGACCGGAAACGAGCCTCCTGGGATAGGTCTGGGGGTGGCACGCCTTCCTGATTTGCTCATGTTCCAGCCCGTCCATGTGCCAAGAGGGCTCTGGACAAGGGTGGAGGCTTTATCTTCTTTGAGGGAAGCCATATTCGCATTCCTAAGGCGGCAGCTTTCTTAAAGCTCGATGGCCCAAGGGGGCTAATCAGTAGGTCATCCTTTGGGCGAGGGTGGTACACCCTTGCCCCGGACACACTTTTGTTCTGAGTCTCGTGAGAGCAAAGGCTGTCGCTCTAGCAGATCAGAACAGCGTCTCCGGTGGCAGACGGGCAGAGGCTGGTTGGTTTTCAGAGGGCACCTCGAAGGAGCCCTCTGGTTGCATGTATTAAATCCAACACTAGCATCAGTGTGGGTTTACCAGTTCGAGATGTTTGATGCCGAACATCCCTATCTTCAGTGAAGCCATCATGTGGCTGAGGAACTCGTTTCCACCAGTGTCCAGCACATGCTTTCAAATGGCTTCCCTGGTCACTTGAACTGGCAGCAGTAGTACTGACTAGCTCAGTGGCATGTCTACTCAAGCAGGTATGCCTCACATGTTATACTCTGCACCATGCCTTAGGGCTGTCCGGCCTGCTGTAGGGGTGGCTAGCAAATATTACACGCAGTGTTAGAAACTGGCACACAGGGAGGTGACGTCGTGTTTTCACGGTTGTCTGCACCAAAACACGTTGCCTGCATTGGCAGCCTTGCATTTGCTTGGTGAGGGGTCCCTTAGGCTGGCAGAGTTCCTGCTGCCTTTCGGGACCCTATTTAGTACCTCAGTCCCCTAGGTATCGGGGGTACCATTTACTAGGGTCCAACTTAGGGTGCTAAAGGTTTTGCCAATTTGGGTGAAACAATTGAAACTTTTTAGGGCAATAACACTGATACTGGGGCCCTAGTTAGCAGGAACCCAGTACACTTGTGTCAAAGTTGCATCAAATACCAGGGAAAGTGTGTGGGGGCAGAAGAGGGTGCTGCAGAAAAACTTGTTTCCTACAATGTTTGATACTAAACAGGAGTATTTTCAGTGAAGCTATTATGCAGCTGTTTAACTCGTAATGACTAGTAGATGACGTATGATGGCTTCCTGATCACTCTTAATGCTTAGTACTGGAACTAGGCATTACAGTGACACATCTTATGCAGATGTGCCCTCACATATAATATAATGCACCCTGCCCTACGGCTCTAAGGCCTGCTGTAGGGGTGACTTGTGTATAATACATGCAGCTTGCAGGGGCATGGCCCATAGTGAGTGTGCCATGCCATGTTTTCAGAATGGTTTGCACCATTTCATGCATTCTGCAATGGCAGTCTGCATGTAGGTTGTGTGGGTTCTTTAGGGTGGTGTAATAACGTACTGCAGCCCTTGGGGACAATCTTTAGTACTAAAGATTGTCCCCATCCCCTGGGTGCTAGGGGTCCCGTTTACTAGGGACTTACAAGGGTGCTAAAGTCCTTGCCCATTGGGTTGCAACTGAACTTTTGTCTTGTTTTTAGGTAAAGAGCCGTGGGTCCTGGTTATCCGGAACCCAGTGCACTACCAATCAACATCAGTGCCAGTGTGCAAAAAGTGTGGGCAACCATGTAAAAAAAGTGGCACTTTACTACACCGACCTGTTGTGAAGGCGGTAGAGCATATATTAACATTACTGTAAGAGATAAAGGTATAGAGTCCTTTTCTTAGTACCTTCGGTGACAATTCGAGACCTCCCAACCTATTGCTGGTTGGATTTCAGTTGGACTTCTCCATTGCCACTTTGGCATTTTACCTCCTGGAGTATTAACTATTCTAGGGTTGCTGTTTAATAGAGCTGCATGGGCAACCTTGTTCGTTAGTGCGGATTGTTCTGTTACTCACTTGACCTTTAGGATTCACTCAGTCTAATGAAAGTGTGCCTAGCTAAATTAGGGCTTTCAACCTGAGCTAACAAATGAACTTATCACTTTAGTGCTGCTGTCGCATTGCTGTTTGGTTCATCGACATTTCCTGCTCGTGCATCCTGCTTTGAAATCCTCGTCTATTCCCCTTCTAACTACCTAGCCCCTACGGCAGTTCGCTTTCATTTGTGACCCACATGGACTATGTTTCCTAATCAGTTTTGTTTCTTTCTACAGCTGATGGACATGGGCTTTACAAGGGAACATGCTATGGAGGCCCTTTTGAACACCAGCACCATGGAACAAGCCACAGAATATCTTCTTACACATCCTCCGCCGCTGATGAGCAGTGTTGTGCGGGTAAGTGGATTTCTTGTATACAGCAGCGGGAGCTTTTGTAATCCCACTCTAGAGGTAAAGGTGGATCAGTTCCACGGCACTAATGAAATCTACTCCATGGTTGTGGTTGATATAGTTATTGCTATCTTTAGCAAGAGCTTGTTTCCCACAAATGCATCTTGGGTGTGTGCCCACCGTGGGTACTACAATTCCAGGGTTGTGTAACCAAATGTGTTCCCTAAAATCCCCTCATAGAGATCTCTAGCCTCAGATTCCTTACCTTTGATTTCCCCTGGCGTCCGACTAGACGTGGAAGGTTATACTTTGAGGACTACCTGGTGCACCGGTAGGTGGCGTCGGTAGGCTCTGCGTGTTGGCGTTGTCCGCGCTGAAAGTGGCATCCATGTCACCTGTATAGGTGCCATGTAGGCGTGCTGACGTCTGTTCTTTTCGCCCCAGTTGTGCACTGATCCATGAAGAAAACTGTCACTTTGACAGGATTTTCTGACATTGTTAGCCCCCACTTTTTGTGTGTAGGAAGTCATGTCCTCTAGGAAGACTTCAGTGTTCAAACCGTGCGGCATCTGTCACTGTGCCAGGTCAGTGTCGTACCATCATTTGGTTTGCCTGTGGTGTCTGAAGCACGACCACAACTCCAAGTCGTTCTCCGACTGCCGGCCCATGCTCCAAAGGTTTTGAGGGAGCGGTCCCTAAAGGTGCTCGCGGCCCAGCAGGCATTGCAATGCCAGAGTTCTCGTAGGGCACGGTCCTGGTTGAGAGGAAGGTCCGGGACCGCTCCCAAGTCCTTCGTACCACTTCAAATAGTTAGGACATTCAGGTAAGAGGCACAAGAAGCAGAAAAAGTGGAAGCATGTTTCGACTTCTCCCCGTCAGACACGATCGAGGAACATCAGCATTTAAAGGCTTGTTTCCCGAAACCTGTGCCTGGGTTGAGACTGCAAATCCCCCTTTTTTTCAAGAAGCTTGTGCGACCCCAGCTCAAATTAAAGAATTTTATGAGGCAGGAGTCTCATTTTCTAGTAGCCTGACTCCTCCGGTGAGCCTTCGAGCTCCACTGGGTCAGAGGGTGGCTCTTGGGTCCTGCGCTGGCGGGTCAGGCCCCTGCGCCATTGGCCCCTGCGCCATTGGCCCCCTATGTATCCAAGAATGGATCCAGACTGTCGCTGGTCATGCCACTGTGTCCTTCCCTAGCACTGGCTCCCACTGGCGGTATCAGCCCAATTCTGATTCCAGACGACCTGGAGCCGGTGCAGCGTCTACCGACTCCCATTCTGGCACCAACAGGACCCACAGATCATAGGCCACTTCCTAAGCCTTATTCGGACTGGCTAGGTGTGGGAGAAGACTGGGAGGGGTCACTGGACCCTTTTGAAGACCAGCCTTCTGAGGAAATGGACTGGTATGAGGAATTGGGGGATGCCAGTGGACTGGGTACTTCAGATACTGGCATACTTTCTCCCCTCTACGGTGGCTATGTATGAGGCAGCAACTTCAGCTATTGTGGTGCGAAGGGTGGCTAAGGTCCTTAATCTTTAGCTTTCTTCAGTGGAGGTCAAGACTAACCTCTTGACCGAGGTACTGCATATGGAAATTTCCTCCTTCGAACCCTTGGGAGAAACTTGTCCATGCCCAGCATAGAGGCTCTTGTGAACAGGACGATTGCCTGCCCCGGGCAACCCAAACTTCTTCACTGCCCACCCCATCCGGTGTTGTGATTCGAGCTTCTACTTCCCATGGCGTGTTCTCTTCCGCTCTCATTGACAGGGAATCCAAAAGGCTGGAGAGTTAGGGAAAGCAAGTGTTTTCTTCGTTAGCCTTGCATTGCGGTCTGTGAACACAACCTGCTTATTGGGGCCCAGGCCATCCTTTCCCAAGTGCCTTCTGATGGGAGAGATGGAGCAAAGTTCTCGATTTGGTTTGGTTTAGACACGACCGACTCGCTAGGCAGAACCAGTTCCTCGACGGTGGCTGTTAGATACAACGCCCAGATAAGAATATCTGGCTTTCAAAGGGACGTCCAGGCCTCGCTCATGGACCTGCCCTTTGATGGCACCTGTCTCTTTGGAGACTAGGCAAACACTGCACTGGAGTGCTTTAAGGACTCCTGGGCTAAGGCCAATTCCTTAGGTCTCTAAGTAGCCAGATACCCCGGTCTGCCCTTTTCTCGTTTCGTGGTTACAGAAAGGGCTTTCAACAGTGCCAGCCAACGAGCCATGCAAGTTCCTCAATCCTTGCACGGCCAAGGGTGTGGTTTGTACTGACCACATGGGTTGGGCAGCCAGTGGTACGTCAAACCCCTCACCTGCCAGTTTTAGCCTCCAAACCCTCCTAATCTCGCTCTTGCAGACCATGGGCGTCCAGTTGGTTGCAAGATTGGCAATCCCCTCCACCGCTGTCAAGACATTACATTGGACAGGTGGGTCCTCCAGAAAGTATGACCGGGCTACTCCCTCACCTTCAAGACTACCCCTGCCTTCATCCTGCGACCGGCTAATGGAGGATCATTTACTTTTGCTCCAGTAGGAGTTCATGACTTTCTTGGCCAAGGGAGCCATAGAGAGGATTCTGATGTCAGAAGTAGGCAGTGGTGGTTTTTCCCACTACTTTCTGGTCCCGATAAAGGACAAGGGCCTTTCGTCCTATCCTAGACCTAATTCATAAAATAGGAGAGATTCTAGATAGTAACATTATCCCTGGTCATGTCTGCTCTGGACTCCGGAGACTGGATGGTAGCGTTGTACGTGAGGGACACCTATTTTCACATCCCGTCCTGCCAGATCACAGGGATTGCCTACGGTTCACAGTAGGCCACGAGCACTTTCATTTTACTGTGCTCCCCTTTGGCCTTACCAGTGCCCCTCGGGTGTTCACAAAAATGAAGGTGGTCATGACTCATCTGCGCCGATCAGGGGTTCCAGTCTTCCCCTATCTCGACGACTGGCTGAAGGTGAGCTCGCCCCAGGCTATCGTCTACCACCTCCAGACTACGGCGGACCTCCTGCACTCGCTCTGGTTCACCATCAATGTGCCGAAGTCGCACCTGATTCCCTCTCAGATGTTCCTTTTCATTGGAGAGGTTCTGGCCACAGCACAGTTTTGGGCTTATCCTCCCGAGCAGAGAGTCCGGGCTATTTGGGTAAAGATACCAATGTTTCAGCCGCTGTCCTGGATTTCGGTGAGAATTACTCTGAAGCTGCTGGGCCTCAGAGCTGAAGTGAAAGGTAAAAACTTTGACACTGAAAACGTCGGAGCCAAAACAATCCAAGGAAACACCTTCCACACCTAAACCCCGAAGCAAAACACTCCTGAGCCGAAACAGCCGACGCCGAAGTCTTCGGAACCACAAAAGGCTTCTAAACCGGACACTTTCCCTGTGCTTAAACAGTGTAAAACTCCTCATAAGGCTAAATCCTCGGCACCTAAAAAGAACACCAGCTCCGAAGAACTTTTTATCTCAGATCCAACCCAAAAAACAATTTATATCCATCCAAAGACTGGTCATATTCTCTCCAAACAACCTACAAAAAGGAAACATTTGGAAAATTCACGGTTCCTGTTAAAAACGATACATTCTGACCCTGTAGAGAAGGATTTTCTCTTAAAGACTTTTGCTCAGCCACAAAAAACCTCACGCTTCCTACCAATGTTAAAAGGGCTCATTAGACGCACCAGATGTGTTTAAGAACCCTATTAGGACTAGGTTAGGCCTAGGGTTCTTAACCCAAGGATAGCTCAGAAATGCAAAGCTGCTCCCAGTGACCCGATATACATTAGGGGTCAGCTTCCTTTAGGTTCCCTGGTAGTCGCTAATGCCGTAAAAGGGCCAACTCTCAAGGTTCAGGTGATACCCTGCCCCCAGATAAAGAATCCAAATTATTGGGCGCATCAGGCAAACGTATGGCGTCTCAAGCTATAAACTATTGGAAAATAGCCAATGCACAATCTCTCCTAGCAAGGTACTATATGGCTCACTACGATGAGCTAGAAACTCATTCAACACCTACCAGAGCAATACAAAGACAAGGCCAATGACCTCGTAGAGGAAGGCAAATTAATCACAAACGCATCAATCAAATGTGCTCTAGACGCCACGGTCACCGCGTCCCACGCAGTCCATACCAGCCTATTGTTACGCAAGCATGCTTGGCTCAGGATATCTGGATTTAAACAGGAGGTGCAAACCAGTATCCTTAACCCTTTGATCAAGAGCACCTCTTTGGCCCTGCAGAGGACACATATTTAGAAAAGATAAGCAAGCATTGGCATAGCCAACAGGTCTCGCCTTTGGAACCTTATAAGTATTTAGTTATGTAGTACAATATCCTTGGTGCAACAACATAAACTGTTGCATGACTAAACACTTCTAATGTCCCCAAGGAGAGACCTATTGGTATGCCAATGCTCGTTTCCTCTTGCATTTTACAGAGCCTCTGAAACTGTGGTGGGGTTCAAACCTAGTCTACCCCATGACGAAGTCGATGATTCACTCGCATGGATTAAGAGGTCTTGCAAAATGTTGATATCATTAGGTCATTTAAAAAACTCAATTTTTCCAAACATAAGGTTTCGTACCCACCTAGCATGCGGAAAACGCGTCATACGAAACTGCTTTAAACGTACACGGTTCAGAGCTTTCCTCACACTCCGGGCCCTTGAATTTCTAAAGTGCCCATGCTTGTTAAAGAAATTAAAGTATTAGCATGGAATTAATTACTCAGATATGGTACTACAAGAAACTTTTCTAAAAATCAGTGTTTATCATAAAAGCAAAAAAAATAAAGCGCGCGGCTACTCTCACTGCAGACCAGTATTAACGTCCAATAAGTAAACCACCTTCTTATCGCGGCTGCTGTTGCTCTCATATTTACACTACATGCACAACTCTACTTTTCTTATCGACCGCGTTTATGTGGCTAGATGCATAAATTGCACTAGTGCACACAATGTAACTAAGTGCATACAAGCTGCATGAATCTGTTTCCAATTAAATTCAGAAGTGCAGAAATGAAAGCAAGCAGCAGCATAGCCAAGCCAACCTGCACAGAGTGGAGCTCGGAAAGAATTTGAAAACGTCATTAGCCTTTTGGTGTATTTACCTTGCAGCCTCAGTTGGCCCTCTTCAATCACTTCGTTTCAGCGCCACTTCCATGGAAATGAATAGAGCCGTGGGATCTGAAAGAGACACGCTAGGGATAGATTCCTTACCTTAGAATATCCCCTGGCGTCAGACTAGATCCAGAAATTTTTGCGTAGCAGTACCCTTGCGCGTCGGTAGGCGTCGTCTGCGGCTCCGCGTCCATCGTCGGCGTCGTGGGCGCCGTGATGATGTCATCGGAGTACTTAGACGCCGCCTCTGCGTGCTGACGTCAGTTCTTCTTTTTTCCGCGCCAGCAGCGCAGATCCGGAAAAAGTGGTACCTTAGTCTTTTTTGACTAAACGTTTTGATCTCTTTTGATCATTCTTTTTCGAAGTCTTCGACTCCGAACGGTGCCGGTAGGGATGCCAGGTTTTAAGCCCTGTGAGGATTGAGACCGACTGATGTCGGTCACCGACCCTCACCGTCGGTGCCTCAACTGTCTCTGCGTCTATCACGACGACAAGACCTGTTCCGACTGCCAGGCCCTGACTTCGAAGGCTAGACTGGAGCGGTCCCGCAAGCGGCTCGAACTCCGGCAGTCGGCCCCGCGCCAAGAACTGTCCCGGTCCGGACGGAGGTCGAGGGACCGGTCGCAGGAGAGGAGCCATCGGAGCCCTGGGAGTCGACATCACTCCTCAGGGTCGAAGTCGTCAGGTAAGCACAAGAAGTCGAAGAGACGTCATCGCTCTTCCGACTCCCCCCCACCCCCCCTCACTTCCCCCCCTTCCGACTCCCCGACGCTCGCGCGACGTGGCCGGGGGGGTTCAGGTGGCATTGATGACCGTCGCCTTTTTGGCGACAAGGCAGACCATGCGCTTGAGCGCTTTAAGGACTCCAGGGCTACGGCCAAGTCCTTGGGCCTCTCGGCCCCGCGCCAGCAATCGGCTGCCTTTCACTCCTTTCGTGGCCACGGAAGGGGTGTACCCACACGTGCTGCCAGCCACACTCCGCAAGGTATTACCCAACGCGGTGGCGGCCGTGAATACCGCCGTGGCGGCGGTCGGGAACAACGGCGAGGTCAGTCCACACCTTCCCCTGCAGCATCCGCCTCAAAACCCTCATAGTCCGTGCTTTCGGGCCCATGTGACGCCAGTGGGGGGCAGGGTTCGCCATCACCTCCTCCTCTGGCGCACTGTCACGTCGGTCAGGTGGGTGCTGCAAATCGTCCGAAGGGGCTACTCCCTCCCCTTCGAGGCGACCCCCTCCAGCCATGCCACCGCAGAACCACCGCGTATCGGGGGATCATTTGCGGCTTCTGCAGGAGGAAGTTACGGCCCTCTTGGCCAAGAGGGCCATCGAGCGCGTTCCTGGGCCAGAAGTAGGGTGTGGTTGCTACTCCCACTACTTCCTGGTACCCAAGAAGGGCAAAGGGGGCCTACGCCCTATCTTGGACCTAAGGAACATCAACTGCTTCCTCCGGAAGAAGTTCAAAATGCTGACACTGGCTCAGGTCTTAGCTGCAAATAAACAAAAAGATTCTATCAAAGTGTGATGGTAGATTTTTGGGTTTTTGTGAATTTAAAGTGTGGTGTTTTTGGCTCTCTCTCAGATTGGTGAGACGAAGGCACTTTGTGCTTTTAAAATACCCCTCACACACTAAGAATCCCCTTAGTGTCATGCTTCATCATTGGGGTCTTCCCGTCCCTCTACGGGGCGGGGCGTGCTACGACCTACGAATGGCGCAGGAGCACTGTTATTGTGACAAAAGGCTATGTGTTGGTGCAATGTTGGTGATGTCAGTGAAGTGTAGGGACCTAATTATGTGAGTAAAAAATATTAAAAATTCCCTGGCTAGTAGAAAAAATTATTTATTCGCTTCTCTGGCTGGGAATGTTAAAAAGGGGTTGTGTGGTAGAGCTGTTGGCTAGCTACCAGGTCGACATGTTTCACAGGCAGTCCCCTACTGTCTGCTCATCAGGACCTCTGATGGTCCCTACTGAAAGATACTCAGTTCTAAAGTAAGCCTAGCGTCCTACAAACTGGTAGCAAAAATAAGCTATCAATTTGAGCTTCAGGGCATGAGTTGGCCCTAGGTGAAGCGAAGTAAGATTCCCAAAAATATTTGAAAATACAGACACAGTGGTCTTTTTCAGGTCTAGGTTGCGTGCCTCATGAGCCGGCAAAAAACGAGGGTTTTCAATGCGGTCAAGTTACCGCTTACGGACACTGCCTTAACCACCCTCGTGCCGTTTCCTCGGATCTTTGACTGAGTGTGCCCTGGGTTCCTGCCAACCAGGTACCCAGGGCCTGTGTTCCTTCCCTAAAACTGTGTTGAAACTAAAAACCCAATTGGCATCTCTGGCCACCGGTCAGCCCCTAGTAAATGGTACCCAGGGCATAGTGACCAGAGAAGACCCATGAGGGCTGCAGCACTTATTGTTCCACCCTCAGGGGCCCTGTACCCTAGCACCCACACACTGCCTTTGCAGGCTGAGTGCCTAAGTAAAGAACTAAAGCAAGAGTCGACATGGCACACATCCCTGTGTGCCATGTGCACAGAACCCACTGCCCTGGCATACTTCAGTCACCCCTCTAGCTGGGTGCCCTATGCCAGTGGTGTGGGCACCGGTGCATGAGCCCTGTGCCCCTACAGTACCCAGGGCCATTCCTGGGCACTGTAAGTGCAGTGATGCAATTAAGAGTATATGGTGCTGGGAGGTTGTCATTACGAACTCCACAGCACCATAATGGCTACACTGAAGGCTGATAAGTTTAGTACCAAACTTCTCAGCACATTAAACCCACACTGATGCCAGTGAGGGATTTAATGTAACATGTGTAGGAGAGTAGGGTCTGCTTCCTATGGTCACCCCCACTTTTTGCTTTTGCTTTACTGGTTTTCCACTTGGATGTGGCTGTGGGCCTGCTAATCAGACCCACAGCCCAGATGCACTCTCTCTAAATTCACACCATGTACTCTAGGTACATCCACGATTTGGAATTGGTTCACCTTGTCAGCCCCTGTAGAAGTGTCCCCTAGGTACTCGGGGCATAGGTGTAACCAAGGCCTACCAGGAGCTGCAGCATGTATTATGCCACCCCTGGCTGGCCACTCAAATAGACACAACTGGCTCATCACTCAGCTGGGGGCAAGGTCGTGTAATCACCCCTTGCTTAGGTATGGTATTCCTATACCTACTTATATATAGACACATAGTAACCTATAAGTCACTCCTACGGCAGGCCTTAACAATCCTGGAGGCAAAGTGCTTGGTTATGTGTGAGATGGTGCTCGAGCATGAGCTGAGCCTGTCTGCAGCTTTCGGAACCGTGTCCTTATAGCTGTTCTATATTGCCATACCATTTACTCTTAAGTGCATTATGAACCTTGCGGTTAAATGCTAACTCTGGTTTGGCTTTATCAAAAAATGTCGTGTAAGGTGCCATACAATTTAGAATACTACCCCTCGCCAATTCTGGCGGCGGGGTTAGCATTCCACCCTTCTAGAGCGAGAAGACATGTTGTTGCTGACTATCCCGGTTAAAAGTAACCAGAGTCCCAGCATCGCAAAATGGACGCTGCTGCCACTGACACAAGTCTGACCTCCTGCTGCTGGGAGTCCTTCCAGTCACGGAGGTTTGGACAATAGGTTTCCTGCCTTGGGAGGTGCGAGCACCACCCCAGACAGGACTTTGTGTATTGGGACAGGGAGGGCTGAATAGAATGAGACACTGCCTGGAGTACCCTAGGTGCTCCATGCATACCCCGGTTTAAGCCGGTTGCTGGGGCACTCCAGCCCCAGCTCTGGCGCGAAACTGGACAAAGGAAAGGGGGTGTAACCACCCCTTCCTGGTCCCACCCATAGGAGGGACCTAGAAAGTAATCCAGCCCCTTTTAGTTGTATAAAGGTAGGAGCCGAGTCCTGAGACTTTAGATTAATCCTGAATTGAAACTTGACACGAAACTCTGGACCTTCGACATTCTGCTGAAGCTGAAGACTGAAGAATCTCCCTTGTGGCCAAGGAGTGAACACCCTGGGCAACCAGGCACCATCCAGCAAATCAACGGCTTGCTTTGTCGACGTTCCCGCCGGAACCCGAGCACAGAGCCTGACCAGACCCAGACTTCCAGACCTCTCTGACCCTCTCTTCACGACTGCAGCATAGCTGAGATCCGTGCAGGCGACGAGACACGTGGGACCGGACATCTTGGAAAGCCTGCAACTTGCTACCTGTGCAGCTCCTGAGGTATCCTCGAAGCTGTGCACTGGGGATTGAGAAACCCCGATCCCGAGCTCCATCTGTGACGAAGATCAGCCCCCCCACACTCCACGAGTTCTGCGTGGGGCCCTTCTGCTTTTGTTCTGCTTGACGCGTTGTCCGGTTGCAGGCCCGTTGGCTAGTAGCGTCTGTGACGACAAACCTTTTGAACCACATTGCTGGTCTGGTTGCTCCAGACTGGCCCTCGCTTCCCTGCAAAGGTGAATCACCTCAGACCTTGCTGGTCGGCACCAGAAGCCTTTGTTGCATCCTGCGTGGGCTGCCTTTGCCAAGGCTTGTTGACTCCAATCCGGAAGTCGACCCCTCCATCTGCGAGATCCTACGTGGGACAGCTCGCCTCCAGCACCTGGTCGTGGACTCCTCCTTGTAGGAGAGTGGGGTCTGCAATCCCATGGTCACCCCAGATTTTTGCTTTTTGCTTCACTGATTTACGACTTTCCCTGGCTGTGGGCCTGCTAATCAGACCCACAGCCTAGCTGTTCTCTCTCTAAATTGACAACCATGTACTTTAGGTGCATTTACCAATTGGTACTGGGCCACCTTATCAGTCCCTGTACAGTATACCGTAGGTATCCAGGGCATAGGTGTACCCAGGGCCTACCAGGGGCTGAAGCATGTATTATGCCACCCCTGGCTGGCCATCTAAACGGACACAACTGGCTGCACGACAGCTGGGGCAGGGTGGTGTAATCACCCTTTGCTATAGTTATAGTATACCTATATCTAACCCTAAAATGGACACATATATTCCTATCAGTCACTCCTATGGAAGGCCTTCTCAATCCTGAAGGCAGAGTGCTTGGAATTATGTGAGATGGTGTTTTGGCATGAGCTGAGCCCGTTTGCAGCTTGCGGAACCAAGTCCAAATAGCTGTTCCATGATAACGCTATACCATATACTCTTAAGTGCATTATTAACCTCGCGGTTGAATGCTAACTTTGGTGTAGCATTATCAAAACATGTCGAGTAAGGTGTCATACGATTTGGGATACTACCCCCTCCCCAATCTGGCGACGGGGGTAGCATTCCACCCTTCTAGAGGGACACGACATGTATGTAACTGTGAACCCCGGTTAAAGTTAACTCTAGCCTCAGCATCACAAAATGGATGCTGCCACCACAGACGCAAGTCTGACCTCCTGCTGCTGGGAGTCCTTCCAGCGAGGATGGCCTGGACAAAGGGTTTCCTGCCTTGGGAGGTGCTAGCACCACCCCAGACAGGATTTTGTGTATTGAGGTAGGGAGGCCTGAAAGGAATGAGACATGCCTGGGGCACACAAGGTGCCCTGTGCATACACCGGTTCAAACCAGTTGCTGGGGCATCCCAGCCCCAGCGGGAAACCGGACAAAGGATAGGGGGTGTAGCCACCCCCCTTCCTGGTCCCACCCAGGGGAGGGACCTAGTCAGTAGTGCAGCCCCCTTTAGGAGAATAAAGGTAGGAGCTGGTCCCATTCCAAATTGGATTATCCTGAACTATTCAACAAGAAGAAACTCTGGCCTTCGACGTTCTGCTCCACAGAAGACTGAAGAATCTCCCTTGTGGGCAAGGAGTGTCCACCCTGCAACTGCAGGCCCCATCAAGCGTCCAGCGGCTTCACTTTGTCGTCTTCCCTTGAGGATCCAGACTTCAGAGCCCGACGAGACCCGGATTCCCAGACCTCTCCGACCTCAACCTGCATCTACAGTAAAGCAGAGACCCGTGGGTGCGACGAGACACGTGGGACCGGCCATCTTGAACGAACCTGCACTTCGCTTCCAGCACGACTCCCGAGGTAAACTCGACCAAGTGCTTTGGGGACTGAGAAGCCCCAGCCCCGAGCAGCTCCTGCACCGAAGATCAGCCCTCCAGCATCCACGAGATCTACTTGGGGCCCTTCTGCTTGGTTCCTGCTCGACGCGTTGTCTGGTCACTTGCCGGCTGGCTAGTGGCCTCCTAGACGACGAACTTTGAAATCTTCACTGCTGGTCTGGTTGCTCCAGACTGGCCCTTGCTCCCTTCCAAAAGAGGGGCACCCTGGACTCTCCTAGTCCGCACCAGACGCTTTCTTCACTCACCGCGTGGGTTGCCTTTGCCAAGGCCTGTTGAGTCCAATCCCGGATCCGACACCGCCGACAGCGAGAGCCTGCGTGGGACAGCTCGTGCCTCCATCCTGGTCGTCGAAGACACCTCCTGGTCCACGTGGCTGCAGAGTCAAGCGTCCACCCTTCACCTGATCGCGACGTCGACATCTGGTTCCTTCCTAGTTCCACTCCGGTCACTGGCTAGTGACTGAACATTGTCCCCTCTGCTTTCAGGTCTACTTCTTCAACAATCCACCCTTGGATTGCACCGGACATCTTCCTCCTGGTCGCCTGCAGCATCTTTTCTTTCAGGCTCCATTGACTTCAACGCGGGAACCCGACGCACTTTGAACCCTATGCACCCGCGGCCCGTGGGTGAGGTAACAAGAGCATTTCGGTGCTCAAGGGTAGTTTAACTGTCCTAGTGTTCAGTTCCACAGTCGTCGTCCTATCTAGTCAGGAGTGTCCGTACTCACCTTTTTCTTGAACTGTACTGTCCATAGACACTGTTACGCATCTCGCGTGTGAGTTCAGACTCTGCACACGCGTTCCGTGGACCTCCTAGTACTTAACTGAAGTTAGTGTAGCGTGGTCCCATCGATCCTACAGCCTCTGGACAGCTCCATTTCCATTATCGACTTTCACATTCCACTTACTGAGTATATGGTTTGTCGTGCCCCTAGGGCACCATTGTAATTTTGTGCGACTTGTAGTATTTTTCGCAAGAGATTGTCATGTGCTTAGCCCTCTGACCTCATAAAGAGTTCAGAGGTGTTATTAATAAATATATTGTTTATTTTCATAACCTGTGTGGTGTCCTTTCATCTGGTATTCAAGGGGTTATATTGTGGTAAAACAGCTGGCTTCACATGCCAAAAGAGTTTAGCCTAAGACTGCTTTGTCAATGCTACCATTAGGATAGCGGGTCTATAAGGTTGACTTACAACCAATCACCATAAGGGTTGTTTGGACTGATACAAGGTGATCACTGGAACTAGTGAGCATCATATATCAGGCCAACTTCTCACACTCCTGGTCCGCGGGGCTGCAACGACAAGCTTCAAGACAGAACCCGATGGCTCCTCGACGTAGTCTGGTTCCTTCCTGGTTCCACCCGGTCACTGGCTAGTGACCCAGACTCTGTCCCCTCTGCTTTCAGGTCCTCCTCATCTTCGATCCACCCTTGGATCCACCCGGACATCTTCCGCCTGATCGCCTGTGTAGGAGAGTAGGGTCTGCAATCCTATGGTCACCCCAGGTTTTTGCTTTTTGCTTCACTGGTTTACGACTTTCCCTGGCTGTGGGCCTGCTAATCAGACCCACAGCCTAGCTGTTCTCTCTCTAAATTGACAACTATGTACTTTAGGTGCATTTACCAATTGGTACTGGGCCACCTTATCAGTCCCTGTACAGTGTAGCTTAGGTACCCAGGGCATAGGTGTACCCAGGGCCTACCAGGGGCTGAAGCATGTATTATGCCACCCCTGGCTGGCCACCCAAACAGACACAACTGGCTGGTAAGACAGCTGGGGCAAGGTGGTGTAATCACCCTTTGCTGTAGATATAGTATATCTATATCTAACCCCAAAATGGACACATATATTCCTATCAGTCACTCCTATGGCAGGCCTTATCAATCCTGAAGGCAGAGTGCTTGGAATTATGTGAGATGGTGCTCTGGCATGAGCTGAGCCCGTCTGCAGCTTGCGGAATCAAGTCCTAATAGCTATTCCATGATAACGCTATACCATATACTCTTAAGTGCATTATCAACCTCGCGGTTGAATGGTAACTTTGGTGTAGCATTATCAAAACATGTCGAGTAAGGTGTCATACGAATTGGAATACTACCCCCTCGCCAATTCTGGTGACGGGGGTAGCATTCCACCCTTCTAGAGGGACACGACATGTATGTAACTGTGAACCCCGGTTAAAGTTAACTCGAGCCTTAGCATCACAAAATGGATGCTGCCACCACAGACACAAGTCTGACCTCCTGCTGCTGGGAGTCCTTCCAGCGAGGGAGGCCTGGACAAAGGGTTTCCTGCCTTGGGAGGTGCTAGCACCACCCCAGACAGGATTTTGTGTATTGAGGTAGGGAGGCCTGAAAGGAATGAGACATGCCTGGGGCACACAAGGTGCCCTGTGCATACACTGGTTCAAACCAGTTGCTGGGGCACTCCAGCCCCAGCTCTGGCGCGAAACCGGACAAAGGATAGGGGGTGTAACCACCCCCCTTCCTGGTCCCACCCATGGGAGGGACCTAGTCACAGTACAGCCCCCTTTAGGAGAATAAAGGTAGGAGCTGATCCCATTCCAAATTAGATTATCCTGAATTGAAACTCTACAAGAAGAAACTCTGAACTTCCACGTTCTGCTCCACAGAAGACTGAAGAATCTCCCTTGTTGACAAGGAGTGTCCACCCTGCAACTGCAGGCACCATCAAGCGTCATAGCGGTTCACTTTGTCGTCCTTCCTGCCGGAACCAGACTTCAGAGCCCGACGAGATCCGGACTTCCAGACCTCTCCGACCTCAACCTACATCTGCAGCACATCTGGGATCCGTGGGTTCGGCGAGACACGTGGGACCGGCCATCTTGAAGAAACTGCACTTCGCTTCCAGCACGACAGAGGTATCCTCGAAAGTGCTTTGGGGATTGAGAAGCCCCAGCCCCGAGCAGCTCCTGCACCAAAGACCAGCCCCCCAGCATCCACGAGATCTGCGTGGGGCCCTTTTGCTTGATTGCTGCTCGACGCGTTGTCTGGTCACTTGCCGGCTGGCTAGTGGCCTCCTAGAATACGAACCTTGAAATCTTCACTGCTGGTCTGGTTGCTCCAGACTGGCCCTTGCTCCCTTCCAAAAGAGGAGCACCCCGGACCCTCCTGGTCCACTCTATACGCCGTTTCCACTCACCGCATGGGTTGCCTTTGCCAAGGCCTGTTGACGCCGATTCCGGATCCAACACCGCCGACAGCGAGAGCCTGCGTGGGACAGCTCGTGCCTCCATCCTGGTCGTCGAAGACACCTGGTCCACGTGGCTGCAGAGACAAGCTTCCACTCTTCACCTGATTGCGACGACAGCACCTGGTTCCTTCCTGGTTCCACACCGGTCACTTGCTAGTGACTTTGAACACTCCCCTCTGCTTTCAGGTCCTCTTCTTCCACGATCCACCCGTGGATCGCACCGGACATCTTCCACTTGGTCGCCTGCAGCATCTTTCTTCAAGACTCCATAGACTTCGACGCTGAAACCCGACACACTTTGACACCTATGCACCCGCAGCCCGTGGGTGAGGTAACGAGCATTTCTGATAGATACATCTGCTGTGTGGATTCCTCACCTTGTGAATATCCCCTTGCGTCAGCAACATTCGGAAATTCTTTTTGTAGCTTTGCGCCGACTTGGATCCGGATGTCACAGAGGCACGGCACCGCTCGCGACTCCGCTGACGTCACCGACGCCTATAATAGGCCCATGCCGGCGTGATGACATCAGTTCCCTTTTTTCCGCGTCGTCGACGCTAACTGTTTTCTGGGATCGTACTGTAGCTTCACAGTAACTTTTTTACTATTATTCTATTACTGTGTCTCTTTAATTTCTTCGAGATGTCGTCGAAGAAGACTGGTTTTAAGGCTTGCGGGGAATGTGGCAAGACAATGTCTATAACCGACCGCATGAATGCTGTGTCTGGTGCCTGAGTTCCGACCATGACGTCGAAGATTGCCCTTGCTGCAAGAAGATGACCCCGAAGGCTTTACGAGAGAGGGAGACGAAACTCCTCGTGGCAAAACTAAAGAATAAGAGTTAAGAAGTCTTCGAAGTCTCGATCTCGGCGGTCGAGGTCTCGTTCGAGGTCACGCTCTGAGTCGTCTTCGGCTCATGCTTCGAAATCTTCGAAGAAGAAGCACAAGAAGAGGAGCCTTGAGTCACGTCATCACTCAGAAAAGAACTCTAGTTCAAGACCGAAGTCCCAGGTCAAACTTCTGAGTAAGGAAGTGGAAGTTTCGGATTCGGAAGATCATAACTCTGTTGGTGAGACTTCACATCCGAATTCGCCCGAGTCTCAGAAGCAGGTCCATTCTCCAGTTCTATCCAATCCTTCTGGTCAGGAGGATGAAGGTGAGGAGCAGGGTGCTGGTGAAGTCGAGGTTCCGGTACCTGCGGGTTCGTCGACCCCGGTTCCTGGACTCGATGAAGAGGTCGACGTCGTTTCGACTCCGCCTCCTCGGGAACAACCAAGAGGTCCATATCCGGATTTTCCGACTCCAGGTCAGGATCCATCTCAGTTCCTGAACGCCATGTTTGGAGTTTATTCCAGGGCAATGTTCCCGTCTGGTGCACCTGTTGGTCCCACGGGTCCTATGGCTTTTAACTTGGGTGTTCCCCAAGCTTATGCCCCTGCGCCCTTCATGCCTTTTATGCTGGCTATACCACCGCATTGGCATTTTCCGACACCACCGGTGTCGTCGACGCCAAAGCGCACGACGCCGACTCCGTCGACGCCGGTTCCATCGACGCCGATACCTACGACTCCAAAGCAAGATTCTGCTTGACCTCGTATAAAACGACCTCATCCGACTTCGGGTTCGACGCCGGCACCGACCCCGTCGGAGTAGATTCCGAATCCATTGGCTTCTATTGTGAAGGAAAGATCTCGGAGAGAAGCTCAGAGACTTCTGGAAGAAGAAAGATATCAATATTCAGATACTGAAGAAGGGGAGTTACAGGATTCTGAAGATCCTTTTGAGGACTTGGGTGAGGCCAGTGGGCTTAAACTGTCTCCTGAGTGGGGCTTGACTTCAGTGTCAAATGTACCGTCGAAAGATGTGGTGCCTTATCACACCTTTATTTAAAAAGCAGCGAGTTTATTGAACATTACTCTGCCCACTGCTGATTATAAGCCAAATATTTTAACTGAGGTTCTTCATTCACCCTCATCTGTTATTGAACCTATGTTACCCTTCAATGTTGCCTTATCTGAGCCCATCTATGAAGTCTGGAAGAAGCCTTTGTCTGCTCCTGCAGTTGCTAGGACAGTAGCGAGGAGGTACAGAGTTGCTCCAGGTGACCCTGAATTCTTGTCAACACACCCCCTGCCTGAGAGTTTAGTTGTACAGGCTGCCTGTTCGAAAAGGTCTGCTGGGGCTTTTCCGCAGGTTCCTGGGGATAAGGAATCCAGGAAGCAGGATCAAACCGCCAAGAAAGTCTTCTCCTCAGCCTGTATGGCGCTTAAGTCAACTAACGCAACTTGTCTGATGGGGAGGTATATTCATGCATTGATGGATTCTGTCAAGCAGTTGGTTCCGAAAATCCCTGAGGAAGAGAGGAAAGATTTTCAGGAGGTGATATCGGACACTCAAGCAGCTGCGAGACAAGTGATTCAGAGTGGTCTGGACACTGCTGATTCGGTGGCAAGGGTCATGGGCTCTTCCGTGGCCACTAGGAGGGCTGCTTGGCTTAAATCATCGGAGTTCTCTGCAGACGTTCAGTCTGTTTTGATGGACTTGCCTTTTGATGGCTCAGGATTGTTTGGTAAGAAGGCTGATGCTGCCTTGGAACGTTTTAAGGACAGTAGAGCCACTGCAAAATCTTTGGGTCTCCAGTCCAGAGGTACTACTGGAAGACGCTTCAGAGGGTTTGGCAGATCTTCCTTTCGTTCTTACAGACCATCTCAGCAGCAGCCACAACAGCAGCAGAATACGCTGTACAAGTCGTACAGGGGCAGGCAAAGATCCCGCCCTAGATGTCGTCAAGCTTCCTCCTCCTCTTCCTCCTCCCCTTCCCAACCCCCTGCCAACGCAGCAAAGCAGCCCTAGATCCGCCATTCCGGATCATGTGGGCCCAGTGGGGGGTCGGCTTACACATTTTCTACAAGATTGGGAATTAATAACATCGGATCTTTGGGTTCTCAATCTTGTAGAGAATGGGTATGCACTTCCTATCCAGGAATTCCCTCCCAATTACCCTCCTTGCCAGGGTTATTGTTCGGAGGACCACCTGCTTCTCCTGCAGGAAGAAGTCCTGGCATTGTTCCGAAAAGGTGCGATAGAGGTGGTTCCAGAGCAGGAAAGGGGTCAGGGGTGCTACTCCCGGTATTTCCTGATCCCCAAGAAAGATGGCAGGCTTCGGCCAATCCTGGACCTCAGAATTTTGAACCTTTACCTGAAACAGGAAAAGTTCAAGATGCTCACTCTTGCGCAGGTTCTTCAAGCGCTGCTAGAAGAAGACTGGATGGTGTCGATCGATTTGCAGGATGCGTATTTTCATATTCCCATCTTGAAGTCGCACAGAAAGTATCTCCGTTTTACGGTTGGGTCACAACACTACCAGTTTGTGGTCCTTCCGTTTGGTCTTACTACTGCACCTCGAGTTTTCACCAAGGTGATGGCAGTGGTGGCAGCTCATCTCAGGAGAACGGGGATACATGTGTTTCCGTATCTAGACGACTGGCTAATCAAGGCGGAGTCGCCGGAGAAGGTGCTCCATCATCTGCAAGAGACAACTCAGTTGTTGCACAGGTTGGGTTTTTCGATAAATGTACCCAAGTCTCACCTGGTGCCCTCACAGCGCAACCTGTTCATAGGTGCGGTACTGGACACTACTGTGTGTCGTGCATTCCCTCCTCCTCAAAGGATTCGCGACATACAGGAAATGATTCCTTTGTTCTGCAATGGAGCGGTCATTCCGGTTCTGAAGGTTCTTCGCCTGCTCGGTCTGATGGCTTCTTGTATTCTGTTGGTCAACCATGCACGCTGGCACATGAGGGCACTCCAGTGGTGCCTCCGCAGGCAGTGGTTTCAACACAACGGAGATCTCAGGGAGTCAGTGACGATCTCCAGAGAAGCTGCAGCGGATCTATCTTGGTGGAGCGTGGAAGGCAATCTGTCTCAAGGGAAGCCTTTCCAGATTCCTCCATCGGTTGCCACAGTGATATCGGATGTGTCCACTCTCGGGTGGGGTGCTCATCTGGGGGACCTGGAGGTCAAGGGTCTTTGGTCTCCAGGGGAAAGGTTGCTTCACATCAACCTTTTAGAATTGCGGGCGATACATCTGGCGCTCAAGGCCTTCCTCCCTTCCCTTCGCGGTCAGTCTGTTCAGGTCCTGACAGACAACACGACCGCGATGTGGTACATCAACAAGCAGGGAGGAGTAGGGTCGCAGTGTCTCTGCAGAGAGGCTCTGCGTCTCTGGTCCTGGGTTCAGGACCATCGGATTTGTCTGATGGCAAATCATCTGGCCGGAGTTCAGAACGTTCGTGCAGACAGTCTCAGTCGGCAGTTCTCTGCCGATCACGAGTGGAGGCTCCATCCGGGGGTAGTTCACAACATCTTTCAGATGTGGGGGACTCCTCAGGTGGACCTGTTCGCCACTCGCGAGAATGCTCACTGCCTGTCATTCTGCAGTCTCCAGTATCCGATGCAAGGAGCCTTGGGGGACGCGTTTCAGTTGAGTTGGAGCTCGCAACTCCTTTACGCGTTTCCTCCCATACCATTGATTCCTCGGGTTCTGAGGAAAATTCGCCAAGACCGGGCCCAAGTCTTATTGATCGCCCCGGATTGGCCAAGAAGGGTGTGGTATTCAGACCTTCTCCACCTCTCCTCTCACCCGCCGCTCCGTCTCCCTCACAGGGCAGATCTCCTCTCTCAGATGGAGGGGCAAGTTCTACACCCCCACCTCCAGACCTTACACCTTCATGCCTGGAGATTGAACGGGGCAACCTGATTTCTTTTTCTCTCCCTCACGATGTGGTGGATGTCATTTTGTCAGCCAGGCGTGACTCCACTAAGTCCATCTATTCTTATAGGTGGTCTAAATTTGTTACTTGGTGCAGGGAGAAGTCTATAGACCTTTTGAGGGCCCATTTATCTGATGTTCTCCAGTTTGCCCTTTCTCTGGCACAGCAAGGGCTTGCTGTGGCCACGGTGAAGGGTTATCTTTCTGCGCTGTCGGCTTTTATCTGTTTGCCTGACCAGCCTTCTCTTTTTAAATCTCCTATAGTTTTAAGGTTTTTGAAGGGCCTCGCGAATAAGTTCCCTCCAACCCCTTTTATTGTGCCTCAGTCGGATTTAAATCTTGTTTTGACATTTTTAATGGGTGCTCCTTTTGAGCCTCTTCACAAATGTCCTATGAGGCTTCTGACTTGCAAAACGGTTTTCTTCGTTGCAATAACCTCGGCAAGGAGGGGTAAGTGAGCTTCAAGCTCTTAGTCACAAGCCCCCTTTCTTGTCCATTCATGCTGATCGAATGGTTCTTAGGACCAGGGCTGCTTGTCTGCCAAAGTTGGTGACTTCTTTCCACCTTGGTCAATCCATTACCCTTCCTACCTTTTATCCTCCCCCACACCCTTCCAAGAAGGAGAGATTACACCGTCTGGACCCCAAGAGGGCGGTGTCTTTTTACCTGGACAGAACTAAAGACTGTCGATTGGACGACCAGCTCTTCGTTGGCTTTGCTGGCTGCAAGAAAGGAAGAGCGGTCCATAAGAGGAGTTTGTCAAGATGGATCGTCCTCTGTATTAAGATCTGCTACTCTTTGGCCAGTAAGGAACCACCAGAGGGTATAAGGGCTCATTCTACTAGAGCTAAGTCTTCGACCTCAGCATTAGCTAGAGGTGTGCCTGTAGAGGATATTTGTAGAGCGGCAACTTGGTCTTCCCTCCACACTTTCGCGAAGCATTACTGCTTGGATTCCGAGGTGAGTAGGGAAGGTCATTTTGCACGCTCTGTCCTTCAGGATTTCCTGGTCTAGAAGAGTGGACACCCTCCTCTGGGAGTGGGGACTGCTGTGGGACTCTATTCACAAGGTGAGGAATCCACACGGCAGATGTATCTATCAGAAGAACATGTTACTTACCTACGGTAACACTTTTTCTGGTAGATACAGTATCTGCCTGTGGATTCCTCACTGACCCACCCGCCTCCCCGTTGTCCACTCTTCTATGCCAGAGTTTCTATAATGTATTTTATTGTCATGGAGTTGTTTATTTCAAATGTTTTATTGCATTTGCTTCACACTGTTACCTTGATTTCTATACTGCGTATACTGTGTATATGTCTACTGTCATCGGTCCGTCCGTGTGCCTCGAAGGCACGGAAAAAAGGGCGGAACTGATGTCATCACGCCGGCGTGGGCCTATTATAGGCGTCGGTGACGTCAGCTGAGTCGTGAGCGGTGCCGTGCCTCTGTGATGTCCGGATCCACGTCGGCGCGAAGCTACAAAAAGAATTTCCGAATGTTGCTGACGCAAGGGGACATTCACAAGGTGAGGAATCCACAGGCAGATATAGTATCTACCAGAAAAAGCGTTACCGAAGGTAAGTAACTTGTTCTTCAGTGCTCAAGGGTAGATTAACTCTCCTAGTGTCCAGATTTCCAGTCGTTTTAGTCCTAAGTAGTAAAGATTGTCCGTACTTACCTTTTTCGTAAACTGTACTGTCCATTGACTTTGTTCTGCATCTCGCGTGTGAGTTCGCACTCTGCACACGCGTCCCGTGGGCCTCCTATTACTTACCTGAGGTTAGGATAGTGTAGTCCCAGCGAACCTACAGCCTCTGGACAGCTCCATTCCTTCTATCGATTTCCTTATACCATTTACTTAGTATATGGTTTGTCGTGCCCCTAGGGCACCATTGTAATTTTGTGCAACTTATCGTATTTTTCCTAAGAGATTGTCATGTGCTTAGCCCTCTGACCTCATAAAGAGTTCAGAGGTGTTTCTTATTAATAAATATACTGTTTATTTTCATAACCTGTGTGGTGTCCTTTCATCTGGTATTCAAGGGGTTATATTGTGGTAAAACAGCTGGCTTCACATGCCAAAAGAGTTTAGCCTAAGACTGCTTTGTCCATGCTACCATTAGGATAGCTGGTCTATAAGGTTGACTTACAACCAATCACCATAAGGGTTGTCTGGACTGATACAAGGTGATCACTAGAACTAGTGAACATCATATATCGGGCCAACTTCTC
Organism: Lissotriton helveticus; assembly: GCF_964261635.1. Classification (NCBI taxonomy): domain Eukaryota; kingdom Metazoa; phylum Chordata; class Amphibia; order Caudata; family Salamandridae; genus Lissotriton; species Lissotriton helveticus. The sequence continues at coordinate 12,824,471 of NC_136071.1, forward strand.
ACAGCCTGCAGCATCTTTCTTCACAGGCTCCATAGGACTCAACGGCGAAACCCGACACATCTTCACACCTGTGCACCTGCCGTCCGTGGGTGAGGTAACGCGAGTACTTCGGTGCTCCCAAGGGTATTGACTATCCAAGTGTCTAAGTCTCTAGTTGTTTCATCCTAGCTAAACCGGAAGTGTCCTAAATCCTTCTTTTTCTAAACTCTAAGTTCCCATTGACTTAACATTGACTCTCGCGTGTGTGTAAAGACACTGAACGCGCCGCCTGTGGGCCTCCTAATTCTAAACTCTTTTTAAGACAGTGTAGCCCCAGCGATGCCCTAGGGCTTTCCTTTTCTCGTGACATGTTACTTATACCACTTTCTTAATATATGGTTTGCTTCGCCCCTAGGGCCTAACCGTAAATTGTGCAACTTAACGTATAATAACCAAGTGTCTTGTTATGTGCTTTGGCCTCTGACCTCATAAAGAGTTCAGAGGAGTGTGTTAGTAAATAAATACATATATATTTTATATATATCCTGTGTTGCCCTTTCATTTGATATTCAAGGGGTTACATATGGTAAAACAGCTGGCTTTACATGCCCTCAAGAGTCTTTTAGCCTAAGACTGTTCTGTCCACGCTACCTCTAGGATAGCTGGTCTATAAGGTTGACTTACAACCATCTCCATAAGGGTTGTTTGGATTGGTGCAAGGTGATCACTAGAATAGTGAACATCATATACCAGGCCAACTTCTCACAACATGCACGAGAGGGCATCTTAGAGATGCCCTCCAAAATCCCGAACCTACAATCCACGTCTGGGTTTAGTGGCTGCAGAGGCTGCCACACAGCGGACATGTTGCTGGACCCCTGGGTGCAGAGCCCCCCGCTCTCATGGGTCTGCAACAATGCACATCCTGGGCGAGGTGCTAGGTCTTCTCCCCCAGGATGGACAGGGGGAAGCTTCAAAGGCATACCGCCTCTGAGAGCTTCTCCAGACCATTTGCTGTACCCAGCAACCAGCCCCCCACCAGTCCTACCCCCACTCTGGCGGGAAAAACTACGTCAGGAAGGGGGGGTGCCAACCTGTGCCAACTCCACCCCTCAGGTGGAGGAGGCGAGGTGAAGCACGACGCCGGGCTCCGTCCATCTTGTAGATGGGGAGTCCTTCCCAATCCCAGCTAGGCTCCTGCTCCCCTCCTACAGGAGAGGAGCAGGCTAGGGGTGTACTCACCCCAGGACAGGGACCCATTGGTCCCTGCCCTTGCCCTACCTGTAACACCCCATAATTTAGTATTTAGTGGCTCCCTGAACCTACCTTCCTCAGATCCTGATATCAAAAAGAAGAAAGCAGATCAAGAAGACGACCCGCCGTGCAGCTGCTAACAGAACAACTGACTTGGCCCCAGCCATACCTGCCTGTTGATCCTGGATCCTGCTCCTGCCTAAACCCGGCGACCTCCGCGGACAGCAGCCTTGGGACACCCAGAGGACCTTCCTGCCTTGACCCTCTCGACGATTGGGACTCCCATCAGCAGAGGCTCTGCTGCAACAACCCACCTGGTGCCCACCATGAAGCTCCGGACCAGCCCACCCTGCACACGCCGAGGCAGGGCCAACCCGAACTAAGACCACGAGGACGTCTCCCCGGCGACTGGAACCCGAAAACCAGTGCCCAAAGACCTTCCTCTACTAACCAGCCGACGCCTGCAGACTCCGAACCAGGGGCCACCCCAACCACGACCAGCCAATGGTAACCTTTTCCGAATCCCAAAGACACCCTGCACCCGGCGCCCTATAGCCCCCTGTGTGAGAAGTTTGCCTGATATGCAGTGCTCACTATTCTAGTGATCACTATGTATCAGTCCAAACAACCCTTATTGATGATTGGTTGTAAGTCAACCTTATAGACAAGCTATCCTAGTAGCATGGATACGAGCAGTCTAAGGCTAAGACTCTAGAGGGCGTGTTAAGCCAGCTGTTTTACCGTCACATTACCCCTTGAACACCAAGTGAAAGGACACCACACAAGTTGTTATGAAAATAAACAGATATTTATTTATAACAAGACTACCCTGAACTCTTTATGAGTCAGGGAGCTAAGCACACAACAAAACTCTTACGAAAATACTTTAAGTCGCACAATTTACACAAATGCCCTAGGGGCACAAAAAACCATATACTCAGTAAGTGGAATGCGAACTTGCTAGCAGGTAAGTAATACTTTTCTAGACTCAGGAATCGCTAGGCCTACAATTCTAAACACTGGGATTAGATGCAGGAGGCCTGTGGACGTCGTGTGCAGAGTGGGAACTCTCACGCGTAAGGCGGGAAAAAGTCTATGGAGGCTAGCAGTTGCAAAGTTACTGTTCTCGGGCGAACCCGACTAGGTGGGTCGAAAACAAGAGTGGATCCGAACACTTAGGGTGTTGGACTATGCTGGAGCACCGGAGTACTCAGGTTACCTAGCCCAGGGGCTGCGGCTGCATAGGGTTGAAGTTGCGTCGGAAACCCTCGTTGAAGATCCAGGAGCCTGAAGAAAGAGTTGCTGGCAGGCGGCCAGTGAAGAAGTTCGTGGTGATCCATGCCTGGATCAGGGAATAAGAAACCTGTAAGCAGAGGGGACCAAGTTCTGAATCACTAGCCAGTGATTTGAGTGGGCACCAGGATGGCACCGGACGGAGTCACCTCAGCCAGGTGAGTGGGCACTGCTGGGCTCTGCAGTCTCTCGGACCAGGAGGCGTTGTCGGCGACCAGGATGGAGGTGCGAGCTGTCCCACGAAGGTTCTTGTTGTCGACGTCGCTGGACCCAGGATTGGGCAACAAGTCTTGGCAAATGCAAGGCCCACGCGGTGGACCTAAAATGGCGTCTTGAGTGGACCAGGAGGGTCCAGGGTGCTCCTCTTTTGGAGGGGAGCAAGGGCTAGTCTGGAGCAACCAGACCAGCAGTGTTTGTCGTCGTGGAGCGTCGTGAGGGGGCCACTAGCCAACGGGCAAGCGACCTGGACAACGCGGTTGGCAGCAAAGAGCAGAAGGGCCCCACGCAGATCTCGTGGATGCAGGGGGGCTGAACTTCGGTGCTGGAGCTGCTCAGGGTCGGGGCTTCTCTTACCCCAAAGCACTCGGTCGAGGGTCACTCGGTGGTCGTGCTGGACAAGCGTCGTGCAGTTCTGAAGATGGCCGGTCCCTCGAGGTCTCGTCACACCCACGGATCACAGCTGGGCTGATGTAGGTTGAGGTCAGAGGTGCCAGGGAAGCCGGTTCTCGTCGTGCTGGAGCAGTCTTGATCCGAAGGAGAGACTGGCAACAAACTGCGATGCTTGGTTGGTGCCTGCTGCTGCAGGGTGACTACTCCTTAGTCACAAGGGAGAATCTTGGGAAGAAGTCTTGAGTTCCTTTCGTGGAAAGTAGTTTCAGAATTCAAAATTGATCTGATTTGGAAGGGGGCCAGTTCCTACCTTTATCCTGCAAAAAGGGGCTGGCATGCGACTAAGTCCTGCCCTATGGGTGGGACTAGGAGGGGGGTGGTTACACCCCTCTCCTTTGGCGGGCTTTCCCCAGGCCAGGGGCTGGAGTGCCCCTGGAACTGGTTTCAGCCGGCCTATGCACAGTGAGCACCGGGGTGCCACTTGCAGTCACCTTCCTCTAAAGCCCTGCCTACCTAGGATACACAAAATCCTGTCTGGGACGGTGCTAGCAACCGGAGGTCCCCTGCCCCTCATTGGATAACATTGGGCCTACCTACCTCTGCACCCGGCCGCCCATGCTCTGCTGGGACTGAACTAAATGTACTCACCTGACCCTGGGGGACCCCCAAGTCTATGCCCAGAACCATAACTTCACCAACCAAGTACTCACCTGGAAACCGGTAATTCACTTACCTGCCATTGGATAACATTGACCCATTTTTGACTCGAAAATTTTCCAAGTATGACGTTTTGAAAACTGAAAATATTCCTATAAAATCAGCAACAGTCCGAATTAGAAAATACTCACCTGTGATCAGGAGAGAATCTAGTACTGTACCTTTCAGCCCAGTACTGAACCGCAAAAGTAATCCCTAGCGGGGTTACTAGTAACTTGTATTTTCTCCATAGGAACCCATTGTCTGCTTTTCTATGAAATTTCTTCTGTCTACTTTTGAAAACTGCAAATATTCTTTAAAAATCGTACGAAATACTGAATCGCAATTACCTACCGGTTTTGAGTTAAGCCCCCAGTGCTGGCTCTAGGAGACTAGTGCTGGGTCACAAAAGTAACGCGATCGTTCTTTACCTGTAACCTGAATTTCCTCCCATTGAATAACATTGTGAGAATCACCTCAAAGTTTCTAAGTGTGAACTTTTAAAACCGCTTTATATTCCTGAAAATTCTGCACAGTAACTTACTCGTTTTTGCTAATCTGGTTCCAGCTTAAACCCCAGGACTGAATCCAAGATCTAGTTCTGGAACTACCAAAGTAATCCATAAAGTAATCAACTGTACTTTCCTATGAAAAACCCATTGAGCTCAATGCTAGAGTGTTTCAGAACTGTATTGCTTATTAGCTAACCTGCGATTGTGTGTACAAACTTATTGCTCCTCTGCAAAGCATTTACATGAGAGTACTCGTAACTTGAAAAGTATATTTTTATAACTGTTGGTTCTAAAAATAAAACAACTATATCTAAGGATATAATAACAATTGGCCTGGAGTTCAGTTCTTTAGTGTGTGAAACCTTTTGCTGACTGAGTGTGTACATCAAATGCTTTACACTGTCCTCTGGTGCTGCCTTACTGCTCGACCAAGCTACCACTTTGGAGAGTAAGGTCACACCTGGCTTTAACCTCTGGGGTTGGTGGACTCCTTACACACTGTACTTCCTTCTAGTCCAGTATATAGAGTCACTTTCTCACAGATGCCCTCTGGTGTAATTTACATTAAATCCCCCACTGGCATCAGTGCGGGTTTAATGTGCTGGGAAGTTTGGTATCAGCGTAGCCATTATGATGCTGTGGAGTTCGTAATGACAACCTCCCAGCACCATATACTCTTAAATGACAGCACTGCACTTACAGTGCCCAGGAATGGCCCAGGGCACTGTAGGGGCACCGGGCTCATGCACCTGTGCCCTCGTCTCTGGCATTGGCCACCCAGCTAGAGGGGTGACTGAGGTATGCCAGGGCAGTGGGTTCTGTGGGCATGGCACACAGGGATGTGTGCCATGTCGACTCTGTTTAGTCCTGTACTTAGGCACTCAGCCTGCAAAGGCAGTGTGTGCGTGTCAGGGTACAGGGCCCCTGAGGGTGGCACAATAGGTGCTGCAGCCCTCAGGGGTCTTCTATGGTCACCATACACTGTGTACCTAGGTTACCATTTACCAGGGGCTGACAGGTGGCCAGAGATGCCAATTGGGTTTTAGCTTCAACACAGTTTTAGGGAAGGAACACAGGCCCTGGGCACCTGGTTGGAAGGAGCCCAGGGCACACTCAGCCAAAGCACATCGGCAGTTCAGAAAAAAAGTGGGGGCATACCAATGCAAGAAAGATGGCACTTTCTCACAGGACTAAAGTGCCATGTTTCTTACATTGGTATGCCCCCACTTTTTTAAATCCTCAAGAAACTTAGGGTGGGACTTAGCTTTGTCCTGGGGGCGAGACTGCGCTGCTCCAGCAGCTCCCCTCCAGCACCTTTTCACACTCAAGGGTGACCCCTCTCCTCTGGGGGCCACCAAAATGCCAAAAACAATCCATTCCTCATGCCTTGCAAGGCATCATGGGGTGCTTCAAGCTCCTGCCACTTTCTGGGGCCTCGTTGAGGGGCCTGATCCCGCCTGGACCCCCGGGTAAGGGTATGCGACGCGGGGAGCCCACACCCGGCTCCTCCTTCCTGGTTCGGTGCCCCAGTCCCACCCGGGACCCCCGCAGGCTCTCCACCTTGGAGGGCAGTCCCCGGACCTGACCCACCCCGGGGGCCTTTCCTGGACTAGCGGCAGAGCCTCACGCGCTTCGCCGCCAGGGGGCCACAGGTCCAAGGTCGCTCACCTTCTGGGAGCCGTATCTCAACCCCTGGAGGTCCGATCTGCCCCATTTTCGCTTCTTCTTGCTCCTGGCGGCGCCCCCAGCCTCTGGGAGCACTCTCCTTCACTCTCCCGGTCTCCAAGACGGTGCACTCTGCAGGGAGTGGTCTGCAATGGCTCCCTGCGCCAGCCTTTCGCCTGGCTCTCCTCCTGCGCCTCTCTTCTCCCTGCGCAGAGGCCCCTGCTTCTGCGCACCGGTCCTGGGCACTTCTTCTGGTGCTGTTAGGGGCCTGGGTGACAGTCAGGGGGTCTCTCCTTCCAACTGCCCATTGCCAGGCTCCAGCACCTTCCACCTCAGCAGACCACACCCCAGAGAGAGCTTCTCTTCCTGTGCAAGTACTTTTTAAAAGTTGAGTAGGGGGCTGGCAAAGTCTCTGTGGGTCCTATCAAACAGCGACACATCACTTCCCTGCCCCCTCCTTCTTGTCCAGCCTCTGGGTTTGTTCAAAATGGAGTCCTCCAGTGTCTCTGGCCACTTGGCCTCTGAAACCCAACTCTTTCCTTCTTGGTGCAGCCTGGTGCCTGGCACCCAGTGACAGCTGCTAATGGATGAGCCTGTAGCCCCACCCATCTTCTTCTTTGTGGAGAGGTGGCCCTAGCTTGTGGAAGAAACGTTATCAATCCATCCAGCTGAGGTCAACCCTCAGCCTGGGTCTGGTCATGGCTGGCTCAGAGAAATATGACCGTTCTGAATGACCCAAAAGCAGTACATATGACTTTGGACTCTGCAGAATACTTTTCACCTACTCTACAATGGACTTTAGTGCGTGTCTGGAATCTGTAGGCCTTGTGGAAGTCATTTTAGCCATGGGCCCCACATCCCCTTAGGGGAATAATGAAGTGAAAACACAGTAAAACACACTGACTTTCCCTGGCATGTTCCTTCCCAGGGTATAAAGCCTATTCCATGTCACCACCCAATTCTGCATAAGTCCTGCCACACCATTCACTCTGTAGCTGCTCCTGGACTGCGCACGCTCGGAATCTCCCCTGCGCAGCTCCTACACGAGTGCACACGCATGTACACCCGTGTCTGCATGTAACCAGCACGTTGTTCCATACTCCAGCTGCTGTGCAGCGGCCTAGTCAAGCCAGGCGGACACCAGTAAAATCTCCATGCGGTCTCCTTCATTATGAGTTCACTGTGGCTGAGTCCCAGATTATGAGGCTCCCCCTCAGTAAAAGCTCAACAATTAGGTGCTCAAAAAGCGAAAAATCCGGGCGGCCCCTAGTGTCAGAACCACCTTCTAACAATATATATGTGTATTTTTTCGACAATATGTGTATGTATGTGTATATATATATGTGTGTATGTATATATATGTATGTATGTATGTATGTATATATATGTGTGTATTTTCTATATGCTCCGGGGTCCCGCTCATGGGCGGGGATTATTTATAGATTATGACTGAGTATACCCCTGGGTGAGACCTAGGATTACAGGTAAGTAACTAATACGTTCGAGGCATGTGGGCTGCTAAATTCATATCTTTTGCATAGATCGCCGCCTAGTGTTGGGTCCGGATGATCGCACCTTGTTGTCCTGGAAGAGTCTTCGAAGTATCCTGAGATAGGTGGCTCCTCCCCTGGACTACAGTGCGCATGGGCATCGGCTCCATCCCCAGATTGTTTTTTTCCGCCATTGGGTTCGGATGCGGTCTCGACGTCTGTCGGAACCGAGAAAACTTACTTCTTTAAGGTCAAAAGACCTTCGTTACCTGCGTCGGTATTGTTTGCGTGCGGTCTCGAGTTTCTCCCGTCTCTTTGAGGCGGAATCTGCGGAGTCGAGTTACTCTTCGGACATCGAGGCCTTCTCATCGCAGCAAGACCGCGACTTTTTCAACATGGACCGGAGCCCGTTTAAATACTGTCCCGTCTGTGGGTCCAAATACCCACATATCGACGTGCACCCGGTCTGCAATAAATGCCTCTCGCCGGACCATAACGAGCAGAACTGCAAAGCCTGCTCCAAGTTCCGGTCGAAGAAAACGCTCAAGCTTCTGCGCGCGGTGCGCCTCGAGGGCCAGCGAGCGGCACCGGCACCCGATAACATCTTCGACGACCCAGAAGACGAGAGCCTAAGCCATCATCTTCAAATCTCACCACCTGCGACGGAGGTCGAAGCTGCTCCCGACGGAGATGACGGGGCCATAGAACAAGACCTTGAATACGTCGACGAGGTAGGGGACGTCGAAGAAGTTTATGGGGCCGCGGAAGATAGCTCAGGGGATGAGCTATGCCCCGACAGTTATACGGATCAGGCTCAGGTCACGGGATCGCCTCTCGGCCTTACCCAAGACCTTGCACCGCAAGCCACGGCCCCGCCTTCACGCCCGGCCACGGACACACCTGCGGGGGCTACGCAGCCCATATCGAAACTGAAACTGAAACCAACGGTATCGACTGCACCTAAAATGGCCGACGCCAAATCGAAACCGAAACCACCGGATTCGAGTGCACCTAAGATGGCGGACGTTCCATCTAAGACGCCAAAGCCTGTTACCTCATCGGCTCCGTCGACCTCCGGGCCACTTAAGCCGAAGAAGACTGTTGACTCAACAGTGCCGAAGTTATCGGAGGGGGATGCGTCCTCAAAGAAGGTCGTCCGTCAAGGGTCGACCGGAGCGGCACAGACTAAGTCCGCAAAAGTCGTCGATAAACACTCGGTGCCGACAGGGGCACCGTTAGCCGGACGCATCGTCGAGGCGGAGTCTACGAAATCCCTCGGATCCATGAGCGGAGGCTCGGCTCATAGGCCCAAGGACTCCGTGCCTAAAGCTGCGGCATAGACGTCTAAGCCTCCAAAAGTGCCCCAGAAAGTCGGGGGCGGCAGCCCGCTGGCGGACTCCTCGTCGGCGCCAGGTGCCTCGGCGGGTGGAGCATCACAAATCGTCAGTTCATTGCAACGGATTCGTGAGAAGGCTACTGCGACATCGGCTTCCGCGCCGTCGCACCAGAAGACACTGGACGTGCCTGTAAAGCCTACTGCCAAGCTCTTATATAATCTGCCGCCGAAGGAAGCCCCGAAAGCCTTTGCCCCAAAGACGGCGCCGAAGACATCAGAATCTTCAACGTCTAGCGGCCTCTCGGGTCGACAACACGACTCAGGAGACGAATCTGAGCGTTTTATCGACGCAGACACTGGCAGGCTGACCCTTTATAAGAGGAAGATCACTTCCCCGCCAGTGGACTCCTTTATTATTCCACTGAAGAAGAAAAGGCCTACACAGGACATTCCTGCCCTAGTTGAACCTATCCAGCCTCCGCCTAGGAGAAGTCCAACACCTTCCCCCGACCACTCTGGGGGAGAGGAGGAGGGACTAGATGACCAATATAATTTCCCCATCAATGACCCTGATGCACAACAGGATTCCTATGATGACGCTGGTGACCAGGGACACCAACCTGTGGGGCAAGACCCACAGCTTTTCAGTGCACGGGCATCCCCAACAGAGGATTCTGCAGGATTTCATGCATTAATCGAACGGGCAGCTGCTAATCATGACGTGGACATGCACGCTGACCCAGTGGAGGAAGACTTTCTATTTGACACTTTCTCTGTCTCTGAAAGAACAGTCAAGACACTTCCTATGCTGAAAGGGGTCCTTAAACATGCTGCAGAGATCTTTAAGGAGCCTACCAGAGCGAGAGTGGTCAACCCACGCATCGAGAAGAAATACAGACCGGCACCTGCTGACCCCGCATATATTCGGGGACAGTTGCCTCTTGACTCTCTAGTGGTCGCAAATGCCCGCAAACTGGCCAACTCTCAAACGACTGGTGAAGCTCCTCCCCCAGACAAGGAGTCCAAAGTGCTTGAGGCAGGGGGCAAAAGAATAGCTGCGCAGGCTGCCAATTTCTGGCGTATTGCAAATACACAGGCGCTATTGGCACGTTATGATAGGGCGCATTACGACACCCTAGAGCAACTTTTACAACACCTGCCTACAGTTTCAAGAGGGTACCAAACTGCTCATAGAGGAGGGAAAGCTCATCTCCAACGCAGCAATAAAGTGTGCACTTGATGCCGCAGACACAGCAGCTAGGGCTATTAACACTAGCGTCATGCTAAGACGACAAGCGTGGCTACGCATATCAGGGTTTAAACCAGACATTCAAACAACCATACTCAATCAGCCCGTCAATCCTGATAGACTGTTTGGTCCTGATGTTGACACCACCCTCGAAAAGATTAAGAAAGACAACGAAACGGCTAAGTCTTTGGGGGCCCTTCAGTCACAACAATTCCGGGGCAACACTTTTCGTCGCTCAGGTGCACGTGGGGTCACCAGAGGGCAGATGGGTCAACAATCACAGTTCACTAAAGGTGGAGCACAGTCCTCGTACCCCAAGCAGAATAAAGGAGGTTATCGAGGAAACAGCACCAGGGGACGTGGCAGAGGAAACAACAACTCCCGTTCCTCTGCCCCAAACAAACAGTGACTCTCTGTCACTGCCCCCCGACCATTTAACACCTGTCGGGGGGAGACTCCAGCAGTTCCTGCCAGTCTGGACAAACATCACCACAGACAGGTGGGTAAGACAACTTGTCCAGTACGGTTATTGTCTAGAGTTAACGTCCACTCCACCCAACATTCCACCAAAGCAACGGCCTATGTCCGCAGAGCACTTGCACTTATTGCAGCAAGAAGTAGTGGTGATGCTGCAAAAAGGCGCAATAGAGCTCGTGCCAGTGGAGGAGGAAGGCACAGGGGTCTATTCCCTGTACTTCCTTATTCCAAAGGAGGACGGATCTCTCAGACCCATTCTAGATCTGCGCCCCCTCAACCTGTATATACTGTCAGAACATTTCCATATGCTCACACTGCAACAGATTCTTCCCTTGCTGAACCAAGGAGACTTCCTAGCAACCTTAGACCTCAAGGATGCTTATTTCCACATACCACTACACCCGTCCCACAGAAAGTATCTCAGGTTCACTATCCACGGCAGGCATTATCAGTTCAAAGTCCTACCCTTCGGAGTGACCACCGCCCCCAGAGTGTTTACCAAGTGTCTGGCGACGGTAGCGGCGCACCTCAGGAGGCAGAACATCCATGTCTACCCCTACCTAGACGACTGGCTCGTTCAAGCCAAGTCGGAACAACAGTGCGCCGCGGACATGTCGACTACCATTCACCTCCTTCACGATCTAGGCTTCTCGTTGAACTACCTAAAGTCGCACCTTCAACCAGCACATGTACGGCAGTTTCTGGGTGCGACAATAAATACCCTGACAGCTATGGCTCAGCCAAACAAGGTCAGGATAGACCGCATACAGTCTCTAATCCAAAGGTTCAGACCACAACACTCGCTTCCAGCGAGAGTGTTCATGCAGTTGATAGGCATGATGGCCTCCTGCATCTTCATAGTCCCTCACGCAAGGTTACATATGCGTCCGCTCCAGGAGTGCTTAGCAAATCAGTGGACACAGGCTCAAGGACGAATGACAGACCTAGTGTTGGTTACCAGTCGGGCGTACAACTCTCTGCATTGGTGGAATCCACACAACCTTTGCAAGGGCCGACTGTTCCAGGAGCCAGTGCCACAGATTATCCTGACAACGGACGCATCTCTCCAGGGATGGGGAGCTCATCTGCTCACTTACACAGTGCAGGGACTATGGACGACGCAGCAACAGAAGATGCATATCAACTATCTGGAACTGATGGCAATCTTCATGGCGCTCAAGTCCTTCAATGTACATCTGTGCAACAAGGTAGTGTTAGTCCGGACGGACAACATGACAGCGATGTACTACATTCAAAAGCAGGGAGGCACCCACTCACCGCAGCTGTCTCATCTGGCTCAGAGCATGTGGAAGTGGGCCATTCAGCGGAACATTTTCCTCATGGCAGAACACCTCCCGGGCAAGGACAATCAGATGGCGGATCTGCTCAGCAGATACAGCCATCAAATGCACGAGTGGGAGTTACATCCATCAGTACTCCGCCCGTACTTCCAGCAGTGGGGTCATCCACAGATAGACCTGTTTGCCACAAGCGAAAACGCAAAATGCCAACACTTTGCCGCCAGGTTCCCTCACCCACAGTCGCAGGGGAATGCGATATGGATGAACTGGTCAGGCAAATTTACGTACGCTTTTCCACCAGCACCTCTAATACCGCTGGTGGCAAGAAAGCTAAGGCCGCACTCGATGACGCTCATCCTAGTTGCACCAACGTGGGCACGCCAACCATGGTACACCACGTTTCTGGAACTCTCAGTGGTGCCGCATCAAAGGCTGCGCCTAACACCCAAGCTCTTAACGCTGAACCATGGAGACATTCAGCATCCAGATCCGCAACAGCTCAACCTGGCGATCTGGCTCCTGAAGTTTGGCTACCTTCACCTACCTCCAGAATGCATGGACATCATCAAGGAGGCAAGGAAGCCGACTACCAGAGCATGCTATGCTGCAAAATGGAAGCGTTTCGTCATTCACTGTACAGCCAATAACATAAACCCGCTAGATGCATCTATCCCTAACATCATTTGCTATCTGTTACATTTACAAGTGCAATCTAGCGTACGCTTCCATTCGGATACATCCATCCGCCATTGCAGCTTATCTTCAGAACAGGCAACATCTCTCTGTCTTCAGGGTGCCTGCCATTAAAGCCTTCCTTGAAGGTCTGAAACGAGTCATTCCCCCGAGAACACCGCCAGCTCTGGTGTGGAACCTCAATGTGGTCCTCACCAGGCTGATGGGACCACCTTTTGAGCCACTGCACTCGTGTGAACTCCAGTTCCTAACATGGAAAGTGGCTTTCCTTATTGCTATTACGTCACTAAGACGTGTCAGTGAGCTGCAAGCGCTCACAATCCAAGAGCCATTCATACAAATTCATCCAAATAGGGTGGTACTACGCACTAACCCCAAATTCCTTCCGAAGGTGGTGTCAGTTTCATCTCAACCAAACTATTGACCTGCCCGCATTCTTCCAAAACCCACAAACAGTGGCGGAAAGAATGCTCCATACTTTGGACGTTAGGAGGGCGTTGATGTACTATATTGACAGGACACAACACTTTAGGAAAACAAAACAACTTTTCGTTGCCTTCTCGCCACAGCACAAGGGCAACCCTATTTCCAAAGCAGGAATAGCCAGGTGGATTGTTAAGTGCATACAAATCTGCTATCAAAAGGCTAAACGTACCTTAACAATACCCCCAAGGGCGCACTCCACACGCAAATTGGGGGCATCCATGGCTTTCCTAGGGAACATTCCTTTGGAAGACATTTGCAGAGCAGCCACATGGGTTACACCGCATACCTTTACAAAACACTACTGTGTTGATGTGCATTCCAAACAGCAAGCAGCTGTTGGACAGGCTGTTCTCAAGACACTCTTTCAGGTTTCTGCAGCTGGCACGGGCAACCGCCGCTAATGGTGGGACTGCTATATATTCTATGCAAAAGATATGAATTTAGCAGCCCACATGCCTCGAACTGAATATGCTACTTACCAGTATGCATCTGTTCTTGGCATGTAGGGCTGCTAACATTCATATCGCCCACCCTCCTCCCCGGTGCCTGTCGCATCTGCAGACATACTCTTGCATTCAATTATTAGCATGGACATCCTTTACACTTTTCACTCCATCTCTGCCACAATGGCTAAAAACAATCTGGGGATGGAGCCGATGCCCATGCGCACTGTAGTCCAGGGGAGGAGCCACCTATCTCAGGATACTTCGAAGACTCTTCCAGGACAACAAGGTGCGATCATCCGGACCCAACACTAGGCGGCGATCTATGCAAAAGATATGAATGTTAGCAGCCCTACATGCCAAGAACAGATGCATACTGGTAAGTAGCATATTCATTCTGATGGATACATCTGCCAGTGGATTCCTCACCTTGTGAATATCCCCCTGCGTCAGCAACATTCGGAAATTCTTTTTGTAGCTTCGCGTCGACGACGTCACAGAAGCATGGCATCGCGCGCGCGCCTCAGCTGAAGTCACCGACTCCATAATAGGCCCACGTCGGCGTGATGACATCAGGTCCCTTTTTTCCGCGTCAACGCCAGCGGTTTTCTAGGTATTCTCTGTAGCTTTGATAGTAACTTTGTTACTGTTGGTTTTCGTGTTTCGTGTATCGCTTTCTCCAGTCGATATGTCATCGAAGACTGGATTCAAGCCGTGTGGTGAATGCGGTAAGATGTCGATCACGGACCCGCATGAAGATTGCGTTTGGTGCCTGAGCTCGGACCATGATGTCCAGGGGTGTCCATCCTGTAGGAAGATGAATCCCAAGGTCCTTCGTGAGAGAGAGGCGAAGCTCCTGGTTGCCAAGATGAAGGGAAAAAAGGACAGGAAGAGGTCGAGATCGAGGTCTCGTTCGAAGTTGCACTCTAGGTAGTCTTCGGGTCATGCTTCCAGGTCGACTAAGAAGAAGAGGAAGCATTGTTCATGACACCATTCTGGGAAGGATTCGGATTTGAAGCCGAAGTCTCCCAAGTAGAAGGCATCGAAAGGATGATATATCTCCTCCTCCAGAGGCTCTGGATCCGTAAGGTGAGGCTTCGCCCATGGAGTCGCCGGAGCATTCACTGGCTCTGGTGTAGAATCCCCCTCCGGCTCAGTCTCTATCCCCAACTCGAGAGGAAGAGGCTCCATTGCCTGAGGGTTCGACTCAAGTACACCAACCCGAGGAAGAGGTCGAGAAGACTCCGTTTCCTCAATAGCAGCCTTTGGGTACATACCCTCCTTTTCCGGGCCCAGGACAAGACCCTACACAGTTTTTAAACGCTATGTATGATGTCTATTCGAGAGCCTTGTACCCCTCTGGAGCACCGGCTGGTCCCATGGGTCTGATGGCATTTAACCTGGGAGTCCCCCAGTCTTAGGCTCCGGTGCCGTTCATGCCATTTATGCTAGCTCCGACATTGCCTTGGCATTTTTCGGCGCCGCCGAAGCTTCGACGCCGATGCCTTAGTCACTGGCGCCTGTTCCGGCCCGAACTCTAGAACAGCGACCTGGTCCTCCGGCTCCGAGCTCGACGCCGGCTCCGTCGGCGTAGATTCCGGATCCGCCGAAGCCGTTCCCGAAGGAGAGGTCGAGGCGTGGGGCGTGAGGCTCAGCGTCTTCGGGAGGAATAAAGATACTGAGAAGCCGAGATGGAAGAGGGTGAGCTGCAGGAATATGAGGATTTCTTTGGTGACTTAAGGGAGGCTAGTGGATTGGAACTGTCTCCGGATTGGGAGTTAGCTTCTGTCTCCGATGCCCCTTCTAAAGATGTGGCTCCATATCATGTAGTCATCAAGAAGGCGGCGGATCTATTGAATTTAACTCTACCTACTACAGAGTTCAAGTCGAATATTTTGACAGAAGTCCTCCACTCTCCATCTTCTTTTGTAGAGCCCATGCTTCCTTTCAATGATGCTTTGATGGAGCCAATCTTCGAGGTGTGGAATAGACCTCTTACAGCTCCTGCTGTCTCTAAAGCTGTTGCGAGAAGATACAGGGTTGCTCCTGGTGACCCAGACTTTGTACCTTCGCATCCTTTGCCACAGAGCTTGGTGGTACAAGCAGCCTGCTCCAAAAAATCTGCAGGTGCTTTCCCTCAGGTGCCTGGGGACAAGGAATCTAAAAAGCAGGACCAAGCCGCAAAGAAAGTCTTCTCATCTGCGAATATGGCTCTCAAATCGACAAATGCTACATGCCTCTTGGGGCGTTAGTTCCATGCTTTGATGGATTCTGTGAAACAACTCGGTCCTAAGATTCCAGAGGAGGACAGAATTTTTTTTAATGAGGTGCTTGTTGACACTCAGGCTGCTGCTCGGCAAGTCATTCAGAGTGGTTTGGACACAGCTGGCTCAGTGGCAAGAGTCATGGGATCTTCAATTGCCACCAGAAGAGTGGCCTGGTTGAAGTCCTCTGAATTCTCTGCGGATGTCCAGGCGGCCTTAATGGATCTACCTTTTGATGGCTCTGGCCTTTTCGGGGAAAAAGGCTGATGCTGCATTGGAGAGATTCAAACGCAGCAGAGCTAAGGCCAGATCCTTGGGTTTACAATCCAGAGGAACTGTGGGCAAAAGGTTTAGGGGGTTTGGAAGGTTGTCATTTCATCTCTACAAGCCATCACAACAGCAAAATCCGCTGTATAAGTCATACAGGGGCAAACAAAGAGTTCGTCCTCGGACGTCAAGCTTCCTCTTCCTCCTCCTCTTGCTCTCCCCACCCCCCTCCAACATCAGCAAAGCAGACCTAAATCTGCCATTCCGGATCATGCGGGTCCTGTGGGGGGTCGGCGTACCTATTTTCTATGAGATTGGGAATCGGTCACATCGGACCTTTTGGGTGCTCAATCTCGTGGAGAATGGGTATGCTCTTCCCTTTCGGGAGTTCCCTCCGAATTACCCTCCTTGCCAAGGGTTTTGCTCAGAGGACCACCTGCTACTCCTGCAGGAAGAAGTCATGGCATTACTGAGAAAAGGTGCGTTAAAGGTGGTTCCAGTGGAGGAAACGGGACAGGGATGCTACTCCCGGTATTTCCTGATCCCAAGAAGGATGGCAGACTTCGTCCAATCCTGGATCTCAGGGTCTTGAACCTCTTTCTGAAGCAGTTCTTCAAGCGCTGCTGAAAGAAGACTGGATGGTGTCGATCGACTTACAGGTTGCGTATTTCCACATCCCAATCGTGAAGTCGCACAGGAAGTATCTCCGTTTTACGGTGGGATAGCAGCATTACCAGTTTGCGGTCCTTCCGTTTGGTTTTACTACTGCGCCTCGAGTCTTCACCAAGGTGATGGCTGTGGTGGTGGCACATCTCAGAAGATCAGGGATACCAGTTTTCCCTTATCTGGACGATTGGCTAATCAAGGCAGAACCCCCAGAGAAGGTGCTCCAACATCTGCAAGTCACAGCTCTGTTGTTCAGATTGGGTTTTTCGATAAATGTACCCAAATCTCACCTGGTGCCCTCACAGCGCAACCTGTTCATTGGTGCTGTACTGGATGCAACTGTGTGTCGGACATTCCCTCCTAAAAGGATTCGCGACATACAGGAAATGATTCCGTTATTTTACAATGGAGCGGTTGTTCCAGTCCTGAAGGTCATCTGTCTGCTCGGTCTGATGGCTTCCTGCATTCTGTTGGTCAACCATGCACGCTGGCACATGAGGGCACTCCAGTGGTGCCTCCGCAGGCAGTGGTATCAGCACAACGGAGATCTCAGGGAGTCAGTGAGGCTCTCCAGAGAAGCTGCGGCGGATGTGTCATGTATTCCTATAGGTTCTGAATCGATCCCCCTATTCCTGACCCTATTCTAGTTAAACAAACCAACAGGTTAACTAGCAGTCAGCCCATGAGGCAGAAAACCCCCATGATGCAGATACCGTTATCTGACGCAGTCACACTACGGCACAGGAACGTGTTATCTGATTAGGTCATAACGCTTGCGATCTAATTAGACAAGCGATATTCCTCCAGCCCCTGATAAGGCATACGGAGTTCTCATAACAAATCAAACCTATGACAACCTGGGCAAAACCCTGAGGCCATTGTTTTGATTTCACAGAGAACTTCAGTAAAAGAATGTGCTAACGAGCAAGTCGTATGACATCCTTATTGACGTATCTATGTCCATCCTTACGTCAATCTCGGCACCTTAAAGGTATAAATATTACCGATCTTGCCCTATGCATACACACGCGTGGTGACGAGACGGAGCAGCCATACTTGCCGAAGCCAAGAGCAGAGCAGACCCCGCTGGCAGCAGCCCCGCCTTCCTGACGCGCTGAGAGACGCGCTGCTTTCTCCTGCCGAGAATCCAGCACCGGCGTTTCTGGGCAGCCCTCGCAGGCAGCCTGGAATATCGAGACCAGAGAGAGAGATACCATTCCTCATTCATCCTAACTTCCAGGTACAGAACTGAATAACCCCTCACAGAGAATTCTTTAGTTATTCACTTGGCAAAAACAAACTTAACTTAAACTGTAACTTTCTATTCCCGCCCACGTATTAGACTTAGGTCAGGTACACGGGGTAGGCGTATCTAGAAACACCAGTTGAGTACGTTTAGTCAAATGTATATGTGTATGTAATATATTTTATTCATTTTAAAACATCTTATGGCTTAGAAACCATATCAATGTTTTTACAGTATTATTATTTTATACTATTGCTTTTAATGTATGCACTTTACTTAACTATAAGTATTGCAATAATATCGATCCATTTCTCTTGTATGAGAAAAGAGACTGATCAATAAATAACACCTTTTTATTGAACACGCCCGTCTCTTCCTTTTCTCTACATTCTGATGAGACTAAGAATGCACGTACTGACTGAGTAAAATAAATTGCCTTTTGTTCACACGACTCTCGAGATTTACTCTTGATTAGGGGAGAGCAAAGTTGTCATGTTCTATGGTTGTCAGAAACTAAATCCCTTCTTGTCTAATCAGGGAAGTTAAGTCCTCCTTGAACATTCGAGAAAGTTTCTAGTGAACTCTGAGCTAAGCTGGCAAACCCAAAACTTTAAGTCTAGTATCGACAGTAGTAGACCTAGTTAACGTCTGGCCTAGGCCTTTACTGCTGTAGGTATTATTCCAATGCGCAGAGCCTATTGGGATGATAGGAACTACACTACAGATGAGTCTTGGTGGAGTGTGGAGGGCAATCTGTCTCACGGAAAGCCCTTCCATCTTCCTCCTTCGGTTGTCACAGTAATAACCGATGCATTCTCTCTAGGGTGGGGTGCTCATCTGGGGGATCTGGAGATCAAGGGTCTTTGGTCTCCGAAGGAAAGGTTACTTCACATCAACCTTTTAGAGTTGTGGGCGATACGTCTGGCTCTCAAGGCCTTCCTCCCATCCCTTCGCAGTCGGTCGGGTCTAGAACTGACGGACAACACTACCGCGATGTGGTATGACAACAAGCAGGGAGGAGTGGGGTCGCAGTGTCACTGCAGAGAGGCTCTGCGTCTCTGGCCCTGGGTTCAGGACCATCAGATTTGTCTGATGGCAAATAATCTGGCCGGAGTTCTGAACGGCGTGATGACATCAGTTCCCTTTTTTTCCGCGTCGTCGACGCTAACGGTTATCGGAATCTCTGTAGCCAATCATCTTGCCACATTCTCTGCATGGCTTAAATCCGGTCTTTTTAGAAGACATTGTCGAAGAAACAGGATACAAAGAAGCAGAAAAAGGTAACAATATAGGCAACAAAGTATCCGTTGTTCAGATTGGGTTTTTCGATAAATGTACCCAAATCTCACCTGGTGCCCTCCCCGCGCAACCTGTTCATAGGTGCGGTACTGGACACAACCGTATGTCGTGCATTCCCTCCCCCTCAAAGGATTCGCGACATACGGGAGATGATTCCTTTATTTTACAATGGAGCGGTCGTTCCAGTCCTGAAGGTCCTTCGCCTGCTCGGTCTGATGGCTTCATGCATTCTGTTGGTCAACCATGCACGCTGGCACATGAGGGTGCTCCAGTGGTGCCTCCGCAAGCAGTGGTATCAGCACAACGGAGATCTCAGGGAGTCAGTGAGGATCTCCAGAGAAGCTGCAGCGGATCTGTCTTGGTGGGGCGTGGAAGGCAATCTGTCCCAAGGAAAGCCTTTTCAACTTCCCCCATCGGTGGCCACGGTGATAACGGATGCATCCACTCTCGGGTGGGGTGCTCATCTGGGGGATCTGGAGGTCAAGGGCCTTTGGTTTCCAGAGGAAAGGTTGCTTCACATCAACCTTCTAGAATTGCGGGCGATACGTCTGGCTCTCAAGGCCTTCCTCCCATCCCTTCGCAGTCGGTCGGGTCTAGAACTGACGGACAACACTACCGCGATGTGGGATGACAACCAGCAGGGAGGAGTGGGATCGCAGTGTCACTGCAGAGAGGCTCTGCGTCTCTGGTCCTGGGTTCAGGACCATCAGATTTGTCTGATGGCAAATCATCTGGGCGGAGTTCTGAACGTTCGTGCAGACAGTCTCAGTCGGCAGTTCTCTGCCGACCTCGAGTGGAGGCTTCACCCGGAGGTGGTTCACGACATCTTTCGGATGTGGGGGACTCCTCGGGTGGACCTGTTCGCCACTCACGAGAATGCGCACTGCCTGTCTTTCTGCAGTCTCCAGTATCCGATGCAAGGAGCCTTGGGGGACGCGTTTCAGTTGAGTTGGAGAGGTCAACTCCTTTACGCGTTTCCCCCCATACCCTTGATTCCTCGGGTTCTGAGGAAGATTCGCCAAGACCGGGCCCTAGTCATATTGGTCGCCCCGGACTGGCCAAGAAGGGTGTGGTATACAGATCTTCTCCACCTCTCCTCTCACCCGCCGCTCCGTCTCCCTCTCAGGGCAGACCTCCTCTCTCAGATGGAGGGGCAGGTTCTACACCCCCACCTCCAGACATTGCACCTTCATGCCTGGAGATTGAACGGGGCAACCTGATTTCCTTTTCCCTTCCGCCTGACGTTGTGGATGTCATCTTGTCAGCCAGGCGTGTCTCCACTAAGTCCATCTATTCTTATAGATGGTCGAAATTTGTCACGTGGTGTGGGGAAAGGTCTGTTGATCCTTTGAAGGCCCATTTGTCTAATGTTCACCAGTTTGCCCTTTCTCTGGCGCGGCAGGGTCTTGCGGTTGCCACGGTGAAGGGTTACCTGTCGGCACTGTCGGCTTTTCTCTGTTTGCCTGACCAGCCTTCTCTTTTTAAGTCTCCTGTGGTCTTAAGGTTTTTGAAGGGTCTCACTAATATGTTCCCTCCTTCACCTTTTATTGTGCCTCAGTGGGATTTGAATCTTGTATTGACCTTTTTGACGGGTGCTCCTTTTGAGCCTCTCCACAAATGTCCCATGAGGCTTCTTACCCTTAAGACAGTCTTCCTGGTTGCAATAACCTCGGCAAGGAGGGTTAGTGAGCTTCAAGCTCTTAGTTCCAAGCCTCCTTTCCTGACCATTCATGCTGATCGAATGGTTCTTAGGACCAGGGCTGCTTTTCTGCCTAAGGTGGTAACTCCCTTTCACCTAGGGCAGTCCATTACCCTTCCTTCTATCCTCCCCTCACCCTTCTAAGGAGGAAGAGAGACTGCACCGTCTGGACCCTAAGAGGGCGGTGTCCTTTTACTTGGACAGATCCAAGGACTTTCGCTTGGAAGACCAGCTCTTCGTTGGATTTGCTGGCTGCAAGAAAGGAAGGGCGGTCCATAAGAGAACTTTATCGAGATGGATTGTCCTCTGCATAAAGATCTGCTACTCTTTGGCCGGTAAGGAACCACCAGAGGGTATAAGGGCTCATTCTACAAGGGCTAAGTCTTCATCCTCTGCATTAGCTAGAGGTGTACCTGTTGAGGATATTTGTAGGGCGGCAACTTGGTCTTCCCTCCACACATTCGCGAAGCATTACTGCTTGGATTCCGAAGTGAGGAGGGACGGTCACTTTGCACGCTCTGTCCTTCAGGATTTCCTGGTCTAGAAGAGTGGACACCCTCCTCCGGGAGTGGGGACTGCTGTGGGACTCTATTCACAAGGTGAGGAATCCACACGGCAGATGTATCTATCAGAAGAACAAGCTACTTACCTTCGGTAACGCTTTTTCTGGTAGATACTATATCTGCCTGTGGATTCCTCACTGACCCACCCGCCTCCCCGTTGTCCACTCTTCTATGCCAGAGTTACTGTAATGTAATGTATATA
This sequence comes from Lissotriton helveticus, assembly GCF_964261635.1. Lineage (NCBI taxonomy): Eukaryota > Metazoa > Chordata > Amphibia > Caudata > Salamandridae > Lissotriton > Lissotriton helveticus. Next base: position 12,846,160 of record NC_136071.1, read on the forward strand.
TATTTTGTTGTCAAGGAAATGTTACAATTGCTTTCCTGCTGTTGCTTAACACTGTGTGTTTTGCCTTGATTATTGTGTACTATGTATACTTGTGTATTTCTACTGTCATTGGTCCGTCCGTGTGCCTCGATGGCACGGAAAAAAGGGCGGAACTGATGTCATCACGCCGGCGTGGGCCTATTATAGGCGTCGGTGACCTCAGCACGAGTCGCGAGCGAGGTCGTCTCTCTATGACGTCAGGAGTCCACGTCGATGCGAGGCTACGAAAAAAGAATTTCCGAATGTTGCTGACGCAAGGGGTATTCACAAGGTGAGGAATCCACAGGCAGATATAGTATCTACCAGAAAAAGCGTTACCGAAGGTAAGTAACTTGTTCTTCAGGACCATCAGATTTGTCTGATGGCAAATAATCTGGCCGGAGTTCTGAACGTACGTGCAGGGTCTGTCGGCAGTTTTCATGCCTGGAGATTGAACGGGGCAACCTGAATTCTTTTTCTCTCCCACGTGATGTGGTGGATATCATTTTATCGGCCAGGTGTGATTCCACCAAGTCTATCTACTCTTATCCATGGTCTAAATTTGTCTCTTGGTGTGGGGAGAAGTCCATTGACCCTTTGAATGCTCGATTGTCTGACATAGTTCAGTTTGCACTCTTTGGCTACGGTCAAAGGTTATCTTTCGGCCTTTTCTGCATTTTCCTGGCCTGCAGGATCAGCCGTCCTTATTTAAATCTTCTATTGTTTTAAGGTTTCTAAAGGGCCTTACAAATAAATTTCCTCCTACTCCCTTTATTGTGCCTCAATGGGACTTAAATCTTGTGCTTACTTTTTTGATGGGTTCACCTTTTGAACCTTTGCACAAGTGTCCCTTGAGACTGTTGTCTTTTAAAACGGTCTTCCTGATCGCAATTACCTCGGCAAGGAGGGTAAGTGAGCTTCAAGCACTTAGTTCAAATCCCCCATTCCTGACTATTCATCCTGAATGAATGGTACTCAGGACCAGGGCTGCTTTTCTGCCTAAGGTGGTAACTCCCTCGCCATGAAGATCCGGGGGGGGGGGGGGGGCGCTTATCGTTGCTAAATGGTCTGTAAATGTTTTTAATGCTCCCACTTTTTGTGTTCTAAGACGATTGTTGGCATGGAAGTTATTTAATGTGAACGCGATTGTGCTTGAAAACGGCCGCGTCCGTGTCCTCATTCCCGACCCCTCCTGCTGGTCTGTGTCCTCGTTCCCGCCCCCCTCCCGCTGTCCGTGTCCTTGTTCCCTTTGCATTCCGCCCCCTCCCGCTGTCCGTGTCCTGGTTCCCGCCCCCCTCCCGCTGTCTGTCCTCGTTCCCTTTGCATCCCTCCCCCTCCCGCTGTCCGTGTCCTCATTCCCTTTGCATCCCACCCCCCTCCCGCTGTCCGTGTCTTTGTATCCCGCCCCCCACCCACTATTGCATCCCGCCCCCCTCCCGCTATTGCATCCCGCCCCCTCCCGCTATTGCATCCCACCCCCCTCCCGCTGTCAGTGTCTTTGTATCCCGCCCCCCTCCCGCTATTATGAATCAGGGGTCGTTAAAGCAGGTCTAGAGGACAATTCATTTTTTTTTTCTGTGTGCAGTTTCTGTTTGAAGTATGTACAGATAAGGCCTAGAAATACAGGTTCTAGGCGACTTTGCTCATTTCTGTACCGGCTGGGACAGTAACATTTCGGTGATGCGGGTAGAAAAACGGTCGGGTGTCAGTCCTGGAGTCAGGCACCTGGAGCAGAGAAGAGACGCCTTTCTGCAGAACTTTGTCGATTCACAGAGCCTCGTGCGCCTGTGAGCTGCGCCTCAGACGCACACCCGCCGTGCAGGAGTAACCCCATGTGTAGTCTTCACACATGATATATATCAAGAGAATTGTCATGTCAAATCAGGGCAGCACCAGGAGGGGAGCACAAACTGGTGGGTGTAGGTTAAAGTACTTTGCAGGAGAGACACAACACATCTTTTAAAGCTAAATGCACAGCAAGTACAACTGCACACGCAGAAAGGGAGTCTCACATGTGCCTTACAAGAGTTTCACATTTAATCGTGGGAGTCTGTAACCACTGCCGATTCCTACAAGAAGTTCTGGAATCCTTTGCGAATACCAGCGAGATCGGAATCTTACTCCCGTGCAGAAGTAAATTTTCAGTAGTAAATCTTCAAACTGACAGGAACCACGGGGCTTGTAAACAGCAGACAGAAACTATTGGAAGAAGTGGAAAGATGCATGTACTTCACTAAAGAACTGAGCGAGCCACAAAGCTCGAGCCAGGCTCAAGCCTGAAGCCTGAAGCTTGGCTCAGCTCAAGGTCCTGTTAGAACCTCAAGCTCAGAACGAGCCGAGCTTTTATGTGGAACCCGGAAACCTGGATACATTGCGGCTTTTCCGCATACATATAGTGTGATCTAAGGTGAATATTTTATTTCACTAATCACTCTTTTCTTCATTTTTGCATATGAAAGTGTCTCACTATTGGTTCATGTTTACAAATGATCACTTTTAATGCTTTTCTCAGTGCAGCACTATAATGTGACATATTCATGTCACAGAGGGTAGGTGCGAAGGCTGGGATAGGTGTGTACTTTTGGTGGCGCGGCGGGAGAAGGATTTGTTCTTCTAGATAAGTTTGGCTCCGTCAGTGTAAAAATCATATCAGCATTGGTAAACGCAAAAGGGGGCGTGGCTTGTTTCCTCTGCGGTGTTAGCTTCTGTTGTCACAGGATCGTGTATAGTCCGTTTATTCTGTTACTGCTAGTTGATGGACCCTCTGCTGTGTTATGGCGAAAGTCTTCCTTGTTGCTGTGTGGGTGAATAGTTGGCTTTTTCATATGTGGGTGCATTAAAGATTGTGTGAGTTCTCTGAACATGACTTGTGTCGACTGATCAATGCCACGAAAATGAAAAAAACAGACATGCCAGTGGACAGCGTTATCAGTACTAGTTTTAGAAAACAACCATGCGCGCTCAACACAGTTCAGGTACTGCAGGAATCAGTTTGACTGGCGACCCCACCAGCTTAGCCTCAGCATGAGTGTGTCTGGCTCCAATGTAAGCCCCGAAAGAGCGTCGGCGCTACACTCTCGTAGTTCATACTTGGCAGAGAGGTCTGATCTTTCAATGTGTTCAAGTGTAAAGGAAATGAGGTCTTAAACTTCACCACAATGCGGACATCTGTCGTGAGCAGTGTTGCTCTAAGCTGCTGACGAGGCAGGAGTTGGCTGGCGCAGGGTAAGAAACCTGGGATGTATTATTGAACTGAACGCTTTCTGTTAGTCTCCGACCCCCTGCTTGGCGGGCTTGCGAAAACTGAGGTTTCATTTAACGTTAACAACCACACCGTATTTTCCCTCAGTGGTGTAGGGTGGCCGGGGGCTGTTTTGTTCCCTTACTTACAATCCTTAAGGATGAGAAGTATGAGTAAAGAGGTATGTAGATGAAATGTATGGCTAGTAACCCAAATACACTCAGACTAGGCAAGGCAGGAAGATTTATACAAGTCCTAGCCCCATTTGTACACCTGATCCTTTTTCTGGAGCTGCTGGTGCCCTGTCCGAGAAGTACCACATAAGCCACAATTGTTCACCCGTGCATAAAAGGAGACACCTCACGGATTCAAGGGTGCAATGAACACGTCGTACAGTTCCCTGCGCTTTTAGTCATCAAAGTGTTCCTCTGTGTGAGGGTAAGCAGGCGAAAGGGTCAGGATATGTGCTTGTTAGGGAATGTTGTATATGAAGGAGTGTGAGTAAGTTGCTGTCTCCTTGTCAACTGTTGCATCAGTCAGTTTACTGGATCTCACTACCTAAGATGGGATAAGGCTGCCCCTTTCGCTTGAGTACAGAAGGTAGTGCACCACCCACTATAATGAAATGAGCGGTGCATAAATGGGGCTAGTATTTATATACACTATGCGAGTGGAGGGTGCCTCGTTTATTTCTATCCTTAGATTCCTCTTTTTAATACACACATGAATTCCATCCCCCACTCCATCCATCTCCCACTCCATCGCTATCATCTTGCAAATCATCTTTATACACCAATACAGACTTTGCTAAATATTTAATGCAGCACATTGTCATATACAATTCCAATAACTCAAACTTTAATGCTGCGAGACCTATTGCATTGCAAATGCTTGTTTTTATTGTGTCTCTACAGGACTTGAGCATGTCAGAAGAGGATCAGATGCTGAGAGCCATTGCTATGTCGTTGGGACAAGAGATCCCCATGGATCAGAGGACGGAGTCACCTGAGGTACAATATCTACATCTGTCACTTGAAGCGGTTTGGGGCCTGCCTTAATTAAAGAATCAAACTGGTGCTCTGGGAATGTGATCAAGGTTGTGATTCCCAAACAAGGTCTATCTCATGGCAATTAGAATGGAAAGACAATGTCTGGGACTGCTTATGTCATAATTTAGAACATTGGCTACCTTTCTTATTCTGTAGACTATTGTCATAGTTATCAAATTCTGTTCTTTTATCGATCACCTGACCGTGCTTATTGTGCATCCTAGGACTCACATGGGTAGTCCTAAACCTGGAATCTGAAAGAGACACGTTAGTATTAGATTCCTTACATTAGAATAACCCCAGGCGTCAGACTGGATCCGGAAATTTTTGCGTAGCAGTACCCTTGCGCGTCGGTAGGCGTCGTCTGCGGCTCCGCGTCCGTCGTCGGCGTCGTGGGCGCCGTGATGACGTCGTCGGAGTACTTAGACGCCGCCTCCGCGTGCTGACGTCAGTTCTTCTTTTTTCCGCGCCAGCAAGCGGAGATCTGGAAAAAGCAGTAACCCTAGTCAATTTTGACTAAACTTTTTTGATCCTTTTTGATTACTATTTCGAAGTCTCTCGACTCCGAAACGGTGCCGATAGGGATGCCCGGCTTCAAACCTTGTGACGATTGCGACCGGCTGATGTCGGTCACGGATCCTCACCGCGTCTGTTTGTCGTGTTTGGGCGACAAGGCCTGCTCCGACTGCCGGGCCCTCTCTTCGAAAGCCAGGCGGGAGCGGTCCCGTAGGCGCCTAGAAATCCGGCAGTCGGCCCCGCGCCGTGAGAGGTCCCGATCCCATGGGAGGTCGAGGGACAGGTCGCGGGCCCGGAGCCACCACAGCTCCGAGAGTAGGCCGCACTCCTCCGAAGTCGTCGTCAGGTAAGAGGCACAAGAAGTCCAAGCGGCGTCATCGCTCCTCGGACTCCCCCCGACGCTCGCGCGATGCGGCCGGGGGTTCGGGTGACACCGCCCACGCGGCTCCGTCGGAGTCGCGGGCCCCGCGTCCAGCCCCATACCCTACGGTCCCTGGGCTCAACGCGACGCCAGAGGAGGTCGAGCGCTTCCTCATGGCCATGAGGAAACTCTCTCCTCCGACGGGCTCCGCGGCGCCTCCGGGCCCAGCGGACCAGTCTGGGAGCCCTAGCAGGTCGGCGGCTCCGGCCCCGACGCAGTCGGGTGCTTCGGCCCCGCCGCCGCCGATGCCTTCGGGCCCGGCGCCGCAGGTCCCTGTTATCCCGACGCCGCCGGCGCCTTCGGGCCCGGCGCCGAGGGGTCCGGTTGTTCCGACGCCGCCGGCGCCTTCGGGCCCGGCGCCGCTGGACGCCGCTGGCCCCCCTTCGGGATCTGGTTCGTCGCCGGTGGATCTGACGACCTCCCCGGCGTCGGACCCTCGGGTGTCGCCTCCGGTGCCGTCCTCGGGCGGCGCCGACCACAGTCCTCCTTCCGTTCCTGTTTGGCCGTCGGGACGGCCCCGTTGGGCGCCGCTCCAGATGCCGTTGGGTGATTTTCACTTTTATGAACAGGCCCCATTGGTTGAGGACCCTGAATTTCAGGAGATGGGTGAAGGAGAGGACTGGGAGGGGTCTGAGGACCCTCTGACCAGAGAGTGTCAGTCTCGTGAGGACTGGACAGAAGACCTTGGGGAGGCCAGTGGCCTGGACACCTCTCCAGACACTGGGTTTGTCTCCCCTCCTACTGTGGCTTCGGAGGAGGGGGCAACATATGGTGTGGTGCTGATGAGGGCTGCCAAGGCCTTGGGCCTTGAGCTCCCGTCGCGGCCGTGAGGACTAACCTCCTCACTGAGGTCCTTAAACCGCAGTCAAGCTCGGCCGAGCCTCTGCTGCCTTTTAATGAGGCCTTGACCGACGTTCTGCTGGGCACTTGGTCCAAGCCAGCTACGGGTTCGCCCGTAGATAGGAACGTGGCCAGACGCCACCGCCCGGCCCTGGGCGACCCATGTTTTCTGTCCTCCCATCCTTCCCCGAGAGCCTGGTCATCCAGGCCTCCAATTCCCAGACCGCATTCCCGTCCGCACCCCCGGACCGGGAATCCAAGAGGTATGACCAATATGGGCAGAATATCTTCTCCTCTATTAGCCTCTGCCTGCGGTCTTCTAACACCGCCTGCCTCTTGGGACGTTACACCCACTCTGTGTGGGATAAGGTCGCGGAAGTGCTGCCAGAGTGTCCGTTGGAGGTACGGGCCAAACTCGGCCAAGCCCTTGTGGACGGCCGGGATGCAGCCAAATATTCCATCCGGTGTGGGCTGGATACCACTGACTCGCTGGGTAGAGCGATGGCAACGACGGTGGCGGTCAGACGCCACGCCTGGCTGAGGTCCGCCAACTTCTCGGCAGATGTCCAGAGCACGCTTATGGACATTCCGTTCGATGGCCGTCGCCTCTTTGGCGACAAGGGGCAGACCATGCGCTTGAGCGTTTTAAGGACTCCAGGGCTACGGCCAAGTCCTTAGGCCTCTCGGGCCAGCGCCAGCAATCGGCTGCCTATCACTCCTTTCGTGGCCACGGAAGGGGTGCGCCCACACGTGCCGCCAGCCACGCACCGCAGGGCAATACCCAACGCGGTGGCGGCCGTGGGAACCGCCGTCCTGGTGGTCGGGGGCAGCGGCGAGGTCAGTCCACACCTTCCCCCGCAGCATCCGCCTCTAAACCCTCCTAGTCCGTGCTTTCAGGCCCATGTGACGCCAGTGGGAGGCAGGGTTCGCCATCACCACCTTCACTGGCGCACTGTCACGTCGGACAGGTGGGTGCTGCAGATCGTCCGAAGGGGCTACTCCCTCCCCTTCGAGGCGACTCCTCCAGCCATGCCACCGCAGAACCACCGTGTATCGGGGGATCACTTGCAACTTCTGCAGGAGGAAGTTACGGCCCTCTTGGCCAAGGGGGCCATCGAGCGCGTTCCTGGGCCAGAAGTAGGGTGTGGTTGCTACTCCCACTACTTTCTGGTACCCAAGAAGGGCAAAGGGGGCCTATGCCCTATCTTGGACCTACGGAACGTCAACGGCTTCCTCCGGAAGGAGAAGTTCAAGATGCTGACACTGGCTCAGGTCCTGGCTGCCCTGGACCCAGGAGACTGGATGGTAGCGTTGGACTTGCAGGACGCTTATTTTCATATCCCCGTCCTGCCTGCCCACCGGCGCTACCTGCGGTTCATGGTGGGCCACGAGCACTTTCAGTTTACTGTGCTCCCCTTCGGCCTTACCAGCGCCCCACGGGTGTTCACGAAGGTGATGGCGGTGGTCGCAGCTCATCTGCGCAGGTTAGGGGTTTCAGTCTTCCCCTACCTTGATGACTGGTTGTTGAAGGCGGGCTCGCCCCAGACAGTCGTCAGCCACCTCCAGACGACGGCAGACCTCCTGCACCAGCTGGGGTTCTCCATCAATGTGCCGAAGTCACACCTGTGTCCCTCTCAGAAGCTCCTCTTCATCGGAGCAGTTCTGGACTCGGCACGGTTTCGGGTTTATCCGCCCGAACAGCGGGTCCGGGATATTCAGGCTCTGATTCCCATCTTTCAGCCGTTATCCCGGGTTTTGGTCAGGTTGACGCTGCGGCTTCTGGGGCTGATGGCCTCCTGCATCCTGCTGGTGCATCACGCCAGGTGGCGGATGCGGGCTCTGCAGTGGGACCTGAAGTTTCAGTGGGCCCAGCATCAGGGCAACCTATCCGACCACGTCCTGATCTCGGAGGGCACTGCGAGACAGCTGCAGTGGTGGCTTACGGACCGCGATTGGGTCAACGGCAGATCCCTCTCCCTTCCCCAACCGGAGCACGTAGTTGTGACGGACGCGTCCCTCCAGGGCTGGGGAGGCCACATGGGAGAGGCGGAGATCAGAGGCCTCTGGTCTCCGGCGGAGGCCCGGCTCCACATCAACCTGTTGGAGCTACGGGCGATTCGTCTAGCACTGTAGGCATTCCTCCCCTCTGTCCGGGGGAGTGTAGTGCAGGTGTTCACGGACAACACCACCGCCATGTGGTACTGCAACAAACAAGGCGGGGTGGGGTCGTGGATCCTTTGTCAAGAGGCTCTTCGCCTTTGGCAATGGCTGGAACGCCAGGGCGTGACCCTGGTGGCTCAACACCTGGCAGGTTCTCTGAACGCCAGGGCGGACGAGCTCAGCCGTCGGTGCATGATGGATCACGAATGGCGTCTGAACTCGGACGTGGCGCAAGGCCTCTTTCAGCGATGGGGAGAGCCTTGGTTAGATCTATTCACCACCGAAGAGAACGCGCAATGTCATCAGTTCTGCGCGTTGGAATTTCCAAGGCGGCACTCGCTCGGAGACGCTTTTCGTCCCGAGTGGAGTTGCGGTCTGTTGTACGCCTTTCCGCCTATACCACTTCTGCCCAGAGTGCTGAAGATCAAGCACGACCGGGCCCAAGTCATCCTTGTGGCTCCGGACTGGGCGAGAAGGTACTGGTATCCAGAGCTACTCAGTATGTCAGTCGATCCCCCGGTTCGTCTGCCTCTTCAGGAGGACCTTCTGTCGCAGCAGCAGGGGACGGTCCTCCACCCGAACCTGTCCAGTCTCCACCTCCATGCTTGGAGATTGAGCGGCGACAGTTGAGGCCATTTGACTTGCCTCCTGAAGTCTGTAACATCATTCTGGCAGCCAGGCGTCCCTCCACAAAGTCGGTATACGCCTGCAGGTGGAACAGATTTGTGGCATGGTGCACAGCAAAGGCTGTGGATCCCCTTTCTGCCCCTCTTTCTGAGGTTCTTCTCTTCCTTCTTTCTCTTGCCCAGCAGGGCTCTGCTCTGGGCACTATCAAGGGCTACCTTTCTGCCCTTTCAGCCTTTCTCAGGCTGCCTGATCAGCCTTCTTTGTTCAAGTCCCCTATTGTTAACAGATTTCTTAAGGGCATCACTCACACGATTCCTCCTGTTCGGTTTCTGATTCCTCAGTGGGACTTGAACCTGGTTTTGACATTCCTGATGTGCGCTCCCTTTGAGCCACTTCACAACTGTCCTCTTCGCCTTCTGACTTTGAAGAATGCTTTCCTGGTTGCCATCACCTCTGCCAGGAGAGTGAGTGAGCTCCAGGCTCTTTCTTTTACTCCACCTTTCCTTTCTGTCCATCCGGACAAAGTGGTGCTTCTTACCAAACCTTCTTTCCTGCCCAAGGTTGTCACGGCCTTCCACATCGGGCAGTCCATCACCTTGCCTACCTTCTTCCCGCCACCGCATCCCTCTAAAGAGGAAGAGCGGCTCCACCGTCTGGACCCAAAACGTGCGCTCTCATTATATTTGGATCGCACACGCCAGTTCCGGGTGGATGACCAACTCTTTGTTGGTTACGTGGGCGCTCAGAAGGGGAAAGCGGTGCACAAGAGGACCATCTCCCGGTGGATCATCCTGTGTATCCAGACATGCTACTCCTTGGCTAGGAGGGAGCCCCCGGTTGGACTGCGGGCTCATTCTACCCGAGCGACGGCGACCACCACTGCCCTGGGCAGGGGTGTGCCCTTGCAAGACATCTGTCAGGCAGCTACGTGGGCATCGCTGCACACGTTTGCGAGACACTACTGCCTGGACAGTCAAGTCCGGAGGGATGGCTTCTTTGGCCGTTCCGTCCTCCAGGACTTTCTGGTGTGATTATTGGTTCGCAGACCCACCACCGGGGTTGGTATTGCTGGGATATCTATTCTAAGGTAAGGAATCTAATACTAACGTGTCTCTTTCAGATGCACAAGTTACTACTTGTGTAACGATATATCTGTAAGAGACATTAGTTAGTATTAGATTCCTTACCGACCCACCCATCCTCCCCGTTCTGCGAACCAATATCTAGGGTTAGGGTTGTCCCCTTCAGGGCCCTAGTTTCAATGGCACCAGTGTTGGTTTTTAACATGGCTCTGCGTTTCTGGCGCGGAAAAGCTGTGTCTAAGAACTGACGTCAGCACGCGGAGGCGGCGTCTAAGTACTCAGACGACGTCATCACGACGACGCCGACGACGGACGCGGAGCCGCAGACGACGCCTACCGACGCGCAAGGGTACTGCTACGCAAAAATTTCCGGATCCAGTCTGACGCCTGGGGTTATTCTAAGGTAAGGAATCTAATACTAACTAATGTCTCTTACAGATATATCGTTACACAAGTAGTAACTTGTGCATAGTGTACATACTTGTGGGGATCTTGGAGCCTCGCTCTTTTTGGCTCTCTGCCTGCTCTCTATCTGCCTGCTCTCTCTCTGCCTGCTCTCTCTCTGCCTGCTCTCTCTCTGCCTGCTCTCTCTCTGCCTGCTCTCTCTCTGCCTGCTCTCTCTCTGCCTGCTCTCTCTCTGCCTGCTCTCTCTCTGCCTGCTCTCTCTCTGCCTGCTCTCTCTCTGCCTGCTCTCTCTCTGCCTGCTCTCTCTCTGCCTGCTCTCTCTCTGCCTGCGCTCGCTCTCTCTCTGCCTGCGCTCGCTCTCTCTCTGCTTGCGCTCGCTCTCTCTCTGCCTGCGCTCGCTCTCTCTCTGCCTGCGCTCGCTCTCTCTCTGCCTGCGCTCGCTCTCTCTCTGCCTGCGCTCGCTCTCTCTCTGCCTGCGCTCGCTCTCTCTCTGCCTGCGCTCGCTCTCTCTGCCTGCGCTCGCTCTCTCTGCCTGCGCTCGCTCTCTCTGCCTGCGCTCGCTCTCTCTGCCTGCGCTCGCTCTCTCTGCCTGCGCTCGCTCTCTCTGCCTGCGCTCGCTCTCTCTGCCTGCGCTCGCTCTCTCTGCCTGCGCTCGCTCTCTCTGCCTGCGCTCGCTCTCTCTGCCTGCGCTCGCTCTCTCTGCCTGCGCTCGCTCTCTCTGCCTGCGCTCGCTCTCTCTGCCTGCGCTCGCTCTCTCTGCCTGCGCTCGCTCTCTCTGCCTGCGCTCGCTCTCTCTGCCTGCGCTCGCTCTCTCTGCCTGCGCTCGCTCTCTCTGCCTGCGCTCGCTCTCTCTGCCTGCGCTCGCTCTCTCTGCCTGCGCTCGCTCTCTCTGCCTGCGCCCTCTCTCTCTGCCTGCGCCCGCTCTCTCTGCCTGCGCTCGCTCTCTCTGCCTGCGCTCGCTCTCTCTGCCTGCGCTCGCTCTCTCTGCCTGCGCTCGCTCTCTCTGCCTGCGCTCGCTCTCTCTGCCTGCGCTCGCTCTCTCTGCCTGCGCTCGCTCTCTCTGCCTGCGCTCGCTCTCTCTGCCTGCGCTCGCTCTCTCTGCCTGCGCTCGCTCTCTCTGCCTGCGCTCGCTCTCTCTGCCTGCGCTCGCTCTCTCTGCCTGCGCTCGCTCTCTCTGCCTGCGCTCGCTCTCTCTGCCTGCGCTCGCTCTCTCTGCCTGCGCTCGCTCTCTCTGCCTGCGCTCGCTCTCTCTGCCTGCGCTCGCTCTCTCTGCCTGCGCTCGCTCTCTCTGCCTGCGCCCGCTCTCTCTGCCTGCGCCCGCTCTCTCTGCCTGCGCCCGCTCTCTCTGCCTGCGCTCGCTCTCTCTGCCTGCGCTCGCTCTCTCTGCCTGCGCTCGCTCTCTCTCTGCCTGCGCTCGCTCTCTCTCTGCCTGCCCTCGCTCTCTCTGCCTGCGCTCGCTCTCTCTGCCTGCGCTCGCTCTCTCTGCCTGCGCTCGCTCTCTCTGCCTGCGCTCGCTCTCTCTGCCTGCGCTCGCTCTCTCTGCCTGCGCTCGCTCTCTCTGCCTGCGCTCGCTCTCTCTGCCTGCGCTCGCTCTCTCTGCCTGCGCTCGCTCTCTCTGCCTGCGCTCGCTCTCTCTGCCTGCGCTCGCTCTCTCTGCCTGCGCTCGCTCTCTCTGCCTGCGCTCTCTGCCTGCGCTCGCTCGCTCTCTCTGCCTGCGCTCTCTCTCTCTCTGCCTGCGCTCTCTCTCTCTCTGCCTGCGCTCGCTCGCTCTCTCTGCCTGCGCTCGCTCTCTCTGCCTGCGCTCTCTGCCTGCGCTCGCTCGCTCTCTCTGCCTGCGCTCTCTCTCTCTCTGCCTGCGCTCTCTGCCTGCGCTCTCTTGTTTGTGTGTGTGTGTATATATATATATATATATATATATATATATATTACCTACTGGCGGTCGCCAGTAGGTAGTTATAGTTAGGACCTAGTTTCCATAGGAAATCCGCAACATTCTATTGAGAATAACTTTGGCGCCGGTGGACGAATCTTTGCGAATTTCTCAAAGAAGATGGCCTGCTCCGCTCCTGAAAGTTTGGGGGGGATTCGTCAAGTGGGGGCTGAGATAAAAGGGGGGTCCCAAAACGTGTTTTCCCCATGTTATTTTCCATAGGACGTTTAGACACGGCTACAGCTCGAACGTCTGAATGGATTTATAAGAAATTTGGTAGAAAGGTAGAGTCCGGCTCGCAGATTACGCTTTTCTTTGAATGGTGTAAATCTGTTCAGTAGTTGCTGAGAAAATTAACTTTGAAAAAATATATATTGGGCTATATGTATGTTAGAGCCCAAATGTAGCCCAATGTAGCCCAAAGATGGCCACCAGAGACAAAAAAACCCGAATGTAGCCCAAATATCAGCCAGATGTAGCCCAACTATAGCCCAATGACAGAATGTCCCAGAGTGTTCTAAAGAACAACTAGAGCGTTAACAGTCTTACTTATGATAAAAGTATGGCACACCTGAAGTCATCTTGATTGGAATAAAGTGGTAACACTTAAAACATTTAATTTGCAAAGGAACAAAATGAGGGGGTTCATTTTGCCATAGAAATTATGATTAGTGCTGACAGAAGAAAAATTAGGGCACATTTTGAGTGACGTCTCAAATCCTCTTATATTTCCTTAAAAAAATTCTGATATGCAGTCTCCCTAGATGGCCACCAGAGACAAAAGAGCCCAAATGTAGCCCAAATATCAGCCAGATGTAGTCCAACTATAGCCCAATGACAATGTCCCAGAGTGTTCTAAAGAACAACTAGAACGCTAACAGTCTTACTTATGACAAAAGTATGGCACACCTGAAGTCATCTTGATTGGAATAAAGTGGTAACACTTAATACATTTAATTTGAAAAGGAACAAAATGAGGGGTTTCATTTTGCCATAGAAATTTTATATATATGTTCGGGGCATATGAGCTGCAGATCGTACACTTTTGCAATAGATCGCCACCTGGTGTTAGGCTCGGATGATTGCAGGTTGTTGTCTTCTGGGAAGAAGTCTTTGTAGTCACGAGATAGGCGACTCCTCCCTTGGACAATACTGTGCATGGTCGACTCCATCCTCAGATTGTTTTTTCCGCCACTGGTTTCGGATGAGTTTTCCGCTCTGGCTAGAAAAGACTTTTTCAGCAACTTCGAAGCGTAAAAACTGTATACAAACATTTTTGACATCGAATAGACTTTTCGACATCACCAGCTACATTCCGGTGCGTTGACGCGGGCCGTTGGGCCTATCGGTGCCGTACGGCCTACGCCTCATGGACAGAACTCCATTCAAGAGATGCCCAGTATGTCGAGCAAAATTCCCTCATACCGACCATCACGAGGTCTGCAACCTCTGTCTATCGCCGGAACACGACAAGTCGACCTGCACAGCTCGTGCATCCTTCCGATCGAAGAAGACCATTCAGGATCGGAGGGCACGTCGACACGATGAGAAGAACGGCCCCAGCACCTGAGGCCATTTTCGAGGAGGAGATCGAAGAAGACATCTCCGAGGGCGAGGACATCTCCGAAGACGAGGCTCCACTCGCCACCGAGGAAGACTCGCCTTATCTCCAGATCATATCAGAGGCAGAGGACTCAGATGACTCGATCCCATCTCATCAACCCGTGAGTACTTTCGCCCCTGCACAACAGACACTACCCAAGGCAACGGTCAGCACTCCGCCCATGGGGCCCAGTCGAGACCAAAATATTCCCTCAAACGACCCTCCTTCGGGCTCGGCTCCGAGGAAATCAACTACTTCCAAGAATAAGGATGGAAAGCCAGCGTCCGACGCTGCAAAGCCAATGAGACCTACTTCCACTCCAAAGACTCCAACTTCGGTACCAAAGACTCCAAGGCCTGAGTCAGACACCTAAACCCTCTAACATGTCTACCAAGCCAAAACCACCTTCGGCACCGACATATTTGCCACGGGACTCTAACGCCTCCTACAGAAAAAAACACAAAACAACCACCATCGACACCGAAAAAATCGACGCCGGAGAAGTTTGCAGAGGAAGAAGAATTGTTCTGATAGATACATCTGCCGTGTGGATTCCTCACCTTGTGAATATCCCCTTGCGTCAGCAACATTCGGAAATACTTTTTGTAGCCTCGCGCCGACGTGGACTTGGACGTCATAGAGGCACGGCACCGCTCGCGACTCCGATGACGTCACCGACGCCTATAATAGGCCCACGCCGGCGTGATGACATCAGTTCCCTTTTTTCCGCGTCGTCGACGCTAACGGTTTTCTGGGATCGTACTGTAGCTTCACAGTAACTTTGTTACTATTATTCTATTACTGTGTCTATCTCTATTTTCTTCGAGATGTCGTCGAAGAAGACTGGTTTTAAGGCTTGCGGTGAATGTGGCAAGACAATGTCTATTACCGACCCACATGAGTGCTGTGTCTGGTGCCTGAGTTCCGACCATGACGTCGATGATTGCCCTTGCTGCAAGAAGATGACCCCGAAGGCCTTACGAGAGAGGGAGACGAAACTCCTCGTAGCAAAACTAAAGAATAAGAGAGTTAAAAAGTCTTCGAAGTCTCGATCTCGACGGTCGAGGTCTCGATCGAGGTTGCGCTCTGAGTCGTCTTCGGCTCATGCTTCAAAATCTTCGAGGAAGAAGCACAAGAAGAGGAGCCATGAGTCACGTCATCACTCAGAAAAGGACTCTAGTTCAAGACCGAAGTCCCAGGTCAAGCTTCTAAGTAAGGAAGTGGAGGTTTCGGAGTCGGAAGACCATAACTCTGTTGGTGAGGCTTCACATCCAAATTCGCCCGAGTCTCAGAAGCAGGTCCATTCTCCAGTTCCATCCAATCCTTCTGGTCAGGAGGATGAAGGTGAGGAGCAGGGGGCTGGTGAAGTAGAAGTTCCGGTGCCTGCGGGTTCGTCGACCCCGGTACCTGGACTCGATAAAGAGGTCGACGTCGTATCGACTCCGCCTCCTCGGGAACAACCCAGAGGTCCATATCCTGATTTTCCGGCTTCAGGTCAGGATCCATCTCAGTTCCTGAACGCCATGTTTGGAGTTTATTCCAGGGCAATGTTCCCGTCTGGTGCACCTGTTGGTCCCACGGGTCCTATGGCTTTTAACTTGGGTGTTCCCCAGGCTTATGCCCCTGCGCCCTTCATGCCTTTTATGCCGGCTATACCACCGCATTGGCATTTTCCAGCACCTCCTGTGTCGTCGACGCCGAAGCGCACGACCCCGACTCAGTCGACGCCGGTGCCTACGACTCCGAAGCAGGATTCTACTCGACCTCGGGTGAAACGACCTCATCCGACTTCGGGTTCGACGCCGGCTCCGACCCCGTCGGAGTCGATTGCGAATCCTTCGACTTCTATTGTGAAGGAGAGGTCACGGAGAGAAGCCCAGAGACTTCTGGAGGAAGAAAGATATCAGTATACTGAGTAAGGAGAGTTACAGGAGTCTGAAGATCCTTTTGAGGACTTAGGCGAAGCCAGTGGGCTTGAACTGTCCCCTGAGTGGGATTTGGCTTCAGTGTCAAATGTACCATCGAAAGATGTGGTTCCTTATCACACTGTTATTAAAAAAGCGAGTTTATTGAACATTACTCTGCCCACTGCTGATTATAAGCCAAATATTTTAACTGAGGTTCTTCATTCACCCTCCTCTGTTATTGAACCTATGTTACCCTTCAATGATGCTTTATCTGAGCCCATCTATGAAGTCTGGAAGAAGCCTTTGTCTGCTCCTGCAGTTTCTAGGACAGTGGCGAGGAGGTACAGAGTTGCTCCAGGTGACCCTGAATTCTTGTCAACACACCCCCTGCCTGAGAGTTTAGTTGTACTGGCTGCCTGTTCGAAAAGGTCTGCTGGGGCTTTTCCGCAGGTTCCTGGGGATAAGGAATCCAGGAAGCAGGATCAAACCGCCAAGAAAGTCTTCTCCTCAGCCAGTATGGCGCTTAAGTCAACTAACGCAACTTGTCTGATGGGGAGGTATATTCATGCCTTGATGGATTCTGTCAAGCAGTTGATTCCGAAAATCCCTGAGGAAGAGCAACAAGATTTTCAGGAGGTGATATCGGACACTCAAGCAGCTGCGAGACAAGTGATTCAGAGTGGTCTGGACACTGCTGATTCGGTGGCGAGGGTCATGGGCTCTTCCGTGGCCACTAGGAGGGCTGCCTGGCTTAAATCATCGGAGTTCTCTGCAGACGTTCAGTCTGTTTTGATGGACTTACCTTTTGATGGCTCAGGATTATTCGGCAAGAAAGCTGATGCTGCCTTGGAACGTTTTAAAGACAGTAGGGCCACTGCGAAATCTTTGGGTCTCCAGTCCAGGGGTACTACTGGAAGACGCTTCACAGGGTTTGGCAGATCTTCCTTTCGTTCTTACAGAACATCTCAACAACAGCCACAACAGCAGAATACGCTGTACAAATCGTACAGAGGCAGGCAAAGATCCCGCCCTAGAGGTCGTCAAGCTTCCTCCTCCTCCCCTTCCCAACCCCCTGCCAACACAGCAAAGCAGCCCTAGATCCGCCATTCCGGATCATGTGGTCCCAGTGGGGGGTCGACTTACACATTTTCTACAAGATTGGGAATTAATAACATCGGATCTTTGGGTTCTCAATCTTGTAGAGAATGGGTATGCACTTCCTTTCCAGGAGTTCCCTCCCAATTACCCTCCTTGCCAGGGTTATTGTTCGGAGGACCACCTGCTTCTCCTGCAGGAAGAAGTCCTGGCATTGTTCCGAAAAGGTGCGATAGAGGTGGTTCCAGAGCAGGAAAGGGGTCAGGGGTGCTACTCCCGGTATTTCCTGATCTCCAAGAAAGATGGCAGGCTTCGGCCAATCCTGGACCTCAGAATTTTGAACCTTTACCTGAAACAGGAAAAGTTCAAGATGCTCACTCTTGCACAGGTTCTTCAAGCGCTGCTGGAAGAAGACTGGATGGTGTTGATCGACTTGCAGGATGCGTATTTTCATATTCCCATCATGAAGTCGCACAGAAAGTATCTCCGTTTTACGGTTGGGTCACAACACTACCAGTTTGGGGTCCTTCCGTTTGGTCTTAATACTGCACCTCGAGTTTTCACCAAGGTGATGGCAGTGGTGGCAGCTCATCTCAGGAGAACGGGGATACATGTGTTTCCGTATCTAGACGACTGGCTGATCAAAGCGGAGTCGCCGGAGAAGGTGCTCCATCATCTGCAAGAGACAACTCCATTGTTGCACAGGTTGGGTTTTTCGATAAATGTACCCAAGTCTCACCTGGTGCCCTCACAGCGCAACCTGTTCATAGGTGCGGTACTGGACACTACTGTGTCGTGCATTCCCTCTTCAAAGGATTCGCGACATACAGGAAATGATTCCTTTGTTCTACAATGGAGCGGTCGTTCCAGTCCTGAAGGTTCTTCGCCTGCTCGGTCTGATGGCTTCTTGCATTCTGTTGGTCAACCATGCACGCTGGCACATGAGGGCACTCCAGTGGTGCCTCCGCAGGCAGTGGTATCAGCACAACGGAGATCTCAGGGAGTCAGTGAGGATCTCCAGAGAAACTGCACCGGATCTGTCTTGGTGGGACGTGGAAGGCAATCTGTCTCAAGGAAAGCCTTTCCAACTGCCTCCATCGGTTGCCACAGTGATCACGGATGCCTCCACTCACGGGTGGGGTGCTCATCTGGGGGACCTGGAGGTCAAAGGTCTTTGGTCTCCAGAGGAAAGGTTGCTTCATATCAACCTTCTAGAGTTGCGGGCGATACGTTTGGCGCTCAAGGCCTTCCTCCCTTCCCTTCGCGGTCAGTCGATTCAGGTCCTGACGGACAACACGACCGCGATGTGGTACATCAACAAGCAGGGAGGAGTAGGGTCGCAGTGTCTCTGCAGAGAGGCTCTGCGTCTCTGGTCCTGGGTTCAGGACCATCAGATTTGTCTGATGGCAAATCATCTGGCCGGAGTTCAGAACGTTCGTGCAGACAGTCTCAGTCGGCAGTTCTCTGCCGATCACGAGTGGAGGCTCCATCCAGAGGTAGTTCACGACATCTTTCAGATGTGGGGGACTCCTCGGGTGGACCTGTTCGCCACTCGCGAGAATGCTCACTGCCTGTCATTATGCAGTCTCCAGTATCCGATGCAGGGAGCCTTGGGGGACGCGTTTCAGTTGAGTTGGAGCTCGCAACTCCTTTACGCGTTTCCTCCCATACCTTTGATTCCTCGGGTTCTGAGGAAAATTCGCCAATACCGGGCCCAAGTTATATTGATCGCCCCGGATTGGCCAAGAAGGGTGTGGTACTCAGACCTTCTCCACCTCTCCTCTCACCCGCCGCTCCGTCTCCCTCACAGGGCAGATCTCCTCTCTCAGATGGAGGGGCAGGTTCTACACCCCCACCTCCAGACCTTACACCTTCATGCCTGGAGATTGAACGGGGCAACCGGAGTTCTTTTTCTCTCCCGCCTGATGTAGTGGATGTCATTTTGTCTGCCAGGCGTGACTCCACTAAGTCCATCTATTCTTATAGGTGGTCTAAATTTGTTATTTGGTGCAGGGAGAAGTCTTTAGACCCTTTGAGGGCCCATTTATCTGATGTTCTCCAGTTTGCCCTTTCTCTGGCACAGCAGGGTCTTGCTGTTGCCACGGTGAAGGGTTATCTTTCTGCGCTGTCGGCTTTTATCTGTTTGCCTGACCAGCCCTCTCTTTTTAAATCTCCTGTAGTTTTAAGGTTTTTGAAAGGCCTCACAAATAAGTTCCCTCCTACTCCTTTTATTGTGTCTCAGTGGGACTCAAATCTTGAATTGACATTTTTGATGGGCGCTCCTTTTGAGCCTCTTCACAAATGTTCTATGAGGCTTCTGGCTTTCAAAACGGTTTTCCTCGTTGCAATAACCTCGGCAAGGAGGGTAAGTGAGCTTCAAGCTCTTAGTCACAAGCCCCCTTTCTTGACCATTCATGCTGATCGAATGGTTCTTAGGACCAGGGCTGCTTTTCTGCCAAAGGTGGTGACTCCTTTCCACCTTGGTCAATCCCTTACCCTTCCTACCTTTTATCCTCCCCCACACCCTTCCAAGGAGGAGGAGAGATTACACCGTCTTGACCCCAAGAGGGCGGTGTCTTTTTACCTGGACAGAACTAAGGACTGTCGAGTGGACGACCAGCTCTTCATTGGCTTTGCTGGCTGCAAGAGAGGAAGAGCGGTCCATAAGAAGACTTTGTCAAGATGGATCTTCCTTTGTATTAAGATCTGCTACTCTTTGGCCGGTAAGGAACCACCAGAGGGTATAAGGGCTCATTCTACTAGAGCTAAGTCTTCGACCTCAGCATTGGCTAGAGGTGTGCCTGTAGAGGATATTTGTAGAGCGGCAACTTGGTCTTCCCTCCACACATTCGCAAAGCATTATTGCTTGTATTCCGAAGTGAGGAGGGACGGTCATTTTGCTCGCTCTGTCCTTCAGGATTTCCTGGTCTAGAAGAGTGGACACCCTCCTCTGGGAGTGGGGACTGCTGTGGGACTCTATTCACAAGGTGAGGAATCCACAAGGCAGATGTATCTATCAGAAGAACAAGTTACTTAGCTTCGGTAACGCTTTTTCTGGTAGATACAATATCTCCCTGTGGATTCCTCACTGACCCACTCGCCTCCCCGTTGTCCACTCTTCTATGCCAGAGTTTCTATTATGTATTTGTTTATTTCAAATGTTTTTGTTGCATTTGCTTCACACTGTGTGTGTTACCTTGATATTTGTACTGCGTATACTGTGTATATTTCTACTGTCATTGGTCCGTCCGTGTACCTCGAAGGCACGGAAAAAAGGGCGGAACTGATGTCATCACGCCGGCGTGGGCCTATTATAGGCGTCGGTGACGTCAGCGGAGTCGCGAGCGGTGCCGTGCCTCTATGACGTCCAAGTCTACGTCGGCGCGAAGCTACAAAAAGAATTTCCGAATGTTGCTGACGCAAGGGGATATTCACAAAGTGATTAATCCACAGGCAGATATTGTATCTACCAGAAAAAGCGTTACCGAAGGTAAGTAACTTGTTCTTTAGACCAGATCCTAAACAAGAGTCCATATCAATCAAAAAACTGGACATGTGGAAGCTATTCCTTACAAGAAGAGACCAGTAGACACACCACTTCTACCTGTGGTTCCTGCCAAAAAGAAAGATTGTGCAACTTCCTCAATGCACCCTTCCTCTCCTTCACCTTCTTCCTCTCCT
This sequence comes from Lissotriton helveticus, assembly GCF_964261635.1. Classification (NCBI taxonomy): domain Eukaryota; kingdom Metazoa; phylum Chordata; class Amphibia; order Caudata; family Salamandridae; genus Lissotriton; species Lissotriton helveticus. Next base: position 12,866,735 of record NC_136071.1, read on the forward strand.
ATCCCTCCTTGCTTTTCACCTGCAGTTTCTCCTGTTCAATCTCCTGCATCATAACACCACACTGATGAGGAGTATGATCTAGGTGGAGGGAATGACATACCAGAGCCAAATGCATACCCTGTAGATGAAGATATCAATGCAGACACATATCCTAGAGAGGATTATTTATGACTTTGCACCACACAATGTGCCCGACATTCCTCAATCCTACCCAACAAAACCGTCCCCTCCAGAGGATAGTATTGGGTTTAATCATCTCTTAAATAGAGCTGCCCTTTACCACGGGGTTTCAATGCACTCTGATGCCATTGAGAAGGATTTTTTACTTGATACATTCGAGCAGTCACAAAGGTCTACGCAAATGCTACCCATGATCAAAGGAGTCATTAAACCTGCTCCAGAAGTATTTAAAGACCCGGTACGTTGTAGAGTATTAAATCCAAGAAAAGAAATATGGACCAGCACCATCTGATCCAGTCTATATTAAGGGACATCTGCCACTAGACTCTTTGGTAGTGTCCAATGCACGGAAAAGGGCCAATTCCCAAACTTATGGCAACACGCCCCCACCTGACAAGGAATCCAAAGTTATTGATGCGTCAGGGAATCTGATTGCTGCGCAGGCTACAAATATATGGCGCATAGCAAATACACAAGCCCTGCTCTCACGCCACAACAGGGCTCACTACGACCAATTAGAAAAACTAAACTGCTAGAGGACCTCCCAGAACAATACAAAGATCAGGCAACCGAGCTCATATCAGAAGGAAAATAAATATCTAATGCCTCAATTTAATGTGCACTAGATGTAGCTGACACAGCATCCAGAGCAGTCAATACTAGTGTTATAGTCAGACGACATGCGTGGTTACGCATTTCAGGGTTTAAGACTGAGGTTCAGACTACCATCCTGAGCCAGCCCTTCAATCAAAACCAATTGTTTGGGCCGGAAGTAGACACTACACTGGAAAAGATGAAGAAAGACACAGACACCGCTAAGTCTATGGGTGCATTACAATCCTCACAGACTAGAAGTTCTTTTCGCCGCTCCTTTTATAGAGTAGGCTCTAAGCAAACCGGCGCAGATACAACATCATCTTTCAAAACGCACAGACCTCCTCCAATAAAGGCTACTTTAGAGGAGGGTACAGAGGCAATAATAACAAGGGAATAGGTAGAGGTAACAACAACCGCTCCCCTTCCACTCCCAAACAGTGACTTCCCTCTGCCTCCCCCACAACATTCCACTCCTGTGGGGGGCAGATTAGCACAGTTCCTACCTGTCTGGAATTCCATCACAACAGACAGGTGGGCGAGACCAACTATCCAACATGGCTACTGCCTAGAACTCACAGCAACCCCCCCAAACATACCACCCAGGCAGCGTCCAATGTCTACAGACCATATTTTTTTTATTTTTTTTTTTTAAATATATTTTTATTGCAGAATCAGGAATAAACACAGCCAACAAACCAACCCAAGTACCAGCGGGTCCCATCATGCAGCAGTATAGCAACGTAATACACAGCCGATTAGCCCACATCCCGGAGGCTGGGCGGCGCGTCAATGAAGCAGTTCGCTGGAGGCACCTTGGTACATGCCCAATGCAGGACACGGGTCAAGTGCAGCACTTCGTTCCTGCTTTTATCCCAAAACAACCAACCACCTTCTCCCCACCCAATCCCAGGTCACTTCAATGTCACATCACAAAATCAACCCGACTATGTTCCTGGGCCATCCGGTTCCGGGAAGTCGCTGGCAACCCACCCCACCCCACAACTCCTACTCTAAGCCCCCCCCCCCCCAACTGCTGCTAACGTGGGTATCTCCAGGCCCCTCCTGCTCTAGGGTGACAGCTATCAGGAAGTTGTAACGAACAAGCGGTCACATGGAATCCTTGTTCATAACTGATCAGTCTCGTCGCTGTCAGTTAAGTGGTCCCTCAATGCCTGCACCACCATCTCCCATGACCGTGCCAAATCCAAGCTCCTCTCATTACCCGTTCTAGTCGCCTGGCGCATCCGTGACACACTCTCACAGCCCGACCACTTCACCAACTCGTTCCTCCACCTCCGTACAGACGGCCCCTCTTTAGACTTCCAATGCCAAGTGAGTTCTCGCTGCGCCAATATCAGACCCAACCCAATGAATTTACTCGTCACCTTGGTCTTTTTGGTATGCGGGAACCACAGAAGCAGGCACGTGGCCATGTCAAAGTCCACCTCCCGATCCGTGACAGCATTCAAGAGGTCCCCTACCTCGGCCCAGTAGTCTCCTAACCTCGGGCAGCCCCACAGCATGTGGTCAAAATCTGCCCCAGGCTCCAAACATCTCGGGCACATGGCGTCATGCACCTGGAAGTGGCGACGTAATCTCTCCGGGGTCAAATACGCCCTATGGAGCACAAAATAATGCACCTGTTGGAATCTCGCATTCCTTGTCTCTTTCCAGGCCCTGTGTAGCACCTGACCCCAAACAGAGTCCGGAAGAGGCTTACCGATGCTGGCTTCCCAACGCGACTTCAACTCGATCAACGGAGCTAGACCCTCGTTCAGCATCCTATTGTGAAGGCAGGTCACCGCCTTGACGGTGCCCGCAGCCATCACCACATATTGGCACACCTCCGACACCTCTGGTTCAGCCAATCCGCCCCCCCAGTGCCTCCGCAGAGCCGCGACCACCGCCGCATGCAGCAAGAAGGAACCATTCGGCAGACCGAACTGCCCCTGCAATGTCTGGAACGGGGCCAACGTCCCATCCACATACAGGTCACCTACCATCTGCAAGCCCAGGTCCTCCCACTCCAACAATCTGGACCAATCACCCCCGTGCGGCAAGATAGTGAGCATACCTAGCGGGATCTCCGGGGCATACGGCCGGCGCTTCCCAGCCCTTTTCAAATATCTATTCCAACACAATCTGAGGGTCCACTCCTCCATCGTGACTTCCCTACTGGCCAGTCTCTGTTGCATCACGATGGACGACAAGACCTGCCGCTGAACGCCGACCCCCCGGCCAACCTCGGGCCCCCTGAATTCTCTGGCCACATTCTGCGTCAGGACCTGGAGCTGCGCCGCCAAATAGTATAACTCGTAGTCGGGGACGGCCATCCCTCCCTCACACTTGGGTCTCAGCAGGGTGGTCAGTGCTACCCGTCTGCGACCGTGGCCCCAGAGAAAACCAGTCACCAACGTCCTCAGCTCCCTAAAGATGCCCTGCGGGATCCACACCGGCAACGTTCTAAAATAGTAGAGCAGTCTCGGGAGTGCTACCATTTTCAACAGCGCCACTCGGCCCAATACAGATAACGGGAGGGAGGCCCAGAAGTCCATACTACCTCTCAACGCCCTAATGCAGCGTCCCACATTCCCCTCAAGGAGGTCCGCTGTGGCATGGTAGATGCGTACCCCCAGGTACAGAAAACAAGATGGTTCCCACTTCACAGGCCCCAGGAGCTGTGGGCAGAGCGTGGCCTTCCGCAGCGGAAACACACAAGTTTTAGTCCAGTTCACCCTGAGGCCTGACAGCCTCCCAAACCTGCTCAGCATATCCACCGCGCCTTCCAGAGCCTTTCCAGCGTCCGCGAGGTACAGCAATAGGTCGTCAGCGTACAACGATATATAATGAGAGTCAAGTCCCTGCGCAATCCCGTCGTAAACAACTCCCAGCCTTGCCTGTGCAGCTAGGGGTTCCATCGCCAGAGCAAAGGGGATAGCGAGCAGCCCTGCCTCGTGCCCCTACATACCGGATAAACCGAGGAGACCAGTGTCCCTAGCCGCACCCGTGCCTTGGCCGATGAATAGAGCACTCTTGTCCAGCCTCGGAACCCGTCCCCGATCCCGAACTTCAACAGCACACCATCTAAAAAATCCCACTCCAGACTATCAAACGCTTTTTCAATATCAACCGCCAGCACCACCGGGCCCGGATCCGACAAGGCAGCACTATCAATGACCCCGATCAGCCGACGGATATTCATCGAGGTACTCCTGGAGGGGATGAATCCCGCCTGATCCCTATGTACCAAAGAGGTCATCAATGGCAAGAGACGGGTGGCCAGGATACGGCTCAGAATCTTATAATCCACCGTCAACATAGACAACGGACGAAAAGAGGCGACATCCAAAGCATCCCTGCCCGGTTTCAGCAGGGGCACAACCAGCGCCTCCGTCATAGAATCAGGCAGTCGCCCCAGCTCTTTCGCCTCCGCATATACAGCCTGCAGCCTGGGCGCCAGTACGTCGATAAATTTGGCATAGAACTCGATCGGCAGCCCATCCACCCCTGGGGTCTTATTCCGCGCCATATGGCTAATCGCCCCTCTAATTTCGGCCAGGGTGACAGGGCCCCCTATATCCTGGGCTTCCTCCTCATCCAATACCGGCAGAGGAATCGGATCTAAATAATCGCCAATGTCCGCGGCCTCCACTTCAAGGTGGCTGGTATAGAGGCCCGTGTAGTAGGATTGAAAGCGCTCCAGGACCGCGGACTGCGAGCAAACCACCACCCCATCTCCCCTTCGTATACTCAGCACCGAACAACCCCTAGGGGTCGGATCAGCCAACTTCGCAAGGAGCGTGCCCACCTTATCACGTTCCTCGTGCACTTTCACCGCATACAACTTATAGTCATAGCACCGCAGTCTCTCAGTCTCATTCGCCACCGCCTCCTTAGCACGTAACAGGCTGTCCTGCAGCTCAGGCTTCTCCGGACGCTGCCGTTCCACCTCTCTCAGCACCGTCTCCGCCTTCGCGAGATCAGACAGCACGGTACCCCTCACAGTCAGAAACCGGCCCATACATACCCCCCTCACCACCACTTTCATCGCATCCCATTCATTCGCTCTGGTCGCCGTCGACCCAGCATTGACCGCGAAATAGTCGTCAACGCCTTGACGGACCGTATCGCAGAACGCCGGGTCCTCCAACGTCTCTGGACGGAGTCGCCATGTGGGGACCGCCGATCTCGCCAACTGCCACTGCACCGAAATCAGCAGCGGGTTATGGTCCGAGATGGTTCTAGACAAGTACTCAGTGTGCCGCACCACCCTCGCCAAAGACTCACAACACAGCACCGAATCCAAACGAACATGCAGATCATGCAGCGCCGAGAAATAGGAGTAATCCCGAGTGTCGGGGTGCTGCGCCCTCCATACATCCACCAAACCCCATCTTTCCTGCCAGTCCCGCCTACGAGTTGCAAGTCTGCGCACCGGGGAGTCCACCAAAGGCGGGTGAGACCTGTCCAACTGCACATCCGTAATAGAGTTAAAATCCCCTGCCAGGAGGATAGGGCCTGCCAAGTAGCACGCCAGTGAGCGCGACAAGCTCTCGAAAAAGTGGGCCTGCTCAGCGTTGGGGGCATAAATGGTACACAGCACTACTTCCCTTCCATACAGCCGTCCCTCCACCACTACATAACGACCCTCCGGATCTATTTTCTGACTCGTAACCTGGAATGGCGTGCCTGCTCTGACCCAGATCAACACTCCCCTGGCAAACGCCGAGTAAGTCGTGCCAAACACCTGGCCCCGCCACCTCCTCTGCAAAGCCCCGCATTCCTGCTGCGTCAAGTGAGTCTCCTGAAGCATCGCTATCTGGACGCCCCGCCTCACCAAGTAGGCATGCACCTTGTGGCGCTTGACCATAGTACGGAGACCCCGGACATTCCATGTGACACATTTCAGATTAGGTAACGTCCCCATAGAGCATCAAACCCAACAGTAGCACACGCCAAGAAATGTAACCCGCATCGCAGCAATTGTACAACCCCCTCAAAACATCCCCTACAACACCCACCCTCCCCTTCCCCAGGACAGGGCCTAGTAACCCAGCTTCAGCCCCGTTCCAAACCTCAAACACCCCACACATCACACTAAACTGTGGTCGACACCACAGAAGACCTTAGGGGTCTGATGGGGACTATGGAGCCCCGAACCAGGACGACAGAGCAACCACCCCGCGCCCACAGCCCCGTGCTGCTAATGCAGCCCCATACCTGGCAGTCCATGAGAGATCAGGAGCGTCCAGGCCATGCCAAAGTCCATCCGCCAGAAGCCTCATCCATTAAAGATACCATCGGATGTCTGTGGAGTAACCTCCGGCCCCAGCGCTCCCCCCACCTCCGAGTCCTCATCACCAGTCTTCAAACCTTCACTCTCCGACGCCGAACCCCTGGAGGCGTCCTCTTGCTGCGACCCCGTTATACTCGCTGTGGCCTCCAACGCACTCCGTCTATCGGCCAGCATTTGCGCCTCTCGCTCGGCCCGTTGGCGTCGATTCCGGGAGCGGATGCGTTGCGACTTCCTGACCCTGACCGGCTGTTCCCGATCTCTGGTTGGCCTGTGCGCCCGATCCGTCCCCGCTCGATACAGTTCCAGCCAGGACCAAGCTTCATCGGGCGCGTGGAAAAATTGAGTCTTGCCATCAACGACAATCCGCAGCTTGGCTGGAAAAAGCAAGGAATATTGAATCCCCTCCTCTCTCAGCTCCTTTTTCACAGACAGGAAAGAAGCCCTGTTCCGCTGCACCTCTTGCGTGTAGTCCGGAAAGATGGTCACCTTGCTGTTGTCCACCTGGAAGGGCCCACGATCCCTCGCCTTCTGGATCAGCAGATCCCGATCCTTATAGTGCAGCAGTCTGACCACCATCGGCCGAGGCGGTCGGCCCTCCAAGGGAGGCTTTGCGGGTACCCTATGCGCTCTTTCCAGGGAGAAGAAGGGGGAAAGGCCCTCAGGCGCCACCACAGTGCGGAACCAGTCTTCCAAATAGGCCACTGCATCATCCTTCTCAATCTTCTCCGGAAGCCCCACCACCCTCACGTTGTTCCGGCGGTTGCGGCCTTCCGCGTCCTCCACCCTACGCTCCAAGGTCGCCAGTCGACGGGCAACGTCATCGAGTTTATGCTCCGCCGTGACCACCGCCGGTTTCAGTTCCTGGAGCAGTTGTTCATTGGATTTCACCCGGTCCGAAAGCTTGGTGTGGTCCGCCCGCAACAGGCCGAGCCCGGACGCCACCTGCGCAATATCCTGGCGCAGCTCCTCCTTCGTGGCGGTTATCGCGGCCAAGATTGCGTCAAGGCGGAGGTTGAGCCTCTGTTCTTGCGGCGAGGACTCCGTCTGGGAGCCGCCAGCCACATCCTCCTGCCTCTGGCTCCCCAGTCCAGCTGGCTCGGCGCCGCCAATCCCCTGTGCGGCCATCTTGGATGCAATTACTCGGCCACACGAGCAGCCCCTCCAAACAAAGGCGAGGCCCACCAGAAGCACCCAGCTGAGCACAGCGCACCAATCTTCAGGATAAGCGGGTGTTCGCGGCGCCAACTGCACCCCACGCACAGTCCTCCGATCAGCTCCCGGGTGGAAGTGCGCTCCACGGTGTCCCGCAGCCACTCAGGAAACACCCGCAGCCCACCAGGGCCAGTGGGAGCAGAGTCCACGAAAGGGGCGGACCGCGAATCCGGCGAGGCCCCGGGCTACACTGGCCCCTTCGTGACACTACGCGCTGTAGGGCCCAACACTACGCCACCAGCTCGGCGCGTCCTCACCGCCCAGCGGGCAGGACCCCCGCCTCTGATCGGGCGGACAGCCACCTCCAATCCACCAGGCCCCGGGATGTCTAGGCGCCGTGGGCGGCCGCCCCCCCCCAGCTCTCCGCCGGCCAGTAGTCCACTCCTGTGATCCGTCGGCCCTACGGTGTGGCGGCCGGTGTGTGGATGGCTTCCCAGGTCAGCAGTGCCCTCGTTGGCCCAGCACAAGGGCAGGCTCCGCTCCGCTGCCGTCCCAGTAGTAGGTGGGGGAGGGGCGCCACACACGCCGCATACACCGGCAAAGCACCGCCGGGCCCCCCCGCGGCGCAGGGTCCGCTCCGATGAGCCCCCGCTCCGCACACAGCTGCTCAAATGCTCCGCCGGAGCCTGTGACCGCCCCAGTGCGCCACACCGCACCGCTCCCGGAGCCCTCAGGGAGTCGGCGCCGCCATCTTGGCTTCGTCCGCTCGGCAGGCGCGCCGAGCACCAGGTCCGCCCGCTGCCACCGGCCAGGGTCCCGACGGAGCCAAACGCTCCTCCTCCGTTCACCAGCCCCTCGGACCACGAATTCCGCCGCCAGGCAGCTCGGGGCGACGGTCAATCAGGAGAAAAGACGGGGCATGGCGCGGAGCAACTCGCTCACGCAGCCATCCCGGTCGGCGCTGTAGCCACGCCCCCCATGTCTACAGACCATATGACTCTGCTTCAACAGGAAGTTCTAGCACTTCTACAAAATGATGCTATTCAAGTAGTTCCTTTAGAAGAACAGGGAACAGGAGTCTACTCCCTGTACTTTCTAATCCCCAAGAAGGACGGGACACCACGGCCAATTCTCGAACTCAGGCTCCTCAACCATTACATACAATCGGATCTTTTTCACATGATCACTTTACAACAAGTACTCCCACTACTACAACAAGGCGATTTCCTCTCAACGCTAGACCTAAAGGACGCCTACTTTCACATTCCTATACATCCTGCTCACAGGAAGTATTTAAGGTTTGTCATACAAGGACAGCACTATCAATTCAAAGTCCTTCCATTCGGGGTCACAACAGCACCACGAGTGGTCACAAAGTGCTTAGCAGTAGTAGCAGCACATCTCAGAAGACAACGGATACATGTCTTCCCAACACACAAAACAAACAATTCAAACATTGCACGACTTAGGGTTTACAATAAACTACACCAAGTCGCACCTAGAGCTTTCGCATGTTCATCAGTATCTAGGAGCTGCCATAAACGCATCTACAGTTCTAGCGTATCCCAGCACAGCCAGGATACAGAGCATTCAGACCGTAGTCTCCATTTTTCAACACCAGCAGTCTCTCCAAGCCAGAGTGTTCATGAGACTAATAGGCATGATGGCGTCCTGCATCTTCATAGTTCCACATGCAAGACTTCAAATGCGTCCGTTACAGGAATGTCTAGCACGACAATGGAATCAGGCGTAAGGTCCGCTCACAGACCTGGTGTTGGTAGACGACCGTACATATCGCTCTCTGCAATGGTGGAACACCAAAAACTTGACAAGGGGACGGCCGTTCATAGAGCCTGTTCCACAAATAGTGCTCACAACTGACGCATCCCTCACAGGATGGGGAGCCCATCTCTTACAATATACCACACAAGGCCAATGGAACAACCAACAAAAAGTGTTCCATATCAACCATCTAGAGCTGCTAGCAATATTCCTAACACCCAAAACGTTTCAAGTGCAAGTACAAAACAAAGCTGTCTTAATCCGGACGGACAATATGACAGCCATGTACTATACACAAAAACAGGGGGGACTGTAAAAACAGGTCAAGGACAACCAATATTTGCCCGGCGGTATCGCCTCTTTAACCCACAAAATATTAATCAATGAAGAGGCAGGCGCTGGAGACTGGAAGGCAGGAAACAAGGTTTATTCTCTCCGGAGGAGAACACATCAGTTCGGACAGCCAGTATCGTCACGAGGTGCTCTAACCGCATCTCTGAGGCCTGGCCTCTTATACACAGTTTTATGATCTTTATTGCAGGTAACACATTCTTGCAATGCTTTGAAGTATGAAAGGACATCCTCGGAATCTCCCCTTCAGGCCCGTTCCCACACACATTTACAGTTGAAATCCCCACCCCGGTCACAATAGGTGATGATTATCGCGCAGCTGGACATTCCGCCGATTCACGGAATGTGTGGGCTTGATCGGATATCATAGGGTGGGGGCTTTGATCAATTCGAGGGTCCTTTAATGGGGGAAGCTTCCTACTGTACGGGGGGGGGGGTAATAAACAGTATCCGCAGGGCCAGGTGGCGGCCTGGGAACGGGGAAGACAAACGGGCACACAGGAAAAGGGGGTTTGTATCAAAGGGTCTGGGACCATGAAAGGAACGAAGGGAGGTGTCGCGCTGGGAACAGGATGGGGTTTTGAGGCAGAGCTGCGCTGAAGAGGGGTTTATGACCCAAGGCATGTGAGAGCGGGGGGGGTGGCCAGTGCGTGGGGGGCTTGTGAGGGCGAAGGGCTGTGCTGGGGGCCAGTGGCGTGCAGAGGGTGGTTCTGATCGAGGCACCTAAAATGGCGGGTGCGCACGACAAAAAGTGTGGCATCAGGGGAAAAGGCAAGATGGCGCAGATAATGTTTACCAAACCGTACTAATTTTCCACAGGACACACTCTCTGCAACTGTCCCAGCTCGCACAGAACATTTGGAGATGGGCCATTCCTCAAAACATACACATGACAGTAGAACACTTTCCAGGAATTCACAATCAGATAGCAGATCTGTTGAGTCGACAGTCACAACAGATTCACGAATGGGAAATACATCCACAAGTGCTTCAACCATTCTTCCAAATGTGGGGGCATCCACAGATGGATCTGTTTGCCACCCACACAAACGCAAAATGCCCAACCTTTGCCGCCAGGTTTCCACACCCACGGTCGGAAGGGAATGCGATATGGATGAATTGGTCATGCAGATTTGCGTACGCTTTTCCGCCTCTCCCACTCATTCCACTAGTAGTGCGCAAACTCAGACAACAGTCTCTGAAGCTAATACTAGTAGCTCCCACATGGGCACGCCAGCCGTGGTTCACCACAATACTAGATCTCTCACTGGTTCCACATCAAAAGTTAAAGCTCATGCCCTCCCTGTTAACACAGAACCATGTTGCCATCACCTCTCTCAGAAGAGTTAGTGAAATACAAGCATTCACAATACAAGAACCATTTTTTTCAAATACATCCTAATAAAGTGGTTCTTAGGCCTAATCCAAATTTTCTGCCAAAGGTTATTACTCCTTTTCATCTTAACCAATCAGTAGAGCTACCATTGTTTTTCCAAAACCCAGATTTTGTGGCAGAAAGGGCTTTACACACCTTAGATGTTAGAAGAGCCCTGTTATACTACACAGATGGGGCTAAATCCTTTAGAAAGACAAAACAACTATTTGTATCTCTCTCCCCCACAAAAAGGCAACCCCATCTCTAAGGGTGGAATCGCCAGGTGGATTGTAAAGTGTATACAAATATGCTATCAAAAAGCTAAACGTACACTAGCAGTTCCTCCTAGAGCGCACACCTCTCGCAAACTAGGAGCATCTATGGCTTTCTTAGGAAACATAGCACTAGAGGACATATGCAAGGCAGCAACATGGTCTACAATGCACACCTTCACTAAACACTACTGTGTTGATGTGCAGGCCAAACGGCAAGCTGCAGTGGGCCAAGCTGTCCTTAGAACACTGTTTCAAAATACTGCAACGGATACAGGCGACCACCGCCAATGGGAGACACTGCTGCACAATCGATGCAAAAGTGTACGATCTGCAGCTCATATGCCTCAAACGGAAAATGCTACTTACCAGTATGTATCTGTTCTTGGCATGCAGAGCTGCAGAGTTGTACACGCCCTCCCGCCTCCCCGGGACTTGTATCCGTTCCAGTTTTCATCTTACTTAGATGCACACGCATGGACATCCTTTCTCTTTACTTCTACTAACTCCATCATTTCCCATCCTGGCGAAAAACAATCTGAGGATGGAGTCGATGACCATGCGCAGTATTGTCCAAGGGAGGAGTCACCTATCTCGTGACTACAAAGACTTCTTCCTCTAAGGGCTGCAGCACTTATTGTGCCACCCTTTGAGGCCCTGCACCTTTACACTGCCTTTGCAGGCTGCTTGTTTTGGTGCAGAACAAAGTCGACATGGCACACATCCCTGAGTGTCATGCCTACAACCCACTGCACTGGCATAGATCAGTCACCCCTCTATCTGGGTGCCCTATGCCAGTGGTGAGGATACAGGTGCATGAGCCCTGTACCCCTACAGTGTCTAAGTTCATTCTCAGACAGTATACGTGCAGTGCTGCCACTAGGAGTATGTGGTGCTGGGAGCTTGTCATTACAAACTCTACAGCACTATAATGGCTACCCTGAAAACAGAAGTTTATCAATCTTCTCAGCACATTAAACCCACACTGATGCCAGTGTTTGATTTAATGGAAAGTGCACACAGAGGGCATCTTAGAGATGCCCCCTGAAAAGCGACCAGCCTCTGCTGGGTTCCCTGACTTGTACACACCAGCCTGCCACCATGAGACGTGTATCTGAAAGAGACATGTTAGTGATAGATTACTTAGCTTAGAATATCCCCGTACGTCAGACTGGATCCGGAATGTTTTTGTCAGTTTTTTGTCACATGAGCATCGCTCCCAGGTAAGTGTCGCAGTTTGTCCCCGCCAGCTGGTTTCTGGCCTGCTGGGGGCTGGTTTCTGGCCTGCTGGGGGCTGGTTTCTGGCCTGCTGGGGGCTGGTTTCTGGCCTGCTGGGGGCTGGTTTCTGGCCTGCTGGGGGCGTGGACTCTCTGCGGGTGATGCGGCCCCACGTGTCGTCCTATCCAGTTTCACGGTGTTGGGGCCTCGAGAGTCCAGATGCAGACATACGCAGCGGCTTTGCGGGCCTCGCTGGCGTCTCCTCCTCCTCATCCCCTCCTGGGGTGTTGGTGGATCCATTGCCTTGCGCGGGGCCCTCCCCGGCGGCTTCGGCGCAGACTGTTTCGGATTCAGTCTTCGGGCTTCAAGTCCTCAGGTAAGAGGCACAAGAAGTCAAAGAGGCGTCATCGCTCCTCCGACTCCCCCCGACGCTCGCACGACGTGGCCGGGGGTTCGGGCGACACCGCCCTCGCAGCTCCGCCAGAGCTGCAGGCGTTGCGGCCTGCTCCACACACGCCGGTCCCCAGGCAGGACGCGACGCCGGAGGAGATCGGGGCCTTCCTCATGGCAACGAGGTCGCTCACTCCTCCGTCGGGTTCCGCGGCGCCTTCGGGCCCAGCGTTCACGACTGGGTCCCCACACGGGCCAGGTGCTTCGGCCTCGGCGCCGTCGGCGACTTTGGTCCCGACGCCGCCGGGTCAGGTTCCGGACCCGGGTCGTCGCCGGTTGACCTCACGACCTCGCCGGACCCAAGGGTGTCGCCCCCGGCGCCGTCCCAGGACGCCGCCGTCCCTGGTCCTACCCTCGATTCGGGTCCGGTGTCGGAGCGCGTCGCTCGCCGCCGCATTCGACGCCGCTTGGAGGTTTCTATTTCTTTGACCCGGCCCCATCCTTTGCACCTGAATACCAGGCGATGGGTGACTAGGGGATTGGGAGGTTTCCGAGGACTCTCTGGCAAGTGGGTGCCAGTTTTCTCAGGACTAGACAGGTGAGTTGGGGAGGCCAGTGGTCTGGACACTTCGCCCGACACTGGTTTTGTCTCCCCTCCTACCGTGGCTACGGAGGAGGGGGCTACCTATAGTGTGGTGCTGACGCGGGCTGCCAAGGCCTTGGCCCTTGGGCCTTGAGCTCCCCGTCGCGGCCGTGAGGACTAACCTCCTCACTGAGGTCCTTAAGCGGCAGGCAAGCTCGGCCGAGCCTCTGCTGCCGTTTAATGAGGCCTTGTCAGACGTTCTTCTGGGCACTTGGTCCAAGCCCGCTACAGGTCCGCCTGTAGACAGGAACGTGGCCAGGCGCCACCGCCCGACTCCGGGGGACCCTTGCTTCCTGTCCACCCACCCCACTCCCGAGAGTCTCGTCATCCAGACCTCTAACTCCCTGACCGCATTCCCGGAGGCTCCCCCCCGATCGGGAATCCAAGAGGTATGAGCAATACGGAAAGAAGGTATTCTCCTCCCTGAGTTTGGGATTGTGGTCAGTCCACACCGCATGCCTCTTGGGCTGTTACACCCACTCTCTGTGGGACACGGTCACGGACGTGCTGCCACAATGCCCGGAGGAGGTCCGGACTAAACTCACCCAAGCCCTTGCGGAGGGTCGAGATGCAGCGCGGTATTCCATCCGGTGTGGGCTGGATACCACGGACTCACTGGGCAGAGCAATGGCAACGACGGTGGAGATTCGTCGCCACGCCTGGTTGAGGTCCGCCAACTTTTCGGCTGATGTCCAAAACACCCTTATGGACATGCCGTTTGATGGCCCTGCAGCATCCGCCTCAAAACCTTCCTTGTCTGTGCTTTCAGGCCCATGTGACGCCAGTGGTTGGCAGCGTCTGCCATCACCACCACCACTGGCTCACTCACATCGGACAGGTGGGTGCTGCAAATCGTCCGAAGGGGCGTCCCTTCGAGGTGCCCCCTCCAGCCATGCCACCTCAATACCACCGCGTGTCGGGGGATCACTTGAAACTTCTGCAAGAGAAAGTTACGGCCCTCTTGGCCAAGGGGGCCATCGAGCGCGTTCCTGGGCCATAAGTAGGGTGTAGTTGTTACTCCCACTACTTTCTGGTACACAAGAAGGGCAAGGGGGGCCTACGCCCTATCTTGGACCTACGGAACGTCAACGGCTTCCACCGGAAGGAGAAGTTCAAGATGCTGACTTTGGCTCAGGTCTTAGCTGCCCTAGACCCTGGAGACTGGATGGTAGCGTTGGATTTGCAGGACGCCTATTTCCACATCCCTGTCCTGCCGGCCCACCGGCGTTACCTGCGGTTCACGGTAGGCCACGAGCACTTTCAGTATACCGTGCTCCCCTTCGGCCTTACCAGCGCCCCACGGGTGTTCACAAAGGTGATGGCGGTGGTCGCAGCTCATCTGCGCAGGTTAGGGGTTTCAGTCTTCCCCTACCTCGACGACTGGTTGTTGAAGGCGGGCTCGCCCCAGACAGTCGTCAGCCACCTCCAGACTACGGCCGACCTCCTGCACCTGCTGAGGTTCTCCATCAATGTGCCAAAGTCACACCTTTGTCCCTCCCAGAAACTCCTCTTCATCGGAGCGGTTCTAGACTCGGCGCAGTTTCGGGTTTATCCTCCCGAACAGCGGGTTCGGGATATTCAGGCTCTGATTCTGATCTTTCAGCCTTTATCCCGAGTCTTGGTCAGGTTGATGCTGCGGCTTCTGGGGCTGATGGCCTCCTGCATCCTTCTGGTGCATCACGCCCGGTGGCGGATGCGGGCTCTCGGTGGGACCTGAAGTTTCAGTGGCCCCAGCATCAGGGCAACTTGTCCGATCATGTCTTGATCTCGGAGGACACTGCAAGACAGTTGCAGTGGTGGCTCACGGACCGCGATTGGTTCAGCGGCAGATCCCTCTCCCTACCCCAACCGGAGCACGTAGTTGTGACGGACGCGTCCCTCCAGGGCTGGGGGGCCACATGGGAGAGGCGGAGATCAGAGGCCTCTGGTCTCTGGCGGAGTCCCGGCTCCACATTAACCTACTGGAGCTGCGGGCGATCCGACTTGCACTGAAGGCATTCCTCCCCTCTGTCCGGTGTTCATGGACAACACCACCGCCATGTGGTACTGCAACAAACAGGGCGGGGTGGGGTCGTGGACCCTATGCCAGGAGGCTCTGCGCCTCTGGCAGTGGCTGGAACATCAGGGCGTGTCCCTGGTGGTTCAACACCTGGCAGGTTCCCTGAACGCCAGGGCGGACAAACTCCGCCGTCGGTGCATGATGGATCACGAATGGTGTCTGAACTCTGACGTGGCGCAAGGCCTCTTTAAGCAGTGGGGAAAGCCTTGGTTAGATCTCTTCGCCACCGAAGAGAACGCGCAATGTAATCAGTTCTGCGCGTTGGAATTACCAAGGCGGCACTCGCTCGGAGGCGCTTTTCGTCGCGAGTGGAGTTGCGGTCTATTGTACGCCTTACTGCCTATACCACTTCTGCCCAGAGTGCTGAAGATCAGGCGCGACCGGGCCCAGGTTATCCTTGTGGCTATGGACTGGTTACGGAGGTTCTGGTATTCCGAGCTGCCTCTTCAGGAGGACCTTCTGTCGCAGCAGCAGGGGACGGTCCTCCACCCGAACCTGTCCAGTCTCCACCTCCATGTGTGGAGATTGAGCGGCGAAAGTTGAGGCCATTTGACTTGCCTCCCGAAGTCTGTAATGTGATTCTGGCAGCCAGGCATCCCTCCACAAAGTCAGTATATGCCTGCAGGTGGATCAGATTTGTGGCATGGTGCACAGCAAAGGCTGTGGATCCACTCTCTGCCCCCCTTTCTGAGGTTCTCCTCTTCCTTCTTTCTCTTGCCCAGCAGGGCTCTGCTCTGGGCACTCTCAAGGGCTACCTTTCTGCCCTTTCCGCCTTGTTGAGGCTACCCGATCAGCCTTCTTTGTTCAAGTCCCCGGTTGTAAATAGGTTCTTGAAAGGCATCACTCATATGCTCCCCCCTGTTCCTTTCGTGATGCCCCAGTGGGACTTGAACCTGGTTCTAACTTATCTGATGTGCGCTCCTTTTGAGCCGCTTCATAACTGTCCTCTCCGTCTTCTTACACTTAAGACTGCTTTCCTGGTTGCTATCACCTCTGCCAGGAGGGTGAGTGAGCTCCAGGCTCTATCTACTAAACCTCCTTTCCTTTCTGTCCATCCGGACAAGGTTGTGTTGCGGACGCGACCCTCTTTCCTGCCCAAGGTAGTCACAGCCTTCCACATCGGGCAGTCCATCACCATGCCCACCTTCTTTCCGCCTCCGCATCCCTCGAAAGAGGAGAGGCTCCACCGCCTGGACCCAAAACGTGCGCTCTCATACTATCTGGATCGCACACGCGAGTTCTGGGTGGATGACCAACTCTTTGTTGGTTACGTGGGTTCTAAAAAGGAACGGGGTGTGCAAAAACGAACCATCTCTCGGTGGGTCGTGTTGTGCATCTTGCTACTCTTTGGCTAAAAAGGAGCCTCCTGTTGGGCTGAGGGCCCATTCCACTCGGGCCACGGCGACTACAACTGCCCTGGGCCGGGGAGTCCCCTTGCAGGACATATGTCAGGCAGCTACATGGGCCTCGCTGCACACCTTTGCGAGGCACTACTGTCTGGACAGTCAAGTCCGGAGGGATGGCTTCTTTGGCCGTTCCGTCCTCCAGGACTTTCTGGTGTGATTATTGGTTTGCAGACCCACCACCGGGGTTGGTATTGCTGGGGTATCTATTCTAAGGTAAGGAATCTATCACTAACGTGTCTCTTTCAGATGCACAAGTTACTACTTGTGTAACAATATATCTGTAAGAGACATTAGTTAGTGATGGATTCCTTACCGCCCCACCCATCCTCCCCATTCTGTGAACCGATATCTAGGGTTAAGGTCATCCCCTTTCAGGGCCCTAGTTTCATGGCACCGCGTTTCTGGCGCGGAGAAGCGATGTAGAAGAACTAACGTCCGCGAGCAAGGGTGGCGTCTAAGTACTCAGGCGATGACCGACGCGGAGCCGCAGACAACGCCTTACGGACGCGCAAGGGTACTGCTACGCTAAAGTTTCCGGATCCAGTCTGACGCCTGGGGATATTCTAAGGTAAGGAATCTATCACTAACTAATGTCTCTTGCAGATATATCGTTACACAAGTAGTAACTTGTGCTTCTTCCCATAGGTAAACATTGCGAGATTTTCACTGAAAAGTTTGTGTGAACTTTAAAAATAGTTATATTAGTTACAAATCACTGCAATAACAAAAACGCTTTAACTAGACTGTTTTCAGCTTAGGTCCCGGGACTGAATCTAGGATCCAGTCCTGGAGTTCCAAAAGTAATCTATAAAGTAATCCACTGCATTTATGTAGAAAATCCCTTTGAGCTCAATGTTAAATTGTGTTTAGAATTGTGTTGCCAATTGAAGCCACTAACTATTGTACTTCAAAAGTCTATTGCCTGTCTGCAAAGTAATTACCTAAAGTCACTCATATTGAGAAAAGTACATTTTGCTACCTGTTGGTTCTAAAATAAAACTACTATATCTTTTGATATGAAAACAATTGGCCTAGAGTCCTTGAGTGTGTGAAACCTTTTGCAGACTGAGTGTGTACAACAAATGCTTTACACTGTCCTCTGGTACTGCCTTACTGCTCGACCAAGCTACCACTTTTGAGAGTAAGGTCAGACCTGACTTTAACCTCTGTTATACCTCTGGGGGTTGTGGACTCTATACACACTGTACCTTACTTTGGTCCAGTATATATAGAGCCACTCTTTCACAGTACATAGCAGTGTATTTACTTTTTAGGACTTATGTTATCTTTTCTTTGATTGTAACTTTCTCTATCTGAAAGAGACACTTTAGTGATAGATTCCTTACCTTAGAATATCCCCAGGCATCAGACTGGATCTGGAAAGCTTTCGTCAGCAGTACCCCTGCGCATCGATATGCGTCTTCGTACGGCTCCGCATGCGTCGTTGGTTTTGTTTTCGCCGAGATGACGTCACTGGAGCTACTTAGATGTGCCCACGTGCGCGGACGTCAGTTCTTTCTTTTTCCGCGCCAGCAAGCGCTGATCCGGAGAGTGCGGTACCCCTTCACTTGTTTAAGTAATTTTCTGATATATTTGTGAGTACACTGTACCCCTGGTGCATAGAAATGCCCGGTTTCAAGCTTTGCGAGGCCTGTCCGCGCACGATGTGGCGGACGGACCCGCACAATGAGTGTCTCTTCTGCCTGGGGCGTGACAACACCGAGTCGTGCTCACACTGCCGGGCCATGGCCCCAAAAACTTTGGGGGAGCGGTCCTGAAAGTGGCTGGAGGCCCGGGAGTCAGCCCGGGAGTCCGCCCCACGTCGTTCCAGGCCCCAGTCCCGTGGGAGGTTGAGGGCCCGGTCGCAGAGCAAGCACCATTATTCGAAGTCACACTCTGAGTCAGGTAAGGTGAAGCACAAAAAGTCGAAGCGTCGCCGCTCTTCGTCCTCCCCTCACTGGTCGCGGGACGCGACTGAGTGGGCGGGTGGCACCGCTGTTACCGTTGGTTTACCCACCTTTCCCGGGCCCATCGGCGATTCCGGCCAAATTGCAAGAGTTCGTGCCCGCAATGGCACGTATCTTCGGCACGTGGGCCCCACTGTTCAGCGTTCCTTAATGGCTCCGGCTCTGACGTAGTCGACGCCCAGAGGCCTCCATGGCTCCGGCCGTGGCTCCCCTGTACTTGCTGGTGGACGCCCTACGGCCCCCGCTGGCGTCTACTTCTTTTCAGACGTCTGCACGGAGCCGGAGGGATGTCTACCGACACCGATGGGAAACTTTTACCTTTTAATTCACCGACCTCCTTGTCCACTTGTGGAGGAAGGGGAGGACTGGGAAGGGTTTGAAGACCCTCTCGCAGCACAGTGAGTCTGTCCTCGACTGGGATGAGGATGTGGAGGCCGGTGGCCCTAATTACACTCCAGCGTCTGGTTCACCAGCCCCTTCAACTACTGAGAAGAGTGGTACCTTTTCCTACGTAGGGCAGCCGAGGCTCTTAACCTCAAGCTCCCAACAGTGGCTGTCAGGACCAACCTACTAACTGAAGTGTTTCGTCCGGCTTCTTCTACGCTTGTCGTTTAATGATGCACTTACTAATGTGCTTTTGGGCACTTAGTTGCGGCCCAACACAGGGGGCCCTCTGGACAAGGGTGTGGGCCGACTCCATCGTCTGGTCCCGGGCGACCCTGCCTGCCTCACCCAGCACCCTTCACCTGAGAGTTTGGTGGTTCTTGTGGATACATCTGGCAGTGGACTCCTCACCTTGTGAATATCCCCTGCGCCCGCAGCATTCGGAATTTTTTTGAAGCTCTCCATGCCGATGAGGACGACGTCATAGAACCATGGCTCCTCTCGCGACTCCGCTGACGTCACTGCAGCCATTAAGGAGCCTCGTCTGCGTGATGACGTCGGTTCCCTTTTTTCAGCGCCGTCGACGCTAACGGTTTTTCTAGGACTCTCCGTAGTTTCACTTGATACTTTTTTGTTTCTGGCTGTATTCCTGTGCGGCTTCTTGTTTCCTTTCAAGGATGTCGTCTAAGAAGTCCGGGTTCAAGCCTTGCAGGGAATGCGGAGGACATATGTCCATTACTGATCCACATGAAGACTGCCTTTGGTGTCTGTCATCGGTTCACGACGGCGAGGAATGTGCCTGTTGCAGGAAAATGAATCCGAAGGCCCTGAAAGAAAAAAAAGCGAAGCTCTTCATGGCAAAAATGAAAAAGAGGAAGAAGGTAGGTCTCGCTCCAGGTCGAGCTCTAGATCGATGTTGGGGCATGCTTCAGGAGTCAAGAAGCATAAAAAGAAGAGGCACTCTTCGAAGCATCATTCTGATAGAGAGGCGGCAAGCCTTTAAAGCTTCCCCTTTGTGGACCCTTCCCAGACCGGTGCCAGTGGGTGGCAGGATTCGTCATCCCCTCCCGCACTGGTGCCCCATTACATCGGACAGGTGGGTTCTGGAGATTGTATGAAGAAGAAACCACCCTCCCCTTGACTATGACCCCCCCCCCCCCCCCCTCCCTTTCCACCGCAGTTCCACCACATGCCGGGGGATCATTTGGCACGTCTCCAGCAGGAAGTTATGGCCCTTTTGGCCAAGGGGGCCATCAAGCGCGTTACGACGCCAGAAGTAGGTCATGGTTGTTACTCCCACTACTTCATGGTTCCGAAGGAGGACAAGGGTCTACGTCCCATCTTGAACCTTCAGAGCGTAAATCAATTCCTCCGGAAGGAAGTACACAATGCTCACTCTGGCTCAGGTCTGGTCTGTTCTCGATCCACAAGACTGGATGGTGGTGCGGGACCTGCCATATTCCCATCCTGCCCACCCTTCGGCGTTACCTGCGATTCATGGTGGGCCAGGAGCATTTTCCGTTCACCATGCTCCCCTTTGGCCTTTCCAGCGCCCCTCGGGTGTTCACAGAAGTGATGGCGGTGGTTGCAGCTCATCTGCGCAGATCAGGGGTTTCAGTCTTCCCCCTATCGCGACGACTGGTTGTTCAAGGCGGGCTCGCCAGACAGTCGTCTCCCACCTCCAGACTATGGCTGACCTCCTGCATTTGCTGGGGTTTTCCATCAACGTGCCGGTGTCGCACCTGGTTCCCTCCAAGAAGCTCCTCTTCATCAGACGGTTCTGGACACTGCACAATTTCGGGTATATCCTCCCGAACAGCGAGTCCAGGACATTCGGGCTCTGATTCCGATCTTTCAGCCCTTGTCCTGGGTTTCGGTCAGGACGACCTTGAGGCTGCTGGGGCTCATGGCCTCCTGCATCCTGCTGACCAACCATGCCAGGTGGCATATGCGAGCTCTGCAGTGGGACCTAAAGTTCCCGTGGTCGCAGCATCAGGGAAACCTGTCTGATTACGTCCAGATCTCGGAGGGCACTGCACAATTGCAGTGGTGGCTCACAAATATGCATTGGGTCAGCGGCAGATTCCTCTCCTCTCCCTTCCCTAACTGGAGCACACAGTGGTGACAGACGCGTCCCTCCTGGGATGGGGCGGCCACAAGGGAGAGGTGGAGATTAGAGGGTTCTGGTGTCCGGCTGAGTCCTGACTCCATATCAACCTTCTGGAGCTTCGGGCGATCCTTCTTGCACTGAATGCATTCCTTCCCTCTGTCAGGGGGAAGGTAGTGCAGGTGTTAACGGACAACACCACCGCCATGTGATATTGCAACAAACCGGGTGGAGTGGTGTAGGAGAGTAGGGTCTGCAATCCTATGATCACCCAGATTTTTGCTTTTTGCTTCACTGGTTTACGACTTTCCCTGGCTGTGGGCCTGCTAATCAGACCCACAGCCTAGCTGTTCTCTCTACTCCAAATTGTACCCAGGTACTGAATTGGCACTGGGCCCTCTCCAAGTCCCTGTACCCAGGGCTGAGGTGCACCCAGAAGTCTCCCAGGGGCTGCAGCATGTATTATGCCACCCCTGGGCTGACTAACTAAATCAGACACAACTGGCTGCTTGACAGCTGGGGCAAGGTGGTGTAAACACCTGTGAGAAGTTGGCCTGGTGTGCAGTGCTCACTATTCTAGTGATCACTATATATCAGTCCAAACAACCCTTATTGATTGGTTGTAAGTCAACCTTATAGACCAGCTATCCTAGTAGCATGGATACGAGCAGTCTAAGGCTAAGACTCTAGAGAGCGTGTTAAGCCAGCTGTTTTACCATCACATTACCCCTTGAACACCCAGTGAAAGGACACCACACAAGTGTTATGAAAATAAACAGTGTATTTATTAGAATCACAACAGCCCTGTACTCTTTATGAGGACAGGGTGCTAGGCACACAACAAAACTCTTACGAAAATACTTAAGTTAGCACGTTATACACAAATGCCCGAGGGGCACGAAAAACCATATACTCTGAAAGTGGAATGCGAAATTACTAGCAGGTAAGTACAGTACTAATAGGCTTTGGAATCGCTAGGACTTGACTATAGAATCGTTAGATTACTTCTAGGAGGCCCAGGGGACTCTGGTGCAGTGTGCACTCTCACGCGGGATGCGGGACAAAGTGTATGATAGCTAGTAAAGTTAAAGTTAGTGTTCGCGGGCGAACCCGACCTGGTAGGAAGAAAACGACAGTGGATCCTGACCCTTGGATAGTGAGGCTATGCTGGGGCACTGAAATGCCGAAGTGCCCTAGCCCAGGGGCTGCAGCTGCATAGGTCTCAAAAGACGTCGGGAATCCTCGTAGACTAACCAGGAGCCTGGAAGAAAGATGCTGGCAGGCGACCAGTGAAGAGAGTTCGAGTTGATCCAAGCCTGGATCTGGAAGATGGATGACACCTGAAAGCAGAGGGGACCAAGTTTGTGACTACTAGCCAGTAGTCAGGTGGCACCAGGAGGGCACCGGATGGTAGTCACCTCGACTAGGTGAGTGGGCGACGCTGTGCTCTGCAGATCTCACGGACCAGGAGGCGTTGTCGGCGACCAGGATGGAGAGGCGAGCTGTCCCACGATGGATGAAGCTGTCGGCGTCGAAGTACCCAGGATTGGGCAACAAAGCCTTGGCTAATTCAAGCCCACGCGGTGGACTCAAAAAATGGCGTCTTGAGTGGACCAGGAGGGTCCGGGGTGCTCATCTTCTGGAAGGGAGCAAGAGCCAGTCTGGAGCAACCAGACCAGCAGCAGTGATATCGTCGGGCATCGTTCAGAAGGCCACAAGCCAGCGGGCTAGTAGCCAAACAACGCGGTGAGCAGCAAAAAGCAGAAGGGCCCCACGCCGATCGTGGAGATGCTGGGGGGCTGCTCTTCGGTGCTGGAGCTGCTCAGGGTCGGGGCTTCTCGGACCCCAAAGCACTCGCCAGGAGATTACTCGGCGGGCTTGCTGTGAAGAAGTCGTGCAGTCTTGGCAATAGTCGGTCCCTTGAGGTCTCGTCGCACTCACGGTTCTCAGCTTGGCTGTAGAGGTGAGTAGAGGTCGGAGGTGCCAGGGAAGCCGGGTCTTGTCGAGCTGGGCAGTCGGATTCCGGAGGAAGGTCTTGCAGCAGACCGCAGTGTTCTTGATGGTGCCTGCGGATGCAGGGTGACTACTCCTTAGCCACAAGGGAGAATCTTGAAGAAGAAATCTTGATGTCCTTTCGTAGAAAGTCGTGTCTTGATTCCAAAGATGATCTAATTTGGAAGGGGGCCTGCTCCTACCTTTATCTGGGAAAAGGGGGCTGGCACGCGACTAAGTCCTGCCCTATGGGTGGGACCAGGAGGGGGGTGGTTACACCTCTCTCCTTTGGCGGGCTTTCCCCAGGCCAGGGGCTGGAGTGCCCCTGGAACTGGTTTCAGCCGGCCTATGCACAGTGAGCACCGGGGTGCCACTTTCAGTCACCTTCCTCTGAAGCCCTGCCTACCTAGGATACACAAAATCCTGTCTGGGACGGTGCTGGCAACGCCCCTGACAGGAAACCCTTTGTCCTTGCCTCCTGCTCTGGGAGGACTCCCAGCAGCAGGAGGGCAGACTTGTGTCTCGGTGGCAGCATCCATTTTGTGGAGCTACGGCTCTGTCTGACTTTAACCGGGGTTACAGGTTACATACATGTCGTGTCCCTCTAGAAGGGTGGAATGCTAACCCCGTCGCCAGAATTGGCGAGGGGTTAGTATTCCAATTCGTATGACACCTTACTCTACATGTTTTGATAAAGCGATACCAGAGTTGGCATATAACTGCGAGGATTATAATGCACTTAAGAGTATATGGTATGCGATATCATGGAAACGGCTAAGGGATGGATCCCGAAAGCTGCAGACAGGCTCAGCTCATGCCAGAGCACTATCTCACACGATTCCAAGCACTCTGCCTTCAGGATTGTTAAGGCCTGCCATAGGAGTGACTGATAGGAGATCTGTGTGTCCATTTTTAGGGTTAGATATAGGTATACTATATCTAAAGCAAAGGGTGATTACACCACCTTGCCCCAGCTGTCAAGCAGCCAGTTGTGTCAGATTTGGATGGCCAGCCAGGGGTGGCATAATGCATGCTGCAGCCCCTGGTAGGCCCTGGGTACACCTATGCCCTGGGTACCTAAGGTACACTGTACAGGGACTGATAAGGTGACTCAGTATCCAATTAGATATGTACCTAAGGCACATGGAATCCATTTTACAGAGAGAGCAGTAGGCCTGGGGTCCTGAATAGCAGGGCCCCAGGTCAACTAAGTCAGAAAACCAGCAAAACACCAGGCAAAAAGTTGGGGGCAACCATAGTCAGGGATCTACCTTCCTACAACACCCTTTGCTTTAGATATAGTATTCCTATATCTAAACCTAAAATGGACACAGGTATTCCTATCAGTCACTCCTATGGCAGGCCTTAACAATCCTGAAGGCAGAGTGCATGGAATCATGTGAAATGGTGCTCTGGCATGAGCTGAGCCCGTTTGCAGCTTGCGGAACCAAGTCCTAATAGCTGTTCCATGATAACGCTATACCATATACTCTTAAGTGCATTATGTACCTCGCGGTCATATGCTAACTTTGGTATAACATTATCAAAACATGTCGAGTAAGGTGTCATACGAATTGGAATACTAACCCCTCGCCAATTCTGGCGACGGGGTTAGCATTCCACCCTTCTAGAGGGACACGACATGTTGGTAACCTGTAACCCCGGTGTAGGAGAGTAGGGTCTGCAATCCTATGATCACCCAGATTTTTGCTTCACTGGTTTACGACTTTCCCTGGCTGTGGGCCTGCTAATCAGACCCGCAGCCTAGCTGTTCTCTCTAATCCAAATTGTACCCAGGTACTGAATTGGCACTGGGCCCTCTCAAGTCCCTGTACCCAGGGCTGAGGTGCACCCAGAAGTCTCCCAGGGGCTGCAGCATGTATTATGCCACCCCTGGACTGACTAACTAAATCTGACACAACTGGCTGCACGACAGCTGGGGCAAGGTGGTGTAATCACCCTTTGCTGTAGATATAGTATTCCTATATCTAAACCTAAATGGACACACAGATCTCCTATCAGTCACTCCTATGGCAGGCCTTAACAATCCTGAAGGCAGAGTGCTTGGAATCGTGTGAGAGAGTGCTCTGGCATGAGCTGAGCCTGTCTGCGGCTTTCGGGATCCATCCCTTAGCCGTTTCCATGATATCGCATACCATATACTCTTAAGTGCATTCTAATCCTCGCGGTTATATGCCAACTCTGGTATCGCTTTATCAAAACATGTAGAGTAAGGTGTCATACGAATTGGAATACTAACCCCTCGCCAATTCTGGCGACGGGGTTAGCATTCCACCCTTCTAGAGGGACACGACATGGATGTAACCTGTAACCCCGGTTAAAGTCAAACAGAGCCTTAGCTCCACAAAATGGATGCTGCCACCGAGACACAAGTCTGCCCTCCTGCTGCTGGGAGTCCTCCCAGAGCAGGAGGCAAGGACAAAAGGGTTTCCTGCCAGGGGCGGTGCTAGCACCGTCCCAGACAGGATTTTGTGTATCCTAGGTAGGCAGGGCTTCAGAGGAAGGTGACTGCAAGTGGCACCCCGGTGCTCACTGTGCATAGGCCGGCTGAAAACAGTTCCAGGGGCACTCCAGCCCCTGGCCTGGGGAAAGCCCGCCAAAGGAGAGGGGTGTAACCACCCCCCTCCTAGTCCCACCCATAGGGCAGGACTTAGTCGCGTGCCAGCCCCTTTTTGCAGGATAAAGGTAGGACCTGGCCCCCTTCCAAATCAGATCATCTTTGAATCCTGAAACTACTTTCCACAAAAGGAACTCAAGACTCTTCCTAAGATCTCTCCCTTGTGACTAAGGAGTAGTCACCCTGCAGCAGCAGGCTCCAACCAAGCATCGCGGTTTGTTGCCAGTCTCTCCTTCGGATCAAGACTGCTCCAGCACGACGAGAACCGGCTTCCCTGGCACCTCTGACCTCAACCTACATCATCAGCCCAGCTGTGATCCGTGGGTGCGACGAGACCTCGAGGGACCGGCCATCTTCAGAACTGCACGACGCTTGTCCAGCACGACGCCTGAGTGACCCTCGACTGAGTGCCTTGGGGTAAGAGAAGCCCCGACCCTGAGCAGCTCCAGCACCGAAATCCAGCCCCCCCTGCATCCACGAGATCGGCGTGGGGCCCTTCTGCTTTTTGCTGCTCACCGCGTTGTCCAGGTCGCTTGCCCGTTGGCTAGTGGCCCCCTCACGACGCTCCACGATAACTAACACTGCTGGTCTGGTTGCTCCAGACTAGCCCATGCTCCCCTCCAAAAGAGGAGCACCCTGGACCCTCCTGGTCCACTCAAGACGCCATTTTAGGTCCACCGCGTGGGCCTTGCATTTGCCAAGACTTGTTCCCCAATCCTGGGTCCAGCGACGTCGACAGCAAGAACCTTCGTGGGACAGCTCGCACCTCCATCCTGGTCGCCGACAACGCCTCCTGGTCCGAGAGACTGCAGAGCCCAGCAGCGCCCACTCACCTGACTGCGGTGACTTCGCCCGGTGCCATCCTGGTGCCCACTTAATCACTGGCTAGTGATTCAGAACTTGGTCCCCTCTGCTTTCAGGTTTTTCTTCTTCCCTGATCCAGGCTTGGATCTCTTCGAACTTTTCTTCACTGGCCGCCTGCCAGCAACTTCTTCTTCAGGCTCCTGGTCCGTCAACGTGGGTTTCCGACGCAACTTGAACCCTATGCAGCCGCAGCCCCTGGGCTAGGTAAATCCAGCACTCCGGTGCCCCAGCATAGTCCAACACTCCAAGTGTTCGGATCCCCTCCTGTTTTCGTCCCAGCTAGTCGGGTTCGCCCGAGAACAGTAACTTTGTGAATTCTAGCTTCCATAGACTTTGTCCCGCATCCCGCGTGAGAGTGCACACTCTGCACCCGAGTTCCCTAGGCCTCCTGCTAGTAATCTAAAGGTTCAGTAGTCCAGTCCTAGCGATCCCAAAGCCTCTGAGAATAGTTACTTACCTGCTAGTAAGTCGCATTCCACTTTTGTAGTATATGGTTTTTCGTGCCCCTCGGGCATTTGTGTAAATTGTGCGACTTGAAGTATTTTTATAAGAGTTTTGTTGTGTGCTTAGCTCCCTGTCTCATAAAGAGCCAGGGTAGTCTTGTTATAAATAAATACACTGTTTATTTTCATAACAACTTGTGTGGTGTCCTTTCACTGGGTGTTCAAGGGGTAATGTGATGGTAAAACAGCTGGCTTAACACGCCCTCTAGAGCCTTAGCCTTAGACTGCTCGTATCCATGCTACTAGGATATCTGGTCTATAAGGTTGACTTACAACCAATCATCAATAAGGGTTGTTTGGACTGATACATAGTGATCACTAGAATAGTGAGCACTGCATATCAGGCCAACTTCTCACACCCGGTTAAAGTCAGACATAGCCTCAGCTCCACAAGATGGATGCTGCCACCGAGACACAAGTCTGCCCTCCTGCTGCTGGGAGTCCTCCCAGCCCAGGAGGGAAGGACAAAGGGTTTCCTGCCAGGGGCGGTGCCAGCACCGTCCCAGACAGGATGTGTATTCTAGGTAGGCAGGGCTTTAGAGGAAGGTGACTGCAAGTGGCACCCCGGCGCTCACTGTGCATAGGCCGGCTTGAACCAGTTCCAGGGGCACTCCAGCCCCTGAGCTGGGGAAAGCCCGCCAAGGAAGTGGGTGTAACCACCCCCCTCCTAGTCCCACCCATAGGGCAGGACTTAGTCGCGTGCCAGCCCCTTTTTGCAGGATAAAGGTAGGAACTGGCCCCCTTCCAAATTAGATCATCTTTGAATACTGAACCAACTTTCCACGAAAGGACCTCAAGACTCTTCTCAAGATTTCTCCCTTGTGACTAAGGAGTAGTCACCCTGCAGCAGCAGGCACCAACCAAGCATCGCGGTCTGCTTTAAGTCTCTCCTCCGGATCAAGACTGACCAGCACGACGAGAACCGGCTTCCCTGGCACCTCTGACCTCAACCTGCATCATCAGCCCAGCTGTGATCCGTGGGTGTGACGAGACCTCGAGGGACCGGCCATCTTTGAAGACTGTACGACGCTTGTCCAGCACGACCACCGAGTGACCCTCGACCGAGTGCTTTGGGGTAAGAGAAGCCCCGACCCTGAGCAGCTCCAGCACCGAAGTTCAGCCCCCCTGCATCCACGAGATCTGCGTGGGGCCCTTCTGCTCTTTGCTGCTCACCGCGTTGTCCCGGTCACTTGCCCGTTGGCTAGTGGCCCCCTCACGACGCTTCACGACGACAAACACCGCTGGTCTGGTTGCTCCAGACTAGCCCTTGCTCCCCTCCAAAAGAGGAGCACCCTGTACCCTCCTGGTCCACTCCAGAGTCCATTTTAAGTCCACCGTGTGGGCTTGCATTTGCCAAGACTTGTTGCCCCAATCCTGGGTCCAGCGACGTCGACAGCAGAGACCTTCGTGGGACAGCTCGCACCTCCATCCTGGTCGCCGACAACGCCTCCTGGTCCGAGAGACTGCAGAGCCCAGCAGCGCCCACTCACCTGGTCGAGGTGACTTCGTCCGGTGCCATCCTGGTGCCCACCTAAATCACTGGCTAGTGATTCAGAACTTGGTCCCCTCTGCTTACAGGTCTTCTTCTTCCCTGATCCAGGCTTGGATCTCTTCAAACTTTTCTTCACTGGCCGCCTGCCAGCAACTTCTTTCTTCAGGCTCCTGGTTCTTCAACGAGAGTTTCCGACGCAACTTCGACCCTATGCAGCCGCAGCCCCTGGGCTAGGTAAACTGAGTACTCCGGTGCTCCAGCATAGTCCAACACCCTAAGTGTTCGGATCCACTCTTGTTTTCGACCCACCTAGTCGGGTTCGCCCGAGAACAGTAACTTTGCAATTGCTAGTATCCATAGACTTGTTCCCGCATTACGCGTGAGAGTTCCCACTCTGCACACGGCGTCCCTAGGCCTCCTGCTTCTAATCCAAGGGTTCAGCATTGTAGGCCTAGCGTTTCTACAGTCTAGAAAAGTATTACTTACCTGCTAGTAACTTCGCATTCCACTTCTTGTGTATATGGTTTTTCGTGCCCCTCGGGCATTTGTGTAAATTGTGCGACTTTCAGTAATTCTTTAAGAGTTTTGTTGTGTGCTTAGCTCCCTGTCTCATAAAGAGCCAGGGTAGTCCTGTTATAAATAAACATACTTTATTTTTGATAACTTGTGTGGTGTCCTTTCACTTGGTGTTCAAGGGGTAATGTGATGGTAAAACAGCTGGCTTAACACGCCCTCTAGAGTCTTAGCCTTAGACTGCTCGTATCCATGCTACTAGGATAGCTGGTCTATCAGGTTGACTTACAACCAATCATCAATAAGGGTTGTCTGGACTGATACATAGTGATCACTAGAATAGTGAGCACTGCAGATCAGGCCACCTTCTCACAAGTGGGGTCATAGATCCTACGTCAGGAGTCTCTGCGCCTCTGGACATGGCTGGAACGTCACAGCATTTCCTTGATGGTACAACACCTGGCGGGTTCTTTGAACGCCAGGGTGGACGAACTCAGCCGCTGCTGTCTGATGGATCACGAATCGTGTCTGCACTCAGGTGGCGCAAGGTCTCTTTCAACAGTGGGGAGAGCCTTGGTTAGATCTATTCGCAACAGAAGAGAACGCGCAATGTCTGCATATACCTCTTCTACCCAGAGTGCTGAAGAAAATCACCCGCAACTGGGCCCAAGTCATCCCTGTGGCTCTGGACTGGGCTCAAAGAGTTTGGTATCCTGAGCTACTCAGTATGAGTCTGGATCCCCCGATCCGACTGCCTCTGCAGGAGGATCTTCTGTCGCAGCAACAAGGGATGGTTCTCCACCCGAACCTGTCCAGCCTCCACCTACATGCGTTGAGATTGAGCGGCGACAGTTGATTCCTTTTGACTTGCCTTTCGAAGTGTCTGTCATTCTGGCGGCCAGGTGCCGCTCCACTCTATCGGTATACGCCTGCAGGTGGATCAAATGTGTGGCATGGTTCACAGCCAAGACTGTGGATCTCCTTTCTGTTCCTCTTTCTGAGATCCTTTTGTTACTCCTTTCTCTGGCCTGGCAGGGCTCTGCTCTGGGCACTATCAAGGGCTATCTTTCGGCCATTTCAGCCTTTCTTAGGCTTCCAGACCAGGCTTCTCTTTTCAAGTCCCCTGTTGTACAGAGATTTGTAAAAGGCATTACTCATATGTTCCGTCCTGTTCCTTTCATAATGCCTCAGTGGGACTTGAATCTTGTTTTGACTTCTCATGTGCGCTCCCTTTGAGCCGCTTCACGATTGTCCTTTACATCTTCTGACTTTGAAAATTGCCTTCCTGGTCGCTATCACGTCTGCCAGGAGAGTGAGTGAGTGAGCTTCAGGCTCTATCTTGTAAGCCTCCTTTTCTGACGGTTCATCCGGACAAGGTTGTGCTTCACACTAGTCCTTCCTTCTTGCCAAAGGTTGTCACTGCCTTCCACATCGGGCAGACTATCACCTTGCCCACTTTCTTTCCGCCTCCGCACCCTTCCAGAGAGGAAAAGAGGCTCCACCTTCTGAACCCAAAACGTGCGCTCTCCTTTTACCTGAATTGCACACAAGCATTCCGGGTGGATGACCAGCTCTTTGTTGGCTACGCAGACGTCAAGAAAGGCAGGGCTGTACAGAAGAGGACTATCTCCCGATGGGTCGTCTAGTGTATCAAGGCCTGTGACTCTATGGCTAAAAAGGAACCTCCGGTGGGGCTGCGGGCCCAATCTACCAGGGCGACAGCTACTACGGCATTGGGACGTGGTGTCCCCCTGCAAGACTTCTATCAGGCTGCGACATGGGCTTCGCTACACACTTTTACAAAGCATTATTGCCTTGACAGTGAGGTCCGGTGGGGACGGCTTCTTTAGGACATTCTGTTACGTGTGACTTTCTGGTGTAATCTTGTTTGCAGACCCACCACTGGGGTTGGTATTGCTGGGGTATCTATTCTAAGGTAAGGAATCTATCACTAACGTCTTTCAGATGCAGAAGTTACTACTTGTGTAACGATATATCTGTAAGAGACATTAGTTAGTGATAGATTCCTTACCGCCCCACCCATTATCCCCGTTCTGCGAATTGATTTCTAGGGTTAAGGACATCCTTTCGGGCCCTAGTTTCTATGCACCAGTGGTCTGTATCTTACGTGGCTCTGTGTTCCTGTACCGTAAAGTTGTGTACAGAACTGACATCCGCGCGCTTGGGCGCCGCTAAGTAGCTCCATTGACGTCATCTCTGCGAATACGTCGCCAAAGACGCAAACTGAGCTGTACGAGGAAGCCTATCGACGCGCAGGGGTACTGTTGACTAAAGCTTTCCGGATCCAGTCTGACGCCTGGGGATATTCTAAGGTTAGGAATCTCACTAACTAATGTCTCATAGATATATAGTTATACAAGTAGTAACTTGTGCGTTGCCACCCTTGCAGTTCTTAGCTTCTAATTTACTTCTGACTATATCTGTTCAGGAAGTGGCTAGACGGAAGGAAGATGATGAACGGAAGTCACGTGAGAAGCAGGAAGAGGAAGAAGCGAAGTGTCTTGAAAAATTTCAAGATGCGGAACCGCTTGAGCAGGAAGAGCTGCATAACTTCACGGACACCATGTTGCCAGGCTGCTTTCACTTGTTGGACGAGCTACCAGATACAGTTTATCGCGTATGTGACCTCATTATGACAGCCATAAAGCGCAATGGGGCAGATTACCGAGATCTGATTCTCAAGCAAGTAGTGAACCAGGTGAGCTGTACATTCCTAAGTGACAGTGGCAAGCTGATGTGTAAGACCTTTGATTAATTCTTAATTCTCTTTTAGGTGTGGGAAGCAGCGGATGTGTTAATCAAAGCTGCCCTCCCTCTGACCACGAGCGACACTAAAACTGTATCTGAATGGGTCAGTCAAATGGCCACTCTTCCACAGGCGTCTAATTTGGCCACACGTATTTTGTTGCTCACTCTCCTCTTTGAGGTAGGATTGGTACATTTATAACAGATTGTGTGCCTGCAATTAGTTGTTTCTTTATTGATTATCTTGCTTTTGTTTTAGGAGTTAAAATTGCCCTGTGCACGTGTGGTAGAGAACAGCGGGATTCTAAGTGTTCTTATAAAACTTTTGGAGGTAGTTCAGCCATGTCTGCAGGCGGCCAAAGAACAGAAGGATGTTCAAACCCCCAAGTAAGATGGTTTCCATTTTGTCTCTTTCAATGTTAATCTTGATCTGCTTTTTCTATTGCTGTATTGCATCTTGCTTTCGTTCACATATCTGTGATTGTCCAGGGACGCGCGCATTAATAGATCGGCAGCGCGACCTGTAAGTGGACCAGCTTCGCTTCACCGTGAACTACTGTTTCTTTTTAAAACTTGCACTGAAATCTGTTTTTAAAATTGCACAAACCTCACTGGCAGCGTTGTTTCAAAGCAATCACCCCGGTCCACCCACCGCGGGCTCTTGGCTTGATTAATGTGGAGGATGTAGGGCGGAATCAGTCCTCCCTGTGAATCGTGCTATTGGTCAAGCAAGTAGAGGCGGAGCCCCGACGGTCACCTGACCTAGAGCCCGTCCTCTACTTTAATCCGATGTCAGGCAACCCGCGCAGCGGACGCGCCAAAGACTAGCCCGTCTGCGCCCGAACGGGACCAGGGGCCTGATCCCTGTCCTATCAGCCCCAGATAAAACTGTGCTCTCATCAGAACAGTTACTGGCGCTCCGTCCCCCAACTTCAAAAGGATGTCAAATCCTCTGAGCTAAGCACACAGGTAACGCAATATGCTATAATTGCAACTTTTCGCTTTTAAATATTCAGCCTTACCCCCTACTACCAAAAACTATACCACGCACATCTCTCATAGAGCTCCCCTCATTGACAACTTTTTGTTTTTTAGTTTAAACTGTCGCTCACTCCCCAAACACAAACTAGACATCTCAAACCTCATCTGTGAGGAACAGCCAGATGCTCTTTCTCACTGAAAGTTGGCTTCACGATAGCGCTGGACCTAACGTAGCCGCAGCTCTCCCTTCCAACTATGCCATCACTTGGAAAGATAGAGCACTGAAAACAGGAGGTGGCATAGCTATTATTTTTAAAAACTGCCTGACAGAGAGTAGGGTCTGCTTTCCTATGGTCACCCCATTTTCTGCTTTTTGCTTCACTGGATTTCGACTTAATGTGGCTGTGGGTCTGCTAATCAGACCCACAGCCCTGCTGTTCCCTCTAAATTTCACACCATGTACTTTAGGTACATCACTAATTGGGAAATTGGGTCACTCTTATGAGTCCCTGTACAGTGTACCATAGGTACCCAGGGCATAGGTGCACCCAAGGCCTACCAGGGGCTGAAACATATCTTTTGCCACCCCTGGCTGGCCATCCAAAATGACACAACTGGCTGATCACTCAGCTGGGGCAAGGTCGTGTAATCACCACTTTCTTAGATATAGTATTCCTATCTCTAACCTTATATCTAGACACATATACACCTACAAGTCACTCCTATGGCAGGCCTTAACAATCCTGAAGGCAGAGTGCTTAGTTTTATGTGAGATGGTGCTCTAGCATGAGCTGAGCCTGTCTGCAGCTTTCGGAACCATGTCCTTATAGCTGATTTTCCCTAGTCCATCCGGAAGTGTCCTAAAAGAACTAGTTTCCATTTCTTTCGTTCCCATTCTAACTCTATGGTAACTTGTGTGCATGTAAAGACACTGCACGCGCATCCCGTGGGCCTCCTGCTCTCCATCCATTGGTAGTACAGTGTAGCCCCAGCGATTCTCCAGGCCCTAGGCCTTTCCTTTGTTCGTGACGTGGTTCTTAGACCACTATTTTAGTATATGGTTCGAAGTGCCCCTAGGGCATTACTGTATTTTGTGCAACTTATTGTATTTTAATTAAGTATCTTGTATTGTGCTGGTGCCTCTGACCTCATAAAGAGTTCAGAGGATTGGTTTAGAAATAAATACATATATATTTTGACTATATAACCTGTGTGGTGTCCTTTCATTTGGTATTAAAGGGATTGCATGTGGTAAAACAGCTGGCTTCACATGCCCTCTTGAGTTTAGCCTAAGACTGCTTTGTCCATGCTACCACTAGGATAGCTGGTCTATAAGGTTGACTTTACAACCATCACCATAAGGGTTGTTTGGACTGGTGCAAGGTGCTCACTAGAATAGTGAACATCATATACCAGGCCAACTTCTCACACTGCCTGCAATGCAGATTTGACCCTCTGGACATCCCTGTGAGAAGTTGGCCTGATATGCAGTGCTCACTATTCTAGTGATCACTATGTATCAGTCCAGACAACCCTTATTGATGATTGGTTGTAAGTCAACCTTATAGACCAGCTATCCTAGTAGCATGGATACGAGCAGTCTAAGGCTAAGACTCTAGAGGGCGTGTTAAGCCAGCTGTTTTACCATCACATTACCCCTTGAACACCAAGTGAAAGGACACCACACAAGTTGTTATGAAAATAAACAGATATTTATTTATAACAAGTCTACCCTGAACTCTTTATGAGTCAGGGAGCTAAGCACACAACAAAACTCTTACGAAAATACTTTAAGTCGCACAATTTACACAAATGCCCTAGGGGCACGAAAAACCATATACACAGTAAGTGGAATGCGAACTTGCTAGCAGGTAAGTAATACTTTTCTAGACTTAGGAATCGCTAGGCCTACAATTCTAAACACTGGGATTAGATGCAGGAGGCCTGTGGACGTCGTGTGCAGAGTGGGAACTCTCACGCGTAAGGCTGGAAAAAGTCTATGGAGGCTAGCAGTTGCAAAGTTACTGTTCTCGGGCGAACCCGACTAGGTGGGTCGAAAACAAGAGTGGATCCGAACACTTGGGGTGTTGGACTATGCTGGAGCACCGGAGTACTCAGGTTACCTAGCCCAGGGGCTGCGGCTGCATAGGGTTGAAGTTGCGTCGGAAACCCTCGTTGAAGATCCAGGAGCCTGAAGAAAGAGTTGCTGGCAGGCGGCCAGTGAAGAAAGTTCGGAGTGATCCAAGCCTGGATCAGGGAAGAAGAAACCTGTAAGCAGAGGGGACCAAGGTCTGAATCACTAGCCAGTGATTTGAGTGGGCACCAGGATGGCACTGGACGAAGTCACCTCAGCCAGGTGAGTGGGCGCTGCTGGGCTCTGCAGTCTCTCGGACCAGGAGGCGTTGTCGGCGACCAGGATGGAGGTGCGAGCTGTCCCACGAAGGTTCTTGCTGTCGACGTCGCTGGACCCAGGATTGGGCAACAAGTCTTGGCAAATGCAAGGCCCACGCGGTGGACCTAAAATGGCGTCTTGAGTGGACCAGGAGGGTACAGGGTGCTCCTCTTTTGGAGGGGAGCAAGGGCTAGTCTGGAGCAACCAGACCAGCAGTGTTTGTCGTCGTGGAGCGTCGTGAGAGGGCCACTAGCCAACGGGCAAGCGACCTGGACAACGCGGTTGGCAGCAAAGAGCAGAAGGGCCCCACGCAGATCTCGTGGATGCAGGGGGGCTGAACTTCGGTGCTGGAGCTGCTTAGGGTCGGGGCTTCTCTTACCCCAAAGCACTCGGTCGAGGGTCACTCGGTGGTCGTGCTGGACAAGCGTCGTGCAGTTCTGAAGATGGCCGGTCCCTCGAGGTCTCGTCACACCCACGGATCACAGCTGGGCTGATGATGTAGGTTGAGGTCAGAGGTGCCAGGGAAGCCGGTTCTCGTCGTGCTGGAGCAGTCTTGATCCGAAGGAGAGACTGGCAACAAACCGCGATGCTTGGTTGGTGCCTGCTGCTGCAGGGTGACTACTCCTTAGTCACAAGGGAGAATCTTGGGAAGAAGTCTTGAGTTCCTTTCGTGGAAAGTAGTTTCAGGATTCAAAGATGATCTGATTTGGAAGGGGGCCAGTTCCTACCTTTATCCTGCAAAAAGGGGCTGGCACGCGACTAAGTCCTGCCCTATGGGTGGGACTAGGAGGGGGGTGGTTACACCCCTCTCCTTTGGCGGGCTTTCCCCAGGCCAGGGGCTGGAGTGCCCCTGGAACTGGTTCCAGCCGGCCTATGCACAGTGAGCACCGGGGTGCCACTTGCAGTCACCTTCCTCTAAAGCCCTGCCTACCTAGGATACACAAAATCCTGTCTGGGACGGTGCTGGCACCGCCCCTGGCAGGAAACCCTTTGTCCTTGCCTCCTGGGCTGGGAGGACTCCCAGCAGCAGGAGGGCAGACTTGTGTCTCGGTGGCAGCATCCATTTTGTGGAGCTAAGGCTGTCTGACTTTAACCGGGGTTACAGGTTACATACATGTTGTGTCCCTCTAGAAGGGTGGAACACTAACCCCGTCGCCAGAATTGGCGAGGGGTTAGTATTCCAATTCGTATGACACCTTACTCGACATGTTTTGATAAAGCGATACCAGAGTTGGCACATAACCGCGAGGATTATAATGCACTTAAGAGTATATGGTATGCGTTATCAGGGAAACGGCTAAGGGATGGATCCCGAAAGCCGCAGACAGGCTCAGCTCATGCCAGAGCACTATCTCACACGATTCCAAGCACTCTGCCTTCAGGATTGTCAAGGCCTGCCATAGGAGTGACTGATAGGAGATCTGTGTGTCCATTTAGGTTTAGATATAGGAATACTATATCTACAGCAGAGGGTGAGTACACCACTCTGCCCCAGCTGTCAAGCAGCCAGTTGTGTCTGATTTAGTTAGTCAGCC
Source organism: Lissotriton helveticus (assembly GCF_964261635.1). NCBI lineage: Eukaryota > Metazoa > Chordata > Amphibia > Caudata > Salamandridae > Lissotriton > Lissotriton helveticus. The sequence continues at coordinate 12,903,590 of NC_136071.1, forward strand.
CAGGGGTGGCATAATACATGCTGCAGCCCCTGGGAGACTTCTGGGTGCACCTCAGCCCTGGGTACAGGGACTTGAGAGGGCCCAGTGCCAATTCAGTACCTGGGTACAATTTGGAGTAGAGAGAACAGCTAGGCTGTGGGTCTGATTAGCAGGCCCACAGCCAGGGAAAGTCGTAAACCAGTGAAGCAAAAAGCAAAAATCTGGGTGATCATAGGATTGCAGACCCTACTCTCCTACACACCCCACTCAGTACTGGGCTGAAAGGTACAGTATTGGCTTCTCTCCTGATCACAGGTGAGTATTTTCGAATTCGGACTTTGGCTGATTATATAGGAATATTTTCAGTTTTCAAAACTTCACACTTAAATTTTCGAGTCAAAAATGGGTCAATGTTATCCAATGACAGGTACGTGAATTACCGGTTTCCAGGCGAGTACTTAGTTGGTGAAGTCAGGGTTCTGGGCATAGACTCAGGGGTCCCCCAAGGTAAGGTGAGTACAGTTGGTTCAGTCCCAGCGGAGCAGGGGTGGCCGGGTGCAGAGGTAGGCCAAATGTTATCCAATGAGGGAAGGGGGCCTTCGGTTGGTGGCGGCTGGCTAGCAGGCGACGCGGCTCTGGGCAAGGGGGGGAAGAAGGATAGGGAAAAGAGGTCACAGCCAGCGGCACTCGGGCGGCGGGTTACAGGGTGCTTTTGAGCTGTTAGGCGCTCACTGTTATCCAATGAGGATCTTGAAAAAGGAACAAAGGCTGCAGGCTGGGGAATGGTGACTCTCCAGGGGCGACCAGCACTTCGAGAGATGAGGTGGGATGTTGGGAGCACAGGTAGGTACCCCAAAGGGAGGCACAGGGGGCTGTAGGGCGCCGGGTGCAGGGGTGTCTTTGGGTGTCAGAAAAGCTTACCCTCGGCTGGTCGCGGTTGGGGTGGCTCCTGGTTATGAGTCTGCAGGCGTCGGCTGGTTCGTCGAGGAGGGTCTTTGGGCACTGGACTTCGGGTCCCAGTCGCCGGGGGGGGGGAACGTCCTCGTGGTCTTGGTTCGGGTTGGCCTGGCCCGGGCTCGGCTGGTGCAAAGTGGGCTGGTCCGGAGCTTCTGGTGGGCACCAGGTGGGTTTTTGCAGCAGAGCCTCTGCTGATGGGAGTCCCAATCGTCGAGAGGGTCAAGGCAGACAGGTCATCTGGGTGTCCCAAGGTTGCGGTCCCCGGAGGGTGCTGGGTTTAGGCAGTAGCAGGTTCCAGGATCAACAGGCCGGTAGGGCTGGGGCCAAGTCAGTTGTTGTCCTGTTAGCAGCTGCACGGCGGGTCGTCTTGATCTTCTTTCTTTCTTTTTGATATCGGGATCTGAGGAAGGAATGTTCAGGGAGCCCCTAAATACTAAATTCTGATAGATACATCTGCCGTGTGGATTCTTCACCTTGTGAATATCCCCCTTGCGTCAGCAACATTCGGAAATTCTTTTTGTAGCTTCGCGCCGACGTGGACTTGGACGTCACTGAGGCACGGCATCGCTCGCGACTCCGCTGACGTCACCGACGCCTACAATAGGCCCACGCCGGCGTGATGACATCAGTTCCCTTTTTTCCGCGTCGTCGACGCTAACGGTTTCGGGAATCCCAGTTTCAATAATGTAACTTTGTTTCGTTTCTCTGTATTTTCTGCTTCTTTGTTTCGATAAAGATGTCGAAGAAGACGGTTTCAAACCCTGCAGGGAGTGTGGAAAGATGATGTCCATCACAGATCCACAAGAGGACTGTATCTGGTGCTTAAGCTCCGATCACGACGTGGATGGATGTTCGTCATGTCGCAAGATGAATCCGAAGGCCCTGCGGGAGAGAGAAACCAAGCTACTTGTGGCAAAACTTAAGGCTGACTAAAGTAAGAAGACATCAAGATCTCGCTCGAGGAAAAATAAGTCGAAGTCGAGATCGAAGTCTAGGTCGAGATCTCGTGAGGGTTCGGCCTCGAAGTCTTCTTCGGATCATGCTTCTAGGTCAAGAAAGAAGCGTAGGAAGAGGAGACATGAGTCTCGTCGTCACTCGAGTGAGAAGTCTGGGTCGAGGTCGCCCAGGAAGGTACGTTCGTAGGTGGTCCCTCCGCATGAGTCTCCGGATCATGAAGGTGAGGCTTCGCATTCGAGGTCGCAGGTTCCCTCCCCGGCTCCGGAGTCCAATCCCTCTCCGTCGCCTTCTCAGGTTCGAGAGGAGGAAGAGGTGATTCCTGTGGAAGTTGAGGAATCTGCGCTTTTTGTTGAGCCGGATTCGATCCCACCTCGACGTCAGTCTGAGGGTGTTCAGCCACCTTTTCCAGCACCGGGCCAAGACCCTTCAGCGTTCCTAAACGCTATGTATGGTGTTTTTTCAAGGGCATGGTACCCCTCTGGTGCACCTTCGGGTCCCATGGGTCCCCTGGCTTTTAATTTGGGGGTTCCTCATTCATATGTCCCGGCTCCATTCATGCCGTTTATGCCAACCCCATCGACGCCGTGGCAGTTTCCGGCCCCGCCGAGGTCGTCACCGACTCGTCCGAAGTCGACGACTCCAATGCCGACGTCGCCTGTTCCGAGTAGACATCAGGAGCATACGACTGGTCCATCGAAGTCTGTACCGACGTCGGATCCGGCTCCGTCTGAGTCATTGATGGATCCGGTACCGAGGCGTGTTAAGGAAAGATCCAGGAGAGAAGCTCAGTGTCTCTTGGAGGAACGGGGTTATGCCGACTCTCACCCTGACTTAGAAGAAGGTGAGCTGGGTGAAGATTGTTTTGAAGAGCTGGCTGATGCAAGTGGCCTTGATTTTTCCCCAGAGTGGGAATTGCCTTCCGGACATGATGCACCTTCAAAGGATGTCCAGCCATATCATGTGGTAATGAAGAAGGCTGCAGGACTTTTAAATTTAACCTTACCAACAGCTGAATTTAAATCAAACCTTCTGACAGAAGTTCTTCACTCTCCGAGTTCGGCTGTGGAGCCTTTACTTCCATTTAATGAGGCATTAACTGAGCCCATTATGGAGGTGTGGAAGAAGCCGCTCTCTGCTCTTGCTGTATCCAAGAGTGTGGCTAGAAGATATAGGGTAGCTCCAGAGGACCCTGCTTTCTTAACATCTCACCCTTCTCCAGAGAGCCTGGTGATTCAGGCTGCGTGCTCGAAGAAATCTATAAGTGCTTTTCCTCAAGTTCCTGGGGACAAGGAGGCTAAAAAACAAGATCAAGTGGCCAAGAAAACTTTCTCATCTGCTAGTATGGCCTTGAAGTCTACAAATGCCACTTGTCTCATGGGGAGGTATGTGCACGCACTTATGGATTCAATGCGTGCTTTGGCTCCTAAGATCCCTGAAGAGAACAGGAGTGATTTCGAGGAGGTATTGTCTGACACAAAAGCAGCGGCAGGACAAGTAATTCAGAGCGGTCTTGACACGGCTGATTCTGTGGCTCGGATTATGGGTACTGCAGTTGCTACACGAAGATCAGCTTGGCTAAAGTCCTCGGACTTTTCTGCTGATGTTCAGGCGGCACTTTTGGATCTGCCTTTTGATGCAGAAGGACTATTTGGCAAGAAAGCAGATACAGCCCTCGAAAGGTTTAAGGATAGCAGGGCTACTGCCAGATCGTTAAGCCTTCAGATTAGAGGTGCTTCGACCAAAAAGTTCAGAGGGTTTGGACGCTCTTCCTTTCGGAACTTTAGACAAGGTCAGCAGCAGCAGCAACAGCAGCAGCAGCAGAACACCTTGTACAGGTCTTACAGGGGAAAGCAAAGGGGTCGTGTTCGAGGTCGTCAAGCCTCTTCCTCCTCCACCTCCTCCAACCCCCCAGCCACAGAAAAGCAGCCCTAGATCCACCATTCAGGATCATGTGGGTTCGGTGGGGGGTCAGCTTACCCACTTTCTACGGGATTGGGAATCGGTTACATCAGATCTTTGGGTTCTCAATCTCATAGAAAATGGGTATGCCCTTCCCTTTCGGGAATTCACTCCCAATTACCCTCCTTGCCAGGGATATTGCTCAGAGGAACATCTGTTGCTTCTTCAGGAGGAAGTACAGACTTTGTTAAGAAAGGGTGCGATAGAGGTGGTCCCGGAGCAGGAAAGGGGTCAGGGATGCTACTCCCGGTAATTCCTGATTCCCAAAAAGGATGGCAGGCTTCGTCCAATCCTGGATCTCAGGATCTTGAATTTGTATCTGAAACAAGAGAAATTCAAGATGCTCACCCTTGCTCAGGTTCTTCAGACACTGCTGGAAGAAGACTGGATGGTGTTGCTCGACTTGCAGGATGCGTACTTTCACATCCCCATCCTGAAGTCGCACAGGAAGTATCTCCGTTTTACGGTGGGGTCGCAGCACTATCAGTTTGCGGTCCTTCCGTTTGGGCTTACTACTGCGCCTCGAGTCTTCACCAAGGTGATGGCAGTGGTGGCGGCGCATCTCAGAAGGTCAGGGATTCCTGTATTCCCGTATCTGGACGACTGGCTGATCAAAGCGGAGTCGTCAGAGAAAGTGCTCCATCATCTGCGAGAGACAACCCAGTTGTTGTACAGGTTGGGTTTTTCGATAAATGTACCCAAGTCTCACCTGGTGCCCTCCCAGCGCAACCTGTTCATAGGTGCTGTACTGGACACAACTGTATGTCGTGCATTCCCTCAAAGGATTCACGACATACAGGAAATGATTCCTTTGTTTTACAATGGAGCGGTCGTTCCAGTCCTGAAGGTCCTTAGCCTGCTCGGTCTGATGGCTTCATGCATTCTGTTGGTCAACCATGCACGCTGGCACATGAGGGCGCTTCAGTGGTGCCTCCGCAGGCAGTAGTATCAGCACAACAGAGATCTCAGGGAGTCAGTGAGGATCTCCAGAGAATCTGCGGCGGATCTGTCTTGGTGGGGCGTGGAAGGCAACCTGTCTCAGGGGAAGCCTTTTCAGTTGCCTCCTCCGGTGGCCACAGTGATAACGGATGCATCCACTCTAGGGTGGGGTGCTCATCTGGGGTATCTGGAGGTCAAGGGTCTTTGGTCTCCAGAAGAAAGGTTGCTTCACATCAACCTTCTAGAATTGCGGGCGATACGTTTGGCGCTCAAGGCCTTCCTCCCTTCCCTTCGTGGTCGTTCGGTCCAGGTCCTGACGGACAACACGACCGCGATGTGGTACATCAACAAACAGGGAGGAGTGGGGCCACAGTGTCTCTGGTCCTGGGTTCAGGACCATCAGATTTGTCTGATGGTAAATCTGGGCGGAGTTCTGAACGTTCGTGCAGACAGTCTGTCGACAGTTCTCTGCCGACCACGAGTGGAGGCTTCACCCGGAGGTGGTTCACGACATCTTTCAGATGTGGGGGACTCCTCGGTGGGACCTGTTCGCCACTCGCGAGAATGCTCACTGCCTGTTCTGCAGTCTCCAGTATCCGATGCAAGAAGCCTTGGGGGACGCGTTTCAGTTGAGTTGGGGAAATCAACTCCTTTACGCGTTTCCTCCCATACCTTGGATTCCTCTGGTTCTGAGGAAGATTCGCCAAGACCGGGCCCAAGTCATATTGGTCGCCCCGGACTGGCCAAGAAGGGTGTGGTATACAGATCTTCTCCACCTCTCTTCTCACCCGCCGCTCCGTCTCCCTCTCATGGCAGACCTCCTCTCTCAGATGGGGGGGCAGGTTCTACACCCCCACCTCCAGACATTACACCTTCATGCCTGGCGTTTGAACGGGGCAACCCGTGTTCCTTTTCCCTCCCGCCTGACGTTGTGGATGTCATCTTGTCAGCCAGGCGTGACTCCACTAAGTCTATCTATTCTTATAGATGGTCGAAATTTGTCACGTGGTGTGGGGAAAAGTTTATTGACCCTTTGAGCCCATTTGTCTGATGATCTCCAATTTGCCCTTTCTCTGGCGCAACAGGGGCTTGCTGTTGCCACAGTTAAGGGTTATCTTTCAGCGCTGTCTGCTTTTCTTTGTTTGCCTGACCAGCCATCTCTTTTCAAATCTCCTGTAGTTTTAAGGTTTTTGAAGGGCCTCACAAATAAGTTCCCTCCTACTCCTTTTATTGTGCCTCAGTGGGACTTAAATCTTGTATTGACTTTTTTAATGGGTGCTCCCTTTGAGCCTCTTCACAAATGTCCTATGAGCTTCTGACTCTCAAAACAGTCTTCCTCGTTGCTATAACCTCGGCAAGGAGGGTAAGTGAGCTTCAAGCTCTTAGTCACAAGCCCCCTTTCTTGACCATTCATGCTGATCGAATGGTTCTTAGGATCAGGGCTGCTTTTCTGCCTAAGGTGGTAACTCCCTTCCATCTAGGACAGTCCATTACCCTTCCTACCTTCTATCCTCCCCCTCACCCTTCTAAGGAGGATGAGAGATTGCACCGTCTGGACCCCAAAAGGGCGGTGTCCTTTTACTTGGACAGATCTAAAGACCTTCGTTTGGATGACCAGCTCTTATTTATTTTATTTATTTATTCAAAGTTTTATATAGCGCGAACAGGATCCTTACAGATATCAGAGCGCTTCACAAAGACAGGGGAGGGGCAGTAGGAGTCAACAGAGATAATGGGAACAGTATAATAGTCAATAACATGGTAATAACATGGTTAATAAAAACATACATAAAACCAATCCATATACAATCAGGTAAGGAAGTAATATAGGACAGCACAAGTCATTGATCCCACTACAGAGGTGTTCAGGTGGATTAGTAAACCAATGTGTATCACATCTTGGTCGGTAGTAAGAGAGTAGCGTAGTAGTGCCCACGACAAGTAGAGTATAGTGCCAAGGGATTGGGTGAGCAGTGATATAAAACAATGCAGAGTCTCTGAACCAACATCTATAACGATCAGGAGATCTTGGCCAGAAGGATTGTTTTCACCTCTTTCTTGAAGAGTGCAGTGGAGGAGATCAGCCTGATTTCAGGAGGGAGCGCATTCCAGATCCTGGGTGCCATTCCTGAGAAGGAGCGCTTGTAGGTTTTCACTTTCCGGAATCTACGAGGTTTCAGGAGTAGATTTTTTGTACTCCTATTGGATCTCGAACCTCCTGATATAGACAGCTTTTGAGCGAGGTAGTTGGGTGCCTTGTGGTGCACGGCCGCGTGTCTCATAACTGCAATTTTTAGATGTATTCTGGCTTCAAAAGGCAGCCATTTTAGAGTCTTTAAGTCTGGGGATATGTGCGAATGCTTTCTAGAGCCAGTAATGAGTCTCGCGGCAGCGTTCAGGGAGGCTCTTAAGGGTGCTGTTGTGGTTAGTGGGAGACCGCTGAGGGCCGCAATTCCGTAGTCTATTCGAGGGATGACTAAAGCTTGTACAGCAGTTTGGAAGTCTTTGGCCGGGAGGAAGGGTTTAATTTTCCTCAGCGTGTTAATTTGAAAATTAGCTGCTTTTGTGGCTTTGCTGACGTGCTGCTGCATGTTGAGCTTGGCGTCGAGTGTGATGCCTAGGGATTTCGCCGAGTCCACGATGGTAGGTTGGACATTGAGTGCTGTTAGGTTGTTGAGCCAGGTTTGGGTGGTGGAGATTTTCGCCGGGGGTGTGATGAGTAGGAACTCAGTTTTCAGAGCATTTAGTTTGAGGTGATTATCGGCCAGCCAAGATTGGGTGTTAATAAGCGTGGAATTCAGATGTTTGATATCTTCCGGGGATTGTAACTTTAGATAGAGTTGTGTGTCATCGGCGTACATATGGAATTGAACATTGGATGCTTGAAGCAAGGTGGCGAGCGGTTCCATAACGAGGTTGAACAGTGTAGGGGAGAGGGTGGATCCTTGTGGGACACCTAGATCTGCAGGCGCAGGTGTAGATAGCACATTGTCGATCTTGAATCTCTGAGACCGATTGTGAAGGAAAGACGAAAACCACTTGAGAACAGTTCCCGATAGCCCCATTCTAGTGCTTAGCAGCTCCAGCAAGTTCTCATGTTTGACCGTGTCAAATGCTGACGAGAGGTCCAGAAGGATGAGGAGGCAGGACTCATTGCGATCCAGAATTTGGAGGGCGTCATCAATTATGTGTCATAGCTGTTTCCGTGCTATGTTTCGCTCTGAAGCCTGATTGATGAGGGTTGAGGAGGTCAAATTGATCAATGTGTTTTGTCAGTTGGAGTTGGACACATTTCTCCAGCAGTTTGGCCAGGGTGGGGATATTGGTGATGGGCCGATAGTTGTTTAGGTCAGACGGATCAGCTGTAGGTTTCTTGAGTATAGGCGTGACTTGCCCCACCTTAAGGGAGTCTGGAATGTGGCCTTGTTGCAAAGAGCTGTTGATGATCTTGGTCCAGAGAGGGAGGAGCAAGGGGATAAAGTCTTTTACAGCATTAGCAGGTAGAGGGTCTGTGAGGTGATTAGAGGGCTTCAAGGTGCAGAGCAGTTTGTATATTGCTTCTTCTGAATAGGTATCGAAGTACTGCCAGGATGCCTTGTTTTTAGGTTGAGTGTCTGCCATTCTGGTGTGGTTGGGGTATCGGCTTACATCCATGATGAGGTCATTTCTTATGTTGTCAGTCTTTAGTTTAAAGAAAGCAGAGAAGGCTTCACAGTGTGGGGTGTCGTTTGTTGTGCTGTTTGATTGTGTGGGTTGTGCCTTTGTTTGGGTCTTGATTAGCTCGAACAGCTTTCTTGGCCTGTTCTTCGCTTGGTCCAACTGGCGGCTGAAGAAGTCCGACTTTGTGCGCTTTATTCTCCTAAAGTAGGCATTTCTCTTGTTCTTAAGCTTTTTGAGATGCATTGCTGAAGGGTCCGATCTCCAGGTGCGCTCTGCCATTCGCATATTACGCCTTTCGTCATTGAGTCTGTCATCATACCAGGGGTTAGAGATTTTGGTGGAGACTCTTCAGTTGCAGAGGGGCGACTTCATTGACTATTGTATTCATAGAGTCAAGGTAGTGGTCAGTCAGTGATTGAGCATCTGAGGCCCCTGAAGGGGGAAGGAGGAGGTTGCCGATGTGGGGAGGTAGGGTAGAGGGGTTGAGATTCTTCAAATCCCTTTTCCATGCTTTGGTTTTGATTGGTTGAGTAGGGTTAGGTTTAACTTTTTCGTTGATCAAGAAGGTGATAATGTGGTGATCTGACCAATCGCAGGGTAGAATCGCCTCCAGTTGAATAGCGTTCTCTTTGGCAATGATGAGATCGAGTATCGCGCCTTTGTCGTGTGTTGGTTTATCGCATAATTGGGTGAGGTCAAGCGCATTGAGGTAAGTTTTGAGACTATTCACCACGGTGTCTTTCTGATCGTTCCAATGGAGATTGAAGTCACCTAGGTAGACTTGAGTGGTCTGCCGACCGGCATTGGAAGTGATCAGGTCCATGAATTGTTGGGTGAATATGAGATTGTCACCAGGCGGGTGATAGATGAGATGTAAAGCACAGACTTGTTTGCCCTCACTGGTGATGTCGAGGCAGAGGAGTTCACAGGAGGAAAGGGAGGGGGAGGTGACTTGAGTAACGGAGAGGTTGCTCCTAAAAATGCATGCAATTCCCCCGCCCGTCTTGCCAGGAGACCTGTCCAGCCTAATGATGTGATAATTGGGGGGGGACTAGTATGTCCATAATCGGGGTAGAGGCTTCAGTGAGCCACGTTTCCGTTAAAATGGCTAGGTCCAGATCCCTATCTGAGACGAGATCCGCGATGTCGGAGGAATGTCTCTGGGCCGATCTGCAGTTTAGTAGGATGCATTTGAGTTTGGGAGAGAGAAGGGTGGTCAAGCTTTCTAGTGTGAGGGGAACTTTTCTGAGGTTGTTAGGGACGGAGCCTCTGTTGTTGAGTGTTGGGGGCCTTAGAGGGTTTGTAAGAATTGTGGGTATGGGGATGTGTGAGTTGGAAAAGTCTTTTACCGGACCTGGGCCATAAGAGCGTAGGAGAGAGCATAGGTCGCGATCCGACAAGGAGTTGAGAACACGACGGGGGCGGTGGGAGTTATTGCGCACGGGGATAGTAGGCCATTGCTGGTGTCATCGGGGCGAGGGTATGCAGGGAGTGTGCGTCGTTTGTAGGGTAGTGGTATGGTGGGAGGTAGACTGGGCTGTGAGGAGAGAAGGTCTTTGATTGCGTGGATGTCTTTTTTGATTTGTAAGATTTCCTCTTTGACTTGTTGGAGGGTGGATAAAGTCAGGTCAGGAGGGTCATTGGGGAAGGTGTTGGTGGAGAGAGCCGTTGGTGAGTGGTTGAGTAGTGAGCTGGTGAGCAGGCAGGGTATCGGGTTGGGGGGTATACTAGTGTTGTTGAGGGGTTCCGCGGAGCTAATGAGTGGGATGGTATTCAAGGAGTGGACGTGTTTGTGGGCGAGGGGTGTGGGTGATGTAGGTGAGACAGGCGGTGAGTGGGAAGCATAGGTAGTGACTTCAGTGGGAGACGGTGCCGGTGAGTAGAATAGTGAGTGAAGGCTGAGGACAGTGGGGGAGACAGGAGGGTAGTGAGGGCTGAGAATAGGAGGTGGGAGAGAGGGGGATGCCAAGGTAAGGGAGGAGGTATGTTCTGTATCTTTTGTTGGGAGGGAGATAGAGGTGGGAGTGGGGAGGGAGCAGGGAAGGGAGAGGTGTCTGCCGTGGGGGGGATGGGGGGATGGGGGGGATGGGGGGATGGGGGGGATGGGTGGATAAACTCCGAGTGATGGTGTGTGCAGATGTAGGCGTGTTGTGGGTGGGAGTTGTTGTGTCAGGTGTGAGAGACTCGTGAGTGGGAAGGGAGATGGGGAGGGAGAGGTGTCTGTCGTGGGGGGGATGGGAGGGGGGGTGGATAAACTTTGGGCGGTGGCTTGTTCAGATGGTGGTGTGTTGTGGGTGGGGGATGTTCTGTCCGGGGGGGGAGGGATGGAGGGGATATGGGTGGGGATAAGAAGGGTCATGTTAGAGGGGCTGCTAGTATGTGCGGTGGAGTTATTTGTGACTGTTCTTGGGGAGTGGGGGGCGTTAACAGCAGGTGGGCCATTTACTGGGGTGCTAGGGGTAGAAGTGTAGTAGGTGGTGACTGCGACGTCAGGGGTGATAGTGCTGGCGGAGTTCTGGGTGGGGGTCCGCAGCTTGGAGAGGTGCTCTTTGAACTTGGGGAACAGGTTGTCTAGTAATTCCAGGTTCTTGTCCGTGGATTGGATTAGGACAATCCCCTTATTGTAGATGGTAATGGTAGACCTGCCAGGGAAGAGGTGGGAAGGTGTGATGGTGAGACTTAGGACATGAGTTGTTTTCCTGGTGGTGGAGACTGTGAGTAGGGATAGGAAAGTTTTCCTCCATTGGGCTCTGCGTGAGGTGTGGAAGATGATATCAGTATTCAGGGCTCCATTGCCCAGTGAGAAGTGTCAGCAAAGGGTGTTTCAGGGTGTGACCTCAAGAAGTTGTGTTTAAAACGTTTAGTGGCATTTTTGGAGAGAGGAGTGGAGGGGTAGTTAATTCTAAAAGTGTTCTTGCCGTTGAGCTCCATTTTATAGAGGCTGTGGTGTTAGGGGTAGGAAATAGGCCGATAGTACAAACTGTCAGCCGCTAGTTACAGGGCAAAGGAAGACACTAGTGAGTGTCACTAGTGATAGCCTATAATATAAATAATATACTGGAATAAAATAGAATACCTATGCAGGCAGTAAAATACCTGAATCGAAAGTGACAGTAGTGTGTAGTCAAAATATGTGAGGTACATGTGCCAGTAACAAAAAACAATTACAAACAACAGTCAAATGCAGAAAAAAGTATTCTCATTCAGTGCATTACAAATGTTCAAAATAAAGCTAGGAGTGTAAGTGTAAGAACCAAATAAATGAGGTAGCGAACAGTGAATGATAGGGATAAAGGTGAGATAGGTGCAGGTGCAGCATGAGGTAGCGTTTGGTGCCGAACCGGTGAGGGAAAAGTGAAATGGGTGCAGTTTACGCAGAGTGTATAGAGTACTAGTAGAGGTATAAAACTGCAATATAGAGCAGTCACTTAATCGCACGAAGATACATATACACTACAAATACAAATACTAGTATAATACTAACAGAGTATGGGTGCAGACAGAGGCTGCTTGAGTCATAAATGACACTAGCGAGCATCCAAAAGAAATATGAGGTAGCGATCGGTGCATTACCTGTGAGGAGAAAGTGACATAGGTGCAGGGTACAAAAATTCTACAAAGTACAGGTAGGAGTATAATACTGCGATAAGAGGCAGATACTTAATCACACATGTATGAGGTAATAGTCGGAAGATAAAGTGACATGGGTACAGGGTACAAAAATTCTACAAAGTACAGGTAGGAGTACAGTACTGCAATAAGAGGCAGATACTTAATCACACATATATGAGGTAGTAATCGGTGAATTACAAGTGAAGATAAAGTGACGTGGGTACAGGGTACAGCAGTGCACAGAATACAAATAGAAGTACAACAAATGTGTATAATAAAGTAGAAATACAAAATAGAAAAATAAAAATAAAAATACAGTACTGCAATAAAAGGCAGATACTTAATTATAGTGTTTAGATACAGAGCTATGTAGGTGTGCGGTAGTTGATAAAAAGAAAAGTCAGTTCTTAGGGTCTGGGCAAGAGGTGAGAGTGACTAGTCCAGGATGGCCGCCGAAGAAAGAGAAATATCAGTCTAAAATGGCCGCCAAATAGGGGAGATATAGCCGATAGTCCTCTGTCAGTTGTTGTTGCTTAAGACCAGGAAGGGCTATTTCAGTTTCTATTTGAGCAAGCCCAGCTCTGGCTTGCTGGGAGGGAGTCTTATCTCTGTTTTGGTGGTCTTGTGTGGGGGAGTTAAACTGAGAGGCCTCGTGAGTAGCGGTTGTACAGGCGGAACAGGTTGGGGGAATTTATTGTTATTATTTATTATTCATTGGGTTTGCTGGCTGCAAGAAGGGAAGAGCGGTCCATAAAAGAACTTTGTCAAGATGGATCGTCCTCTGTATAATATTCTACTCTTTGGCCGGTAAGGAACCACCGGAGGGTATAAGGGCTCATTCTACAAGAGCTAAGTCTTCAACCTCAGCATTGGCTAGAGGTGTGCCTTTAGAGGATATTTGTAGAGCGGCGACTTGGTCTTCCCTCCACACTTTCGCGAAGCCTTACTGCTTGGATTCCGAAGTATGGAGGGACGGCCACTTCGCGCGCTCTGTCCTCCAAGATTTCCTGGTGTAGCAGAGTGGACACCCTCCTCCGGGAGTGGGGACTGCTGTGGGACTCTATTCACAAGGTGAGGAATCCACACAGCAGATGTATCTATCAGAAGAACAAGTTACTTACCTTCGGTAACGCTTTTTCTGGTAGATACAATATCTGCCTGTGGATTCCTCACTGACCCACCCGCCTCCCCGTTGTCCACTCTTCTATACCAGAGTTTCTGTAATGTAATTATCTTATTGTCAAGGGGTTGTTTATTTCAAATGTTTTATTGCATTTGTTCACACCGTGTGTATTTTACCTTGATATTTGTACTGCGTATACTGTGTATATTTCTACGGTCATTGGTCCGTCCGTGTGCCTCGAAGACACGGAAAAAAGGGCGGAACTGATGTCATCACGCTGGCGTGGGCCTATTGTAGGCGACGGTGACGTCAGCGGAGTCGCGAGCGATGCCGTGCCTCTGTGACGTCCAAGTCGGCGCGAAGCTACAAAAAGAATTTCCGAATGTTGCTGACGCAAGGGGGATATTCACAAGGTGAGGAATCCACAGGCAGATATTGTATCTACCAGAAAAAGGGTTACCGAAGGTAAGTAACTTGTTCTTTAGATGCGTTACAGGTAGGGTAAGGGCATGGACCAATGGGTCCCTGTCCTGGGGTGAGTACACCCCTTATCCTGCCCCTCTCCTGTGGGAGGGGGGCAGGAGCCTAGCTGGGATTGGGCAGAGCTCCCCATCCTCAAGATGGCCAGATCCCACAGTTGTGCTTCACCTCGGCTCCTCCACCTGAGGGGTGGAGTTGGCACCCCCCCCTTCCTGACGTAGTTTTTTCCGCCAGTCTTACCGACAGAGTGGGGGTAGGACTGGTGGGGGGCTGGTTGCTGGGTACAGCAAATGGTATGGAGAAGCTCTCAGAGGCGGCATGCCTTTGAAGCTTCCCCCTGTCCATCCTGGGGGAGGAGACATAGCACCTCATCCAGGATATGCTTTGTTGCAGACCCAGGAGAGCGGGGGGGCTCTCCACCCAGGGGTCAAGCAACATGTCTGCTGGGTGGCAGCCTCAGCAGCCACTAGCCCAGACGTGGATTGTAGGTTCGGGTTTCAGGGGGCATTTCGAAGATGCCCTCAGTCGTGCATTTTACATTAAATACTACATTGGCATCAGTGCGGGTTTAATGTGCTGAGAAGTTTGACATCAAACTTTTCTGATAGATACATCTGCCTTGTGGATTCCTCACCTTGTGAATATCCCCCTTGTGTCAGCAACGTTCGGAATTTTTCTTTGTAGCACACCGGAGTGGACGACGTCATAGGAACGCGGCATCGCGCGCGACTCAGTCTGACGTCACCGACCCCTTATTAGGCCTACGTCGGCGTGATTAGATCAGTTCCCTTTTTTCCGCGTCGTTGACGCTAACGGTTTCAGGGATCTTCTGTAGTTACAGATAGAAACTTTGTTTCTTTTTGTCTGTTACTGTTTCTGTTCTTCGTCGAGGATGTCGTCGAAGAAAACAGGATTCAAGCAGTGCGGCTCGTGTGCCAGCATGATGTCAATTACTGATCCACACGAGGATTGTTTATGGTGTTTTGGATCGGATCACGACGTCAAGGGCTGTCGATCCTGTTCAAAAATGAATCCGAAGGCTCTACGTGAACGAGAAGCGAAACTCTTATTGGCCAAAATTAAGAGTAAAGAAGCTGATAGTGTCATGATCTTGATCTCGAAGATCTAAGTCGAGACCGAAGTCCAGATCGAGGTCTCGATCGAAGTCATCGAAGTCATCGAGGTCGCGGTCGAGGGCCAGATTGGAGTCGGCGTCGAAGTCAGCTTCTGGACATGCTTCGGGTTCCTCGAAGAAAAGACATAAGAGGAAGAAGCATATTTCTCGCCATCATTCAGGATCTTCGGACTCTAAGAAGAAATCTTCTCGGAAACATCACAAAGACTTTGTGTCTCCGTCTCCTGCTGGTGGTACCACTCTGGTACGATCTCAAGAGCATACACCGGAACCGGAAATGGATCCGAATCCGGCTTCGGGTCACTCTTCGGAGCATGAGGAAGTTGTGGAGGTTCCTCAATCTCCGATTCCAGAGGATGAACTGGAAAATCAAAGGGATCAAGGAGAGCTGAATCCAGTACAGCCTCCTTCTAATCCTATGGGTTCTTACCCTTCTTTTCCTGGTCCTGGTCAAGATCCATCGCATTTTCTTAATGCTATGTATGGAGTGTATGCAAGGGCAATGTACCCCACTGGAGCACCTGCGGGTCCTATGGGTCCTTTGTCTTTCAACTTGGGTGTTCCCCAAACTTATGCACCGGCGCCTTTTCTACCTTTCATGCCGACTCCATATCCTTGGATCGGTTCGGCGCCGCCGAGGTCATTGACTCCGCGCGCGGCTTCGCCGACTCCGGAGCGACCTCGGAATTCGGATCGAGGCTCGACGCCGGTTCCTGTTGCTCAACCCTCTGTTGTTCCAGCTCCTCGATCGACGCCGGCTCCGACTCCATCCGAGTCGTTACCGGATCCGTCGACGTCGATCCGTATAGAGTGGTCGAGTCGTAGAGCCCAGCGTCTACTGGAGGAGAAGGAGTATATGGAACCTGAAGTGGAGGAAGGTGAACTTCAGGAACATGATGATTGTTTTGAGGATCTTCATTCTGCTAGCAGTCTTGAACTTTCTCCTGAATGGGGGTTACCTGTGGTTTCAGATGCACCCTCCAAGGATGTGGTACCATACCATATAGTGATTCGGAAAGCTGCTGATTTACTAAACTTAACTTTGCCAACAGTTGAGTTCAAAACTAATATCCTCACAGAAGTCTTGCATTCGCCTTCTTCTATCATTGAGCCTACTCTACCCTTCACTGAGGCTCTGACCGAACCAATTCTAGAAGTTTGGAAAAAGCCTTTGTCTGCACCTGCAGTATCTAGATCGGTGGCAAGACGTTATAGGGTGGCTCCTGGAGATCCTGAGTTCTTGTCATCTCACCCTTCGCCAGAGAGTCTGGTTGTTCAGGCTGCTTGTGCGAATAGATCGGCTGGCTCCTTTCCTCAAGTTCCTGGGGATAAAGACTCCAAAAAGTTGGATCAGTCCGCTAAGATCTTTGTGTTTGCAAGCGAGGGGTACTGCCACCAGAAAGTTCAGAGGCTTTGGCATATCTTCCTTTCAGACAAGGCCAGCAACAGCAGCAGCAACAGAACCCTCTGTACAAGTCTTATAGAGGTAGACAGAAGGGTCGTGGACATAAAGTCTCTTCCTCCTCAACTTCCTCCTCTAATACCCACCCCCTGTGAGAAGTTGGCCTGATATGCAGTGCTCACTATTCTAGTGATCACTATGTATCAGTCCAAACAACCCTTATTGATGATTGGTTGTAAGTCAACCTTATAGACCAGCTATCCTAGTAGCATGGATACGAGCAGTCTAAGGCTAAGACTCTAGAGGGCGTGTTAAGCCAGCTGTTTTACCATCACATTACCCCTTGAACACCAAGTGAAAGGACACCACACAAGTTGTTATGAAAATAAACAGATATTTATTTATAACAAGTCTACCCTGAACTCTTTGAGTCAGGGAGCTAAGCACACAACAAAACTCTTACGAAAATACTTTAAGTTGCACAATTTACACAAATGCCCTAGGGGCACGAAAAACCATATACACAGTAAGTGGAATGCGAACTTGCTAGCAGGTAAGTAATACTTTTCTAGACTTAGGAATCGCTAGGCCTACAATTCTAAACACTGGGATTAGATGCAGGAGGCCTGTGGACGTCGTGTGCAGAGTGGGAACTCTCACGCGTAAGGCGGGAAAAAGTCTATGGAGGCTAGCAGTTGCAAAGTTACTGTTCTCGGGCGAACCCGACTAGGTGGATCAAAAATGGGAGTGGATCCGAACACTTAGGGTGTTGGACTATGCTGGAGCACCGGAGTACTCAGGTTACCTAGCCCAGGGGCTGCGGCTGCATAGGGTTGAAGTTGCGTCGGAAACCCACGTTGAAGATCCAGGAGCCTGAAGAAAGAGTTGCTGGCAGGCGGCCAGTGAAGAAAGTTCGGAGTGATCCAAGCCTGGATCAGGGAAGAAGAAACCTGTAAGCAGAGGGGACCAAGTTCTGAATCACTAGCCAGTGATTTGAGTGGGCACCAGGATGGCACCGGACGAAGTCACCTCAGCCAGGTGAGTGGGCGCTGCTGGGCTCTGCAGTCTCTCGGACCAGGAGGCGTTGTCGGCGACCAGGATGGAGGTGCGAGCTGTCCCACGAAGGTACTTGCTGTCGACGTCGCTGGACCCAGGATTGGGCAACAAGTCTTGGCAAATGCAAGGCCCACGCGGTGGACCTAAAATGGCGTCTTGAGTGGACCAGGAGGGTCCAGGGTGCTCCTCTTTTGGAGGGGAGCAAGGGCTAGTCTGGAGCAACCAGACCAGCAGTAGTTGTCGTCGTGGAGCGTCGTGAGGGGGCCACTAGCCAACGGGCAAGCGACCTGGACAACGCGGTGAGCAGCAAAAAGTAGAAGGGCCCCACGCAGATCTCGTGGATGCAGGGGGGCTGAACTTCGGTGCTGGAGCTGCTCAGGGTCGGGGCTTCTCTTACCCCAAAGCACTCAGTCGAGGGTCACTCGGGAGTCGTGCTGGACAAGCGTCGTGCAGTTCTGAAGATGGCCGGTCCCTCGAGGTCTCGTCACACCCACGGATCACAGCTGGGCTGATGATGCAGGTTGAGGTCAGAGGTGCCAGGGAAGCCGGTTCTCGTCGTGCTGGAGCAGTCTTGATCCGAAGGAGAGACTGGCAACAAACCGCGATGCTTGGTTGGTGCCTGCTGCTGCAGGGTGACTACTCCTTAGTCACAAGGGAGAAATCTTGAGAAGAGTCTTGAGTTCCTTCTTGAAGAAAGTAGTTTCAGGATTCAAGGATGATCTGATCTGGAAGGGGGCCAGTTCCTACCTTTATCCTGCAAAAAGGGGCTGGCACGCGACTAAGTCCTGCCCTATGGGTGGGACTAGGAGGGGGGTGGTTACACCCCTCTCCTTTGGCGGGCTTTCCCCAGATCAGGGGCTGGAGTGCCCCTGGAACTGGTTCCAGCCGGCCTATGCACAGTGAGCACCGGGGTGCCACTTGCAGTCACCTTCCTCTAAAGCCCTGCCTACCTAGAATACACAAAATCCTGTCTGGGACGGTGCTGGCACCGCCCCCGACAGGAAACCCTTTGTCCTTGCCTCCTGCTCTGGGAGGACTCCCAGCAGCAGGAGGGCAGACTTGTGTCTCGGTGGCAGCATCCATTTTGTGGAGCTAAGGCTCTGTCTGACTTTAACCGGGGTTACAGGTTACATACATGTCGTGTCCCTCTAGAAGGGTGGAATGCTAACCCCGTCGCCAGAATTGGCGAGGGGTTAGTATTCCAATTCGTATGACACCTTACTCGACATGTTTTGATAAAGCGATACCAGAGTTGGCATATAACCGCGAGGATTATAATGCACTTAAGAGTATATGGTATGCGATATCATGGAAACGGCTAAGGGATGGATCCCGAAAGCCGTAGACAGGCTCAGCTCATGCCAGAGCACTATCTCACACGATTCCAAGCACTCTGCCTTCAGGATTGTCAAGGCCTGCCATAGGAGTGACTGATAGGAGATCTGTGTCCATTTTAGGGTTAGATATAGGTATACTATATCTAAAGCAAAGGGTGATTACACCACCTTGCCCCAGCTGTCGTGCAGCCAGTTGTGTCAGATTTGGGTGGCCAGCCAGGGGTGGCATAATACATGCTGCAGCCCCTGGTAGGCCCTGGGTACACCTATGCCCTGGGTACCTAAGGTACACTGTACAGGGACTGATAAGGTGACTCCGTATCCAATTAGATATGTACCTAGGGTACATGGAATCCATTTTACAGAGAGCAGTAGGCCTGGGGTCCTGAATAGCAGGGCCCCAGGTCAACTAAGTCAGAAAACCAGCAAAACACCAGGCAAAAAGTTGGGGGCAACCATAGTCGGGGATCTACCTTCCTACACCCCCCACCTGCAGCAGCAGCAAAGCAGCCCTAGATCCGCCATTCCGGATCATGCAGGTACGGTAGGGGGTCGGCTTACTCATTTTCTACGGGATTGGGAATCTGTTACATCAGATCTTTGGGTTCTCAATCTCGTAGAAAATGTGTATGCCCTTCCCTTTCGGGAATTTCCTCCCAATTACCCTCCTTGTCAAGGTTATTGTTCGGAGGACCACCTGCTTCTCTTGCAGGAAGAAGTCCTGGCTCTTTTCAGAAAGGGTGCGATAGAGGTGGTTCCGGAGCAGGAGAGGGGTCAGGGATGCTACTCCCGGTATTTTCTGATCCCCAAGAAGGATGGCAGGCTTCGGCCAATCCTGGATCTCAGGATTTTGAACTTGTATCTGAAACAAGAAAAGTTCAAGATGCTCACTCTTGCGCAGGTTCTTCAAGCGCTGTTGGAAGAAGACTGGATGGTGTCGATCGACTTGCAGGATGCTTATTTTCACATCCCTATCCTGAAGTCGCACAGGAAGTATCTCCGTTTTACGGTGGGTTTGCAACACTACCAGTTTGCGGTCCTTCCGTTTGGACTTACTACTGCGCCTCGAGTTTTTACCAAGGTGATGGCAGTGGTGGCATCACATCTCAGAAGGTCGGGAATTCCTGTATTTCCGTATCTGGACGACTGGCTCATCAAAGCAGTCGCCCGAGAAGGTGCTCCATCATCTGCAAGAGACAACTCAGTTGTTACACATGTTGGGTTTTTCGATAAATGTACCCAAGTCTCACCTGGTGCCCTGCCAGCGCAACCTGTTCATAGGTGCTGTACTGGACACAACTGTATGTTGTGCATGCCCTCCACCTCAAAGGATTCACGACATACAGGAAATGATTCCTTTATTTTTCAATGGAGCGGTCATTCCAGTCCTGAAGGTCCTTCGCCTGCTCGGTCTGATGGCTTCTTGCATTCTGTTGGTCAACCATGCACGCTGGCACATGAGGGCACTCCAGTGGTGCCTCCGCAGGCAGTGGTATCAGCACAACGGAGATCTCGGGGAGTCAGTGAGGATCTCCAGAGAAACTGCGGCGGATCTGTCCTGGTGGAGTGTGGAAAGCAATCTTTCTCAGGGAAAGCCTTTCCAACTGCCTCCATCGGTGGCCACAGTGATAACGGATGCATCCACTCTAGGGTGGGGTGCTCATCTGTGGGATCTGGAAGTCAAAGGTCTTTGGTCTCCAGAGGAAAGGTTGCTTCATATCAACCTTCTAGAGTTACGGGCAATACGTTTGGCGCTCAAGGCCTTCCTCCCTTCCCTTCGCGGTCAGTCGGTTCAAGTCCTGACGGACAACACGACCGCGATGTGGTACATCAACAAGCAGGGAGGAGTAGGGTCGCAGTGTCTCTGCAGAGAGGCTCTGCGTCTCTGGTCAGGACCATCAGATTTGTCTGATGGCAAATCATCTGGCCGGAGTTCAGAACGTTCGTGCAGACAGTCTCAGTCGGCAGTTCTCTGCCGATCACGAGTGGAGGCTCCATCCAGAGGTAGTTCACGACATCTTTCAGATGTGGGGGACTCCTCGGGTGGACCTGTTCGCCACTCGCGAGAATGCTCACTGCCCGTCATTCTGCAGTCTCAAGTATCCGATGCAAGGAGCTTTGGGGGACGCGTTTCAGTTGAGTTGGGGAAATCAACTTCTTTACGCGTTTCCTCCCATACCCTTGATTCCTCGGGTTCTGAGGAAGATTCGCCAAGACCGGGCCCGAGTCAAATTGGTCGCCCCGGATTGGCCAAGAAGGGTGTGGTACACGGACCTTCTCCACCTCTCCTCTCACCCGCCGCTCCGTCTCCCTCTCAGGGCAGATCTCCTCTCCCAGATGGAGGGGCAGGTTCTACACCCCCACCTCCAGACATTACACCTTCATGCCTGGAGATTGAACGGGGCAACCTGAACTCTTTTTCTCTCCCTCACGATGTGGTGGATGTTATTCTTTCGGCCAGGCGTGACTCCACCAAGTCCATCTATTCGTACAGATGGTCTAAATTTGTTGTTTGGTGTAGGGAGAAGGCTGTTGACCCTTTGAGGGCTCATCTGTCTGATATTTTGCAGTTTGCTCTCTTTGGCACAGCAAGGATTTGCTGTTACCACAGTCAAAAGTTACCTTTCGGCGTTATCGGCTTTTTCTCTGCTTGCCGGACCAGCCGTCTCTTTTTAAATCTCCAGTTGTTTTGAGGTTTCTGAAGGGCCTCACAAATAAGTTCCCTCCTTCTCCATTTATTGTTCCTCAATGGGACTTAAATCTTGTCTTAACTTTCTTGATGGGTTCTCCCTTCGAACCCTTACACAAGTGTCTCATGAGGCTTTTGTCTTTCAAGACTGTCTTCTTAGTAGCAATCACCTCGGCAAGGAGGGTGAGTGAGCTTCAAGCTCTTAGTTCTAAGCCCCCATTCCTGACCATTCATGCTGAACGAATGGTTCTTAGGACCAGGGCTGCTTTTTTGCCTAAGGTGGTAACTCCCTTCCATCTAGGACAATCCATTACCCTTCCTACCTTCTTTCCTCCCCCACATCCTTCCAAGGAGGAGGAGAGGTTACACCGTCTGGACCCCAAGAGGGCGGTGTCTTTTTATCTGGATAGAATTAAAGACTTCCGGATTGACGACCAGCTGTTTGTTGGTTTTGCTGGCTGTCGGAAGGGCAGATCGGTGCACAAGCGCACACTTTCCAGGTGGATAATCCTGTGCATCAAGACTTGCTACTCCCTGGCGGGTAAGGACCCTCCTGAGGGTATAAGAGCTCATTCTACCAGAGCAAGGTCTGCTACTTCTGCATTGTCTAAAGGTGTACCTGTTGAGGACATTTGCAGAGCCGCGACTTGGGCCTCCCTCCACACTCTCGCGAAGCACTACTGCTTGGATACCGAGGTGAGGGATGGCCACTTCGCGCGCTCTGTCCTCCAAGATTTCCTGGTGTAGCAGAGTGGACACCCTCCTCCGGGAGTGGGGACTGCTGTGGGACTCTATTCACAAGGTGAGGAATCCACAAGGCAGATGTATCTATCAGAAGAACAAGTTACTTACCTTCGGTAACGCTTTTTCTGGTAGATACAGTATCTGCCTGTGGATTCCTCACTGACCCGCCCGCCTCCCCATTGTTCACTCTGCTATACCTTGTCTTTTTTGTATATTTATTTGTATATTTATTGGGTTTTTGATACCTTTGCTACGCACTATGTGTGCTATTATGGTTTGTATGTACTGTGTACACTGTATATATATGTATATTTCCTGTCATTGGTCCGTCCGGGTGCCTCGAAGGCACGGAAAAAAGGGCAGAACTGACGTCATCACGCCGACGTAGGCCTAATAAGGGGTCGGTGACGTCAGACGGAGTCGCGCGCGATGCCGCGTTCCTATGACGTCGTCCACGCCGGCGTGCTACAAAGAAAAATTCAGAATGTTGCTGACGCAAGGGGGATATTCACAAGGTGAGGAATCCACAGGCAGATACTGTATCTACCAGAAAAAGCGTTACCGAAGGTAAGTAACTTGTTCGTCAGTCTTCAGTGTAGCTTTTATGGTGCTGTGGAGTTCGTAATGACAACCTCCCAGCACCATATACTCTTACTGGCATCACTGCACTTAGTGTCCAGGAATGGCCCTGGGTACTGTAGAGGCACAGGGCTCCTGCACCTGTGCCCACACCACTGGCATAGGGCACCCAGCTAGAGGGGTGGCTGATGTATGCCAGGGCAGTGTTTGTGGGCATGGCACACAAGGATGTGTGCCATGTCGACTCTGTTTAGTTCTGCACCAGGACACTTCGCCTGCAAAGGCAGTTGTGGGTGACAGGGCCCCTAAGGGTGGCACAATAAGTGCTGCAGCCCTTAGGGGTCTTCTATGGTCACAATGCCCTGGGTACCTAGGGTATCATTTATCAGGGGCTGACATGTGGCCAGAGATGCCAATTGGGTTGTGTTTTTGGGGAAGGAACACAGGCCCTGGGAGCCTGATTGGCAGGGACCCAGGGCACACCAAGGGAAAATGCATCAGATGTCAGGCAAAAAGTGTGTGTGTGTGGGGGGGGGGGGGGGGGTTTACTGCAACAGAAACCCACTTCCATACAACACTGAAGTTAAATACGGTACTAAGACTGTTTTTGAGGAGAGCAATTTCAAATCCATGTCCAAGATTTCTCTAAAATACTGAACTTCAGAGTTCCACAACATCATTTCAGGAGAAGTTCTTGAGTAGAGGTGAGTTGTGGCACCGTCTACTGGCATATGAGCGCGATTGTAAAGTGTCAGTATCCAGTCTGGCGCCTAAGGGGATTCAAGGTTTCAGGATTCTGTAGATAGTTAGAATATCTATTAGAAATATTGTTACCAAAGGTAATACACTTTTACTTCTAGGCATGTTTAAAATTTTTTGCAACCTTGATGAAAGTGCGGATTAAATGCTGTTCCGAAAGTCAAAAACTTTTTGGTGCCTTGTCTATCCTGGCCAATGTAATTTTCAGTGCTCCCTCAGCCCTAAACACAGCGTTTTTCAGCAGCACCTGGTGTTGGTGATTTAGTAGTGAACATTTTTTTAGGCCCTAGTCCAGAGGGGGGGGGGGGGCAGGAGATCGGTGGTCATGTAAGGAATCTGTCAGAGCCACACCATTTATCAAAATAATTTTACTAAATGTAAGTTACGTGTTCTTTAACTTACCAAACCTTCCTCTTGATCTATCTTGTACTTTGAATCTACCTTTAAAGTGTCATTTCGTACGATTGGTGTAATGCTCTACTTTGAGCTGGACAGTTGTGAGATCAGTTGCTGGGGGTCTCACTCTGGCGTTTCTATTCTATCCTAGGTGGATCACTCCAGTGTTGCTGCTCATTGATTTCTATGAGAAGATGTCCATATCATCGAAGAGAAGATCTCAGATGAACAAGGTATGTTCTAGCCTGACACTTGGGATATACATCATGAGATCTTTATTGATGTAGATAATAACTGAATAGCATTGCCTGTTAGTAGGATAGTGCAGCACTTTATAAGAGAATGTTATTGAAAAAGAAATGCATGCTGTGAGAAAGTGCCCTCTTTCTGCATGGTTGCCCCAACGTTTTGCTGATGTGATTTGTCTGAGTGTGCTCTGGGTTCCTGCCAATTAGGTACTCCGGGCCTATTTTCTTTCTCTAAAACCTGCATTAAAAACAAAACCGAATTGGCATCTCATGCCACAGGTCCGACCCCAGTAAATGGTACCACCGGTACCCAGCGCACTGTGACCAGTTGAGACCTCTAAGGGCTACAGCACGTATTGTGCCACCCTTGGAGGCCCTGTACCATTAAACACACACACTGCCTGTGCAGGCCGCGTGTTTTGATGCAGGACAAAGTGAAGAGTCGACTTGGCACACATCTGTTTGCCATGCCTACAACCCACTGCCCTGGCATAGATCAGTCACCCCTCCAGCTGGGTGCACTATACCAGTGGTGAGGGTACAGGTGCATGAGTTCAGTACCCCTACAGTGTCTAAGTCCATTCTTAGCCATTGTAAGTGCACTGCTGCCGTTAAGAGTATATGGTGCAGAGTTTGTCATTTCGAACTCCACAGCTCCATAAAGGCTACACTGAAAGCAGATAAGTTTGGTATCAAACTTCTAAGCACATTAAACCCACACTAATGCAAGTGTGGGATTTAATGAAGAATGCACACAGTGGGCATCTTAGAGCTGCCCCCTGAAACACGACCTACCACTAGTGTCCAGGCTGAGAGGCTGCTTTCAACTGCCACCACCAGACATGTTTCTAAACCCCTGGGTCGAGAGCCTGCTGTTCTCTGGGGCATGAAACCATGCACATCCTGGGACGAGGTGCCAAGCCTCCTCCCCAGGTTGGGCAGGGTCCACGAAGGGGAAGCTTCAAAGGCTTGGCCCCTTTGTGAGCTTCCCCAGGCCACTTTCTGCTTTCAGCATCTGGTCCCCACTGGTTCTGACCCCCACTTTGGGCGGGAGAAGCTGTGCAAAATTCAAGTGAGGGAGAGCGGTGTGCCCACCTCTGCCAACTCCACCCCTCAGGTGGGGGAGGCGAGTTGAAGCACAACTCTGTCCCCACCATCTTGCAGATGGGGGACCCAGCCAACTAGGTAAAGACTTAGTCTCTTCCAGGGGATCCGCATCAGTCATAAGCACTAGAATATTCCCACCCATGCGCGGGAAACCCGGAAACACAATCATATATGTGCCCCACATAAATGTATCTATCTATATATCTATATATATATATATATATATATATATATATATCTATCTATATATATATATATATATATATATATCTCCCTCTATATATCTATATATATATATCTATATCTCTCTCTATATATATATATATTCCTTCCTAGTACATACTAGACATATCTCTCTCTATATATATATATATTCCTTCCTAGTACATACTAGACACAAGAGAAACCTCCCGATTGTCGATTATACTGAAACTGCTGCAGAGCAATTCATTGATATTGATAAAGGTGTGTTCCCTTATTTAGGCACAGTTGTAAATAGTAAGCTAATTCGTAGATTAACAAGAACCCTCGAAGCTGTAGTAAGTGAGACTGCCTCCGCTCTAGGTAATTTAACTGAAGAGCAATCTGCTATGAGATTTGTCGTTTTACAGAATCGTCTCGTCCTTGACGTCATACTGGCCGATAGGGGCGGGGCCTGTAGAGTCATCGGATCTAGTTGCTGCATTTTCATTCCAAATAACGCGCCGTCTGTTTATTCAGCTATAACCAGACTCCAGACTTCCTAGTACATACTAGACATATCTCTCTCTATATATATATATATTCCTTCCTAGTACATACTAGACACAAGAGAAACCTCCCGATTGTCGATTATACTGAAACTGCTGCAGAGCAATTCATTGATATTGATA
The DNA here is from genome assembly GCF_964261635.1 of Lissotriton helveticus. Lineage (NCBI taxonomy): Eukaryota > Metazoa > Chordata > Amphibia > Caudata > Salamandridae > Lissotriton > Lissotriton helveticus. The sequence continues at coordinate 12,929,580 of NC_136071.1, forward strand.
AAGGTGTGTTCCCTTATTTAGGCACAGTTGTAAATAGTAAGCTAATTCGTAGATTAACAAGAACCCTCCCTCTATATATCTATATATATATATCTATATCTCTCTCTATATATATATATATTCCTTCCTAGTACATACTAGACATATCTCTCTCTATATATATATATATATTCCTTCCTAGTACATACTAGACACAAGAGAAACCTCCCGATTGTCGATTATACTGAAACTGCTGCAGAGCAATTCATTGATATTGATAAAGGTGTGTGTATATACACACAACGCCAAACCCCACAATCCTCGGGATTTTTTCAATTTAAAAAAAAATAAAAAAAAAAAAATATATATATATATATATATATATATATATATATATATATATATATATATATATATATATATATATATATATATATATATATATATATATATATATATATATATATATATATATATATATATATATATATATATATATATATATATATATATATATATATTGACTCCCCATTTTATCATAAAAGAATACATTAGAAACCGGGAAAAACAGCAAAACATGTTTTGAATCTGTTGTAATGCTTAGCAGTCAGAAGAAAACTCTCACATAGGACTGAAAGCATATACAGCTCCCAGGCTGCATTGCAAAAACATAGTCTGAAAAGACTGAAAAGCTAACTCATAGCAACATAGAAATAAAATGGCACCGTGCCTTTAGGGCAGTCATGACCTCCAGTTTCCCATCATGCCTCAGGGGTGACATATCAGTTCTTTCCGGCTCCTTCAGGAAGGATCCTGGTCGAAGAATCGTGATCCTCTGCCGTCGTCAACCCGGCGACGATCGGCATCGAGGAACAGAAGCCCTCCGCCATAGTCAACTTTGCGACAATCGGCGTCTAGGAGTATCAGCCCTCCGCCGTCAAGCCGGCCTCCACAGACTGTCTTCTTGAAGACAGATCTACCTGCGGACTCAGTTATCATTGCGGCTGCGAGGAAAACTAATGCTGAGGCTACGTCTGTATCGGTTCTCCCCGATAAAGCAGGTCCCAGGACTCTTGGGGAAGTAAGGATCTGAAAGAAACAGGCTAGTGTTAGATTACTTACCTTAGAATATCCCCAGGCGTCAGACTGGATCCGGAAAGTTTTGCGTAGCAGTACCCCTGCGTGTCGTTAAACGTAGTCTGTGGCTCCGCGTCAGTCTTCGGCGTCGTTGGCGCCGGAATGACATCGTCTGAATACTTAGACACCGCCCTCGCACGCTGACGTCAGTTTTTCTTTTTTCCGCGCCAGCAAGCGCAGATCCGGGAAGAGAAGTACTGTGGTAAATAAATAAATAATACCCTATTTTTGACTAGACATATATCATAACAGATAGCTCAATAAATAAGAGTCAAGATTCGAGGTAGTAGGAGTTTTGCAGGTTTAATACAGCATAAGGACAGGAACAGGACAACCTGCATAGGAATAGGATGACAGGGCCCAGCAGCTGCTGGGGCTGGGTCTGGGATGAGCGCGCTCCCTTTTAATAACATTACATGAGCATATATACATAACGCAAACACATAGCATTACATTGCAGTAGGCGTAGCAGTGGGTGGAGCAGAAGGCGTGACGCGTAGCAGTCGCGAAAGATAAGAGTAAAAAGAAGGTGTAACTCAGACATGTGATGCAAACGTAACAGAATATGTCATAAATGGGCGGAAACATAGGAGGGGGCTACCTAAGGAGCCGGGACCTCTAACCTAATGGTGCGCGCAAACTGGCAATGACGTGTTACTAGGAGAAGCTGGGGGCTATGAACTCTGTGCTAGGAGCAGAGACTAAAGTCTGGAGGGTCGGAGCGACATGTACCTAAACCCTATCTAGTATCTGATGTTTAGGGAACATGTTGATATAAACTAGAAATCATGAGGGGAAAAGCTAATTGACTCTAAGACTAGAGCATGCATTTATTCTACATGTAGTGCGTGATGAAGAATATTAAATGACCATTAAATACAGTATTTCTCTTAATATGGAGCCGCATAGACTAGACAATGACGGAAACTATTGATGCAGTTCAGTAGCTTAGGAATGCAGAGAAGGAGGACTAAACCGATAACGGGAATCATAACATAGTCTTGGCAGACTCAGAGACTGAGCCAAGCTGCACCGGGCACTGCGAGGCAGGAAGTAAGTGAAAGGTCGAGGATACAGGTGGGGGCTGTATCCCTCCTCAGCGAGGCTTCAGGAGACAGGAGCTGAATCTGATGTCCGGGCCCTGTTGAGGCCTGGAAACGGGGACTTTATAATGAAATAACGTACATACTGAGAAACGTGGCAACATAGCTTTACATAGGCCTGGTATTCGTAGTATTCACGAGGACTGGAAACTGGCATACTAGAGGAGGACACAACTATAATTGCGTCATTAATCGGACATGGGGAATAACATATGCATATTGGTCATGCACACATAACATATGATGGATGACACGTAGGGACACAGAACATGACAAAATTTACTTTTCCACATTCCCTCCTTGTCACTACGTTTCCATCAGGAAACATCAATACTCATGATACCATCTATCATTTCATACAGTACCATTTGTTCATCTCGAATTGTCTTGGAACGGGATTTAGAACGGGGCTTGGGACTAGGAATACAAGAGGTAGCACACATGCCGCAAATCGCAGGGCCACATTGTATACAGAGGCAGCAGCTGAATATGATCGCTACTGCGATACCTAGAAAGGACAGGACTTTCCATCCCCAGGCGGAAATTATATTCCAGAACCAACCGGACCATGTCCAGGTGCCTGGATCCTGGTGTAACAGATGGGCAATTTTATGGAGTCTGGTTATAGCTGAATAAACAGACGGCGCGTTATTTGGAATGAAAATGCAGCAACTAGATCCGATGACTCTACAGGCCCCGCCCCTATCGGCCAGTATGACGTCAAGGACGAGACGATTCTGTAAAACGACAAATCTCATAGCAGATTGCTCTTCAGTTAAATTACCTAGAGCGGAGGCAGTCTCACTTACTACAGCTTCGAGGGTTCTTGTTAATCTACGAATTAGCTTACTATTTACAACTGTGCCTAAATAAGGGAACACACCTTTATCAATATCAATGAATTGCTCTGCAGCAGTTTCAGTATAATCGACAATCGGGAGGTTTCTCTTGTGTCTAGTATGTACTAGGAAGGAATTCCTATGGTAGTCAGGTGGGGCTAGGAAAACAGGTGGCAGTAGGAAGGCAATGTAACAGGTTCCCTCCCAATCGAGGGGCAGACGAACATATGCAGTTTGACCACAAACAAAATAAGAATGACGTGAAGCTTTAAAAATAGATTTCCCACTGTCACTATACTGGATAATAGTAGTACAATCACTATGTCCTACGTGTACAGAACCATAATTACGGACACATAATTCGCCTTTGACTGGTAGTACTGAAATAGCAGGTGAGTCTGGAGTAGTATCAGACTGAACATTCAGGACCATGAAATTCGAAGAATAGTTACCTAAATTATACACTTCATTTTCTAGATCTAAACCTGTTCTGTGGGGGAAACCTTGCTTGTCTGGGAAACATGTGCTGTTAAGAAAAGACATATCTGTTAAGGATGACGTTAACGTGGACCATGCTCCACACGAACCATTATGTGAGAACGGATAAGGAAACAGTGGCAGAACTCCCTTCGGTGTCTGGAAAGGGGGGAGTCGACCACACACCCAACAATTAGTGGCATTGCTGGTCTGGTGTGAATAATGTAACATGCGGATAAATGTATTGTTACGCATAGCGAGGCGGTATGAATATTCATGAGGAGGCAGATCGCTAAACGTGTGTTCTACTGTAACATTAGAAGGCTTATTTACATGAGGAACTGGAAAACACAGGAAAAATGCGTAACTGGTGCAGGAAATCAAAAGGCTGAGAAATAATATGAAACTTAGAAAAATGATACATCGAATTGAGTTTTGACTTACTCTCTCACTATGGGGGTCTATTTTATACATGTCAGAAACAGTCTAACCGTTTCACCTAGGGGAGGACTTATACAATCAAACTGACTGACTTATTTTACTAGACCGGAGTTTCTGTTTACACTCCTGTTGCGGAGTTTTCTCTAACAGGGGAGGGGTTGTGTCAATGTCATTTGCGGGACAGTCCTTAGGAACAATGTTTTGACAAGTTTTGATATCCTGGGAAATGTTCTTGGAGACCGGCTTTAATCCGTAGAATTTCTTGACGTGCGAAAGGTGCACCCAGCCGCGGCGTCCTTCCAATTTCACAGCTGTACGGGTGGTGAGGAGGACCTGACGGGGCTCCTTCCAACGTGGCTCCAGCGGACTTGATCTGTCAAAGTTCCGGACGAGCACCATCGAACCTGGAACGATCTCATGCGGTGCCACCTCGGTATTGTCTGGAAATGCGGCGGCAACCTGTGAACGACATGAGTTGAGGGCAGACATCAAGGAAGCTAGGTAATCTGTCAGCATATTACATGAAACATCAGTAATACTTCGGGGTCTAGGAGTACCCCACATGTTAGGGGGGCGGCCGAAAACGACCTCATACGGGGACAGACCTGATCTGGAATGTGCGACCATGCGCATATAAAACAAAGCGACTGGCAGAGCTACTAGCCAGTCTACACCTTTCTCTTGACAAACTTTTGCAATTCGAATTTTCAGGGTCTGATTATGTCTCTCGACTAGACCGGCTGCTTCAGGATGGCGTACACAATGAAACTTCCACTGGTACCCTAACAACAGGGAAACGTGCTTCATCAGTTCAGATGAGAATGGCTGACCGTTATCAGAATATACGACTCTAGGGAGTCCATATCGAGGGAAGAATTCACGAACCAACTGCTTGGCAGTGGTCGCGGCTGTGTAATCTGGGACTGGATATGCTTCTGTCCATCTGGACAAAGCGCATACAACTACAAGAACATACTTGAAACCTCGACATCGCTCCATCTGAATATAATCCATCTGGAGGACCTCAAAAGGGTGGTCAGGGGGCTGGAAACCACCTTGTTCCACCGGGACACTTTTACCTGGATTAAACTGACAACATATCATACAGGTACGGACTTTCTGCTTGGCTGCAGCTCGTAAATGCTTGTTGAACCAAATGTTCTGGATACTGTCTAACATTGCTTTTTATCCTAAATGTGCTGGACTATGTGCGGTATTAATAATGACTTGAACCATAGAGTCGGGGAGAAACCATGCGGTCCTACCCTTTGTTAACCATCCTTGATCTGTCTGGACCCCTCCTTGTTCAGACCACTTCTTGGTTTCATCGGGAGTAGCATGTAACTGGATATCTATGACATCTTGAGTAGGGTCCTTAACGGTCATACATGTAGTCGGATCTGGAGTGTGTGTCATGTTAACTGGAATGTCTGGAGTCTGTGCTGTAAGCTTGGCTGTGCGATCTGCTAGATCATTACCTTGAGAAATAATGTCAGTAACTTTCGTATGTGCTTTGCATTTCATGATAGCAATGGATGTCGGTAAATGTATGGCATCTAACAGAGCTTGAATAAGGAGACCATGCTGAATCTTGGTTCCATGAGAAGTCATGAAACCTCTCTCCTGCCAGAGCACTCCAAAGTCGTGTACAACTCCAAATGCGTAACGTGAATCTGTGTAAACATTAACTTTCAGGTTCTTGGCGTGTATGCAGGCTTGTGTCAGAGCAACTAGCTCTGCTGCTTGAGCGGACAGGGTATCAATACGGTGTGTTTCAATAACTTCGGTGTCAGTAGTCACTGCATACGCGGCTACTAGTTCTCCTGTACTAGTCCTCATACATGAACCATCCACATAAAGTGTCAGGTCGGGATCTGGTAACGGAATGTCTGTCAGGTCTTGTCTTGGCTTTGTCGTAATGTTGACTACTTCCACACAGTCGTGTGCGGCAGGATTTGAACTAACTGATGGTAACAGTGTAGCAGGATTCAGGATGTTGCAGCGTCTAATTTCTATGTGTGGCTGAAACAGGGTCAATTCATAACCTGTTAAACGTGCAATTGTCAAGTGCTGTGTTTGTGTTCGGTTTAAAAGAACTTCCACGGAGTGTGGGACTTGTACTGTCAAGGAGTGTCCTAAAACTATGGAATCACTTTGTCTGATAGCTAGTGCTGTGGCTGCAACTGACTTGAGGCACGCAGGCAGAGCCTGGGCGACTGGATCTAGTGTGCTCGAAAAATAAGCACAAGGCTTGTTTTGTCCTGCTTGGTCTTGTGTGAGAACAGATAATGCTGTACCTTCGCGTTCAGTAACAAAAAGTGTAAAAGGCTTACTGTAGTTCGGTGTAGCTAGAACTGGAGCTTGACATAAAGCTTTCTTTAACTCGTTGAAACTCAGTGTATGTTCAGATGTCCAAGGGAGGACAGTCGGTACGGCTGCCTCCTGTGTCGTTAACTGTATCAGTGGCTTGGCTAGAAATGCATACTGAGGAATCCATTGTCTACAATAAGAAGTAAGGCCAATAAAGGCACGTACCTCCTTCTGGGTCCTGGGCTGAGGAAGACTCGCTATCAACTGGATACGGTCTGGTGTCAACTGCCTACCCCTCTTGGACACTAAGTGTCCTAAGTAGACCACTTGCTGGACACAGAATTGAAGCTTCGAAGGGGACACCTTGTGCCCCATCTCGGCTAGGAAATACAGAACCGTCAGTGACGCTCGCTCGCAGTCACGTTCAGAACGGGCTGTGATCAGTAGGTCATCGACATACTGGAGCAGGGCAGTGTCAGTTGGCATGTGAATGTTGTCTAGTTGTCTCTTGAGTGCTTGACTGTAAATACTAGGACTTTCTGTGAAACCTTGAGGAGCGCGTGTGAACATATAGCTCCTTCCATTTAAACAAAATCCGAAAAGAAACTGGCTGTCTGGATGGATGGGAACACTAAAAAATGCGTTCTTGAGGTCTATGACAGTGAAGAACGTGGCTTCGGAATCAATGGCTGTCAATAGGGAAGAGATATCTGGGACAACTGGGTACTGAGGAATAATACATTTGTTAAGTTCCCGTAAATCAATCACTAATCGATATACTGGGGGTGCATTTGGATCAGTACGTTTCATGACTGGAATGATCGGAGAGTTACATACATTGGAGTCAGTTTCTACAACTACTCCTTGAGCCATGAGCTCGTCAATAATTTTGGATAAGGCTGCTACAGCCTCGGGTGGCAGTCTGTACTGTCTGATTCGTGGTAACACTACACCTGGTTTGAGAGTCACACGATGGGGTGTGATTTGCATATAACCTACATCAGTTGGACCTTGCGCCCATAAATGCTGCGGAACTTTAGACAGTCTGGGATCAAAATCTCGTAATACATAGTGACCCTTAAAGTCACGTAGGAACAATCGTATTCCCTCTGGGGAACAACATATAACTGCACCTAACTCTTTCAGTGTTTTAATGCCTAATAGATTTTCTGGACATGACTTAGTAAGTAACAGATCAGTAGTGCGGGACAATGGACCTACTTCTAGAGTGACTGGCTTTGAAATCTCATTAACGATAGGCTTTCCTGAAAATCCAAGGGAAACATTTCTAGAGCCTGAGAGCGGAGCCCCTGGAACTTCGGCATGACTAATTGTGGTCCTACTTGCCCCTGTATCAATCAAAAACTTTCTGTCTTTCCCTAATACTTGACTGTGAACATAGGGACCTTCTTGATCTACAGGTATCTCGATGAGAGGCAAGCCTACCTCCCTCTCTAGGCTGTTTCATGAATATGGCTGGTACTCTGGATACTCAGACTGTGCATACTGGTACATCTGCGATGTAACATGCTGTGTTGCAGCGATAGGCTGCGGTGCTGTAACTGTCTGTTGTGCATTCTGTGGCTGAGGAATCTGTGAAACTTGTTCCTGTCTAGGCGGACGTGGTCTTTCTTTAGTCTTACCAGTAGCTATGTTGTGTTTCAGAACTGCACACTCATTTATAAAATGACCTGGCTGTTTACAATAATTGCAGTTCCCTTTAACGGGAGCTGCAGGATGACTGGCTTGATTCGGACCCCTCTTCTGACTGTCTTGAGGAACAGATTGTGCAACTAGTACTTTCATTTTCGTGTCTTTCATACGTTTTCTCTCGTGTTCTTGCTCTTCCCTGATTCTATTCTGGTGGTACTGGAGCATTTGGAGCATCTGGGACGGAGTATTAGCTTGCCAGGTACTCTCGACCTTCAGAACTCGGTTTTTAATTGGTGGACTTGAATTCTCGACTAATTTAGTAACGAAAAGGTGAGGGTATGACTCACTACTTGTCTTGAGGCCACTGTTGATACTAAAGCACTTTTCAAACCTAGAATAAAAATCACTAATATCTTCATCTTGTTTCTGTTTACAGGCTGAGATTGCATCCCAGTCTTCTTTTCTCGTTGTTAATAATCTGGGTAAAACTTGAATTAATAATTCCGGTAATTCTTTACATTTCTCTCCAAGACCAGTACCTGGTACACGTATCTTATCTTCTGCTTCTAGGACTGCCCAATCTATCTTTTTCTCTCCCACCTCCCATTCTTTTTCCTTTAGCTTTTCATACACCCCTGCGGGCAGCAGAACCTTTAACATTTTAATGATATCTGGGTAAGTGTATTCTCCCATACGGAGCATGTCTTTTAATTCTCTATGGAACCCTGCTGGATCTTTATCATGACAGGGAATTAATTTCTTCATTTCGAGGAGTTCCATCTTTGTGATCGGAGTGTATACAAACACTCGCTGCATTTCGCCACCCGCTCCTCTGACTGGGTGGACTTCTCGTAACGGATTCTGTCTGTCTATGTAGAATGATTTACTTTCTGGGGGTGAGACATGAACAAAATGCGGGTTTAAGAATGTTCTATATTTGTGGCGCTGTTCTAGAATGACACTAATTAAATCGGTACCTAGACCTCTCCATTTGTACTGGAGTAACTCGTTCAGGATATCATGTAACGGACCTGGATCAGAGTACTGACCCTCATACAGAGTAATGAGGTGCTGAATCATATACATACCCACCAGTCGTTGCTCGGCTGGGGGCATTTTCAGAAACATTTGTGCCACTATTTCGTCTGGAAAAGTGGTAGAATCAGTAATCCATCTGACTGCTGATCGGACTAGTTCTTGTTCATGCATGGTACTTAACTCACTATAACCGATTCGTGATTTCAGAATGTGATCGGTAGCTTGAAATACTTGTTCTAGGGAACCTTGTTCTGGTGCTGAATGATGGAAAATAGACTTGGGTTCTAGACGTAAATGGCGATCTGGAAATCTAGGTTTTCCTACATACGCTATTCTGGCGGTATTCTCGTCGTCTTCCTCTTCAGGATCAGAGATACTTTCTTTCTCGCTTACTTGTGCTGCTTTACGCTGTTCGTGTATCTTTATTATCTCTCTACGGATTTTCTTGTACATACTTTCCATGGCACTAATGGTATTGTGCTTACCCTCAGCTATATTATCACTCCACTTTGTTAGAGTTTTCATTTCTTTCGGGTCTTTAGACGGGTAATCCTGTTCTCTTATTAGACAGTTAATTAAGAACTTTAATATCATACGCTGAATCTCGGCTTTCCTTTGAGACATGGCATCACTAATACTTTGTGGGTCATCCCCTGTACGGATGAAACGATATATCCTGTCTAGATCTTCTTTCATATTCGGCAGGGTGACTAGATACTCGGTCACTCTCCTTACGCGTACGGAATATAAAACCATATTAAACTCGCCTGGAACTGGGTCATAGACACATTCGCCAAGGGTTTGCCTGATCTCTGTAACAGACTTATTACTTTTAGGAGTACGCTGTGATGCTTGAGCATGTAATTCGAGTGCTGATAAACGCTTGTATGGCGGCGGGGTTTGAGGAAGACCTCCTCCTGCGGCCCCTATACTAGAATCATCAACTGATGCTTTTCGTCCTGGCAGGGTCGGTAATTGTAACGTGGGCTGGACGTGTATGGCGGGCTGACCTGGGGGGGCTGTTAAGGGCACCCCGGTGTCTGGAGGAGCAGGAATTACCTGATTTACAGGGACTGGCGGAGCGCGAACAGGATTTGCATATTCGGGGACTGTCGTCCAGATAGGACGAAATAAAAATATCAGCTGCGGTCGGTTTGTGACGTAGCTTGGTCGGAACTAATGGTGGCGGGAAATTACTGGATGCCTCTGGGGTCGCTTTTGGCAAGCCCTCAGCAAGAAGAGGATACATACCCTTAATGAGGGCATTCCTCTGTCTGTCTGATTGCTCAGTTCTAACTCGTTCACCTATCTCGATTAATTCTCTTTCTTGGGCTCGTTCTTGGGATTCTCTACTTAGTTCTGACTTTCTGATTTCTTTTTCGGTTCTCTTATGAGCTTCTTTACGCCATAACTCGATGGCGTCTTTCTGTGATTGTCTGGCTTTCTTTTTCCATAATGCCTCCTCTACTCGCATGATGCATTCGGCATCCCATGTACCCGATACGGGCCATCTATACTTTTCTTCTAACTGTTTGGTATACTCTACCCATAAATCTAGATACAATATGGCACTTATGCCATGTTTCTGATACATAAAGTGACCTGGACTGTCCCTGGGCGGGACGGGAACTGCTGCTTCCAGCAGACCCTTTCTAGTTTTTAACTGACGTAACTTGGAAAATATGGGCATGACTGAACTGTAATCTAGACACAATACAATACACAATAAACACGATACTTATTTCCCATTCATACCACGACATTAGAATACATAAAAAACATTTAAAATAACAGTTCGGACAGAATACTACCTGGAAATACTGAGAACAGAACACGTGAATTTTCTCGAACAGAAACTGACTAGAACAGAAACTAGATGCACTGCTGAAACAGTACGAAACTTACCGGTCTCTTAAAGAGACACGTCAGGACCCGTATCCACCGAAGTGAACACTTCGTTTGTGGGACTGTGTACCACCAACCCACAGACCAGAGTCAATTAAATTGACCCTGTCTAGATACCACCCCAGTAACGGTACTCACCGGGCAGCAAGAACGGAAGGCCTCGGACTGGACTGGACTGCTACGACGACGAACTTCGGACTTCAGTTACGGGTGGACCTCCGGATACCTCGGACCTTGGACTCTTGGCTTGGGCTCTGGTCGGGACTCGCCGCGTTCCTCCACCGTCTCGTCTGGATGCTGGACCGCCTCCTCCGTCTCCTCCGTGGGCCTGAGGGATACTTGAGCAGAAATATCTGCCACTGCGCAGAAGAGTTCCGTCACGACTGCAGAGGGTCAGGGGGTCGGCGTGGCTTCACCGACGCGTGGGGAAAGGGCAAGTCCCTGTTCGGGCGCCATTATGTGGTAAATAAATAAATAATACCCTATTTTTGACTAGACATATATCATAACAGATAGCTCAATAAATAAGAGTCAAGATTCGAGGTAGTAGGAGTTTTGCAGGTTTAATACAGCATAAGGACAGGAACAGGACAACCTGCATAGGAATAGGATGACAGGGCCCAGCAGCTGCTGGGGCTGGGTCTGGGATGAGCGCGCTCCCTTTTAATAACATTACATGAGCATATATACATAACGCAAACACATAGCATTACATTGCAGTAGGCGTAGCAGTGGGTGGAGCAGAAGGCGTGACGCGTAGCAGTCGCGAAAGATAAGAGTAAAAAGAAGGTGTAACTCAGACATGTGATGCAAACGTAACAGAATATGTCATAAATGGGCGGAAACATAGGAGGGGGCTACCTAAGGAGCCGGGACCTCTAACCTAATGGTGCGCGCAAACTGGCAATGACGTGTTACTAGGAGAAGCTGGGGGCTATGAACTCTGTGCTAGGAGCAGAGACTAAAGTCTGGAGGGTCGGAGCGACATGTACCTAAACCCTATCTAGTATCTGATGTTTAGGGAACATGTTGATATAAACTAGAAATCATGAGGGGAAAAGCTAATTGACTCTAAGACTAGAGCATGCATTTATTCTACATGTAGTGCGTGATGAAGAATATTAAATGACCATTAAATACAGTATTTCTCTTAATATGGAGCCGCATAGACTAGACAATGACGGAAACTATTGATGCAGTTCAGTAGCTTAGGAATGCAGAGAAGGAGGACTAAACCGATAACGGGAATCATAACATAGTCTTGGCAGACTCAGAGACTGAGCCAAGCTGCACCGGGCACTGCGAGGCAGGAAGTAAGTGAAAGGTCGAGGATACAGGTGGGGGCTGTATCCCTCCTCAGCGAGGCTTCAGGAGACAGGAGCTGAATCTGATGTCCGGGCCCTGTTGAGGCCTGGAAACGGGGACTTTATAATGAAATAACGTACATACTGAGAAACGTGGCAACATAGCTTTACATAGGCCTGGTATTCGTAGTATTCACGAGGACTGGAAACTGGCATACTAGAGGAGGACACAACTATAATTGCGTCATTAATCGGACATGGGGAATAACATATGCATATTGGTCATGCACACATAACATATGATGGATGACACGTAGGGACACAGAACATGACAAAATTTACTTTTCCACAGTACTCCTTAGTCAAAAATTGACTAACTTTTTCAATCTCTTTGGATCCTTCTCGAGTCCTTATCGACTCTCGGTGCCGATAGGGATGCCTGGGTTCAAACCCTGCGACGACTGTAACCGTACCAACCCCCACCGTCGATGCCTATATTGCCTCAGGGCCGACAACGATGACGAGTCGTGCCCGGACTGCCGGGCCTTGATGCCTAATGCTAGGCGGGAGCGGAACCGTGAGCGCCTCGAGCTCCGGCAGTCGGCCTTGCGCCGCTCACGGTCCTGGTCCAGGCGGAGGTCGAGGGACCGGTCGCGGAGCCACAGTAATCACATTTCGGCTAGTCGACACCACTCTTCGGGCTCCAAGTCCTCAGGTAAGTTCCGTCAGAGCCGCGCGCCGCATCCAGCTCCATACCTGCCAGTCCCTTTGCTGCACGTGACGCCGGTGGAGATCGACGCCTTCCTCATGGCCATGAGGTCGCTCTCTCCTCTGTCGGACTCCGCCGAGGTGCCTCCGGGCCCCACGGGTCCGTCTGAGGGCCCGGTGGCTCCGGCGCCGCCGGGTGCTTCGGCCCTGCAGGGCCCCTCTGGAACCAGGCCTGGATCCGTGCTGACGCCGGTCGACCTTCCGACCTCTCTGCTGGCGTCGTCACCAAGGGTGTCGCCCCCGGCGCAGTCTCTGGCCGGCGCTGGTCCCACCCCCACCCCCGGTCCGGATCCAGCGTTGGACTGGCGCCGCATTCATTCAACGCCAATAGGTGAGCCATTCACTGATGATCCAGCTCCATCTTTTGACCCTGACTACCAGGAGATGGAAGGCGAGGAGGACAGGGAGGGGTCTGAGGACTCTCTAGCACTGCAGTGCCAGTTGTCACAGCACTTTGCAGAAGAGTTGGGGCAGGCCAGTGGTCTGGACACTTCGCCCGACACTGGATTTGTCTCCCCTCCTACCGTGGCTACGGAGGAGGGGGCTGCTTACAGCGTGGTGTTGACCAGGACGGCCAAGGCCTTACATCTTGAGCTCCCTGTCGCGGCCGTGAGGACTAATCTCCTCACTGAGGTACTCGATTCGATTCAAATAACTTTATTTCGATTTCTCAACGAAATCATAAAAGTATACATCAATTTAAAAGACACTAGAACTACGATAAAATCACATTACATTTCTACATGATTCTATAATAAAACCACAATACATAATTACACAAATCTGGTTTTCAAAAATATTCAATATCGATTTCTGATTGCAAGAGCTGATCTGATAAAATTCAATACAGCATTATAGATATTTACAGTTGACAGTGATAACAAAAATTCATAACCTTCTTTATAATAGCACGTTCCAAGGGATAATAGTAATGGTCTAATAAAAGAATTTCTTGGGTCTTTATACAAAGTGCAAAAAAGGTTAAGGTGCAGGGTATTTTGCGAAACCTTATTATTACAGGGGCAACAAGGTAGCTTCTCCCTCCAACCCCCCTGCTTTGGAAAAGCAAAAAGGAAGTGTAAGGTACCGCGGCGAAACCTTGTAAGATAGAAACGCCCTTGTGTATTCATAATATATGTTAAATAAAAGGGTCGCACTAGTCTTCCCTGAACACGTAGTACATGTTGGTTCTTCTTTAGGGAACCCAATTTAAGACAATACGCTTTTTTTATAATTTCCTTAGTATCCTTATTAAGCATATCAGGATTTCTAAACATAGTGTCTAGCGCAATTTTATAGAAGGTATCCCTGACATATCGGAGCCATGGGATTTCCCTATAATGCTCAAGTTTAAGACAATCTTGAAGAATATCTTTTGTCAATTTCAGTTCATCAGATTGCCAAACTTTAGACCATAGTACTAAAGGTGCAACGTGAATAGTATCACTTACAAACTCAATTCCAACCTCACCATGACAAAATATATTTGATGTGCCAGATGGGACAGATAATAAACGTTTTAAAAACTTATTCTCCATAATCTGTATTTTTTCACAATTATGTGACCCCCAGACATCAGCACCATAGGTCATAGCAGAAAGACATTTGGCTTTATACAAAGATGTTATTTCAGCTATACGTCGTTGTCCTAATTTACTAGCAAAGCGAAAGAGAGCTTCAATTGACTGAGCAACCTTTTGAACTCGGCTAACATCAGGGGTTCCCAGTTCAGTTTTTTATTAAAAAGGTTTCCCAGGTAATTGAAGTTATCAACTTTCTCTATATTGAAATCCCTCACCGTGAATTTGCGGATTTTCACGCTTTTCGAACCGCAAGTCATGGCAAAAGATTTAGTAAAATTGACCCCAAGATCTAATTTTCCCATAAACCTATCAAAAGCATTCAGACAAGTCTGCATGCTATTGGGGGTAAGGGTCATTAGGACAGTGTCATCTGCATATGACAACATTGGAATACTTTTACCATTAATCTTAGGAAAATCAGCACCAGTTTCCAACAGAAAACCTTCTAAACCATTTGTATAAACCAGAAATAAAAAAGGAGCTAAAATACATCCCTGGCGGACACCTTCAGTAGATAATATAGGTCTAGTTTTTTCTCCTGCAGTACCATATCTAATCCTAACTGTTGTGGCGGTATGTAACCTGCGGAGCAGAGTGACCAAAGGCTCCTCAAACCCCATAGTCCATCATACGCCACAATTTGTCCCTGCATACCTTATCAAAGGCACTGGACAAGTCCATGAATGCCAAGTGAATAGAATTATTCTTGGCACCCATGTACTTGCCCATAATCAGTGCTAAATTCAAGCACTGCTCAGTAGTTCTTTTCCCTCTTCTAAACCCATATTGTGATTCTACAATAATCCCAGTTGACTCAGCCCAAGTTTCCAGATGAGCCAATATCACCCTACCCATTAATTTACAAGAAGCGTCTATTAATGATATTGGCCTATAGCAACGTGGGTCCGACTTATCCCCTTTTTTAAAAATAGGCACCACAACTGCCTCTTTCCATGAGGTCGGAATCGGCCCCAACACTACTGCTTTAAAAACGTTCAAAAGTAATGGGGACCAAACCTTCAAGTTATGTTTAAAAAGGTCTAAGGGAATTGCATCGGGGCCAGGACTAATCTCCTCACTGAGGTACTCAAACCGCAGGCAAGCTCATCGAAGCCTCTACTGCCGTTCAACGAAGCCCTCACTGACGTTCTGTTGGGCACCTGGTCCAAGCCCTCTACAGGCCTCCCTGACGCCACCGCCTGGCTCCGGGCAACCCCAGCTTCCTGTCCGTTCACCTCACCCCCAAGAGCCTGGTGATCCAGGCCTCTACCTCCCAGACCGCATTCCTGACCGCCTCCCCGGATCGGGAATCCAAAACGTACGACCGGTTTGGGAAGAAACTGTTATCATCCCTGAGCTTGGGGCTGCGGTCTGTAAACACCGCTTGCCTTTTGGGCCGTTACACCCACTCTGTGTGGGATACGGTTGCGGATGTGCTGCCCCAGTGTCCGGAGGAGGCCTGGACAAAGCTCGCCCAAGCACTTGCTGAGGGTCGAGATGCAGCACGATATTCCATCCGGTGTGGACTCGACACCACGGACTCGCTAGGTAGAGGGATTGCTATGACAGTGGCAGTTCGACGCCACGCCTGGCTGCGGTCAGCCAACTTTTCGGGTGATATCCAGGCCACGCTCATGGACATGCCCTTCGATGGCCGTCGCCTCTTTGGCGACAAAGCGGATAGCGCGCTGGAACGTTTTAAGGACTCCAGGGCTACGGCCAAGTCCTTAGGTCTCGGCCAACGCCAGCAGACTTCCGCTTTTCGCCCCTTTCGTGGCCAAGCAAGGGGCGCCCCCTCACGTCCAGCCAGCCACAGGCCGCAGAGCCAACAGCAGCGCGGACGTGGTAACCGCCGTGGCGGTGCCGGGAGACAACAGCTGGGTCAGTCCACATCCGCTTTCAGGCCCATTTGACGCCAGTGGGCGGCAGGGTTCGCCATCAGCTCCTCCACTGGCGTACCATCATGTCGGACAGGTGGGTGCTGCAAATCGTCCGAAGGGGCTACTCCCTCACCTATGAGGCGACCCCTCCAGCCATGCCACCGCAGTACCACCGTGTGTTGAGGGGTCACTTGCAACTTCTGTAAGAGGAAGTTACGGCCCTCTTGGACAAGGGGGCCATTGAGCGCGTTCCTGGGCCTGATGTAGGGTGTGGTTGTTACTCCCAATACTTTCTGGTTCCCAAGAAGGGCAAAGGGGGCCTACGGCCCTATCTTGAACCTCCGGAACGTCAACGGCTTCCTCCGGAAGGAGAAGTTCAAAATGCTGATTTTGGTTCAGGTCTTAGGTGCCCTAGACCCTGGAGACTGGATGGTAGTGTTGGACTTGTAGGACGCATATTTTCACATCCCTGTCCTGCCTGCCCACCGGCGCTACCTGCGGTTCATGGTAGGCCACGACCACTTTCAGTTTACAGTGCTCCCCTTCGGCCTTACCAGCGCCCCATGGGTGTTCACGAAAGTGATGGCGGTGGTCGCAGCTCATCTGCGCAGGTTAGGAGTTTCAGTCTTCCCCTATCTCGACGACTGGTTGTTAAGGCGGGCTTGCTCCAGACAGTCGTGAGCCACCTCCGGACTACGGCCGACATCCTGCACCTGCTGGGGTTCTCCATCAATGTGCCGAAGTCACACCTGTGTCCCTCTCAGGAGCTTCTCTTCATTGGAGCGGTTCTGGATTTGGCGCAGATTCGAACAGCGGGTTCGGGATATTCAGGCTCTGATTCCGATCTTTCAAGCCTTTATCCCGAGTCTCGGTCAGGTTGTCGCTGCGGCTTCTGGGGCTGATGGCCTCCTGCATCCTTCTGGTTGGGGATGCGCGCTCTACAGTGGGACCTGAAGTTTCAGTGGGCCCAGCACCAGGGCAACCTGTCCGACCATGTTCTGATCTCGGGGGGCACTGCGAGACAGTTGCAGTGGTGGCTCACGGACCGCGATTGGGTCTGCGGCAGATCCCTCTCCCTACCCCAACCGAAGCACGTAGTTGTGACTGATGCGTCCGTCCTGCGTTGGGGGGGCGATCCGACTTGCACTGAAGGCATTCCTCCCCTCTGTCCGGGGGAGTGTAGTGCAGGTTGTGAGAAGTTGGCCAGATATATAATGTTCACTATTCTAGTGAACACTCTGTATCAGTCCAAACAACCCTTATTGATGTTTGGTTGTAAGTCAACCTGATAGACCAGCTATCCTAGTAGCATGGACACGTGCAGTCTTTAGGCTAAACTCTAGAGGGCGTGTTAAGCCAGCTGTTTTACCATCACATTTACCCCTTGAACACCAAGTGAAAGGACACCACACAAGTTGTTATGAAAAATAAAGTATATTTATTTATAACAAGACTACTCTGGCTCTTTATGAGACAGGGA
Organism: Lissotriton helveticus; assembly: GCF_964261635.1. Lineage (NCBI taxonomy): Eukaryota > Metazoa > Chordata > Amphibia > Caudata > Salamandridae > Lissotriton > Lissotriton helveticus. The sequence continues at coordinate 12,947,477 of NC_136071.1, forward strand.
GCTAAGCACACAACAAAACTCTTAAAGAAATACTTAAAGGTGCACAATTTACACAAATGCCCGAGGGGCACGAAAAACCATATACTACACAAGTGGAATGCGAATTACTAGCAGGTAAGTAACTATTCTCATAGGCTTTAGGATCGCTAGGACTGGACTACTGAACCTTTAGATTACAAGCAGGAGGCCTAGGGACGTCGTGTGCAGAGTGGGAACTCTCACGCGTAAGGCGGGAAAAAGTCTATGGAGGCTAGTAAAAGCAAAGTTAGTGTTTTCGGGCGAACCCGACTAGGTAGGTCAAAAACGAAAGTAGATCTAGACACTTAGAGAGTTGGACTACGCTGGAGCACCGGACTACTCGGTTTACCTAGCCCAGGGGCTGCGGCTGCATAGGGTTCAAATGTCGTCGGGTTTCTTCGTTGATGAACCAGGAGCCTGAAGGAAGAAGTTGCTGGCAGGCGACCAGTGAAGAAGTTCGTGGGGATCCAAGCCTGGATCGGGGAAGAGGAAGACCTGTAAGCAGAGGGGACCAAGTTCTGAATCACTAGCCAGTGATTTAGGTGGGCACCAGAGTGGCACCGGACGAAGTCACCTCGACCAGGTGAGTGGGCGCTGCTGGGCTCTGCAGTCTCTCGGACCAGGAGGCGTTGTCGGCGACCAGGATGGAGGTGCGAGCTGTCCCACGAAGATATCTGCTGTCGACGTCGCTGGACCCAGGATTGGGGCAACAAGTCTTGGCAAATGCAAGCCCACGCGGTGGACTTAAAATGGCGTCTGGAGTGGACCAGGAGGGTCCGAGGTGCTCCTCTGTTGGAGGGGAGCAAGGGCCAGTCTGGAGCAACCAGACCAGCGGTGTTTGTCGTCGAAGTTCGTCGTCAGAGGGCCACTAGCCAACGGGCAAGTGACCTGGACAACGCGGTGAGCAGCAAAGAGCAGAAGGGCCCCACGCAGATCTCGTGGATGCAAGGGGGCTGAACTTCGGTGCTGGAGCTGCTCAGGGTCGGGGCTTCTCTTACCCCAAAGCACTCAGTCGAGGGTCACTCGGTGGTCGTGCTGGACAAGCGTCGTGCAGTGTTGAAGATGGCCGGTCCCTCGAGGTCTCGTCACACCCACGGGTCTCAGCTGGGCTGAAGATGCAGGTAGAGGTCAGAGGTGCCAGGGAAGCCGGTTCTCGTCGAGCGGGGCAGTCTTGATCCGGAGGAGAGACTTACAGCAGACCGCGATGCTTGGATGGTGCCTGCTGCTGCAGGGTGACTACTCCTTAGTCACAAGGGAGAAATCTTAGGAAGAGTCTTGAGTTCCTTTTGTAGAAAGTCTGTTCAGGATTCAAAGATGATCTGATTTGGAAGGGGGCCTGCTCCTACCTTTATCCTGAAAAAGGGGGCTGGCACGCGACTAAGTCCTGCCCTATGGGTGGGACTAGGAAGGTGGGTGGTTACACCCCTCTCCCATGCCGGGCTTTCCCCAGCTCAGGGGCTGGTGTGCCCCTGGAACTGGTTCAAGCCGGCATATGCACAGTGAGCACCGGGGTGCCACTTGCAGTCCCCTTCCTCTAAAGCCCTGCCTACCTCGGATACACAAAATCCTGTCTGGGACGGTGCTGGCACCGCCCCTGGCAGGAAACCCTTTGTCCTTGCCTCCCGCGCTGGGAGGACTCCCAGCAGCAGGAGGGCAGACTTGTGTCTCGGTGGCAGCATCCATCTTGTGGAGCTGAGGCTATGTCTGACTTTAACCGGGGTTACAGGTTACCAACATGTCGTGTCCCTCTAGAAGGGTGGAATGCTAACCCCGTCGCCAGAATTGGCGAGGGGTTAGTATTCCAATTCGTATGACACCTTACTCGACATGTTTTGATAATGTTATACCAAAGTTAGCATATGACCGCGAGGTACATAATGCACTTAAGAGTATATGGTATAGCGTTATCATGGAACAGCTATTAGGACTTGGTTCCGCAAGCTGCAAACGGGCTCAGCTCATGCCAGAGCACCATTTCACATTATTCCACGCACTCTGCCTTCAGGATTGTTAAGGCCTGCCATAGGAGTGGAATATATGTGTCCATTTTAGGTTTAGATATAGGAATACTCGGGGGAGGGGGGGGAAGCGCAAGTAATGAATCTAGAAATCAGGGTCAGTGATGCACTCTTGATACATCCTAAGCAGCACTAGGGCGGCCGGGTGCAGTGTGCTGAGGGCCAATGTTATCCAAAGCCAAAGGTGGATAGGGGGCCTCCAGTTGGTGGCTGCGGACGAGCAGGCCTCTGGGTTGTGAGAGCAAAGCTCCTAGACTTAAGCTCAGGACAAACGGAGGTTTAGGGCAGCACAAAAGGTGCACCCTTAGCGGCACTGGGGCAGCCGGGTGCAGAGTGCTGTTTTGGCGTTGGGTGCCCTGTAGCTTTCAATGGGGAGTCTGCGGTTTGCCAACACACTGCAGGCTCGGGACGAAGGTCTTCTGGGTGGGACCACTACTTGGAGAGAAGTTTGGATGCTGGGGGATGGTTAGGCACTGTTGGTTGAGGCACCTATGGCTGTGGGGCGTTGGGTGCAGGGGTGCCTTTTAGGGTCCAATCTTCTTTCCAGCTCCTGGTCGTGGTTGGGGGGACCTTCTGGTTTGAGGCTGCAGGCGTCTGCTGGAGGCTTGAGGCACGTCAGGGGTCACCGGATCTCGGGTCAGGGTCGCCGGGGACACCGCCTTTTGGTGTTGCGCCACTAACTCGGGCCATGGGCGCCAGGTGCAGACCCGCAGATCCTTAGGGAGCTGGAGTCGGTTTAAACAAATCCGGTGTTCACGGAAAACAGTCTTTGGGATGGAAGGCAGGTAGGTCCTATGGGTTTCTCGAAGTTGCTGGATGCAGGGCACACCAGGATTTCGCTGGAGTGGGTCGAGGTGGGGACAGGCCGGTAGGGCTGGGCCAAGTCAGTGGGCGTCGTCCTTGTTAGGTTCGCCACAGATGTTCGTTCTTTTCTTCTTTTGGTTTATTGTCCGAGGAAGCAAGGATCAGGAGTGCCCCTAAATACTAGATTTGGGGGTGTTACAGGTAGATAAAAAGGTTGGGACCAATGGGTACCCTCCCTGAGGTGGGTACACCCCTTATGCCAAGCTCTAGGGGGAGGGGGGAAGGATTAGTTACTTACCTGTAATCCTAGTTCTCTTCCAAGGGTATCCTCATCAAAGTCATAAGCACTAGATATTTATATATTAAGGAACTGTAGCCTAATACACACACTAGAGCTGAATAATGCTGTAAGGACTCCCCATTATATCATAAAAGCATACATTAGAAACCGGGAAAAAACAGCAAAATGTGTTTGAATCTGTTTTAATGCTTAGCAGTCAGAAGAAAACTCACAGGACTGAAAGCATCTACAGCTCCCAGGCTGCATTGCAAGAACAGTCTAAAAAGACTCCTAGCAACATAGAGAAACTGGCACGGTCCTTTTAGGGCATTCATGACCCCCAGGTTCCCATCATGCCTCAGGGGTGACAGGTCAGTTATTTGCGGTGACTGAAAAAGCCATGACAGAGTGGACAGTGGACAGTACTTCATTAAAAACACAATGATCCTTTGCCCGGGGAGGCGAGAGGGTTGCTTATGACTGATGAGGATACCCCTGGAAGAGAACTAAAATTACAGGTAAGTAACTAATCCTTCTCTTCCAGGGGATCCTCATCAATAGTCAGAAGTGTGAGAAGTTGGCCTGATATATGATGTTCACTAATTCTAGTGATCACCTTGTATCAGTCCAAACATCCCCTTATGGTGATTGGTTGTAAGTCAACCTTATAGACCAGCTATCCTAGTAGCGTGGACAAAGCACTCTTAGGCTAAACTCTTTTGGCATGTGAAGCCAGCTGTTTTACCACAATATAACCCCTTGAATACCAGATGAAAGGACACCACACAGGTTGTTATGAAAATAAAAGGATATTTATTAACTAACCTACACCTCTGAGCTCTTTATGAGGTCAGAGGGCTAAGCCCATGACAATACTACAAAAGAAATACGAGTTCGTACAATATTTACACGAGTGCCCTAGGGGCACGACAAACCATATACTCAAAACAATGGAATGCGAGGAAGGAAAGTACTGTAAGGAGATCCAGAGGCTGGAGGATCGGTGGGACTACACTACGAACTAGGTAAGTACGGAGCAGGAGGCCCACGGGACTCACGTGCAGAGTGGGAACTCTCACGCGGGATGCGTACCAACGTCTATGGATCTTACAGTTTAGAAAGTTACGGATTCCGGACGAACCTGGCTGGATGGAGGGAAAACAACAGTGGACCTGGACACTAGGATAGTGGCCCCAGACTTCAGCACCTAGAAGCTTTAGTTACCTAACCCACAGGCTGCGTCGCGTTTGCTGCGTTGATCCCGGTGATGCCTGGAACAAGGAGTTGCTGGCAGGCAGCCAGATGGAGGAGTCCGGTGGTTCCAAGGATGGAACTGGAAGGAAGAAGTCCTGAAAGGGAAGGGGACAGAGTCTTGGTCACTAGCCAGTGACGGTGCTGGAACCAGGAGGGAACCAGATGCTGTCGCCGCGTTCAGGTGGAGGAAGGGTCGCTTCTCTCTGTAGCTGCGCGGATCAGGAGCTGCTCTTCACGACCAGGCTGGAGGCACGAGCTGTCCCACGTAGTCTGCTGCTGTTGGCGGTGTCGGATTGTTGATCTGGACAACAGGCCTTGGCTAATGCAAGCCACGCGGTGGAACAAAGATGGCGTCTGGTGTGGACCAGGAGGGTCCGGGGTGCTTCTCTTTCACAAGGAAGCAAGGGCCAGTCTGGGGGACCAGACTAGCAGTGTCAATCTTCGGGTCGTCGTCTCAGAGGTCACAAGCCAGCCGGCAAGTGACCAGACAACAGGAAGGGCAGCAACCAGGAAAAAGGGCCCCACGCAGATCACGGGGATGCTGGGGGGCTGGTCTTTGGTGCTGGAGCTGCGTCGGTGTGGGGCTTCTCAGTCCCCAATGCACTCACTTGAGGAACCCTTGGGGGTCGTGCTGGAAGCGCTGTGCAGGTTTCTTCAAGATGGCCGTCTCCACGTTACTCGTCGCACCCACGGGTCCCAGCTGCGCTGTGGATGTGGGTAGAGGTCAGAGAGGTCTGGAGGTCAGGGTCTTGTCGAGCTGGGTCGTCGGATTCCGGGATGGAAGGACTTTGCAGCAAACCGCACAGGAGCTTGATGGTACCTGCGAAGCAGGATGGTCACTCCCTGACCATAGGGGAGATTCTTCAGTCTTCTGGTGTCCAGGAGGTCGAAGGTCAAGAGTTCTTCGTGAAAGTTGTCAAGATTAATCTAACTGGGAATGGGACCAGCTCCTACCTTTATTCAGCTAAAGGGGGCTGCACTACGACTAGGTCCCTCCTTTGGGTGGGACCAGGAAGGGGGGTGGTTACACCCCCTATCCTTTGTCCAGTTTCCCGCCAGAGCTGGGGCTGGAGTGCCCCAGCAACTGGTTGGAACCGGTGTATGCACAGGGCACCTTGTGTGCCCCAGGCATGTCTCATTCCTTTCAGCCTTGGCCTACCTAATACACAAAATCCTGTCTGGGGTGGTGCTAGCACCTCCCAAGGCAGGAAACCCTTTGTCCAAGCCTCCCTCGCTGGAAGGACTCCCAGCAGCAGGAGGTCAGACTTGTGTCTGTGGTGGCAGCATCCATTTTGTGATGCTGAGGCTCGAGTTAACTTTAACCGGGGTTCACAGTTACAGACATGTTGTGTCCCTCTAGAAGGGTGGAATGCTAACCCTGTCGCCAGAATTGGCGAGGGGTTAGTATTCCAATTCGTATGACACCTTACTCGACATGTTTTGATAATGCTATGCCAAAGTTAGCATTTGACCGCGAGGTTCATAATGCACTTAAGAGTATATGGTATAGCGTTATCATGGAACAGCTATAAGGACTTGGTTCCGCAAGCTGCAAACGGGCTCAGCTCATGCCAGAGCACCATCTCACATAATTCCAAGCACTCTGCCTTCAGGATTGATAAGGCCTTGCCATAGGAGTGACTGATAGGAATATATGTGTCCATTTTAGGGTTAGATATAGGAATACTATATCTAAAGCAAAGGGTGATTACACCACCTTGCCCCAGCTGTCGTGCAGCCAGTTGTCAGATTTGGGTGGCCAGCAAGGGGTGGCATAATACATGGTGCAGCCCCTGGTAGGCCCTGGGTACACCTATTCCCTGGATACCTAAGGTATACTGTACAGGGACTGATAAGGTGGCCCAGTACCAATTGGTAAATGCACCTAAGGTACATGCTTGTCAATTTAGAGAGAGAACAGCTAGGCTGTGGGTCTGATTAGCAGGCCCACAGCCAGGGAAAGTCGTAAACCAGTGAAGCAAAAAGCAAAAATCTGGGGTGGCCATGGGATTGCAGACCCCACTCTCCTACAATAGGCACTAGAATAGAATAGCAAGCCTCACCTCATCCACCTGCGGGCAAAGGAACATAATGGTAAATTAAGCAATCAGCTCAGATAACGAAGCCTGGATATATAGATTACTGTTCAGCAGAAGAAGGTCCAGGATAGGTCTGAACTTGTGCTCCTGGTCTCTTTTAGGCACAAGAAAGTACCTGGAGTAGACTCCCTTCCCTCGCTTCGCGGAAGGAACCTCTTTTATGGCCTTTTTTCGCAGACGAGTTGGCACTTCCTGCCGGAGCAAATTTAGTTGGTGAGGACGAGATCTTTTTGGAGGAATGTCCTTTGGAAGCACACAAACGTAGTGCGTATCCATTGCGCACTATATTGAGCACCCAACAATCTTTTGTGATGCTGCACCACTCTGCCAGATGAACAAGTTACTTACCTTCGGTAACGATATATCTGTAAGAAACAGTAGTTAGTATTAGATTCCTTACCTTAGAATATCCCCAGGCGTCAGTCTGGATCCGGAAACTTTTGTGTAGCAGTACCCCTGCGCGTCGGTAGGCGTCGTCTGCAGGCGTCTCCTGCGGCTCCACGTCCGTAGTCGGCGTCGTGCGCCGTGATGAAGTCGCTGGAGTATATAGACGCCGCCTCCGCGCGCTGACGTCAGTTCTTTGTAAATAGCTTTTCCGCGCCAGAACACGTAGAGCCATGTGAGAACCAACACTGGTGCCATTTGAAACTAGGGCCCTGAAAGGGATGTCCTTAACCCTAGGTATCAGTTCGCAGAACGGGGAGGATGGGCGGGGCGGTAAGGAATCTAATACTAACTACTGTTTCTTACAGATATATCGTTACCGAAGGTAAGTAACTTGTTCATCTGAAAGAAACAGGTTAGTATTAGCTTCAAGGTCTGTGCAAGGATGAAACAGGCTAATCTGAGGATTGAAAGGGAAGAACTTGCCCTGGCCAAAGAGAAGCTTGCCTTTGCTAGAGAGCAGCAGATGAGTGGGGTAGTCCCCACTGGTGGCAGCAATCTCCCTAGAGATAAGGAAAGGAGTTTAGATACTAAACACCTGAGTAAGATAGTGCCCCCCTTTAAACAAGGGGATGACATCCACAAGTGGATGGCTGCTCTGGAGAGGGCCTGCACTGTCCAGTGCATCCCCCAGAGTCAGTGGGCAGCTATACTGTGGCTCTCCTTTGAAGGCAAAGGTAGAGATAAGCTCCTCACTACTAGAGTTGAGGATGCTAACAATTACCAAGTCCCGAAGAATACACTGGTTGATGGGTTTGGCTTAACCACTGAGCAGTACAGGTTGCTGTTCAGGGATACCCAGAAAATACAGTCTCAGGATTGGTCTGACTTTGTGGATTGTGCCACTAAGGCTTTGGAAGGCTGGTTGCTGGGCAGTAAGGTTACTGATTATACAGGGTTGTACAATCTGATCATGAGAGAGCAGATTTTAAATAACTGTCAGAACCAGTTGTTGCATCAGCACCTTGTTGACTCAGATCTGACCTCTCCCCAAGAATTGGGAAAGAAGGCAGACAGATGGGTCAGAACAAGGGTCAAGCAGAACCAGACTCAGAACCAGGGTGGTCAGAAGAAAGCAGACCAAAAGGGTAGTAACACGAGTGAACAAAATGACCAGAAGTCTTCAACAGGTCCCCAACAAACCAAAGAGGGTGGGGGTCAGGCTTCACAGCAGAAAAAGAAGACTCAAGACGGCCAGTCAAAAAGGTGGTGCCAGTACTGTAAAAGTAAGTCTCACTGGTTTAGTGGATGCACCAAGAGAGGAGGGCAAACTCCTACCACTACAGCCCCTAAGGCAACTGCACCCCCTAGTACAGTCAGTAGTGGTAGTGCACCTCCCAAGGGAATAGTTGGGTTAACCTTGGGAACTGAGGGGTCTGACAACTTAGTTGGCACACTCACTCAGGCTGCCCTTGTCTGTACAGGGGATATGTCCCCTGATGTCAGTCCCAATACTTTCAGCAAATACAGGCAGACACCTTTGATAAATGGCAAAATGGCTCAGGTGCAGTGCTCACTATTCTAGTGAACACTATGTATCAGTCCAAACAACCCTTATTGATGATTGGTTGTAAGTCAACCTGATAGACCAGCTATCCTAGTAGCATGGATACGAGCAGTCTAAGGCTAAGACTCTAGAGGGCGTGTTAAGCCAGCTGTTTTACCATCACATTACCCCTTGAACACCAAGTGAAAGGACACCACACAAGTTGTTATCAAAAATAAAGTGTATTTATTTATAACAAGACTACCCTGGCTCTTTATGAGACAAGGAGCTAAGCACACAACAAAACTCTTAAGAAAATACTTTAAGTCGCACAATTTACACAAATGCCCGAGGGGCACGAAAAACCATATATTACAAAAGTGGAATGCGAATTACTAGCAGGTAAGTAACTATTCTCATAGACTTTAGAAACGCTAGGCCTACAATACTAAACCCTTAGATTAGAAGCAGGAGGCCTGTGGACGTCGTGTGCAGAGTGGGAACTCTCACGCGTAAGGCGGGAAAAAATCTATGGAAGCTAGTAAAGACAAAGTTACTGTTCTCGGGCGAACCCGACTAGGTGGGTCGAAAACGGGAGTGGATCCGAACACTTAGGGTGTTGGACTATGCTGGAGCACCGGAGTACTCGGGTTACCTAGCCCAGGGGCTGCGGCTGCATAGGGTTGAAGTTGCGTCGGAAACCCTCGTTGAAGATCCTGGAGCCTGAAGAAAGAGTTGCTGGCAGGCGACCAGTGAAGGAGTTCGTGGTGATCCAAGCCTGGATCAGGGAAGAAGAAACCTGTAAGCAGAGGGGACCAAGTTCTGAATCACTAGCCAGTGATTTGAGTGGGCACCAGGATGGCACCGGACGAAGTCACCTCAGCCAGGTGAGTGGGCGCTGCTGGGCTCTGCAGTCTCTCGGACCAGGAGGCGTTGTCGGCGACCAGGATGGAGGTGCGAGCTGTCCCACGAAGGTACTTGCTGTCGACGTCGCTGGACCCAGGATTGGGCAACAAGTCTTGGCAAATGCAAGGCCCACGCGTTGGACCTAAAATGGCGTCTTGAGTGGACCAGGAGGGTCCAGGATGCTCCTCTTTTGGAGGGGAGCAAGGGCTAGTCTGGAGCAACCAGACCAGCAGTGGTTGTCGTCGTGGAGCGTTGTGAGAGGGCCACTAGCCAACGGGCAAGCGACCTGGACAACGCGGTGAGCAGCAAAGAGCAGAAGGGCCCCACGCAGATCTCGTGGATGCAGGGGGGCTGAACTTCGGTGCTGGAGCTGCTCAGGGTCGGGGCTTCTCTTATCCCAAAGCACTCAGTCGAGGGTCACTCAGCGGTCGTGCTGGACAAGCGTCGTGCAGTTCTGAAGATGGCCGGTCCCTCGAGGTCTCGTCACACCCACGGATCACAGCTGGGCTGATGATGTAGGTTGAGGTCAGAGGTGCCAGGGAAGCCGGTTCTCGTCGTGCTGGAGCAGTCTTGATCCGAAGGAGAGACTGGCAACAAACCGCGATGCTTGGTTGGTGCCTGCTGCTGCAGGGTGACTACTCCTTAGTCACAAGGGAGAAATCTTGAGAAGAAGTCGAGAGTTCCTTTCGTGGAAAGTAGATTTAGGATTCAAAGATCTGATTTGGAAGGGGGCCAGTTCCTACCTTTATCCTGCAAAAAGGGGCTGGCACGCGACTAAGTCCTGCCCTATGGGTGGGACTAGGAGGGGGGTGGTTACACCCCTCTCCTTTGGCGGGCTTTCCCCAGATCAGGGGCTGGAGTGCCCCTGGAACTGGTTCCAGCCGGCCTATGCACAGTGAGCACCGGGGTGCCACTTGCAGTCACCTTCCTCTAAAGCCCTGCCTACCTAGGATACACAAAATCCTGTCTGGGACGGTGCTGGCACCGCCCCTGGCAGGAAACCCTTTGTCCTTGCCTCCTGGGCTGGGAGGACTCCCAGCAGCAGGAGGGCGGACTTGTGTCTCGGTGGCAGCATCCATTTTGTGGAGCTAAGGCTCTGTCTAACTTTAACCGGGGTTACAGGTTACATACATGTCGTGTCCCTCTAGAAGGGTGGAATGCTAACCCCGTCGCCAGAATTGGCGAGGGGTTAGTATTCCCATTCGTATGACACCTTACTCGACATGTTTTGATAAAGCGATACCAGAGTTGGCACATAACCGCGAGGATTATAATGCACTTAAGAGTATATGGTATGCGATATCATGGAAACGGCTAAGGGATGTAATGTAATGTAATGTATGTATACTTGTAAAGCGCACTGTTACCTCGTTACGTGGTGTCCTGGCGCTGTATACCGCTGGGGAACCCGTCCTGGCTTTCCCTGTGAGAGGGCACCCCATGGTGAAGCCAGGCATCCCCGGCGTTGCTGGGGCCGTTGTGGAGATTAAGCAAGCTATTGCCCAGAGTTGCAGAGTGGGACCCATGGTTAGCGTAGGCACCTAAGCGAGAATTATCGAGTCCGCGGACATTGACCCAAGACCCTGCCGCGTCGGGAATTGAACCCTGGTCCCGGGCTGACCTCTGCTTCAGGGTCTGCCGCTTCTAACCGGTGAGCCACACTTCTCCACAAGATGTATGGATGGATCCCGAAAGCCGCAGACAGACTCAGCTCATGCCAGAGCACCATCTCACACGATTCCAAGCACTCTGCCTTCAGGATTGTTATGGCCTGCCATAGGAGTGACTGATAGGAGATCTGTGTGCACATTTAGGTTTAGATATAGGAATACTATATCTAAAGCAAAGGGTGATTACACCACTCTGCCCCAGCTGTCAAGCAGCCAGTTGTGTCTGATTTAGGTAGTCAGCCCAGGGGTGGCATAATACATGCTGCAGCCCCTGGGAGACTTCTGGGTGCACCTCAGCCCTGGGTACAGGGACTTGGAGAGGGCCCAGTGCCAATTTAGTACCTGGGTACAATTTGGAGTAGAGAGAACAGCTAGGCTGTGGGTCTGATTAGCAGGCCCACAGCCAGGGAAAGTCGTAAACCAGTGAAGCAAAAAGCAAAAATCTGGGTGATCATAGGATTGCAGACCCTACTCTCCTACAACATCTTCGAGAGGGAAGAAGCAGACGAGCCAGAAGATCAAGAGCCGATTTCAACTCCAGCGGAGGAGATCGACTACAACTACGACGCAGACGTCGAAGTGCTCGATACAGAAGAAGTCGTCGACAAGGTAGGAGACGACAATGAGGCCTATGGGGCCACGGAAGATAGCTTGGGCGAAGAGCTATGCCCCGTTCGAACAATAACTATGGCTCAGGTCGAGGGATCGCCACATGGCCTTACCCAAGACCTTACACCCAGATCCACGGCCTCGCCTACGGGCCCGGCTACGGACACTTCTACGGAGCCGCCGTTGGTCAAACCGAAACCGAAAGTGAAAGCTTCGGTGTCGAGGAAACCGAAAGTGATGGAGACGCCGTCGAAACAGACGACTTCTGTCCCTCTGGCTGCCTCCTCGTCTTCCGACATGTCAGGGCAGCCGAAGAAGGCTGTCGACCCGGTGAAGTCGACCAAGGGCGTCGAGCCCAAATCGCTCAAGGGCGTCGAGTCGAAGACTGGGGCGCCGAAACCAATTGTCAAGGCCGCCGACCCGAAGTCGTCGGCGCCGAAGGCCGTCGACACAGTAAAAGGACACGGCGCACCTAAGAGGGCTGATCCCGCGCATCGGCCGGAGAAAGCCAAGACTTCGACACTCGAGTCTGCACACGCTGGTGGACCGAGGCCGTCTGTCGGGTCGACGAAACCGTCCGCATCCTTCACAAAGCAGATGTCGGACTCATTGCAACGCATTAGGAACAAGGCTTCTGCGGTCGATCCGAAGGATGCTTCCACCCCGAAGAAAGTTGCCAAAACGCCAAAGTCCTCGGCGCCACTCCTGTTCACGTTACCGCCGAAGGTGGCACCGAAGGCGTTCGCACCAAGGCCGGTCGACGACGCGCCCGTGCAGGTGTCTACAGGATCGAAGCCTTCTCAGCCACTTGGGAGCTCGAAGCATCGACAACCCCTGATGGAGGAGCAGTCGGAACACTTTATCGACGCCGACACCGGTAAACTTACCCTCTACAAAAGAGAGATCGCGGCGGCACAGCCTATGGAGTCCTACACGATTCCTTTGAAGCGCAAAAAGCCTTCTACGGATTCCCCGGTTCTGGTTGAGCCAATTGCTCCACAGACTCGAACAGTTGCTACACCCTCACCCACTTATTCAGATTTGGAGGCTGGGGAAGGTGATGATGAGGAGTATAACTTCCCTGCCAACACTGATCCTGAGGATCACCAGGACTCTTGGGCAGATGCAGGGGACCCAGGGGATCAGCAAACTGCCCCGGACACTCAGGTGAACAATGTCAAGACATCTCCTACTGAGGATTCTGCAGCATTTAATGCTCTAATTGAGAGAGCGGCTAAAAACCACGACGTCCAGCTGCATGCTGACCCTATTGAAGTGGACTTCCTCTTTGATACCTTTTCCACAGCAGAAAAGACTGTCAAGACTCTCCCAATGCTAAAAGGGGTTCTGAAACATGCTGCGGACATTTTTAAAGAACCCACACGTGCCAGGGTTATCAACCCTAGGATTGAAAAAAAGTATAAGCCGGCACCTGGCGACCCTACCTACATCAAGGGCCAGTTGCCATTGGACTCTCTGGTTGTTTCTAATGCCCGGAAGAGGGCAAATTCACAAACCACTGGTGATGCTCCTCCCCCTGTCAAGGAATCTAAAGTGCTAGAAGCATCGGGGAAGAGGGTGGCGGCTCAAGCGGCCAATATCTGGCGTATTTCAAACACTCAGGCACTCTTTGCCAGATATGACAGGGCACACTATGATACACTAGAGACCCTGTTACAACATCTACCAGATCAGTATAAAGAGGCAGCGGAGATGCTCATTCAAGAAGGGAAGCTCATCTCCAACGCTTCTATTAAATGTGCACTGGACGTGGCGGACACCGCGGCAAGGGCCATTAACACAAGTGTCATGTTGCGACGTCAGGCCTGGCTCAGAATCTCCGGGTTCAAGCCGGAGATACAAACCACCATCCTCAATCAGCCTGTAAACCCTGATAGATTATTTGGTCCTGAGGTGGATACCACCCTGGAAAAAATGAAGGATACCGAGACTGCAAAGTCCATGGGGGCCCTCCAGTCCCAACAGTTTCGGGCAATACTTTTTGTCGCTCAAGCAATAGAGGTGTTTCCAGAGGCCAGATGTCCCAGCAAACGCAATACACTAAAAGTGGGGCGCAGTCCTCTTACACCAAGCAGAGTAAAGGCGGCTATCGGGGCAACAGCACCAAGGGCAGAGGTCGTGGAAACAACTCCCGCTCCTTCGCCACCAACAATCAGTGACGCCTTGTCACTGCCCCCCGACCATATAACACCTGTCGGGGGGAGACTCCAACAGTTCCTGCCAGTCTGGAAATCCATCACCACAGACAGGTGGGTCAGAAAACTTATCCAATACGGTTATTGTCTAGAGTCAACGTCCACTCCACCCAACATCCCACCAAGGCACCGTCGTATGTCGTCAGAGCATTTGCACTTATTGCAGCAGGAGGTGCTCGTCATGCTTCAAAAAGGGGCAATAGAGCTCGTGCCGGTGGAGGACAGAGGCTCCGGAGTGTACTCCCTGTACTTCCTGATCCCGAAAAAGGACGGGTGCCTCAGACCCATACTGGATCTCAGACCCCTAAACCAGTACATTCTCTCAGAACACTTTCACATGCTCACGCTGCAGCAGGTTCTTCCGTTGCTCAATCAGGGAGACGTCCTCGCAACATTGGATCTCAAGGATGCATATTTTCACATTCCACTGCATCCGTCACACAGAAAATACCTCAGATTCACCATTCAGAATCAGCATTATCAGTTCAAGGTCCTCCCTTTCGGAGTGACCACAGCGCCCAGGGTCTTCACAAAATGCCTGGCGACAGTGGCTGCGCACCTCAGGAGGCAGAACTTTCACGTCTACCCTTATCTGGACGACTGGCTTGTCCAAGCAAAGTCGGCCCAGCAGTGCGCTGCCAACATGTCCCACACCATTCACCTTCTTCACAATCTGGGATTCTCACTGAATTATCCAAAGTCGCACCTTCAGCCAGCCCATGTGCGGCAGTATCTGGGCGCGACAATAGATACTTTGGCAGCCTCAGCTCAGCCGAATTCTGTGAGGATCAACAGCATTCAATCGCTGATCCAGAAGTTCAGACCGCAACACTCTCTTCCGGCACGAGTGTTCATGCAGTTGATAGGCATGATGGCCTCCTGCATTTTCATAGTCCCGCATGCGAGACTACATATGCGTCCGCTTCAGGAGTGCTTGGCGCACCAGTGGACTCAGGCTCAAGGACAGTTAAAAGACCTAGTGTTGGTGACCGGTCGGGCATACAACTCTCTGCATTGGTGGAATCCCCACAACCTTGGCAAGGGCCGACCGTTCCAAGAGCCTGTGCCACAAATTATTCTGACAACGGACACATCTCTCCAGGGATGGGGAGCTCATGTACTCCACTACACAGTGCAGGGACTATGGACAACGCAGCAACAGAAGATGCACATCAACTACCTAGAGCTGATGGCAATCTTCATGGCGATGAAGGCATTCAAAGTACATCTGTGCAACAAAGTCGTGTTGATCCGCACGGACAACATGACAGCCATGTACTATATTCAAAAGCAGGGAGGTACACACTCTCCACAGTTGTCTCATCTGGCTCAGAGCATGTGGAAGTGGGCCATTCAAAGGAACATCTTCCTCATGGCGGAACACCTCCCGGGCAAGGACAATCAGATGGCGGGTCTGCTCAGCAGGTGCAGCCACCAAATGCACGAGTGGGAGATACATCCATCAGTACTCCGCCCGTACTTCCAGCAGTGGGGTCATCCAGAGATAGACCTGTTCGCCACAAGGGAAAACGCCAAATGCCAAATCTTTGCCGCCAGGTTCCCGCACCCACAGTCGCAGGGCAATGCGATATGGATGAACTGGTCAGGCAAATTTGCGTACGCTTTTCCCCCAGCACCTCTCATACCGCTGGTGGCAAGAAAGCTAAAGCAACACTCGATGACACTCATCCTGGTTGCTCCAACGTGGCCACGCCAACCATGGTACACCACGTTTCTAGAACTCTCCGTGGTACCGCATCAAAGGCTGCCCCTCACACCCAGGCTTTTGACGCAGAGCCATGGCGACATTCAGCACCCAGATCCGCAACAGCTCAACCTGGCGATCTGGCTCCTGAGGTCTTAGAATTTGGCTACCTTAACTTGCCTGCTGACTGCATGGATATCATACGGGAGGCAAGAAAGCCCACCACCAGAGCATGCTATGCAGCAAAATGGAAGCGTTTTGTCATTTCCTGTGCAGAACACAACATCAACCCGCTAGATGCATCTACTCACAACATAATCTGTTATTTGTTACATCTTTACAAATGTAATCTAGCGTATGCTTCCATTCGGATACACTTTTCCGCCATAGCGGCTTATCTCCAAAACAGGCAGCATCTCTCAGTTTTCAGAGTGCCTGCCATTAAAGCTTTTCTAGAAGGACTGAAACGGGTCATTCCTCCCAGAACCCCGCCAGCTCCTGTATGGAACCTTAATGTGGTCCTCACCAGACTAATGGGCCCACCTTTTGACCTCTACATTCATGCGAGATTCAGTTCTTAACATGGAAAGTGGCTTTCCTCATAGCCATAACGTCACTGCGACGTGTTAGTGAGCTCCAGGCGCTCACTGTACAAGAGCCATTCATACAGATTCACTCAAACAGGGTGGTGTTGCGCACTAACCCTAAATTTCTTCCTAAGGTGGTTTCACAGTTCCATGTCAATCAGACTATCGAACTGCCTGTGTTCTTTCAAAACCCAGAGACAGTGGCCGAAAGAATGCTCCACGCTCTTGACGTCAAACGAGCTTTGATGTACTACATTGATAGGACCAAAGATTTTAGGAAGACAAAACAACTCTTTGTTGCCTTTTCTGCCCAACACAAGGGCAAACCCATTTCCAAAGCAGGTATAGCCAGGTGGATCGTTAAGTGTATTCAAATTTGCTATCAAAAAGCTAAGCGCACTTTAACGGTCCCCCCCAGAGCCCACTCCACCCGCAAGTTGGGGGCCTCCATGGCTTTCCTTGGTAATATCCCTTTGGAAGACATTTGTAGAGCAGCCACATGGTCTACCCCACACACATTTACTAAACACTGTGTAGATTTGCACTCCAAGCAGCTGTAGGGCAGGCTGTTCTAAAGACACTTTTTCAAACATCTGCAGCTGGCACAGACGGCCGCCAATAATGGAGGGACTGCTATGTATTCTATGCTATAGATATGAATTCAGCAGCCCACATGCCTCGAACTGAATATGCTACTTACCAGTATGCATCTGTTCTTGGCATGTAGAGCTGCTGACATTCATATTGCCCGCCCTCCTCCCCGGCGCCTGTAGAGGCTGCAGAATTTACACTTACTCTTAGCATTGTCATCGCTCACACTGTTACACTCCATCTTCGCCACAATGGCTAAAAACAATCTGGGGATGGGGTCGATGCCCATGCGCACTGTAGTCCAGGGGAGGAGCCACTTATCTCGTGATACTTCGAAGACTCTTCCAGGACAACAATGTGCAATCATCCGGACCCAACACTAGGCGGCGATCTATGCTATAGATATGAATGTCAGCAGCCCTACATGCCAAGAACAGATGCATACTGGTAAGTAGCATATTCAAAATATATATATATATATTTACAACGCAGTACCTTTACCACACAACTTTTACAACAAAAGTCGTTACGACTTGCGCTGGGGGGCGCTCTAGGATAGGGAATAGTTAATTTATTATCCAAAACCTTCCCTACTATCCACGGGGACTGGAGTTGGAATAGTAAATTAAACTATTCACTATCCAGTGCCCCCAACGTAAGTCGTTGTAAAAGTTGCGTGGTAAAGGCATGAGTTGCTCGACTTGCAGGATGCGAATTTTCCCCAGAGTGGGTATTACCATCAGGTCCTGATGCGCCCTCTAAGGATGTTCAGCAATATCATGTGGTGATGAAAAAGGCAGCAGGACTTTTAGGTTTGACATTGCCTACTGTTGAATTTAAATCAAATCTGCTTACTGAGGTTCTCCATTCTCCGAGCTCAGCTGTGGAACCATTACTCCGATTTAATGAGGCGTTAACTGAACCCATTATGGAAATGTGGAAAAAGCCTCTTTCTGCTCCTGCTGTCTCAAAAGGTGTGGCTAGGAGATATAAATTGGCTCCTGAGGACCCTGCCTTTTTGTCATCTCACCCTTCTCCTGAGAGTTTGGTGATTCAAGCTGCATGTTCAAAAAAGTCAGTTGGTGCTTTTCCCCAAGTGCCTGGTGACAAGGAAGCTAGAAAACAGGATCAAGTGGCCAAGAAAACTTTCTCCTCCGCAAGTATGGCGTTAAAATCAACGAATGCCACTTGTCTTATGGGAAGATATGTGCACGCACTTATGGACACAATGCGTTCATTGATCCCAAAGGTTCCAGAAGACTGCAGAGGTGACTTTGAGGAAGTTTTATCTGATACTCAAGCGGCAGCTCGTCAAGTTATCCAGAGGGGTCTTGATACTGCAGATTCTGTTGCAAGGATCATGGGCACTGCGGTTGCCACAAGACGTTCAGTTTGGCTAAAATCCTCAGATTTTTCTGCTGATGTGCAGTCTGCATTGTTAGATCTTCCTTTTGATGGTGAAGGACTCTTTGGCAAGAAAGCAGATACAGCCTTGGAGAGATTTAAGGATAGCAGGGCAACTGCTAGATCTCTTGGTCTTCAAGTAAGAGGTTCAACGACCAGGAAGTTCAGAGGTTTTGGACGCTCTTGTTTTCGTACCTATAGACAAGGTCAACAGCAGCAACAGCAGCAGCAGCAAAATACCTTGTATAGGTCATACAGGGGAAAGCAAAGGGCACGTCCTCGAGGGCGTCAAGCCTCTTCCTCCTCCACCTCCTCCAACCCCCCAGCCACAGAAAAGCAGCCCTAGATCCGCCATTCAGGATCATGTGGGTCTGGTGGGGGGTCAGCTTACCCACTTTCTACGGGATTGGGAATCGGTTACATCAGATCTTTGGGTTCTCAATCTCGTAGAAAATGGGTATGCCCTTCCCTTTCGGGAATTCCCTCCCAATTACCCTCCTTGCCAGGGATATTGCTCAGAGGAACATCTGTTACTCCTACAGGAGGAAGTTCAAACTCTGTTAAGAAAGGGTGCGATAGAGGTGGTCCCAGAGCAGGAAAGGGGTCAAGTCAAATGATTTATATAGCGCGCTACATACCCAGAGGGTCTCAAGGCGCTTGAGGAAGGGTGGGGAGTTACTTGTCGAATATCCAAGTTTTAAGTTGCTTTCTGAATGCTAGGTGGTTCTGAGTGAGGCGAAGGTGAATGGGGAGTGAGTTCCAGGTTTTAGCTGCCAGGTAGGAGAAGGATCTACATCCCATGGTGGTTTTGTTGATGCGGGGTATGGCAGCGAGGGCTTGGTTGGAGGAGCGTAGCTGGCGGGCGGGGGTGTAGAAGGAAAGTCGTGTGTTGAGGCATTCGGGTCCGAGTTCGTAAAGTGCTTTGTGTGCGTGGGTTAAGAGGCGGAATGTTATTCTCTTATTGACGGGAAGCCAGTGGAGGTTTTTCAGGTGACTAGAAATGTGGTCTTTACGCGGGATGTCTAGTATGAGTCTGGCTGAAGCGTTCTGGATGCGTTGGAGTTTTTTCTGAAGTTTTGCGGTGGTACCGGCGTATAGGGTGTTACCGTAGTCCAGGCGGCTCGTGACCAGTGCGTGGGTGACCGTTTTTCTGGTTTCGGTGGGGATCCAGCGAAATGTTTTTTTGAGCATGCGAAGAATGTTGAAGCACAATGATGATACGGCGTTGACTTGTCTGTTCATCGAAAGTGAGGAGTCCAGGATGATGCCCAGGTTCCGTGCGTGGTCCGTCGGGGTGGGTGCTTTTCCAAGGGCCTCTGGCCACCAAGAGTCATCCCAGGCGGAAGGGGAGGTGCATAAGATAAGGACTTCTGTTTTGTCTGAGTTCAGTTTCAGACGACTGTTTCATCCACTCGGCTACTTCTTTCATTCCTTCATGTAGGTTGTTTTTGGCGGTGTTCTGGTCTTTGGTGAGTGAGAGGATCAGTTGAGTGTCATCAGCGTAGGAGATGATGTTGAGGTTGTGTTGGCGTGCGATGGTCGCGAGGGGGCTCATGTATACGTTGAAGAGAGTGGGGCTGAGTGAAGATCCTTGTGGCACGCCGCAAATGACTTCAGTGGCTTCTGACTTGTATGGTGGAAGGCGCACTCTGAGTTCTTCCGGTAAAGAACGAGGTGATCCAATCCAGTGCTTTTCCTTGGATTCCAATGTTTCTGAGGCGTTGTAGGAGGGTGTTATGACAGATTGTGTCGAAGGCTGCCGAGAGGTCAAGGAGGATGAGGGCGACTGTGTCTCCATTGTCCAGTAGGGTTCGAATGTCGTCTGTTGCTGCGATGAGTGCGGTCTCAGTGCTGTGTTTTGCTCGGAAGCCGGACTGTGAGGGGTCGAGGGATTTGTTGGTTTCGAGGAAGGCGGCGAGCTGGCTGTTGACTGCTTTCTCGATGACTTTGGCCGGGAATGGTAGGAGCGAGATGGGGCGGTAGTTTTTGAGTTCGGTGGGGTCAGCTGTGGGTTTTTTCAGAAGGGCGCTGAGTTCGGCGTGTTTCCAGCTTTCCGGGAAGGTGGCAGAGTTGAGGGAGCAGTTGATGACGTCTCGGAGGTGTGGTGCTATGATGGAGTCAGCTTTGTTGAAGATATGGTGAGGGCATGGGTCTGTGGGGGATCCTGAGTGAATGGAGTTCATCAGGCGAATGGTGTCCTCAGTGGAGATTGGGTTCCAATCAGTAAGGATGTTCTGATTGGGGGGTGAGGGTACGGCAGAAGGTTGGGTGGGTTGGTCTCCGTGTTGGTTGTCGAAGCTGTTGTGGATGTCTGCGATTTTGTTGTGGAAGAACGAGGCAAGGGAGTCGCAGAGGGTTTGAGAGGGAGTGATGTCGTTGGAGTTGGCTGAGGGGTTGGTAAATTCTTTGACGATGTTGAATAATTCCTTGCTGTTGTGGGCGTTGTTGTCTAGACGTTCTTTAAGTGCAGCTTTCTTGGCAGTCCAAATCAGTTGGTGGTGTGTGCGGGTGGCGTTTTTGAGGGCGTCCTTGGTGCTGGTGTTTGGGTCTTTTTTCCAGGCCTTCACAAGGGAGCGACAGAGTTTCTCGGATGTCTTAAGATCACCGTTGAACCAGGGAGCGTTTTTGCTGCCTAGTTTGATTTGACGTTTTTTCAAAGGTGCTAGGTTGTCGGCGCTATTCGTTAGCCATTGAGTGAGGTTAGTGGCTGCTTCGTTGGTGTTCGAAGAGTGGGCCGGGGGATTTTGAAGAAGCGATGAGGAGATCTGGTCGATGGTGATTTTGTTCCAGTTTCTTCGCAAAGTGGGTTGAGGAAGGTTGTGGGTTGTGGTCTTTTTGTAGACAAAGTGAACACAGCTGTGGTGCGTCCAATGGAGAACTGTGGTGTGACTGAAGGAGATATGTTTGCTGGAGGTGAAGATGGGGTCGAGTGTGTGGCCTGCGTAGTGAGTGGGGGTGTTAACAAGTTGTTTGAGTCCGAGGTTGGCCAGATTGTCCAGAAGGGTGGTGGCGTTGTTGTCGTTGCTCTTTTCCAGGTGAAAATTGAGGTCTCCCAGTAGTATGTAGTCCTCGGAGGGGAGGGCATGTGGGGTGATAAAGTCAGTGATTTCTTCACTGAATTGTGCACGGGGTCCTGGTGGCCTGTAGAGAAGGGTGCCTCGGAGTGTAGTCTTGGGGTCGGTGTGGATCTGGAAGTGAAGGTGTTCGGCGCTAGCGAGGTTGGCGTCTGAGCTGGTTGAAATGCGGATGGAATTCTTATGGACGATTGCGATGCCTCCTCCTGTTTGTTTGATGCGGTCCTTACGGATGATCTTGTAGCCTTCCGGGATGGCAATGGTGATGTCTGGGGCTGAGGATGCGTTCATCCATGTTTCTGTTAGGAAGGCGACGTCCGGAGAGATGGTGTCTAGTAGATTCCAAAGGTCGATGGCGTGTCTGTGGACCGATCGGGTGTTGAGCAGGATGCATTTTAGGTGGTTGGGTTCAGATCTCTGTTTGGTGTTCGTGGATGGGTAGTTGGTCTTGGTGTCGTCATACTTGCAGGAGATGCATGTGAAGGGTCCATGGGTGTGTCCAGGAGCGGCTTGGGCGCAGTTGGGGAGTCGGCCTGGGTTAAGGGCTAAGAGGGTGGAGGCGTCGTAAGTGATGCGGGTGGTGTTGGTGGTGCGGGGGCCAGGGGGTCTGGCGCTGGGCGCGGGCTTGGCGCGGGCGGGCTTACCTTTGGCGCACCTTCGGCGCGGCCGCTGCGCGTAGGGCCATCTGTCCTAAATGGAGAGTGGATGGGGAGGAGCGTGGGAGGGGCAGCAGGGAGGCGGGAGCGGGGCGGGGAGGAAGGGCTCTGGGACACAACAACAAACAAAATGGAGGCGGAGAAAAGTCGAGTGAGGCTGGGGCCACCGAAATTGTAATCACAGCGCTTTTAAACAAGCGGCGCTGTTTCAATGGCACAAACTATGCTGAGATACAAATCACCGGAAGCGCTATGAGCGCAGTCACGTCTAACAAATGCACAATATTAAAGGCAGATATACAATCACCAGAAGCGCTATGAGCGCAGTCACGTCTAACAAATGCACAATATTAAAGGCACAGATATTCTGTAGTGAGTGGGAGAGTAACGATACCACCAGGAGTCAGGAGCCAGGGAGCGTGGGAGCGACCGCGTCTGACGAAGTCAGGACGGTCAGGGATGCTACTCCCGGTATTTCCTGATTCCCAAAAAGGATGGCAGACTTCGTCCAATCCTGGATCTCAGGATCTTGAATTTTTATCTGAAACGAGAGAAATTCAAGATGCTCACCCTTGCTCAGGTTCTTCAGACACTGCTGGAAGAAGACTGGATGGTGTTGCTCGACTTGCAGGATGCGTACTTTCACATCCCCTCCTGAAGTCGCACAGGAAGTATCTCCATTTTATGGTAGGATCGCAGCACTATCAGTTTGCGGTCCTTCCGTTTGGGCTTACTACTGCGCCTCGAGTCTTCACCAAGGTGATGGCAGTGGTGGCGGCGCATCTCAGAAGGTCAGGGATTCCTGTATTCACTTATTTGGCCGACTGGCTGATCAAAGCAGAGTCGTCCGAGAGAGTGCTCCATCTGCGAGAGACAACCCAGTTGTTGTACAGGTTGGGTTTTTCGATAAATGTACCCAAGTCTCACCTGGTGCCCTCCCAGCGCAACCTGTTCATAGGTGCTGTACTGGACACAACTGTATGTCGTGCATTCCCTCCTCCTCAAATGATTCACGACATACGGGAAATGATTCCTTTATTTTACAATGGAGTGGTCGTTCCAGTCCTGAAGGTCCTTCGCCTGCTCGGTCTGATGGCTTCATGCATTCTGTTGGTCAACCATGCACGCTGGCACATGAGGGCGCTCCAGTGGTGCCTCCGCAGGCAGTGGTATCAGCACAACAGAGATCTCAGGGAGTCAGTGAGGATCTCCAGAGAAGCTGCGGCGGATCTATCTTGGTGTGGCGTGGAAGGCAACCTGTCTCAGGGGAAGCCTTTTCAGTTGCCTCCTCCGGTGACCACAGTGATAACGGATGCATCCACTCTAGGGTGGGGTGCTCATCTGGGGTATCTGGAGGTCAAGGGTCTTTGGTCTCCAGAAGAAAGGTTGCTTCACATCAACCTTCTAGAATTGCGGGCGATACGTTTGGCGCTCAAGGCCTTCCTTCCCTCTCTTCGCGGTCGTTCGGTCCAGGTCCTGACGGACAACACGACCGCAATGTGGTACATCAACAAACAGGCGGGAATGGGGTCGCAGTGTCTCTGCAGAGAGGCTCTGCGTCTCTGGTCCTGGGTTCAGGACCATCAGATTTGTCTGATGGCGAATCATCTGGCCGGAGTTTTGAACGTTCGTGCAGACAGTCTCAGTCGGCAGTTCTCTGCCGACCACGAGTGGAGGCTTCACCCGGAGGTGGTTCACGACATCTTTCAGATGTGGGGGACTCCTCAGGTGGACCTGTTTGCCACTTGCGAGAATGCTCACTGCCTGTCGTTCTGCAGTCTCCAGTATCCGATGCAAGGAGCCTTGGGGGACGTGTTCCAGTTGAGTTGGGGAAATCAACTCCTTTACGCGTTTCCTCCCATACCTTTGATTCCTCGGGTTCTGAGGAAGATTCGCCAAGACCGGGTCCAAGTCATATTGGTCGCCCCGGACTGGCCAAGAAGGGTGTGGTATACAGATCTTCTACACCTCTCCTCTCACCCGCCGCTCCGTCTCCCTCTCAGGGCAGACCTCCTCTCTCAGATGGGGGGGCAGGTTCTACACCCCCACCTCCAGACATTACACCTTCATGCCTGGAGAAACCGGGGCAACCTGAATTCCTTTTCCCTCCCGCCTGACGTTGTGGATGTCATCTTGTCAGCCAGGCGTGACTCCACTAAGTCCATCTATTCTTATAGGTGGTCAAAATTTGTCACGTGGTGTGGGGAGAAATCTATTGACCCTTTGAGAGCCCATTTGTCTGATGTTCTCCAGTTTGCCCTTTCTCTGGCGCAACAGGGGCTTGCTGTTGCCACAGTGAAGGGCTATCTTTCAGCGCTGTCTGCTTTTCTTTGTTTGCCTGACCACCCATCTCTTTTCAAATCTCCTGTAGTTTTAAGGTTTTTGAAGGGCCTCACAAATAAGTTCCCTCCTACTCCTTTTATTGTGCCTCAGTGGGACTTAAATCTTGTTTTGACCTTTCTGATGGGTGCTCCCTTTGAGCCACTTCACAAATGTCCTATGAGGCTTCTGACTCTTAAAACAGTCTTCCTTGTTGCAATAACCTCGGCAAGGAGGGTAAGTGAGCTTCAAGCTCTTAGTTCCAAGCCCCCTTTCTTGACCATTCATGCTGATCGAATGGTTCTTAGGACCAGGGCTGCTTTTCTGCCTAAGGTGGTGACTCCTCTCCACCTTGGTCAATCCATTACCCTCCCTACCTTTTATCCTCCCTGTGAGAAGTTGGCCTGATGTGCAGTGGTCACTATTCTAGTGATCACTATATATCAGTCCAAACAACCCTTATTGATGATTGGTTGTAAGTCAACCTTATAGACCAGCTATCCTAGTAGCATGGATACGAGCAGTCTAAGGCTAAGACTCTAGAGGGCGTGTTAAGCCAGCTGTTTTACCATCACATTACCCCTTGAACACCCAGTGAAAGGACACCACACAAGTGTTATGAAAATAAACAATGTATTTATTAGAATCACAACAACCCTGTACTCTTTATGAGGACAGGGTGCTAAGCACACAACAAAACTCTTACGAAAATACTTAAGTTAGCACGGTATACACAAATGCCCGAGGGGCACGAAAAACCATATACTTTAAAAGTGGAATGCGAAATTACTAGCAGGTAAGTACAGTACTAATAGGCTTTGGAATCGCTAGGACTTGACTATAGAATCGTTAGATTACTTCTAGGAGACCTAGGGGACTCGGGTGCAGAGTGTGCACTCTCACGCGGGATGCGGGACAAAGTCTATGGAGGCTAGTAAAGGCAAAGTTAGTGTTCACGGGCGAACCCGACCTGGTAGGGAGAAAACGACAGTGGATCCTGACCCTAGGATAGTGAGGCTATGCTGGGACACCGAAGTGCCGAAGTTACCTAGCCCAGGGGCTGCAGCTGCATAGGTCTGAAAAGACGTCGGGAATCTCTTTGCCGGACCAGGAGCCTGGAAGAAGGAAGTTGCTGGCAGGCGACCAGTGAAGAAAAGTTCGATGGATCCAAGCCTGGATCAAGGAAGAAGAAAACCTGAAAGCAGAGGGGACCAAGTTCTTGAATCACTAGCCAGTGATTAAGTGGGCACCAGGATGGCACCGGGCGAAGTCACCGCAGTCAGGTGAGTGGGCGCTGCTGGGCTCTGCAGTCTCTCGGACCAGGAGGCGTTGTCCGCGACCAGGATGGAGGTGCGAGCTGTCCCACGAAGGTTCTTGCTGTTGACGTCGCTGGACCCAGGATTGGGCAACAAGTCTTGGCAAATGCAAGGCCCACGCGGTGGACCTAAAATGGCGTCTTAGCCGGACCAGGAGGGTCCAGGGTACTTCTCCGATGGAGGGAAGCAAGGGCCAGTCTGGAGCAACCAGACTAGCAGCAGTGTTGTCGTCGGGCGTCGTTCGGAAGGCCACAAGCCAGCGGGCTAGTAGCCAAACAACGCGGTGAGCAGCTGAAAGCAGAAGGGCCCCACGCCGATCGTGGAGATGCTGGGGGGCTGCTCTTCGGTGCTGGAGCTGCTCAGGGTGGGGGCTTCTCGGACCCCAAAGCACTCACCAGGAAATTACTCGGTGGGCTTGCTGTGCAGAAGTCGTGCAGTCTTGAAGATGGCCGGTCCCTCGAGGTCTCGTCACACCCACGAATCTCAGCGTGACTGATGATGTAGGTAGAGGTCAGAGGTGCCAGGGAAGCCGGTTCTCGTCGAGCTGGGCAGTCTTGATCCGGAGGAGAGACTTGCAGCAGACCGCAGTGTTCTTAAGATGGTGCCTGCGGATGCAGGGTGACTACTCCTTAGTCACAAGGGAGAAATCTTAGGAAGAAGTCTTGAGTTCCTTTCGTGGAAAGTAGTTTCAGGATTCAAAGATGATCTAATTTGGAAGGGGGCCAGTTCCTACCTTTATCCTGTAAAAAGGGGCTGGCACGCGACTAAGTCCTGCCCTAGGGGTGGGACTAGGAGGGGGGTGGTTACACCCACTTCCTTGGCGGGCTTTTCCCCAGCACAGGGTCTGGAGTGACCCTGGAACTGGTTCCAGCCAGCCTATGCACAGTGAGCACCGGGGTGCCACGTGCAGTCACCTTCCTCTGAAGCCCTGCCTACCTACAATACACAAAACCCTGTCTGGGACGGTGCTGGCACCGCCCCTGGCAGGAAACCCTTTGTCCTTATCTCCTGCCCTGGGAGGACTCCCAGCAGCAGGAGGGCAGACTTGTGTCTCGGTGGCAGCATCCATTTTGTGGATGCTAAGGCTCTGTCTGACTTTAACCGGGGTTAGGGGTTACATATATGTCGTGTCCCTCTAGAAGGGTGGAATGCTAACCCCGTCGCCAGAATTGGCGAGGGGTTAGTATTCCAATTCGTATGACACCTTACTCGACATGTTTTGATAAAGCGATACCAGAGTTGGCATATAACCGCGAGGATTATAATGCACTTAAGAGTATATGGTATGCGATATCATAGAAACGGCTAAGGGATGGCTCCCGAAAGCCGCAGACAGGCTCAGCTCATGCCAGAGCACCATCTCACACGATTCCAAGCACTCTGCCTTCAGGATTGTTAAGGCCTGCCATAGGAGTGACTGATAGGAGATCTGTGTGTCCATTTTAGGGTTAGATATAGGTATACTATATCTAAAGCAAGGGGTGAGTACACCACCTTGCCCCAGCTGTCGTGCAGCCAGTTGTGTCAGTTTAGATAATCAGCCCAGGGGTGGCATAATACATGCTTCAGCCCCTGGGAGACTTCTGGGTACCTCAGCCCTGGGTACAGGGACTTAGAGAGGGCCCAGTGCCAATTCAGTACCTGAGTACAATTTGGATAGAGAGAACAGCTAGGCTGTGGGTCTGATTAGCAGGCCCACAGCCAGGGAAAGTCGTAAACCAGTGCAGCAAAAAGCAAAAATCTGGGTGATCATAGGATTGCAGACCCTACTCTCCTACATGACCCCCCCCCAAACTTTGGGACAATAAACTAACCTTGACCAGGTGAGTCTTCTTGCTCTAAGTGGAAATACCTGGAGAGCCCATCAGCATTGCTGTGATCAGTACCAGGTCTATGCTCCACTGTAAAATCCATCCCCTGTAGGGAAATGGACCACCTAAGCAGTTTGGGGTTTTCACCCTTCATCTGATTTAGCCACAAGAGGGGCTTATGGTCTGTCTGAATGGTGAAGTGAGTGCCAAACAAGTAGGCCCTCAGCTTCTTCAGGGCCCAGACCACAGCAAAGGCCTCCCTCTCAATAGCTGACCAATTTTTCTCTCTGGGTGTCAACCTCCTACTAATGAAAGCAATAGGCTGATCATTACCATCAAAATTCAGTTGAGACAGAACAGCCCCCACACCCAACTCAGAAGCATCTGTTTGGACAATGAATGGCTTGGAGTAATCTGGACTCTTTAGGATAGGTGCTGTGCACATGGCCTGCTTTAGGTCATTGAATGCTTTCTGACAGCTTGCTGTCCACTGAACTTTCTTTGGCATCTTTTTGCTTGTCATGTCATTAAGAGGGGTCACTATGGACCCATAATTTCTGACAAACTTCCTATAGTACCCAGTCAGGCCCAAGAAAGCTCGAACCTGAGTCTGGGTGATTGGAGGAGTCCAGTCCTTGATGGCCTGTATCTTACTCTCCAGTGGCTGAACCTGGCCTCCACCTACAAGGTGGCCCAGGTATACAACCTGTGTCTGCCCTATCTGGCACTTTGTGGCCTTGATAGTGAGGCCTGCCTTTTGCAGGGCCTCTAACACTTTCCTCAGGTGGACCAGGTGATCCTCCCAGGTGGAGCTAAAGACAGCAATATCGTCTAGATATGCTGCACAGAAGTCATCCAGCCCAGTGAGGACTTGATTCACCAACCTTTGGAAGGTGGCAGGTGCATTTTTCAGTCCAAAGGGCATTACCACAAATTGATAATGCCCTCCAGGGGTAGAAAATGCTGTCTTGGGTTTGGCCTCCTCAGCTAACCTGATTTGCCAATACCCAGCTGTCAAATCAAATGTACTTAAGAAGTTGGCAGAAGCCAATTTATCTATAAGTTCATCTGCTCTTGGTATTGGGTGGGCATCAGTCTTAGTGACTGCATTGAGGCCTCTTTAGTCTACGCAAAACCTCATCTCTTTCTTACCACCCTGGGTGTGAGGCTTTGGCACTAGAACTACTGGGCTAGCCCAAGGGCTATCTGAGGGCTCAATGACTCCCAGCTCCAACATTTTCTGCACTTCAGTTTTGATGCAGTCTCTAACATGATCAGGCTGCCTGTAGATTTTACTCTTGACAGGCAGACTGTCTCCAGTGTCAACATCATGGGTACACCAATCAGTTTGGCTGGGTGTCAGAGAGAACATATGTCTGTAGGATTGCAGAACTTGCCTGCAATCCTGTTGCTGATGTTCAGTGAGGCTGCCACAAAAGACAACACCATCAACTGATCCATCATCAGGATTCTGAGTGAGCAGGTCTGGGAGAGGGTCACTCTCTTCCTCCTGTCCCTCATCTGTGGCCATGAGCAAGCTCATGTCCTTCCTGTCAACATATGCCTTGAGCCTGTTAACATGGAGCACTCTGAGAGGGCTCCTGGGAGTTCCAAGGTCCACCAAGTAGGTAACCTCTCCCTTTTGCTCAATGATGGTGTGGGGCCCAGACCATTTGTCTTTCAGAGCTGCTGGGGCCACTGGCTCCAGCACCCACACCTTCTGTCCTGGCTGGTACACAGTCAGACCAGCCTTTTGGTCATGCCAAGCTTTTTGAAGTTCTTGGCTGGCCTCAAGGTTTTTGGATGCCTTTTCCATATACTCAGCCATCCTGGAGCGGAGACCAAGTACATAGTCCACTATGTTGGTTGCAGGCTTTTTGAGAGGTCTCTCCCATCCTTCCTTCACCAAACACAGGGGTCCTCTTACAGGATGTCCATACAGAAGCTCAAAAGGGCTGTAGCCAACCCCCTTCTGTGGGACCTCTCTGTAAGCAAACAAGAGGCAGGGGATCAGGACATCCCATCTTCTCCTAAGAGTTTCAGGTAGCCCATGAATCATCCCTTTGAGGGTCCTGTTGAATCTCTCAACAAGCCCATTGCATTGTGGGTGGTAGGGTGTGGTGAACTTGTAGTTCACACCACACTCCTTCCACATTGCAGTCAGATAACCTGACATGAAGTTTGTACCTCTGTCAGAAACGACCTCCTTAGGGAAACCCACTCTGGAGAACACTCCAACTAGGGCTCTTGCCACTACAGGTGCTGTAGTGGTCCTAAGGGGAATAGCTTCAGGATACCTGGTGGCATGATCCACCACCACCAGTATAAACTTGTGCCCTGATGCTGTCTGGGGTTCCATTGGACCAACAATGTCAATCCCCACTCTTTCAAAGGGAACCCCCACCACAGGTAGTGGTATGAGGGGGGCCTTTGTTGTGCCACCTGACTTACCACTGGCTTGGCAAGTGACACAGGAGCGACAAAACTCCTTGGTATTCTCATTCATATGGGACCAGTGAAAGTGTGAGACAAGCCTGTCCCAAGTCTTTGTCTGACCTAAGTGACCTGCAAGGGGAATCTCATGGGCCAAGGTGAGAAGGAAACCTCTCAGAGACAAGGGGATGACCAGCCTCCTGGTTGCACCAGGCTTGGGGTCTCTTGACTCAGAGTACAGGAGTCCATCTTCCCAGTATACCCTGTGGGCACCTGTGGCATTCCCTGCAGCCTCAGCAGCAGCCTGCTGTCTGAGGGGTTCAAGGGAAGGGCAGCTCAACTGTTCCTTCCCCAGGTCTGCTCTGGAGGGTCCCCCTGAGCCCAGAAACTCAACTTGATCAAGTTCAAGCTCTTTAGGCTCAGTTTCCCTCAGCTCTTCCAGATCAGCCTCCTCAGAGACTTGATCCTCAACCTGGGGCAAGGGGGAAGGCAAAGCCTTACCCTTACTGCTCTTCTTCTTGGAAGGTGTCTGGTCCATAATTTCAGGATCCAGCACCTGTTCAGTGGGGCATTTTCTGGCCTGTGACCTAGTCACAGCAAGCACATGTGCTGGCAAGCCTAACATCTCCATGTGAGTCCTCTGCTCCACTTCTGACCATTGTGATGACTCCAAATCATTGCCCAACAAACAATCAACTGGGAGGTCTGAACTGACTACAACTTTCTTTTGTCCCTTCACTCCACCCCAGGAGAAAGCCACAATTGCCACACTATGACTAGTAGTGACATTGCTGGCATTGGTCACCAGGAAATCAGTACCTGGCATGATCTGTCCAGGGTCCACAAAGTTAGGTGTCACCATGGTGACACTGGCACAAGTGTCCCTATAGGCCTGAGCCATTTTGCCATTTATCAAAGGTGTCTGCCTGTATTTGCCCAAAGTATTGGGACTTATTTCAGGGGACATATCCATATCCCTTGTACAGACAAGGACAGCCTGAGTGAGTGTGCCAACTAAGTTGTCAGACCCCTCAGTACCCAAGGTTAACCCAACTAATGCCTTGGGAGGTACACTACCACTACTGACTGTACTAGGGGGTGCAGTTGCCTTAGGGGCTGTAGTGGCAGGAGTTTGTCCTCCTCTTTTGGTGCACTCACTAAACCAGTGAGATTTACTTTTGCAGTACTGGCACCACCTTTTTGACTGGCCTTCTTGAGTCTTCTTCTTCTGGGAAGCCTGACCCCCACCCTCTTTGGTTTGTTGGGGACCTGGTGAAGACTTCTGGTCATTTTGTTCACTCTTAACATTACCCTTCTGGTCTGCTTTCTTCTGACCACCCTGGTTCTGGTTCTGGTTCTGCTTGATCCTTGTCCTGACCCATTTGTCTGCCTTCTTTCCCAATTCTTGGGGAGAGGTCAGATCTGAATCAACAAGGTGCTGGTGCAACAACTGGTTCTGACAATTGTTTAAAATTTGTTCTCTCATCATTAGATTATACAATCCTGTGTAATCTGTAACCTTGCTACCCAGCAACCAGCCCTCCAAAGCCTTAGTGGCACAATCCACAAAGTCAGACCAGTCCTGAGACTGAGTTTTCTGGGTGTCTCTGAACAGCAACCTGTACTGCTCAGTGGTTAAACCAAACCCATCAACCAGTGTATTCTTCAGGACCTGGTAATTGTTAGCATCCTCCACTCTTGTAGTGAGGAGCTTATCTCTACCTTTACCATCAAAGGAGAGCCACAGTATAGCTGCCCACTGACTCTGGGGAATGCACTGCACAGTGCAGGCCCTCTCCAGAGCAGCCATCCATTTCTGGATATCATCCCCTTGCTTAAAGGGGGGCACTATTTTAGTCAGGTGTTTAGTATCTAAACCCTTCTCTCTATCTCTTGGGAGATTGCTGCCACCAGTGGGAGCTAACCCACTCATCTGCTGCTCTCTTGCCAGGGCAAGCTTCTCTTTGGCCAGGGCAATTTCTTCCCTTTCAATCCTTAGTTCAGCTAGTCTCATCCTAGCTTCATGCTCCCTTCTCTGAGGGGAAGTAAATCTCCTCTGTGGAGGATTCCTTCTCCCCTGAGAAGAGGCATTAGAGTGCAGAGATCTATTGGAGTCCCTAGAAAGAGATCTATCTCTCCTAACTCCAAGGTTAGGCCCACTTCGGGTTAGTACTGGGGGTCCCCCAGATCCTAGCCCAAGTAAGTCTAAGTTGATCCTGGTTAGCCTTCTGACTACCTCAAGACCTTTGTCTACCTCATCCCCAGAGAGTTCCTCCTGATCCTCCTCCTCCTCAACTGCAGTAGCAGTGTTGGGGAGGTCTGGATCCCCAGAGGTTCCCTCTAAGGCTGGCATGTTCTCATGTAACTGAGAAAGCTTTCTGGCATCATATGTCTCTAAGAGACCTATCAGAAAGGGAATGGTGGGGTTAGACCCCTGCTTCAGTTTCCTGGAGGTACAGACTTGTCTCATCTCCTGGAAACTGAGAGCTGCATATCTTGAAGTGACCTGTGGTGGGTCAACACTGACCAGGGGAGTCTCAGTAGATTCTCCCTGGGTAGACGTGCTTTTCTAGTGAGGTGTAAGTGGTGCACTTACCTACACTATGTGTTTGCCTACTGATCCCTTGCTAGAGTTGTAGTTTAGGGTGTGCTAGGCCCTAGGAGCTACAACAGCTGGTTCAGTAGAACTCAGAGTATTCTAAGCTAAGTTATATGTACCTTTAGTACTTATGTGATCTTTCACAAGATATTCTTAGGGCATGTGTGGTAAAACAACAGCAAGCTCAAATCCCAACCGCTGCTCACCAATGTGAGAAGTTGGCCTGATGTGCAGTGGTCACTATTCTAGTGATCACTATATATCAGTCCAAACAACCCTTATTGATGATTGGTTGTAAGTCAACCTTATAGACCAGCTATCCTAGTAGCATGGATACGAGCAGTCTAAGGCTAAGACTCTAGAGGGCGTGTTAAGCCAGCTGTTTTACCATCACATTACCCCTTGAACACCCAGTGAAAGGACACCACACAAGTGTTATGAAAATAAACAATGTATTTATTAGAATCACAACAACCCTGTACTCTTTATGAGGACAGGGTGCTAAGCACACAACAAAACTCTTACGAAAATACTTAAGTTAGCACGGTATACACAAATGCCCGAGGGGCACGAAAAACCATATACTTTAAAAGTGGAATGCGAAATTACTAGCAGGTAAGTACAGTACTAATAGGCTTTGGAATCGCTAGGACTTGACTATAGAATCGTTAGATTACTTCTAGGAGGCCTAGGGGACTCGGGTGCAGAGTGTGCACTCTCACGCGGGATGCGGGACAAAGTCTATGGAGGCTAGTAAAGGCAAAGTTAGTGTTCACGGGCGAACCCGACCTGGTAGGGAGAAAACGACAGTGGATCCTGACCCTAGGATAGTGAGGCTATGCTGGGACGCCGAAGTTACCTAGCCCAGGGGCTGCAGCTGCATAGGTCTGAAAAGACGTCGGGAATCTCGTTGCCGGACCAGGAGCCTGGAAGAAGGAAGTTGCTGGCAGGCGACCAGTGAAGAAAAGTTCGATGGATCCAAGCCTGGATCAAGGAAGAAGAAAACCTGAAAGCAGAGGGGACCAAGTTCTTGAATCACTAGCCAGTGATTAAGTGGGCACCAGGATGGCACCGGGCGAAGTCACCGCATTTAGGTGAGTGGGCGCTGCTGGGCTCTGCAGTCTCTCGGACCAGGAGGCGTTGTCCGCGACCAGGATGGAGGTGCGAGCTGTCCCACGAAGGTTCTTGCTGTCGACGTCGCTGGACCCAGGATTGGGCAACAAGTCTTGGCAAATGCAAGGCCCACGCGGTGGACCTAAAATGGCGTCTTAGCCGGACCAGGAGGGTCCAGGGTACTTCTCCGATGGAGGGAAGCAAGGGCCAGTCTGGAGCAACCAGACTAGCAGCAGTGTTGTCGTCGGGCGTCGTTCGGAAGGCCACAAGCCAGCGGGCTAGTAGCCAAACAACGCGGTGAGCAGCTGAAAGCAGAAGGGCCCCACGCCGATCGTGGAGATGCTGGGGGGCTGCTCTTCGGTGCTGGAGCTGCTCAGGGTGGGGGCTTCTCGGACCCCAAAGCACTCACCAGGAAATTACTCGGTGGGCTTGCTGTGCAGAAGTCGTGCAGTCTTGAAGATGGCCGGTCCCTCGA
Source organism: Lissotriton helveticus (assembly GCF_964261635.1). NCBI lineage: Eukaryota > Metazoa > Chordata > Amphibia > Caudata > Salamandridae > Lissotriton > Lissotriton helveticus. Next base: position 12,981,364 of record NC_136071.1, read on the forward strand.
GGTCTCGTCACACCCACGAATCTCAGCGTGACTGATGATGTAGGTAGAGGTCAGAGGTGCCAGGGAAGCCGGTTCTCGTCGAGCTGGGCAGTCTTGATCCGGAGGAGAGACTTGCAGCAGACCGCAGTGTTCTTAAGATGGTGCCTGCGGATGCAGGGTGACTACTCATTAGTCACAAGGGAGAAATCTTAGGAAGAAGTCTTGAGTTCCTTTCGTGGAAAGTAGTTTCAGGATTCAAAGATGATCTAATTTGGAAGGGGGCCAGTTCCTACCTTTATCCTGTAAAAAGGGGCTGGCACGCGACTAAGTCCTGCCCTAGGCTTGGGACTAGGAGGGGGGTGGTTACACCCACTTCCTTGGCGGGCTTTTCCCCAGCACAGGGTCTGGAGTGACCCTGGAACTGGTTCCAGCCAGCCTATGCACAGTGAGCACCGGGGTGCCACGTGCAGTCACCTTCCTCTGAAGCCCTGCCTACCTACAATACACAAAACCCTGTCTGGGACGGTGCTGGCACCGCCCCTGGCAGGAAACCCTTTGTCCTTATCTCCTGCCCTGGGAGGACTCCCAGCAGCAGGAGGGCAGACTTGTGTCTCGGTGGCAGCATCCATTTTGTGGATGCTAAGGCTCTGTCTGACTTTAACCGGGGTTAGGGGTTACATACATGTCGTGTCCCTCTAGAAGGGTGGAATGCTAACCCCGTCGCCAGAATTGGCGAGGGGTTAGTATTCCAATTCGTATGACACCTTACTCGACATGTTTTGATAAAGCGATACCAGAGTTGGCATATAACCGCGAGGATTATAATGCACTTAAGAGTATATGGTATGCGATATCATGGAAACGGCTAAGGGATGGCTCCCGAAAGCCGCAGACAGGCTCAGCTCATGCCAGAGCACCATCTCACACGATTCCAAGCACTCTGCCTTCAGGATTGTTAAGGCCTGCCATAGGAGTGACTGATAGGAGATCTGTGTGTCCATTTTAGGGTTAGATATAGGTATACTATATCTAAAGCAAGGGGTGAGTACACCACCTTGCCCCAGCTGTCGTGCAGCCAGTTGTGTCAGTTTAGATAATCAGCCCAGGGGTGGCATAATACATGCTTCAGCCCCTGGGAGACTTCTGGGTACCTCAGCCCTGGGTACAGGGACTTGGAGAGGGCCCAGTGCCAATTCAGTACCTGAGTACAATTTGGATAGAGAGAACAGCTAGGCTGTGGGTCTGATTAGCAGGCCCACAGCCAGGGAAAGTCGTAAACCAGTGCAGCAAAAAGCAAAAATCTGGGTGATCATAGGATTGCAGACCCTACTCTCCTACACTCCCCCACACCCTTCTAAGGATGAGGAGAGGTTGCATCGCCTGGACCCCAAAAGGGCGGTGTCCTTTTACTTGGACAGATCTAAAGACTTTCGTTTGGATGACCAGCTCTTCATTGGGTTTGCTGGCTGCAAGAAGGGAAGAGCGGTCCATAAAAGAACCTTGTCGAGATGGATCGTCCTCTGTATAAAGATCTGCTACTCTTTGGCCGGTAAGGAACCACCAGAGGGTATAAGGGCTCATTCTACAAGAGCGAAGTCTTCAACCTCAGCATTGGCTAGAGGTGTTCCTGTAGAGGATATTTGTAGAGCGGCAACTTGTCTTCCCTCCACACTTTCGCGAAGCCTTACTGCTTGGATTCCGAAGTGAGGAGGGACGGCCAATTCGCGCGCTCTGTCCTCCAGGATTTCCTGGTCTAGAAGAGTGGACACCCTCCTCCGGGAGTGGGGACTGCTGTGGGACTCTATTCACAAGGTGAGGAATCCACACGGCAGATGTATCTATCAGAAGAACAAGTTACTTACCTTCGGTAATGCTTTTTCTGGTAGATACAATATCTGCCTGTGGATTCCTCACTGACCCACCTGCCTCCCCGTTGTCCACTCTTCTTTACCAGAGTTTCTGTAATGTATTTATTTTATTGTCAAGGAGTTGTTTATTTCAAATGTTTTATTGCATTTGCTTCATACTGTGTTACCTTGATATTTGTACTGCGTATACTGTGTATATGTCTACTGTCATTGGTCCGTCCGTGTGCCTTGAAGGCACGGAAAAAAGGGCGGAACTGATGTCATCACGCCGGCGTGGGCCTATTGTAGGCGTCGGTGACGTCAGCAGAGTCGCGAGCGATGTCTTGTCTCTATGACGTCCAAGTCCACGTCGGCGCGAGGCTACAAAAAGAATTTCCGAATGTTGCTGATGCAAGGGGATATTCACAAGGTGAGGAATCCACAGGCAGATATTGTATCTACCAGAAAAAGCGTTACCGAAGGTAAGTAACTTGTTCTTTAGGTCTACAAGTGTCCCTGCATACTCAGCTGCATACTCAGCTCGATAAACACATACAAGCAATATTGAACTTATTCAACAGGCAGACAAACAAAAGGCAAAAGATGGAATAAATAAGCTGAGTTTGCTCACACACAAAGGGGGTTGTAGCCTAACCAAGGGGGATTAGGTGGTGGGGGGGGGGGGTTGAGGGGGGAATTAGGTTTTACAACCACCCAACAGAAAAAAAAGCAAAGCACTTTCTGACTCCAACCACTAGATTGTCGGAATATGCTCGGTATGTGAATCTAGAAGAGTCTAGGCTGCAAAAAGTTTCTTACAGGTAACTAGTTTCGTTAGAGGGCCATGAGACAAAATGTGCAAAACAATTATGCTTCAATCACCAAATGTGCTCTGTTGAGTTTAAATGCTTTTGTGCCCATTTTATTGAACCCATTACAATCCATCTTGATACGCTGTTTTGCTACAGTACCTGCAAGCAAATGGCAACAACTGGCGCTGGTTTGATGATCGCTCTGGGCGTTGGTGCAGTTACAGTGCCAGTAATAATGGCACCATTGACACAGCTTGGAAAGCTGGCGAGACAAGTGTCCGCTTCACGGCCGGGCGGCGGAGGTATACTGTGCAGTTCACGACCATGGTGCAGGTATGGAGTGGTGTATGCAGTAGAACTGCTTCTTTATAAATATTGAATTAGAAAGCAAGGTGCATTGTATCTGGAAAGCATGTGTTGCTTATCAACGTTCCTCAACCAGGTTGCAATAATCCATGGCGCACATACTTTGATAATGCAGATATCTCATGTTACCCGTCTGCACTTTAGGCCTTATGTTGAAAAGCTTTTCATACATATTGGGTCCATGTAAGAAATGGTATGCACTGGCTGGGAGATGGGGGGAAATCTATTGCTTGACCTTTTGCTCTGAATCTGTTCTAGATCCATATGCTCTCCATTATAGTTAATGGGTTCGGAATTGTGCGTGCTGTTCTGTAAAGTTTAACATTGTATTCTCTGACCATGCCTTCAGTATGAATGTTTTAAGATGTCGATCTGAGCCTCGTAATAAATACTGCACATTTGTTTGTAGTATTATGTTTGACTTTCCTGAAATGGGCAAAAAGGAAGACTGGTTGAAATCACGGCCGGGATTCAAACGTTGCTCTATTTGTAGAGCGTGTAAATTTGGAATAAACACCACCCAATATTCTACACCCTTCAGTCCATCCATGACGAATATAGTGGGGTCGTTTAATTGTAAGACGGAATTTGCAGTTTATGTCCTGACGTGCACCTGTGTGGTCTGAGATACGTTGGCATCACTCGGCTACAGGTGCATGTCAGGATTCTCCAGCATTTACGTGCCATCGTTAACAATGATGGCACATACCCAGTGGCTAGGCATTTTAAAGCCATACATAACAACAATTTACAATGCCTGACCTACTACGTTATTGCCTCAGTTCCCAAGCCTCGCAGGGGAGGGGACAGAGATAAGATTCTTAGGAGGCTGGAATCACACTTTATCTTGGAATTGGATAGCAAATTCCCCAATGGATTGAATACCACTGATGATTTGTACGTGTTCTTTTAAATTAATTTACTCACTTAACCCCTTCGATGCGGATGACAAAGCCAGCTCGTCATGGGCGTTACCTGTGCTACGCGGATGACGAGCTGGCTTTGTCACAAACCGCGCGTTTTTCAAAATTCAGCGCACAGCGAGAAAACCCGCTAGCGCGGTAGCGGTTAATAACTACGTAGGTTAAGTGGAGTGCTTTGCCTTTCGTTTCTACACAAACTAACATTTCTCTGAATCTCTGTTAGTAAATACGTCATCATTTTAGTTTTTTTTCATGGTGATAGGTTTTTTCTTTATTAATCCCATTCTTTGTTTTGGGAATCACTTCTTTTTTATATTTCTGTTATGAGGACATAGACATAAACAGTGTGTACTTTTGGTTTTCTTCCATCATCCAATACTTTACATTGGGGACAAGGCAACAAAGGTTTTTTGGAGCAATAAGCATTGAAATTGACCATTACTGCATTTAAGCAGATATTTTATGGGATACTGTCTTATCTAATTTGATCAATAGGAATGTTTATTTATATTTATATATTTATTCCTCTGTCCATACAATATTGCATATTCTGTACAATTGGATCTGTTTTTATTTTGATATTTGTATCTAAATATAGACTTTTTTATATCTAATTGTTTACATTTTGCAAGATTTGCACACTATCTGCATTAATTGCACAAAAAAGGTTCCCTAGTGGCACTTTTTGAGCGATGTTTTGCACATTAATACTTTGCGTGTTTTGCACATCTGAATATTAGGCGGTTTTTGCACATGTAACAATTAATATGGACTAAAACAGTATTTTTATAACTTCGTTTGGTCAATACATTCATGCTGCTTTATACACTTTTTATAGTTTTTATACATTGTTTTAAGTGCTTTTCAATGTATATTATATTGCTCCAACCAATGTGTATATGAATTTAACCAATATTGGTCTTTTTCTACCTTTGCATTTATGCATTTATTCACACAATCTTGAAATGTTTGGAAGATGTACTCAACATGGTTTTTACTGTGTAGTGTGTCCTCACTTTCCATTAACACGTGGTTAGTATGAAAGAAAAAAATGCCTCTGAAAAAAACTATGGAACGAGTGCTATTTAAATGATGTTCCTTTCACTTACTGACTGTCTGTGAGCAAGGGCGGATGCCCGAAACGTGTCAGATTTGGATACTCATACCTAAATAAAACTCTGTGCCAAAGGAAACGCTGGACTTACGTGGTTTTCTCTGTCGTCCGTTCGGCGTTCTGAGAGACTGCAGCTGTGGGAGTATTATGTTTATATTAACGTCACCAAATATCTAGCGCTCAACAGCTTGACACATTACAAGTTCCTTGGACAAAAGGTTTCTGCTGTAAAGCGAATGTCTGTATGCTTACACTTTGCTCATCTGACCTTAATATGCTCCCTAAGCTAAAGGAAACCGTGGCAGCAACAGGAGTGTTAGGTGGGAGACTGAAAGCTGTTAACATTTATTTCCTATCAAACTTGGACCATTGAGCAATTTTCAACCAGTGTCCCCATCACATGTTCGATAAGGAACTAATTTGTACTCCCTGTTTTTCATAAACGCAGCCTTAGGAGGAATCATATTGATGTCTGCTAAGAAGCCATTAGCCAGAAGAAATAACTTGTTTCCAAGACATCTTCAGGTTGGCTGGGAACCAAAGTTCCAAAACGACTTAATTTTATGTAACATTTACCTTTGAGTCTCCATTCCCATTACCCAGAAGAGTACATTCCTCACATTTTGAATATCCCAATGCGCCAGCATTCCACAGAAACCTTTATCAACTCTCCCACGTTGATGTTTCAATGCCCATGGCTTTGCGTGATATTACTGGAGCCATAAGAGGACCTAGTCGGCATGCTGAAGTCAGTTCACTTTTTACTGCGCCATTTCTTAGGCTTTCTAAGGTGTTAGGAGTTTTGCATCATTTTTACAGGAAATAGCAACGTTGCAGGAAAAAATGTCTACGACAATGAAGTTTGGATTTGTGAGAAAGTGCCATCTTTCTTTCCTTGGTATGCCCCCACTTTTTTCTGAACTGCTGATGTGCTTTGACTGAGTGTGCCCTGGGTCCCTGTCAACCAGGTACCCAGTTCCTGTGTTCCTTCCCTAAAAACTTAAGCTGAAACGAAATAACCAATTGGCATCTCTGGCCACCTGTCAGCCCCTAGTAAATGATACCCAGGGCATGGTGACCAGAGAAGACCCCTGAGGGCTGCAGCACTGATTGTGCCACCCTTTATGGGCCCTGTACCCTGACACCCACACACTGCCTTTGCAGGCTGAGTGCCTAAGTACAGAACTAAAGCAAGAGTCGACATGGCACACATCCCTTTGTGCCATACCCACAGAACCCACTGCCCTGGCATACTTCAGTCACCCCTCTAGCTGGGAGCCCTATGCCAGAGACGAGGGCCCAGGTGCATGAGCCCTGTGCCCCTACAGTACCCAGGGCCATTCCTGGGCACTGTAAGTGCAGTGATGCCATTAAGAGTATATGGTGTTGGGAGGTTGTCATTACGAACTCCACAGCACCATAATGGCTACAATGAAGACTGACCAGTTTGGTACCAATCTTCTCAGCACATTAAACCTGCACTGATGCCAGTGTAGGATTTAATGTAACATGCACGAGAGGGCATCTTAGAGATGCCCTCCAAAACCCAAACCTACAGTCCACGTCTGACATGTTGCTGGACCCCTGGGTGGAGAGCCCCCCGCTGTCCTGGGGTGGGTACACCCCCTAGCCTGCTGCTCTCCTGTGGGAGGGGGGCATGAGCCTAGCTGTGATTGGGCAGGGCTTCCCATCTTCAAGATGGCCGGAGCCGGAGTCGTGCTTCACCTGTCTCTCCCACCGGAGGGGTGGGGTTGGCACAGGCTGGCACACCCCCCTTCCTGACGTAGTTTTTCCCGCCACTATTCCCGCCAGAGTGGGGGTCAGGACTGGTGGGGGCCAGTTGCTGGGTACGGCAAATGGTGTGGAGAAGCTCACAGAGGCCTTTGAAGCTTCCCCCTGCCCATCCTGGGGGAGGAGATCTAGCACCTCGCTCTGGATGTGCTTTGTTGCAGGCCCAGGAGAGGCGGGGGGGGAGAATGTGGCCTGGGTACTGTAGGGGCACAGGGCTCATGCACCTGTGCCCACACCACTGGCATAGTGCACCAGCTAGAGGGGTGACTGATGTATGCCAGGGCAGTGGGGTTGTGGGCATGGCACACAGGGATGTGTGCCATGTCAACTCTTTGTTTAGTTCTGCACCTAGACACTCAGCCTGCAAAGGCAGTGTGTGGGTGTCAAGGTAAAGGGTCCCTAAGAGTGACACACAGAGCTGCAGCCCTTAGGGGTCTTCTCTGGTCACAATGCCCTGGGTACCTAGGGTCCCATTTACTCGGGGCTGATATGTGGCCAGAGATGCCAATTGGGTTTAGGCTTTAGTATTGTTTTTAGGGAAGGAACACAGGCCCTGGGTACCTGATTGGCAGGGACCCAGGGCACACCTAGGAAAAGTGCATCAGGCAAAAAGTGTGTGTGTGGGGGGGGGGGGTACTGCAACTGAAACTCAGTTTCTCATACAAGAATATTACCATTTAGTAGAATTGGTAAAGTGCATAAACTTTTATAGCCTTTAAAAATAGCATCTGTAAGAAACATGTTAGTTATAGATTCCTTACCTTAGAATTACCCCCAGGCGTCAGACTGGATCTGGAAAGTTTTTTCGTCAGCAGTACCTCTGTGTGTCGGAAGGTGGCGTCTGTCAGTTCCTTGCCCGTTGTCCGCGTCCTGGTACCCGGGATGACGTTGCTGCAGTTACTTAGTCGCCCCCTCGAGCTCTGATGTCAGTTCTTTCTTTTTCCGCTCCAGCCAGTGCAGATCCGGGAAGAGCGGTACCTCAGTCACTTTATGACTAACTTTTTCTCGACTTTTGTTGACTTCTTGTTTCGAGTGACTCCGAATAGGTGCACAAGGATTCACTGTTTCAAGGCCTGCGGTTCCTGTAACCGACTAATGTCTGTGATGGATCCGCACAGCGTGTGCTGCTTTTGCCTTGAACGCGACCACGACCCCAAGTCATGCCCTGACTGCTGGTTGATGGCACCGAAGGTTTTGCGGGAGCGGTCCAGAAAGCTGCTTGAACAGCAGCAGTCTGGTCTGCGCCGTTCGAGGTCCTGGTCGAGAGGGAGGTCGAGGGACCAGTCGCCGAGCCCCCACCATTACGGTTCAAAATCGGAGATCTTCGCCCTCTGGGTCGCGTAAGTCGAAGAAGAAGCATAATCGTTCTTAGTGTTCTCGTCGGCCGATCCGACGAGGCACGCGGGTGGTGCCTCTCCCGCGGCTCCGGGCGCCAAGCTCGGAGGGTTGACTGAGTTACCCTCCCTTTCTGGGACTCGGAGCAACCCCTGCCCAGCTTCGTACGTTCTACGTGGTGATGCATGCCAGGTTTGTGCAGAACGACCCCACCGGCGCGCCTTCGTGCTCCGCAGACTCTGTTTGGGGGTCCTAGGTCTTCGCTGCTGACTGCCCCGGCGCCGCAGGCTCCCTGTGGATCCAGGCCTGGATCCGGATCGGTGCCCGTTGACCTGGTTACACCTAAACCGCTCCTCACAGCACCACTACCATGGTTGGCTCCCCGGCCGGCATCGACCCCGGCCTCCATCCCGACGTGGACACTGAGCCGAACTGGCGTCTGACGCAGGATCCTGCGCCGGGTGGGGTTTTTATGCCCCAGTTTACTCCTGGGGTTCCTTTTAAACGTCACCCAGAGTATAATGAGGCCTGGGAGGGGTTAGGTGACCCTTTGACTGACCAGTTAGACACTGAGTAGGACTGGAGAGAGGAACTGGGGAATGCCAGTTGTTTGGACTCCTCCCCTGACCATGGCATGTTGTCTCCTACCGTGGCTACAGTGGAGGGAGCGTTATACACAGTGGTGTTGCATAGGGCGGCCAAGGCTCTCAACCTAGAGCTTCCTACGATGGCTGTCAGGACTAACCACCCGACAGAGGTGCTTCAACCAGCTGCGAGCTCTTCGGAGCCCTTTCTGCCATTTAATGAGGCTCTCACTGACTTCCTTTTGGGCATGTGGTCCAGGCCCACACAGGGGCTTTCGTGGAGCGGATGATTGTCCGACGCCACCACCCAGCTCCTCGCGACCCCCACATTCCTCTCCCAACATCCCACCCCGGAAAACTTGGTAGTTCAAGCTTCTACCTCCACAAGCGCTTTCCCTACCGCTCCACCGGAAAAGGAATCCAAGAAGTTGGACCAGCCTGGCAAGAAAAGGTTCTCTTCTGCCAGCTTAGGACTGCGCGGTCCATTAACACTGCATGTCTTTTGGGCTGTTATTTTCACTCAGTGTTGGATACGGTGGCACAAGTGCTGCCTCAGTTTCCGGAAGCCCAGACAGTGCTCTCCCAGGCTTTTGCAGCCGGGTCGGATGCACTAAAGTTTGATACGTTGTGGGCTGGACAACACCGACTCTCTGGACAGGACCATTTCAACGTCGATAGCACTTTGTCGCTAGCCCTGGATAAGGTCCACTGGCTTTTCAGGGGATGTACAGAACACCTTGATGGACATGCCCTGTGATGGCCGTCACCTTTTTGCGAACAAAGCAGACAGCGCCCTTGAGCTCTTCAAGGACTCACGGGCTACGGCCAAGTCCTTGGACCTCTCCAGCCGTCCGGCGCAGTCTGGTTTTCACCCCTTTCGTGGCCACAGGCCGCAGCAAGTTACCCAACATTTGCACGGCCGGGGATGTGGAAACAACCGGCGTAGTTCTGGGGGCCAGCGGGTGGGCCAGTCTACAGACTGTCCCCCCCCACCCCGCAGCAGCCTCCAAACTCTCCTAGTCCAACCTTTCAGACCCATCAAACGCCAGTGGGCGGCAGGATTCGCCATCACCTCCCACTCTGGCGCTCCATCACATCGGACATTTGGGGTTTGCAAATAGTCCTAAGCGGCTACTCCCTCCCCTTAAAACACCTCCAGCCATGCCACCGCGATACCACTGCATGTCGCAGGATCTGGCCCTTCTCCAGCAGGAAGTTACGGCTGTCCTGGCCAAGGAAGCCATCAAGTGCGTTCCTGTTCCAGAAGTCTGTCGTGGTTGCTATTCCCACTACTTTCTGGTGCCCAAGACGGACAAAGGCCTGCGTCCTCTCATGGATCTCAGGAAAGTCAACCACTTCCTCCAGAAGGAGAAGTTCAAAATGTTGACGCTTGCTCAGGTCCTGTCTGCCCTCGACCCTGTAGACTGGATGGTAGCATTGGACTTGCAGGACGCTTACTTTCACATTCCTGTCCTGCCAGCCCACCTGCATTACCTCTGGTTCACAGTAGGCCACAAGCGCTTTATTTACCGTGCTCCCCTTTGGTCTTACCAGCGCCCCTTGGGTGTTCACGAAAGTTCACGAAAGTGATGGCGGTGGTTGCAGCTAATCAGCGCAGATCAGGGGTTCCAGTCTTCCCCTATTGTGAGAAGTTGGCCTGATATATAATGTTCACTATTCTAGTGACCACTTTGTATCAGTCCAAACAACCCTTATTGATGATTGGTTGTAAGTCAACCTGATAGACCAGCTATCCTAGTAGCATGGACACGTGCAGTCTTTAGGCTAAACTCTAGAGGGCGTGTTAAGCCAGCTGTTTTACCATCACATTTACCCCTTGAACACCAAGTGAAAGGACACCACACAAGTAGTTATGAAAAATAAAGTATATTTATTTATAACAAGACTACCCTGGCTCTTTGAGACAGGGAGCTAAGCACACAACAAAACTCTTAAAGAAATACTTAAAGGCGCACAATTTACACAAATGCCCGAGGGGCACGAAAAACCATATACTATACAAGTGGAATGCGAACTTGCTAGCAGGTAAGTAATACTTTTCTAGACTTAGGAATCGCTAGGCCTACAATTCTAAACACTGGGATTAGATGCAGGAGGCCTGTGGACGTCGTGTGCAGAGTGGGAACTCTCACGCGTAAGGCGAGAAAAAGTCTATGGAGGCTAGCAGTTGCAAAGTTACTGTTCTCGGGCGAACCCGACTAGGTGGGTCTAAAACAAGAGTGGATCCGAACACTTAGGGTGTTGGACTATGCTGGAGCACCGGAGTACTCGGGTTACCTAGCCCAGGGGCTGCGGCTGCATAGGGTTGAAGTTGCGTCGGAAACCCTCGTTGAAGATCCAGGAGCCTGAAGAAAGAGTTGCTGGCAGGCGGCCAGTGAAGAAAGTTCGGAGTGATCCAAGCCTGGATCAGGGAAGAAGAAACCTGTAAGCAGAGGGGACCAAGTTCTGAATCATTAGCCAGTGATTAAGTGGGCACCAGGATGGCACCGGACGAAGTCACCTCAGCCAGGTGAGTGGGCGCTGCTGGGCTCTGCAGTCTCTCGGACCAGGAGGCGTTGTCGGCGACCAGGATGGAGGTGCGAGCTGTCCCACGAAGGTTCTTGCTGTCGACGTCGCTGGCCCCAGGATTGGGCAACAAGTCTTGGCAAATGCAAGGCCCACGCGGTGGACCTAAAATGGCGTCTTGAGTGGACCAGGAGGGTCCAGGGTGCTCCTCTTTTGGAGGGGAGCAAGGGCTAGTCTGGAGCAACCAGACCAGCAGTATTTGTCGTCGTGGAGCGTCGTGAGGGGGCCACTAGCCAACGGGCAAGCGACCTGGACAACGCGGTTGGCAGCAAAGAGCAGAAGGGCCCCACGCAGATCTCGTGGATGCAGGGGGGCTGAACTTCAGTGCTGGAGCTGCTCAGGGTTGGGGCTTCTCTTACCCCAAAGCACTCGGTCGAGGGTCACTCGGTGGTCGTGCTGGACAAGCGTCGTGCAGTTCTGAAGATGGCCGGTCCCTCGAGGTCTCGTCACACCCACGGATCACAGCTGGGCTGATGATGTAGGTTGAGGTCAGAGGTGCCAGGGAAGCCGGTTCTCGTCGTGCTGGAGCAGTCTTGATCCGAAGGAGAGACTGGCAACAAACCGCGATGCTTGGTTGGTGCCTGCTGCTGCAGGGTGACTACTCCTTAGTCACAAGGGAGAATCTTGGGAAGAAGTCTTGAGTTCCTTTCGTGGAAAGTAGTTTCAGGATTCAAAGATGATCTGATTTGGAAGGGGGCCAGGTCCTACCTTTATCCTGCAAAAAGGGGCTGGCACGCGACTAAGTCCTGCCCTATGGGTGGGACTAGGAGGGGGGTGGTTACACCCCTCTCCTTCGGCGGGCTTTCCCCAGGCCAGGGGCTGGAGTGCCCCTGGAACTGGTTTCAGCCGGCCTATGCACAGTGAGCACCGGGGTGCCACTTGCAGTCACCTTCCTCTAAAGCCCTGCCTACCTAGAATACACAAAATCCTGTCTGGGACGGTGCTGGCACCGCCCCTGGCAGGAAACCCTTTGTCCTTGCCTCCTGGGCTGGGAGGACTCCCAGCAGCAGGAGGGCAGACTTGTGTCTCGGTGGCAGCATCCATTTTGTGGAGCTAAGGCTCTGTCTGACTTTAACCGGGGTTACAGGTTACATACATGTCGTGTCCCTCTAGAAGGGTGGAATGCTAACCCCGTCGCCAGAATTGGCGAGGGGTTAGTATTCCAATTCGTATGACACCTTACTCGACATGTTTTGATAAAGCGATACCAGAGTTGGCATATAACCGCGAGGATTATAATGCACTTAAGAGTATATGGTATGCGATATCATGGAAACGGCTAAGGGATGGATCCCGAAAGCCGCAGACAGGCTCAGCTCATGCCAGAGCACTATCTCACACGATTCCAAGCACTCTGCCTTCAGGATTGTCAAGGCCTGCCATAGGAGTGACTGATAGGAGATCTGTGTGTCCATTTTTGGTTAGATATAGGTATACTATATCTAAAGCAAAGGGTGATTACACCACCTTGCCCCAGCTGTCGTGCAGCCAGTTGTCAGATTTGGATGGCCAGCCAGGGGTGGCATAATACATGCTGCAGCCCCTGGTAGGCCCTGGGTACACCTATTCCCTGGGTACCTAAGGTACACTGTACAGGGACTGATAAGGTGACTCAGTATCCAATTAGATATGTACCTAGGGTACATGGAATCCATTTTACAGAGAGAGCAGTAGGCCTGGGGTCCTGAATAGCAGGGCCCCAAGTCAACTAAGTCAGAAAACCAGCAAAACACCAGGCAAAAAGTTGGGGGCAACCATAGTCGGGGATCTACCTTCATACACCTATCTCGACTGGCTGTTGGAGGCCTGCTTGCCCCAGGCTGTAGTCTCCAGACTTCGGCGGACCTCCTGCATTCGCTGGGCTTCACTTTCAATGTGCCGAAGTAACACCTGACTCTCTTCTCATGAGCTCCTTTTCACCGGAGAAGTTCTGGACCTGATGCAGTTTCTGGCTTATCCTCCCAAGCTACGAGTCTGGGATATTCGGGCTATGACTCCGATATTTCAGCCTCTATCCCGGGTTTTGGTCATAATGACCCTGAGGCTGCTGGTCCTCATGGCCACCTGCATCCTGCTGATAGATCATGCCAGGTGGCATATGCGGGCTCTGCAGTGGGACCTGAAGTTCCAGTGGGCACAACATCAGGGGAATTTGTCAGATTGCTTTCAGATCTTGCATGGTACTGCACGATAATTGCAGTACTGGCTAACGAACCAGGATTGGGTCAACTGCAGATCCCTCTCCCTTCCCCAACCGGAGTTCACAGCGGTGACGGATGAATCACTTCTGGGGTGGGGCGGCCACATGGGAAAGGCAGAGATCAGAGGCCTCTGATCTCCGGCAGAGTCCAGGCTCCACATCAACCTTCTGGAGTTCTAGGTGATCCGTCTTGCGCTGAAAGCATTCCTTCCCTCTGTCCTTGGAAGAGTAGTGCAGGTGTTCACGGACAACACCACCGGCATGTGGTAGTGCAAAAAACAGGGCGTGGTGTGGTCATGGACCCTATGTCTAAAGACTCAATGTCTCTGGACATTCCTGGAATATCGGGGCATATCCCTGGTAGCTCAACACCTGGCAGGTTGTCTGAACGCCAGGTTGGACAAACTCAGCCGCAGGTCCATGATGGATCACAAATGGCATCTTAACTCTAAGGTGGTGCAAGTTCCCTTTCGGCAGTAGGGAGAGCCTCTGTTAGATCTATTCGCCACTCAAGAGAACGTGTAATGTCAGCATTTCTGCGCTTTGACATTTCCAAGGCGGCACACACTAGGCGACGCTTTTCGCCCTGTGTGGAGTTGCGGTCTTCTATAAGCCTTTCCGCCTATACCTCTTCTGCCCAGAGTAGTGAAGATTAAGCTCTACTGGGCTCCAGTCATTCATGTGGCTCTGGATTGGGCACTAAGTCTGGTATCGCGAGCTATTGCACATGGCCATCGATCAGACTGCCTCTTCGGGAGGATCTTCTGACCCAGCAGCAGGGGACGGTCTTCCACCCGAACCTGTCCAGCGTCCACCTCGTTGCGTAGACTTTGAGCGGCGACAGTTAACAGCCTTTGACCTTTCTTCTGAAGTCTGTGATGTTATCTTGGCAGCCAGGCGTCCCTCTACTAAAACTATACGCCTGAAGATTAAACAAATCTGTGGTATGGTGCGCAGCAAAGGCTGTGGATCCCCTTTATGCCCCTCTTTCTGAGGTTCTCTTGTACATCCTTTCTTTAGGCCAGCAGGGCTCTGCTCTGGGCACTCTTTAGGGCTTTCTCTCTGCCATTTGTAGGCTTCCTAATCAGCCTTCTATTTTCAAGTCCCCTGTTGTACATCACATTCTTAACAGCATTACTCCTCTTACCTCCTGCTCCCTTCATAATGCCTCAGTGGGACTTTAACATAGTTCTTACTTTTCTTATGTGCACTCATTTTGAGCCGCTCCATAACGGTCCTCTCAGACTTCTTACTTTGAAGACTGCCTTTCTGCTTGCCTTCACTTCTGCTCGCAGAGTGAGCTCCAGGCTTTGGTTTAAACCTTTTCTGACGGTTCATCCGGACAAGGTTGTCCTTCGAACTCTACCTTCTCTTTTTCGTAAAGTGGTTACTTCTTTCCACATGGGTCAAACCATCACTTTTCCCATCTTATTTTTACTCCGTATCCTTCTAAGGAAGAGAGGCTCCACGTCTGGATCCAAAACATGCGCTTTCTTTTTATTTGGATTGCACCTAGCGATTCCGGGTGGATGACCAGCTCTTTGTTGGCTACATGGGCGCAAAAAAAGGTCTAGCCATGCACAAACAGACCAACTCCAGATGGGTTGTTTTGTGCATCAAAGCTTGCTACTCTTTGGCAAAGAAGGATACTCCAGTGGGATTGTGCGCCCATTCCACTGGGGCGACTGCAGCCTCCACTGCTTTCGGACATGGTGTCCCCCTTAATGATATGTCTGGCAGCTACGTGGGCATCTATGCACACTTTCACTAAACACTATTGCATGGACAGCCAAATCCGGCCGTTCTGTTCTCCAGGACTTTCTGGTGTGAACTTGGTTGGCAGACCCACCTCCGTGGTTGGTATTGCTGGGGTGTCTATTCTAAGGTAAGGAATCTATAATTAATGTCTTTCTTTCAGATGCACAAGTTACTTACCTTCGGTAACGATTTATCTGTAAGAAACAGTGGCTAAGTGGCTAAGGTGGTCAGGTGTCAGGACTGACCAGCAGGTCCTCGAAAAAATAGGAGCAGCGACAGACAAGGCTATTGTGGCCCTGGAGTGCGTTGCTGGGACCCCCTTGGGCCATGACGATATAACCAAAGCACATGTGACTCTCTTTAACGAAATCAAAGGTTATTTTTTTAAACGGGTAAATAAGAGGGTAAGTGCATATAGAGCTGCAAAGTGGTATAATCACGATTGTAAGGTGGCAAGATCCAATTTAGGAGTCGCTATCAAGAGCAGCAATTTGGATGAGATTCGATCAGCTAGGAGGCACTATAAAAATTGTATTGCTAAGGCAAAAAGAGAATGGGACGAAGCCCACTGGCAGAAGTTGAAATGTGCAAGTGATCGCAAACATTCACGACTATTTTGGCACATTGTCAAATGGGGTCATGAAAGGTCTGCAGAAGCTATTAATAACAATGTCCCCCAGGATGCATGGGTCAAATTTTTCAGTGAACAATATTCTACCAGGGATCAGCTTGTAGATAGTATTTGCCCTACTTACTTGTTTGCAGATGAGAACATCTTTGCTCAGAGTGAAGTACTGTCTTCCCTAAAATCCGTACACAGTGGCCGAGCTCCAGGCATTGATGGGGTCCCTGCGGATGTTTTTTTAAATGACACCGACAGGTGGAGCAAATACATCTACCTACTAGTAAATCATATTGCCAAAGGTGCTGAAATCCCGGTGTCATGGCGGGGTGCTGTAATTATCCCTGTATACAAAAAGGGAGACCGTGCCGAACCTTGTAATTACCGCCCAATCAGCTTAATTGACACTGTTCAAAAGGTTGTGGGGCGAGTGATTATTAACAATTTGCTTGACTGGGCGGAGGACCACAACATTCTATCCCCTTTTCAGGCTGGGTTCCGCAGAGCAACTAGCACTGTGGACCAGGTCTTCCGTTTTCAATTGATCCAGTGGAGGACTGTGGTACTGGGCGGAGGTAGTCTGTACGCAGCATTTGTTGACCTGCGGGCTGCATTCGACCTGGTACCAAGGGCAAAATTGTGGGACGTGCTGACGGCTCTGGGGGTTCCAGGGATCCTGCTGACCATGATCATGAGACTCCACGAAGGCACTTACGCCAAAATTCAATGGGGTGGCTATGGAAATGACACTCCTGAATTTCCTGTTGAGCGTGGGGTCCGACAAGGATGCTCAATGGCACCAACATTGTTTACCCTTTTTATTAATGGCATTGTTCCCCGTATGCAATCTCAGGCTGTGGATGCTCCCTCTCTCGCAGGTGTAAAAGTTCCTATTTTAATGTTTGCCGATGACACTTTATTTTATCTAAATCCCCAAGTGGTCTGCAAAAAGCATTGGCAATTTTTGATAATTTTTGTGTCGATCACGGCCTGGAGGTGAATGCTTCAAAAACAAAACTCATGGCTTTTAATCCTCATAGAAATTTTAAATCCAAAATATCCATGAGCGGGCGCTACCTTGAATTAGTAAATTCTTTTACTTACCTGGGGATTCATATCTCTAATGACAATAGATGGAACCAACATATAAATATTGCATTATTAAGACATAAGCAATTGGCTGGCACCATCGTTAAGGAACATAGGAAATCATTGACCAAGCCGATCAAACCTCCCGTGATCATATATGAGGCAAAGGCAATAGGGTCAGCACTGTACGGGGCAGAGTTGTGGGGGCAAGAAAATCTGCAGGAGTTACAAACATCGGAGAATAATTTCCTAAGGAAACTCACAGGCACCCCACAGAGCAGTCCGCTTTTGCCTCTGAGATATGAGCTTGGCAGGAAAGAAATCTCGGAAATGGGTAAACTACGACCGATATAGTATTGGCGCAGGATTTGGACTACGCCAGAGCTCTCCCATTATGCTGAAGGGTTTGCTGATGTCATTAAAGCGGACCGATTTAACAAAATTAGATGGTTCAAATCACTAAAAACAGCATTATGTGATTTAGGACTAAACGCATTATGGTCCGATCCAGCTGGGTCATCCTTCCCCTCTAAATCAACCCTAAAAAACTTATTTTGGGAACGGGTTGAAAATAGGTGTTTGCTCAGCATTAATAATGGGTCCATGACTACAACTTTCCTTGAGGTTAAACTGTTTCCTATGTATGAATTGTACTGGGATTAAATATCGAAACCCATGGACAGGAAACTGTTTTTCCAGTTAAGGGCCGGCTCACTCCCTCTCCGCAATTTAACATCAAAGTGGAGAGATGGAGGACCAGCTACCTGCCCGGTATGTGGGGTAGAAAAGGAAACGCTTGGTCATTTTTTGTTCTCCTGCCATGCATACTCTGCTCCAAGACGTGTTTGGTTGGCACCTATGTGTAGAAACCTGGGTACTAAAAGTAGTATGGTAGCTTTGCGTATTGTCAAATCTACCTCCTTGACCTGGATTATAATTGCGATTGCAAAGTACCTGGGGTGGGCGTGGGTAATTAGGCAGAGATTGCTAGTAGGGTAACTACTCTCTGCCTAGTTGATCAGAGATTGCTAGATAAATCTATTCTCTGTATCGCCCCACGTAACGTGTTTTATCGGATGTATAATTTTAATAAATTTTAGCATTGATATTGGATTTATTTTTAACTTGATTCTTACTATATGAACTTTACACCTGTGATTATGAATCTTGATGAAATATAATTGTTTCCTTTTTATTGTGTAAACGTGCTTAAGTCATATATGACCTTTGTAAATTTAATTGTTTTTTAATTTGTGTTTGTATGTCTGCTTTTATGAGTAATACTCAAATAAAGCACTTTTGAATTGAAAATTGAATTGGTATTGCTGGGTTATCTATTCAAAAGTTAAGGAATCTATAACTAATTGTCTCTTTCTGATGAACAAGTTACTTACCTTCGGTAACAATATGTTCGAGGCATGTGGGCTGCTGAATTCATATCTTGTGCATATATCGCCGCCTATTGTTGGGTCCGGATGATTGCACTTTGTTGTCCTGGAAGATTCTTTGAAGTATCACGAGATAGGTGACTCCTCCCCTGGACTACAGTGCGCATGGGCATCTTCTCCATCCTCAGATTGTTTTTTTCCGCCGTTGGGTTCGGATGTTATTCCTTTACTCCAACTTCGGAAACCGAAACTAACTACTTTAACCCCTTCCTCGCTCATGACGAGCTCAGCTCGTCATGTAACGCGGTATTTTAAAAAAGTCAGCGCACAGCGGGAAAACCGCTAGCGCTGATGCGGTTAAAGGCCAAAAGGCCTTCGACTTCGACGGTATTATTCTGATAGATACATCTGCCTTGTGGATTCCTCACCTTGTGAATATCCCCCTTGCGTCAGCAACATTCGGAATTTTTCTTCGTAGCACGCCGGCGTGAGCGACGTCATAGGAGCACGGCATCGCGCGTGACTCCGTCTGACGTCACCAACTCCTTATTAGACCCACTTCGGCGTGATGACGTCAGTTCCCTTTTTTCCGTGTCGTCGACGCTAACGGTTTCTGGGATCTTCTGCGACACATAGTAACTTCTTACTATTTCGTGTTACTATTTCTCTGTTGAGTGTTTCTTCTTCGTCGAGGATGTCGTCGAGGAAGACAGGATTCAAACAGTGTGGGTCATGCGCTCGCATGATGTCGATCACTGATCCACATAACGATTGTTTGTGGTGTCTTGGATCGGAACATGATGTAAAAAACTGTCGTTCCTGCTTCAAAACGAACCCTAAGGCCTTACGAGAACGAGAGGCTAAACTTCTTCTGGCAAAGGTAAAAGGAAGAGAAGCTGGTAGATCATAGAGGTCGACGTCCAGACGCTCGAAGTCGAGACAGAAGTTGCAATCGAAGTCTAGGTCGGCTTCGAGGTCCAGAGCGAGGTCTAGGTCCAGAGAGAGGTCGAGGTCTGGAGAAAGATTGAGGTCCGGATCCAAGTCTGCTTCGGGTCATGCTTCTGGCTCATCAAAGAAGAAGCACAAGAGGAGAAAACATAGCTCCTTCTCCTTTACAGTCTCTTCGAGGTTCACCAACTCCAGAACAAGAACCTGATCCGGAATCACACCATTCTTCGGATCATGAAGGAGATAAGGAAGTTCCTCGGACTCTGACTCCGGTAGAAGTTCCTGTAAATCAAGAAAGCCAGGATGATCCGATGCCGGTACAACCTCCTTCAGAGCAGCCAGTTGGTTCGTACCCTCCTTTTCCTGGACAGGGACAGGAACCCTCGCATTTTCTTAATGCGATGTTTGGAGTTTATAATAGAGCAATGTACCCCACTGGTGCACCGGCTGGTCCCATGGGTCCATTAGCTTACAACTTGGGCATTCCTCAAGCTTACCCCCCGGCTCCCTTTATGCCGTTTATGCCGACGCCTTATACACCTTGGCTCGGTACGGCTCCGCCGAGGTCGTCGACCGGCATCGCCGACTCCGGATCGACCTTGTGAATCTGATCGAGGTACCACGCCGGTTCATGAATCTCATCCTCCGGCTGCCCCGGCTCCGACTCCATCTGAGTCGTTACCGGATCTGTCGACTTCGATTCGTATAGAATGGTCGAGGCGCAGAGCTCAACGCCTCTTAGAAGAAAAGATGTGAAGATTCAGATGTAGAAGAAGGTGAACTTCTAGATCAAGGTGACTGTTTTGACGACCTACATAGTGCCACTGGCCTGGAACTTTCTCCTGAGTGGGGTTTGCCATCAGTTTCTGATGCACCATCAAAAGATGTGACACCTTACCATATTGTGATTAGACAGGCTGCGGATCTACTTAATCTGACCTTGCCTACTGTTGAGTACAAACCTAACATTCTCACAGAGGTTTTACATTCACCCTCATCCATAATGGAGCTTACGCTTCCATTTACTGAGGCTTTAACTGATCCAATAATGGAGGTCTGGAAGAGACCATTGACTGCTCCTGCGGTTTCCAGGTCTGTAGCTAGACGTTAAAGTGGCACCTGGTGACCCTGAGTTTCTCTCTTCACATCCTTTTCCTGAGAGTTTGGTGGTACAGGCCGCTTGTTCCAACAGATCGGCAGGTTCATTTCCTCAAGTACCAGCAGACAAGGACTCAAATAAATTGGACCAGTCTGCTAAAAAGATTTTCTCCTCAAGTAGCATGGCTCTAAAATCTACTAATGCTACTTGCCTGCTTGGGAGATATGTTCATGTTTTGATGGACTCTGTGAAGCAATTGTCATCTAAGCTTCCTGAGGATCATAGGAAGCACTTTAATGAAGTAGTCTCCGACACTCAAGCTGCAGCCCGCTTAGTCATTCAGAGTGGCATGGACACGGCGGACTCTGTTGCTAGAATTATGGGTTCTACTGTTGCCACCAGAAGGGCTGCGTGGCTGAAATCTTCAGATTTTTCAACAGACGTACAATCCACTTTATTGGACTTGCCATTTGATGGAACAGACTTTTTTGGAAAGAAAGTGTATGTGGCTTTGGAGAGATTCAAAGATAGCCGGGCTACAGCAAGGTCTTTGGGTCTTCAGGCTAGAGGTTCTGCCACTAGGAAGTTTAGAGGATTTGGTAGATCCACTTTTCGTTCCTATAAGCAAGGCCAGCAACAGCAGCAGAACCCTTTGTATAAATCATACAGAGGTAAACAAAGGGGACGTGCTTGTGGACACCAAGTCTCCTCCTCCTCTACTTCCTCCAATAATACCCACCCCCCACCTACAACAGCAAAGCAGCCCTAGATCCGCCATTCTGGATCATGCGGGTCTGGTAGGGGGTCGGCTTACTCATTTTCTACGGGATTGGGAATCGGTTACATCAGATCTTTGGGTTCTCAATCTCGTAGAAAATGGGTATGCACTTCCTTTTCAGGAGTTCACTCCCAATTACCCTCCTTGCCAAGGTTATTGTTCGGAGGACCACCTGCTTCTCCTGCAGGAAGAAGTCCTGGCACTGTTCACAAAAGGTGCGTTAGAGGTGGTTCCAGAGCAGGAAAGGGGTCAGGGGTGCTACTCCCGGTATTTCCTGATACCCAAGAAGGATGGCAGGCTTCGGCCAATCCTGGACCTCAGGATTTTGAACCTCTATCTCAAGCAAGAGAAGTTCAAAATGCTCACACTTGTGCAGGTTCTTCAAGCGCTGTTGCAAGAAGCCTGGATGGTGTCGATCGACTTGCAGGATGCGTATTTTCACATTCCCATTCTGAAGTCGCACAGAAAGTTTCTCCGTTTTACGGTGGGATCGCAGCACTACCAGTTTGCGGTCCTTCCTTTTGTACTTACTACTGCGCCTCGAGTTTTCACCAAGGTGATGGCAGTGGTGGCTGCGCATCTCAGAAGATTGGGGACTCCTGTGTTCCCCTATCTAGACGACTGGCTGATCAAAGCAGAGTCGCCGGAGAATGTGCTCCATCATCTGCAAGAGACAACTCAGTAGTTGCACAGGTTGGGTTTTTCGATAAACGTACCCAAGTCTCACCTGGTGCCCTCCCAGCGCAACCTGTTCATAGGTGCGGTACTGGACACTACTGTATGTCGTGCATTCCCTCCACCTCAAAGGATTCGCGACATACAGGAGATGATTCCTTTATTCTACAATGGAGCGGTCGTTCCGGTCCTGAAGGTTCTTCGTCTGCTCGGTCTGATGGCTTCCTGCATTCTGTTGGTCAACCATGCACGCTGGCACATGAGGGCGCTCCAGTGGTGCCTCCGCAGGCAGTGGTTTCAACACAACGGAGATCACAGGGAGTCTGTGAGGATCTCCAGAGAAACTGCAGCAGATCTGTCCTGGTGAAGTGTGGAAGGCAATCTGTCTCAGGGAAAGCCTTTCTATCTTCCTCCATCTGTTGCCACAGTGATAACAGTTGCATCCACCGTCTGGTGGGGTGCTCATCTGGGGGATCTGGAGATCAAAGGTCTTTCGTCTCCAGAGGAAAGGTTGCTTCACATCAACCTTCTGGAATTGCGGGCGATACGTCTTGCGCTCAAGGCCTTCCTCCCATCCCTTTGTGGTCAGTCGGTTCAGGTCCTGACGGACTACACGACCGCGATGTGGTACATCAACAAGCAGGGAGGAGTAGGGTCGCAGTGTCTCTGCAGAGAGGCTCTGCGTGTCTGGTCCTGGGTTCAGGATCATCAGATTTGTCTGATGGCAAATCATCTGGCCGGAGTTCTGAACGTTCGTGCAGACGTTCTCAGTCGACAGTTCTCTGCCGACCACACGAGTGGAGGCTTCACCCGGAGGTGGTTCACGACATCTTTCAGATGTGGGGGACTCCTCAGGTGGACCTGTTCGCCACTCGCGAGAATGCTCACTGCCTGTCATTCTGCAGTCTCCAGTATCCGATGCAAGGACCTTTGGGGGACGCTGTAGGAAGGTGGATATCTGACTATGGTTACCCCCAACTTTTTGCCTGGTGTTTTGCTGGTTTTTGACTTAGTTGGCCAGGGATCCTGCTATTCAGGACCCCAGTCTTCCTGCTCTCTCTGTTAAAATGGACTCCATGTACCCTAGGTACATATCTAATTGGATACTGAGTCACCTTATCAGTCCCTGTACAGTATACCTTAGGTATCCAGGGCATAGGTGTACCTAGGGCCTACCAGGGGCTGAAGCATGTATTATGCCACCCCTGGCTGGCCATCCAAATCTGACACAACTGGCTGCACGACAGCTGGGGCAAGGTGGTGTAATCACCCTTTGCTATAGATATAGTATACCTATATCTAACCCCAAAATGGACACATATATTCCTATCAGCCACTCCTATGGCAGGCCTTATCAATCCTGAAGGCAGAGTGCTTGGAATTATGTGAGATGGTGCTCTACCATGAGCTGAGCCTGTCTGCAGCTTGCGGAACCAAGTCCTAATAGCTGTTCCATGATAACGCTATACCATATACTCTTAAGTGCATTATCAACCTCGCGGTTAAATGCTAACTCTGGTATAACATTATCAAAACATGTCGAGTAAGGTGTCATACAATTTGGAATACTACCCCCTCGCCAATTCTGGCGACGGGGGTAGCATTCCACCCTTCTAGAGGGACACGACATGTATGTAACTGTGAACCCCGGTTAAAGTTAACTCGAGCCTCAGCATCACAAAATGGATGCTGCCACCACAGACACAAGTCTGACCTCCTGCTGCTGGGAGTCCTTCCAGCAAGGGAGACTCAGACAAAGGGTTTCCTGCCTTGGTAGGTGCTAGCACCACCCCAGACAGGATTTTGTGTATTAGGTAGGCCAAGGCTGAAAGGAATGAGACATGCCTGGGGCACACAAGGTGCCCTGTGCATACACCGGTTCCAACCAGTTGCTGGGGCACTCCATCCCCAGCTCTGGCGGGAAACTGGACAAAGGATAGGGGGTGTAACCACCCCCCTTCCTGGTCCCACCCAGGGGAGGGACCTAGTCGTAGTGCAGCCCCCTTTAGCTGAATAAAGGTAGGCGCTGGTCCCATTCCAGATTAGATTACTCTTGACAACTTCCACGAAGAACTCTTGACCTTCGACCTCTTGGACGCCAGAAGACTGAAGAATCTCCCCTATGGTCAGGGAGTGACCATCCTGCTTCGCAGGCACCATCAAGCTCCTGTGCGGTTTACTGCAAAGTCCTTCCATCCCGGAATCCGACGACCCAGCTCGACAAGACCCGGACCTCCAGACCTCTCTGACCTCTACCCACATCCACAGCACAGCTGGGACCCGTGGGTGCGACGAGCAACGTGGAGACGGCCATCTCGAAGAAACCTGCACAGCGCTTCCAGCACGACCCCTGAGGGTTCCTCGAGTGAGTGCATTGGGGACTGAGAAGCCCAACACCGACGCAGCTCCTGCACCAAAGACCAGCCCCCCAGCATCCCCGTGATCTGCGTGGGGCCCTTTTGCCTGGTTGCTGCCCTTCCTGTTGTCTGGTCACTTGCCGGCTGGCTAGTGACCTCTGAGACGACGACCCGAAGATTTCGACACTGCTAGTCTGGTCCCCCAGACTGGCCCTTGCTTCCTTGTGAAAGAGAAGCACCCCGGACCCTCCTGGTCCACACCAGACGCCCTCTTTGTTCCACCGCGTGGCTTGCATTAGCCAAGGCCTGTTGTCCAGATCGACGATCCGACACCGCCAACAGCAGCAGACTACGTGGGACAGCTCGTGCCTCCAGCCTGGTCGTGAAGAGCAGCTCCTGGTCCGTGCAGCTACAGAGCGAAGCGACCCTTCCTTCACCTGACTGTGGCGACAGCATCTGGTTCCCTCCTGGTTCCAGCACCGTCACTGGCTCGTGACCAAGACTCTGTCCCCTTCCCTTTCAGGACTTCCATCTTCCAGTTCCATCCTTGGAACCACCGGACTCCTCCATCTGGCTGCCTGCCAGCAACTTCTTGTTTCAGGCATCACCGGGATCAACGCAGCAAACCCGACGCAACTTCATCCCTATGCACCCGCA
This sequence comes from Lissotriton helveticus, assembly GCF_964261635.1. Lineage (NCBI taxonomy): Eukaryota > Metazoa > Chordata > Amphibia > Caudata > Salamandridae > Lissotriton > Lissotriton helveticus. The sequence goes on from NC_136071.1 coordinate 13,006,272, forward strand.
GCCTGTGGGTTAGGTAACTAAAGCTCCTAGGTGCTGAAGTCTGTGTCCACTATCCTAGTGTCCAGGTCCACTGTTGTTTTCCCTCCATCCAGCCGGGATCGTCCGGAATCCGTAACTTTCTAAACTGTAGCATCCATAGACGTTGGTACGCATCCCGCGTGAGAGTTTCCACTCTGCACGTGAGTCCCGTGGGCCTCCTGCTCCTTACTTACCTAGTTCGTAGCGTAGTCCCACCGATCCTCCAGCCTCAGGATCTCCTTACAGTATTTTCCTTCCTCGCATTCCATTGTTTTGTGTATATGGTTTGCCGTGCCCCTCAGGCACACCTGTAGATATTGTGCGAACTCGTATTTCTTTTGTAGTATTGTCATGTGCTTAGCCCTCTGACCTCATAAAGAGTTAAGAGGTGGTGTTATTAATAAATATATCGTTTATTTTCATAACCTGTGTGGTGTCCTTTCATCTGGTATTCAAGGGGTTATATTGTGGTAAAACAGCTGGCTTCACATGCCAAAAGAGTTTAGCCTAAAGACTGCTTTTGTCCACGCTACTAGGATAGCTGTTCTATCAGGTTGACTTACAACCAATCACCATAAGGGTTGTTTGGACTGATATATGATGCTCACTAATTCTAGTGATCACCTTGTATCAGGCCAACTTCTCACAGCTGTTTTGTCCAAACCGCAGGAATCAGTGCGTCCAAGGCCCGAGAGACCCATTCCACATAATGATTGTACCCAGACTCAGCATTCAAAGGAGGATCTAGTGGATTAAGCTCCAAAAGATGGTGAAAATCCACCAGGTTAAGTTTCCTCCAGTGTCGCTTGAGCACAGCTCTATGCACCGGCGTGAGGAGGTGCTCTCCAACCTAAAGAGAGAGATATTGCGAGAGATATTGAGAGATGAACGCGACCTCCCAGAAGCGGCGGACTGTGACCTAGAGATCGTCACCGTCGAGGACCAGTCTGACTCAGACGACGAGATCCCACCGGGGCAAATCGTGAGTACACAGCCCCCAACGCCGCTCATCCCGAAACCTCCGGTCGAAGCATCGCCTAAAGGCCTTAGCCGAGATCGAAAAACCCCTTCAGAAGCCCCGCCCTCCGGCTCGGCTCAGAAAACAAAATCAAAGCCTTCAGAGAGCCCAGGACCAAGTAACGTTCCCCCCAAGAAGGTCATCGAACCCAAAAGTGTTGTCGAACCGAAGGTAGTCGACCCAAAAAAGGCAGTCGAGCCAAAAGTCGTCGAACCGAAGAAGGCCGTCAAGCCAAAGGTTGTCGAACAAAAGGTCGACCAACCAAAGGGCGTCGAGCCGAAGAAGGGGGTCGAACCAAAAAAGGTCATCCACCCCAAAAAGGTTATCGAGTCAAAAGCTATTGAGCCAAAGAAAAACCTTGAACCTAAACAGGTCATCAATCCAAAAACAGCACCCGTTTCTAAAAAGAGTGCAAATAAACCAAAGCCAGTCGAACCGAAAAAAGGCATCGACTCGACCAAAGACACTGACCCTAAAAAAGGCGTATAACACAAAGGATCGACCTGAAAAAGGTAGTCGATCCAAATAGTCGCCGAACCAAAAAAGACTGCCAAACCAGTAAGACGTCGAACCAAAAAAGGTTACCCACCCCAAACCGACAGTCGAGCCGAAGAAGACTGCAGAACCAAAGGCCCTCGAGCCAAAAGGTCACAAGCAAGTCAGTAAGCCTAAAACATCGGCGCCAAAGCCACGGACAGTGGAAGAGGAACTCTTCCATCCTGATCCAGAATCAGAGGAACAATGAAAACTGTATATAAACCCTGCAACCGGCAAAGTTACCATCTATTACCGGAAAGAGGCCTTTGGACACGGACACTACTTGCCCTGTACCACCAAAGAAAAAGGACTTCGAAACCTCTCCCTCTAGGCCTTTTATTCCTCCTCCTTTATATCCTAATATGCCTTTTCTGCCCTACTCCCCTACACACTCAGAATACAATTATGAGGATAACATGGGGAAGATCCTCAGGAAGATTTTAATGACCCAGAGGATCCACAGGCTCAGGATGAAACTTGGGATGATCAAAATGATCCATATGACACACAACCCATCCCTGACACCTCCCCATACCCCACTAAGCCGTCGCCTACTGACGACACCATTGTGTTTAACCAACTGCTAGATAGGGCAGCAAAATACCACAATGTCGACATGCACACTGACGCCATAGAAGAAGATTTTCTATTTGACGCTTTTCCAACCTCCGAGAAAAATGTCAGGACACTTCCTATGCTAAAAGGGGTACTAAAACACACGCCAGACATATTCAAGGATCCAGCCAGGGCACGGGTGCTCAATCCCAGGTTTGAGAAAAAATATATGGCGGTGTGAGAAGTTGGCCTGATGTGCAGTGTTCACTATTCTAGTGATCACTATATATCAGTCCAAACAACCCTTATTGATGATTGGTTGTAAGTCAACCTTATAGACCAGCTATCCTAGTAGCATGGATACGAGCAGTCTAAGGCTAAGACTCTAGAGGGCGTGTTAAGCCAGCTGTTTTACCATCACATTACCCCTTGAACACCCAGTGAAAGGACACCACACAAGTGTTATGAAAATAAACAATGTATTTATTAGAATCACAACAACCCTGTACTCTTTATGAGGACAGGGTGCTAAGCACACAACAAAACTCTTATGAAAATACTTAAGTTAGCACGTTATACACAAATGCCCGAGGGGCACGAAAAACCATATACTCTAAAAGTGGAATGCGAAATTACTAGCAGGTAAGTACAGTACTAATAGGCTTTGGAATCGCTAGGACTTGACTATAGAATCGTTAGATTACTTCTAGGAGGCCTAGGGGACTCGGGTGCAGAGTGTGCACTCTCACGCGGGATGCGGGACAAAGTCTATGGAGGCTAGTAAAGGCAAAGTTAGTGTTCACGGGCGAACCCGACCTGGTAGGGAGAAAACGACAGTGGATCCTGACCCTAGGATAGTGAGGCTATACTGGGACACCGAAGTGCCGAAGTTACCTAGCCCAGGGGCTGCAGCTGCATAGGTCTGAAAAGACGTCGGGAATCTCGTTGCTGGACCAGGAGCCTGGAAGAAGGAAGTTGCTGGCAGGCGACCAGTGAAGAAAAGTTCGATGGATCCAAGCCTGGATCAAGGAAGAAGAAAACCTGAAAGCAGAGGGGACCAAGTTCTTGAATCACTAGCCAGTGATTAAGTGGGCACCAGGATGGCACCGGGCGAAGTCACCGCAGTCAGGTGAGTGGGCGCTGCTGGGCTCTGCAGTCTCTCGGACCAGGAGGCGTTGTCGGCGACCAGGATGGAGGTGCGAGCTGTCCCACGAAGGTTCTTGCTGTCGACGTCGCTGGACCCAGGATTGGGCAACAAGTCTTGGCAAATGCAAGGCCCACGCGGTGGACCTAAAATGGCGTCTTAGCCGGACCAGGAGGGTCCAGGGTACGTCTCTGATGGAGGGAAGCAAGGGCCAGTCTGGAGCAACCAGACTAGCAGCAGTGATGTCGTCGGGCGTCGTTCAGAAGGCCACAAGCCAGCGGGCTAGTAGCCAAACAACGCGGTGAGCAGCAAAAAGCAGAAGGGCCCCACACAGATCGTGGAGATGCTGGGAGGCTGCACTTCGGTGCTGGAGCTGCTCAGAGTCGGGGCTTCTCGGACCCCAAAGCACTCACCAGGAAATTACTCGGCGGGCTTGCTGTGCAGAAGTCGTGCAGTCTTGAAGATGGCCGGTCCCTCGAGGTCTCGTAACACCCACGAATCTCAGCGTGACTGATGATGTAGGTAGAGGTCAGAGGTGCCAGGGAAGCCGGTTCTCGTCGAGCTGGGCAGTCTTGATCCGGAGGAGAGACTTGCAGCAGACCGCAGTGTTCTTAAGATGGTGCCTGCGGATGCAGGGTGACTACTCCTTAGTCACAAGGGAGAAATCTTAGGAAGAAGTCTTGAGTTCCTTTCGTGGAAAGTAGTTTCAGGATTCAAAGATGATCTAATTTGGAAGGGGGCCAGTTCCTACCTTTATCCTGTAAAAAGGGGCTGGCACGCGACTAAGTCCTGCCCTAGGGGTGGGACCAGGAGGGGGGTGGTTACACCCACTTCCTTGGCGGGCTTTTCCCCAGCACAGGGTCTGGAGTGACCCTGGAACTGGTTCCAGCCAGCCTATGCACAGTGAGCACCGGGGTGCCACGTGCAGTCACCTTCCTCTGAAGCCCTGCCTACCTAGGATACACAAAATCCTGTCTGGGACGGTGCTGGCACCGCCCCTGGCAGGAAACCCTTTGTCCTTATCTCCTGCTCTGGGAGGACTCCCAGCAGCAGGAGGGCAGACTTGTGTCTCGGTGGCAGCATCCATTTTGTGGAGCTGAGGCTCTGTTTGACTTTAACCGGGGTTAGGGGTTACATACATGTCGTGTCCCTCTAGAAGGGTGGAATGCTAACCCCGTCGCCAGAATTGGCGAGGGGTTAGTATTCCAATTCGTATGACACCTTACTCGACATGTTTTGATAAAGCGATACCAGAGTTGGCATATAACCGCGAGGATTATAATGCACTTAAGAGTATATGGTATGCGATATCATGGAAACGGCTAAGGGATGGATCCCGAAAGCCGTAGACAGGCTCAGCTCATGCCAGAGCACCATCTCACACGATTCCAAGCACTCTGCCTTCAGGATTGTTAAGGCCTGCCATAGGAGTGACTGATAGGAGATCTGTGTGTCCATTTTAGGGTTAGATATAGGTATACTATATCTAAAGCAAAGGGTGATTACACCACCTTGCCCCAGCTGTCGTGCAGCCAGTTGTGTCAGATTTGGATGGCCAGCCAGGGGTGGCATAATACATGCTGCAGCCCCTGGTAGGCCCTGGGTACACCTATGCCCTGGGTACCTAAGGTACACTGTACAGGGACTGATAAGGTGACTCAGTATCCAATTAGATATGTACCTAAGGTACATGGAATCCATTTTACAGAGAGAGCAGTAGGCCTGGGGTCCTGAATAGCAGGGCCCCAGGTCAACTAAGTCAGAAAACCAGCAAAACACCAGGCAAAAAGTTGGGGGCAACCATAGTCAGGGATCTACCTTCCTACAGGCGGCCCCTACAGACCCTACTTACATTAAATCCCAATTGCCTCTAGACTTACTGGTAGTAGCAAACGCTCGCAAAAGGGCCAACTTGCAAACAGGAGATGCTCCACCTCCTGACAGAGTCTAAAATATTGGAGGCCTCCGGCAAGAGTGGTCTCACAAGCTGCTAATTCATGGAGGATCGCAAACACACAGGGTCTCCTAGCTCGCTATGATAGAGCGCACTACGACCAGCTTGAAGGTTTACTGCAACACCTGCCAGAACCTTTCAAAGCTCAGGCTAGCGACCTCATACAGGAAGGCAAATTTATAACTAATGCTTCCATTAAATGTGCACTAGACTCAGCCGACACAGCAGCCAGATCAGTTAACACTAGTGTGTTACTACGCAGACACGCGTGGCTACGCATCTCTGGTTTTAAGAACGAGGTGCAATCCACCATCCTTAACCAACCAGTTAATCAAGACTTCCTGGTTGGTCCTGCAGTAGATACCATTTTAGACAAAATGAAGAAAGATACAGAATCTGCAAAATCTATGGGCGCGCTGCAGTTTCAACAACATAGAGGTTTCTTTCGTCGGTCCTCCTACAGAGGCGCCGCAAGAGGCAACACTTCACAGACTTCCTATGCATACAAAAGCAACACCCAAAGCTCCTTTAATAAGGGCTCCAACAGGGGAGGTTACAGGGGCAATAACAAGGACAGAGGACGTGGCAGCAATAACACCAGAGCCTCCACTGCCACCAAACAGTGACTTCATCACACTCCCTCCAGACCATTTAACACCAGTCGGAGGCAGAGTCAAACAGTTCCTACCAGTCTGGAATGCAATTACCACAGACAGGTGGGTGAGACAAATTATCCAGTATGGTTATTGCCTAGATCTCACTTCTACTCCACCCAACATACCTCCCAGACAACGTCCTATGTCCAAAGAACACATCACCCTGCTACAACGAGAGGTCAAATCCATGCTAGAAAAGGGAGCCATAGAACCAGTCCCTTTTCAACGCCAAAGAACAGGAGTATACTCACTATACTTCCTTATTCCCAAAAAGGACGGGTCCCTGAGACCAATATTGGACCTCAGATCTCTAAATCAATACATACTCTCAGAGCACTTCCATATGATCACTCTGCAACAAGTACTCCCATTACTACAGCAAGGCGACTTCCTAGCAACATTAGACCTCAAGGACGCATATTTTCACATACCTATACATCCAGCTCACAGGAAATACCTCAGGTTCACAATAGAAGGTCAACACTATCAGTTCAAGGTTCTCCTTCGGGGTAACCGCAGCCCCAAGATTGTTCACAAAATGTTTAGCGGTAGTAGCTGCACAACTCAGACCAACACATCCACGTGTTTCCATACCTGAACGATTGGCTCACTGGGGAGAGGAGTTGGGCTAACGGCTAGGGCGCTCGACCTGGGGATCTGAGTTAGAGTCTCGGTAACGACGCCAAAACCTCCTGTGATTCTGGGCAAATCACTTAATCTCCCCGTGCCTAAAATGAAAGTGTAAATGTAACGTAACTGGAAAATATGTAACGTAACTGGAAAATATGTAAAGCGCTCTGATACCTGATTCGGTTCGGGTCTAGTTCGCGCTATATAAAACTCTGCAAAAAAAAAAAGGCAAACTCGTACGCGCAGTGTGCAAGCCATATGTCTCAAAACACTCCAGCTGCTACACAGCCTGGGTTTTTCCATGAACTACCCAAAATCACATCTACAACCCTCCCACATACAACCATATCTGGGGGCTACAATAAATACCTCTCTAGCAAAGGCATATCCAAATCAATCAAGGATAGCCAACATGCAGAGACTCATTCAGAAATTTCAGCCACAACACTCTTTGCCAGCTCGAGTCTTTATGCAGCTCATAGGCATGATGGCCTCCTGCATAGTCATTGTCCCCCATGCCCGACAAATGCGTCCATTACAAGAATGCCTAGCACGGCAGTGGAACCAGGCTCAGGGACAATTAAAAGACCTAGTGTTGGTGGACAGTCGCGCTTACAACTCTCTGCAGTGGTGGAACCCACAAAACCTTTCCAGGGGGCGACTGTTCCAGCAGCCGGTTCCACAAGTAGTACTAACAGCAGACGCATCACTGACCGGTTGGGGAGCCCATTTACTACAATACACAGTCCAAGGGTTCTGGACAACCAAACAAAGGAGACTGCATATCAATCAACTAGAGTTGCTAGCAATATTTCTGGCACTAAAAGCATTCCAGAAACACTTGTACAACAAGGCTGTGTTGGTCCGGACGGACAACATGACAGCCATGTACTATATCCAGAAACAAGGAGGGGCACACTCTCCACAACTGTCCCTCTTAGCACAGAACATATGGAAGTGGGCAATTCCAAAAAAGTAGCGGATCTGCTAAGCAGACACAGTCAACAGCTACACGAATGGGAGATTCACCTTTAAGTTCTACAACCGTTCTTCCAAAAAATGGGGCAGCCACAGATAGATCTGTTTGCCACAAACGAAAACTCAAAATGCCAGTACTTTGCCGCCAGGTTCCCATATCCGCTGTCACAGGGCAATGCGATATGGATGAACTGGTCAGGCAGATTTGCGTACGCTTTTCCACCAGCTCCACTGATTCCGCTAGTGGCACGCAAATTACGTCAGCAGTCACTCACAATGATCCTGGTTCCTCCCACATGGGCGAGACAACCATGGTAGACAACATTCCTGGAACTCTCAGTAGTTCCCCACCAAAGCCTGCGCCTCTCGCCCCTTCTTTTAACTCAGAACCATGGAGAAATCAGGCACCCAGAACCCAATCCGATGAACCTAGCGATTTGGCTCCTGTGGTCTTAGAGTTCGGATACCTTAACTTGCCTCCAGACTGCATGAACATCATCAAGGAGGCAAGACGGCCAACTACTAGAGCATGCTATGCAGCTAAATGGAAACCATTTGTAATTTACTGCAACAATAACCAAATCAATCCATTAGATGCTTCCATCCAAAACATTATCTGTTACCTCTTGTACCTTCAAAGATGCAATCTAGCATTCTCTTTTATAAGACTACATCTTGCTGCCATAGCAGCATATCTCCAGGACAGACAACACCTGTCTCTGTTTAGGGTAGCACCAATCAAAGCTTTTATGGAAGGTCTTAAAAGGATAATCCCTCCAAAGCACCCACCTTCACCAGTCTGGAACTTAAATTTGGTACTTACCAGACTTATGGGTCCTCCTTTCGAACCACTCCACTCATGTGAATTACAATTTCTAACATGGAAGGTGGCATTTTAGATTGCCATTACCTCCCTCAGGCGAGTAAGTGAGCTACAGGCACTAACCATTCAGGAACCTTTCATGCAAATACATGCAAATAAGGTAGTACTTCGAACTAACCCTACGTTCATGCCAAAAGTCATATCCACTTTCCATATCAACCAGTCCGTAGAATTGCCAGTTTTCTTTCAAAACCCACAGTCAGTGGCTCAAAGAGCTCTACACACACTAGATGTGAGAGCTCTGCTATATTATGTGGACAGGACTAAATCATTTCGGAAAACAAAGCAACTGTGTGTTGCTTTTTCACCACAACATAAAGGTAATCCCATCTCAAAATCAGGAATAGCCAGATGGATAGTTAAATGCATCCAAATATGTTATCAAAAAGCTAAACGCACTCTAACAGTTCCCCCAAAAGCACACTACGCGTAAATTGGGGGCATCCATGCCTTTCCTAGGGAATATTCCCCTTGAAGACATATGTAGGGCAGCTACATGGTCTACCATACACACTTTCACTAAACACTACTGTATGGATGTACAAGCAAAGCAGCAAGCTGCTGTGGGCCAGGCTGTCCTTAAAACTCTTTTTCAGACTGCTGCAGCTGACACAGGTAACCTCCGCTAGAGGAGATACTGCTATACAGTCTATGCACAAGATATGAATTCAGCAGCCCGCATGCCTCGAACGGAATATGCTACTTACCAGTATGCATCTGTTCTTGGTATGTAGGGCTGCTGACATTCATATCGCCCACCCTCCTCCCCGGTCCCTGTCACAGCTGCATAGTTCTACTTACATACATTTACATGGTCATCTCTTACTTTCCTATACTCCATCTTTGCCACAATGGCGAAAAACAATCTGAGGATGGAGAAGATGCCCATGCCCACTGTAGTCCAGGAGAGGAGTCAACTATCTTGTGATACTTCGAAGACTCTTCCAGGACAACAAAGTGCAATCATCCGGACCCAACACTAGGCGGCGATCTATGCACAAGATATGAATGTCAGCAGCTCTACATGCCAAGAACAGATGCATACTGGTAAGTAGCATATTCCATCTGTAAGAAACATAGATTATAGATTCCTTACCGCCCCACCCATCGTCCCCATTTTGCAAACGGACTTCTAAGTTCAGGGAATCTTTTTCAGGGCCCTAGTTTTGTGCACCAGTGGTCAGTGTCTTGTATGGCTCTGCGCTTCTGGCATTGAATGTCGAGTAAAAGAACTGACGTCACAGGGTGCGCGCGGGGGGGGGGGGTGTTGGTCTATGTAGCTACCGTGACATTATCCTGGCGACCACGATGCCAACAACTAATGTGGAGCCGAACGACGCCACATTTCGATGCGTAGGCGTACTGTTGACGGAAACATTCTCCAGATCCAGTCTGACGCCTGGGGATAATTCAAAGGTAAGGAATCAATAATAATCTGTCTCTTACAGATATATTGTTACCGAAGGTGAGTAACTTGTTCATCTACTTTAGCCTCTGCCTACCTTTGGGGATCCACTTGACTCTGTGCACACTATACCGTACTGTGGTGTAGTCTATACAGAGCCAGCTTTCTACAGTGCAATATGAGTCTGCTCAAATTAATGTGAGTTCCCCGCCCTGTCATAAACCCACATTGATCTTCGTGAACCAGTTGTGTAACCATTCTACCTAGCCACATTGCTAGTATTATAGCCAATATTTTGAAAAAAACTAAACATGGACAGGAGTCTGAAAGAGCAAGGCAGATTTGGATCCTTGCTTGTTTTGGGGAGCACGGGAGGAGGGAGAATCTGTACTCTTTGCCTCTGTAGGCTCAGACAACCTACGCAGTAATAGGTCTGCAAACATCTGAAAGTACTCCACCGGGAGGCCGTCTGGGTCCTGGCAGCACACCGTACTCTGCACTGCCTCCTGCAGGTCTTCATGTCTAATCTCCCCCACTAGCTCTTCTCGTAGGCCATCTGTAAGGCGTGGAAGTGGATATTATCAAGGACCCGTCCTATTTCAGATCTGTCAATCAGCTTGTCCACTCTATACTCCATTTCCAAGTGAGTGTACTTGAAGTAGTTAATTGCCGTTGTGTGGTGACTAGGGCACCATCAGCCGACTTTAATGTCAATATAATCAGGGGCGTTCTTGCTTGAGGAGGCATGACAATAGCTTTCCCAATTTATCACCTTCCCAGTGCAGGAGCTGGCGGTATTCCCGGCAGACTAGGGAATCTAATCTGTCCCACATACCTCCTACTCTGGGCATGCAGCAAAGCCTCACTGTGTGGCTCTACGACAGGACCTTTATTTTGTAGTGTGTCCAATGTTCTCTCCGCTTCCTTAAGATACTTCTCTAACCGTTTCTGCATGCCACCCACCTTCGACGGGCATTCCCCATGCATCACCACCTTCCATGTATTCCACTCTATTCCCCTGGCTGCAGTGGACTGCCAGTTGGTGCAAAAATAGCAGCAGGTCTCCTGAGTTCCTCTCGAAAGATGTGATCTTTCAGGGCCTCAGGTTGCAGACACCAAAGTAGGACCTTCGGTCTGCCGCTCCTCATCCCCCATCCCAAAAACATATGGGAGTGGTCTGAATGAAATCTCCCTAATAACCTGATCTGTTGGGCCGCGGCAGCATCACCATTAATCAAGAAGCGATCTGAGCAGCTGAAGACTCAACGCGCCTGGGTGTAGTACATGTAGCCCTGTACATGTGGGCGTGTCGTGTGCCACAGGTCCACACAACCTAGGCGGTCCATGGCCTCCCGGAGAGCAGCTGACATATTAGGTTTTATATGTGCTTTTGGGGATGCCTATCCAGCGTGCCATCCAACAGTTAAAATCTTCTGGCCACAAAATTGGAATCCCAGCATATGGGAATAGTTTATCAAGATAGGAATCACCATCCTCTATTTTGGGCGTGGACATTCAGCAGGCATACTTCCGTGCCATCTAACACTCCTTGCACCAAGACATCCCCCCCACTTTATTCACTATACAACTGAGACTTGAAAAGGTATTGTGGGGCTACCCAGATAATCGCCCCCCGGACAAAAGTGGGGTATGTGGCAGAACACATCTTTTTTTCTTTTCCCGTAACATAGCTATGTTAGTCCCATGCCTGTGAAGATAAGCTTGTATCTAATATCACTTCACAAATTAATTGAGCTCTTGTACATTCCATGTTACAACATTTAAACGAGCCATCTATTTATCTAAGTTTTTAAAAATTCCACTACACACACCCCGTCAATGCTGCCATTTTAACAAAATATCATAAAAATCCCCACCCACCGACTGGGTAAACACATGAACAGGCATGCCTCCCTAATCGTAGCTCAACCCACAACTCCCACCCTGTGGACCTGGAGGGAATCAAAACAAACTGTCACCCCGCTACTCAATAACAAGAGAATTTTACCCATAATATAAACAAGTATGCAATCACCCTCAAACCAATCAAACATCCACACCTACAATCACACCAGTCACTCCACTGTTCTCTCCTTGCCAGGATGAGGAGGCGCCCTCACTGCTACAATAGTCAGTGAACCATGGGCGCACCCATCCACTAGCAGCCTCGCCACGCACTTTATTACACCCACTCAACTACTGCAGTCTCATCCAAAGCTAACACCACAAAAAAGTCTGAGACTAGAAGAAATGTGAAAGGAAGAAGGAAGGGAAAAAGATGATGGGGAAGTTGGGCTGCAATATACTACAACTGCGTCCGTCTTGCCAGTGTGGGATCTAGGCCAGCGAGCCAACTCAAAGTATCCTTGGGGGGCTAAGGTCACACCTCTATTCCCCCTGACTCCCTTTTCCAATTGTACTGCAGGCTCACTGTCCCATCTGCTTGCCAAGTGTTAAGTTGTTAGTGGTCTGAGGGGTATCCTCCCCAACATCCCCTGTACTTGCTTCCAAAGTCGCAGCGGTCACCACCTCCTCTACCAGTGCTCTAACTTCCTCACATTCAGCTGCAGCAGGGCAGGGCTCATTCGGGATGGATGCACCCCTTCACCATCCGAATCCAATTGTTCCAAGTCTAAGGAGCCATCCTGCCGCTTCACCACTCGTTGTATTGATATCGATGCACTTCCAGTCCGCCAACCACGTTTGTATGCCCTCCGTGAGTTCCATGTCTTTGAAGATCTCCCATTGTAACTTTTCGAGGCCTGGGTCCAACCCTCCCTCCCCTGTTCACCTCCAGCCAGTACCAAGCAATCTCGGGCGTAGTGAAATTGTTGTAACCCCAGTGAGTGAACTTAGCAGAGTGAAGCAAATGCTTCGACCTGAGCTTTTGTTTCATGCCGCCAAAGGACATCCTCTGTTGCAGCACCAAGCGTGTATAGGCTGGAAAGATGTGGATGGTAGGATTCTCTAAACCCTGTCTTCTCCCCGTCTCACCCGCCTAAGTATACCGTCTCAATCCCTGTAATTGAGGATCTTTGCAATGAGAGGAGGCACCAACCAAGGGGGTCGGACCCATTGCACGATGCACCCGTTCAATCACAAAGAAGGAAGAGAGGGTGGGCGATGGTAGTGCTGTTTTGATCCAATTTTCGAAGAACTGCTCAGCGATATTTTCTTCTGTACTTTCTGGGAAGCCCCCAAAATGAAGATTGCAACTGCTGGAACGGCCTTCTGCCTCTTCAGCTCTACGCTCCAAGACTGCCATTTTGCAGCTACATCAGTAAGGGCAGTTTTCAGGGTGGAGACTTCGGACTCCAGCTTAGAAACAGACTGTTCGGTAGCCAGGAATCTCTCAACCACTGCATGCAGGCCCACTCTCAATAGCCCAGCATCAAGGGAGACTGCATCTATTTTCGCCTGCACCGTCGAGCTGGAGGCCTCCATGGCAGCAAGGATCTGTGCAGCAGGAGGATCCACCTGCGCACTCTGCCACAAGTGTGGGGGGGGGGGGGGAGGGTCTCTTGACACGGTGCACCACCCTCCACCATACATTAGTCCTATCTTAGTTTTGTGTCCCCCCCCCCCCATACATGGTCTCTTTCCTCATCACTATTTCTTCTAGTACTGATGGCTGGAAGCAGTATATTCAGCCCCCACCTCACAAGTGCCCAAACTCCCAGTGACGTGGGGAGGTCTGTCAGAACTCCGTGATTTTGACGGAAATAGGATGCCGTCAAGTCGCTAATGGCTCCGCTCATCAATGGGCATCTGTGGTAGGGGGCATCTTTGATACCCAGCAGGTAGGTGCAGCAACTACCCCAGGTCCATATGTAAGTAACTCTGTACCCAAGTGCGTGAATCCATTGGCTCACCACCTCATCAGCATACCTCAGTTTGCCTATAGGGGAAATTCACAGCAGGTGGAGGTCGACTGCAGGCCCCGTAGAGTATGTCACCACACTATGCAGTCGCAGTTCTCCAGTGGTAAAGGATGCTATTTCTAGTGACTCTCCGAGGTGCAAGGTGGCCAGTTTCACCCAGACCATTTCTGATTCGCCGGCTGCTGATCACCTCAATTGCTTATGCTGCCAGTGTCCTCTGGTGTGCAGGAGACTGAGGTCTCTCGGCCTTCAGGCAGTCTAGACATCCTGTGATGCCTCTATTCAAGCCAGCAGTGCCCACTTGTCCCAACCTGGACCTCCAGCAGCCCCAGATTCACACCCCAGTCAGGGGGTGGGAGGGCAAGATCCGGGCACTAAGTGGCAGGATTGTCAGGATACTGTAGGAGAATAAGCGGGCCAATGGCAAGCTCCTTGCACGTCACGACTGCCATCTTGGCTACGCCCCCACCTATTCATACTTGACACTTGGTGGAAGCACCCTTTGTGCCTATCCCAAACATTTTGAAACAGGACCTAGGTTATGGGGAGATGAAAGACTTTAGAAGGAGAAAATGGTATGTTGACCCACTCATGGGGATTCAGATAAAGACTTGTTCCCTGAGCTAGGTTTTGACCTGTCCCCACTGTCGGTCTTGAACAGCTTGGATAGAGCGAACAATCACCACTGTCACATACATGGTTCTTTTGTGGTGCCAATCCACAAAGGATCTAGCACGCCTTCTTCGAGCCATATAAACATTAGCACCTTCGGTGGGCTTTCATCATTGTTGATCTCCTTTTGGTAGAAAAGAACAGGGCAGCCCACAAATGTACAAAGCAGGGTGGTAGAACTTCACCCATACATACAGCTTACTTGTATCCCAATTGTAAGTATCTTATCTTTTTCGATATTTCTTTACTTCACTGCCTTGATTGATAAATATTGCGTATTACTAGGATCTTAAGGTGCATGCTTTACTGTACAGGTGAACGAGGAGACTGGGAACAGGCGGCCAGTGATGCTCACTCTACTTCGCCTTCCACGCCTCGGGAAGAACTCTAAGAATGGAGGAAGCGTACAGGAACTGGAGAAAACCTTGGAGGAAGGGAAAGAAGTCGAACCAAAGCCTCAGGATGATAAAGAAAATGGTAGGTCTTTCTAGCCAGTCGGCGTCTGTAGGAAGCTGTTTTTTATGTTGTGGGCCAATGTAAGGGCACACCATGCAAAAAGCCCATCAGCCCTTTTTTGGTTGTAGGAAGCTGGCTCTTTATATTATATACTAATAATTGGCTATATCGTGTAAAGTGTCCCACAGAAGTGTCCAGCGCTCAATGTAAACCCAAAGTGCTCTATTTGTGGTAGTGTGGGCGAGCAGCCTTGGGCCGAACACAGAGGAATGTACGACAGGTGTTATACACACAGTGACCAATAAATGATGCAACTCAAAAAGGGAGATCACTAATTTTTGAAAAATAAGCTGCTTTCAAGATTTATTTTAAGACTAAGATGTATGTTAAAAGGTAATATTTTTCAACAAAAATACTCTTCACTCTAAAAAGTGGGCACTTAGTGCAATTTTTCAGTTATGCAATGTTAAACCTATGGGAGTAAAACAAGAATGCATTTTTGATGGTAAGTACACAGCTTACAAACCAGTCTTTGAGGTCTGTGGTCAACAGGCAAGTTTCAAATTAGTACCAAGGCTGCTCAACTAGTGGTATATGGGTGGCAGGGTGCAGAAGTCAAATTCGGGATTGGGAGCTCAGTGTTAACCAATGGAGACTGGAGGTGGTCAAAGTTGCACTGCTCACAGGTAAGTAAAGCATGTCCGGAGTCAATCTCCAAAAGTTAAGGTAAACAAGGTGCTTGGGGGTGCGTGGTGCCACAAGGCATCACCAAACTTACACACTCAGTGGCACGGGTCGCTGTGTGCCTACACAGTGTCTGGTGCCCAATGCAAATCAGTGTCAAGTCATGTCAGAATTTATATAGCGCACTACATACCCAGAGGGTCTCAAGGCGCTTGAGGAAGGGGGGGGGAGGTTTACTTATCGAATATCCAGGTTTTAAGTTGTTTTCTGAAGGCTAGGTGGTTTTGAGTAAGGCGGAGGTGGATGGGAAGGGAATTCCAGGTTTTGGCAGCTAAGTAGGAGAAGGATCTTCCCCCCCATGGTGGCTTTGTGGATGTGTGGAACAGCGGCGAGGGCTTGGTTGGATGAACGTAGCTGGCGGGTGGGGGTGTAAAAGGAAAGGCGCGTGTTGAGACAATCAGGTCCAAGTTCATATAGGGCTTTGTGTGCGTGGGTGAGGAGACAGAACGTTATTCTCTTGTTGACGGGGAGCCAGTGAAGGTCTTTCAGGTGTACGGAAATGTGGTCTGTGCGGGGGATGTCTAGTATGAGTCTGGCTGAAGCGTTTTGGATGCGTTGGAGTTTTTTCTGCAGTTTTGCGGTGGAACCGGCGTAAAGGGTGTGTTCGAGGCATGTGGGCTGCTAAATTCATATCTTATGCATAGATCGCCGCCTAGTGTTGGGTCCGGATGATTGCACATTGTTGTCCTGGAAGAGTCTTCGAAGTATCACGAGATAGGTGGCTCCTCCCCTGGACTACAGTGCGCATGGGCATCGACTCCATCCCCAGATTGTTTTTTTCCGCCATTGGGTTCGGATGTGGTTTCGACGGCTCCGTGTCGGAACCGATAAACTTTCATCTTAAGGCCAAAAGGCCTTCGTTACCTGTGTCGGTATTGTTTGCGTGCGGTCTCGAGCGTCGTCCGACTCTCTGAGCCGGATATCTACAGAGTCAAGTAACTCCTCGGACATCGAGGCCTTCTCGTAGCAGCAAGACCCGACGAACTTCACATGGAGCGGAGCCCGTTCAAGTTCTGCCCCGTCTGTGGATCCAAATATCCACACATCGATGTGCATCCGGTCTGCAATAAATGCCTGTCGCCGGACCACAACGAAGAAAACTGCATGGCCTGCTCCAAGTTCAGGTCCAAGAAGACGCTCAAGCTTCGGCGCGCGGTGCGCCTTGAGGCCCAGCGAGCGACCCCGGCACCCGACAACATATTCGACGACCCAGAGGAGGAAGGCGACAGCCATCATCTCCAGATTTCGCCACCGTCGACGGAGGTCCAGGCCGATCCAGAGGAATACATCGAAGGACAGGCCACGGACCTTGAATACGTCGAGGAGGTAGGGGACGACGAAGAAGTGTATGGGGCCGTGGAAGATAGCTCAGAGGAAGAGCTATGCCCCGAGGTCTACGTTATTGAGGCTCCGGTCACGGGATCGCCACTCGGCCTTACCCACGACCATGCACCGCTATCCCCGGCCCCCTCCCTCTGGCCCGGCCACGGAGACTCGAGCGGAGCCGCCATTGCACGTATCGAAACCGAAAGCGAAACCTTCGGATCCAACGGGACACAAGATGGCCGACGTCCAGTCGAAACCGAAACCTTCGTACTCGACTAAACCTAAGATGGCCGACGTCGTACAGAAAGTTTCAAAACATGCTCCATCTTCGACTCCGTCGACCTCCGGCCCACAAAAGTCGAAGAAGGCTGTTGAGACGACAGCACCGCAAAAGGTGCACAAACAACCCTCCACCAAGAAGGCCGTCCCTCAGGCATCGACCACGGTTGATCCGGCGCGGACGCCTAAACCTCTTGAGACGCCTTCGGACGCGGTTACGGCGCCGTCCGGTAAACGCACGGCTGACCCAAAGTCGACTAAAGGCCACGACCCAAAGGCCGCTGGCTCAACGCATCGGCACAAGGATGCGGGATCTGCTGCATCGGCGACAAAGCCTTCATCGGAGCACCGACGCATTGCGGCCGAAGATTCGTCGACGCCAGTACCGTCGACACCCAGCAAACCCGACGCCACCGAAGATCGGCCGTCTGTTCCAAAACCCGCTGCCTCCTTTACACAGCAGCTTACTGACTCCCTTAAACGTATAAAGGATAAGACTTTGTCGTCCACGGCTTCCACGCCATCGGCTCCGAAATTGGTGGACGCACCTCAAAAGTCCTCAAGCAAGCTCCTTTACACCCTGCCACCGAAGGTGGCCCCGAAGGCCTTCGCAACCACGTCGGTGCCAAAACCGTCGGATACGTCCACGCCAAAGGGCCTATCGGATCCGTATCTTGCCTCTGAGGAGCAATCTGAGCATTGCATCGATGCCTACACAGGGAAACTGACACCTTATAAAAGGAAAATCACTTCCCAACCACTGGAGTCATATGTTATTCCACTAAAGAAGAAGAGGCCAGCACAAGACATTCCTTCACTTGCTGAGCCTATTCTGCCACCACCGAGACGGAGTCCATCACCTTCACCCAACCAATCAGGAGGAGATGATGATGACCAACAGGACCAATACAATTTCCCGGTTGGCAATGACCCTGATGTTCAGCAGGACTCATATGGCGACACTGGGGACCAGAGTGGTCATCAGGTGGTACAAGATCCACAAGGCTTTGGGACACGTACTTCTCCAACAGAGGATTCTGCTGCATTTAATGCTTTACTCGAACGGGCAGCAGCAAATCATAATGTGGACATGCATGCTGACCCGGTAGAGGAAGACTTTTTATTTGACACTTTCTCCGTCTCAGAGAGAACAGTTAAAATACTTCCTATGCTCAAAGGTGTCCTTAAACATGCCCCAGAGATCTTTAAGGAGCCTACCAGGGCAAGGGTGGTGAACCCACGTATTGAGAAAAAATACAGGCCAGCACCTGGAGATCCTGCATATATTCGAGGACAGTTGCCCCTGGACTCGTTGGTGGTCGCCAATGCCCTCAAGAGGGCAAACTCCCAAACCACGGGTGAAGCTCCTCCCCCAGACAAGGAGTCGAAAGTGCTTGAGGCATCGGGCAAAAGGGTGGTGGCACAGGCTGCCAATGTATGGCGTATCGCAAACACGCATGCACTATTGGCACGATACGATAGGGCGCATTACGACACCCTAGAACAGCTCCTTCAACACCTACCTGATGAGTTTAAAGAAGCAGGCGAAATGCTCATACAAGAGGGAAAGCTTATCTCCAACGCTGCCATAAAGTGTGCACTTGATGTGGCAGATACAGCGGCTAGGGGGATTAACACTAGCGTCATGTTGAGGCGACAAGCTTGGCTTCGCATATCTGGATTTAAGCCTGACATCCAAACTACAATCCTCAACCAGCCCGTCAATCCGGACACCCTGTTTGGTCCAGATGTGGACACCACCCTTGAAAAGATTAAAAAAGACAACGAGACTGCTAAGTCCATGGGGGCGCTTCAGTCTCAGCAATTCAGGGGACACACTTTTCGTCGCTCAGGGGCACGTGGTGTTACCAGAGGACAATTGGGTCAACAAACAAAATACGCGAAGGGTGGTGCACAATCCTCATACCCCAAGCAGGGTAGAGGGGGTTACAGAGGTAACAGTGCCAAAGGCAGAGGCAGAGGTAACAACAACTCACGTTCCTCTGCCGCCAACAAACAGTGACGCTCTGTCACTGCCCCCCGACCATACAACACCGGTCGGGGGGAGACTCCAGCAGTTCCTGCCAGTCTGGACGTCCATCACCACGGACAGGTGGGTGAGAAAACGTATCCAGTACGGTTACTGTTTGGAGTTGACATCCATTCCTCCCAACATTCCCCCAAGACACCGTCCTATGTCGGCAGAGCACTTGCCCTTATTGCAGCAGGAAGTGCTAGTGATGCTGCAAAAAGGCGCAATCGAGCTCGTGCCAGTGGAAGAGGAAGGCACGGGGGTCTATTCCCTGTACTTCCTCATCCCAAAGGACGGATCCCTCAGACCTATTCTCGATCTACGCCCCCTCAACATGTACATACTGTCAGAACACTTTCACATGCTGACACTGCAACAAATCCTTCCCCTGCTCAATCAAGGGGACTTCCTAGCAACCTTGGACCTCAAGGATGCTTATTTCCACATCCCACTCCACCCATCCCACAGAAAATACCTCAGGTTTACCATTCTAAACAGGCACTATCAGTTCAAAGTCCTACCCTTCGGGGTGACTACTGCCCCCAGAGTGTTTACAAAGTGTCTGGCGACAGTGGCGGCGCACCTCAGGAGACAGAACATACATGTCTACCCGTACCTAGACTGGCTTGTTCAAGCAAAGTCGGAACAACAGTGCGCCGCAGACATGTCCCACACTATTCAACTCCTTCACAGCCTGGGGTTCTCGCTCAATTACCCAAAGTCGCACCTTCAACCAGCCCATGTGCGGCAGTATCTGGGCGCGACAATAAACACCCTGACTGCTATGGCTCAGCCAAACCCAGTCAGAATCAACAGCATTCAGTCGCTGTGCCAAAAGTTCAGACCACAACACTCCCTGCCAGCGAGAGTGTTCATGCAGTTGATAGGCATGATGGCTTCCTGCATCTTCATAGTCCCGCACGCGAGGTTGCACATGCGCCCTCTCCAAGAATGCTTGGCACATCAGTGGACACAGGCTCGGGGACAGCTAACAGACCTAGTGTTGGTGACCGGTCGGGCATACAACTCTCTGCATTGGTGGAATCCACACAACCTTTGCAAGGGCTGACCGTTCCACGAGCCAGTGCCACAGATAATCCTAACAGCGGACGCATCTCTCCAAGGATGGGGAGCTCATGTGCTCCACTACACGGTGCAAGGACTGTGGTCCACTCAGCAACAGAAGTTGCACATCAACTACCTAGAATTGATGGCAATCTTCATGGCGCTCAAGTCCTTCAAAGTACATCTATGCAACAAGGTCGTGTTGATCCGGACGGACAACATGACAGCCATGTACTACATCCAGAAACAGGGAGGTACTCACTCGCCACAGCTGTCTCATCTGGCTCAGAGCATGTGGAAGTGGGCCATTCAGAGGAACATCTTCCTCATGGCGGAACACCTCCCGGGCAAGGACAATCAGATGGCGGATCTGCTCAGCAGGTACAGCCATCAAATGCACGAGTGGGAGATACATCCATCAGTACTCCACCCGTACTTCCAGCAGTGGGGTCATCCACAGATAGACCTCTTTGCCACAAGGGAAAACGCAAAATGCCAAAGCTTTGCCGCCAGGTTCCCTCACCCGGAATCGCAGGGGAATGCGATATGGATGAACTGGTCAGGCAAATTTGCGTACGCTTTTCCCCCAGCGCCTCTCATTCCGCTGGTGGCAAGAAAGCTAAAGCAACACTCCATGACTCTCATCCTGGTTGCTCCAACATGGGCACGCTAACCATGGTACACCACGTTTCTAGAACTTTCCGTGGTACCGCATCAAAGGCTGCATCTCACATCCCGGCTCTTGACGCAGAACCATGGCGACATTCAGCATCCAGATCCGCAACAGCTCAATCTGGCGATCTGGCTCCTGAGGTCTTAGAATTTGGCTACCTCAACCTGCCACCGGAATGCATGGACATCATCCGGGAGGCACGTAAGCCCACTACCCGAGCTTGCTATGCAGCTAAGTGGAAGCGTTTTGTCATGTACTGTGCAGACAACAAAATCAACCCGCTAGATGCATCCATTCCTAACATCATCTGCTATTTGTTACATCTTTACAAATGCAATCTAGCGTACGCTTCCATTCGGATACATTTATCCGCCATAGCGGCTTATCTCCAGAATAGGCAACACCTCTCTGTTTTCAGGGTGCCTGCCATTAAAGCCTTCCTAGAAGGACTGAAGCGAGTCATTCCTCCAAGAACACCACCAGCTCCAGTGTGGAACCTCAATGTGGTCCTCACTAGGCTGATGGGCCCACCTTTTGAGCCACTGCATTCCTGCGAGATTCAGTTTCTCACATGGAAAGTGGCTTTTCTCATTGCTATCACGTCGCTCAGACGTGTAAGTGAGCTGCAAGCGCTCACAATCCAAGAGCCATTCATACAAATACATTCCAACAGGGTAGTGCTCCGCACTAACCCCAAATTCCTTCCTAAAGTGGTATCACAGTTTCATCTCAACCAAACTATTGACCTGCCTGCATTCTTCCAAAACCCACAAACGGTAGCAGAAAGAATGCTTCATACATTAGACGTTAGGAGGGCGCTAATGTACTACATAGACAGAACACAAAACTTTAGAAAGACACAACAACTTTTTGTTGCCTTCTCAGCACAGCACAAAGGCAACCCTATTTCCAAAGCAGGAATAGCCAGATGGATTGCTAAGTGCATTCAAATCTGTTATCAAAAGGCTAAACGCACCTTAACAATACCCCCAAGGGCGCACTCCACGCGCAAATTGGGGGCCTCCATGGCTTTCCTAGGGAACATTCCCTTAGAAGACATTTGTAGAGCAGCCACATGGTCTACACCACACACATTTACCAAACATTACTGTGTGGATGTGCATTCAAAACAGCAAGCAGCTGTAGGACAGGCTGTTCTCAAGACACTCTTTCAAGCTTCTGCAGCTGGCACGGGCAACCGCCGTTAATGGAGGGACTGCTATGTATTCTATGCATAAGATATGAATTTAGCAGCCCACATGCCTCGAACTGAATATGCTACTTACCAGTATGCATCTGTTCTTGGCATGTAGGGCTGCTAACATTCATATCGCCCGCCCTCCTCCCCGGTGCCCGTAGCGGCTGCAGACACTCTTGCATTCATCATTAGCATGGACATCCTTTACACTGTTTCACTCCATCTCTGCCACAATGGCTAAAAACAATCTGGGGATGGAGTCGATGCCCATGCGCACTGTAGTCCAGGGGAGGAGCCACCTATCTCGTGATACTTCGAAGACTCTTCCAGGACAACAATGTGCAATCATCCGGACCCAACACTAGGCGGCGATCTATGCATAAGATATGAATGTTAGCAGCCCTACATGCAAGAACAGATGCATACTGGTAAGTAGCATATTCATTCCGTAGTCCAGACGGCTTGTAACCAGTGCGTGGGTAACCGTTTTTCTTGTTTCGGTGGGGATCCAGCGGAATGTTTTTTTTGAGCATGCGTAGGATGTTGAAGCATGATGATGAGACGGCGTTGACTTGTCTGGTCATCGAGAGTGAGGAGTCCAGTATGATGCCCAGGTTCCGTGCGTGGTCCGTCGGTATGGGGGCTTTTCCTAGGGTCGTTGGCCACCAAGAGTCGTCCCAGGCGGAAGGGGATGAACCTAGGATGAGGACTTCCGTTTTGTCCGAGTTCAGTTTCAGACGGCTGTGCTTCATCCACTCGGCTACTTCTTTCATCCCTTCATGTAGGTTGGTTTTGGCGGTGGTTGGGTCTTTGGTGAGTGAGAGGATCAGCTGAGTGTCATCAGCGTAGGAGATGATGTTGAGGTTGTGTTGACGTGCGATGGTTGCGAGGGGGCTCATGTAGACGTTGAAGAGGGTGGGGCTGAGTGATCCTTGCGGGACGCCGCAGATGACTTCGGTGGTCTCTGACTTAAAAGGGGGGAGGCGGACTCTCTGAGTTCTTCCAGCGAGGAACGAAATGATCCAGTCCAGTGCTTTTCCTTGAATTCCGATGTTTCTGAGGCGTTGTATCAGGGTGCTATGGCAGACTGTGTCGAAGGCTGCGGAGAGGTCAAGGAGGATGAGGGCGACTGTGTCTCCGTTGTCCAGTAGTGTTCGAATGTCGTCTGTTGCTGCGATGAGGGCGGTCTCGGTGCTGTGTTTGGCTCGGAAGCCAGACTGTGAGGAGTCGAGTGATTTGTTGGTTTCGAGGAAGGCGGCGAGCTGATTGTTGATGGCTTTCTCGATGACTTTTGCAGGGAATGGGAGGAGCGAGATGGGGCGGTAGTTTTTGAGTTCGGTGGGGTCAGCTGTGGGTTTCTTCAGAAGGGCGCTGAGTTCGGCGTGTTTCCAGCTTTCTGGGAATGTTGCGGAGTGAAGGGAGCAGTTGATGACATCTCGGAGATGGGGTGCGATAATGGAGTCAGCTTTGTTGAAGATGTGATGGGGGCATGGGTCTGTGGGGGATCCTGAGTGGATGGAGTTCATCAGGCGAATGGTGTCTTCTGTGGTGATTGGGTTCCAGTCGAAAAGGTTATTTGGAGGAGGTACAGGGTCGGAGGTGAGTGGTGTGGACTGGTTTACGGGTTGGTTGTCAAAGCTGTTATGAATGTCGGCGATTTTGTCATGGAAGAATGAGGCGAGGGAGTCGCAGAGGACTTGAGAGGGGGTGATGTCGTTAGAGCCGGTGGTGGGGTTGGTGAATTCTTTGATGTTGAAAAGTTCCATGCTGTTGTGGGCGTTGTTGTCTAGTCGGTCTTTGAGTGCTGATTTCTTGGCTGTCCGGATTAGTTGGTGGTGTTTGCGGGTGGCGTTTTTGAAGGCGGCTTGGGTGATAGTGTTTGGGTCTGTTTTCCAAGTTTTCTCAAGAGAACGACAGAGCTTCTTGGATTTCTTAAGGTCATCGTTGAAGCAGGGGACGTTCTTGCTTCCTTGCTTGATTTGATGTTTTTTCAAAGGTGCTAGTTTGTCGGCGGTTTGGGTTAACTATTGTGTGAGGTTGATGGCGGCTTGGTTAGGGTTGGTTGAATAGGCAGGGGGTTTTTGAAGAAGCGATGTTGAGATCTGGTCGGTGGTAATTTTGTTCCAATTTCTTCGCAGAGTTGGTTGAGGGTGGTTGTGGATCGAGGTCTTATTGTAAATGAAGTGGATGCAACTGTGGTCCGTCCAGTGGATGGGTGTGGTGTGAGTGAAGGAGATATGCTTGCTGGAAGTGAAGATAGGGTTGAGTGTGTGTCCTGCATAGTGTGTGGGGGTATTAACAAGTTGTTTGAGTCCGAGATTGGCGAGATTGTCCAGAAGGGTGGTAGTGTTACTGTCGTTGCTCTTTTCCAGATGGAAATTGAGGTCTCCCAGTAGAATGTATTCTTCCGAGGGGAGGGCGTGTGGGGTGATGAAGTCAGTGATGTCTTCGCTGAATTTTGTACGGGGTCCTGGTGGCCTGTAGAGGAGGGTGCCTCTGAGAGTGGTCTTGGGGTCGGTGTGGATCTGGAAGTGAAGGTGTTCGGCGATAGTGAGATTGTCTTCTGAACTGGTTGAGACGTGGATGGTGTTCTTGTGGACGATGGCGATGCCTCCTCCTGTTTGAATGGTGCGGTCCTTACGGATGATCTTGTAGCCGTCTGGGATGGCAATGGTGATGTCTGGAGCTGAAGAGGCATTCATCCAGGTTTCTGTTAGGAAGGCGATGTCCGGAGAAATGGTGTCGAGTAGATTCCAAAGGTCGATGGCGTGTTTGTGAACCGAGCGGGTGTTGAGAAGGATGCATTTAAGGTGGTTGGTGTTGAATCTCTGTTTGGTGTTTGTTGGTTTGGTGTGGGTCTTGATGCAGGTGAAATTGCAGGAGTGGCAGCTGAAGGGTCCATGGGTGTGTCCTGGTGCTGCTTGGGCGCAGTTAGGGAGTCAGCCGGGGTTTAGTGCTAAGAGGGTGGAGGCGTCGTATGTAATGCGGGAGGGGTGGGTGATGCGGGGACAAGGGGTCTGGCGCTGGGCGCGGTCCAGTCGCGGACGGGCGTAGACGGGCTTACCTTTGGCGCACCTTCGGCACGCATGGGGCGCGACCGCTGCGTGAGAAAGCATCTGGCATAAATGGATAGTGGAAGGGGAGGGGCGAGGGAGGGTCAGCAGGGAGGCGGGATCGGTCGGAGAGGACGGACTCCGAGGCACAAACAACAAACAAAATGGCATCCAAGTCAAATTGCATAATTCAAGGGGCACACCGAGTGAATGGCGGCTTCACAACACGGTAAAATGAAAGTTAAACACTCGCCAATGCTTGCACACACGAGCGCAATGCTAAGTGGCAGCTGGCAGAGACAACAGCTGAGCATGCGCGTGTAGCACCACGCTAGTGCTTCAATCGGCAAAGCGCTAGTAAATGAAAATTATGCACATGCTTGGTCTACTGTTGCATGCAGCGCAATGACAAGCAGTGGGTTTAAAAGCACAAATCACAGGCAGGGATCACAGGCTGGGTAGCAATACGATACCACTGGAGCAGGGAGCAGGGAGCGACCGCTTCTGAGAGCGTCAGGACGGTCACGACGTTTCTGGGGGTGGGGGATAGGTTATGTACTTCGTGGGAGGGAGGGTCAGCAGGGAGGCGAGATCGGTCGGAGAGGACGGGCTCCGAGGCACAAACAACAAACAAAATGGCATCCAAGTCAAATTGCCTAAATCAAGGGGCACACCGAGTGAATGGCGTCTTCACAACACGGTAAAATGAAAGTTAAACACTCGCCAATGCTTGCACACACGAGCGCAATGCTAAGTGGCAGCTGGCATAGACAACAGCTGAGCATGTGCGTGTAGCACCACGATAGTGCTTCAATCGACAAAGCGCTAGTAAATGAAAATTATGCACACGCTTGGTCTACTGTTGCATGCAGCGCAATGACAAGCAGTGGGTTTAAAAGCACAAATATCACAGGTGGGAGATGGGTTTTGGAGAAGGGCTGCAGGCTCAAGCCAGGAGGCTGAACGAACAAAACCCATAACTGCCCAGATAAGTTCTAATGCTAGGGAACGTTGGGACACCATAGGTAGAGCTCTGCAAGGACCTGAGGCTTCGGCTTCAGGGGTATCCTTTTCCGACTGGAACAGCTTACCGGGCAGGTTGCGGTGAGGGTGTGTCTTTGGATTGAGGCTGCATGTGTCTATGTAAAGTCCAGCAGGGCTCCGCCCACTGAGGACTCTGACTTGCTGGGGAACCTTTGCAGGACTGGTAGGCCACTTGGACTCAGGCCGTGGGCTGGTGCTGAGGTGGGTCTGGAGGCAGTTCCGCAGGGCACAGTTTTTAATTTAAATGTGGTTTCTTCTTGGACAGTTCTGCTGGCCACAGGAATATCTTGATCTTTATAGAAGACAGGCTGTCCTCCCAGGACTTTTGTAGGTTGCTGGGCCTGCAGAACGAGTTGACTTTTGGTAGCAAGGTCTAAAGACGACAGGCTGGCAGGGCTGGCGCAGAGTCAATTGCTGGTCCTTCTTCCTTTCTGTTGCATCTTTTAGGCATCCAGGCTTCGTAGCTTGTCAGGAATCTGATTTTATGGTCTGGTGGGTGCACCGAATTGCTAGATTTAAGGGAGTGACAGGTAGGGACTAATGGGTTCCTTATCTGGGGTGTTAATACCCTCTATTATGCCACCCTTGTGTGGAAGGGGGCATAGCATTAGGCCTGATTTAATAAATCTGACCATCTTCAAGAGAGTGGGCACTGAAAAATGTGCTGCACTTCATCTCCAGCACCTGAGGGGTGGAGTTGATGAAGGGAGGCACACCTCCTTTTCTTCCTAAGTTTTCATGCCGGTTCCCCCAACAAAATGGGGGGTTTAAACCAGGGGCTGCCAGCTGCTGGTAGCAGCGGAGGCTTGTGAGAAGGTGGCCTGATCTGCAGTGCTCACTATTCTAGTGATCACTATGTATCAGTCCAAACAACCCTTATTGATGATTGGTTGTAAGTCAACCTTATAGACCAGCTATCCTAGTAGCGTGGACAAAAGCAGTCTAAGGCTAAGACTCTAGAGGGCGTGTTAAGCCAGCTGTTTTACCATCACATTACCCCTTGAACACCAAGTGAAAGGACACCACACAAGTTGTTATGAAAATAAACAGATATTTATTTATAACAAGACTACCCTGGCTCTTTATGAGACAGGGAGCTAAGCACACAACAAAACTCTTACGAAAATACTTTAAGTCGCACAATTTACACAAATGCCCTAGGGGCACGAAAAACCATATACTCAGTAAGTGGAATGCGAACTTGCTAGCAGGTAAGTAATACTTTTCTAGACTCAGGAATCGCTAGGCCTACAATTCTAAACACTGTGATTAGATGCAGGAGGCCTGTGGACGTCGTGTGCAGAGTGGGAACTCTCACGCGTAAGGCGGGAAAAAGTCTATGGAGGCTAGCAGTTGCAAAGTTACTGTTCTCGGGCGAACCCGACTAGGTGGGTCGAAAACGGGAGTGGATCCGAACACTTAGGGTGTTGGACTATGCTGGAGCACCGGAGTACTCGGGTTACCTAGCCCAGGGGCTGCGGCTGCATAGGGTTGAAGTTGCCAGGGGTGGCATAATACATGCTGCAGCCCCTGGTAGGCCCTGGGTACACCTATGCCCTGGGCACCTAAGGTACTCTGTACAGGGACTGATAAGGTGACTCAGTATCCAATTAGATATGTACCTAAGGTACATGGAATCCATTTTACAGATAGAGCAGTAGGCCTGGGGCCCTGAATAGCAGGGTCCCAGGTCAACTAAGTCAGAAAACCAGCAAAACACCAGGCAAAAAGTTGGGGGCAACCATAGTCAGGGATCTACCTTCCTACAAGGCTGAGGTCGCATTTCAAAGGCGGCAAGGCCCTTAAAGCTTCCCTTTTGAGCACGATCTCTTCCTGGGGAAGGAAGTGGCACACCTCTGCCCAGAATAGGCTTTTGTTTCTGGCCTTCGAGAGCAGGGGCTCTCGTCCTAGGGGGTCTAGAAACATGTCTGGTGGTGGCAGGCTGCCTAAAGCCAGTCTGAGACCTCACCAGGGTTAGTCGGTATTCAGGGGGCACTTCTGAGGTCTCCTTGTGTTATAAATCCATCACTGGCATCAGTGTTGGTTTATTAAGAAGAGTTGTTTGATACCTGTAGAAAGGTAGATCCCTGACTATGGTTGCCCCCAACTTTTTGCCTGGTGTTTTGCTGGTTTTCTGACTTAGTTGACCTGGGGCCCTGCTATTCAGGACCCCAGGCCTACTGCTCTCTCTGTAAAATGGATTCCATGTACCTTAGGTACATATCTAAATTGGATACTGAGTCACCTTATCAGTCCCTGTACAGTGTACCTTAGGTACCCAGGGCATAGGTGTACCCAGGGCCTACCAGGGGCTGCAGCATGTATTATGCCACCCCTGGCTGGCCTGGCTGGCCATCCAAATCTGACACAACTGGATGCTTGACAGCTGGGGCAAGGTGGTGAAATCACCCTTTGCTTTAGATATAGTATTCCTATATCTAAACCTAAAATGGACACATATATTCCTATCAGTCACTCCTATGGCAGGCCTTAACAATCCTGAAGGCAGAGTGCGTGGAATAATGTGAAATGGTGCTCTGGCATGAGCTGAGCCTGTTTGCAGCTTGCGGAACCAAGTCCTAATAGCTGTTCCATGATAACGCTATACCATATACTCTTAAGTGCATTATGTACCTCGCGGTCATATGCTAACTTTGGTATAACATTATCAAAACATGTCGAGTAAGGTGTCATACGAATTGGAATACTAACCCCTCGCCAATTCTGGTGACGGGGTTAGCATTCCACCCTTCTAGAGGGACACGACATGTTGGTAACCTGTAACCCCGGTTAAAGCCAGACATAGCCTCAGCTCCACAAGATGGATGCTGCCACCGAGACACTAGTCTGCCCTCCTGCTGCTGGGAGTCCTCCCAGCCCAGGAGGCAAGGACAAAGGGTTTCCTGCCAGGGGCGGTGCCAGCACCGTCCCAGACAGGATTTTGTGTATCCTAGGTAGGCAGGGCTTTAGAGGAAGGTGACTGCAAGTGGCGCCCCGGTGCTCACTGTGCATATGCCGTCTAGAACCAGTTCCAGGGGCACACCAGCCCCTGAGCTGGGGAAAGCTCAGGGGCTGGTGTGAGCCCCTTCCTAGTCCCACCCATAGGGCAGGACTTAGTCACGTGCCAGCCCCCTTTTGCAGGATAAAGGTAGGAGCAGGCCCCCTTCCAAATTAGATCATCTTTGAATCCTGAACCGACTTTCCACGAAAGGAACTCAAGACTCTTCCTAAGATTTCTCCCTTGTGACTAAGGAGTAGTCACCCTGCAGCAGCAGGCACCATCCAAGCATCGCGGTCTGCTGCAAGTCTCTCCTCCGGATCAAGACTGCCCAGCTCGACGAGAACCGGCTTCCCTGGCACCTCTGACCTCAACCTGCATCTTCAGCCCAGCTGAGACCCGTAGGTGTGACGAGACCTCGAGGGACCGGCCATCTTCAAGACTGCACGACGCTTGCCCAGCACGACCACCGAGTGACCCTCGACTGAGTGCTTTGGGGTAAGAGAAGCCCCGACCCTAAGCAGCTCCAGCACCGAAGTTCAGCCCCCTTGCATCCACGAGATCTGCGTGGGGCCCTTCTGCTCTTTGCTGCTCACCGCGTTGTCCAGGTCACTTGCCCGTTGGCTAGTGGCCCTCTGACGACGAACTCCGACGACAAACACCGCTGGTCTGGTTGCTCCAGACTGGCCCTTGCTCCCCTCCAACAGAGGAGCACCCTGGACCCTCCTGGTCCACTCCAGACGCCATTTTAAGTCCACCGCGTGGGCTTGCATTTGCCAAGACTTGTTGCCCCAATCCTGGGTCCAGCGACGTCGACAGCAGATATCTTCGTGGGACAGCTCGCACCTCCATCCTGGTCGCCGACAACGCCTCCTGGTCCGAGAGACTGCAGAGCCCAGCAGCGCCCACTCACCTGGTCGAGGTGACTTCGTCCGGTGCCACTCTGGTGCCCACCTAAATCACTGGCTAGTGATTCAGAACTTGGTCCCCTCTGCTTACAGGTCTCCTTCTTCCCCGATCCAGGCTTGGATCCCCACGAACTTCTTCACTGGTCGCCTGCCAGCAACTTCTTCCTTCAGGCTCCTGGTTCATCAACGAAGAAACCCGACGACATTTGAACCCTATGCAGCCGCAGCCCCTGGGCTAGGTAAACCGAGTACTCCGGTGCTCCAGCGTAGTCCAACCCTCTAAGTGTCTAGATCCACTTTCGTTTTTGACCTACCTAGTCGGGTTCGCCCGAAAACACTAACTTTGCTTTTACTAGCCTCCATAGACTTTTTCCCGCCTTACGCGTGAGAGTTCCCACTCTGCACACAACGTCCCTAGGCCTCCTGCTTGTAATCTAAAGGTTCAGTAGTCCAGTCCTAGCGATCCTAAAGCCTATGAGAATAGTTACTTACCTGCTAGTAATTTGCATTCCACTTTTGTAATATATGGTTTTTCGTGCCCCTCGGGCATTTGTGTAAATTGTGCGACTTTAAGTATTTCTTCAAGAGTTTTGTTGTGTGCTTAGCTCCCTGTCTCATAAAGAGCCAGGGTAGTCTTGTTATAAATAAATACACTTTATTTTTCATAACAACTTGTGTGGTGTCCTTTCACTTGGTGTTCAAGGGGTAAATGTGATGGTAAAACAGCTGGCTTAACACGCCCTCTAGAGTTTAGCCTAAAGACTGCACGTGTCCATTCTACTAGGATAGCTGGTCTATCAGGTTGACTTACAACCAAACATCAATAAGGGTTGTTTGGACTGATACAAAGTGTTCACTAGAATAGTGAACATTATATATCAGGCCAACTTCTCACAATGTGTTTCCTGCGTTCCAGTTTGGAATCGAATTTCCTTCGGCGCGTAATCCTCACCCAGTTCGACGGTATTGTCTCGATCGCAATCCACAACGAGATTCTCTACCAACTTCGAAGTCTTCAATTCCGGTCGTCGACGAAGGCCTTCGGGCCTACCTAGGCCTCACTTTCTGGCTCATGGAAAGGACGCCATTCAAGAAGTGTCAATGTGGGTCGAAGTTTCCCCACACCGACCTACATGAGGTGTGCAACCAGTGCTTTTCTCTGGATCATGAGGCCAAAGACTGTTCAGCGTGTGCATCATTCCGCTCCAAGAAGACCATTTGGGACCGACTAGCTCGAAGAACTATGGCTCGCTCGTCGGCTTCGATTCCCGACGACATCTTCGAAGAGGGCGTCAACGTGCCAGAACACCAGCACGCCGAGGAGAGTATCGGATCATCAGATGCCGAAGACTCCGATGTCTAGGAAGTCACTCCAGCTCAACGGGTCGTAAGTAAGACCGTCGACCCCACCACTTCCTCGACACCATCAAAAAAGGCTTCAGTCACACCCTCACCTCCGGGTGCACACCGAGAGACTGCTTCCTTAGGGCCTGGCAAAGAAACTCCTAAAGCTTTCAGGCGGCTCAGGCTCGAGTCAGCCTACTTCCGGTGCCGACACCAAAGAAAAATCCATCTTAATCTTCCACGCCGACTATTGCTTCGACACCCAAGCACACGGCGCCGAAGACTAGCTGCGGTTCATCCTTGCCGAAACCGCACTCGGAGCAGCGTAAACAATCAATCAAAGCTCCAGATTCACATGCATCGGAGCTGAAAACTTTCGGAATCGAAAAAACAGGTTCCTGTAAAAGACACTTTGAAAGGGCACACTCCTATGCCAACTGCCGACTCGGTATCTAAAAAACCTACGGAGTCGAAAATTTCGACGCCAAAGGATCTACCTTGCTCACGAGCTCTTTGTACCGGATCCACAACGAAAAACTCTTGTAAAGGATCCCAAAACTGGACAATTGACTCTCAGCTCCAAGAAGAGACCGCTTGAGGCACCAGCACCTCCTCCCCCTGCAAAGAAGAGACATTGCAACCTCTCCATTAAGGGGCCCTTCTCCTCCACCTCCCCATACTGTTCCTACTCATACACAATGTCCACCACAGCATTCACCTACACCATCTCCTAACCCAGACGATGATGTACACACAGACTCTGATTATGAAGGTGGGGGTGCACATTACCCAACACAGGCTAATAGTCCCTCTGTCACCTAATACATGGGATGATTACAACACCCCTGATGTGCCTTGCGTCTCACAAGATGATGTATACCCTTCCAGACCTTTCCCACCAGAGGACACCATAGGTTTTAACCTGCTAGTCCAGAGAGCTGCACAATACCATGGGGTGGACTTACACACTGATGCAGTGAAGGAAGACTTCCTATTACACTTTTGGCAACACACAAAGGTCTACGGCCATCTTACCAATGCTTAAGGGAGTCGTCGAGCACGCAACAGAGGTTTTTAAAGACCCCCGTTAGAGCTACGGTCCTCAATCCCTGCATTGAGAAAATATATAAAGCTGCCCCTGCAGACCCAGCTTATATTAAAGGCCCAGCACGATTAGATTCTTTAGTGGTATCCAATGCACGCAAACGTGCTAATTCCCAACAGGTGAAGCCTCACCGCCAGACAAAGAATCTAAACTCCTTGACGCCTCTGGCAAAAGAACAGCGGCACAAGCAGCTAACATCTGGCACATTGCCAACACCCAAGCGTTGCTGGCAAGATACGACGGGGCACATTATGATGAACTAGATACCATAATGCAGCATTTACCAGACAAATACAAAAACTGGGCTAATGAACTTATACAGGAAGGTAAAAATATCACTAATACTTCCATCCGTTGTGCCCTAGAAGCTGCAGATACTGCCTCAAGGGCAATCAATACCAGCACCTTACTACGCAGATATGCCTGGCTACGTATTTCAGGTTTTAAACCTGAGGTACAAAATTCCATCCTTAATCAGCCATTTGATGAGGCACACTTATTTGGCCCAAATGTTGACGTGTCTTTGGAAAAAATGAAGAAAGACAGACACGGCATAATCTATGGGAGCCTTGCAGCAGCAAGCTCCCAGACGTTCTTTTTGTCGCTCATCGTACAGAGGCAACACAAGAGGCTTCTCCTCAAAGTCCCTCCTCTTCTTACAAAACCCCTGGCCAATCCACATTCACCAAGAGCTACCAGAGAGGGGGTTACAGGGGTAACAACAACAAAGGCTGAAGTAAAAACACCTGCCTCCACCCCTACCCAATGACTCCCCCCCCCCCCCCCCCCCCCCCAACATTCCACTCCTGTGGGGGGAAGACTCCAACAATTCCTGCCTGCGTGGATCAACTTCACATCAGACAGGTGTGTGCAACAAATTATCCATTCAGGTTACTGTCTAGAATTAACATCTACCCCCCAAACATACCACCCAAACAGCGTCTAATGTCACAAGAACATCTATCACTGTTAAAGCAAGAAGTGGTATCTCTGCTACAAAAAAGTGCAATAGAACCAGTTCCTCTGCACCAGCAAAAGAAGGGGGTTTACTCTCTATTTTCCAATCCCAAAGAAGGACGGCTCTCTAAGGCCTATTTTAGACATCAGACCGCTAAACATATACATAGTCAGACCATTTTCACATGGTCACACTCCAGCAAGTCCTTCCTCTCGTCACAAGACGACTTCCTGGCTACTCTAGACCTCAAGGACGCATACTTCCACATTCCCATTCACAAAGCTCACAGGAAGTATCTCAGATTTGTAATAGGCCGGCAGCACTACGAATTCAAAGTACTCCCAATCGGAGTCACAACATCACCAAGGGTGTTCACCAAGTTCTTGGCAGTAGTGGCAGCGCATCTACGAAGACAGCACATCTAAGTCTTCCTGTACCTCGACGACTGGCTCATAAAAGCCAGTTCACACAATCAGTGCGTAAAACACACTCATGCCACCATCCTGCTGCTCGACAACTTGGGGTTCACAATAAACCACACCAAGTCTCATCTGCAACCATCCAAAGTACAACAGTACCTCGGTTCCACAATAAACACCTCAACAGCGCTAGCTTATCCCACTCCAGCAAGGATAGCCAGCATGCAAACTCTTCTCACAAAGTTTCAGCTACAACACTCCCTTCCAGCACGAGTGTTCATGCAACTCATAGGGATGATGGCCTCTTGCATTTTCATAGTGCCCCATGCAAGACTTCAAATGCGTCCGCTACAAGAGTGCTGATCACGTCAATGGAACCAGGCTCAAGGTCACTTAACTGACCTACAGTTGGTAGATCAACATCTCGCTATCCCAGGGCTCTGTTCCACCGAGCTGGAAGAGCGCTGTAGTTAAGGCTCTTCTCAAAAAGCCCCAACTAGACCCCTCCGACTTGGCCAATTATCGGCCAATCTCGCTCCTCCCCAGTATCAGCAAAATAGCAGAGAAACTGGTAAACGTCCAACTGTCCCAGTTCCTTGAATCAAACAACCTTCTACGTCGGTCCCAAACTGGGTTCCGCCCTGGCCACGGTACAGACACCGCCCTCCTCGCTGTCATCGAGGAGGCTAGGTGCATTCTGGATTCAGGAGGGTCAGTGGCAGTGATCCTCCTGGACCTCAGTGCAGCCTTTGACACGGTGAATCACCGTGTCCTACTCCACCGGCTGGCCATGGCGGGACTCGCGGACACGGCGCTTGCGTGGATAGAATCTCTCCTATCAGGCCGCTCTTTCCAGGTATGGGACGGCAATTCCCGCTCAGCCCCTTTCCCCCTCACTAGTGGAGTTCCCCAGGGGTCGTCATTAAGCCCTACTTTGTTCAACGCTTATATGGCCCCCCTTGAGGATGTCGTCTCCCCTTTCGGAATCAAGATAGTGAGCTATGCGGACGACACGCAACTGGTCGTCTCACTCTCTCATCTTGACAATCACCCGGACAATCTGTTGAACTGCCTCCAGGAAATCCACCACTGGATGTGCGAGTCATCATTGAAGCTCAACGGATCGAAAACCGAAGTCATGCTCATGGGCAAGAAATGGTCCACCATCCCACCTTCGGTCTGGCCAGACGCTTTCGGTGAGGTGCCCTCCCCGAAACCAGAAATCAAGACCTTGGGAGTCTGGCTTGAACCGGAGTTGTCCATGAAGACCCAGGCAGCCAAAACAGCAGGCACCTGCTTCGGACTTATGCGTTCCATCCGTAAAATCCTCCCACTACTCCCGCCCCTATCTAGGAAACTCTTGATTCAAGGTTTGATCCTTGCCCGGCTAGACTATAGCAATGCTGTCTATCTGGGAGCCCCTAAATCTACCCTGGCCAAACTCCAGCGAACTCAAAACGCGTCAGCCCGGCTCCTTATGGACCTCCCTTCCAGAACCTCTGCCAGACCAGCGCTGAAGGCCCTACATTGGCTTCCAGTGCGGCAGAGGGTAGAATTCAAGGCGATGTGCACTGCCCACAAACTCCTCAATGGTCTTGGCCCTTCTATCCTGAGAGACATGGTCACCCCCTACAAGGCCCCTAGACTCCTACGCTCTGACAACGAACGCCTGGCCACCGTCCCGAGATTCAGGAAGGCACGCACTGGCGGTAGACGGTTCGCAGTAAAAGCGTCTGCAGCATGGAACTCACTCCCCCGCTTCCTGCGACTGGAACCCTGCCACCTCCTCTTCCGTAAAAAACTGAAAACTCTGCTTTTCCCCAAATAAGCTCCCCTTCCCCCTCTGGTCTCCACTTGTATCATTAGCGCGGGGATGCCTCCGGGTCACCAGGCGCTTTATAAATCGCTAAATAAATAAAATAAATAAGATGGTCGGATTCATCGCTCTCTGCAGTGGTGGCACACCAAAAAACTTTCCAATGGATGACTGTTCCTAGAGGCAGTTCCTCAGATAATCTTAACTGGGGACGCATCGCTCTCCGTTTGGGGACCCCACCTACTGCAACACACCATGCAAGGCAGGTGGACACCGCAACAAAAATTACTCCCCATCAATCATCTGGAGTTACTAGCAATATTCCTAGCACTAAAAGCTTTCCGAAAGCAAGTATCAAACAAACTGTGTTAGTCCGCACAGACAACATGACAGCCATGTATTACATGCAGAAGCAGGGAGGCACACACTCCCTGCAGCTCTCTCAACTAACACAGGACATATGGCGGTGGGCTATACCTCAAAACATATTCTTTCTAGCCCAGCATGTTCCAGGAGTACAAAATACCATAGCGGATCTGTTAAGTCGTCAAACACAACAGACCCACGAGTGGGAACTTCATATGCAAGTGTAGGAAGGTGGATATCTGACTATGGTTACCCCCAACTTTTTGCCTAGTGTTTTGCTGGGTTTTGACTTAGTTGGCCTGGGATCCTGCTATTCAGGACCCCAGGCTTCCTGCTCTCTCTGTTAAAATGGACTCCATGTTCCTTAGGTACATATCTAATTGGTACTGGGCCACCTTATCAGTCCCTGTACAGTGTACCTTCGGTGCCCAGGGCTTAAGTGTACCCAGGGCCTACCAGGGGCTGCAGCATGTATTATACCACCCCTGGCTGGCCATCCAAATCTGACACAACTGGCTGCAAGACAGCTGGGGCAAGGTGGTGTAAACACCCTTTGCTGTAGATATAGTATACCTATATCTAACCCTAAAATGGACACATATATTCCTATCAGTTACTCCTATGGAAGGCCTTATCAATCCTGAAGGCAGAGTGCTTGGAATTATGTGAGATGGTGCTCTGGCATGAGCTGAGCCCGTCTGCAGCTTGCGGAACCAAGTCCTAATAGCTGTTCCATGATCACGCTATACCATATACTCTTAAGTGCATTATAATCCTCGCGGTTAAATGCTAACTTTGGTATAGCATTATCAAAACATGTCGAGTAAGGTGTCATATGAATTGGAATACTACCCCCTCGCCAATTCTGGTGACGGGGGTAGCATTCCACCCTTCTAGAGGGACACGACATGTATGTAACTGTGAACCCCGGTTAAAGTTAAGCTAGGGCCTCAGCATCACAAAATGGATGCTGCCACCACAGACACAAGTCTGACCTCCTGCTGCTGGGAGTCCTTCCAGCGAGGGAGGCTTGGACAAAGGGTTTCCTGCCTTGGGTGGTGCTAGCACCACCCCAGACAGGATTTTGTGTATTGGGTAGGACAGGCCTGAAAGGAATGAGACATGCCCGGGGCACATAAGGTGTCCTGTGCATACACCGGTTCAAACCAGTTCCTGGGGCATCCCTGCCCCAGCTCTGGCGTGAAACCGGACAAAGGAGAGGGGGTGTAGTCACCCCCTTCCTGGTCCCACCCAGGGGAGGGACCTAGTCAGTAGTGCAGCCCCCTTTAGGAGAATAAAGGTAGGAGCTGGTCCCATTCCAAATTAGAGTATCCTGAACAACTTTACAAGAAGAATCTCCCTTGTGGGCAAGGAGTGTCCACCCTGCTCAAGCAGGCTCCATCAAGCGTCCAGCGGCTTCACTTTGTCGTCTTCCCTCGAGGATCCAGACTTCAGAGCCCGACGAGACCCGGATTCCCAGACCTCTCAGACCTCTACCTACATCTGCAGCACAGCTGAGATCCGTGGGTGCGACGATACTCGTGGGACCGGCCATCTTGAAAGAACCTGCACTTCGCTTTCAGCACGACTCCTGAGGTAAACTCGACCAAGTGCTTTGGGGACTGAGAAGCCCCAGCCCCGGGCAGCTCCTGCACCGAAGACCAGCCCTCCAGCATCCACAAGATCTGCGTGGGGCCCTTCTGCTTCTTTGCTGCTTGACGCGTTGTCTGGTCACTTGCTGGCTGGCTAGTGGCCTCCTAGACGACGAACTTTGAAACCTTCACTGCTGTTCTGGTTGCTCCAGACTGGCCCTTGCTCCCTTCCAAAAGAGGAGCACCCCGGACCCTCCTGGTCCACTCCAGACGCCGTTTCCACTCACCGCGTGGGTTGCCTTTGCCAAGGCCTGTTGACGCCAATTCCGGATCCAACACCGCCGACAGCGAGAGCCTGCGTGGGACAGCTCGTGCCTCCATCCTGGTCGTCGAAGACACCTCCTGGTCCACGGGGCTGCAGAATCAAGCGTCCACTCTTCACCTGATCGCGACGACAACATCTGGTTCCTTCCTGGTTCCACTCCAGTCACTGGCTAGTGACTTTGAACATTGTCCCCTCCTTTTTCAGGTCCTCTTCTTCACCGATCCACTCTTGGATCGCACCGGACATCTTCCTCCTGGTCGCCTGCAGCATCTTTTCCTCCAGGCTCCATAGACTTCAATGCGAGAACCCAACACACTTTAACACCTATGCACCCGCAGCCCGTGGGTGAGGTAACGAGAGCATTTCGGTGCTCAAGGGTAGTTTAACTGTCCTAGTGTCCAGTTCCACAGTCGTTTTAGTCCTACCTAGTCAGGATTGTCCGTACTCACCTTTTACTTGAACTGTACTGTCCATAGACGTTGTTACGCATCTCGCGTGTGAGTCCACACTCTGCACACGCGTTCCGTGGGCCTCCTATTACTTACCTAAGGTGAAGATAGTGTAGTCCTAGCGAACCTCCAGCCTCTGGACAGCTCCATTTCTTCCATCGATTTCCTTTTACCATTTACTTAGTATATGGTTTGCCGTGCCCCTAGGGCCCCATTGTAATTTTGTGCAACTTATCGTATTTTTCCTAAGAGATTGTCATGTGCTTAGCCCTCTGACCTCATAAAGAGTTCAGAGGTGTTTGTTATTAATAAATATACTGTTTATTTTCATAACCTGTGTGGTGTCCTTTCATCTGGTATTCAAGGGGTTATATTGTGGTAAATCAGCTGGCTTCACATACCAAAAGAGTTTAGCCTAAGACTGCTTTGTCCATGCTACCATTAGGATAGCTGGTCTATAAGGTTGACTTACAACCAATCACCATAAGGGTTGTTTGGACTGATACAAGGTGATCACTAGAACTAGTGAGCATCATATATCAGGCCAACTTCTCACATCGAGCCTATGCTTCTTTTCAATGATGCTTTGGCGGAGCCTATATCTGAGGTTTAGAAAAGACCGCTTACAGCCTCTGCTGTTTCGAGGGCTGTTGAGAGAAGGTACAGGGTGGCGCCTGGTGACCCGGACTCTTTATCCACGCACCCCTTACCAGAGAGCTTGGTTGTGCAGGCTGCCTGCTCGAAAAAATCTGCGGGCGCTTTTCCACAGGTTCCTGGGAATAAGGAATCGAATAAAGCAGGACCAGGCTGCAAAAAAAGTATTTTCCTCTGCAAGTATGGCGCTCAAATCAACAAATGCTACTTGTCTTATGGGACGCTATATCCATGCATTGATGGATTCAGTCAAACAGCTGGTTCCAAAGCTTCCTGAGGAGGATAAGAAGGATTTTCAGGAGGTGATTGCTGACACTTCAGAGTGGGCTGTGCACCGCTGACTCGATGGCGAGAGTGATGGGATCTTCATTGGCCACCAGGAGAGCTGCATGGCTGAAGTCCTCCAAATTCTCTGCGGATGTTCAGGCTGCCTTGATGGATTTGCCCTTTGATGGGTCCGGTTTATTTGGGAAAAAGGCTGATGCAGCTTTAGAGAGGTTTA
The DNA here is from genome assembly GCF_964261635.1 of Lissotriton helveticus. Lineage (NCBI taxonomy): Eukaryota > Metazoa > Chordata > Amphibia > Caudata > Salamandridae > Lissotriton > Lissotriton helveticus. The sequence continues at coordinate 13,045,909 of NC_136071.1, forward strand.
AGGACAGCAGAGCGACGGCAAGATCTTTGGGCCTACAGTCCAGGGGTACTGTGGGAAAAAGATTCTGAGGATTTGGCAGGTCTTCCTTTCGGACCTACAAACAATCGCAACAGCCGCAGAAACAGCAAAATTCGCTGTTCAAGTCATACAGGGTCAGGCAAAGAGCTCGTCCTAGAGGTCGTCAAGCTTCCTCCTCCTCCTCCTCTCCCTCTACCCACCCCCCTCCCAACACAGCAAAGCATCCCTAGATCCGCCATTCCAGATCATGCGGGTCCAGTGGGGGGGCCGGCTTACCTACTTTCTACGGGATTGGGAATCGGTCACTTCGGACCTTTGGGTTCTCGATCTCGTGGAGAATGGGTATGCTCTTTCCTTACGGGAATTTCCTCCCAACTACCCTCCTTGCCAAGGTTTTAGCTCGGAGGACCATCTGCTGCTCCTGCAGGAGGAAGTCCTGGCGTTGCTAAGAAAAGTGCAATAGAGGTGGTTCCGGAGCAGGAAAGGGGCCGGGGATGCTACTCCCGGTATTTCCTGATTCCCAAGAAGAATGGCAGACTTCGTCCAATCCTGGATCTCAGGGTCTTGAACCTTTACCTGAAGCAGGAAAAGTTCAAGATGCTCACCCTTGCGCAGGTTCTTCAAGCGCTGCTGGAAGGAGACTGGATGGTGTCGATCGACTTGCACAATGCGTATTTTTTTATATCCTGATCCTGAAGTCGCACATGAAGTATCTCCGTTTTACGGTGGGATCACAACACTACCAGTTCGCGGTCCTTCCGTTTGGTCTTACTACTGCGCCTCGAGTCTTCACCAAGGTGATGGCTGTGGTGGCTGCACATCTCAGACGGTCAGGGATTCCAGTATTCTCTTACCTGGACGATTGGCTAATCAAGGCAGAACCCCCAGAGAGAGTGCTCCATCATCTGCAAGTCACAACTCAGTTGTTTCACAGGTTGGGTTTTTCGATAAATGTTCCCAAATCTCACCTGGTGCCCTCACAGCGCAACCTGTTCATAGGTGCAGTACTGGACACTACTGTATGTCGTGCATTCCCTCCTCCTCAAAGGATTCGCGACATACAGGAAATGATTCCTTTATTTCACAATGGAGCGGTCGTTCCAGTCCTGAAGGTCCTTCGTCTGCTCGGTCTGATGGCTTCCTGCATTCTGCTGGTCAACCATGCACGCTGGCACATGAGGGCGCTCCAGTGGTGCCTCAGCAGGCAGTGGTTTCAACACAACGAAGATCTCAGGGAGTCAGTGAGGATCTCCAGAGAAACTGCAGCGGATCTGTCTTGGTGGAGCGTGGAGGGCAATCTGTCTCAATGAAAGCCCTTCCAACTACCTTCATCGGTTGCCACAGTGATAACGGATGCATCCACTCTAGGGTGGGGTGCTCATCTGGGGGATCTGGAGATCATGGGTCTTTGGTCTCCAGAGGAAAGGTTACTTCATATCAACCTTCTGGAATTGCAGGCGATACGTCTGGCACTCAAGGCCTTCCTCCCTTCCATTCGCGGTCGGTTGGTTCAGGTCCTGACGGACAACACCACTGTGATGTGGTATGTCACCAAGCAGGGAGGAGTAGGGTTGCAGTGTCTCTGCAGAGAGGCTCTGCGTCTCTGGTCCTGGATTCAGGACCACCAGATTGGTCTGATGGCAAATCATCTGGCCGGAGTTCTGAACGTTCGTGCAGACACCTGCGGCAGTTCTCTGCCGACCACGAGTGGAGGCTTCATCCTGAGGTAGTATGTCACATCTTTCGGATATGGGGAACTCCTCAGGTGGACCTGTTCGCCACTCACGAGAACACGCACTGCCCGTACTTCTGCCGTCTCCAGTTTCCGATGCAGGGAGCACTGGGAGATGCGTTTCAGTTGAGTTGGGGCTCACAACTCCCTTACGCGTTTCCTCCCATACCCATGATTCCTCGGGTTCTAAGGAAGATTCGCCAAGACCGGGCCCAAGTCATATTGATCGCCCCGGATTGGCCAAGAAGGGTGTGGTACACAGATCTTCTCCACCTCTCCTCGTGCCCGCCGCTCCGTCTCCCTCTCAGGGCAGATCTCTTCTCTCAGATGGTGGGGCAGGTTCTACACCCCCACCTCCAGTCCTTACACCTTCATGCCTGGAGATTGAACGGGGCAACCTGAATTCATTTTTTCTCCCGCACGATGTGGTGGATGTCATTTTGTCGGCCAGGCGTGACTCCACCAAGTCCATTTACTCTTATAGATGGTCTAAATTGGTTGCTTGGTGTGAGGAGAAGTCCATCGATCCTTTGAGGGCTCGTTTGTCTGATATACTTCAGTTTGCGCTTTCCTTGGCTCAGCAAGGGTTTGCGGTTGCTACTATCAAGGGTATTTGTCGGCATTATCGGCATTTCTCTGTTTGCCGGATCAGCCGTCTTTGTTTAAATCTCCTATTGTTTTGAGGTTTCCTTATTGTTCCTCAATGGGATTTGAATCTTGTGCTCACTTTTTTTTTAATGGGTTCGCCTTTTGAACCATTGCATAAGTGTCCCTTGAGGCTGTTGTCTTTTAAAACGCTCTTTCTTGTTGCAATTACCTCGGCAAGGAGGGTAAGTGAGCTTCAAGCTCTTAGTTCAAAGCCCCCATTCTTGTCCATTCATGCTGAACAAATGGTTCTTAGGACCAGGGCTGCTTTTCTGCCGAAGGTGGTAACTCCTTTCCATCTAGGGCAGTCCATTACCCTCCTTACCTTCTATCCTCCCCCTCACCCTTCCAAGGAGGAGTGACTTCACCGCTTGGACCCGAAGAGGGTGGTGAGCTTCTACCTCGATAGGACTAAAGACTATCTTAGGGATGACCAGCTCATTGTTGGTTTTGCTGGCTGCAAGAAGGGGAAGGCGGTGCACAAGCGCACGCTATCGAGATGGATTATCCTGTGCATTAAGATCTGCTACGCCCTGGCGGGTAAGGACCCTCCAGAGGGTATAAGAGCTCACTCTACTAGGGCAAAGTCTTCTACATCTTCTTCGTCCAGGGGTGTACCTGTAGAGGACATTTGTAGAGCGGCGACTTGGGCCTCCCTCCACACTTTCGCAAAGCATTACTGCTTGGATTCCGAGGTGAGGGACGGCCACTTTGCGCGCTCTGTCCTCCAGGATTTTCTGGTACAGGAGAGTGGACACCCTCCGGGAGTGGGGACTGCTGTGGGACTCTATTCACAAGGTGAGGAATCCACTGGCGGATGTATCCATCAGAAGAACAAGTTGCTTTTTCTGGTAGATACAATATCTGCTTGTGGATTCCTCACTGACCCACCCGCCTCCCTGTTGTGCAATCTTCTATACCTGAGTTACTGTAATGTTAATATTTTTATTGTTGAAGGAAAAGTTTTATTTCAATTGCTTTTCTGCATTGGTTTCACACTGTTATCTTGACATTTGTGTACTGTGTATACTGTGTATATTTCTGCTGTCATCGGTTCGTCCGTGCGCCTCGAATGTACGGAAAAAAGGGCGGAACTGATGTCATCACGCCGGTGTGGGCCTATTATGGAGTTGATGAGGTCAGCGGAGTCCCACGCGATGCGGTGCCTCTGTGACGTCGTCCACGTCGGCGCGAAGCTACAAAAAGAATTTCCGAATGTTGCTGACGCAAGGGGATATTCGCAAGGGGATATTCACAAGGTGAGGAATCCACAGGCAGATAATGTATCCACCAGAAAAAGCGTTTCCGAAGGTAAGTAACTTGTTCTTCAGGCCTCGACTTTGCAGAGTGCCTTTCCCACGGCCCTGCCGGATAAGGACTCTAAAAGACTGGACCGTTGTTCTCTTTGGCCAGCTTGGGTCTGCGGTTGGTGAACACCGCCTGCTTGTTGGACTCTACTCCCACGCAGTGTGAGATGCTGTTGCTCAGGTGTTGCCTCAGTGTCCTGAGGAGGTGCAGGCTATCCTTTCTCAGTGATTGCTGAGGGTAAGGATGCCTTTAAATTCACCATTCGGTGTGGGTTGGACACCGCTGACTCATTGGGCTTTGCGATTTCTACGACTGTGACGTTGCGGCGGCACGCTTGGGTGCGTTCGACTGGGTTCTCGCCCGATGTCCAGAGCTCACGCATGGACATGGCTTTTGATAGCACCCGCCTGTTTGGCGACAAGGCTGACCGTGCTTTGGAGCGCTTTAAGGACTCGCGGGCTAAGGCCAAGTCGTTAGGTCTTTCCACTAAGAACCCGGTGTTAGAAGTTGGCCTGGCATATGATGTCCACTATTCTAATGGGCACCTTGCACCAGTCCAAACAACCCTTATTGATGGTAGGTTTAGACAACCTTATAGAAAGCTATCGTAGTGGTAGCCGTGGAGAGCAGCTTTCAGGCTAAGTCCTGAAGGAATGTAAAGCAGCTTGTTTTACCAGTCTATAATCTCATAAAAGATCAAATGAAAAGGGAACCACACCAGGAAAATATATAAAATATATGAATTTATTCCAAACAAACCCCTCTAGTTTCTTTGAGGCTAGAGGCAAAAGTACAATACAAGAACTTAAATAGCACACAGTAAATAAGCACAGTATACGTTTTGCCTTAGGGGCCTCACAAACCATATACTAAGAAAGTGGCATAAGTACCGCTGTGAACATAGAGACGAGGCCTAGGGCCTGTAGAACTTCTGGGGCAACCAGGAACCACCCAAGGTAGTGATGCAAGAGACCCAGGGGGAACGTGTGCAGTGTCTAAACACAGCCGCGAATCACCATTGACTCTCAATAGGGGGAGTTATGGTTACAGTTTTAAAGAATAAGGACACTTAGGAGTGGACTACGGTAAAACCTTTTCAGTACTGGACACTTCGAGAGTCCAGACCCACGTGAGCACCGAAGTACTCGTGTTACCTCGCCCAGGGAAGCCAGGTGCATAGGTGTCTTTTCGTGTCGGCTTTCGTCGTCGTTTCCTATGGAGAGCTGCAAAGAAGTGCTGCAGGCGACCAGAAGAAGTGTCCGGATGGATCCAAGGGTGGATCGGAGATCTGAAGAACCCGAAAGCAGAGGGGACAGAGTCTGGGTCACTAGCCAGTGACCAGGAAGGCGACAAGAAGATGCCAGCCGATGTCTGGTGATTTAAGGTGATGTAGGTGAAGCTTGACTTCAGCCACGAGAAACAGGAGGCGTCAGCGACAACCAGGAGCTGGATTCAAGCTGTCCCACGCCGGATGTAGAGTGCTGTGGTGTCAGTATCCGGATTGGATCCAACAAGCCTTGGCAACAGCAACCCAGACAAGATATAAAGATTGGCTTCGGAGCAGACCAGCAAGGTCTGAGGGACTCACCCTTTGGAGGTGAGTCAGGGCACGTCTGGAGCAACCAGGGAAGCCCAAGAAACAAAGTAGTTTCCTTCGTGGGGACCCACCAGGGATCGCGAAGGTGCTTCGAGCAGGGATGCAGGAAGCGGGCCCATGGGACACTCGTGGAGTGTAGGCTCTCAAGCTTCAGTGCAAAAGGTACTCCGGGCTTGGACTACAAGTAGCCCAATGCAGAAGTTCGGGAAGTCGATGCACTTTGCTGGAGACTCGTGTTGGCCTCGGAGATGTCTGGAAGTCTGTGTCCTGTGTTGCAGATTCTTCGGGATCCGTCAGGAGCCTTGAAAATGCAGACCGGCAAGATGCTTCTTTGGTGCCTGTTTGAACAGGTGAGTCACTCCTTGACCCCAATGGAGATTTCCTCCGTCTTCCAGTCGATATGGAATGTCGAAGGTCCAAGAAATATGTTGCAGAGTTTCGTCCAGCGTAATCTAAAGTCCAAGTGACTGGGTTTCTATACTTATACTAAGTTTAGGGGTTGGACCAACTCTAAGGTCCCACCTATGGGAGGACATGGGGAGGGGGTGGGTACACCCCTTCCCCTTTTTCCAATTTCGTGCCAGAGTTGGGGCCGAGTGCCCCAGCAACCGGTTTGAACTGGGAATTGCACGGGGACACCTTGTGTGCCCCAGGCAGTGTCTGAAAAGCATTCACTGAATGCACCCACCCTGTCCCAATACATTAAAGTCTCCCTGGACCGGAAACCTATTGTCCAAGCCTTCCCTGCCGGAGTTTCGTCCTGCAGCAGGAGGTCAGACTTGTGTCTGTGGCAGCAGCATCCATTTTGTGATGCTGGGGCTCTGTTTAACTTTTACCGGTTAGACCAGTGTGTACATGTCTTCTCCCTCTAGAAAGGTGGAATGGCTGTATCACAGAACAGCCATAAGGAAGGATTTCCGAATGCTGCAGACAGGCTCAGCTTATGCTAGGGCACCCTCTCACACAAAACCAAGCACTCTGCCTTCAGTATTGTTCAGGCCTGCCATAGGAGTGACTGATAGGTTCATATGTGTCTGTTTTAAAAGGTAGATACAGGTATACTATATCTAACTAAGGTGTGCTTACACCACCTTACCCAGGCTGCAAGGGCAGACCTGTGGTGCCATTTTTGGAAGGCTTCCCAGGGGTGGCATAATACATGCTTCAGCCCCTGGGAGGCCTCTGGGGAACCTATGCCCTTGGTACCGAAGGTACCATATATTAGGGACTCACAAGGGTAACCCAGTAACCAATCTGGAGTGTACTTTATGTATATGTAATCAATTTAGAGAGAACAGCTAGGCTGTGGTCCTGATTAGCAGGGCCACAGCCAGACTAAAATCGAAAAACCAGTGAAACATCAGCAAAAAGTGGGGGTAACCATAGGAAGCAGACCCTACTCTCCTACACCCGGCTGCTCCTTGTTTTCGTTCCTTTCGTGGCCAAGGTAGAGGCACCCAAGCACTCTCATCCACCAAGCCTGTGTAGAAACACCCTCAGCGTGGCTGTGATCGCTGATTCCGCAGGGGTGAGTCGGGGAACGAGTGTGCGGGTCCATCCACCTCCAGCCCGCTGCTTCCACCTCCAAACCTTCCTAATCTGAGCTTCGGGGAGCACCCCACGCCGGTGGGTGGCAGGATTCGCCACCACCTCCCCCACTGGCGCTAAATTACATCGGACAAGTGGGTGCTGCGAATAATATGCTAAGGTTACTCCATTCCCTTTCAGTCCTCCCCTCCAGCCAATGCCATCTCTGTGCCACCGCATGTCGGGGGATCATTTGGTTCTCCGACCGGAAGTCACGGCCCTCCTGGCCAAGTTTTCCATGGTGTGTGTTCCCGGGCAGGAAGTGGGTTGTGGTTGTTATTCCCACTACTTTCTGGTCCCCAAGATCGACAAGGGGGCCTGCGCCCCATCTTGGACCTCCGGGACGTCAATTGCTTCTTCCGGAAGGAGAAGTTCAAAATGCTAACTCTGGCTCAGGTCCTGACTGCGATCACCCTGGAGACTGGATGGTGGCGTTGGACTTGCAGGATGCTTATTTTCACATGCCCGTCCTGCCGGCCCACTGGCGCTACCTGCGGTTCACGGTAGGCCTGGAGCATTTTCAGTTTGCCGTGCTCCCTTTTGGCCTTACCAGTGCCTCTTGGGTGTTCACGAAGGTGATGTCGATGGTTGCAGCTCATCTGCGCAGGTCCAGGGTATCAGTCTCCCCCTACCTCGAGGACTGGTTCATGAAGGTGGGCTTGCCCAAGGCAGTCGTCCACCACCTCCAGACAACGGCCGACCTCCTGCACTTGCAGGCGTTCTCCATCAACGTGCCGAAGTTGCACCTCAGTCCCTCTCAGAAGCTCTCCTTCATCGAAGCGGTTCTTGATTCGGTGTTTCGGGTTTATCTTCCCGAGCAACGAGTCTGGGATATTCATGCTATGATTCCGATCTTTCAGCCTCTATCCTGGGTTTGTCAGGATGACCCTCTGGCTTCTGGGCCTGATGGCCTCCTGCATCCTTCTGGTGACACGTTAGATGGCATATGCGGGCTCTGTAGCGGGACCTGAAGTTCCAATGGGCGCAACATCAGGGCAACCTGTTCGATCACGTTCAGATCTCAGAGGGCACTGCACGACAATTGCAGTGGTGGCTCATGAATAGCGATTGGGTGAATCGCAGATCCCTCTCTGTTCCGCCCCCAACCGGAGCACACGGTGGTGACAGATGCGTCCCTCCTGGGATGGGGAGGCCACTTGGGAGAGTTGGAGATCAGAGGACTCTGGTCTCCAGCGGAGTCCCGGTTCCATAATCAACCTTTTGGAGCTGTGGGCGGTCCATCTGGCACTGAAGGCATTCCTTCCCTCGGTCTGGGGAAGTGTAGTGCAGGCGTTCACGGACCACACCACCGCCATGTGGTACTGCAACAAACAGGGCGGGGTGGGGTCCTGTACCCTATGTCGGGAGGCTCTGCGCCACTGGACATGGCTGGCACATCAAGGCATTACCTTGGTGGTTCAACACCTGGCAGGTTCTCTGAACGCCAGGGTGGACGAACTCAGCCTCTGGTTTCTAAATCGGCGCTCGCTCGTAGACACTTTTAGTCACAAGTGGAGCTGCGGTCTGTTGTACACCTTTCCACCTGTACCACTTCTGCCCAGAGTGCTGAAGGAGATCAGGCGCGACCGGGCCCTAGTCATTCTGGTGGCTCCGGACTGGGCTCGAAGAGTATGGTATCCCGAGCTACTCACTATGAGCATCGATCCCCCGATCTGTGTGCCTCTTCGGGATGATCTTCTGATGCAGCAGCAGTGGACGGTCCTCCTCCCGAACCTGTCCAGCCTCCACCTCCTTGCGTGGAGATTGAGAGGCGACAGTTTACTGCTTTCGACCTTCCTCCCGAGGTCTGTAATGTCATTCTGGCAGCCAGGTGTCTCTCCACTAAAACAGTATACGCCTGCAGGTGGAACAAGCTTGTGGCATGGTGCACAGCAAAGGCTGTGGATCCCCTTTCTGCCCTTCTTTCCGAAGTTCTTCTGTTCTTTCTTTCCTTGGCCCGGCAGGGCTCTGCTCTGGGCACTCTCTAAGGTTATCTTTCTGCCATCTCTGCCTTTCTACGGCTTCCTGATCAGCCTTCTCTTTTTAAGTCCCCGGTCTTCGAAGTATCACGAGATAGGTGGCTCCTCCCCTCGACTACAGTGCGCATGGGCATCGACTCCATCCCCAGATTGTTTTTTTCCGCCATTGGGTTCGGATGTGGTTTCGACGTCTCCGTGTCGGAACCGATAAACTTTCATCTTAAGGCCAAAAGGCCTTCGTTACCTGTGTCGGTATTGTTTGCGTACGGTCTCGTGCGTCGTCCGACTCTCTGAGCCGGAAATCTACGGAGTCGAGTAACTCCTCGGACATCGAGGCCCTCTCGTCGCAGCAAGACCGGCGACCTTAACATGGAGCGGAGCCCGTTCAAGTTCTGCCCCGTCTGTGGATCCAAATATCCACACATCGATGTGCATCGGGTCTGTAATAAATGCCTGTCGCCGGACCACAACGAAGAAAACTGCATGGCCTGCTCTAAGTTCAGGTCCAAGAAGACGCTCAAGCTTCGGCGCGCGGTGCGCCTTGAGGCCCAGCGAGCGACACCGGCACCCGACAACATACTCGACGACCCCGAGGAGGAAGGCGATAGCCATCATCTCCAGATTTCGCCACCGTCGACGGAGGTCCAGGCCGATCCAGAGGAATACATCGAAGGACAGGCCCCCGACCTTGAATACGTCGAGGAGGTAGGGGACGACGAAGTTTATGGGGCCGTGGAAGATAGCTCAGAGGAGGAGCTATGCCCCGATGTCTACGTTATTCAGGCTCAGGTCACGGGATCGCCACTCGGCCTTACCGACGACCCTACCCCGCTATCCCCGGCCCCACCTTCTGGCCCGGCCACGGACACTCAAGCGGAGCCGCCATTGACCATATCGAAACCGAAACCAAAACCTTCGGATTCTACGGCACACAAGATGGCCGACGTCCAGTCGAAATCGAAACCGAAACCTACGGAATCGACAAAACCTAAAATGGCCGACGTCCTACAAAAAATATCGAAGCCTGCTCCTTCATCGACACAGTCGCCCTCCGGCCCACAAAATTCGAAGAAGGCTGTTGAGTCGACAGCGCCACAGAAGGTGCACAAGGAGCCCTCCTCTAAGAAGGCCGTCCATCAGGCGTCGACCACGGTTGCTCCGGCGCGGACACCTAAACCTCTTGACACGCCTTCGGACGCTGCTACGGCGCTGTCAAGTATACGCACGGCCGACCCAAAGTCGACTAAAAGCCACGACCCAATGGCCGCTGGCTCAACGCATCGGCACAAGGATGCCGGATCTGCTGCAACGGCGTCGGCGCCAAAGCCTTCAACGGAGCCGTGACACATTGCAGCCGAAGATTCGTCGACGCAAATACCGTCTACACCAAGCGGCTCCGACGCCACCGAACATCGGCCGTCGGTTACAAAACCCTCTACCTCCTTCACAAAGCAGGTTACCGACTCGCTTCAACGTATTCGGGAAAAGACTGTCGTCCGCGGCTTCCACGCCATCGGCTCCGAAATCAGTGGACACACCTCCGAAGTCCTCAAGCAAGCTTCTTTACACTCTGCCACCGAAGGTGGCCCCAAAGGCCTTTGCAACCACGTCGGTGCCAAAACCGTCGGATCCGTCAACGCCAAAGAGCCTCTCGGATCAATATCACGCCTCAGAAGACCAATCTGAGCATTGCATCGATGCCCAAACAGGGAAATTGACCCTTTATAAGAGGAAAATCACTTCCCAACCACTGGAATCCTATGTTATTCCACTGAAAAAGAAGAGGCCAGCACAGGACATTCCTTCACTTGTTGAGCCTATTCTGCCACCACCAAGAAGGAGTCCATCACCTTCCCCCAACCAATCTGGAGGAGATGATGATGACCAACAGGACCAATACAATTTCCCAGCTGGCAATGACCCTGATGTTCAGCAGGACTCATATGGCGACACTGGGGACCAAGGTGGACATCAGGTGGTACAAGATCTACAAGGCTTTGGGACACGTACTTCTCCAACAGAGGATTCTGCTGCATTTAATGCTTTACTCAAACGGGCAGCAGCAAATCATAATGTGGACATGCATGCTGACCCGGTAGAGGAAGACTTTTTATTTGACACTTTCTCCGTCTCAGAGAGAACAGTTAAAATACTTCCTATGCTTAAAGGTGTCCTTAAACATGCCCCAGAGATCTTTAAGGAACCTACCAGGGCGAGAGTGGTGAACCCACGTATCGAGAAAAAATACAGGCCAGCACCTGGAGATCCTGCATATATTCGAGGACAGTTGCCTCTGGACTCGTTGGTGGTCGCCAATGCCCGCAAGAGGGCAAACTCCCAAACCACGGGTGAAGCTCCTCCCCCAGACAAGGAGTCGAAAGTGCTTGAGGCATCGGGCAAGAGGGTGGCGGCGCAGGCTGCCAATGTATGGCGTATTGCAAACACACAGGCACTATTGGCACGATACGATAGGGCGCATTACGACACCCTAGAACAGCTCCTTCAACACCTACCTGATGAGTTTAAGGAAGCAGCCGAAATGCTCATACAAGAGGGAAAGCTCATCTCCAACGCTGCAATAAAGTGTGCACTTGATGTGGCAGATACAGCGGCTAGGGGGATTAACACTAGCGTCATGTTGAGGCGACAAGCTTGGCTTCGCATATCTGGATTTAAGCCTGACATCCAAACTACAATCCTCAACCAGCCCGTCAATCCTGACACACTGTTTGGTCCAGATGTAGACACCACCCTTGAAAAAATTAAAAAGGACAACGAGACTGCTAAGTCCATGGGGGCGCTTCAGTCACAACAATTCAGGGGAAACACTTTTCGTCGCTCAGGAGCACGTGGTGTTACCAGAGGACAATTGGGTCAACAAACACAATACGCGAAGGGTGGTGCACAATCCTCGTACCCCAAGCAGGGTAGAGGGGGTTACAGAGGTAACAGTGCCAAGGGCAGAGGCAGAGGGAACAACTCCCGTACCTTTGCTGCCAACAAACAGTGACTCTCTGTCACTGCCCCCCGACCATACCACACCTGTCGGGGGGAGACTCCAGCAGTTCCTGCCAGTCTGGACGTCCATCACCACGGACAGGTGGGTGAAAAAACGTATCCAGTACGGTTACTGTTTGGAGTTAACATCCACTCCTCCCAACATTCCCCCAAGACACCGTCCTATGTCGGCAGAGCACTTGCACTTATTGCAGCAGGAAGTACTGGTGATGCTGCAAAAAGGCGCAATCGAGCTCGTGGAAGAGGAAGGCACAGGGGTCTATTCCCTGTACTTCCTCATCCCAAAGAAGGACGGATCCCTCAGACCTATTCTGGATCTACGCCCCCTCAACATGTACATACTGTCAGAACATTTTCACATGCTGACACTGCAACAAATCCTTCCCCTGCTCAATCAAGGGGACTTCCTAGCAACCTTGGACCTCAAGGATGCTTATTTCCACATCCCACTCCACCCATCCCACAGAAAATACCTCAGGTTTACCATTCTAAACAGGCACTATCAGTTCAAAGTCCTATCCTTCGGGGTGACTACTGCCCCCAGAGTGTTTACAAAGTGTCTGGCGACAGTGGCGGCGCACCTCAGGAGACAGAACATACATGTCTACCCGTACCTAGACGACTGGCTTGTTCAAGCAAAGTCGGAACAACAGTGCGCCGCGGACATGTCCCACACTATTCAACTCCTTCACAGCCTGGGGTTCTCGCCCGAAGTCGCACCTTCAACCACACCATGTGCGGCAGTATCTGGGCGCGACAATAAACACCCTGACTGCTATGGCTCAGCCAAACCCAGTCAGGATCAACAGCATTCAGTCGCTGTGCCAGAAGTTCAGACCGCAACACTCCCTGCCAGCGAGAGTGTTCATGCAGTTGATAGGCATGATGGCCTCCTGCATCTTCATAGTCCCGCACGTGAGGTTGCACATGCGCCCGCTCCAAGAATGCTTGGCAAATCAGTGGACACAGGCTCGGGGACAGCTAACAGACCTAGTGTTGGTGACCGGTCGGGCATACAACTCTCTGCATTGGTGGAATCCACACAACCTTTGCAAGGGCCGACCGTTCCAAGAGCCAGTGCCACAGATAATCCTAACAACGGACGCATCTCTCCAAGGGTGGGGAGCTCATGTGCTCCACTACACGGTGCAGGGACTGTGGTCCACCCAGCAGCAGAGGTTGCACATCAACTACCTGGAATTGATGGCAATCTTCATGGCGATGAAGTCCTTCAAAGTACATTTGTGCAACAAAGTCGTGTTGATCCGGACGGACAACATGACCGCCATGTACTACATCCAAAAGCAGGGAGGCATGCACTCTCCACAGCTGTCTCATCTAGCTCAGAGCATGTGGAAGTGGGCCATTCAGAGGAACATTTTCCTCATGGCGGAACACCTCCCGGGCAAGGACAATCAGATGGCGGATCTGCTAAGCAGATACAGCCATCAAATACACGAGTGGGAGATACATCCATCAGTACTCCACCCGTACTTCCAGCAGTGGGGTCATCCAGAGATAGACCTGTTTGCCTCAAGGGAAAACGCAAAATGCCAAAGCTTTGCCGCCAGGTTCCCTCACCCGGAATCGCAAGGGAATGCGATATGGATGAACTGGTCAGGCAAATTTGCGTACGCTTTTCCCCCAGCGCCTCTCATTCCGCTGGTGGCAAGAAAGCTAAAGCAACACTCGATGACTCTCATCCTGGTTGCTCCAACATGGGCACGCCAACCATGGTACACCACGTTTCTAGAACTTTCCGTGGTACCGCATCAAAGGCTGCATCTCACATCCCGGCTCTTGACGCAGAACCATGGCGACATTCAGCATCCAGATCCGCGACAGCTCAATCTGGCGATCTGGCTCCTGAAGTCTTAGAATTTGGCTACCTCAACCTGCCTTCAGAATGCATGGACATCATCCGGGAGGCACGAAAGCCCACTACCCGAGCTTGCTATGCAGCTAAATGGAAGCGGTTTGTCATGTACTGTACAGACAATAATATCAACCCGCTAGATGCATCCATTCCTAACATCATCTGCTATTTGTTACATCTTTACAAATGCAATCTAGCGTACGCTTCCATTCGGATACATTTATCCGCCATAGCGGCTTATCTCCAGAATAGGCAACACCTCTCTGTTTTCAGGGTGCCTGCCATTAAAGCCTTCCTAGAAGGACTGAAGCGAGTCATTCCTCCAAGAACACCACCAGCTCCAGTGTGGAACCTCAATGTGGTCCTCACTAGGCTGATGGGCCCACCTTTTGAGCCACTGCACTCCTGCGAGATTCAGTTTCTCACATGGAAAGTGGCTTTTCTCATTGCTATCACGTCGCTCAGACGTGTAAGTGAGCTGCAAGCGCTCACAATCCAAGAGCCATTCATACAAATACATTCCAACAGGGTAGTGCTCCGCACTAACCCCAAATTCCTTCCTAAAGTGGTATCACAGTTTCATCTCAACCAAACTATTGACCTGCCTGCATTCTTCCAAAACCCACAAACGGTAGCAGAAAGAATGCTTCATACATTAGACGTTAGGAGGGCGCTAATGTACTACATTGACAGAACACAACACTTTAGAAAGACACAACAACTTTTTGTTGCCTTCTCAGCACAGCACAAAGGCAACCCTGTTTCCAAAGCAGGAATAGCCAGATGGATTGTTAAGTGCATTCAAATCTGTTATCAAAAGGCTAAACGCACCTTAACAATACCCCCAAGGGCGCACTCCACGCGCAAATTGGGGGCCTCCATGGCTTTGCTAGGGAACATTCCCTTGGAAGACATTTGTAGAGCAGCCACATGGTCTACACCACACACATTTACCAAACATTACTGTGTGGATGTGCATTCAAAACAGCAAGCAGCTGTAGGACAGGCTGTTCTCAAGACACTCTTTCAAGCTTCTGCAGCTGGCACGGGCAACCGCCGTTAATGGAGGGACTGCTATGTATTCTATGCATAAGATATGAATTTAGCAGCCCACATGCCTCGAACTGAATATGCTACTTACCAGTATGCATCTGTTCTTGGCATGTAGGGCTGCTAACATTCATATCGCCCGCCCTCCTCCCCGGTGCCCGTAACGGCTGCAGATACTATCTCTATATTCATCATTAGCATGGACATCCTTTACACTGTTTCACTCCATCTCTGCCACAATGGCTAAAAACAATCTGGGGATGGAGTCGATGCCCATGCGCACTGTAGTCCAGGGGAGGAGCCACCTATCTCGTGATACTTCGAAGACTCTTCCAGGACAACAATGTGCAATCATCCGGACCCAACACTAGGCGGCGATCTATGCATAAGATCAATTTCTATTCTACAAAATTGCTAATTAAAGCAAATAGGGTGGAAGTAAATGCAAATTCCCAGGTCGTAACTAATCACCATGCACAGGATAAGGGTAGAATTCCCCAGAATGCCTCCCCTTTACCTCCAAAACAACATAAACAACCAGCTAAAGGCGCCACAAAAATTCTAGATAGGGCTGACAGAGAGACTGCTGGCTCTGACCTTTTGCAGTCAACTGCAATACATCCTACACAGCCTATACTAACCCAGACACAAAATTCATCAGCTGTTGCAAACACTGCGGTTACTCTGTGCCAAAAAATGGGTAAAGGGTTAGCCTCTGCTAACGTAAACACCAGTACACATTTACCTGCACACACTTCGGGGGGAGGAAGCGGAGCTATTGTATGCCAGTTGACTAGTAAATCTTTAGCAATGTCGCAAACAAATAGCAAACCACAGGTGCAGAAACTAGCCCTTCAACCTGCCTCCCAAATTTCCAAATCTATTCCACTGCCCTCACAAAAGCCACCCTATAGGAAACCCCCAATAAATCTTACTCCAGACTCCTTCCCCTATGTGGCAGTTCTTATCAATGTACCACCCTTACCTCTTGGTCAGAGAGAAAATTTCCAGATGCTTAAAAACAAGACTATGCACTGGTTGAGGGAAAACCGTCCTCTGCCGGGTGACATTGATGGACTAATAATAGGGGCTAGGAGAATTGACTGGATGGGTTATACACCAAAAACCCTGGGGGGGGACTGCATAGTGGTTAATTTCCAAGATCCTAGGGTAGCGGGATGGATTACAAGGCAGGGATGGGGAGCAAACAAGGGAGGTATTGGTATTGTAGACCTCACCTTTTTCTACCCCAGACCCTCAAGTGTCACAACCAGTTTACTTAATGAGCCCTTAATTCCCCCTACTGTCCCTTGGCCAGTTATTCCTTTACCACCTCCCCCCGGTGGTCACACCCATACCTTACATATACCTTATAACCCTCATGTAGGATGGCAGGACCCGAGTTGGGGGTGTTGACATACTGGTATTGATAATATGGGTGGAAATATAAAAGTTGCAGGAGGCCTAGGTGAAGCTGGTAGAAATACTATTGGTACAAATCTATTGGTGAGCAACAGCAAGTCTAGGTGTGTGGCTGATGAAGGCGATTTAGGATTGGGAACTTTAAACACTGTCTTACACCCTGTAACAGATGATTTTATTGTGGATCCAATAGTCGATCGTGAAAACCAGCCTAGCTTAAGGGAAAGTCCAATGTCAGCCCATGCATTTTCACCTGTTAAAGATCGGGATGGGATAAATACAGATATTGGTACCCTTTTATCATGGAATGTTGCCGGGCTGGCTAACAAGTTGGATTCCCAATTTTGGGTGAATTTCATAAGTGGTTTTGACATTTGTTGTTTCCAAGAAACCTGGGCGTGTGATCCACTCTTTTGCCTAGGTTACTTGAACTATTGTATACCAGCTACAAAAGGAGGAAGAGGGCGGCCCAAGGGTGGCCTAACCGTTTGGGTTAGACAGGATTTGCACATAAACATAAAAACCCTAGACGTGGGAAGTATTGACTTACAAGCATTAAGAATCTCGGATGTTAATGGTCAATCAATTGATTTATATAATGTTTATGTGAGAGGAGATAAAGTAACAAATCCATCCACTATTGAGTTGTTGTCTGATGCAATAGAGGCTATTTCCCAGGAAAATGCAAAAATAGTCGTTGGGGATTTAAATAGGACTTTTGAACCCTTGAACTGCGCAAACGACCCTATGGATAGTGAAGTGGAAAATCTCTGGGGAGTACCTTCTCTTAATCTAAAACCTGTGAAGCGGTGGACCAAAGAGATTCTATTGTTAAATGGCATTTGTTTAGAACACGGACTTAGAGCTCTTAACGGTAGAACACCTGGTGACATGGAGGGTAGCTGCACCTTTGATAATGGTATCAATAGGAGTCGAATCGACTATATATTATGTAGCCTCCAGTTGTGGAGCGGGGTTGTTGATATGGCTGTCAGGCCTCGGGTTGAAAGTGACCACAACCCCCTATGTGTGTCCCACAGGTGGTGGAATACCAGCCCCGGAAACTTATCTCAGACACACGACGAAACCCCATTTTTAAGTAACGATGAGCGAAGGTTAAAATGGCCCAGGGTACTAGCAAACGAGGCCATCATGATATATATCACCGACAAGGTCAATAGTGCAATTTCCGCGATTGAAGCAGCCGTCCCAGTCGTTCCTGGGGACAACGGTACCACTGAAATCCATAACAAGCTATTCTCCCTTTTAAGACCATGCTTTTTCACTAAGAAAAGAAAAGGGAAGAGAATTAAGGAAGTGGGCAGGTGGTTTGACAAGCACTGCAGAAAAGCACGCTTAAACCTGGGGAAAGCAATAAGGAACAGGGACCATGCCGCAGTGGTAAAAAATAGGAAATTGTACAAACTGGCCATTTATCGTGCCAAAAAGAATTGGGACGAAGACCATTGGGCCCAATTACAAGAAGCCTCCGATAACAAAGACTCAATGTTATTTTGGAAAATCATCAAGTGGGGCAGTGGTGTGGGCTCAGTAAAACCCGATAGCAATGTACCAGTGGAAGCCTGGGTTAATTATTTTGGGCCACAGTACGCGGAAAGTAATAAATCCATGGTAGTTGATAATATAATACCGGTTTATGCAACTAAAGATTTATTTTCCCTTAGTGAGGCAGAAATTGCTATCTGTTCAGTGAAGTGTGGGAGGGCGCCAGGTCCAGACGGTATCCCACCCGACATTTTCAAATATGATGTGACTAGATGGGCTAGATACATCCATCTTGTAGCAAATGCATTAGCAAGGGGGGCAGTGGTTCCAGATATTTGGAAGGGTGCAACCATCATCCCCATTCACAAGAAAGGTGATCGCTCACTACCTGCTAATTACAGGCCTATAAGTCTAATAGCCACCATACAGAAAATTGTTGGGAGAATGGTAGTAAAT
Organism: Lissotriton helveticus; assembly: GCF_964261635.1. Taxonomy (NCBI): domain Eukaryota; kingdom Metazoa; phylum Chordata; class Amphibia; order Caudata; family Salamandridae; genus Lissotriton; species Lissotriton helveticus. Next base: position 13,064,103 of record NC_136071.1, read on the forward strand.
CAGCTAATGGACTGGGTAGAAGATAATAGCGCCCTCTCCCCATACCAAGCGGGATTTAGAAAAGCAACTAGCACCATTGACCAGGTCTTTCGCTTCACTATATTGCGGTGGAAGACCGTTGAGCTGGGAAAGGGTAGCCTGTACGTCGCGTTTGTCGACCTACGGGCGGCGTTTGATTTAGTCCCCCGGCATAAGCTATGGTCGGTCCTTTATAAGCTAGGTATTCCTGCTGAACTGTTAACACTAATCATGCGGCTACATGAATCCAATTCTGCTAGAGTCCAATGGGGTGGAAGTAGTGAAACAACACTGGACTTCCCTGTGGAAAGGGGTGTCAGGCAAGGCTGTTCCATGGCCCCTCTACTTTTCTCGTTATTCATTAACGGGATAGTAGAGAGAATGTTGAAGGCCAGTGTAGACGCCCCATCGTTAGCGGACACCAGGGTTCCGATCCTGATGTTCGCTGACGACACTCTTATCTTGTCTAAGACCCCCATGGGATTGCAACGTGCACTAAGCATTTTTGATGCTTTCTGCTTGGAGCATGGATTAGAGGTGAACGTAGGAAAAACCAAATTAATGGTTTTCTCTACAGGACGTAAGAGCAACCCAAATATAACACTAAATAATAGCAGGCTTGATATAGTTAAGGAATTTACGTATCTGGGAGTGCAGATCGCGGGGGGGGGATGGCTGGACGCATCACGTGAATAAAGTAGTCCTAAAGCACCAGCAGCTTTCGGGTGCTCTAAGGGGGGAGCATCGTAAATCAAAAACAAAACCAATAAAACCTGTAATGACAGTTTACGATGCGAAGGTCCTGGGTGCCACTTTATACGGCGCGGAACTTTGGGCATGGAACAGTCTGGTGGCTCTCCAGACTTCCGAGAACAAGTTCATGCGCGGGATTACCGGACTTCCACAGAGTACCCCCCTAATCCCATTGTTCCTGGAGTTAGGCAGACGTACGATTGTCGACAGAGCCCGACTGCGACCAGTTCTCTACTGGAGACGCCTTTGGACGACTCCAGAAATAAGACAGTACGCGGAGGGCCTTTTGTGGATAATCAAGGAAGATATCTTCCACAAGATAAAATGGTTAAAACATCTGAAGACCATGTTGGCTAATATAGGGTTTTCGAATTTGTGGAATAACCCCGAGGGAGAAACCTTCCCAAGTAAAGAAGCCATCAAGGAGCAATATTGGGATTGGGTGGGAGGCAAGATGCTGAATGACTCCAGGGCAGGCTCTATGTCTGGCCGCTTTTTGGAGACTAAAATGTTACCTGTCCTAGAAAAATACTGGGTCGACATTACTGTACCTATGGACAGGAAACTTGTCTTTCAGCTAAGGGCAGGATCTATCCCCCTTAAGAAATTGACATCAGGCTGGCACAGTCCCACTAATAACCTATGTCCCGTTTGTGAGAATGCGGAGGAGAGTATAGGCCATTTTCTTTTCGCATGTCAGGCTTATGTAAATCCGAGGAGAAAATGGCTCTCGCCGGTATGTAGAAACCTGGGGACACGAGATAGTGTAGTGGCCCTAAGAATCCTGCGTACAACAACTCAGGATTCGATAATTATGGGGGTAGCGAAATATATGGGTTGGGCGTGGGCGATACGACGACGATTTTTGGGGGGGCAGCGGGTAATTAGGGATTCCCTTTTTATAGCTTTTATGTACAATGTACAAAATTGTTTTATGCTTAATTTTGTATGAGCTGCACTGTGTTTAATGATTTTTTACTCTGATTATGTATTTTGTGTATTGTTTGATTTTATGTGCTTTTATGAGAATTCTCTCGAATAAAGCTTATACAACCATATAATTGGGTAAGTAGCATATTCATTTCCTCAAAGGCATTACACACCTGTTCCCTCCAGCACCGTTCATAATGCCTCAGTGGGACTTGAATCTTGTCTGGACTTATTTGATATCCGCTCCCTTTGAGCTCCTTCATAACTGTCCCTTATGTCTTCTTACTTTAAAGACGGCCTTCCTGGTAGCTTTCACCTCTGCCAGAAGAGTGAGTGAGCTCCAGGCTCTTTCTTCCAAGCCTCGTTTCCTTTCAGTTCATCCGGACAAGGTGCTTCTAAGGATCCGTCCTTCTTTCTTGCCAAAGGTTGTCACGCCCTTCCACATTGGGCGGACCATTACTTTGCCCACCTTCTTTCAGCCTCTGCGTCCTTCGAAGGAGTAACAGAGGCTCCACCATCTGGACCCAAAATGTGCACTCTTTCGATCAGGATTGCAAAAAACAATTCCGGGTGGATGACTAACTCTTTGTTGGCTACGTGGGCGCCAAGAAAGGGCAGTACACAAACGCACCAATTCTTGGTGGGTCGTTTTGTGTTTTAAGGCATGCTGCTCTCTGGCTAAAAAGGAGCCTCTGGTCAGGCTACACGCCCATTCCACCAGGGCAACGGCAGCCACTACTGCCTTGGGAAGAGAAGTTCCTCTAAATGACATCTATAAGGCGGCCACGTGGGTATCCCTGCAAACGTTTACGAAACACTACTGCCTGGACAGCCAAGTCCGGAGAGACTGCTTCTTTGGTAGTTCTGTTCTCCAGGACTTTCTGGTGTGATCTTGGTTCGCAGACCCACCACCAGGGTTGGTATTGCTGTGGTGTCTATTCTAAGGTAAGGAATCTATAATTAATGTCTTTCTTTCAGATGCACAAGTTACTTGCCTTCGGTAACGATTTATCTGTAAGAAACATTAGTGATAGATTCCCTACCTCCCCACCCATCCTCCCCATTCTGCGAACTGATTTCTACGGTTCAGGACATCCTTTCAGGGCCTTAGTTTTATTTATTTATTTATTTTTGACACTTATAAAGCGCTGCTTATACCCTTAGGCGTCAAGGCGCTGAAAAACCATTATTGAAGGAAGTGGGAGAGGAGAATAAACAGAATTGACAGTTGAGCAAGGTTAGTGAGAGAAGAGCCAGGTTTTCAGGAGTTTACGAAACTGATACAGCGTAGCACTTCGTCTGATGTTAAGAGGCAAAGTGTTCCAGAGTCTGGGGGCCGCCACCAGAAAGCGACGGTCTCCCCAGGACACTGTTTTAGTGCGTGGGACAGACAGTTGATTAAGAGTGGCTGAACGTAAAGCTCTTGTCGGTTTGTAAAGTTGAAGATTGTCTCTTAAAAAATGTGGTCCTTGATTATTAACTGATTTGAAGACTATACAGAGAGCCTTGAAGTGGATCCTTTTTTGTACCGTCAGCCAGTGAAGGTCTTTTATGTTTTGGGCAATAGGTTCGAACTTTGTTTTGCCGGTAATGAGACGGGCTGCTGCATTCTGTATAGTTTGAAGTTTTGTGGTGACTCGAGATTGCGCATTGAGAAATAAACCGTTACAATAATCCAGGGATGAGAGGACAAGAGCCGAAACCAGTGTCTTAATCGCAGATTCGGGAAGAAAAGGACGAATTTTGCGAATCATTTTTAGTTTTAGGTGCGCTGTGGATGCTGTCTTATTGGCATGATCCATGAACTTCAGTCCATCATCGAAAATAACCCCCAAATTCCTGACCTTCGAGGTCGGTGAGGGAGGGGTGCCAAAGGTCTCTGGCCACCAACTGGTGGACCAGGCTGGGGACAATGGACCGAAAATAAGCACCTCAGTTTTCTCTGAGTTTAGCTTTAAGCAATTTGTTTCCATCCAGTCTCCTATATCTAGGAGCCCTTTCTTAAATTTTTCAGCTACTTGCTCTCCGTCACCCTTGATCGCCAACACTAGTTGGGTGTCGTCGGCGTACGAGGTAAGGCTCATCCCATGAGCTTTGATGGTCTTAGCTAGGTCCGACACATAGATGTTAAAAAGTGTCGGACTAAGGGATGAGCCTTGAGGAACACCACAGGGGGCGGAGAGTTGTGCTGATTGAAAGGGTCCTAGGATGACCGCCTGCGTTCTATTAGCAAGGAAGGAGGCTATTAAGTTTTTGGCGGAGTGACAGATGCCAAATCCTTGGACACGGTCGACCAAGATGTTGTGGTCGACCGTGTCAAAAGCCGCTGATAGGTCTAGCAGAACCAATATGGCAGTGCCACCTTGGTCCCTAATATCCCTTTTGTTTTGTGCACCAGTGGACACTGTCTTGCATGGCTCTACGTTTCTCGTGCGTAAAGTCGTGCACAGAACTGACGTCAGCGTGCGAGGGCGGCGTCTAAGTAGCTGCCGCGCCTTTATCCCGGCGACCACGAGGTAGACGACTGACGCGGAGCTGACCGATGCCACATTCCAATGCGCAGTTAATGCTGACGAAAAAACTTTCTGGATCCAGTCTGACTCCTGGGGATAATTCTAAGGTAAGGAATCTATAACTAACTAATGTGTCTTACAGATAAATAGTTAATGAAGGTAAGTAACTTATTCTTCTAACAGTGTGAGCTGGTTCACTGCCCTTGAGAGCTGTGTGCCGGTCTTGGACATCTGCCAGGCTGCTACATGAGCATCCCTCGTTGTTAAAGCACTATCGTCTGTAAAGCCAGGTCCTGGGAGATGCACTTGACCCATCTGTCCCAGAGGAATTGCCATCAAATATCTCCAGATTCAGTTGAGCGCCTGGAGAAATACACAAGGTGACTAATCTGCATTAAGACTCTCTATCAGAAATGGCATTACCGAAGGTTAGTAATATTTTTTTATTTATGTATGAGTCTGACTTCCAATGCTGAAGATGTCTTGGTACCTGTGACTAGGGTTCTTTGGTATTCTTTATCCGAGAGGTGCATTTGAGCCTCCGCAAAGCAGGTTTACAGCAGAGTCTGCATGTGTATGTGTTATAAAGCGAAATGTCGGTTTCTGCAAGCAAAGCTTCCGCCCCCGGCTGTATAGTGGTACCATATCTGAAAACTAAATGAATTAGTCGAATTTAAATGTTAAAATTGATCAAAGTCCCCCAACCCTACAAAAGATGTTTCAAAAATAATTCTCAAAAATGCACATAATGATGCTCTGTACTTAGGCTGGGTGTGTGACTGCTGTTCTAAAGTTATTGCCTTTCTGAACGGTACCTCTTTACTTTCTACTGTAGTCGTGTACTACAGTCTGTGTCAATTCATGTACTTTATTGGTAAAAGTATGTTTGAAAGCATCCATGACTCACTTACCTCCTCATGTTCTATTAGAATCCACTCCTGCCATCCCAGCTCCGGAGGGACCTGTGGCTGAAAAAGACCTTGCTGCAGAAGAAGTCAAACTAAGCGACATCGTGATTCAAGGCCTCTCTGAAGAAATGGTGACGGTACTTATCCGGTCGTGTGTCAGTATGCTGGGTGTACCCGTGGATCCGGATACCTTGCATGCCACGCTAAGGTTGTGCTTACGCCTCACTCGAGACCACAAGTATGCAATGATGTTTGCTGAACTGAAAAGCACCCGCATGATCTTGAACTTGACTCAGAACTCTGGTTTCAATGGCTTCACGCCGCTGGTAACTCTGCTTTTCCGGCATATCATTGAGGATCCCTGTACTCTGCAGCACACGATGGAGAAGGTATGCAGTGCAATTGTTTGACTGTTTTTTTTTAGCATTAATGCAAGTGACCTTTCCAAAATTGTCTAATTTCTTATCCAGATTATCTGCTGAAATTTTGAAGCTTGTTTGTTGCATGTGTTGTAGAAAAATACGCCCTGCTGACTCCTTCATGCATGTTTTTCTTTGAAGTCTTTCAAGTCGCGAGGTATATGCAGACACCTTCGCCATTGGGTTCAGATATGTACTACCAGGGCTCTGAGTTCAATATGTTCCTAACAGTATAGTTCAAGCCCAACTGGTCAATTTAACCATGATACTTGAGCCAGGGCTTTGAAGGCGAGGTTATCCGTTGTCGCCCATGTTGCTTGATGGCATTTCCTGGAGACTGACAACTATCAACTTCTAACAGGCAGGACCTTGGGCAATCTTTGAGAGCATATTCCCCGTTTGGTTGACTACTTCCTCAAGAACTGCTTTCGGAGAATGCACCTAGTGTGATGGAACAAATGCCCTTCCAGCACTGCCCTCAGTGCCACGCAAAATTCCAGTTGATTCACCGGCAAAAGGTATGTAGCCTCTATACCCTCCCACCCCACGCTCTGCCACTGACCACATTGTGTTTGAGGACTGCCTCATCACCTGCTTCAACAAAGCTAAATGGAAGAAGGCGTGCAACGGCGGACCGCAGTAGCCTCACAGGATTGCCCTAGGCGTGCTGCACCACAGTACTAAGGTTCCTGGCCCTTATCAAGTAGGCCTCATCCGTTGCATTAATTTGCACCTGCAAGACCGACGCATCCTGTAACAACCACTACGAGCATACTTGAGCAAGCTCGCATTCCGCATATTACAACACATGGGGACCGAAGGATCATTTCTCCCCACCGTTCACAAATTTACCAATGCCCTGAATAAGTTCATTCCTTAATGAACAAAACACGTTGGCTGCAACTTTTTATTGTCGGAAGACATTGAAAATGAAGGATTTATTTGATGCAACAAAACAAGTCAACATGATTTATTGAGAATATCACCTTGGTAGTGCACCACTCCATCTTTGGTGTGCTTCAACAAAGTTCTAAGGTATTTGACAGGAGAGAAAGTGGGCACATCAGAGGATGCAGCGGCAAGCCTCTGATGATGCCCACAGCAGCATGGGAAACATCCTCGCCCTCTGGCGAAGTGTTAAGACGCTGATTGTAAGAAACTGGTTCTAATATATACTGCTCCAAAGTGAGGTACAGTGAGTTCAAGGGTCTCCAGAGGCGTGGCAGAGGTTAAAGTTGGATAGAACCGAACTCTCTAATCGTGGTAGCTTGGTCGAGCAGTAAGGCAGTATCAGAGGACAGTGTAAAGCATTTGATGTACACACTCAGTCAGCAAAAGAATTCACACACTCAGGAACTGAACTCCAGGCCAATTGTTTTGTATAAAAAAAATATACTGTTTTATTTCTAGAACCAAGGAAGCCGGGTACAGGTAAGCATATAAATACTTTTCAGAAATAAGTTACTGTATATAGAACAGTTTGAAAATGCAATAGAAATTGTACTTTGTTTGATTTACAGGGGATCAGTAGTATGCAACACTTAGCAAATACAGTACATTTAAATAAATAGGGTTTTTCAACAAATTGCAGGTAAGTTACTTTTTCTAACTCCGTGCTGGATGCCTAGATTCAGCACTGGGACATGTACTGCAAACGGGTGAAAAAAACGCGTTTTGGTAATTTTTACGATTTTGAAAGAATATCTTTAGTTTTCAAAACTCTAAACTTAGTCGTTTTTTGGAAGAAAAATTGTCAGTGTTATCCTATGGAGGAAAAACAGGTTATCGGATTGCAGGTAAGTAATCGACTGTTGTGAAAAGTGCCATCTTTTTTACATGGTATGCCCCCACTTTTTGCTGATGTGCTTTGACTGAGCCCCTGCCAATCAGGTGCCCAGGGCCTGTGTGCCTTCCCTAAAACTGTATTGAAGCTGAAACCCAATTGGCACCTCTGGCCACATGTCAGCCCCTGGTAAATGGTGTGAGAAGTTGGCCTGATATGCAGTGTTCACTATTCTAGTGATCACTATGTATCAGTCCAAACAACCCTTATTGATTTTTGGTTGTAAGTCAACCTTATAGACCAGCTATCCTAGTAGCATGGACAAGAGCAGTCTTTAGGCTAATCTCTAGAGGGCGTGTTAAGCCAGCTGTTTTACCATCACATTACCCCTTAAACACCAAGTGAAAGGACACCACACAAGTTGTTATGAAAATAAACGTATATTTATTTATAACAAGACTACCCTGAACTCTTTATGAGTCAGGGAGCTAAGCACACAACAAAACTCTTAAGAAAATACTTTAAGTCGCACAATTTACACAAATGCCCTAGGGGCACGAAAAACCATATACTCAGTAAGTGGAATGCGAACTTGCTAGCAGGTAAGTAATACTTTTCTAGACTCAGGAATCTCTAGGCCTACAATTCTAAACACTGGGATTAGATGCAGGAGGCCTGTGGACGTCGTGTGCAGAGTGGGAACTCTCACGCGTAAGGCGGGAAAAAGTCTATGGAGGCTAGCAGTTACTGTTCTCGGGCGAACCCGACTAGGTGGGTCGAAAACGGGAGTGGATCCGAACACTTAGGGTGTTGGACTATGCTGGAGCACCGGAGTACTCAGGTTACCTAGCCCAGGGGCTGCGGCTGCATAGGGTTGAAGTTGCGTCGGAAACCCTCGTTGAAGATCCAGGAGCCTGAAGAAAGAGTTGCTGGCAGGCGGCCAGTGAAGAAAGTTCGGAGTGATCCAAGCCTGGATCAGGGAAGAAGAAACCTGTAAGCAGAGGGGACCGAGTTCTGAATCACTTATGGGCACCAGGATGGCACCGGACGAAGTCACCTCAGCCAGGTGAGTGGGCGCTGCTGGGCTCTGCAGTCTCTCGGACCAGGAGGCGTTGTCGGCGACCAGGATGGAGGTGCGAGCTGTCCCATGAAGGTTCTTGCTGTCGACGTCGCTGGACCCAGGATTGGGCAACAAGTCTTGGCAAATGCAAGGCCCACGCGGTGGACCTAAAATGGCGTCTTGAGGGGACCAGGAGGGTCCAGGGTGCTCCTCTTTTGGAGGGGAGCAAGGGCTAGTCTGGAGCAACCAGACCAGCAGTAGTTGTCGTCGTGGAGAGTCGTGAAGGGGTCACTAGCCAAACGGGCAAGCGACCTGGACAACGCGGTTGGCAGCAAAGAGCAGAAGGGCCCCACGCAGATCTCGTGGATGCAGGGGGGCTGAACTTCGGTGCTGGAGCTGCTCAGGGTCGGGGCTTCTCTTACCCCAAAGCACTGTCGAGGGTCACTCGGGAGTCGTGCTGGACAAGCGTCGTGCAGTTCTGAAGATGGCCGGTCCCTCGAGGTCTCGTCGCACCCACGGATCACAGCTGGGCTGATGATGTAGGTTGAGGTCAGAGGTGCCAGGGAAGCCGGTTCTCGTCGTGCTGGAGCAGTCTTGATCCGAAGGAGAGACTGGCAACAAACCGCGATGCTTGGTTGGTGCCTGCTGCTGCAGGGTGACTACTCCTTAGTCACAAGGGAGAATCTTGGGAAGAAGTCTTGAGTTCCTTTCGTGGAAAGTAGTTTCAGGATTCAAAGATGATCTGATTTGGAAGGGGGCCAGTTCCTACCTTTATCCTGCAAAAAGGGGCTGGCACGCGACGAAGTCCTGCCCTATGGGTGGGACCAGGAGGGGGGTGGTTACACCCCTCTCCTTTGGCGGGCTTTCCCCAGGCCAGGGGCTGGAGTGCCCCTGGAACTGGTTTCAGCCGGCCTATGCACAGTGAGCACCGGGGTGCCACTTGCAGTCACCTTCCTCTAAAGCCCTGCCTACCTAGGATACACAAAATCCTGTCTGGGACGGTGCTGGCACCGCCCCTGGCAGGAATCCCTTTGTCCTTGCCTCCTGGGCTGGGAGGACTCCCAGCAGCAGGAGGGCAGACTTGTGTCTCGGTGGCAGCATCCATTTTGTGGAGCTAAGGCTCTGTCTAACTTTACCCGGGGTTACAGGTTACATACATGTCGTGTCCCTCTAGAAGGGTGGAATGCTAACCCCGTCGCCAGAATTGGCGAGGGGTTAGTATTCCAATTCGTATGACACCTTACTCGACATGTTTTGATAAAGCGATACCAGAGTTGGCATATAACCGCGAGGATTATAATGCACTTAAGAGTATATGGTATGCGATATCATGGAAACGGCTAAGGGATGGATCCCGAAAGCCGCAGACAGGCTCAGCTCATGCCAGAGCACTATCTCACACGATTCCAAGCACTCTGCCTTCAGGATTGTCAAGGCCTGCCATAGGAGTGACTGATAGGAGATCTGTGTGTCCATTTTAGGGTTAGATATAGGTATACTATATCTAAAGCAAAGGGTGAGTACACCACCTTGCCCCAGCTGTCGTGCAGCCAGTTGTGTCAGATTTGGATGGCCAGCCAGGGGTGGCATAATACATGCTGCAGCCCCTGGTAGGCCCTGGGTACACCTATGCCCTGGGTACCTAAGGTACACTGTACAGGGACTGATAAGGTGACTCAGTATCCAATTAGATATGTACCTAGGGTACATGGAATCCATTTTACAGAGAGAGCAGTAGGCCTGGGGTCCTGAATAGCAGGGCCCCAGGTCAACTAAGTCAGAAAACCAGCAAAACACCAGGCAAAAAGTTGGGGGCAACCATAGTCAGGGATCTACCTTCCTACAAATGGTACCCTAGGTACCCAGGGCATTGTGACCCGAGAAGACCCCTAAGGGCTGCAGCACTTAGTGTGCCACCCCCAGGGGCCCTGTACCCTGGCACCCACACACTGCCTATGCAGACTGAGTGTCCTGGTGCAGAACTAACCAGAGTCGACATGGCACACATCCCTGTGTGCGATGCCCACACACCCACTGCCCTGGCATATTTCAGTCACCCCTCTAGCTGGGTGCACTGTGCCAGTGGTGTGGGCACAGGTGCATGAGCCCTGTGCCCCTACAGTACCCAGGGCCATTCCTGGGCACTGTAAGTGCAGTGATGCCATTAAGAGTATATGGTGCTGGGAGGTTATCATTACGAACTCCACAGCACCATAATGGCTACACTGAAGACTGACAAGTTTGGTACCAAACTTCTCAGCACATTAAACCCACACTGATGCCAGTGTGGGATTTAATGTAAAATGCACTACAGAGGGCATCTTAGAGATGCCCCCTAAAACCGAACCTACAATCCACGTCTGGTCTGAGAGGCTGCCTAGGCTGCCCACAGCAGACATGTTGCTGGACCCCTGGGTGGAGAGCCCCCCGCTCTCCTGGGCCTGCAACAATGCACATCCTGGGCGAGGTGCTAGGTCTCCTCCCCCAGGATGGGCAGAGGGAAGCTTCAAAGGCCTGCAGCCTCTGAGAGCTTCTCCAGACCACTTGCTGCACTCAGCAACTGGCCCCCACCCGTTCTGAACCCCACTCTGGCGGGAAGACTGGCGGGAAAACCTACGCTAGGAAAGGAGGTGTGCCAACTAGTGCCAACCCCACCCCTCAGGTGGGAGAGGCGAGGTAAAGCACAACTCCGGGCTCCGGCCATCTTGAAGATGGGGAGCCCTGCCCAATCACAGCTAGCCTCCTGCCCCCTTCCCACAGGAGAGCAGCAGGCTAGGGGGTGTACCCACCCCAGGACAGGGACCCATTGGTCCCTGCCCTACCCCTACCTGTAACGCCCCTACATTTAGTATTTAGGGGCTCCCTGAATCTTCCTTCCACAGATCCCGATTTTGAAACAAGAAAGAAGACCAAGAAGAAGAAGACCTTCCGTGCAGCTGCTAACAGGACGACACCAAGTGACTTGGCCCCAGACCTAAAGGCCTGTTGGTCCTTGAACCTGCTTCTGCTAAATCCCGGCGTCTCCTGCGGACAGCAACGTCGAGAACCCTGGAGGACCTGCCTGCCTTGACCATCTTTGACCGGGATTCCCACGAGCAGAGGCTCTGCTCAAACAGCAATACCCCTGGTGCCAGGCAGGAACCGCAAATCCAACCCACTCTGCACCTGCCGAGCCCGACCTGTGCATGAGTGGACAAAGACCCTGAGAACAGCCCCCGGCGATTCTGACCTGGAATCCAGTGCCCAAGGACCCTCCTCGATGACCCACAAGACGCCTGCTGACTCAGAGCCAGGGACCCCTCCTACCGTGACCAGCAGAGGGTAAGATTTCACGACATCCAAAGACACCCCTGCACTGGGCGCCCCCCGGCCTCCTGTGCCCAACTCCGGGGAGCCTATCTACCATCCAAGATCCCAACTTACCCCTTGAAGTGTTGGTCCCTCCTGAAGATCCACTGTCCCCGAGCCTGCAGCCTTTGTTCCCTTTTCAAGATCTCTATTGAATAACATTGAGCACCCGACGACTCAAAAGCACCCTGCACCCAGCCACCCGAGTGGCCCTCGTTGTGCACCCTTTGTCCTATCCTACTTCCCCATTTGCCCTGAGCAAGTGAACAGGAGCCCAGCTCCCAGAGCCGCGTGGCCTGCTAGCCAGCAGCCACCAACCGAAGGCACCCTGCCTCTCATTGCATAACTTTAGGCCTAACTACCTCTGCAACCAGCTGCCCCTGCGCCGCTGAGGGTGTACCAACTGTACCTACCTGACCCTGGGGGACCCCTGAGACTCCGCCGGAGACCAGATGCCTCTGATCTCCGCCTCTCCCAAGTGGCCTCCCCAGCCCTGGAGGGACGCGTCCGTCACAACTACGTGCTCCGGTTGGGGAAGGGAGAGGGATCTGCCTCTGACCCAATCGCGGTCCGTAAGCCACCACTGCAACTGTCTCGCAGTGCCCTCCGAGATCAGGCATTGGTCGGATAGGTTGCCTTGATGCTGGGCCCACTGAAACTTCAGGTCCCACTGCAGAGCCCGCATCCGCCACCGGGCGTGATGCACCAGAATGATGCAGGAAGCCATCAGCCCCAGCAGCCGCAGCGTCAACCTGACCGAAACCCGGGATAACGGCTGAAAGATTGGAATCAGAGCCTGAATATCCCGGACCCGCCGTTCCGGAGGATAAACCCGAAACTGCGCCGAGTCGAGAACCGCTCCGATGAAAAGGAGCTTTTGAGAGGGACACAGGTGTGATTTCGGCACATTGATGGAAAACCCCAGCTCGTGCAGGAGGTCTGCCGTCATCTGAAGGTGGTGGACGACTGTCTGGGGCGAGCCCGCCTTCAACAACCAGTCGTCGAGGTAGGGGAAGACTGAAACCCCTAACCGGCGCAGATGAGCTGCGACCACCGCCATCACTTTCGTGAACACCCGTGGGGCGCTGGTAAGGCCGAATGGGAGCACGATAAACTGAAAGTGCTCGTGGCCTACCGTGAACCGCAGGTAACGTCGGTGGGCCGGCAGGACGGGGATGTGAAAATACGCGTCCTGCAAGTCCAACGCCACCATCCAGTCTTGTGGGTCCAGAGCAGCCAAGACCTGAGCCAAAGTCAACATCTTGAACTTCTCCTTCCGGAGGAAGCCGTTGACGTTCCGTAGGTCCAAGATAGGACGTAGGCCCCCCTTGTCCTTCTTGGGTACCAGAAAGTAGTGGGAATAGCAACCACACCCTACTCCTGGCCCAGGAACGCGCTCGATGGCCCCCTTGGCCAAGAGGGCCGTAACTTCCTCCTGCAGAAGTGTCAAGTGGTCCCCCGACACACGGTGGTTCTGCGGTGGCATGGCTGGAGGAGTGCTCTCGAAGGGGAGGGAGTAGCCCCTTCGGACGAGCTGCAGCACCCACCTGTCCGATGTGACGGTGCGCCAGCGGGAGTGGTGATGGCGAACCCTGCCACCCACTGGCATCACATGGGCCTGAAAGCTCGGACTAGGAGGATTTGGAGGCTGATGCTGCGGGGGGAGGTGTGGCCTGACCTCGCCGCTGTCCCCGACCGCCTCCACGGCGGAATCCACGGCCGCCACCGCGTTGAGAAGTGTTCTGCGGTGCGTGGCTGGCAGCACGTGTGGGACCGCCCCTTCCATGGCCACGAAAGGAGCGAAACGAACCCGTTTGCTGGCGCTGGGTCGAGAGACCCAAGGACTTGGCCGTGACCCTGGAGTCCTTGAAGCGCTCCAGCGCGTGGTCCGGTTTGTCGCCAAACAGGCGACTGCCATCGAACGGCATGTCCATCAAAGTATTTTGGACATCCGGCGAAAAGTTGGCGGATCTCAGCCAGGCGTGGCGACGAATCGCCACCGTCGTGGACATCGCTCTGCCTAGCGAGTCGGTCGTATCGAGACCACACCTGATGGAATATCGTGCTGCGTCTCGGCCTTCAATCATAGCCTGACCGAGCTTTGCCCGTACCTCCTGCGGGCATTGTGGCAGACACTCCGCGACCGTATCCCACAGAGAGTGGGTGTAGCGGCCCAAGAGGCATGGGGTGTTGCAAGACCGCAGTCCCAGACTCGGGGACGAGAAGACCTTCTTCCCATACTGGTCGTACCTCTTAGATTCCCGGTCGGGCGGGGCCGACGGGAATGCGGTTTGGGAAGTCGAGGCCTGGATCACCAGACTCTCAGGGGTGGGATGGGTGGACAGGAAATTGGGGTCATCCGGACACGGACGGTGGCGTCTTGCCACGTTCCTATCAACAGGCGAACCTGAAGCGGGCCTGGACCACGTGCCCAAAAGAACGTCTGTCAAGGCTTCGTTGAACGGCACCAGAGGCTCCTGTGGGCATGACTGCGGTTTGAAGACCTCAGTGAGGATGTTAGGCCTCACGACCGCGACGGGGAGCTCAAGGCGCAAGGCCTTGGCAGCCCTCATCAACACCACTGAATAAGCAGCCCCAGCCTCCGAGGCCACAGTAGGAGGCGAGCCAAAACCAGGGTTAGGAGACTCGTCCAGACCACTGGCATCACCCAAGTCACCTGTCCAGTCCACGTCGTACTGACACTCGCGTGACAGAGGGTCCTCAGACCCCTCCCAACCCTCTCCATAATCTGCATCCTCACCATATTCTGAGTCAATGATGTAGACCGGCTCCTCGGGGTCAATGGGCCCCATCGACGCCGGACTCGGCGTCGGACGACGCCGGTCCGACTCCGCGTCCGGAGTAGGAGGGAATGGGGGTGGCGCCGCCCGGAGCCGGCGCCAGAGCCCCGACGCCGGCCGGAGCCGGCGTCGGAGTCCCGGCGCCGCGCGGAGGCGGCACCATGGGTTGCCCCGATGGAATCGGCGCCGGAGAGGCCGGTGGACCAGCCGGCGTCGACCCTGAAGGGCCCAGCGGCGCCGGGGCCGGAGCCGGCGGCGGCGTCGGGGCCGGAGCACCCGACGGCGTCGGGGCAGGAGCACCCGAACCGCTCGGGCCCCCGGACGGGACTACCGGGCCCGCAGGCCCCGGCGGAGGAGACAGCGCCCTCATGGCCATGAGGAACTCCTTTATCTCCTCGCGCGACGCGCCTTGCCCAGGGACCGTCGGGTATGGAGCAGGCAGCGCCGGCGACCCACGGCCACCCGAACCCCCGGCCGCATCGCGCGAGCGTCGGGGGTACGATGACGACGCCCCGACTTCTTGTGCCTCTTACCTGAGGAACCAGAGGAATGGTGACGACTTCCGGAGCGCTCGTGGTGGCTCCGCAACCGCTCCCTCGACCGCTCCCTCGACCTCCGGCCGGACCGGGACCGCTCCTGACGCGGGGCCGACACCCGGAGCTCGAGTAGCTTGCGGGACCGCTCCCGTCTAGCCTTACTCGTCAAGGCCCGGCAGTCGATGCAGGACTCCACGTCGTGGTCCGCGCCCAGGCACCGGAGGCAGAGTCGGTGGTGGTCCGTGACCGACATCGTGCGGTCACACCCGTCACAATTCTTAAACCCGGGCATCCTATCGGCACCTTAGAGTTAGAAAGAATCAAAAAACTTTGGTCAAAAGACCGGAGTACTGCTCTTCGGATCTGCGCTAACTGGCGCGGAAAAAAGAACTGACGTCAGCGCGTGGAGGCGGCGTCTATATACTCCAGCGACATCATCACGGCGCACGACGCCAACGACTGACGCGGAGCCGCAGGAGACGCCTGCAGACGACGCCTACCGACGCGCAGGGGTACTGCTACGCAAAAGTTTCCGGATCCAGACTGACGCCTGGGGATATTCTAAGGTAAGGAATCTAATACTAACTACTGTTTCTTACAGATATATCGTTACCGAAGGTAAGTAACTTGTTCTTTTGGAACTTTAAAATATTCATCTAAAATCAGCCAAACAAAAAATTACGATTTACTCTCCTGTGATCAGGAGAGACCCCCGTGCTGCATCTTTTAGCTCAGCACAACCGCTGAAAAGTAATTTCAACCGTACTTACCAGTAACCTGAATCTTCTTCCATAGGAAACCATTGACCGTTTTTCTGTGACATTTTTTGAAGTGTTTATTTTTGCAAACTACAAATATTCTTTAAAAATCGTACTAAGTATCAAACCGTAATTACTTACCGGTCTTGGGTAGAGGTCCCAGTTCTGAACCTAGGAGTCCAGTACTGGATTACCAAAGTAACGTGAACATACTTTACCTGCAAAGTGAATTTCCTTCCATAGGATAACATTGGCGATTTCAACTGAGAGTTTTTGTGTCAACTTTTAAAATACAATGATAATCCTTAAAAATCACTACTGTAACAAACGCTTTTACTTAACTGTTTACAGGAGATGTCCCCTTGAGGTTAGAAAAGTAACTAATTGCATTTAACTAGAAATTCCCATTGAGCTCAGTGTTGCGTTGTGTTTGAAATTGTGTTGCCCATTGCAACACCTCGAACTACTGTACTCAAGTGTATTGTCTATCTGAAAAGTACTTAACTAAAGGAACTCGTTCTGAGAAAGTATATTTTGATACTGTTGGGAAACGAGGCAGCATCTGTGAGGCCTGCACAAATAACATGACTACATCAGTCCTTCACTGGGAACCAAACACCCCTGCCCTTGACATGATACGTTGGTTATGTTCCTGTTATGAACCCTACTTTCCTTTGCACGAGATGTTTTGTATAGGCGATTTACCTGCATTTATTTGTTTTGTATAATTAGCCGTTCTTAATGTAAAGCGCTCTGATATCCGCAAGGATCTTGTTCGCGCTATATAAAACAGTCAAAATAAATAAATATATAAATTGTAGCGCCTGACTCAGAGGGTAGCGTTGCAGAGCAGTCTGAGGCTTACTCAAGGGAGGTGGTGTGGGCTAGTAATCGCCATTTGCAGGTGCGCAAAAATAACACAATAATTGATTGTCCAGTTTGTACTTTGCTTTATAAAAGTAATAGTACATTTATTAAACACACACACCACTCAATACTATACACCAATTTACAGATATACATAAGCTGTTGGAATTACTTTGTGACATTGCATAACATCTCCTTTGCCCTCCGCAAAGGGGGGGGGGTCTAGTACCACCACTGCCATGTATGCACATCATCTTGCCCCCAATGCAGTGAATTGGACTAAACCTGGAGCGAGGGCCCTGCACACTGGCTCCATCTCAGTGGCGACCCCCCTATTACGTCAACCAGCATTAAACAGGGGTACACCTGCCATGGTGACACATAACCCTGACTGAGCATCTCCTACTGGCCATAAAGTATTCACCTCTACATCTTAAGGGCTAACAGTCTGGGGTCTTCACCTAAGCGCAGCAGCAAGAATACATGTTTAAGCTCACTTTAGAATGACAGTACTCAGCACATTTGGATATCATTAGAATGCATTGCAGTTACAGCCCCTAAAGGCATCGCAGATGGTCACAGGATTATGCATATAAAGCCAGACACCCTAGAATGAATGTCTGATAAAACAACCTCACTTTGCTTATGATCTCACCTTACACACCAGTACTTCACATTACACATGTGACCTTCAGTCCCTTTAAAGGAAATAACCATTAGTAAAAGCATTTTTGGTGCAATTACACCTTCACCTGCAGGGGATGCCTTCTTCCAGACACCCCCCTTAGCCTTTCACTCCTGGAGCCAATTATGCGAACACCCTGAAGAACACAAGTTCCAGCCCCGAAGGTGATAATGGTTTACGGAGCCCTTGAGCGGTTGCTTCCTTTAAATCCCCAAGACACTTTGGGTGTGACTTTCCTCTTCGTGCAGGGGGGAAGACTGCCTTCTCCAGCAGCTCCCCAGCACGTTAGCACGTGTGGTGGTGACCCCGCTCTCCTGGGGCCACCACAAGCTGTGAAACGCTGAATTGCCCTTGCAGGCTGGTCCTGACCTGCAAGGCATTATGGGTGTTGCAGCATATTATAGTAGCGGCTCCCCCGCTGCTTCGGAGGGAGCCGCGATCTCACTGTGGCTTTCGCTGCGTCGCCCGTTCTTGATTGGGGGGGTGAGTACTTCGGAATTCGGGTGATTTTAAATGAATATTTTTAGTTTCCAAAACTTCACACTTAGAAGATTTTTTTAGTCAAACCAGTCAATGTTTTCCAACGGCAGGTAAGTGAGTTACCGGTTTCCAGGTGAGTACTTCGCTGGTGAAGTTAGAATTCTGGGCGTACTCTGAGGGGTCCCCCAGGGTCAAGTAAGTACAGTTGGTTCACCCCCAGCGGCACAGGGGCGGCCGGGAGCAGATGTGGTTAGGCCCAATGTTATCCAATGGGGGGCAGGGGGCCTCCAGTTGATGGCTGCTGGCTAGCAGGCCACGCGGGTGTGGGAGCTGGGCTCCTGGTCACTTGCTCAGGGGGAAGTAGGATAGGACAAAGGTTGCACTGCCAGCGGCACTCGGGCGGCTGGGTGCAGGGTTCTTTTGAGCCGTCGGGCGCTCAATGTTATTCAATTGGAAAGGTAAAAAGTGAATAAAGGTTCCAGGCTCGGGAACGGAGACTCTCCAGGGGCGACCAGCACTTCGAGAGGTAAGTTGAGATCTTGGAGCACAGGTAGGTACCCCAAAGGAAGGCACAAGGGGATGTAGGGCGCCCGGTGCAGGTGCGTCTTTGGGTGTCGGAAAAGCTTACCCTCAGCTGGTCGCGGTTGGGGTGGCCCCTGGTTCTGAGTCTGCAGGCGTCGTCTGGTTCGTCGAGGAGGATCTTTGGGCACTGGACTTCGTGTCCCAGTTGCCGGAGGGATGTCCTCGTGTTCTTGGATCACTCGGGCAGAGGCCGGGCTCGGCGGGTGCAGAGTGGGTTGGTCCAGAGCTTCCTGGCTGGCACCAGGGGGTTTGTTGCAGCAGAGCCTCTGCTGATGGGAGTCCCAATCTTTAAGAGGGTCAAGGCAGGCAGGTCCTCTGGGTGTCCCAAGATTGCTGTCTGCAGGAGTCGCCGGGATTGGTGAGGAGCAGGTTCCAGGATTGACAGGCCGGTAGGCATGGGGTCAAGTCAGTTGTTGTCGTCCTGTTAGCAGCTGCACGGCGGGTCTTCTTCTTGATCTTCTTTCTTGTTTTCTTATCGGGATCTAAAGAAGGAAGGTTCAGGCAACCCCTAAATACTGAATTTAGGGGTGTTACAGCTAGGGCAAGGACAGGGACCAATAGGTCCCTGTCCTGGGGTGGGTACACCCCCTAGCCTGCTCCTCTCCTGTGGGAGGGGGGCAGGAGCCTAGCTATGATTAGGCAGGGCTGTCCATCTTCAAGATGGCCGGAACCCGGGGTCGTGCTTCACCTCGTCTCCCCCACCTGAGGGTTGGAGTTGGCACAGGTCGGCACCCCTTCCCCTTCCTGACAGTTTTTCCCGCCAGTCTTCCCGCCAGAGTGGGGGTCAGGACTGGTGGGGGCCAGTTGCTGGGTACAGCAAATGGTCTGGAGAAGCTCACAGAGGCGGCATGCCTTTGAAGTTTTCCCCGGTCCATCCTGGGGGAGGAGACATAGCACCTCGCCCAGGGTGTGCATTGTTGCAGGCCCAGGAGAGCGGGGGCTCTCCACCCAGGGGTCCAGCAACATGTCTGCTGTGTGGCAGCCTCTGCAGCCACTCAGCCAAGGCGTGGATTGTAGGTTAGGTTTTCAGGGTGCATCTCTAAGATGCCCCCTCGTGCATTCTAAATTAAATCCCACACTGGCATCAGTGCGGGTTTAATGTGCTGAGAAGTCCGATACTAAACTTGTCAGTCTTCAGTGTAGCCATTATGGTGCTGTGGAGTTCGTAATGACAACCTCCCGGCACCATATACTCTTAAATGGCATCACTGCACTTACAGTGCCCAGGAATGGCCCTGGGTCCTGTAGGGGCACCGGGCTCATGCACCTGTGCCCACACCTCTGGCATAGGACACCCAGCTAGAGGGGTGACTGAAGTATGCCAGGGCAGTGGGTTCTGTGCACATGGCACACAGGAATGTGTGCCATGTCGACTCTTGTTTTAGTTCTGTACTTAGGCACTCAACCTCCAGAGGCAGTGTGTGTGTGTCAGGGTACAGGGCCCCCTACGGGTGGCACAATAAGTGCTGGAGCCCTCAGGGGTCTTCTGGTCACCATGCCCTGGGTACCATTTACTAGGGGCTGACAGGTGGCCAGAGATGCTAATTGGGTTTTAGTTTCAACACTGTTTTAGGTAAGGAACACCGACCCTGGGTACCTGGTTGGCAGGAGCCCAGGGCACACTCAGTCAAAGCACATCAGCAGTTAAAAAGAAACTGGGAGCATACCAATGCAAGAAAGATGGCACTTTCTCACAAGCTGCTCCTGGACTGCGCTCTCTAGGAATCCCCCTGCACAGCCCCTACACGTGTGCACACGCATGTACACTTTTCTGCATGTAACCAGCGGTGTGCCCCATACTCCAGCTGCTGCGCAGCGGCCTGGACAAGCCAGGGGGACACCAGTAAAATCCCCATGCAGTCTCTAACATCCTGAGTTCACTGGGTGAGTCCCAGTTTGAGCCTCCCCCACAGTAAAAGCTCAACAATTAGGTGCGAAAAAAGGGAAAAATTTGGGTGGCCCATAGTGTCAGAACCTCCTTCTAACAGATACCTTGTTGGTTCTAAAATAAAACTACTATATATTTTGATACAAAACAATTGGCCTAGAGTTCATTTCTTGAGTGTGTGAGACCTGATACTCTGATACTGCCTTACTGCTCGACCAAGCTACCACTTTAGAGAGTAAGGTTATATCGAACGTTAGCCTCTGCCATACCTCTGGGGACTGTGGACTCTGTGCACACTGTACCTTACTTTGGTCCAGTACATATAGAGCCACTTTCTTACAGTACCAAACAATCAAAGTATCAAAGCGTTCATATGAAATAGGTGTGTCCTACTAGAATGTATCTTAGTGGTGCACAAGTGTAGGACACATGTAACATTTCCTCCTCTCTGATTTTGATGACCTGTCCCTCTAGGCTTCTCATTCTAATATACTGTGAAAGTTCATTTGCTTAATCTTTCCCCTCAGGTTGTACGCTCAGCAGCCACTAGTGGGGCTGGAAGTACCACATCTGGCGTGGTGTCGGGAAGCCTGGGATCAAGAGAAATTAACTACATCCTGCGGGTTTTGGGTCCTGCAGCATGTCGCAATCCAGAGATTTTCACAGAGGTGGCAACTGGCTGTATTCGCATTGCACTTCCAGCTCCCCGAGGATCCGGCACTGGTAAGTTTGTTGAAGCGTCATTTGCTTGTACAACCCTTCATTTTGATACAGAAATGCATGCGTCAGATACTTTTCCAATAAATTCCTCATTGTAGAAATACCCTACCTCTTGCTCAAGGTGACTTCAGAGGGGCTCTGAAGTGGCAATATATAGATAACTTCTTTACATGTTATGGTTTGCTTCTTTTTATCTGGTCGCCCCAGACGCCAAGGTCTGGTCCTAAATGCTGTTTATCCAGATGACATTACATACGTCTGCTTCAATCCCCAATGAATTGTGTATGTATTACTTAGACCAGGAACAGTACCGCAAAATGTGCGGCATTTCTACAAGCTGTCAAAGGCCTATTGTCATGTTTACTGTTTGAGGGTTCACTTGCCGTCATGAAGTTGCACTTGTATATCTGAAAGAGATTGGTTAGTGATAGATTCCTTACCTCAGAATATCACCAGGTGTCAGACTGGATCCAGAAAGTTTCCGTGAGCAGTACCCCTGCGCGTCGGTAGACTTTGTCGTACGGCTCCGCGAACGTCGTTGGCATCGTAGTCGCCGAGATGACGTCGGCGGAGCTTCTTAGATGTGCCATTCCGCGCCAGCAACGTCTGTTTTCTCTTTTCCGCGCCAGCAACGTCTGTTTTCTCTTTTCCGCGCCAGCAACGTCTGTTTTCTTTTTTCCGCGCCAGCAAGCGCAGATCCGGAGAGAGCGGTACCCCCGGTCCTAGCACCTCGCCAAGGATGTGCTTAGTTGCAGGCCGAGGAGAGCGGGGGGCTCTCCACCCAGGGGTCCAGCAACATGTCTGCTGGGTGGCAGCCTAGGCAGCCTCTAAGACAAGACGTGGATTGTAGGTTAGGTTTCAGGGGGCCATCCCTCGGCATTGTAAGTGCAGTGCTGCCATTAAGAGTATATGGTGCTGGGAGGTTGTCATTACGAACTCCACAGCACCATGATTGCGTCACTGAAGACTGACAAGTTTGATATCAAACTTGTCGGCACATTAAACCCGCACTGATGCCAGTGTGGTTTTTAATGTAAAATGCACTACAGAGGGCATCTTAGAGATGCCCCCTGAAACCGAACCTACAATCCACGTCTGGGCTGAGTGGCTGCCTAGGCTGCCACACAGCAGACATGTTGCTGGACCCCTGGGTGGAGAGCCCCCGCTCTCCTGGGCCTGCAACAATGCACATCCAGGGCGAGGTGCTATGTCTCCTCCCCCAGGATGGACAGGGGGACGCTTCAAAGGCATACCGCCTCTGAGAGCTTCCCCAGACCATTTGCTGTACTCAGCAACTGGCCCCCACCAGTTCTAGCCCCCACTCTGGCAGGAAGACTGGCGGAGGAAAGGGGGTGTGCCAGCCTGTGCCAACTCCACCCCTCAGGTGGGAGAGGAGAGGTGAAGCACAACTCCGGGCTCCTGCCATCTTAAGGATGGGGAGCCCTGCCCAATCATAGATAGGCTCCTGCCCCCCCCTCCCACAGGAGAGGAGCAGGATAGGGGGTGTACCCACCTCAGGACAGGGACCTATTGGTCCCTGCCCTTCCCCTACCTGTAACACCCCTAAATGTAGTATTTAGGGGCACCCTGAACCTTCCTTCCTCAGATCCAGATACCGAAACTAAGAAGATCAAGAAACAAGACCTTCTGTGCAGCTGCTAAGAAGACGACACCAACTGACTTGGCGCCAGACCTACAGGCCTGTCGACCCTCGAACCTGCTCCTGCAAAACCTTGGCTCCTTCTGTGGTCAGCCACCTCAAAAACCCTGGAGGACCTGACTGCCTTGTGACTCTACCAAGACTGGGACTCTCATGAGCAGTGGTTCTGCTCAAACAACAATACCCCTGGTGCCAGCCAGGAACCGCGAATCCAACCCACTCTGCACCTGCGGAGCCCGGCCTGTGCCTAATAGAACAAAGACCCTGACGACGTTCCCCCGGCGATTCTGAGCTGGAATCCAGTGCCCAAGCATCCTCCTCAACAACCCAGACGACGCCTGCAGCCTCAGGACAAGGTGTAGGAGAGTAGGGTCTGCTTCCTATGGTCACCCCCACATTTTGCTTTGCTTTACTGGTTTTCAGTTAGATATGGCTGTGGGCCTGCTAATCAGACCCACAGCCCAGATGCACTCTCTAAATTCACACCATGTACTATAGGTACATCCACTATTGGGAATTGGTTCACCTTGTCAGCCCCTGTAGAAGTGCACCATTGGTGCCCAGGGCATAGGTGCAACTAGGGGCTGCAGCATGTATTATGCCACCCCTGGCTGGCCACTCAAATGGACACAACTGGCTGATCACGCAGCTGGGGCAAGGTCGTGTAAACACCCCTTGCTTAGGTGTAGTGTTCGTATACCTAACTATATATAGACACATAGTGACCTATAAGTCACTCCTATGGCAGGCCTTAACAATCCTGAAGGCAGAGTGCTTGGTTTTATGTGAGATGGTGCTCTAGCATGAGCTGAGCCTGTCTGCAGCTTTCGGAACCATGTCCTTATAGCTGTTCTATGATATTGCCATACCATATACTCTTACGTGCATTCTAATCCTCACGGTTAATGCTAACTTTGGTTTGGCTTTATCTAAACATGTCGTGTAAGGTGTAATACTCTTTGGAATACTACCCCCTCGCCAATTCTGGCGACGGGGGTAGCATTCCACCCTTCTAGAGGGAGAAGGCATGTTGTTGCTGACTATCCCGGTTAAAGTTAACCAGAGCCCCAGCGTCACAAAATGGACGCGGCTGCCACAGACACAAGTCTGACCTCCAGCTGCTGGGAGTCCTTCCAGTCACGGAGGTTTGGACAATAGGTTTCCTGCCTGGAGAGGTGCGAGCACCACCCCAGACAGGACTTTGGGCCAGATGTAGGTAGCCAAATACCGGTCGGTAACGGCCGAATTCGGCCGTTACCGACCCGTATTTGGCTTTTGACATGTAGGGGGAAGGAAACAGACCAATTCGGTAATTTTACCGAATCGGTAAATATACCGGTCGGTAAATTTACTGACCAGTATTTTTACAGAATCGGTAAAATTGAGATGTAGGTGGGACTCTTCTGAGTCCCACAAGCCCTACAAATTCGGTATTTTACCATCAAATTCAATTTGATGGTAAAATATCGATTCAGGTGTGCATGCACATGTGTGCATGCACACCTGTGCCATATGACAGGCAGACCTGCCCTTAGGGCAGGTATGCCTGCCACATGGCCCCCCAAACCTTTTTTGGGGGGTGCTAGAGGGTGTCAAAGTGACACCCCCTGCACCCTCTTCAAAATCGGTATTTACCGATTCGGTAAATACCGACCGGTAATGCCCATTCATTCCTATGGGCTTCAAAGCCCATAGGAATAAATGGGCATTACCGGTCGGTATTTACCGAATCGGTAAATACCGATTTTTACCGATTCGGTAAAAGGAACATCTGGATGTTCCTACATCTCACCCCCTTCTTATTTACCGATTCCTATTTACCGAATCGGTAAAATTCGGTAAATAAGAATCGGTAAATTTTCCCTACCTACATCTGGCCCTTTGTGTATTGGGACAGGGAGGGCTGAATAGAATGACACACTGGCTGGGGCACACTAGGTGCTCCATGCAAACCCCAGTGCAAACCGTTTGCTGGGGCACTCCAGCCCCAGCTCTGGCGCGAAACTGGACAAAGGAGAGGTGATCTAACCACCCCCCTTCATGGTCCCACCCATAGGAGGGACCTAGAAAGTAATCCAGCCCCTTTTAGTTGTATAAAGGTAGGAGCTGAGTCCTGAGACTTTAGATTAATCCTGAAATCGAAACTTGACACGAAACTCTGGACCTTCGACGTCCTGCTGAAGCTGAAGACTGAAGAATCTCCCTTGTGGCCAAGGAGTGACCACCCTGGGCAACCAGGCACCATCCAGCAAATCAACGGCTTGCTTTGTCAACGTTCCCGCCGGAACCTGAGCACAGAGCCTGACAAGGCCCAGACTTCCAGACCTCTCTGACCCTCTCTTCACGACTGCAGCATAGCTGAGATCCGTGGAGCCGACGAGACACGTGGGACCAGACATCTTGAAAACGCCTGCAACTTGCTAACTGTGCTGCTCCTGAGGCATCCTCGAAGCTGTGCACTGGGGACTGAGAAACCCCGAACCCGAGCTCCACCTGCACCGAAGATCAGCACTCCACGAGTTCTGCGTGGGGCCCTTCTGCTTGTGTTCTGCTCGACTCGTTGTCCGGTTGCTGGCCCGTTGGCTAGTAGACTCTGTGACGACAATCCTTTTGAACTAACTTACTGATCTGGTTGCTCCAGACTGGCCTTTGCCTCCTTGCAAAGGTGAGGCACCTCAGACCTTGCTGGTCTGCACCAGAAGCCTTCTTTGAATCCTGCGTGGGTTGCCTTTGCCAAGGCTTGCTGACCCCAATCCGGCATTCTACCCCTCCATCTGAGAGAGCCTTCGTGGGACAGCTCCTCTCCAGCACCTGGTCGTCCTCGACGCCTCCTGGTCCGCGTGGCTGCAAAGACCAGCTTCACGACAGCACTCGATTGCTCCTCGACGTCATCTGGTTCCTTCCTGGTTCCACCCGGTCACTGGCTAGTGACCCAGACTCTGTCCCCTCTGCTTTCAGGTTCTCTTCATCTTCGATCCACCCTTGGATCAACCCGGACATCTTCCTCCTGGTCACCTGCAGCATCTTTCTTCAAAGGCTCCATAGGACTCAACGGCGAAACCCGACACATCTTCACACCTATGCACCCGCTTCCTGTGGGTGAGGTAACTAGAGTACTTCGGTGCTCCCAAGGGTATTGACTATCCAAGTGTCTAGGTTTTTAGTTTTTTCCTCCTAGCTAAACCGGAAGTGTCCTAAATCCTTCTAAATCTAACTTCTAAGTTCCCATTGACTTTACATTGACTCACGCGTGTGTGTAAAGACACTGCCGCGCCGCCTGTGGGCCTCCTACGTCTAAACTAAGGTTCAGATAGTGTAGCCCCAGCGATTCCCTAGGCCCTTGGCATTTCCTTTTCTCGTGACGTGGTACTTATACCACTTTCTTAGTATATGGTTTGCTTCGCCCCTAGGGCCTAACTGTAAATTGTGCAACTTAACGTATTCTGAATAAGTATCTTGTTATGTGCTTGGGAAACCACATCGGATTCATCGAGCACTGCTGGAGGCTCACTCGTCTTTTGTTACCTGTCATCGGATTCAACCAACGACTTGCCGGACCCGCTGCGCAGGTCCCGCTGCGCCAGAGGACACCCTGTGGGGCGCTGGAGGGGAGCTCTATATTTTAAAACTTCTTTGTCCACGGGCAGGGCTGCAAGCTGCCTAGCAGGGACTCCATTGTCCAGGAGTCCCTGCGTGCAACACCTGTGGCCGCTCTCCCTGCCGGCAACGCCCCCTGACTGCTGTTGAAAAGTGCAGCGCTTCCTTTTGCCAAGCGGGAAACCACATCTGATTCATCGAGCACTGCTGGAGGCTCACTCGTCTTCTGTTACTTGTCATCGGATTCAACCAACGACTTGCCGGACCCGCTGCGCGGGTCCCGCTGCGCCAGAGGACACCCTGTGGGGCGCTGGAGGGGAGCTCTATATTTTAAAACTTCTTTGTCCACCGGCAGGGCTGCGAGTTGCCTAGCAGGGACTCCATTGTCCAGGAGTCCCTGCGTGCTACACCTGTGGCCGCTCTCCCTGCCGGCAACGCCCCCTGACTGCCCTATATTACAGGGCGGAGCATCCGCTGCGCGGGAGCGACCGGGAGCGACCGGGAGCGACCGGGAGCGAAGAGCGGGCCGTTTGAGGCCGTGAGAGTCCGGTCCGGGCCCTGTCTCTTTTCTGCCATATCAAGGACGTTTAAACACCTGTGAAATGAGTACCAGGGAAACCAGAAGTAAAACAACATCCTTCCTAGCCGCGGCCGGAGCTGTCAAAGGCCCCATTGACACCTACTTTGCTAAAGCTGGTTCTCTCCTGATTGAGGAAATCGAGGTCCTGGAGCGAAGAATCTCCCAAGAAATAGACTGGGTAAGGAGATCTTCAATGGGCCCAATCGCCCAAGCTAGAACCCCAGAAGTTAGATCCGGTTTGGCAACTAGCGGTAGCACTGATCAGGTCACATGTCCATCTCCAGGCATTTCAATTACAAACCCAGAGTTCACCATTGAGGCTCCGAGTGACTTTGAGGATATGAGCCTTATGGCCCTACCCAATACTCAAATTCCCCAAGCAACATCAACATTAGCCGAGAATACTGAGGCAGCCAAAGTTATAGAACCCAACATAGATAGTAATAGGGGGGCTAGAGAAGGGGCTATACAAAAAAAGAAGTGGGGGCCCCAAAACAAAGAAGATAACAGGATCAAATCTCCCAAACCATCTAGAGGTAAAGGGGGGAAAGGAGCCATCTCTGTTACCGTGCCAGAGAGGTCGGGAATGTCAACTCCCCCTAGAACTATTAACACAACCTCACTACTACAGCCTACTAACACCGCGCCAGTAGACATCACTTCCGATGACATCTCACTGGAGGACATAGGCACACTTTTTAAGTCCCTATTGAGTCCCCTGGAGGCTAGATTGATTAAGATCGAAGCCAGATTAGTTATCATCGAAAAAGCAACTGTGCAACTTGCTGATTCAAGGAAACTTGATAATAGTGGATCTAAAATAGTAAAAGAGGGACTAGGACCCAAGTCCGCAAAGGGTAATGGACCTCCTATAGCCACAAATAAACTTCTACCCACAAACCCCAAACCTTTACAATCCACACCAAACAATACTCCGCAACCTCCAAATGCCAACAAGGCCCCTATTCCAACACAGCAAACAGCAACTGCCACTCCTAAAATAATCCCCCCATGAAAGACAATGCTCTGCCCTCGACTAATGCCAAGGGTGACCCACCATTTACTGGAGAGAAACCAAACACTAACCGCAGATATAAGCCTATAAACCTCCCCCCAGAAGCAGCACCTTACACCTTAGTTCTGGCGGGGGTCCCGGAATTAAAATCTCCTATATTTGAATCTACTACCTCACTTAAGAACAAAGTCATTAACTGGCTCTCTGTAAATAGACCACTCCCGAGAGGAACAACCAGTGATATCTCCATGGCTAGGAGGGCAACGTGGGTGGGTCACACTAGGAAATCCATTAGAGGAGACTGTATCCTGGTCACCTTTAGAGACCCGAATACAGCCGCATATATCTGCACCTGGGCCTCCGATGAGGATTTTGGCAGTAACATTCAACCACTTCCTCTTTCATTTTTTTACCCCTCAAGCCTTTATAACTTAGAGGACCACAGATGGGGGCACCACCAAGAGCTACTGGACGGTTGGGAAAATTGCACTAGGGAGAATAATGTCCACCCACAACACAGGGGAAGACTAATAGAGCAGTTCCCTTCGTATGGGGATGAGGCTGGCTGGGAAATAGTTACAGGGAGGAGGGGGGGGGGGTGGTTACAGGAGAGGAATTCCTGGGCCACACAGAACACACTACCCAGCCTATCTGTCTACTCACAATAGATACAGTAGCTTAGAAATGGTGGACTGACAGGCGGCTGAAGTGGGGAGTGTTCTACAAGTATCTCCCACGATTGAGATCAACACACTCCCAGCGCCAGATACATATGCTAAGGCATCTAATATAGTTGAATTTAGTCAGGATCCAAGTATGACGGACCCTACTTTATCCCCTACTAATATGCCTTCGCATATGAATTACTCGCCCACAAGCCAATCGGCGCCCTTGGAGCTCATCCCCAACAACCCTGTTTTTATAGGCCTAGCCACTACCCAACTGTCACATATAACAGTGATCTCTTGGAATGTGGCAGGCCTAGCCAATAAAATAGACTGCATAGAGTGGGGTTCCTGCATCAGCTCCAAAAATATACTCCTTTTCCAAGAGACTTGGGCGCGCGAGGAAATATTATTTCCGGGCTTCGCCTCTTTTTCCAAAGCCGCTAAATGGGGGGGAAGGGGCAGGCCGTCAGGGGGACTCACGACCTGGGTAGCAACGGACCTAGGTTGTCAAGCTACCTGTATAGAGACCGCCTCAGATGACATATTGGCTGTTTTACTTGAGTGGCCAGACTCCATGAAGTTGTTAGTCATTAACATTTATTCAAGGCCGGTACCAATGCACAAAGAATCTGGTACCATAGATGAATTAGCTCGGCTTCTAGATGGCATTCCATGTGAACTCGCCTGCCTGGTGGGAGGTGATTTTAACTCTCATTACGAACCACTGCCTGGTCTACGTGACGGGCCTTCCTATGAGGAAGATTCATGTTGGTTCGTCCCTGAGACGGTGGCACCACCTCCAAGGGCCTGGACTCCTTTGGCTTTGCAGATAACTGCCCTCACTCTCAACCAAGGTCTAAGGGCATGCAATGGCCGCTGCAATTCAGACATACCCAGTATCCATACCTATAACAAAACAGGCAGCGAATCTAGACTGGATTACATTATGGTTAAACTGTTCATGTGGCCATCAATAGTTGATTTTAAAGTCACCGAAAGAATGGACAGTGACCATAACGCCTTAGAATTGACTTATTCCCCGCCTGGGGGTGAGGTTGCATCTCACGGAACGGACAAAGATAAGGCGGGGCTCCTACTTGAAAATAATCGGAGGAAAGTCAAGTGAGAGAAACTGGCCAATAGTCTAGATAGAATACCACAGTTATATGAAAGGATCATCCCATTTCTGGAGAGCGCCTTTCAGTTAGGAAATGAGGTGCAAGATGATGCCAGCAGAGGATGCTTGCACAAATACACGCAGACATCATCAAAACCTTAGAGCAGGATCTGTTCACATCCTCAGGGAAAAGGAAAGGCCCCCCGTCCAAGACGTCTTGGTATAACGCCGCTTGCAGGGAAGCCAAGGCCCATTTGTTACTTGCTATAAAGGGACGTCTTAGCAAGGAAGAAATCCGTGCCAGGAGAAGATTGTACAAAAACCTCCTGGAGAATGCGCGGGCGGAATGGGACCACGATTACTGGTAAAATCTAGTTGGAGCACTAACAAACAGATTCCCGCAAATTTTGGCGCGTAGTGGCTAATGGCACGGAGGACTTAGCCTCCGCAATAGAGCCTAACATAGCCCCTACGGTATGGCAAAGCCACTTCGAGGCGTTGTATGCGGAGGGAGGGGGGGACCAAAATAGA
Organism: Lissotriton helveticus; assembly: GCF_964261635.1. Lineage (NCBI taxonomy): Eukaryota > Metazoa > Chordata > Amphibia > Caudata > Salamandridae > Lissotriton > Lissotriton helveticus. The sequence goes on from NC_136071.1 coordinate 13,094,320, forward strand.
GCTGGTATCACAAAGACATCTAGCCCCACTGGGGTTCCTTTTACTGAAAAAGAGGTGAGGGAGGCCATTAAAGGCCTAGCTGCTGGAAAAGCCCGGGACTTGATGGGGTGCCCGGGGACTTGTTCAAGCAAGAACCAGGGATATGGGCACCTTATTTCACATTGATATTCAATGCCATTCTGGGGGGGAATGGAGGTGCCCGATACTTGGTTGGGAGCAGAGGTGGTCCCAATCTACAAAAAGGGATCCCCTCTGCTTCCTGCCAACTATCGTCCCATCAGTCTTATCGATATATCCCAAAAACTTTTCGGAAGACTGATCCTGAATCGGCTCCAGGCCTGGATTGAAGAGATGGACATCCTGTCCCCCTATCAGGCAGGATTTAGGCAGGGTGTATCGACCATAGACCAAATTTTCAGGCTGAATCTCCTTTACTGGAGAACAGCGGTAATCGAGGGCGGCACTCTGTATACTATTTTTGTAGACTTACGTGCCGCCTTCCATTTGGTACCCAGAGCGAGACTGTGGAGAGTTATGGAAGAGCTGAACGTCCCCGGTGATATTCTGCAATTCTGATGAGACTACACTATAACAACTACGCTTGCGTAAGGTGTGGCAAAGGTGGCAAGTTAACCGAAAGGTACCCCGTTCGCAGAGGGGTTAGACAGGGTTGTGTGCTTGCACCGACCCTGTTTTGCCTCTTTGTGAACGGGGTTGTTGCCCACCTAAACAGGATTGCCAACACCGATGCCCCAAAGTTGACAGGCAGCAGGGTGCCAGCAATTATGTTTGCAGATGACACCCTGCTGCTGTCCAAATCCCCTATGGGGATTCAACGCATCTTGGACGTTTTTTTTAGAGTTCTGCTCTGAACGAGGATTGGAAATCAACCCACAGAAAACTAAATTTATGATTTTGAATCCTAACCCCCACAATCGAGCCCCACCTAGGCTAGGCACAGTCCAACTAGAACGTGTGCACAATATTGAATACTTGGGGATTACTTTAAATGAACATTTAACGTGGACGACTCACCAGACTAAAGTGAACATCAAACTGGCTCAGTTGGCGGGTGGCACTATACGTCTGGCAAATAAATCCTCCTATCGCCCACTAACCCCAATCATTCATATCTACAAAATTCAAGCCCGTGCAGGTGTTACATATGGGGGTGAGCTGTGGGGACACTCAACTCTCTAAATTACAGTCAACTGAAAATAAATTTCTGAGACAGGTCGTTGCCCTCCCTCAGAGTACTCCATTGCTTCCCCTTAGATTAGACTTGGGAATTCGACCAATAACTGAGGAGCTAGGACTTAAACCCCTAACATTTTGGAGGCGTTTGTGGTGTAGCCCAGATCTTATAAACTATAGAGAGGAGCTGCAGGAATTCTTGGAGCTACGGAATGCCAAGAGGATCCCGTGGTTGACTTATGTGAAGGGAATGCTAGAGGAGATGGGCTACCCGGAACTTTGGACGGATCCTTCAAACACGTGCCTAAAGATTCCAAAAAAGGCACTTGTGAGAGCATACCAAGAACTGATGCTCACAAAAGCTATTGACGCCACTCGTGAGGGATCCTTGACACATTTGTTCCTAAAAGTGAAAGACTCCTATTGTCTCGAAAGTACTCTAGACGCTATGTCTCCTGTATTAACGAGGAAATTATTCTTACAATGGAGATACGGAAGCCTCCCTTTAGCTTCATTTACAGTGTCCTGGTCATGCCGCTCCACCACAGAAACTTGCCCAGTGTGTGCTCATCCGAAGGAGGATGACGTTCACGTTGTCTTCTTCTGCAAGGGCTATGAGAGGAGCAGGAAATACTGGTTAGTCCCACTACTCAGGAACCTGGGTTTTAGATCTTTTCAACCTGCTTACAGAGTTTTAAAGACAGACCTCTCCCCCACTGTAGTCTTTGCCCTCTCGAAATTTTTAACCTCTATGTGGTTCACTCGAAGCCGATGGGTCAAAAGACTTGTATAAAAAGACTCCTTGAAAGTTATATACTGTTTTCGCAGTACCCCTTGTTTTAAAATGTTTTATATTCGATCACATTGTGTTTAATTCGTTTTTAATTGTGTATAAATGTTATGTGTCTTTTATGATCTGTGATCGAAATAAAGATTTTTGGAATGGAATGGCTTGGCCTCTGATCTCAAAGAGTTCAGAGGAGTGGGTTAGTAAATAAATACATATATATTTTATATATATATCCTGTGTGGTGTCCTTTCATTTGATATTCAAGGGGTTACATATGGTAAAACAGCTGGCTTCACATGCCCTCAAGAGACTTTTAGCCTAAGACTGTTCTGTCCACGCTACCACTAGGATAGCTGGTCTATAAGGTTGACTTACAACCATCACCATAAGGGTTGTTTGGACTGGTCCAAGGTGTTCACTAGAATAGTGAACATCATATACCAGGCCAACTTCTCACACAAGGGACCCCTCCAACTGCGACCAGCAGGGAGGGTAAGATTTCTCGACCTCAAAAGATACCCCTGCACCTGGCACCCCACGGCCCCCTGTGCCCAACTCCTTGGTGCCTAGCTATCCTCCAAGATCCCAACTTACCCCTCGAAGTGTCGGTCACTCAAGAAGATCCTCGTCCCCGAGCCTGCAGCCTTTGTTCACTTTTCAAGATCTCCATTGAATAACATTGAGCGCCCGATGGCACAAAAGCACCCTGCGCCCAGCCGCCTGAGTGCCCCTGGCAGTGCAACCTTTGTCCTAATCTACTTCCCCATTTGCCCTGAGCAAGTGACCAGGAGCCCAGCTCCCACAGCCGCGTGGCCTGCTAGCCAGCAGCCACCAACCGAAGGCCCCCTGCCTCTCATTGGATAACATTGGGCCTATTACCTCTGCACCTGGCTGCCCTTGTGCCCAGAACCTTAACTCTACCAGTCGAGTACTTACCTAAAAGCCGACATTGACTGGTTTCACTTGGAAATTCTTCTAAGTGTGGAGTTTTGGAACTTTAAAATATTCATCTAAAATCAGCCGAACTAGGAATTCAGATTTACTCACCTATTATCAGGAGAGACCACATTGCTGCATCTTTGAGCCCAGTACTGATCCTGAAAAGTAATTTTAACCGTACTTACCAGTAACTTGAATTTCCTTCCATAGGATATAATTGCCTGCTTTTTGCTGATAATGTTTCTAAGTGTCGATTTTTTTAAACTTACAAATATTTTTTAAAAACCATGCCAACGATAAAAATGTAATTACTTGCCTGTTTTACATAATGTCCCAATGCTGAACCTAGGAGCCCAGCACTGGATTACAAAAGTAACGCAAACATACTTTACCTGCAGATTGAATTTCCTTCCATAGGATAACATTGGTCATTTTACCTAGAAAAGTTTCTAAGTGTCAACTTTTAAAATACAATAATATTCCTTAAAAATCATTACTGTAACCAAAATGCTTTTACTGAACTGTTTACAGTGCATGTCCCAGGACTGAATCTAGGATCCAGTTCTGTGGTTAGAAAAGTAATCTACAAAGTAATTAATTTCATTTAACTAGAAATTCCCGTTGACCTCAATGTTGCATTGTGTCTGAAATTGTGTTGCCTTTTGCAACAAACTGTAGCTATTTTAATCAAGAAGGCTGTTGCCTATTTGAAAAGTATTTAACTAAAGTAATTCATTCCGAGAAAGTATATTGTTACCTTTTTGGTTCTAAAATAAAACAACTATATCATTTGATATAAAAACAATTGGCCTAGAGTTCAGTCTTTGAGTGTGTGAAATTTGCGGACTGTGTGTACAACAAATGCTTTACACTGTCCTCTGGTACTGCCTTACTGCTCGACCAAGCTACCACTTTAGAGAGTAAGGTCACACCTGAGTTTAACCTCAGGTATACCTCTGTGGACTCTGTGCACACTGTACCTTACTTTGGTCCCGTCTATACACAGAGCCACTTTCTTACAAAGCCTTCCTAGTCCGAGCTTCCAGGCCCATTCGACGCCAGTGAGGGGCAGGGTTCGCCATCACCACCTCCACTGGCGCAACATCACCTCGGGCAGGTGGGTGCTGCAAATCGTCCGAAGGGGCTACTCCCTCCCCTTCGAGGCGACCCCCTCCGGCCATGTCACCGCAGAACCACCGCGTGTCGGAGGATCACTTGCAACTTCTGTAGGAGGAAGTTATGGCCCTCTTGGCCAAGGGGGCCATCGATCGCGTTCCTGGGCCAGAAGAAGGTCATGGTTGCTATTCCCACTACTCTCTGGTCCTCAAGAAGGATAAGGACTTGTGTCCTATCTTGGACCTCATTGACATCAACAGCTTCCTCTGGAAGGAGAAGTTCAAGATGTTGACACTTGCTCAGGTCTTGTCTGCTCTGGAGACTGGATGTTAGCCTTGCACTTGTAGGATGCATATTTCCTCATCCCCGTCCTGCCAGCCCACCGATGTTACCTGCGGGTCACGGTAGGCCATAAGCATTGTCAGTTTACCGTGCTCCCCTTCGGCCTTACTAGCGCCCCTCGGGTGTTCACGAAAGTGATGACGGTGGTCGCAGCTCATCTGCGCAGATCAGGGGTTCCAGTCTTCCCCTATCTTGATGACTGGTTGTTGAAGGCGGGCTTGCCCTAGGCAGTAGTCTCCCACCTCCAGACTACGGCCGACCTCCTGCATTTGCTGGGGTTTTCCGTCAACGTGGCGAAGTCGCACCTGATTTCCTCTCAGAAGCTTCTCTTCATCTGAGCGGTTCTGGACTCTGCAGAGTTTCGGGTTTATCGTCCCGAGCAGCAAGTCCGGGATATTCAGGTAATGATTCCGATCTTTCAGCCTGTATCCTGGGTTTCGGTCAGGGGTGACCCTCCGGCTCCTGGGCCTGATGGCCTTTTGCATCCTGCTAGTGGATCATGCCAGATGGCATATGCGGGCACTGCAGTTGGACCTCAATTTCCAGTGGGCACAGCATCAGGGCAACCTGTCCGGTCACATCCAGATCTCGGAGGACATTGCCTGACCATTGCAGTGGTGGCTCACGGATCGCGATTGGGTCCATGGCAGATCCCTCTCCCTTCCCCAACCGGAACATTCCGTAGTGATGGACTTGTCCCTTCTGGGATGGGGCGGCCACATGGGAGAAGCAGAGATCAGAGGCCTCTGGCGGAGTCCTGGCTCCATATCAACCTTGTGGAGCTTCGGCCGATCTGACTTGCTCTGAAGGCATTCCTATGACCCTCCAGCATTTCCCGATTTCGCAAAAGAACCAAGAAATCAGCTGAGGACCGTAATGACCGCGATGTTTACCTTTTGGGCCGCGAAAAAGGTCTCCGGCAGTCAGCAAAAATAAATGGTGACATCTTATTGGCTGTAAGCGCACCAGTCACTATGTAGCGCCTTACAGCCTTAATAGCGGCCTACTTCCTGAGTCTATAATTGACAATGCGAGATTGAGGAGGCTTGCACCGTCTGTAACTAACCTACACCATGAGCCCGAGAGTTGTTCTACAGCTTGAAAGTAAGGAACCTGCACTATTAGCCTGAGAGGATTTCCATGTTGTTGTCAGACTTCTATGATACTACCAAGAAAAGGGACGTTTGAGGGTAAGAAAGCTGCACCGACCTGGAGTCCAAGAGGAGACATGCACTATTTTCATTACACCGATCTTCAAATCTGAGGCTCCTAAACTGTGCATGGCGGGCCCTAACTGCAACCACAGGAGAATATTAAACACAGGCCGTGGGGCCTCAATGGTAGTGTAGTGTGCCGGTTTTTCAACCACTGAATGGCTATTGTGCATTCTAACATTCTGCCTATTCACATTGACAGGCCTGTAATTACTCTCCCCACTCGTAAAGAGTAAGCATGTTAGTTCCGAAAATATAATTTCCCTAAATATTCACAGACTGACCTATGAAAATTTAATTATTCTCATCAAATATATATGAAAATATGTCTATGCCTCTTTCCCGATTTTCAGAGGAAGCAATCAAATTGGTGCCCTTATTGGAGACAGACGGACAGGTGAGTTCTGCACTAGCTGCAGGGCAAATAGACCCCATGTGTTAAAGGCACCTGTTTGGTCGTCAACCAATAAAAACATTGCCTGTCTGATCGCTAATCGTGATTTGTACCAATGTGTGCAAACATATCGATGTTGTTCCTATAGTAGATATTGGGTAGCAGGAAAGTCCTGGTAATTAAAAAAGAGCAGAATTGTGTGACTGCGGATGAAACTGTGAGACTGCCAGTAAACCGGGTATGTGAGGGAAAGAAAGCTGCACCGACCAAGAGTCTGAGGGGGGACATGCATTAGTTTCATTTCATTGAACTTCAAACCCCCACTGGTTGGGCCCCCTCTGTGAGCATGACTGAATATGCACTCTGAACCGGGGGGGCAGGTTGAGCTCCTGCCGTCCCATGCTCCACACCGGCTCTTGCTCTCTTTACTGTAATCCTGTTGCCCAATGTGCCAACAGGGCCTCTTGTGCTCTCTAGGCTGGTGCTGCTGTGCTCGCCAGACCCGGGGTGCCAGGCTCCTTTCCCCCGGTCATAGCTGTGGCTGCTGGTGGTTATTGTTAGACCCAGATTAGGGATTGCCAGTCACATTGGCTCTGGTCCTGGTTTCTGTTGGTCCAGGGCCCTGTTTGTCGAGGCCTTGCAGGTTTCCTGCTAGTGAAATGGTTCTAAATTGGATGAATGGTGCCTGCCTTTTTTATAAGCCTCCTTTCAAAAGCAAACTTAAAGATATTGTGTGCACCTGTGTTTGTATGTGTATAATTCATATTATTTAGGTGTACGTTTATTTGTGTTGGTTAACAACCATTGAGCTTCACAGTCAAAGACCTCTTCCAAACTAAATATTGATCAACCATTCACTAACATATGGAGAAAAAATCACGCTCCAAACCAAATGAAATGCCGTCGGGGCAAATAAAGTGCTACAGTAACAAAGAATGCCATTTGTATAGTAAGCTAGATGCTAAACTTGCTGAACTGTCAGGATAATTTACAGAGAGAAGTCCACAGATGCGCTATGGGCCATCCATAAACGCAACCGCATAACTAAGAATGCTGAATAGACGTGGTTGCATCTTGAGAGGTGTCACCCTGCTCCTGTACATCCCTCCAAATGAGAGACTTACAACTTGAAGCTGCACGGGTCTTCAGAATTCCATACCCTTAAGAAGGGCCTCAGTATCTAGGTGGTCATGGGACTCCTTAGTGCCTGGCTATATCCTTATATATACGGTAGTGGCTGCTTTCACCACAGAAAACGGGATGACTGGCAACTCTGGGCTGTTGTGCTTGGCTAAACCTATGATCCAGAATATTACCACAAAGGAGAATATAGCATATAAACATTTTAGACACTTTAAACATGCCTATTTCAGAGTGGAATAGACCGCTAAAACATTTTCCTATTGATTTAAGGCTGAAAATGAATGATTACAAGTAAAATAAAGGGCCGCAATAACGCCGCACAATTTCAGTTTCTGTGCGCTAAATTTCCATTTTTGTGCCACAAAATTTGCAAATCTGATAGACTACTAGCCGCAAATTCCTTCACGTAGAATTACTGGATCCGGAAATTATTTGCCTAGCATCCCTGCACGCGTACGTGACGTCAACAAGGTCACAAGTTCCACCCAGTGCACCCCCAAGCCCCTCTCGGTCCTCTGGACAGGCTGCGGTCTTGTACGAGGCCAAGGTGGCGCCGCTTAAGCACCGGCAGCTGCTGGCCCTGGTAGCTCCTATTCCGCCCCGGCCCAGCCCTGGTCTCATGCGCCGTGTTGGAGGCCGCCCCGGCGTCTCCCCTGTCGCCGACTATGTCCTGCCTCAGATTGCGGACTCTACAGCGCCAGGCCGACGTCGGGTCGTTGACTCTTCTTCAGAAGCTTCCTCTTCTCCAGAGGTTCGGCGCTTGCTGGTGTCCTCCTCGCCGGAGACGGGTCACCGCGTTGTGGCTTTTTTGCCGACGTCGTCTAAGGGCGGCTCCTCGCCGTCTCCGTGGCCACGGTCTTCGCCAGAGGAGCCACAGGTTCCCCACTCCCCGGTCCCTCTTCCTTCTTTCCGGACCTGGCCCTTCCTTCCTCCGGTTGGCTTGGGGGATGGCCGCCTTAGCTTGCAGCCGTCACCTTCTGAGGAGCTGCTGTCCCCTCCGCGGGGCCCTACAGAGGCAGGTGCGGCCTTCGCTCGCGCTGTTTCCACGGCTGTGGAATTTTGCACATGGGTGATCCAGCTACCCATTTCCCCGTGGAACATCTTCTGGAGGTTCTCCATCAGGGTTCTGGTGGTAGGGAGCTGTTGCTTCCCTTTGAGGGTTCACTCCATTCTTCTCTCTTGGGGACTTGGGGCCGTCCTGCCACGGGGGACCTGGTGCCCCACCACCTTCTGCACCGCTATCATCCGGTGCCGCGTGATCCGGTGTGTCTTTCCCTCCACCAGTGGCCCCCTTTTACAGAATGTCTTCCCTTCTCTGCCGCCGCTGTAGTCTCCCCTGTCACAGGAGGCCCGCTGGCTGGACTCCTAGGGGCGCAATGTTCGCTTCAACCAGTGCGGCTCTGGTGCCCCTTAACACGCTATGTATTTTGGCTAGGGCCACTTCTTGCTTGAGGGACTCGGCGGAGTCCCTTATGTGTACAGCTTCTCGAGAGGGTTCCTGTGTGCATTTGAAGCACCATGTGTTGGATGGCCGGGAGCTGGCGGCGTTTATTCTTCTCTCCGCTCTGGCATCTCGGAGGTGCTGGGTCGTGCCATGGATTCTTCGGTTGTCCTTCGTCGCCATGCCTGGCTACGGGACAGTGTGTTCCCGGAGAACGTTCGAGAACGGCTGGTGGACCTTCCTTTCGATGGTGCTCTTTTGTTCCACGCCCCTGCGTACTCTGCCATCCAGAGGGTATTGGCGGGGCTTCGTCCTAGTCATCCTCCTCCTCGTCCTCATCCCCCTCCCTCTTCTCCCCCTCAGTGACCTGTGAGTTGATCTGGTTCTTGGAGGTGTTCTCCCGTTGGGGCGGGTCGCCCCAGTTGTCTGTTCTGTGTGCTTCGTGGCCACTCGAGTCCTCCTTGTAGGTACTGTGGTTCTGTTGGCTGCTGACCGACCCTTCTTGACTGTGTTTTTGCCTTGGGTTTTCTACACCAAGCTGCCCCGAGACTGGGCCTTCTGTGTTTTTCCTCTTTTGCTGCTTGAAAAGCCTTCTGCAGGGTTTTGCCGCAGGTCTTTTCTGTTGTCCTAGGCTGCTGAATTTATTTTAGAAGAGGTTCCCATGTCTTGTGACGTGACATGCCCTATGTGGGGTAGTGGTGGCTGTTGTATAGCCCTGTTATGTGCTGGGGAACTGTGGTCACCTTGGTCTTCTGCTCTCTGTGGCTTTACGGTATGTTGCAGATGAAATCTTCTTGCTTATGGCTGGACTAGCTTGAGTTGCGCCCCAGGGTGTTCTTCTCTGGGGCCGCTGTGCTGTTTGCCTGGTCTGGCCTGGCGTTTTGGTTCTCTCCAGTTCCACTTCCTTTTGGGCCGTGTGTGCGGTCTCCTCCCTGGGGCGTGTCCGGACTCTTATTCGCTTTCCTGATTGGTCTTCGGTTGGCTTCTGGCTTGCTCTAAGTGCTTCGTTCTGTGGTGTCCTTGGCGTCTGGCTGAGCTTGCCGGTGCCGACCTGTTGTTTTTCTGCACTATTGTGCCTTCTTGGGGCTCTAGTGGGGCTGTCCCCCTTACCTTGTCCACTTCTTCCGGTGGGCCTTGAATTCGGATCTGCCTCTTTTCCCTGTGGGAGGAGATGGTCCCTGACTTCTTGTCCCTTTTGCGGGCGCAGTCTGTCCCTGCGTGGCGTTGGAATGTTCTTCCTGGGTGACCTTGAGCTGCCCTTTCGGCTTCCGCCTGCTTATTGCAGACTGCGCCGTTCTGCCTGGGCTTGCCTTTGCTCTGCCTCTTCTCCTTGTGGTCTCTAGGTTACTCTTCTCCTTCGGTGCTCCTCTTCCTGGCCTTGGCTTTGGGCGGAGGTTTTGTTGCCTTGTATGGGTGTGGGGTGCTTGGCCTCCTTTCGCCTTGCCTTGCTTCCTCTGCTGAGGGAGGACAGGCTACCTTTTCTTTTTTCCGCATCACCTTTGGGGATGGTGGTCTTCTGCTGGCGGGGGTTCCCCTTGCTTGGGAGGACGGGGTTCCTCTTCCTGTCTTGGATATCGGCCCCTGTGGGACCCTCTGTTATGACCAGGTGGGTGGGGTACTCTCGCAGACCCTCCTTCCCCTTGGGTATGGCTTGGGTATCTATTCTACATGAAGGAATCTGCGGCTAGTGGTCTCTCAGATGTACGAGTTACTTACCTTTGGTAATGATGTATGTGGTAGAGACTATTCTAACCGCTGATTCCTTCACGTACCGCCCTTCCTCCCCGTTCTGCGAGGACGTTTGGCTTGGTCTTTTGCACTTGCCTCGCTGAGGGTGGCTGCGTCTTCTGAGTACTTTCTCAGGTTGGGGCCTACCTTCCACCCCACCCCCCTCCCTTCCCCCTTTATTACTAGGGTGTTGGGCCCTCTGCTATCCTCTAGGTTAGGGTCTTTTGGCTGTGCCTCTGCCCTTTGTTCCTTATGGGGGTTGTCACACACTGTGATGGGGCTGTCTTGGAGTTTTGCCGTTCCTTATTTGTCCCGGCCTGGTTCCCCTTCATTGTTAGGGCGAGCTGGTGTAAGTAGCGCGAAGCGCTGCTGTCCAGCGAAGCCTCTATTGTTAGCGACTTGCTCTGGAAGTGGGACAGAGGATGGGATGGGCACGCGCAGGGCCATCGGCGGTTTCAGCATGTGTGCGCGCACGTACAGCCAGGCGCCGTGCACATCTCCTGTCCCGCTTCTAAGGCAAGTCAGCCTCCTGCAATCTCTCAGCCTCCTGCAAACTCTCTCGTGCGCCCACACACACCCACACCACCCCCTCACCTCACCGGGCTCTTGTCGCTGTTTTGGTGTCATCTCTGCATCACCTGGCACACTCGGGGCTTCCTTCGCTCATGGGAGCCCTGCACGTGCATCGGCGGCCCATCGCCTCTTTCTCCTTTAACCCTCACGCTTTTCTCACAGCTACCCTTTACTTTGTCTCTTCTTGCCCAGCACCGCGACCTTGCTCCCCCACTCCTCAAATATTCCGGTAATCTCGCTGCTCCTTCTCTTTTCTCACCACCGGCTTTTCTCTTGTTTGGTTGGGGTTGTGGTCCTGCTACATGTTATTACATTTTTACATATGTCCTTTGTCTCCAGGGGGGACTGTCCGTACTGACGGGGTTGCTGATCAGTGCTGGGCTCTGTTCTTTATTCTTTCCCTGCCTTTGGGTACTGTAGTGCCTGGCACTGCTCTTTATGGTGTTCCTCATTATTCCTTTTTCTTTTCTTCCTCACACTGTTCCTATACTTAGTTTTCTCTGAGAGCTCCGCGTTGTGGCGCGGAAAAGTTATCTGAAAAAAACTGACTTAAGCGCGCCGGGGTGGGACTTACGTGACCTTTCTGAAGTCACGTACGTGGACAACGCCTGGGCGGAGTCATGTGATGACGTCCCACCGGCACGCAGGGATGCTGGGCACATTTTTTTCCGGATCCAATTTCGCGCCTTGGGATAATTCTACGTCAAGGAATCTGCGGCTAGAATAGTCCCTACCAGATACATCGTTAGTGAAGGTAAGTAACTTGTTCATCTATGCCGCAATATCCTCGGGGTCTGATTCCTTTCCTCTGTCATGGGGAGGGTAGTGCAGGTGTTCATACACCACCGCCATGTGGTACTGCAACAAACAGGGCGGAGTGGGGTCGTGGACCCTGTCAGGAGGCCCTGTGCCTCTGGACATGGCTGGAACATCAGGGCATTTCCCTGGTGGTTCAATAACTAGCAGGTTTGCTGAACGCCAGGGCGGACGAACGGAGTCGCCGGTGCATGATGGATCACGAATGGCGTCTGAGCTCGCACAAGGTCTTTCAGCAGTGGGGAGAGCCTTGGTTATATCTATTCGCCACCGAAGAGAACACGCAATGTCATCAGTTCTGCACGTTGGAGTTTCCAAGGTGGCACTCGCTAGACTACGCTTTTCGTCGTGAGTGGAGTTGCGGTCTATTGTACGCCTTTCCGCGTATACCACTTATTCCCAGAGTGCTGAAGAAGATCAAGCATGACCAGGCCTATGTCGTTCATGTGGCTCTGGACTGGGCACGAAGATACTGGTATCCCGAGCTACTCAACATGGCGATCGATCCCCCGATCCGACTGCCTCTTCGGGAGGATCTTCTGTCGCAGCAGCAGGGGAGGGTCCTCTACCCGAACCTGTGCAGCCTCCATCTCCTTGCGTGGAGATTGACGTTGTCAGTTGACGTCTTTTGACCTGGCTCCTGAAGTTTGTGATGTAATCTTGGCAGCCAGGTGTCCCTCCACTAAAACTGTATGCGCCTGCAAGTGGAATACATTTGTGGCATGGTGCCCAGCAAAGGCTGTTGATTCCCTTTCTGTCCCTCTTTCAGAGGTTCTTCTATTTCTCATTTCTTTGGCCCAGCAGGGCTCTGCTCTGGGCACTTTCAAAGGTTATCTTTCAGCCATCTCTGCCTTTCTACAGCTTCCAGATCAGCCTTCTCTTTTTAAGTCCCTGGTTGTTAACCGTTTCCTCAAAGGCATTACACACGTTTCTTTCCTTGCCTTTCATAATGCCTCAGTGGGATTTGAATCTTGTTTTGACTTTTTTGATGTGCGCTCCCTTTGAACCCCTTCATAACTGTCCCTTACGCCTTCTTACTTTAAAAATGGCTTTCCTGGTAGCTATCACCTCTGCTAGAAGATTGAGTGAGCTCCAGGCTCTTTTTTCCCAGCCTCCTTTCCTTTCAATTCTTCCGGACAAGGTGGTTCTAAGGACCCATCTTTCTTTCTTGCCAAAGGTTGTCACATCCTTCTACATTGGGCAGACCATCACTTTGCCCACCTTCTTTCCGCCTCCTTCCAGGGAAGAGTAGAGGCTCCACCGTCTGGACGCAAAACTTGCGCTTACATTCTATCTGCAGCGTACCCAGCAGTTCCGGGTGGATGATCAGCTCTTTGTTGGCTATGTGGGCGCCAAAGAAGGTCCGGCCGTGCACAAACGGACCATCTCTCAGTGGGTTGTTTTGTGCATCAAAGCATGTTACTCCTTGGCTAAGAAGGAGCCTCCTGTGGGGCTGCGTGCCCATTCGACCAGGGCAACTGCAGCCACTACTGCCTTGGGACGCGACGTTCCCTTGCAGGACATTTGTCAGACAGCTACTTGGGCCTCGCTGCACACGTTTACCAAGCACTACTGCCTTGACAGTCCGATCCGGAGAGACCGCTTCTTTGGCCGTTTGGTTCTCTGTGACTTTCTGGTGTAATGTGTTCGCAGACCCACCACCGGGGTTGGTATTGCTGGGGTATCTATTCTAAGGTAAGTAATCTATCACTAACGTGTCTCTTTCAGATGCACAAGTTACTACTTGTATAACGATCTATCTGTAAGACATTAGTTAGTAATCGATTCCTTACCACCCCACCCATCCTCCCCGTTCTGCGAACTTTTTGCTAGGGTTAAAGTCCTTCCTTACAGGGCCCTAGTTTTATGCACCAATGGTCAGTATCTCGCATAGCTCTACGTTCCGGGCGCTGAAAGTCGTGTACAGAACTGACGTCAGCGCGCATGGGTGGCGCCTAAGTACCCTTCATAATGTCATCTCCGCGCTGACGATGCTAGTGACGGACGCAGAGTTGCAAGACGCCACCTGCTGACGCGCAGGGGTACTGCTAAGCAAAACTTTCCGGGTCCAGTCTGACGCCTGGGGATATTCTAAGGTAAGGAATCTATCACTAACTAATGTCTCTTAGAGATATATCATTACACAAGTAGTAACTTGTGCACCAGGAGCTCAGCTCCCACATCTGCGTGGCCTGCCTGCTAGCAGCCACCAACCAAAGGCCCCCTATCCTCCATAGGATAACATTGGGCCTCAACACACTGCACCCGGCCGCCCCAGTGCCGCTGAGGGTGTTACAACTGTACTTACCTGACCCTGGGAGACCCCGGAGTCTACCCCCAGAACCTTAACTCTGCCAGCCGAGTAATTACCCAAAGACCGATAACTTGATTTTCTCTACAGGGTAACATTTGCTCGCTTCCACTCAGAATTTCTTCTAAGTGTGGAGTTTTGCAACTTTAAAATATTCACTAAAAACAGCTGATCACCGAACTTCGAATTACTCACCTGTTATCAGGAGAGGTCCCAGTGCTCTATCTTTCAGCCTAGCACTGAACCTGAAAAGTAATTATAGCCGTGATTTACTGTTAACTCCATTTTCCCCCCTAGGAATCCATTGTCTGATTTTCACCAGAAAATCTTCTAAGTGTCCAATTTCCAAACTTAAAAATATTCCTTAAAAATCGCCTGTATAACAAAAACGATTTCTTTCAACTGTTTACAGGAAATGCACCAGGGCTGAATCCAGTGAGTTAGAAAAACATACGTAAAGTGATTTTATTGCATTTGCTTGAAACTTCCCATTGAGATCATTGTTATTTTGTGTTTACACACATTGCAACAACTGTAACTATTGCATTCCTACGTCTACTGCTATTTGAAGGTATTCAATTGCAACATCTCATTCTGAGAGAGTATTTGATACCTACTGTGGTTCTAAAATAAAGTAACTATATATATTTTTATATACAAAACAATTGGCCTAGAGTTCAGTTCTTGAGTGTGAGACCATTTGCTGACTGTGTACAACAAATGCTTTACACTGTCCCCTGATACTGCCTTACTGCTCGACCAAGCTACCACTTTAGAGAGTAAGGGTATATCTAACTTTAACCTCTGCCATACCTCTGGGGACGGTGGACTCTGTGCACACTGTACCTTACTTTGGTACAGTACATATAGAGCCACTTTCTTACAGGTACCCCAACCTTCTGAGCATGGCCATCGATCCTCCGATCACACTGCCCCTTCAGGAGGATCTTCTGTTGCAGCAAAAGGTGAAGGTTCTTTACCCGAACCTGTCCAGTCTCCACCACCTTGCGTGGAGATTGAGCGGTGGCAGTTGACAGCTTTCGACCCCCGAAGTTTGTGATATTTTGGCAGCCAAGTGTCCCTCAACTAAAACAGTATATGCCTGTAGATGGAGAAAATTTGCGGCATGGTGCACAGCAAAGGCTGTGGATCCTCTTTCTGCCCCTCTTTTATGAGGTTAATTTGTCAATACCTTCTTTGACCCAGCAGGGATCTGCCTTGGGCGCTCTTGAAGGATATCTTGCAACCATCTATGCTTATCTTAGGCTGCCAGATCAGCCTTCTTTATTCAAGCCTCCCATCGATAACAGATTCTTTAAGTGCCTTGCTTATCTGGTCCCTCCATCGCCTGTTGTAATGCCCCAACCTGACTTAAATCTGGTTCTTACCTTTCTTTTGTGGGCTCCCTTTAAGCCTCTTCATTACTGTCACGTCAGGTTGCTGACTTTCAAAACTGACTTTCTTGTTTTCATCACCTCTGCTCGCAGGGTGAGCGAGCTGCAGGCTTTATCTTCTAAACCCCCCTTTCTGTCTGGCTATCCGGATAAAGTGGTACTTATGACCAAGCCTACATTGCTCCTAAGGTCGTCTTGCCTTATCACCTTTTAAATTTCTCCTTGCGCCAGCATTCTACCGAAATTCTTTTCTTAGCTCTCCCACATCGAGGACGTCATAATAGCACGGCTCCGCTTGCGACACCTTATGTAATCAGAGCCATAAGAAAACATAGTCCGCGTACTGATGTCAGTTACCTTTTTTCTGCGCCGTAGACTCGTAATTTTTTTCTGGGAATCTCCATTTTACTGTGATTTCTTTTTCTTCCTCTTCTGGTTGCAGTGAGAATGGCTACTACGAAGAAGTCTGGTTTAAGCCCTGCTAGGAGTGTGGGGGCCAGATGTCCATCACGGACCCACACGACTGTCTTTTTCTGTCTTCAGACCCCTACGTTGATGGGCGTTCGTGCTGTCCGAAGAGGAACTTGAAGGCGCTGAAAGAACGTGAGGCCAAACTCTTCATGGTGCGGACAAAAAAGAGAAGGGTCATAAGAGATCGAAGTAGTCGTTCTAGCATACTTCAAAGTTGGAGAAGCATAAGTAAAAGAGAAGGCATGGATCACGATCTTCGAAGGGCAGGTCTTAGAGATCACCCTCTCCCGTACAGTGGCGTTGTGAAAAAGAATTCATCTCAAAGTCTCCTTCTCCGCAGGCGACTACGGCCAACTCTCTGGCACCGAGTTGTTTGCCGGCACCCAGGGATTCTCCCGCTCCCAGGGAGTCTTCTCTTTTTCCTGCGGCTTCACCTGTGCGGGCGCTGATGTCTCCGGCTCCGCAACCTCAGCCTCCCGTATGGCCTCAGATGGATCCAGACCAGGGGGTTTTGGTTCCTTATCCTCCTTTACCAGGATCGGATCCTTGGCATTTTCTTAACCCCTTCCATGCTCATGACAAGGTCAGCTCGTCATGAGGCACACTGTAGCTGTGCTAATGATGAGCTGACCTTGTCATGAACAATGGGATTATCAATAAATCAGCACCCAGCGGGAATTGCCTTAGCACCAATGTGGTTAATGAGATGTTTGACATGTTTGCCAGGGCATCCTAGCCTACTGGTGCGTCTTCTGGCCCTGTGGGTCCACATGCCTTTAATTTGGGCATCCCCATAAGTATGCCCATTCGCCTTTTATGCCGACGGCTCCATCTTAGCAGTTTCCAGCGCAGAGGTTTTCGACTCCGATACCTCAATCACCGGTATGGGGTTTGGGCCGACGTTATCCCGGATTCGATCTGCGCTGTTGCCCACTACCGAAGGTTGTAATTCGGTGCTGTTGTCACCAGCGCCGCACCGGACGCCGCAGATGCTGATCCTGAATCAGCGTTCCAGGAGGGAAGCGCGAAGATTGCTGGAGGAAGATGAGTACCAGAAAGAACAGGAGGAAGGGGAGATTCTCAACTCCGTAGATTAATTCGAAGGTCTACGTGAGGCTAGTGACCATGATACTTTCCCGGAGTGGGAGCTTCCTTCTCCAAAGACTTGTCCCTCGCTGGATGTTGCCCCTTATCACTTGGTCATTGTAGGAGAGTAGGGTCTGCAATCCTATGATCACCCAGATTTTTGCTTTTTGCTGCACTGGTTTACGACTTTCCCTGGCTGTGGGCCTGCTAATCAGACCCACAGCCTAGCTGTTCTCTCTATCCAAATTGTACTCAGGTACTGAATTGGCCCTGGGCCCTCTCCAAGTCCCTGTACCCAGGGCTGAGGTGCACCCAGAAGTCTCCCAGGGGCTGAAGCATGTATTGTGCCACCCCTGGATTGACTAACTAAAACTGACACAACTGGCTGCACGACAGCTGGGGCAAGGTGGTGTACTCACCCTTTGCTTTAGATATAGTATACCTATATCTAACCCTAAAATGGACACACAGATCTCCTATCAGTCACTCCTATAGCAGGCCTTAACAATCCTGAAGGCAGAGTGCTTGGAATCGTGTGAGATGGTGCTCTAGCATGAGCTGAGCCTGTCTGCGGCTTTCGGGATCCATCCCTTAGCCGTTTCCATGATATCGCATACCATATACTCTTAAGTGCATTATAATCCTCGCGGTTATGTGCCAACTCTGGTATCGCTTTATCAAAACATGTCGAGTAAGGTGTCATACGAATTGGAATACTAACCCCTCGCCAATTCTGGCGACGGGGTTAGCATTCCACCCTTCTAGAGGGACACGACATGCCTGTAACCTATAACCCGGTTAAAAGTCAGACAGAGCCTTAGCATCCACAAAATGGATGCTGCCACCGAGACACAAGTCTGCCCTCCTGCTGCTGGGAGTCCTCCCAGAGCAGGAGATAAGGACAAAGGGTTTCCTGCCAGGGGCGGTGCCAGCACCGTCCCAGACAGGGTTTTGTGTATTGTAGGTAGGCAGGGCTTTAGAGGAAGGTGACTGCACGTGGCACCCCGGTGCTCACTGTGCATAGGCTGGCTGGAACCAGTTCCAGGGTCACTCCAGACCCTGTGCTGGGGAAAAGCCCGCCAAGGAAGTGGGTGTAACCACCCCCCTCCTGGTCCCACCCATAGGGCAGGACCTAGTCGCGTGCCAGCCCCTTTTTACAGGATAAAGGTAGAGACTGGCCCCCTTCCAAATCAGATCATCTTTGAATCCTGAAACTACTTTCTGCGAAAGGAACTCAAGACTTCTTCCTAAGATTTCTCCCTTGTGACTAAGGAGTAGTCACCCTGCATCCGCAGGCACCATCTAAGAACACTGCGGTCTGCTGCAAGTCCTTCCTCCGGAATCCGACTGCCCAGCTCGACGAGAACCGGCTTCCCTGGCACCTCTGACCTCTACCCACCTCTACAGCCCAGCTGAGAACCGTGGGTGCGACGAGACCTCAAGGGACCGGCCATCTGCAAGACTGCACGACTTCTTTCCAGCAAGCCCGCCGAGTAATCTACTGGTGAGTGCTTTGGGGTCCGAGAAGCCCCGACTCTGAGCAGCTCCAGCTCCGAAGTGCAGCCCCCCAGCATCTCCACGATCTGCGTGGGGCCCTTCTGCTTTCCGCTGCTCACCGCGTTGTTTGGCTACTAGCCCGTTGGCTTGTGGCCTTCCTGACGACGCCCGACGACATTTCTGCTGCTGGTCTGGTTGCTCCAGACTGGCCCTTGCTCCCTTCCCGAAGAGGAGCACCCCGGACCCTCCTGGTCCACTCAAGACGCCATTTTGAGTCCACCGCGTGGGCTTGAATTAGCCAAGGCTTGTTGCCCAATCCTGGGTAACTTCGACGCCAACGACTTCATCCATCGTGGGACAGCTCGCACCTCCATCCTGGTCGCCGACAACGCCTCCTGGTCCGAGAGACTGCAGAGCCCAGCAGCGCCCACTCACCTGACTGCGGTGACTTCGCCCGGTGCCATCCTGGTGCCCACTTAATCACTGGCTAGTGATTCAAGAACTTGGTCCCCTCTGCTTTCAGGTTTTCTTCTTCCTTGATCCAGGCTTGGATCCATCGAACTTTTCTTCACTGGTCGCCTGCCAGCAACTTCTTCCTTCCAGGCTCCTGGTCCGGCAACGAGATCCCCGACGTCTTTTCAGACCTATGCAGCTGCAGCCCCTGGGCTAGGTAACTTCGGCACTCCGGTGTCCCAGCATAGCCTCACTATCCAAGGGTCAGGATCCACTGTCATTTTCTCCCTACCAGGTCGGGTTCGCCCGTGAACACTAACTTTGTGAATTCTAGCTTCCATAGACTTTGTCCCGCATCCCGCGTGAGAGTGCACACTCTGCACCCGAGTCCCCTAGGCCTCCTAGTAGTAATCTAACGATTCCCTAGTCCAGTCCTAGCGATTCCAAAGCCTATTAGAACTGTTACTTACCTGCTAGTAATTCGCATTCCACTTTTAGCGTATATGGTTTTTCGTGCCCCTCGGGCATTTGTGTACCGTGCTAACTTAAAAGTATTTTCGTAAGAGTTTTGTTGTGTGCTTAGCACCCTGTCCTCATAAAGAGTACAGGGTTGTTGTGATTCTAATAAATACATTGTTTATTTTCATAACACTTGTGTGGTGTCCTTTCACTGGGTGTTCAAGGGGTAATGTGATGGTAAAACAGCTGGCTTAACACGCCCTCTAGAGTCTTAGCCTTAGACTGCTCGTATCCATGCTACTAGGATAGCTGGTCTATAAGGTTGACTTACAACCAATCATCAATAAGGGTTGTTTGGACTGATATATAGTGATCACTAGAATAGTGAGCACTGCACATCAGGCCAACTTCTCACAGTCATCAGAAAAGCTGCTGATTTGTTGGTCCTTCAGTTGCCCTCAGCTGTGGTAAAGTCAAATATTCTGACTGAAGTGCTAAATTCTCCTTCCTCTTCTATTGAACCTCTGCTGCCTTTCAATGAGGCGTTGACAGAGCCAATTATGGAAGTGTGGCAGAAACCTATGTCTGCCTCTGCAGATTCTGGATCCGTGACAAGAAGCTCCTAGTGATCCAGCTTTCCTTTGTGCTCATCCATCTCCAGAAAGCTTGGTGGTTCAGGCTACTTGTTCCAAGTAGTCAACTGGGTCCTTCCCCACCACCTGGGGGATCGAGACTCGAAGATAGAGCAGTCGGCTGAAAAAGTGTTTTCCTCCGCAAGTATGGTTCTGAAGTCGACAAACGCCACATGTTTGCTAGGGAGGTACATTCTTGCTCTAATGTACTCTGTCAAGCAAATGGCTCCTAAACTTCCTGAAGAGGATCATGTTAATTTTCTAGATGCGCTTTCAGATTCACAAGCAGCACCCCATCCTGTCATCCAGTCGGGTCTGGACACAGCAGACTTGGTTGCCAGATTGATGGGTTCCTCGATTGCTACTAGAAGGCATCCCTGGCTTAGATCTTCAGGTTTCTCGTCAGATGTACAGGCTACTTTACTTTATCTGCCCTTCTATGGGTGAAGATTGTTTGGAACAAAGGTGGACTCCTCGCTGCAGTGATTTAAGGACAGTTGGGCTATTGCAAGATCCTTGGGCCTGCAGTCCCAGCGGCTTTGGATACAAATGGTATTAAGGTTTTGGGAAGGCGGCTTCCTTTCGATGCAGTCTGCAGAAGCAGAACCCTCTGTACAGGTCATACAGAGGAAAGAGTAGAGGCCTTCTGCGGGGGTCCTCCCGGCAACTGTCGTCCTCCTCCTCCTCCTTACTCACCTTCCCCCACCACTGGTACCACAGTAAGGCAGCTTCTAGACCCCCCACCCCCATCTTGGAGCATGCTGGCCCTGTAGGGGGTCGAGTGTCCCATATTCTACAAGATTGGAAATCAGTTATCTCAGACAGTTGGGTTTTGAATCCTGTGTAAAATGGGTACACCCTACCGTTTCAAGAGTTTCCACCTTCTTACTCTCCTCACCAGGTCTGGTGTCAGAGGACCATTTGCTGCTTCTGCAGCATGAGCTTTTTGCCTTACAACAGAAAGGTGCGTTAGAGGTGTTCCAGAGCAGGAAAGGTGTCAGGGTTGTTACTCGCGCTATTTCCTGATTTCCAAAACGGATGGTCGGCTAAGACTGATCCTGGACTTCAGGGTTTTGAATTTTTACCTCTGGCAGCAAAAGTTCAAAATGTTGACCTTAGCTTTGGTTGTTCTTGCGCTGCAGCAGGAAGATTGGATACTGTAGATTGACTTACAGGATGTGTATTTCTACATCCCTATCCTGAAGTCGTATTGGAAGTATCTCCGGTTTACGGTAGGGTCTCAACAAGACCAGTTTGCAGTCCTCCTTTCTGATAGATACATCTGCCAGTGGATTCCTCACCTTGTGAATATCCCCTTGCATCAGCAACATTCGGAAATTCTTTTTGTAGCTTTGCGCCGACGTGGACGACGTCAGAGGCATGGCATCGCATGCGACTCTGCTGACGTCACCGACACCATAATAGGCCCACACCGGCGTGATGACATCAGTTCCCTTTTTTCCGCGTCGTCTACACTAACGGTTTTCAAGGGATCGTCTGTAGCTGTATAGTAACTTTGTTACTTTGTGTTTCTACTGGTGTTTTCTTTGTCTTCTGTCGTGATGTCTTTGAAGAAGACTGGATAGCGTGCGGAGAATGTAACAAGATGCCTATCACTGATCCGCACGAGTGCTGCGTTTGGTACTTGAGCTCTGATCATGACGTCGAAGATTGTCCATCCTGTAAAAAGATGACTCCGAAGGCACTCTGGGAGAGGGAGGCGAAACTCCTCGTAGCGAAGTTAAAGAGCAAGAAGGATAAAAAGAGTTCGAGGTCACGAACTTTGCGGTCGAGGTCTCGTTCGAGGTTGTACTCGGGGTCTTCTTATGCGCATGCTTCGAGGTCTTCGAGGAAGAAGCATAAGAAGAGGAGTCATGAATCACGCCATCACTCTGAGAGACTAGAGTTCAAGGCCGAAGTCACAGGTGAAGTTACTTCGAAAGGAGTCGGTGGCCTCAGCTTCGGAGGTACAGGTCTCAGAGGGTGAGGCTTCGCGTGCGGATTCGCCTGTGTCACCGGAGCAGTTGCCGAATCCTTCTCCGAATCCATCCCATCCTTCTGGTCAAGAAGATGAAGATGAAAATGATGAGGAGGAAGGAGAGGGCGAGTCTTTGTTGCCTGCGGGTTCGTCGACCCCGGTGCACCAGCCTGAAGTGGAGGCAGAGGTCGAGAAGACTCCGCTCCCTCAAGAGCAACCTGGAGGCTTTTATCCAGCCTTTCCGGCTCCAGGTCAGGATCATATTCAGTTCCTGAATGCCATGTTTGGAGTTTACTCTAGGGCAATGTACCCCACTGGTGCACCAGTTGGTCCCACGGGTCCATTAGCATTTAATCTGGGTGTCCCCCAGGATTATGCTCCTGCGCCTTTTATTCCTTTCATGCAGGCTCCGACTCTGCATTGGCATTTTCCAGCGCCGCCGAATCAATCGACGCCGATACCCTCGATTCCGATGCCGAATCCAGTTCGTCCTCGGGTTAAGCTGCCTCTTCCGATTTAGAGTTCGGTGTCGGCTCCGGCGGAGTCAGTCACGGATCCGTCGACTTAGTTTATGAAGGAGAGGTCGAGGCGTGAGGCACAGAGGCTTCTGGAAGAGGAGAGGTATCGTGATGAAAATTTGGAGGAAGGTGAACTGCAGGATTCGGAGGATCCTTTTGATGACTTGAGAGAGGCTAGTGGTCTTGAGCTCTCTCCTGAGTGGGATTTGGCCTCTGTGTCTGACGTACCGTCCAAGGATGTAACACCTTATCACGTTGTTATTAAGAAGGCTGCTGACTTGTTGAATATTACTCTGCCTACTGCTGAATAAAAGTCTAACATTCTAACTGCGGTCCTTCACTCGCCTTCCTCTGTTATTGAACCAATGCTCCCATTTAATGACGCTTTGGCTGAGCCTATTTATGAGGTGTGGAAAAAACCTGTGACAGCTCCTGCTGTTTCAAGGGCTGTTGCGAGAAGGTATAGAGTGGCACCTGGTGACCCGGACTTTTTGTCGACGCACCCCCTGCCAGAGAGTTTGGTTGTGCAGGCTGCCTGCTCAAAGAAGTCTACGGATGCTTTTCCACATGTTCCTGGGGAAAAAGAAACAAGGAAGCAAGACCAGGCGGCAAAGAAAATCTTTTCCTCAGCCAGCATGGCGCTTAAGTCTACAAATGCAACTTGCCTGATGGGTAGATGCATCCATGCTTTGATGGATTACGTCAAACAATTGGTGCCTAAAATTCCCGAGAACGATGGGAAGGATTTTCAGGAGCTAATTTCTGCGGCAAGGCAGGTAATCCAGAGTGGGCTGGACACGGCTGATTCAGTGGCGAGAGTGATGGGCTATTCTGAGGCCACTAGGAGAGCTGCGTGGTTGAAATCTTCAGATTTTTCTGTGGATGTTCAGTCTGCTTTGATGGATTTGCCCTTTGATGGGTCAGGGTTGTTTGGAAAGAAAGCTGACGCTGCTTTAGAGCGGTTTAAAGACAGAGCGACAGCAAAGTCTTTGGGCCTTCAGACCAGGGGCTCTTTTGGAAAGCGATTCAGAGGATTTGGCAGATCTTCCTTTCGGGCCTACAAACAATCACAGCAGCAGCCGCAGCAGCAGCAAAATACGCTGTACAAGTCGTTCAGGGGCAGACAAAGAGCTCGTCCTAGAGGTCGCCAAGCCTCCTCCTCCTCCTCCTCCGCCAACACCGTAAAGCAGCCCTAGATCCGCTATTCCGGATCATGTGGGTCCAGTGGGTGGTCGGCTTACCCATTTTCTGCGAGATTGGGAATTGATTACATCAGATCATTGGGTTCTCGATCTCGTGGAGAATAGGTATACTCTTCCCTTTCGGGAATTTCCCTCAAATTACCCTCCTTGCCAGGGTTATTGTTCGGAGGACCACCTGCTGCTCCTGCAGGAAGAAGTCCTGACACTGTTCAGAAAGGGTGCGATAGAGGTGGTTCCGGTGCAGGAGAGGGGTCAGGGATGCTACTCCCGGTATTTTCTGATCCCCAAGAAGGATGGCAGACTTCGTCCAATCCTGGATCTCAGGATCTTGAATCTTTACCTGAAGCAGGAGAAGTTCAAGATGCTCACCCTTGCACCGGTTCTTCAAGCGCTGCTGGAAGAGGACTGGATGGTGTCAATCGACTTACATGATGCGTATTTTCATATACCTATTCTGAAGTCGCACAGGAAGTATTTCCGTTTCACGGTTGGATCGCAACACTACCAGTCTGCGGTCCTTCCGTTTGGTCTTACTTCTGCACCTCGAGTATTCACCAAGGTGATGGCTGTGGTGGCTGCACATCTCAGAAGATCGGGGATACCGGTATTCCCGTATCTGGACGATTGGCTGATCAAAGCAGAATCTCCAGAAATAGTGCTCCATTATTTGCAGGAGACAACTCAGTTGTTGCACAGGTTGGGTTTTTCGATAAATGTACCCCCAAATCTCACCTGGTGCCCTCCCAGCGCAACCTGTTCATAGGTGCGGTGCTGGACACTACTGTGTCGTGCATTCCCTCCTCAAAGGATTTGCGACATTCAGGAAATGATTCCTTTATTCTACAATGGAGCGGTCGTTCCAGTCCTG
This sequence comes from Lissotriton helveticus, assembly GCF_964261635.1. Classification (NCBI taxonomy): domain Eukaryota; kingdom Metazoa; phylum Chordata; class Amphibia; order Caudata; family Salamandridae; genus Lissotriton; species Lissotriton helveticus. The sequence goes on from NC_136071.1 coordinate 13,118,879, forward strand.
AAGGTCCTTCGTCTGCTCGGTCTGATGGCTTCTTGTATTCTGTTGGTCAACCATGCACGCTAGCACATGAGGGCGCTCCAGTGGTGCCTCAGCAGGCAGTGGTTTCAACACCAAGGGGATCTCAGGGAGTCGGTGAGGATCTCGAGAGAAACTGCAGCGGATCTGTCTTGGTGTTATGTTATGTTAGGTTAACCGGGGTCTTATAGAGCGCTCAGCTACTCAGTGTCCCGGCGCTATCAGACCCAACCAGACACAGAACAAGAAACCTGATGGACTTTATTGACAAAACAGCCAGGTTTTGAGCTCTTTTCTAAAAGACAACAGGTTGTCTATCTTTCTCAGTGACAGCGTGGAGCGTGGAAGGCAATCTGTCTCAAGGAAAGCCCTTCCAACTACCTCCATCGGTGGCCACAGTAATAACAGATGCATCCACTCTAGGGTGGGGTGCTCATCTGGGGCATCTGGAGATCAAGGGTCTTTGGTCTCCAGAGTAAAGGTTGCTTCACATCAACCTTCTGGAATTGTGGGCGATACGTCTGGCACTCGAGGCCTTCCTCCCTTCACTTCGCGGTCAGTCAGTTCAAGTCATGACGGACAACACCACCGCGATGTGGTATGTCAACAAGTAGGGAGGAGTAGGGTCGCAGTGTCTCTGCGTCTCTGGTCCTGGGTTCAGGATCATCAGATTTGTCTGATGGCAAATCTGGCCGGAGTTCTGAACGTGCGTGCAGACAGTCTGTCGACAGTTCTCAGCCGACCACGAGTGGAGACTTCATCCAGAGGTAGTTCATCACGTCTTTCGGACGTGGGGAACTCCTCGGGTGGACCTGTTCACCACTCACGAGAATGCTCACTGCCCGTCATTCTGCAGTCTCCAGTTTACGATGCAGGAAGCCTTGAGGGACGCGTTTCAGTTGAGTTGGGACTCTTAACCCCTTTATGCGTTTCCTCCCATACCCTTGATTCCTCTGGTTCTGAGGAAGATTCGCCAAGACCGGGCCCAAGTTATTTTGATCGCCCCGGATTGGCCAAGAACGGTGTGGTACACAGATCTTCTCCACCTCTCCTCTCACCCGCCGCTCCGTCTCCCTCTCAGGGCAGACCTCCTCTCCCAGATGGAGGGGCAGGTTCTACACCCCCACCTCCAGACCTTACACCTTCATGCTTGGAGATTGAATGGGGCAACCTGGTTTCCTTTTCTCTCCCACACGATGTGGTAGATGTCATCTTATCGGCCAGGCGTGACTCCCCTAAGTCCATTTATTCTTATAGGTGATCTAAATGTGTTGCTTGGTGTGGGGAGCAGTCCATTGACCCTTTAAGGGCTCGTTTGTCCAATATACTTCAATTTGCGCTTTCCTTGGCCCAGCAGGGTTTTGCGGTGGCAACTATCAAAGGTTATTTGTCGGCCTTATCGGCTTTCCTTTGTTTGCCGGACCAGCCCTCTTTGTTTAAATCTCCAATTGTTTTACGTTTCATTAAGAGCCTTACCAATAAATTTCCTCCTACACCTTTTATTGTGCTTCACAGCGATTCAGTTGGCATTGGAAGAATTTCATCCTTCTGTCAAGGGGAAGTTTTTGCAGGTCACGGGTAACACCACTGCCATGTTGTACTGCAACAAACCGGCCCGGGTGGGGGTCCTGGACCCTTTGTCGAGAGGCTCTTCTTCTCTAGACATGGCTGGAACAGCAGTGCATAACCCTGGTGGTTCAACACCTGGCAGGTTCTTTGGATACTCCATTTGTGATCTGCCAAGCGTCGACTGCTGTGTTTGTCCGCCCTGGCGTTCAGTCGGAGGTTGTGCAAAGTCTCATTCAGCAGTATGAAGAACCTTGGTTAGATTTGTTTGCCTCGGAAGAGAATGTGCATTGTCAGCGCCATTGCGCGCTGGAGTTTCCCCAGACGGCTATCGCTCGGCAACGCTTTATGTAGCGAGTGGAGCTCACGCCTGTTGTACACCTTTCCGCCCATTGCACTCCTGCCCAGGGTTCTGTAGATCAGGAGTGACCGGGCCCAAGTCATTTTTGTGGCTCCAGAGTGGGCAAGGAGAGTCTGGTATCCAAAGCTTCTGAGAATGAGTATTGATCCTCTGTCTAGGCTGCCCCTACGGGAGAATCCTTTGTCGCTGCAACATGGGAGGGTTCGCCACCTAACCTGTCAACTTTGCACCTCCATGTGTGGAGATTGAGCAGCTACAGTTGATAGCTTTTGACATTCCTCCCGAAGTCTAACGATATTCTGGCGGCCAGGCGGCCCTCCACTAAGACTTTATTCGCCTGCCGTTGGCAGAAATTTGTATTCTACTGTACAGAAAGGTCCATCGAACCTCTTTCTGCTTCTCTTTCCACTGTCCTTTTATTCACTCTAACCCCTGCCCAGAGGGCTCTGCTTTGGGAACTCTCAAGGGTTACGTTTCTGCTCTGTCTGCCCTTTTGCAGCTGCCAGACCAGCCACCTCTCCAAGTCTCTTATTGTAAATAGATTTCTAAATGGGCTGGCTCACTTGTTTCCACCCACGCCCTTTTGTGATGCCACAGTGGGAACTTAATTTGGTCCCTACCGATCTGATGTGTGCTCCCTTTGATCCTTTGCACAATTGCCCCTCCGGCTGTTGACCATCAAAATAGCCTTTTTAGCGGTGATTGCATCTGCATGGAGGGTGAGTGAGTTGCAGGCCTTATCCAGCTCGCCTCCTTGTCTTATGTCCTTCACGGAGAAAGTGGTGCTTCGCACCAGGGCATTCTTTTTGCCAAAGGTTGTGACCCCATTCCATCTGGGTCAGTCCATCACTTTACCCACCTTCTTAGCTCCCCCGCATCCTCTAAGGAAGAGGAGCGTCTCCACCGACAGTACCACGCTCTTTTTAGGTTCAAAGAGGGATTAAGGGCCCATTCCACCAGGGGAAAGGCTGCGACTACAGCCTTGGTTCGGGGGTGTCCCAGTCCAAGATATGTCAGGCTGCAACGTGGGCATCTTTGCACACATTCGCAAAACATTACGGCCTTGATGGTCAGGTGCTCAGGGACACATTTTTGGTTTGGGATGAGTCCACAACCTACCGCCGAGATGGTATGGCTCTGGTATCTGATTCAAAGGTAAGGAATCTGGAGCTAGATGTCTCTATCAGATTAACAAGTTCCTTACGCTCGGTAACACATTATCTGGTAGAGACTCTCCCTAACTGAAGATTCCATACAGTCCCACCGATACCTCTCTGCTTTGCGGACCGATATTGTAGGATTGGGGTAGTTTCCCCCTTTCAGGACCCTATTTTTGCACACGACTGTCAGTTACTTCGTGGCTCAGCGCTTCTGGTGTGGACAAAAATGAAACTACTGACGTCTGCGCACCTGGGTGGCGCCTTTATAGGCACCACGTTGTCTTAACCGACACGAATACAGATGTAACATGGAGCCGAATGGAGCCACCCGATCACGCACGCAAGGGGTATTGCTCAGCAAAAGCTTCCAGATCCAGCCTGATGCCTGGGAAATTCAGAGGTAAGGAATCTGCAGCTAGATAGTCTATACCAGGTAATGGGTTACTGAAGGCAAGTAATTTATTTTTCGGATGAACAAGTTACTTACCTTTGGTAATGACGTATCTGGTAGAAACCTATGTTTTAGATTCCTTACTGCCCCACACAGCCTCCCTGCTCTGCAAACTGATTTCTAATGATAGGGACTCCCCTAAAGGGCCCTAGATTTTATGCACTAGTGGTCAGTCTCTTTCTTGGCTCTGCGCTTCTGCCGTGGATGGTCATGTTAAGAACTGACGTAGCACGCAGGGCAGCGTTTATGTAGGTCCCACAATATCATCCCGGCGCCCACGATGCGGACTATGGACGCGGAGCAGACATATTGCACCTGACGACGTACAAGGGTACTGCTGAAGAAAAATCTCTGGATCCAGACTAACGCTTGGGGGAAATTCTAAGGTAAGGAATCTACAACTAATATATGTCTCTACCAGATGCATTGTTACCGAAGGTGAGTAACTTGTTCTTCATGTATGTGTGTTCGTTCTCCCTATGAGTGTACCTGTGTAAGCAGGTCTGTCTACCTACGTGTGCTAATGGCCATCTGCTCGTTCTGAGTAGTGCATATCTCTGTATGCATGTGCTCATCAGTGTTTATTTGATGATAGCTGGCGGCACAGCACCCAGGATAATATCCTGCATCGCTAAACACTTACAAGGTCCCAAAGGTGAGACCTATTGGCTATTTAATGCTTGTATAATGTTCTCTTAAGCACAGCAAATGCAGAATCTTTGATTTGAAAGCTTAGTAGGTACATGTCCATAGAAAGCTTTAGAATTCAGAAGTAGGTGGAATGATGCAGAGCACAAAGAAGGTAGCTTGGAGAATATGGTCTCAATGCCTGGAGATTAGGTAACCTCTCAGACGTGAAAGAGGTCCCTCAACCACCGTTGCTTCTAGCCTTCTGCTTCTGCGAGGAGTTCTTACTTTGGAGTGCTTTAACTTGATTAGTATTAATGAGTGATAATATTGGTGGGAAGACTTTGCGTAATAACCTTAACCGGCTGATTAAAGGGAGGCCCAACTGCTGTCGTTAACACCACCTTCATGGAGCTCGCACTTCATTTCTGTCCATCACTGCTCTGTTGCCCTTCATGAGGAAAGAGTTGTCATTTTCCTAACTTGTTCTAATGTCTGCAGAGAAATTGCTAAGATGAGAAAGCTTTTGCATGTTAGTCATGGAAAGTGTAACCAAAAGTTCTGTCTGCCCACAGCTTCAGATGATGAGTTTGAGAATCTTCGGATCAAGGGTCCGAATGCTGTGCAGCTAGTGAAAACCACACCTGTGAAGCAGTCTCCACTTCCAGTCATCCCTGAAACCATCAAGGAAGTGATCTATGATATGCTAAATGCACTGGCAGCATACCATGCCCCGGAGGAAGGTATGTGAATTACTACAAGTCTGTTCATCAGTGTGTGCGAGAGAATTCTCTTAAACTACAATTTTCCTATTCCATAATACGAATAAGGTTTTAGGGTAGTTTTTAAGCCCAGTCATTTATCCTGTGGTCTTGCCCTGGAAGTTTGCAAGGAAAGCTTAACATCGAAAAAAGGCAAGCCGCAATATCCTAGGGTTCCTTTAGAGTACAGGAGTATTTTGTTTTTTTAGCATTAGGTGGTAGCTGAAGAATAATCTGCTGTACAGGTAGCTTGTAACATTCTTATTTACAACTTTTCTGTTTTCACCGTTTTGTTTTAAAACTCATCCTAGTGACAGTGGTATATAAAGGTCGAGAATGATATATTTAAAAAGTTCTTTTATTTGACTACTAATACTTACATTTTCTATCCAGTTGACAAGTCTGAGCCCAAGCCTGTTGTGACAAGTCAGGAAGTGAGCCAGATTCTGCAAGACATGGGGGATGATGTCTACCAGCAGTACCGCTCCTTGACACGCCAGGGAAGCGACTTCGACACCCAGGCTGGTTTCACCATCAATGTAAGCCACGCAGGTGCCTGATGTCCTATGCTGACTTGCCAAAAGCAGGGCAGAATACTGAAAATGTTGATCCCTAAACGCGGTTTGTTCTTTCTTAAGCATAATTGTTTCTGGTTATGTTGGATGGTTGTACTCTACCTTGTCACCACTGTGACTGTTGTCTGTAGTGGTACTTTTTCACCTGTTTATTCATTTTTTACTTTGTCCACTCTCATGTTGACATTGCTGCATTTTCTAGCGTGTTCATTCATGTTGACTTAGTTCTTTCTTTTTTTGTCATGCAGGCTCAAGTCTTCACAGCAGACAGCACATCAGCTGACACTCCTCCATCCGGAACACCCCAAGGAGAAGGTAAATATCAAACCTGCGCATTCAATCTTATTTTTATGGCATACATTTTCTGGCAAGAGTGTTCCAGAAATATGTTTGTTGTATTCCCCATTGCCATTTGCCCAGTCTCTATGAGCCATGCCAAGTCTGTATTTGAAAGATATTTTTTAATAATTCTAAATGGTTGAGCACCTGTGGGTTGTAGCCTAAGATAGTTTTTAATCCTTTGTCTATGGCTTCCTTTTCTGATAGATATTTCGTTCCACATGTTTTGAATGTTTCCCCATGTGCGGGACAAGATTTAGCAAACATTTTCCCCCAATAGCTTAATTAGTGCCACTTAGTGTGCCACGTTACTCCAGTTGCAGCTTCATCCACCTCGGATAATGGCATAAGACTAGATAGTACAAAAAGTGGCCCTGCCATCATTTAGTCTTTCAGTGCTTAATTGATGTAGCTCAGGAACTTATCTGACTCTTTATTGAAAAAAATATTCTGTGACTAAGTTAATTTATCTTACCCCACTTCATGAAGACCCTTTTCTAGTTGCACGAACAACCGTTTCCATGCTTCCAAACAGATCCTGCAGTGTATTACGTAAGCAAACTAGTGCCTCATATCTTTTTTTTTTTCACAGCAGAGAAATATTAATCACACTGTTTATCGCTTCATCAGGGCCATCTAGTATTACCACAAAATAAACAAAAAGATATACGGTTACTGTGATTTAAACTTATCATTAAGACCTCAATATAAGCGCTTATTTTATTTGCCATTTAGTAGTTGGAAATATTATGTCAGCCGGGCAAATTGGTATTTCTGATGGATACATCTGGCTGTGGATTCCTCACCTTATGAATATCCCCTGCGCCAGCAATCTGCGATAACTTCTTTCCCTAGCGCTCCACGCTGACTAGGTAGTCGCAATACCATGGCTCCGCACGCGGCTCCGCAGGACGTCACTGGAGCCATAAGAGGACCATGTCGGTGTGATGCCTGTTCTTTTTTTTCCGCGCTGTTGACGCTAATGGTTTTTTCTTGGACTCTCCATACTTGCGACTGGATACTTTGTCGTTTTGATAGTATCTCTCTCTGTTTTGGCATGTCTGCCCAGAGGAAGTCTAGTTTTAAGCCCTGTAAGGAATACGGGGGGGTCATATGTCGATCACTGACCATCATGAGGGCGGTCTTTGATGATCTTCTGACCACAACGTCTAGGGCTGTTCTTCTTGCAGGAAGATGAATCTGAAGGCTCTGAAAGAACGGGAGGCCAAGCTGTATATGGCAAAGGCAAGGAAAGAAAAAAGGGGTTGTAAAAGGTCAAAGTCCTCGACTTCGCACGACTCCAAGAGAAAGCATAAGAAGATGCATGCAACTCGGTGCCGGTCGTTGAAGGCTGTGGTTTCGAGGCTGCCTTCTCCAGTCCATCGACGTCGAGAAATGGACTTTGTCTCTCCTTCAGTGTCTCCGAGGAGACTTAGTTTCATTCTCCTTCATATAAGGGGACTCGAGCAGTCTCGACATTTCTCCAAAACCTGTGCGTCTCGAATCCGGCTGATGAGGTTCCTTCGGCGACTGTGCCTCCGGCGGCTCTGATTCCAGAGGTACCTCGTTTGGATGTCGAACCAGCACAGAACCCATAATTTCCGGCGCCGGGTTCGTATCATCACATATTTTAAATGCGATGAATGGCGTGTTCGCCAGGGCCTTGTACCCCTCTGTAGGGCCTTTGGGTCCCATGGGTCCTATGACTTTTAGTTTGGGTGTGCCTCACCAGTATCCTCGGGCCCCCTTTGTGCCATTTATGCAGCCGACGCCGTCCTGGCAGTTTCTGGATCCACGGATGTTGACACCGTATGGGCAGTCCCCGGCTCCATCCTGTGAACCTTCTCTTAATCGTTTGGCATCTGTTACTGCAGCGGACCCTCCGCCGCTGCTCCCGGAGCCATCGACCACAACCGAAGATGCGCTCGAGGAGAGGGCAGCAGAGGTTGTTGGAGAAGGAGCAGTGCCAGGCTGAAGAGATAGAGGAAGGAGAAGTTTGTGATACGGAAGATTTGTTTGACGGATTGTGTGAGGCAAGTGGACTTGATACTTCCCCATAGTGGGATTTTGCTTCTCAGAAGGCTTCTCCTTCCACAGAGGTTGCACCGTATCATATTGTGATAAGGAAGCTGCTGAACTTTTGGATTTGCAGCTTCCTATGGCTGAGTATAAGCCTAATTAACTCACGGAGATGCTTCATTCTCCTTTCTCTGTGATTGAACCACTTTTGCCTTTCAACGAAGCATTGACCAAGCCAATCCTTGATGTGTGGCACAACCCACTTTCTGCTCCTGCAGTTTCAAGGTCGGTGTCCAGAAGATATAGACCTGCTCCATGGGATCCGATATTCCTTTCATCTCACCCTTCTGAGAGTTTAGTGGTGCAGGCTTCATGTTGCAAGCAGTCCACAGGTGCTTTTCCGCATGCTCCTGCTGACAGGGATTCCAAGAAGTTGGAGCAGTCTGCAAAGAAGGTCTTCATCGGCTAGCATGGCTCTGAAGGGTACCAATGCCACTTGTCTGTTGGGTAGATCTATTCATGCCCTTATGGACTCTGCCAAACAACTTCTTCCTAAGTTGTGTAAGGTGGATAGGGGAAATCTGAGTGAGGTGCTGGCAGGCTCACAGGCTGCGGCTGCCAGGTCCTGTCTGGCCTGGACACGGCGGATTCTGTTGCCAGGGTGATGGATTCATTCATTGCAACAAGACATGCACAGGCTACCCTTCTTGATCTGCCTTTTGATGGGTCTAGACTGTTTGGAGAGAAAGCGGACTCTGCTCTGCAAAGATTTAAGGACAGTGAAGTCTTTGGGCCTGCAGTCTCAGGTGAAAGGTTATGGCTATAGACAATACTGTGGCAGTCTCACAACCACCGACCCCTCCAACCGCGACCAGCAGAGTAAGATTTCCAGACGTCAAGAGACACCCTTGCACCCGGTGCCCCACGGCCCCCTGTGCCCAACTCCTTGGTACCTACCTATCCTCCAAGATCCCAACTTACCCCCTCGAAATGTTGGTTGCTCCTGAAGAATCTCCATCCCCGTGCCTGCAGCCTTTGTTCATCTTCCAAGTTCCCCATTGAATAACATTGAGCGCCCGACGGCTCAAAAGCATCCTGTACCCAGCCGCTCGACTGCCCCTGGCAGTGCAACCTTTGTCCTATCCTACTTCCCCATTTGCCCGAAACAAGTGACCAGGAGCCCAGCTCCCACAGCCGCGTGGCCTGCTAGCCAGCAGCCACCAACCGAAGGCCCCCTGCCTCTCTTTGGATAACATAGGGCCTAACTACCTGTCAGGAGTCATATCGTTGCTTTGACTGTTAGCCCTGTAGGGCGCAAGCATGCACGAGCAATTAGCAAACCAAAGACTGTTAATGTTTGGCATTACTGTAACCAGTAATGCGACCTCCTCAGTTAATGTTTGGCATTGCTGTAACCAGTAATGCGACCTCCTCAAGATGGCCGCCATTGTGGATAGTTGCGGTGGAGGTTGTCTTTCTATGCGGTCCAGTGTTCGTTGGAAGCGCGAGCCCTTCAAGCTGCGCACTTCAACAAACGTTTTTTAGAGAAAGCAGTTCGAGTTCGTTCCTCCGCATAATTGCCTTAGCGGGAGGATGCAGACCCCTTGATAATCCTTAGTGATTCAATAGTGAGTAAATACATCCGCATTTGCCCTTGAGAGTTTAGAACTCTGCCAGTTAGCGGAAATCTCTTCAGCACTGAGGGAGCAGGGAACGAGTGTTCGTTTCCTTGCCTGACGAGTTCCCGTAGCGTTGAGCAGTGCGAGTGCGAGAGGACTACGAGTACAGGCTTGTGAGTCTTGTCCGAGCAGTTCCAGTGACATTTCAGATGGAGCCTGCATCGAGACTTAAACAGGACTACGGAGTGACGCAGTAAGCCGCTTCAGCTACTTAAAATACAGTAAGACTCCAGCTGCCGCGTCACAGAGTAAACTAACTGGCCTTGGCTATTTCCTCCCTTCATTGCGCTTTTCCTACTCTTACCTTCCCCTCTGTTCCTCCCTTCTTCCTATTTGCGCGCTTCTGTAGGATTCCTTGGTTCCAAGACATTATGTGTATATAGTTCCAGTGCGTCAATCTACCAAGTGATAAAGGAAACATTTAAAGACAGCATTTGGAAGTCAAAAGGTACAAAGAAGGGCATAATATTCAAAGTGGAGTTAACTGTTAAATTAGATAGTTAGTAATGTAGTGTTTCTCTTTTAGAAAGAACTTCCAGTCATTAAAATCACATATAGAAGAGAGGCGAAGGCTCCGAAGACAGCTGGTAGGATGAGTACTAATTGGAGAATAGTAGTTAGAGGTATATTGGTATGCTGTTGTTGTTCTCAATCCCCTACCCCTCTTTTGTGCATTAGACACCCACGCAGAACAGTCAGAAGAAACTGAAAAGAATATTCCAGATTCAGACCAGGGTGCTCAGCGGACGGAGTGTCTCTTCTCTCAATCCACTTCCCCTTTTCCCCATGATTGGTTGAGGAGCTTATAGCTGCGACACCAGTTAGCGGGCGATTGGGATTAGCGTCTGTTCTGCCTCTGCAAAGCACCTGGAGCCGTGACACTACCTCTCCACCTGGGTGCCCCTGTGCCTCTGAGGGTGTTCCAAATGTACCTAGCTGACCCTGGGATACCCCTGAGTCTAGGCCCAGAACCTTAACTCTTCCAGTCGAGTTATTACCCAAAAGCCGATAACTCACTGTTCGAGGCATATGAGCTGCAGATTGTACACTTAGCAATAGATTGCCACCTGGTGTTGGGCTCGGATGATTGCAGGTTGTTGTCTTCTTTGAAGAAGTCTTTGTAATCACAAGATAGGTGACTCCTCCCTTGGACCATACTGCGGATGGTCATCGACTCCATCCTCAGATTGTTTTTTTCCCGCCACTGGGTTCGGATTAAAGTTTTCCGCTCCGGCTAGAAAATACTTTTTCTGCATTTTCGAAGCGTGAAACTTTAGATAAACTTTTTTCGACATTGAATAGACTTTTTGACATCACCAGCTACATTCCGGTGCGTCGACGCGTGCCGTTGGGCCTATCGGCGCCATACGGCCTACGCCTCATGGACAGAACTCCATTCAAGAGATGCCCGGTATGTCGAGCAAAATTCCCTCATAGCGACCATCACGGGGTTTTCAACCTCTGTCTCTCGCCAGAACACGACGATTCGACCTGCACAGCCTGTGCCTCCTTCCGATCGAAGACCATTCGGGATCGGAGGGCCCGTCGACACGAGATGAGGAGATCAGCGCCAGCACCGGAGGCCATCTTTGAGGAGGAGATTGTCGGAGAGGACGTCTCCGAAAACGAAGATCCACTCGAAGATATCTCCGAGGACGAGGCTCCACTTGTTGCCGAGGAAGACTCGCCTAATCTCCAGATTATATCAGGGGGAGAGGAATCAGATGACTCGATACAGTCTCGGCAGCCCATGAGTACCACTGCCCCTGCACAACATACACTACCCAAGCCAAAGGCAGCGGTCGGCACTCCGCCCATGGGGCCCAGTCGAGACCTAAATTTACCCTCCGACGCCCCTCCTCCGGGCTCGTCTCCGAGGAAGAAAACTACGCCTTCTGGTGCCTCTGCGCCGAAAAAACCACATGTGCCAATTCCACCTCCTCCATTGTCACTGAAACATTCTTCAACACCGAAGGACTCTTCGACACTGAAGCCAAAACGTCCTTCGGTGCCCAAAGACCCTTCGGCACCCGAACCAAAAGACACATCGGTGCCAAAGCAAAGAACCGTACCAGACCCGAAAGCTTCGACTCCGAAACAATCCGGTTCCAAAATATTCCTTAAAAAGCACCTGTATGACTTAAACGCATTTTCAATTGTTTCAGGAGATACACCAGTGCTGGATTCAACACTGTGTAAGAAAAAGTAACAATAACATTACCTACTAAGTGAATTTTCTCCCATAGGATAAAATTGGGGATTCTATGTGAAAAAGTTTCTACGTGTCAACTAAAATACAATAATATTCCTAAAAAATCACTACTGTAACCGAAACTTGTACTTAACCTTTTACATGAGATGTCCCACGAATGAATCTGACCTAGTCCTGTTAGAAAATTTATCTATAAAGTAACTAATAGCATTTAACTAGAAATTCCCATTGAGCTCAATGTGCATTGTTTGAAATTGTGTTGCCTATTGCAACAAATGTAACTATTGTAATCAGGCTATTGCCTATTTGAAAAGTATTTAACTAAAGTAACTCATTCTGAGAAAGTATATTTTGATACCTTGTTGGTTGTAAAAGAAAACTATATAGTTTGACACAAAACAATTGGCCTAGAGTTCAGTTCTTGTGTGTGAGACCATTTGCTGACTGAGTGTGTACAACAAATGCTTTACACTGTCCTCTGATACTTCCTTGCTGCTCGACCAAGCTACCACTTTAGAAAGTAAGGTTATAACTAACTTTTGCCTCTGCCAAACCTCTGAGGACTGTGGACTCTGCGCACACTGTACCTTACTTTGGTCCAGTATATACAGAGCCTCTTTCTTACAGTCTATTATACGCCTTTCCGCCTATACCAGTTCTGCCCAGAGTGCTGAATATCAGGTGCGACCGGGCCCAAGTCATCTTTGTGGCTCCGGATTAGGCACGAAGATACTGGTATCCCGGTCAATCCCCCGGTCCGTCTGCCTATTCGGTACGATCTTCTGTCACAGCAGAAGGGGAAAGTTCCTTTACCCGAACCTATCCAGCCTCCACCTGCAACAGTTGGCAGCTTTCGACCTTCCGCCTGAAGTCTGTGATGTTATTTTGGCAGCCAGGTGTCCCTCCACTGAAACGGTATATGCCTGCAGGTGGAACAAATTTGTGGCATGGTGCACAACAAAGGCTGTGGATCCCCTTTCTGCCCCTCTTTCTGAGGTCCTTCTGTTTCTTCTATCTATGGCCCAGCAGCGCTCTGCTCTGGGCACTCTCAAAAGTTATCTTTTGGCCATCTCTGCCTTTCTACGGCTTCCAGATCAGCCTTCTCTTTTTAAGTCCCCGGTTGTCAACAGTTTCCTTAAAAGAATTACGCATACGTTTCCACCTGTTTCTTTCATAATGCCTCAGTGGGACTTAGTTCTTGTCTTGACCTTTCTGATGTGCGCTCCCTTTGATCCCCCTCATAACCGTCCCTTATGTCGTCTTACTCTCAAGACGGCTTTCCTGGTAGCTATCACCTCTGCCAGATGGGTGAGTGCGCTCCAGGCTCTCTTCTAAACCTCCTTTCGTCTCTGTTCATCCGGACAAGGTGGTTCTGAGGACCCGTACTCCTTTCTAGCCAAAGGTTGTCACGCCCTTCCACACTGGACAGACCATCACTTTGCCCACTTTCCGCCTATGCATCCCTCTAGGGAGGAGGAGAGGCTTCAACGTCTTGACCCAAAACGGGCACTCGCTTTCTATCTGCAGCGTACCCAACAGTTATGGGTGGGTGACAAGCTCTTTGTTGGATACGTGGGCGCCAAAAACGGTCGGCCCGGCACAAGCGGACCATCTCCCGGTGGGTCGTTCTGTGCATCAAAGCCTGTTACTCCTTGGCTAAGAAGGACCATCCTCTTGGGCTGCGTGCCCATTCTACCAAGGCAACGGCAGTCACTACTGCCTTGCGACGCAGCGTTTTGCAGCGTGGATCTTTCTGGATTCCCTATGCTGGTCATTATTCCTGCAGTCCAGTGGTTGGGTCCGGAATCGTAGTGTTTTTTTTTCTTTTCTCGTAGCACAGGTGGGCGTCAACGTCTCACCATTTGGTGTCATCCTGTGTCGTCATCTCGCTACCCCCGGAATCTCCCACCTCTGGGGGCCATCTTCAGATTCTTTTTTCCACCATTGGGTCTTGATCGTCACGAGAGGTTCCAGAGTTTTTGGAAAGAGGAGAAAATAAAGAAGAAAAACCGCAGAAAAGTTGCAAATGTCATCTCTCAAACAAGAACACAGAGCCAGGACGATGGAGGAGAGGAAGTTCGAAAACTTCGACGTCCAACAGAGAGTGTGCATACAGGGAGCCCCCTGACAGCAGGAATGGACAAAACACCTTTCGAATTCTGCCGTAATTGCCACCACAAGTACGCGCACACCTGGTGGAGGTAGGCAAGAACATGGCAAACTCCTGCCTCAAATCAGCTCTGGATGCAGCAGATACATCCATCAGACTCATGATGGTTGGGATAACCGAGAGGAGGCATGCCTGGCTGAGGATTTCAGGTTTCAAGCCGGAAGTCCGAAATAACATTCTAAACACATCCTTCAATGGGGGAACGCTGTTCGGGGCACCGGTGGATGAGAAACTGACGCAGCTCAAGAAAAAGAATGAAACTGCGAGTTCCATGGGAGCGCTGCAGTTCAGAGGTATGAGAAGGGGCACCCCATCAAGGAGACCAAACGGCAGAGGAGGAAACCAGCCGGGACCGTCCCACCACACCTTCCAACAAATGTTTGAGAAGTTGGCCTGGTATATGATGATCACTATTCTAGTGAGCACCTTGCACCAGTCCAAACAACCCTTATGGTGATGGTTGTAAGTCAACCTTATAGACCAGCTATCCTAGAGGTAGCGTGGACAGAACAGTCTTGGGCTAAAAGACTCTTGAGGGCGTGTAAAGCCAGCTGTTTTACCATATGTAACCCCTTGAATATCAAATGAAAGGACACCACACAGGATATATATATAAAATATATATGTATTTATTTACTAACACACTCCTCTGAACTCTTTATGAGATCAGAGGCCAAAGCACATAAGTTACTTAGTCAGAATACGTTAAGTTGCACAATTTACAGTTAGGCCCTAGGGGCGAAGCAAACCATATATTAAGAAAGTGGTATAAGTACCACGTCACGAGAAAAGGAAAGGCCTAGGGCCTAGGGAATCGCTGGGGCTACACTATGAGCCTTAGTTTAGAGGTAGGAGGCCCACAGGTGGCGCGTGCAGTGTCTTTACACACACGCGAGAGACAGTTAAGTCAATGGGAACGTAGAAGTTAAAAAAAGGATTTAGGACACTTTCTGTAGGAGAGTAGGGTCTGCTTCCTATGGTCACCCCCACTTTTTGCTTTTACTTTACTGGTTTTCGACTTGGATGTGGCTGTGGGCCTGCTAATCAGACCCACAGCCCAGATGCACTCTCTCTAAAATCACACCATGTACACTAGGTACATCCACAATTGGGAATTGGTTCACCTTGTCAGCCCCTGTAGAAGTGTACCGTAGGTACTCAGGGCACAGGTGCAACCAAGGCCTACCAGGGGCTGCAGCATGTATTATGCCACCCCTGGCTGGCCACTCAAACTGACACAACTGGCTAATCACTCAGCTAGGGCAAGGTCGTGTAATCACCCCTCGCTTAATATAGTATTCCTATATCTACCCTTATATATAGACACATAGTAACCTATAAGTCACTCCTATGGAAGGCCTTAACAATCCTGGAGGCAGAGTGCTTGGTTTTATGTGAGATGGTGCTCTAGCATGAGCTGAGCCTGTCTGCAGCTTTCGGAACCATGTCCTTATAGCTGTTCTATGATATTGCCATACCATATACTCTTAAGTGCATTATAATCCTCGCGGTTGAATGCTAACTTGGCTTTATCCAAACATGTCGTGTAAGGTGACATACGCTTTGGAATACTACACCCTCGCCAATTCTGGCGACGGGGGGTAGCATTCAACCCTTCTAGAGGCAGAAGACATGTTGCTAACTATCCCGGTTAAAGTTAACCAGAGCCCCAGTGTCACAAAATGGACACTGCTGCCACAGACACAAGTCTGACCTCCTGCTGCTGAGAGTCCTTCCAGTCACGGAGGTTTGGACAATAGGTTTCCTGCCTGGAGAGGTGCGAGCACCACCCCAGACAGATGGTGCCTGTTTGCCCAGGGTGGTCACTCCTTGGCCACAAGGGAGATTCTTCAGTCTTCAGCTTCAGCAGGACGTCGAAGGTCCAGTGTTTCATGTCAAGTTTCGATTCCAGGATTATTCTAAAGTCTCAGGACTCAGCTCCTACCTTTATACAACTAAAAGTGGCTGGATTACTTTCTAGGTCCCTCCTATGGGTGGGACCAGGAAGGGGGGTGGTTACACCCACTTTCCTTTGTCCAGTTTCGCGCCAGAGCTGGGGCTGAAGTGCCCCAGCAACCGGTTTCAACTGGGGTATGCATGGAGCACCTAGGGTGCTCAGGCAATGTCTCAATCTATTCAGCCCTCCCTGTCCCAATACACAAAGTCCTGTCTGGTGGTGCTCGCACCTCTCCAGGCAGGAAACCTATTGTCCAAACCTCCGTGACTGGAAGGACTCCCAGCAGCTGGAGGTCAGACTTGTGTCTGTGGCAGCAGCGTCCATTTTGTGACGCTGGGGCTCTGGTTAACTTTAACCGGGATAGTTAGCAACAACATGTCTTCTCCCTCTAGAAGGGTGGAATGCTACCCCCGTCGCCAGAATTGGCGAGGGGGTAGTATTCCAAAGCATATGACACCTTACACGACCTGTTTAGATAAAGCCAAACCAAAGTTAGCATTTAACCGCGAGGTTCATAATGCACTTAAGAGTAAATGGTATGGCAATATCATAGAACAGCTATAAGGACATGGTTCAGAAAGCTGCAGACAGGCTCAGCTCATGCCAGAGCACCATCTCACACATAACCAAGCACTCTGCCTCCAGGATTGTTAAGGCCTTCCATAGGAGTGACTTATAGGTGTCTGTGTGTCTATATATAGGGTTAGATATAGGTATACTATATCTAAGCAAGGGGTGATTACACGACCTTGCCCCAGCTGAGTGTTCAGCCAGTTGTGTCAGTTTAAATGGCCATCCAGGGGTGGCATAATATATGCTGCAGCCCCTGGTAGGCCTTGGGTGCACCTATGACCTGGGTACCTATTGTACACTTATACAGGGACTCACAAGGGTGACCCAATATCCAATTTGGTATGTACCTACAGTACATGGAGTCCATTTT
Source organism: Lissotriton helveticus (assembly GCF_964261635.1). NCBI lineage: Eukaryota > Metazoa > Chordata > Amphibia > Caudata > Salamandridae > Lissotriton > Lissotriton helveticus. The sequence continues at coordinate 13,135,714 of NC_136071.1, forward strand.
ACAGAGAGAGCAGATAGCCTGGGGTCCTGAATAGCAGGATCCCAGGCCAAGTAGGTCGAAAACCAGCTAAACACTAGGCAAAAAGTTGGGGGTAACCATAGTCAGGTATCCACCTTCAATCTACCAGGGCACCAACCAAGCACAGCAGGGTCAGCAACAGCAAACCTGGCATTACCAACCAAGGGGCCAGTGCTTTCGCAGGCGATCGAATGGACGAGGGCAAACAAGAGGGGGTCAGCAACCCACCTCAAAGCGATTCCGCTGCACCATATGTGCCCACCCACACATCACCTCTACGGGAGCGGCACAACAAAGGACTCAAAACACAATTACACAAAAAAGAGATCAGCGAACATGTAACACCAGTGGGAGGCAGACTAAGACACTTCTTCCAGGAGTGGAAGAGAATAGACAAATGGATACTGAACATCATATAGTTCGGATACTGTATAGAACTGGAAAAGAAGCCACCTAACAGGAGACCAAAAAGCAGGACGAGCTCTGCAAAAGAACTTGCGCTACTCCTACAGGAAGCACAAGAACTCCTCCACAAGGAGGCGATCGAAACAGTACCGTTCAAAGAAAGAAACAAGGGAGGGTACTGAAACTACTTCCTCGTACGAAAGGTGGATGGAACGTTAAGACCCATCCTGGACCTACGGTTCCTAAACCAATACATAAAGACTCAAAAATTCAAATTGACAGCCCTACAGGAGGTTATTCCTCAGGTTAGGGATGGAGATTTTATGTCCACCATAGACCTCAAAGAAGCCTACCTACACATTCCCATGAAAAGACAACACAAACATCTAGTAAGATTTGCCATCGGCAAAGTGCACTACCAGTTGACCGGACTGGCCTTCGGACTAAAATTCGCACCAAGGGTCTTCACAAAAAGCCTCACAGCTGTAGCGGCGCACCTACGGAGGGAGGGGATTCATGTATACTCCTACCTCGACGACTGATAGATAAAGGCAAGTTCCTACATACAATGCCAATTACATGCACAGCGGGTCACAGACGCTGACAGAACTGGGATTCTCAATACACTGGGGGAAATCCTCAATGGAACCAGAACAGGTGAAGATCTTCCTGGGGGCACAGATCGTTGCCATTCTGAGCAAGGTGTTCCCCAGCGAGATGAGAACACTTGCCCTGCTGAAGGAGACATATCAATACCGGAAGGGGCTAGCTCCCACGAGTGGGAGCTCAATACACAGGAAACACAAAAGCTATTCAGTAAGTGGGGGACCCCAAATATAGACCTGTTTGCAACACACCAGAATGCAAAATGCCAATACTTCGCATCCAGGCAACACGGGTTTTAGAAGGGGCGATCCCAGAGGGCCAGGCTATGCTCTCCCGACCACTCCGTGACCCACCTCTCCCTCAAATAATGCCGACTCTTAACGTGAGGTCCTCACCGGGGAGGAGTTAGAGTCTAGAATCGTACACACTGAGCTCACACCACACTTACGAACGGACACCACACGGTGGGTTTCAAGAAGCATGTTCTTTATCAACCGTAAAAGGAATCAACATTCGTATTTACAATGATCGAGGGATCGTAAAGTCGCAGGAAGAGGGAAGCTGGACAGTCTCAATCTTTAGGCCAGCACGAAGCGTACCCTGCGCACAGCTCTCCATCCTCGAGCTGGGGGATAAGAAAAGATGATGATCGTACTGGCTGCTTCACTCAATTCGGGACCAATCAGGCCGTGTTGGTAGTGTCGATGGTCCAGCCGGACCAGAGTACTCCTCGAGCCGCGACGAGGTCAGCAGGGCTCGATCCGGAGGTTAGTTCTTGAGGAGCCGCGACGAGGTCAGCAGGGCTCGAAGAGTTCGAAGTTTCAGTTTTCCCCAAGGGTTAAGCCGCGATCAGATCAGCAGGGCTCTCTTGTCCAGGATACAACTGCCCGCTGTGAGAAGTTGGCCTGATATGCAGTGCTCACTATTCTAATGATCACTATGTATCAGTCCAGACAACCCTTATTGATGATTGGTTGTAAGTCAACCTGATAGACCAGCTATCCTAGTAGCATGGATACGAGCAGTCTAAGGCTGACTCTAGAGGGCGTGTTAAGCCAGCTGTTTTACCATCACATTACCCCTTGAACACCAAGTGAAAGGACACCACACAAGTTGTTATCAAAAATAAAGTATATTTATTTATAACAGGACTACCCTGGCTCTTTGAGACAGGGAGCTAAGCACACAACAAAACTCTTGAATTACTGAAAGTCGCACAATTTACACAAATGCCCGAGGGGCACGAAAAACCATATACACAAGAAGTGGAATGCGAAGTTACTAGCAGGTAAGTAATACTTTTCTAGACTGTAGAAACGCTAGGCCTACAATGCTGAACCCTTGGATTAGAAGCAGGAGGCCTAGGGACGCTGTGTGCAGAGTGGGAACTCTCACGCGTAATGCGGGAACAAGTCTATGGATACTAGCAATCACAAAGTTACTGTTCTCGGGCGAACCCGACTAGGTGGGTCGAAAACAAGGGTGGATCCGAACACTTAGGGTGTTGGACTATGCTGGAGCACCGAGTACTCAGTTTACCTAGCCTAGGGGCTGCGGCTGCATAGGGTTCAAGTTGCGTCGGAAACCCTCGTTGAAGATCCCGGAGCCTGAAGAAAGAAGTTGCTGGCAGGCGGCCAGTGAAGAAGTTCGTGGTGATCCAAGCCTGGATCAGGGAAGAAGAAACCTGTAAGCAGAGGGGACCAAGTTCTGAATCACTAGCCAGTGATTTAGGTGGGCACCAGGATGGCACCAGACGAAGTCACCTCAGCCAGGTGAGTGGGCGCTGCTGGGCTCTGCAGTCTCTCGGACCAGGAGGCGTTGTCGGCGACCAGGATGGAGGTGCGAGCTGTCCCACGAAGGTACTTGCTGTCGACGTCGCTGGACCCAGGATTGGGGCAACAAGTCTTGGCAAATGCAAGGCCCACGCGGTGGACCTAAAATGGCGTCTGAAGTGGACCAGGAGGGTCCAGGGTGCTTCTCTGAAGGAGGGAAGCAAGGGCCAGTCCGGAGCAACCAGACCAGCGGTGTTTGTCGTTAGAGTTCGTCGTCAGAGGGTCACTAGCCAACGGGCAAGTGACCTGGACAACGCGGTGAGCAGCAAAAAGCAGAAGGGCCCCACGCAGATCTCGTGGATGCAGGGGGGCTGAACTTCGGTGCTGGAGCTGCTCAGGGTCGGGGCTTCTCTTACCCCAAAGCACTCAGTCGAGGGTCACTCGGTGGTCGTGCTGGACAAGCGTCGTGCAGTTCTGAAGATGGCCGGTCCCTCGAGGTCTCGTCGCACCCACGGATCACAGCTGGGCTGATGATGTAGGTTGAGGTCAGAGGTGCCAGGGAAGCCGGTTCTCGTCGTGCTGGAGCAGTCTTGATCCGGAGGAGAGACTGGAAACAAACCGCGATGCTTGGTTGGTGCCTGCTGCTGCAGGGTGACTACTCCTTAGTCACAAGGGAGAAATCTTGAGAAGAGTCTTGAGTTCTTCGTGTAGAAGGTCGGTTCAGGATTCAAAGATTGATCTAATTTGGAAGGGGGCCAGTTCCTACCTTTATCCTGCAAAAAGGGGCTGGCACGCGACTAAGTCCTGCCCTATGGGTGGGACTAGGAGGGGGGTGGTTACACCCCTCTCCTTTGGCGGGCTTTCCCCAGATCAGGGGCTGGAGTGCCCCTGGAACTGGTTCAAGGCGGCCTATGCACAGTGAGCACCGGGGTGCCACTTGCAGTCACCTTCCTCTAAAGCCCTGCCTACCTAGAATACACAAAATCCTGTCTGGGACGGTGCTGGCACCGCCCCTGGCAGGAAACCCTTTGTCCTTGCCTCCTGGGCTGGGAGGACTCCCAGCAGCAGGAGGGCAGACTTGTGTCTCGGTGGCAGCATCCATTTTGTGGAGCTAAGGCTCTGTCTGACTTTAACCGGGGTTAAAGGTTACATACATGTCGTGTCCCTCTAGAAGGGTGGAATGCTAACCCCGTCGCCAGAATTGGCGAGGGGTTAGTATTCCAATTCGTATGACACCTTACTCGACATGTTTTGATTAAGCGATACCAGAGTTGGCATATAACCGCGAGGATTATAATGCACTTAAGAGTATATGGTATGCGATATCATGGAAACGGCTAAGGGATGGATCCCGAAAGCCGCAGACAGGCTCAGCTCATGCCAGAGCACTATCTCACACGATGCCAAGCACTCTGCCTTCAGGATTGTCAAGGCCTGCCATAGGAGTGACTGATAGGAGATCTGTGTGTCCATTTAGGTTTAGATATAGGAATACTATATCTACAGCAGAGGGTGAGTACACCACTCTGCCCCAGCTGTCAAGCAGCCAGTTGTGTCTGATTTAGTTAGTCAGCCCAGGGTTGGCATAATACATGCTGCAGCCCCTGGGAGACTTCTGGGTGCACCTCAGCCCTGGGTACAGGGACTTGGAGAGGGCCCAGTGCCAATTCTGTACCTGGGTACAATTTGGAGTAGAGAGAACAGCTAGGCTGTGGGTCTGATTAGCAGGCCCACAGCCAGGGAAAGTCGTAAACCAGTGAAGCTAAAAGCAAACATCTGGGTGATCATAGGATTGCAGACCCTACTCTCCTACACCCGCTAGTTCTTGGGCGGGCCGTGATATAGTCCAGTGGCCCTTTGATGTCCGGACCCTCGCAGGCGGAGGTCTCATGCCTTGGGGGCTGGTCGTTGGAGAGGTCCGTCGGTTGGCCCTTTGATCCTTTTGAAGATGCGTCCGGGAATTCCCAGACGCCCAGCAGGGTCTGGAGCCAGCTCTCGGGGAGGCCAGAGGTGCGATCGAAACCGGCCCACAGGGGAAGGCCAGAGGTGTGAGAAACCAGTCTCCCAGGGGAGGTTGGAGGTCCAATTGCAACTCCCTGTCTTATCTCGCTCAGGGAGCCCTTTACCCCCAGCCGGGCCTGGTGCGTCTGGAGCCTGAGTTTCGCTGGGACCGGGGTCAGGCAAGGCACAGGGAGTCAGGGATCTCGGGAAGGGAACATGGCGGCCGGGGGCCCTGTGGGGTGATGCAGGTTCTGGGCGCCCGGTACCGGGAAGGAGGGTGAGAGAATGCAGGGCTGGTCGTCGGTTGGTGGGGTCGTGTAGGGAGCGGGGCGGACAGGGAACGGGACGACCAGGGGTTACTGGGTGCAGAGCTAGGCTAACGGGGTGCTGAGGAACGGGGGGGGGGGGGACCACGCCACGAGGCCAGGTCCAACAAAGGGGAACAGTCCAAGGGAAATGCCCTATGGATAAGCTGGTCGAAGACATTTGCCTACGCTTTTCCCCCGATACCACTGATACAGAGTTCTTGGCAAATGCAGAACCAGCAGCATGACACTGATTCTGGTAGCACCACAGTTGGCCAGGCAGTCCTGGTTCTCACAAATAGTGGAGATGGCGCAGGGCCCGCCACACAAGTTCGCAAAAAGAAAAGACTTGCTCTCCATGCAAAACGGGGAGGTGCTTCAGCCAGAGAGCCTCTGCCTAGCAGCCTAGCTCCTGAAGACTTAGTTTGCACACCTAAAACTCCCAGAGAGCACACTGCGGGTGCTGCAGGCGGCAAGGAGACCTACCACACGGAGGTGCTATGTGGCAAAATGGAAACGGTTCACACAGTGGTGCATGAGGGAAAAGCTCCACAAGAAAATCACCAAGGAATCAAGTGCTAAAATATTTAGCACACACGCTAAAAACAAACCTAAGCTGTACCTCGCAGAGAGTACACCTAGCAGGAATAGTAGCCTACACTAGAGGGGCGACGGGGGGAAAAGCTTCTTTACATCACAGGTAGTAAAGAGATTCGTGGAAGGGGCTAAAAGAATTGCCTCCCCAAAAAGGATGCTGCCGCCGGCATGGAACCTTAATATAGTTATAAAAGAGCTTATGAAAGCGCCTTTCGAACCCATCCACAAGGCCTCACTACAGATGCTCACAATAGACCGCCTTTTTGATAGCAATCACCTCGCTATGCAGGGTAAGGGAGCTGCAAGCGCTAACATTACAAGAACCCTACATTCAAATACACAATGACAGGGTGGGAATGAGAACAGACCCACACTTTATGGTAAAGGTGGTGTCGAAGTTCCACATGAACCAAACAATACAGATACCAAGCTTCTTTCAGGACCCATCCACAAGCGCGGAGAGGGCACTGCTCACTCGATGCTAGAAGGGCAGTAATGCACTACATTGAAAGATCACAGGAAAACAAAACAGTTCTTTGTGTCCTTCGCAAGCAGTTTCCTTTGAAGACCAGTATCCAAGGGAACCATCGCACGATGGATCGCACAAACGATACAATTCTGCCACAAACAGGCAGGCCAAGAACTGCTAGGAGGGGGCACAAGCCCACTCTACCAGGAAAAAAGAAGCAACAATAGCCTTCCTGGCAAACACACCCATCCAAGACATCTGCCTGGTGGCAACATTGGCTTCAGTGCACACGTTCACTAAGCACTACTGCGTGGATATACAGATGAACAAGGCGGCACAAGTAGGACAAAAAGTGCTTTAACATATATTCAACAACCAACTCTCCTCTTCCACCCAGCCGCCACAAACCTAACAACCCGCTACAAAGTCTATGCACAGCATAGTGAATCCAGAAAGATTCACGCTGCAAAACAAAGTTTCTTACCTGTCGGTGTAGTTTTGCAGCTTGAAGACTTCCTAGATTCACTAGCGAACCCACCCACCTCCATCAGAAAGATGAGACAGGAGGAAGGAAAGAAACCAAAAAGAAAAAAAACATGGTATATAATTAGAATCTTTGAGAGACAAAATTAAAGTTCCTTTACATGGGAGAAGGACTTGAGAAGAATGGAAAAGGATAAACAAAGATGGCACAATAAAAAATCCGAAGATGGCGCCCATAGGTGGGAGCTTACGGGGAAAGCGCCGACGTCACGGGAGGACACCAAATGGTGGGACGTCAACGCCCACCTGTGCTACAAAAAAAGCAAACAGAAAAAGTACTACGATTCCAGACCCAACCACTAGACCGCAGAATAATGCACAGCACACTGAATCCAGAAATCTTCAATCTGCAAAACTACACCGACAGGTAAACCATTAATTACCCTGCAGGACATTTGTCAGGCAGCTACGTGGGCCTCTCTGCACACGTTTACCAAGCACTACTGCCTTGACGGTCCGGCGAGACTGCTTCTTTGGCCGTTCTATGCTCCGTGACTTTCTGGTGTAATTTGTTCGCAGACCCACCACCGGGGTTGGTATTGCTGGGGTATCTATTCTAAGGTAAGGAATCTATCACTAACATGTCTCTTTCAGATGCACAAGTTACTACTTGTGTAACGATATATCTGTAAGAGACATTAGTTAGTAATAGATTCCTTGCCGCCCCACCCATCCTCCCCGTTCTGCGAACAGATTACTAGGGTTAAGGTCATCCCTTTCAGGGCCCTAGTTTTATGCACCAATGGTCAGTATCTTGTATGGCTCTGCGTTCTTGGCACGGAAGTCGCGTACAGAACTGGTGTCAGCGCGCATTTGTGGCGCCTAAGTAGTCTCAGTGACGTCATCTCGGCACTTACGATGCCAGTGACTGACGCGGAGCAGCAGGACGCCACCTACTGATGCGCAAGGGTACTGCTAAGCAAAACTTTCCGGATCCAGTCTGACGCCTGGGGATATTCTAAGGTGAGGAATCTATCACGAACTAATGTCTCTTACAGATATATCGTTACACAAGTAGGAACGCGTGTGTCATATCCTGTGTAGTTTAGACTTACCAACTAGAATTTTCTGTTACAATTTTTGTGATTTCCTGAAAAATAGTATTGATCAAATATTGTCTGACACCTGTGGATAATTTATAAATGAATGAATCTGTTACTGAAGCAAATGTACTTGTGTTTCATTCAGAGTTTAAAATGTCCCATATTCTGTTATAGCCATATGTGATATTCGTACATTTTTAAACATTCTTACTACAGCATTTAAGGTCTCTGAAATTAGTTGCTTCTCTTGTGCTACGTTTGCAGCTTCTACTCCAGAAGACACCAGAGAAGGGAAAAAAGAGAAAGAAGGAGACCGTTCCACAGAGGAGGGTAAGCAGAAGGCTAAGGGCAGTAAACCACTGCTGCCCACCTCTACAATCCTCAGGCTGCTGGCAGAGCTGGTGAGATCCTACGTGGGCATCGCCACCTTAATAGCAAACTACAGCTACACTGCGGGCCAGTCGGAACTCATTAAAGAGGTACAGTGTGAGTTTGACGGCAACAGAAGTGTAATTATTTTAGCAAGGTAACCTCTTAAACGGTGAGGTTGACATTTGGACTGTGAACCTTTTCTAGTTTCATTTGCTGTGTGTAGGGAGCTGGTCTTCCTTATAGTGTACCAGGTATACTATGCAGACCGTCCAGGCAACCCTTATTAGCTTGCAGGGCTCGCTTTAACAATCCCAAAGTGCTCTATTGGTGGTAGTGTGGTTGAGCAGTTTAGGCTAATCAGAGGGGAGAGTTGGGTTTTTGTTGTACACACACAGTCCATAAATGGTTCACACACTTGAAAAGTAATCTGAGACCAATTTAGAAAAATAACACTATTGTGTGTAGTATTTAGATACCAGATCTTCGGGATCAGGTAAGTACTTAAGTTTATCTTTTTTACACAGTTAAACAGTTGAATAACAAAGCGGTCAGATTTGAGGCATAAGCCTCAAACATGTTACATTTGCCAGTACTAGATTATTATATCTGAAAAAAAGCCGGTAAATGTTAGATTCCTTACCTTAGAATATCCCCAGGTGTCAGTCTGGATCCGGAAATGTTTGCGTAGCAGTACCCCTGCGCGTCGGTAGGCATAGTCTGTGGCTCCGCGTCAGTCATCGGCGTCGTTGGCGCCGGGATGACATCGCCGGAGTACTTTGCCTTGGGGCAGACCACGACGACAAGTCGTTCCCCCGACTGCCGGGCTCTGACGTCGAAGGCTAGGCGGGAGCGGTCCCGTAAGCACCTCGAGATCCGGCAGTTGTCCCGCGTCGCTCCCGGTCCTGGTCCAGGAGGCAATAAGGCTGTGTTTCTATCCCATGCAGGTGAGAGCCTGTGCTCTCTGCGGTCCGAAACCATGCCTGCTCCGGTTAAGGCCTTAATACATCCTCCTGAAGGATGGCTAGCGATTTATCATATCAAAGCCTCTGCCACCTTTGATATGCAACCCCGGCTTCTGCCAGACCTGGGAGATGCCACCCACTGCCGGAGGCCAGTTTGGCGAAAAGACAGGTGTGAATTTAGCTTTGCAATTGGTGTTTTGCACCACCAGGCTATTCACACTCCTAAAGTGGGCAACCTGGTGTGCTCCATAAAAGAAGGGTTCTACCATCTTTTTTTGGGGGGGTGAAACGAGGAAGCCTGGGACAGGGTTATGCTCACTCCCCACAGTAAGTGATAATATTATTATTCCATTTTAGAAAGTGCATGGTTACCCCAGGGATCTTCAACCTTTGCTGTACTGAGAGCTACTTATGTTCAATTAATCTGTGGGACACGGTCGCGGACGTGCTGCCACAATGTCCGGAGGAGGCACGGACTAAACTCGCCCAAGCCCTTGCAGAGGGTCGAGATGCGGCACGGTACTCTATCAGATGTGGACTGGATACCACAGACTCACTGGATAGAGCGATGGCAACGACGGTGGCGATTCGTTGCCACGCCTGGCTGAGGTCCGCCAACTTTTCGGCTGATGTCCAAAACACCCTTATGGACATGCCGTTCGATGGCCGTCGCCTCTTTGGCGACAAGGCAGACCATGCGCTTGAGCGTTTTAAGGACTCCAGGGCTACGGCCAAGTCCTTAGGCCTCTCGGGCCAGCGCCAGCAATCGGCTGCCTATCCCTCCTTTCGTGGCCACGGAAGGGGTGCGCCCACACGTGCCGCCAGCCACGCACCGCAGGGCAATACCCAACGCGGTGGCGGCCGTGGGAACCGCCGTCCATGTGGTCGGGGGCAGCGGCGAGGTCAGTCCACACCTTCCCCCGCAGCATCCGCCTCAAAACCGTCCTAGTCCGTGCTTTCAGGCCCATGTGACGCCAGTGGGAGGCAGGGTTCGCCATCACCACCTCCACTGGCGCACTGTCACGTCGGACAGGTGGGTGCTGCAAATCGTCCGAAGGGGCTACTCCCTCCCCTTCGAGGCGACTCCTCCAGCCATGCCACCGCAGAACCACCGTGTATCGGGGGATCACTTGCGACTTCTGCAGGAGGAAGTTACGGCCCTCTTGGCCAAGGGGGCCATCGAGCGCGTTCCTGGGCCAGAAGTAGGGTGTGGTTGCTACTCCCACTACTTTCTGGTACCCAAGAAGGGCAAAGAGGGCCTACGCCCTATCTTGGACCTACGGAACGTCAACGGCTTCCTCCGGAAGGAGATGTTCAAGATGCTGACACTGGCTCAGGTCCTGGCTGCCCTGGACCCAGGAGACTGGATGGTAGCGTTGGACTTGCAGGACGCTTACTATCATATCCCCTGTGAGAAGTTGGCCTGATATGCAGTGCTCACTATTCTAGTGATCACTATGTATCAGTCCAAACGACCCTTATTGATGATTGGTTGTAAGTCAACCTGATAGACCAGCTATCCTAGTAGCATGGACAAGAGCAGTCTTTAGGCTAAACTCTAGAGGGCGTGTTAAGCCAGCTGTTTCACCATCACATTTACCCCTTGAACACCAAGTGAAAGGACACCACACAAGTTGTTATGAAAATAAAAGTATATTTATTTATAACCGTACTACCCTGAACTCTTTATGAGTCAGGGAGCTAAGCACAATACAAAACTCTTAAGAAAACACTTTAAGTCGCACAATTTACACAAATGCCCGAGGGGCAGGAAAAACCATATACTACAAAAGTGGAATGCGAATTACTAGCAGGTAAGTAACTATTCTCAGAGGCTTTGGGATCGCTAGGACTAGACTACTGAACCTTTAGATTACAAGCAGGAGGCCTAGGGAGATCGGGTGCAGAGTGTGCACTCTCACGCGGGATGCGGAACATAGTCTATGGAGGCTAGTAAATGCAAAGTTAGTGTTATCGGACGAATCCGACTAGGTAGAGCTGAAACGGAAAAGGATCTGGACACTTAGATAGTTAAGCTATGCTGGAGCACCGAAATGCTTAGGTTACCTATCCCAGGGGCTGCGGCTGCATAGGTCTGAAAAAACGTCGGGAATCCTCGTTGCAGTCTATGGAGCCTGAAAGAAGTTGCTGGCAGGCGACCAGTGAAGATGTTCGATGTGATCCAAGCCTGGATCGATGAAGATGAAGACCTGTAAGCAGAGGGGACCAAGTTCTGAATCACTAGCCAGTGATTAGGTGGGCACCAGGATGGCACCGGACGAAGTCACCTCGACCAGGTGAGTGGGCGACGCTGGGCTCTGCAGTCTCTCGGACCAGGAGGCGTTGTCGGCGACCAGGATGGAGGTGCGAGCTGTCCCACGGTGGTATCTACTGTCGATGTCGCTGGACCCAGGATTGGGGCAACAAGTCTCGGCAAATGCAAGCCCACGCGGTGGACTCAAAATGGCGTCTGGAGTGGACCAGGAGGGTCCGGGGTGCTCCTCTGTTGGAGGGGAGCAAGGGCCAGTCTGGAGCAACCAGACCAGCGGTGTTGTCGTCGTGGTTTGTCGTCAGAAGGGCCACTAGCCAACGGGCAAGTGTCCTGGACAACGCGGTGAGCAGCAAAGAGCAGAAGGGCCCCACGCAGATCTCGTGGACGCTGGGGGGCTGGACTTCGGTGCTGGAGCTGCTCAGGGTTAGGGCTTCTCAAACCCCAAAGCACTCACTCAAGGATCCCTCGGTGGTCGTGCTGGGCAAGCGTCGTGCAGTCTTGAAGATGGCCGGTCCCTCGAGGTCTCGTCACACCCACGAATCTCAGCTGGGCTGATGATGCAGGTAGAGGTCAGAGGTGCCAGGGAAGCCGGTTCTCGTCGAGCTGGGCAGTCTTGATCCGGAGGAGAGACTTACAGCAAACCGCGATGCTTGGTTGGTGCCTGCTGCTGCAGGGTGACTACTCCTTAGTCACAAGGGAGAAATCTTAGGAAGAGTCTTGAGTTCCTTTCGTGGAAAGTAGTTTCAGGATTCAAAGATGATCTAATTTGGAAGGGGGCCTGCTCCTACCTTTATCCTGAGAAAAGGGGCTGGCACGCGACTAAGTCCTGCCCTATGGGTGGGACTAGGAGGGGGGTGGTTACACCCCTCTCCTTTGTCCGGTCTCTCCCCAGCTCAGGGGCTGGTGTGCCCCAGGAACTGGTTTGAGCCGGCATATGCACAGTGAGCACCGGGGTGCCACTTGCAGTCACCTTCTTCTATAGCCCTGCCTACCTGGGATACACAAAACCCTGTCTGGGATGGTGCTGGCACCGCCCCTGACAGGAAACCCTTTGTCCAAGCACTCCTCGCTGGAAGGACTCCCAGCAGCAGGAGGTCAGACTTGTGTCTCGGTGGCAGCATCCATTTTGTGGAGCTGAGGCTATGTCCAACTTTAACCGGGGTTACAGGCTACCAACATGTCTTCTCTCTCTAGAGGGGTGGAATGCTACCCCCGTCGCCAGAACTGGCGAGTGGGTAGTATTCCAAAGCGTATGACACCTTACACGACATGTTTAGATATTGTCAGACCAAAGTTACCATAACCGCGAGGATTATAAGGCACTTGGTCTGACGCTATCATGGAAACGGCTAAGGGATAGATCCCGAAAGCCGCAGACAGGCTCAGCTCATGCCAGAGCACCATCTCACACGATTCCAAGCATTCTGCCTTCAGGATTGTTAAGGCCTGCCATAGGAGTGACTGATAGGAGATCTGTGTGCCCATTTTAGGTTTAGATATAGGTATACTACATCTAAAGCAAAGGGTGATTACACCACCTTGCCCCAGCTGTCAAGCAGCCAGTTGTGTCTGTTTAGTTAGTCAGACCAGGGGTGGCATAATACATGCTGCAGCCACTGGGAGACTTCTGGGTGCACCTCTGCCCTGGGTACAGGGACTTGGAGAGGGCCCAGTGCCAATTCAGTACCTGGGTACAATTTGGAATAGAGAGAAAAGGTAGGCTGTGGGTCTGATTAGCAGGCCCACAGCCAGGGAAAGTCGTAAACCAGTGAAGCAAAAAGCAAAAATCTGGGTGATCATAGGATTGCAGACCCTACTCTCCTACATCCCCGTCCTGCCTGCCCACCGGCGCTACCTGCAGTTCATGGTGAGCCACGAGCACTTTCAGTTTACCGTGCTCCCCTTCGGCCTTACCAGCGCCCCACGGGTGTTCACGAAGGTGATGGCGGTGGTCGCAGCTCATCGCGCAGGTTAGGAGTTTCAGTCTTCCCCTACCTCGACGACTGGTTGTTGAAGGCGGGCTCGCCCCAGACAGTCGTCAGCCACCTCCAGACGACGGCAGACGACCTGCACCAGCTGGGGTTCTCCATCAATGTGTCGAAGTCACACCTGTGTCCCTCTCAGAAGCTCGTCTTCATCGGAGCGGTTCTGGGCGCGGTTTCGGGTTTATCCGCCCGAACAGCGGGTCCGGGATATTCAGGCTCTGATTCCCATCTTTCAGCCGTTATCCCGGGTTTCGGTCAGGTTGACGCTTCGGCTTCTGGGGCTGATGGCCTCCTGCATCCTACTGGTGCATCACACCAGGTGGCGGATGCGGGCTCTGCAGTGGGACCTGAAGTTTCAGTGGGCCCAGCATCAGGGCAACCTATCCGACCACGTCCTGATCTCGAAGGGCACTGCGAGACAGTTGCAGTGGTGGCTTACGGACCGCGATTGGGTCAGCGGCAGATCCCTCTCCCTTCCCCAACCGGAGCACGTAGTTGTGACGGACGCGTCCCTCCAGGGCTGGGGAGGCCACTTGGGAGAGGCGGAGATCAGAGGCCTCTGGTCTCCGGCGGAGACCCGGCTCCACATCAACCTGTTGGAGCCCAGGGCGATTCGTCTGGCACTGAAGGCATTCCTCCCCTCTGTCCGGGGGAGTGTAGTGCAGGTGTTCACGGACAACACCACCGCCATGTGGTACTGCAACAAACAAGGCGGGGTGGGGTCGTGGATCCTTTGTCAACAGGCTCTTCGCCTTTGGCAATGGCTGGAACGCCAGGGCGTGACCCTGGTGGCTCAACACCTGGCAGGTTCTCTGAACGCCAGGGCGGACAAGCTCAGCCGTCGGTGCATGATGGATCACGAATGGCGTCTGAACTCGGACGTGGCGCAAGGCCTCTTTCAGCGATCGGGAGAGCCTTGGTTAGATCTATTCGCCACCGAAGAGAACTCGCAATGTCATCAGTTCTGCGCGTTGGAATTTCCAAGGCGGCACTCGCTCGGCGACGCTTTTCGTCGCGAGTGGAGTTGCGGTCTGTTGTACGCCTTTCCGCCTATACCTCTTCTGCCCAGAGTGCTGAAGAAGATCAAGCGCGACCGGGCCCAAGTCATCCTTGTGGCTCCGGACTGGGCGAGAAGGTACTGGTATCCAGAGCTACTCAGTATGTCAGTCGATCCCCCGGTTCGTCTGCCTCTTCGGGAGGACCTTCTGTCGCAGCAGCTGGGGACGGTCCTCCACCCGAACCTGTCCAGTCTCCACCTCCATGCTTGGAGATTGAGCGGCGACAGTTGAGGCCATTTGACTTGCCTCCTGAAGTTTGTAACATCATTCTGGCAGCCAGGCGTCCCTCCACAAAGTCGGTATACGCCTGCAGGTGGAACAGATTTGTGGCATGGTGCACAGCAAAGGCTGTGGATCCCCTCAATGCCCCTCTTTCTGAGGTCCTTCTCTTGCCCAGCAGGGCTCTGCTCTGGGCACTATCAAGGGCTACCTTTCTGCCCTTTCAGCCTTTCTCAGGCTGCCTGATCAACCTTCTTTGTTCAAGTCCCCCGTTGTAAATAGATTTCTTAAGGGCATCACACACACACACGTTTCCTCCTGTTCCGTTTGTGATGCCTCAGTGGGACTTGAACCTGGTTCTTACCTTTCTGATGTGCGCTCCCTTTGAGCCACTTCACAACTGTCCTCTTCGCCTTCTGACCTTGAAGACTGCTTTCTGGTTGCCATCACCTCTGCCAGGAGAGTGAGTGAGCTCCAGGCTCTTTCTTGTACTCCACCTTTCCTTTCTGTCCATCCGGACAAAGTGGTGCTGCGTACCAAACCTTCTTTCCTGCCCAAGGTTGTCACGGCCTTCCACATCGGGCAGTCTATCACCTTGCCAACCTTCTTCCCGCCACCGCATCCCTCTAAAGAGGAAGAGCGGCTCTACCGTCTGGACCCAAAACGTGCGCTCTCATTCTATTTGGATCGCACACGCCAGTTCCGGGTGGATGACCAACTCTTTGTTGGTTACGTGGGCGCTAAGAAGGGGAAAGCGGTGCACAAGAGGACCATC
Source organism: Lissotriton helveticus (assembly GCF_964261635.1). Classification (NCBI taxonomy): domain Eukaryota; kingdom Metazoa; phylum Chordata; class Amphibia; order Caudata; family Salamandridae; genus Lissotriton; species Lissotriton helveticus. Next base: position 13,151,116 of record NC_136071.1, read on the forward strand.
TCCCGGTGGATCATCCTGTGTATCCAGACATGCTACTCCTTGGCTAGGAAGGAGCCCCCGGTTGGACTGCGGGCTCATTCTACCCAAGCGACGGCGACTACCACTGCCCTGGGCAGGGGTGTGCCCTTACAAGACATCTGTCAGGCAGCTACGTGGGCATCGCTGCACACGTTTGCAAGACACTACTGCCTGGACAGCCAAGTCCGGAGGGATGGCTTCTTTGGCCGTTCTGTCCTCCAGGACTTCCTGGTGTGATTATTGGTTCGCAGACCCACCACCGGGGTTGGTATTGCTGGGGTATCTATTCTAAGGTAAGGAATCTAATACTAACGTGTCTCTTTCAGATGCACAAGTTACTACTTGTGTAACGATATATCTGTAAGAGAGATTAGTTAGTATTAGATTCCTTACCGACCCACCCATCCTCCCCGTTCTGCGAACCAATATCTAGGGTTAGGGTTGTCTCCTTCAGGGCCCTAGTTTCAATGGCACCAGTGTTGGTTTTTTGACATGGCTCTGCGTTTCTGGCGCGGAAAAGCTGTGTCTAAGAACTGACGTCAGCACGCGGAGGCGGCGTCTAAGTACTCCGACGTCATCACGGCGCCCACGACGGACGCGGAGCCGCAGACGACGCCTACCGATGCGCAAGGGTACTGCTACGCAAAAATTTCCGGATCCAGTCTGACGCCTGGGGATATTCTAAGGTAAGGAATCTAATACTAACTAATGTCTCTTACAGATATATCGTTACACAAGTAGTAACTTGTGCACCACTAGGATAGCTGGTCTATAAGGTTGACTTACAACCATCACCATAAGGGTTGTTTGGACGGGTGCAAGGTGTTCACTAGAATAGTGAACATCATATACCAGGCCAACTTCTCACAGCAACCTTCTTCAGCAAGCGGGGTCCAGTTAGACACCTTACTGGCGTTCTGCTTGCCGGTCCCAAAGTATCCAACACACAATCCAAAGTTCTGGAATCTCCAAGAGGGTCCTTGAAAGTGTGAAACGTCAATTCTGCAATCCACTTGAACAAAACCCTTACAAATCCACTGGTACTCCAGGCTTTGAATTCTTTGTGGGGCTGTCCAGGTGAGCTCTGTTAACCTGTAGCTTGCAGGGAGTCCACTGTTAGTCCCTTGGCAGCAAGGTAATCCACAGGGCTGTCGTTTCATATGGTGCAGTCTTCATAGGTCAGGCCTTAGAGTTCCTTGCACAGCAAAAAAACTTTACAGCAGGGCACTTCTTGCTTCCTTCAGTTTCAAGCAGCAGATCTGGAGGGCTCTGCCCCTCTCAGATACTTATTCAAAATTCTCTGGGTCAAGCACCAGGTCACTACTGACCAATGAGAGCAGGGCAACTCCTCCTAGTTATGACCACATCCTGTGGAGTGTGGCATTAGTTTGTCCCGGAGTGCATCATTCTTCCAAATCCATAATGGCTGATTGTGAGAAGTTGGCCTGATGTGCAGTGCTCACTATTCTAGTGATCACTATATATCAGTCCAAACAACCCTTATTGATGATTGGTTGTAAGTCAACCTTATAGACCAGCTATCCTAGTAGCATGGATACGAGCAGTCTAAGGTTAAGACTCTAGAGGGCGTGTTAAGCCAGCTGTTTTACCATCACATTACCCCTTGAACACCCAGTGAAAGGACACCACACAAGTGTTATGAAAATAAACAGTGTATTTATTAGAATCACAACAGCCCTGTACTCTTTATGAGGACAGGGTGCTAGGCACACAACAAAACTCTTACGAAAATACTTAAGTTAGCACGGTATATACAAATGCCCGAGGGGCACGAAAAACCATATACTCTAAAAGTGGAATGGGAAATTACTAGCAGGTAAGTACAGTACTAATAGGCTTTGAAATCGCTAGGACTTGACTATAGAATCGTTAGATTACTTCTAGGAGGCCTAGGGGACTCGGGTGCAGAGTGTGCACTCTCACGCGGGATGCGGGACAAAGTCTAATATAGCTAGTAAAGTTAAAGTTAGTGTTCACGGGCGAACCCGACCTGGTAGGGAGAAATCGACAGTGGATCCTGACCCTTGGATAGTGAGGCTATGCTGGGGCACCGAAATGCTGAAGTTACCTAGCCCAGGGGCTGCAGCTGCATAGGTCTCAAAAGACGTTGGGAATCCTCGTAGACGAACCAGGAGCCTGGAAGAAAGATGCTGGCAGGCGACCAGTGAAGAGAGTTCGAGTTGATCCAAGCCTGGATCTTGAAGATGGATAACACCTGAAAGCAGAGGGGACCAAGTTCGTGACTACTAGCCAGTAGTCAGTGGGCACCAGGAGGGCACCGGATGGTAGTCACCTCGACTAGGTGAGTGGGCGACGCTGGGCTCTGCAGATCTCACGGACCAGGAGGCGTTGTCGGCGACCAGGATGGGGAGGCGAGCTGTCCCACGATGGATGAAGCTGTCGGCGTCGAAGAACCCAGGATTGGGCAACAAAGCCTTGGCTAATTCAAGCCCACGCGGTGGACTCAAAATGGCGTCTTGAGTGGACCAGGAGGGTCCGGGGTGCTCCTCTTCTGGAAGGGAGCAAGAGCCAGTCTGGAGCAACCAGACCAGCAGCAGTGATGTCGTCGGGCGTCGTTCAGAAGGCCACAAGCCAGCGGGCTAGTAGCCAAACAACGCGGTGAGCAGCAAAAAGCAGAAGGGCCCCACGCCGATCGTGGAGATGCTGGGGGGCTGCTCTTCGGTGCTGGAGCTGCTCAGGGTTGGGGCTTCTCGGACCCCAAAGCACTCACCAGGAAATTACTCGGCGGGCTTGCTGTGCAGAAGTCGTGCAGTCTTGGCAATAGTCGGTCCCTTGAGGTCTCGTCGCACTCACGGTTCTCAGCTTGGCTGTAGAGGTGAGTAGAGGTCGGAGGTGCCAGGGAAGCCGGGTCTTGTCGAGCTGGGCAGTCGGATTCCGGAGGAAGGACTTACAGCAGACCGCAGTGTTCTTGCGTTGGTGCCTGCGGATGCAGGGTGACTACTCCTTAGTCACAAGGGAGAATCTTGAAGAAGGAAATCTTGAAGTCCTTTCGCAGAAAGTCATGTCTTGATTCCAAAGATGATCTAATTTGGAAGGGGGCCTGCTCCTACCTTTATCTGGGAAAAGGGGGCTGGCACGCGACTAAGTCCTGCCCTATGGGTGGGACCAGGAGGGGGGTGGTTACACCCACTTCCTTGGCGGGCTTTTCCCCAGCTCAGGGTCTGGAGTGTCCCTGGAACTGGTTCAAGCCGGCCTATGCATAGTGAGCACCGGGGTGCCACTTGCAGTCACCTTCCTCTAAAGCCCTGCCTACCTAGGATACACAAAATCCTGTCTGGGACGGTGCTGGCACCGCCCCTGGCAGGAAACCCTTTGTCCTTGCCTCCTGGGCTGGGAGGACTCCCAGCAGCAGGAGGGCAGACTTGTGTCTCGGTGGCAGCATCCATTTTGTGGAGCTAAGGCTCTGTCTAACTTTAACCGGGGTTACAGGTTACATACATGTTGTGTCCCTCTAGAAGGGTGGAATGCTAACCCCGTCGCCAGAATTGGCGAGGGGTTAGTATTCCAATTCGTATGACACCTTACTCGACATGTTTTGATAAAGCGATACCAGAGTTGGCACATAACCGCGAGGATTATAATGCACTTAAGAGTATATGGTATGCGATATCATGGAAACGGCTAAGGGATAGATCCCGAAAGCCGCAGACAGGCTCAGCTCATGCCAGAGCACCATCTCACACGATTCCAAGCACTCTGCCTCCAGGATTGTCAAGGCCTGCCATAGGAGTGACTGATAGGAGATCTGTGTGTCCATTTTAGGGTTAGATATAGGCATACTATATCTAAAGCAAAGGGTGAGTACACCACCTTGCCCCAGCTGTCGTGCAGCCAGTTGTGTCAGATTTGGATGGCCAGCCAGGGGTGGCATAATACATGCTGCAGCCCCTGGTAGGCCCTGGGTACACCTATGCCCTGGGTACCTAAGGTACACTGTACAGGGACTGATAAGGTGACTCAGTATCCAATTAGATATGTACCTAGGGTACATGGAATCCATTTTACAGAGAGAGCAGTAGGCCTGGGGTCCTGAATAGCAGGGCCCCAGGTCAACTAAGTCAGAAAACCAGCAAAACACCAGGCAAAAAGTTGGGGGCAACCATAGTCAGGGATCTACCTTCCTACACTGATTTTCCAGCAAGGAGGTAAGAGCTGGCTAAACACACCCCCTACCATCTGCACATACCTTTCTTAAGCCTAGCCCTGACTCTGGGTCACGACTGTCATAGTGGACTGAAACCCAGGCCTCCCCTCTTACCTTTGAAGAGCGTAGTTTACGACGCCACCTCCTGGCCTGGCATTCCTATAGACCAGCACACTGCCCTCCCAGCAGCCTGGCTAATCCACTAAACTCTGACCAATCAGGGCAGACCACTGAAAGGCTGAATTTGGACTTTCAATAAGTTGAGACTTTCTTGTTTGTATGTACACTTTAGGAGAAATTTAACAATATGATATTGTTGGATTTACCACTACCATTCTGTGAAGTCTTTGAATGGTCCGGCTAGTCCTCGCCTATCAATATTAATCAATCACTTCCTACCATGTTAACCTATGGGCCATGGGGTTTGCAATAGGGAAAATGACCTGGGCCACTTTCAAGAACCAGGGCTTATAAAACCATATTTAATAAGTATTTCCCTAATTTCTAGAGGACCCCCACCCCCTGTGCACCTAGGGGAGACTTCAGGGGTTCTGAATCTGCAGAAATATTGCAGATCATCCATACCCAATCCTTCTAGCATCAAAGTCTAATCTGAGCAGCTCTTTAATACAAATGTGGGGAGTGAAATGTAAAATTTCACTTCACCCAGGCATATAAAAACTCATTTTATAAGCGCGCTCCTTATAGATAACTGACCCTCCACCCCTGGGATACCTAGGGGTAACCCTTGGGGTCCCTAATATGCAAAAATATGGTAGGCTTTTAATTTTTAAGGGCCCCTACCCCCAAAGTCGAGTTTGGGCACACTCGTTTAAAAAGCTGTCCTGGCAGCCAGTGCTGCTTTTAAACTGACCTCAGGCTTCAGCACTGCACACATGCTGAAGCAGAGAATCTGCTGGCCTCTAAACTGCCATGCCCCAGGATACTGGAGACTACTAGGTAGTGGATCCCCTTTCTGCCCCCTTTTGGAGGTTCTCCTCTTTCTTCTTTCTCTTGCCCAGCAGGGCTCTGCTCTGGGCACTATCAAGGGCTACCTTTCTGCCATTTCCACCTTCTTGAGGCTACCTGATCAGCCCTCTTTGTTCAAGTCCCCAGTTGTATATAGGTTTTTGAAGGGCATCGCCTATATGTTTCCTCCAGTTCCTTTTGTGATGCCTCAGTGGGACTTGAACCTTGTTCTTACTTTCCTGTGTGCTCCCTTTAAGCCGCTCCATAACTGTCCTCTCAGTCTTCTTTCTCTGAAGACTGCTTTCCTGGTTGCTATCACCTCTGCCAGGAGAGTGAGTGAGCTCCAGGCCCTTTCTTCTAAACCTCCTCTCCTTTCAGTCCATCCGGACAAAGTTTTGTTGCGGACGCGACCCTCTTTCCTGCCCAAGGTAGTCCCAGCCTTCCACATCGGGCAGTCCATCACTTTGCCCACCTTCTTTCCGCCTCCGCATCCCTCGAAAGAGGCATGGGAGGCTCCACCGTCTGGACCCAAAAGGTGCGCTCTCATTATATCTGGATCGCACACGCAAGTTCCGGGTGGATGACCAACTCTTTGTTGGTTACGTGGGCGCTAAGGGACGGGCGGTGCATAAGCGAACCATTTCTCAATGGGTCGTCTTGTGCATCAAGGCTTGTTACTCTTTGGCTCAAAAGGAGCCTCCTGTTGGGCTGAGGGCCCATTCCACACGGGCAACGGCGGCTACTACTGCCCTGGGCCAGGGAGTCCCCTTGCAGGACATCTGTCAGGCAGCTACGTGGGCCTCGCTGCACACGTTTGCAAGACACTACTGCCTGGACAGCCAAGTCCGGAGGGATGGCTTCTTTGGCCGTTCCGTCCTCCAGGACTTTCTGGTGTGATCATTGGTTTGCAGACCCATCACCGGGGTTGGTATTGCTGGGGTATCTATTCTAAGGTAAGGAATCTAATACTAACCTGTTTCTTTCAGATGCACAAGTTACTTACCTTCGGTAACGATATATCTGTAAGAAACCGTAGTTAGTATTAGATTCCTTACCGCCCCACCCATCCTCCCCGTTCGGCGAACCGATATATAGGGTTAAGGTCCATCCCTTTTAGGGCCCTAGTTTCATGGCACCAGTGTTGGTTTTTATAGTGGCTCTTCGTTTTCTGTCGCGGAAAAGCTGTGTATAAGAACTGACGTCTGCCCGCGAGGGCGGCGTCTAAGTACTCCGGCGACGTCATCCCGGCGTCGACGACTGACGCGGAGCCGCAGACGACGTCTACCGACGCGCAAGGGTACAGCCACGCAAAAGTTTCCGGATCCAGTCTGATGCCTGGGGATTTTCTAAGGTAAGGAATCTAATACTATCTACTGTTTCTTACAGATATATCGTTACCGAAGGTAAGTAATTTGGCTTCTGGGCATAGACTCGGGGGTCCCCCAGGGTCATGTAAGTACAGTCAGTTCAATCCCAGTGGCACAGGGGCGGACGGGTGCAGAGGTAGTGAGGCCCAATGATATCCAATGAGGGAAAAGGGGGCCTTCAGTTGGTGGCTGCTGGCTATCGGTTCTGGGAGCTGGGCTCCTGGTTACTTGCGCTCTGGGCAAGGGGGGAAGTAGGGTAGGACAAAGGGGTCACAGCCAGCGGCACTCGGGCGGCTGGGTGCAGGGTGCTTTTGAGCCGTCGGGCGCTCAATGTTATCCAATGAGGATCTTGAAAAAGGAACAAAGGCTGCAGGCTCGGGGACAGAGACTCTCCAGGGGTGCCAGCACTTCGAGAGGTAAGTTGGGATGTTGGAGCACAGGTAGGTACCCCAAAGGGAGGCACAGGGGGCCGCGGGGCGCCGGTGCAGGGGTTTCTTTGGGTGTCGGAAAAGCTTACCCTCGGCTGGTTGGGGTGGCCCCTGGTTCTTAGTCTGCAGGCATCGGCTGGTTCTTCGAGGGGGGTCTTTGGGCTCTGGACTTTGGGTCCCAGTCGCCTGGGGACGTCCTCGTGGTCTTGGTTCGGGTTGGCCCGGCCCGGGCTCGTCTGGTACAGAGTGGGCTGGTCTGGAGCTTCCTGGCTGGCACCAGGTGGGTTGTTGCAGCAGAGCCTCTGCTGTAGAGAGTTCTAATCTTCGAGAGGGTCAAGGCAGGCAGGTCCTCTGGGTGTCCCAAGGTTGCGGTCCGCGGAGGTCGCCGGGATTAGGCAGGAGCAGGTTCCAGGATCATCAGGCCGGTAGGGCTGGGGCCAAGTCAGTTGTTGTTGTCCTGTTAGCAGCTGCGCGGCGGGTCTTCTACTTGATCTTCTTTCTTCTTTTTTTCTATCGGGATCTGAGGAAGGAAGGTTCAGGGAGCCCCTAAATACTAAATTTATGGGTGTTACAGGTAGGGCAAGGGCAGGGACCAATAGGTCCCTGTCCTGGGGTGAGTACACCACCTAGCCTGCTCCTCTCGTGTGGGAGGGGGGCAGGAGCCTAGCTGGGATTGGGCAGGGCTCTCCATCTACAAGATGGCCGGAGCCCGGGGTCGTGCTTCACCTCGCCTCCTCCACCGGAGGGGTGGAGTTGGCTAAGGGTGGCACCCCCCCCTTCCTGACGTAGTTTTTCCCGCCAGTCTGCATGCCAGAGTGAGGGTAGGACTCCTGGGGGGCTGGTTGCTGGGTACAGCAAATGGTCTGGGGAAGCTCTCAGAGGCGGTATGCCTTTGAAGCTTCCACCTGTCCATCCTGGGGGAGGAGACATAGCACCTCGCCCAGGATGTGCTTTGTTGCAGACCCAGGAGAGCGGGGGCTCTCCACCCAGGAGTCCAGCAACATGTCTGCTGTGTGGCAGCCTCTGCAGCCACTCAGCCCAGGCGTGGATTGTAGGTTCGGGTTTTGGAGGACGTCTCTAAGATGCCCTCTCGCGCATGTTACATTAAATTCCACACTGGCATCAGTGCGGGTTTAATGTGCTGAGAAGTTTGGTACCAAACTTGTCAGTCTTCAGTGTAGCCATTATGGTGCTGTGGATTGGATTGGATTGGATGTGTATTTGTAAAGCGCTGTGAGAAGTTGGCCTGATGTGCAGTGTTCACTATTCTAGTGATCACTATATATCAGTCCAAACAACCCTTATTGATGATTGGTTGTAAGTCAACCTTATAGACCAGCTATCCTAGTAGCATGGATACGAGCAGTCTAAGGCTAAGACTCTAGAGGGCGTGTTAAGCCAGCTGTTTTACCATCACATTACCCCTTGAACACCCAGTGAAAGGACACCACACAAGTTGTTATGAAAATAAACAGATATTTATTTATAACAAGACTACCCTGAACTCTTTGAGTCAGGGAGCTAAGCACACAACAAAACTCTTACGAAAATACTTAAAGTCGCACAATTTACGCAAATGCCCGAGGGGCACGAAAAACCATATACTACAAAAGTGGAATGCGAATTACTAGCAGGTAAGTAACGATTTTCAGAGGCTTTAGAAACGCTAGGCCTACAATACTGAACACTCAGGTTAGGAGCAGGAGGCCTAGGGGCGCCACGTGCAGAGTGGGAACTCTCACGCGCAAGGCGGGAAAAAGCCTATGGAAGCTAGTATTCACAAAGTTAGTGTTCTCGGGCGAACCCGACTAGGTAGGTCAAAAACGAAAGTGGATCTGGACCCTTGGATAGTGAGGCTATGCTGAGGCACCGAAATGCCGAAGTTACCTAGCCCAGGGGCTGCAGCTGCATAGGTCTGAAAAGACGTCAGGATTCTCCGTTGACGAACCAGGAGCCTGAAGGAAAGGAGTTGCTGGCAGGCGACCAGTGAAGATTGTTCGGGTGATCCAAGCCTGGATCGAAGATAGATGACACCTGAAAGCAGAGGGGACCAAGTTCGTGACTACTAGCCAGTAGTCAGGTGGCACCAGGAGGGCACCGGATGGTAGTCACCTCGACTAGGTGAGTGGGCGACGCTGGGCTCTGTAGTCTCACGGACCAGGAGGCGTTGTCGGCGACCAGGTTGGAGGTACGAGCTGTCCCACGATGGATGATGCTCTCGATGTCGCTGGACCCAGGATTGGGGCAACAAGTCTTGGCAAATTCAAGCCCACGTGGTGGACCTAAAATGGCGTCTGGAGTGGACCAGGAGGGTCCGGGGTGCTCCTCTCTTGGAAGGGAGCAAGGGCCAGTCTGGAGCAACCAGACCAGCAACAGTGATGTCGTCGGGCGTCGTTAAGAAGGCCACAAGCCAGCGGGCTAGTAGCCAAACAACGCGGTGAGCAGCAAAAAGCAGAAGGGCCCCACGCAGATCGTGGAGATGCTGGGAGGCTGAACTTCGGTGCTGGGGCTTCTCAGGGTTGGGGCTTCTCGGACCCCAAAGCACTCACCAGAGGATCCCTCGGCGGTCGTGCTGGAAAGAAGTCGTGCAGTCTTGAAGATGGCCGGTCCCTCGAGGTCTCGTCGCACCCACGGTTCTCAGCTTAGCTGTAGAGGTGGGTAGAGGTCAGAGGTGCCAGGGAAGCCGGTTCTCGTCGAGCTGGGCAGTCAGATTCCGGAGGAAGGACTTGCAGCAGACCGCAGTGTTCTTAAGATGGTGCCTGCGGATGCAGGGTGACTACTCCTTAGTCACAAGGGAGAATCTTGAAGAAGAAATCTTGATGTCCTTTCGTAGAAAGTCGTGTCTTGATTCCAAAGATCTGATTTGGAAGGGGGCCAGGTCCTACCTTTATCCTGCAAAAGGGGGCTGGCACGCGACTAAGTCCTGCCCTATGGGTGGGACTAGGAGGGGGGTGGTTACACCCCTCTCCTTTGGCGGGCTTTCCCCAGGCCAGGGGCTGGGGTGCCCCTGGAACTGGTCTCAGCCGGCCTATGCACAGTGAGCACCGGGGTGCCACTTGCAGTCACCTTCCTCTGAAGCCCTGCCTACCTAGGATACAGAAAATCCTGTCTGGGACGTTGCTAGCACCGCCCCTGGCAGGAAACCCTTTGTCCTTGCCTCCTGCTCTGGGAGGACTCCCAGCAGCAGGAGGGCAGACTTGTGTCTCGGTGGCAGCATCCATTTTGTGGAGCTAAGGCTATGTCTGACTTTAACCGGGGTTACAGGTTACATACATGTCGTGTCCCTCTAGAAGGGTGGAATGCTAACCCTGTCGCCAGAATTGGCGAGGGGTTAGTATTCCAATTCGTATGACACCTTACTCGACATGTTTTGATAAAGCGATACCAGAGTTGGCATATAACCGCGAGGATTATAATGCACTTAAGAGTATATGGTATGCGATATCATGGAAACGGCTAAGGGATGGCTCCCGAAAGCCGCAGACAGGCTCAGCTCATGCCAGAGCACCATCTCACACGATTCCAAGCACTCTGCCTTCAGGATTGTTAAGGCCTGCCATAGGAGTGACTGATAGGAGATCTGTGTGTCCATTTTAGGGTTAGATATAGGTATACTATATCTAAAGCAAGGGGTGAGTACACCACCTTGCCCCAGCTGTCGTGCAGCCAGTTGTGTCAGTTTAGATAATCAGCCCAGGGGTGGCATAATACATGCTTCAGCCCCTGGGAGACTTCTGGGTACACCTCAGCCCTGGGTACAGGGACTTGGAGAGGGCCCAGTGCCAATTCAGTACCTGAGTACAATTTGGATAGAGAGAACAGCTAGGCTGTGGGTCTGATTAGCAGGCCCACAGCCAGGGAAAGTCGTAAACCAGTGCAGCAAAAAGCAAAAATCTGGGTGATCATAGGATTGCAGACCCTACTCTCCTACATTCCCTTTTCAAGATCTCCATTGAATAACATTGAGCGCCGACTGCTCAAAAGCACCCTGCACCCAGCCGCCCCAGTGCCCCTGGCAGTGCAACATTTGTCCTATTCTACTTCCCCCTTTACCCTGAGCAAGTGACCATAAACCCAGCTCCCACAGCCGCGTGACCTGCTAGCCAGCTGCCACCAACCGGAGGCCACCTGCCTCTCTTTGGATAACATTGGGCCTAACTACCTCTGCACCCGGCTGCCCCTGTGTCGCTGAGGGTGTACCAACTGTACCTACCTTACCCTGGGGGACCCCTGAGTCTATGCCCAGGACCTTAACTTCACCAGTCGAGTACTCACCTGAAAACCGATGACTCACGTTCTTGCCATAGGATAACATTGACTGGTTTGACTCGAAAAATCTTTGAAGTGTGAAGTTTTTAAACTTTAAAATATTCCTATAAAATCAGCCGAATACCGAAGTACTCACCTGTGATCAGGAGAGAAGCCGGTACTGTACCTTGTAGCCCAGTACTGAACCGCCAAAATAATCCTAACCGGGTTTACTAGTAACCTGAATTTTCTCCATAGGAATGCATTGTCTGCTTTTCTATGAAATTTCTACTTTTGAAAACTTGAAATATTTCTTAAAAATCGTACCTACTACTGAAACGCAATTACTTACCTGTCTTAAGTAGAGATCCCAGTGCTGGACCTAGGAGCCCAGTCCTGGATTACAAAAGTAATGCGAGCGTACTGTACCTGTATCCTGAATTTTCTCCCATTGGATAACATTGCTAGATTTTCACTGGAAAAGTTTCTACGGGTGAACTTTTAAAATGCCTTTTTATTCTTTAAAAATCATTGCAATAACTAAAACGTTATTACTAAACTGGTTTCAGCTTAGACCCCAGGACTGAATCTAGGATCCAGTCCTGGAGTTACAAACGTAATCGATAAAGTAATCAGCTGCATTTATGTAGGAAAAACCCATTGAGCTCACTGTTAAATTTTGTTTAGAACTGTGTTGCCTATTGCAACCACTGTACCTATTGTGATTACAAAGTTTATTGCCTTTCTGCAAAGTACTTGTCTGAGATCACTCACATTGAGAAAAGTATATTTTTATGCCTGTTGGTTCTAAAAATAAAACAACTATATCTGAGGATATACCAATTGGCCTGGAGTTCAGTTCTTTAGTGTGTGAAACCTTTTGCTGACTGAGTGTGTACAACAAATGCTTTACACTGTCCTCTGGTACTGCCTTACTGCTCGATCAAGCTACCACTTTGGAGAGTGTCACACCTGGCTTTAACCTCGGTTATACCTCTGGGGATTGTGGACGCTATAACACTGTACCTTATTCTGGTCCAGTATATATAGAGCCACTTTCTCACAACTTTCAGTGCGAAAAACGAAGAGCTCAACAGCGCTACCTACCGGTGGGAAGGGGTACTTCTTGAAAATGTCCTAACCCCAGTCTGACGCTTGGGGATAATTCTAAGGTAAGGAATCTGCAGCTCGATCGTTTCTACCAGATAAGGCGTTACTGAAAGTAAGTAACTTGCTCTTGAAATTCTTCTTTGAATTATGGTTTTGATAATGGAGTTTGTTGTCGAGGAATGTGTTGGCTCATTTTACTGTAGGACTGCAATCTGTAGTGCGTCTGTCATGCTTTTTGGGTTCGATTAATGCTTTGAATCTGTTTGTCGCAGGACTGCAGTGTGCTGGCTTTTGTCTTGGACCACCTTCTTCCACATACCCAGAATGCTGAAGATAAAGATACTCCAGCCTTGGCAAGACTCTTTCTGGCCAGTTTAGCTGCAGCTGGCAGTGGTACCGATGCACAGGTGGCACTGGTGAACGAAGTGAAGGGTGCCCTGGGCAGAGCGCTAGCTATGACTGAGAGCACGGAAAAGCATGCCAGGTAAAGCTCCGCAGATAGTGTTGAATGGCAGTCAGTAACCCGAAGTCCACTCCCTCATTCTCATGGTAATCCTTTGTGCTTCCTCTGAGCAGGCTACAAGCAGTAATGTGTATCATTAGTACCATCATGGAGTCTTGCCCATCCACGTCCGGCTTCTACAGCACTGCAACTACCAAGACACAGCACAACGGCATGAATAACATTATCCGACTCTTCCTGAAGAAAGGATTGGTCAGCGACCTGGCCAGAGTACCGCACAGCCTCGACTTGTCCAGGTATGGCCAGGTCTGTTCTCCAAGGTGGGCTTCTGCCTTTCTTTTCTTTGTTATATGTGACAGTATAGAATTAAATTAACAATACAGCAAGCACAACAATGAGCCTATGCAGTCTTAGCTTGTTTATGCCACTTAAGTTTCTGTTTTCAATTTCTGCATCTTTCTGCAGTACAGTTTTACAGACTTTAACCTGACGCCACACAATTAATCCTGAGGTTACTTAAATGTGTCTGAGTAAATCTGATCGAGATGTCTAACCGCAGATTTCATACCTTTGAATTTTCCCCAGGTGTCAGACTGTCTGAAGTTTTCATGAGCAGTGACCATGTGCCTACAGGAGGTCAGAAACGTGTCTGTGGTGGCAGGCTGGTAGGATACCAGTCGGCTTCATGCTATAGGACTAGTAGGTTTTCAAGGGGCACCTCTGAGGTGCCCTCGGGTTGCATGTCACAATAAGTCTGATACTGGCATCAGTATAGATTTGAGATGAGATTTGATACCAAACACCATTATTTTCAGTGCAGCCTTTATGTAGCTGGGTAACTCTTAAGGACTAGTTTATACCTTTAACATGGTTGCCTTCAACGTGGCTTCCTGAACACTTGCAATGCCCTAGTAATGGTACTGCTCATAGAGATGTCTCGCATGTATCACAGTGCACCCTGCCTTAGGGCTCTAAAGCTTATGGTAGGGGTGACTTGCATATGATATGCGGTGTACATCTGAAGGAGACAATTAGTTATAGATTCCTTACCATAGAATTACCCCCAGGAGAGTCAGACACCTTCCTGCGAATTTTTGGTCAGCAGTACCCCTGTGCATCGAAAGGTGGCTTCAGTCGGTTCCACGTTTCTCGTTGGCGTTGTGGTCGCCGGGATGATGTCGCGGTAGCTACTTAGACGCCGCCGTCAGTGCTTTCTTTTTCCATGCCAGCCAGCGCAGATCTGGGGAGAGTGGTACCTCAGTCACTTTTTGACAGACTTTTTTTCAGCGACTTTTGTCAACATAGTTTTGAGCCCTCGACGCCTGGTGCTTGTAGGGATGCCTGGTTTCAAAGCTTGCGGTTCCTGCCGACGGTGCCAGTTTCCCCTGGAACCCGACCACGACTTCAAGTTGTCTTCCTACTGCCGGATTATGAATCCGAATTCTTTGCTGGAGCCGTCCTGTAGGAAGCTGTGTAAGAAACTGGCTCTATATATACTACACCAAAATGAGGTATAGTGTTTCTCCAGTATTAGGGGTGTCTTTCATAGATTCACATGCTTGAATATTCCCCGTCGTCGAAGTGGGAGTCCCACGGTATATAAAAATAGCAATAATGCTAATATAACATAAATGATAATATCATATAATAATAAAATAGAGATAATACACTGTAAAAACCTCTACAATGGTAACTTCCATAGGAAGACAGTATAAGAGAAAAAACTCATTTGTAACATATCAGTGTCATTATGTTGGTCCAAACTGCAGCCAATCAGGCTCACGCACCCTCTAGAACCTTCTCCTCAGAAGCTCAAGCCCTCAGATTTTCTACCGCACGTCGTGTGAAGGGAGTCTCCCTGAGCTCTGCTCAGTTTTCTTCAAAGTTTGTCTCTTCAAATTATTTTTCCAAGAATGTCAAGTAAGAAGTCCTTGTTTAGAGCTTGCTCTTCATGTGGGAAACTACGTTTGTTTGAGAAGGACCCCCACCAAAAGTGTATTTACTGCCTGTACCCTGACCACAAGGTGGATGAATGTAAAATCTGTAGAGCTCTTCCTTCTAAGACTCTCAGAGACAGGGAAGGTCGCCTTCTTATATGGTTGAAGCGCCTCCAAGATAAAGAAGATGTTCTGTCAGACGCAGTAAGTCTTCAGTCAGGCTGTTCCACTGTTCCTTCCAAGCGTGGGAGTGTTCAAGACTTGCCTTCGCCTTTTCTTCAGAAAAAGAAAAAGCTGGCTTTGCCTGTGGCACAATCTTCACATTCTATGCCTTCTGTGTCAACGCCCACGAGACCTGGCTCTCAGGCGTCTTGCCCAGGCTCTATCAGTATTCTGACAGTCCTGACTCCCAGGTCGTCGACGGGCTCGTCGACGACCGTTCCGTCCACAAAATTGGCTTTGCTGTCTTCGTCGACGACCTCTGTGACGACGACGTCTGCTTCCTCGTCGTCGACGACGGTGATGTCGACATCCTCGACGTCGACGAGAACTCCTACGATCCCGTCGACGATCCCTATTGTCTCGTCGGCGACGAAGTTGCTGTCGACGAAGAAAACCTCTTCGACGTCGAAGAATTCCTCGTCGACGAAGGTCCCGTCGACGTCAGCCTCTCCGTCGACCACCTCGTCGACGTCGGCATCGTCGACGAAGAAGGCAACGATGGTTCCGACGACGAGAGCCCCGTCGACGTCGAGTGCTCCGTCGACCAGCTCCATGACGACGGCGTCGTCGTCGAAGAAGGCGACGCCGGTACCGTCGACGAAGGTACCGTCGACGAAGGTACCGTCGACGACGATACCGTCGACGAAAGTATCGTCGACGAAGATACCGTCGACGAAGGCACCGTCGACGAGAATTCCGTCTCCTCAGATTCCAGCAAAGACGGCTCCGTCGACGCACGTTCCGTCGACGACGATACCATCGACGACGAATCCCTCAGTGGGCCCTACCTCGTCGACGATGGCGATTTCTTCAGCGGCATGTTCAGGATCCTCTTCAGGATCGGGTTCTTTTGCCACCATGCCTCTGGTACCACTGCCTTCCTTGACCTCTGCCAGGGATTCTTCTATGCAGCTGCCGCCTCCTGATCTCCAATTACCCTCGCCTTTGATGGCAACTGATCACGAGACTGGATCTATGGGGGAAGATGAAGACGATGAAGCTCACAGTCCATCAGAATTGATTATAAAATGTCAAGACTCCAGTTCTGACCAGGAGGACGTGGAGGAAGTGGTCCAACCGGATGACCAATTTGTCCAGTTGCCTATGGCATCTTTTCCAGTTTCTTTGTTTTCAAACCTCCAGCATATGCTGGATGACTACAACAGAAGGTTTCCGCCTACCCCTCAGGGTACTCCAAGCCACGCTCCTGCGGAGGACTCCGGCCCTGCCACCCATCCACAGTCTTTGGAGCAGCCTGTTTTGACAGAGCTTCCCCGCCCTCACCCCCCTCTTCTTCCGCAACCTGGTGCGCACAGGGTGGATGAGTCGGACAGTGAAGAAGGGGAATTACACCAGGATACTGACGATGATCAGGATCCAGATATGGCGGATTACGACGACTATCGGATACAGACACCTTCTCCGCAACAGCCAGAGGCGGGTATGCGCCTACCATTGATACAGCAAGCTTCCATGTGCTGATGAATAAAGCGGCGGACCGCTTTAAATTGCCGAGAGAACAACGGCAAGAAGATTGCTTTCTCTACGATTTCAAAAACAAACCATACAAACAAATTCACACCATACCAATCATAGAATTTGTATGGAAAGAAGGGATAAGAATTATGCATTCTCCTAACTCCTTGCCGGCACAAGTCCCTCGCCTGGAAAAGAAGTACAAGGCTCCTGCGGGTTCACCTGCTTGTTTGCTGTCGCATCCCAAACCGGACTCGGTTGTCACACAGGCGGCACAGCGACGATCCCGTAATCCGGCGACTCCTCTCACTACTCCACCTGATAGAGAGGGTCGACGTTTGGACGCCATTGGGAAGAAATTTTCCACCATGTCTTCTACGTCGGTACGCGCTGCAAATGCGTTGGCCATTCTAGGTCGCTTCGACAGGCAAATGTGGTCGGACATTTCCGCATTCGTTTCTCTAATTCCAGAAGCGTCCAGATCAGAAGCCCAGCAAGTTCTCCAGGATGGCATGAGGGCGTCAGAGGAAATGATTGACTGCGCGATTGATGTGGCGAGTACGGGATTTCGCATCCTCGCCAGTGCTGCGGCTCTCCGCCGCCAGGGCTGGCTTAAATCCACTTCTTTCCGGCAAGAAGTCCAGTCGAAGATACTCGACATGCCCTATGACGGTGAATCTCTTTTTGGCGCTCACATTGACGAGGCGCTTGAGTCAATTAAAAAGGACACCGATACAGCAAAATCGCTAGTCTCCTTACAATTTAAGAAGCAGCCCTTTCGTGGCGCCCGTGGAAGAGGTTCGTCTTCCACGAATTTTCGAGGAGGACACACTCAGTACCGCCAATTCAACCAAGGCAATCAACGTTACTCCTCTCAGCAGTCTACTCGCCAAAATCAGTCACGACCCTATAAAGGAAAACCTACTTATAGGGGTGCCAACAACAAACGCCAGTGACTCTCATGTCACACTAGGAGTTGGAGGGAGAATCTCGCAGTTTTATTCCCAATGGTCTCTGATAACATCGGACCAATGGGTATTGGACATTGTTCGCAAGGGTCATGCCTTGGAGTTCACAGAGATTCCTCCTCATTCTCCGCCATCAGGCCCGCCACCTCCCCATTTTCTAGAATTGCAACATCAAGTTCGTCTTCTCATACTAAAAGGTGCAGTCGAAGTGGTTCCTATATCACAACAAGGGACAGGTTTCTACTCACGTTTTTTCCTCATTGCCAAGAAGACGGGAGAGTGGCGGCCTATACTGGATTTGAGGGCGCTCAATTTCTTTCTAAAACAGCAGTCTTTCCGCATGCTCACATTGTCAGAAGTCTTGCGGCTTCTCTGCAGCGGAGATTTTCTGTCCACGATAGATCTGCAAGACGCCTATTTTCATGTGCCGATTCTGCAACAACATCGCCAATTTCTGAGGTTCAAGGTGGGCACTATCCATTACCAATTCAAGGTGCTGCCTTTCGGCCTGCGTTCGGCACCTCGTGTTTTCACGAAGGTCCTGGCCCCAGTCATGGCTTATCTACGTCTTCAAGGAGTGCAGATTTTTCCTTATCTGGACGATTGCCTTCTGAAATCTCCGTCTCCTCTTCAGCTGGCTCACGACACAAGTCTCTGCCTGCGGACTTTCAAGTCACTGGGGTTGACCATCAACGTGGACAAGTCACACTTAACACCATCACAAAGAAGGAACTTCCTGGGTGCCATTCTCGACACGGAATTATCAAAAGCCTTCGTTTCCCAAGAACGACAGGTGAAAATAGTACGTCTAGTCACCCTCATCCGTTCAAAACAGTCAGTTTCTGTGCGCATGTTGAAGTCCTTTCTGGGGATGGCGTCGTCCTGCATCGCTCTGCTTCCGAACTGCAGGCTCCGCACTCGCCCTATTCAGGAGGAACTAGACCTGCAATGGCGCCAAGTGTCAGGATCCTTCAACGATCTAGTGAGAGTCTCGTCTCGCATGAAAGACAGTCTCCTTTGGTGGAGAGAACCATCCAACCTAAACGAAGGAGTTTCCTTTCTGGCCCTTCCTCCGGATCTAACGCTGACCACAGATGCATCCATGGAGGGTTGGGGAGCTCATCTCCTAGACCTTTCAATCAAAGGGAAGTGGACACCGTCACAACGAACATGGCATATCAACAGATTGGAGCTGCTGGCGATCTTCCTTGCTCTCAGATCTTTTCTGCCAGTAGTGCAAGGAGAGTCCGTGCTGGTTCAAACGGACAACACAACCAGCATGCACTACATGAACAAACAGGGCGGCACAAGATCTCAGCCCTTGTCTCGGCTAGCTCAGAAGATCTGGAACTGGGCTCTTCATCATCGAATCTCCCTGACGGCGGTCCATCTGCCGGGGGTTTCAAACATCCTAGCGGATTCGTTGAGCAGGTCCACATCGTCTACCCACGAGTGGGAGCTTCATCAACAAACTCTGGACATGGTGTTCCGCCGTTGGGGTCGTCCCCTGATGGACCTTTTTGCCACTCCACTGAATCGGAAGTGCCCCGCCTTTGCGAGCTGGCATCCTCATCCGGGGTCCAGCGGCAACGCCCTTCTCATGGACTGGAGCGGCCTGTTCGCCTATGCGTTTCCTCCCATACCATTGGTGCCGAGGACGTTGTGGAAGATGCGCAGGCAACCCTGCCACTTGATACTGATTGCACCTCGTTGGCCCAGACAGGCTTGGTTCTCGGAACTTCTTCTGTTGTCCCAATGCACGCCCATTCGTCTGCATCCACGTCCAGATCTTCTGTCCATGGACGAGGGCCAAGTCTGCCATCCAGACCCGACCACTCTTCAGTTATGGGCATGGAACCTGAATTCCTCGAATTCGCGAATTTCGAGATGCCCCAGGAATGCAGAGAGATTCTGGCTTCTGCTAGAGCTTCCTCAACTGTTCAAACGTACAAACTAAAGTGGAAACGGTTTTGCCATTGGTGCGCAGAAGCAAATGTCCACCCACTCACTTCTGCCCCAGAACAGCTGTTGCCCTTCTTTCTAAGCCTTGCTCAGTCTGGCCTCTCTCATGCCACCTTGAGGGTCTTTCTGGCAGCTATTTCACGTTTCAGGCATGATGGCTCAACCTCTCTCTGCTCATCCAGAATTATCAGACAATTCTTTAAAGGTCTCTTCAGGAAGTTTCCTCCTATCAGACGCCCGCCTCCGGCATGGCAGCTCAACGTGGTATTGTCACAGCTCATGAAGCCTCCTTTTGAGCCAATCCACAGAGCAGACAACAAGTTTCTTACCTGGAAGGTCGTTTTGCTTTTGGCCCTAACGTCTTCTCGCCGTGTCAGCGATCTTCATGCTTTCACAATCAAGCCTCCTTATTTGCAATTCAAACCAGATGGGGTGTCTCTTCGGACCAATCCCTCTTTTTTGCCAAAAGTGCCTACAGATTTCCATCTGAACGAACCTGTCTTCTTGAAGACTTTCTTTCCGAATCCACAGTCTCCGGCAGAACAACGCCTTCATTCCTTAGACATCAGCCGTTGTCTAAAGTTTTACATTTCAAGAACTGCCCCCTTCCGCAAATCAGATCAGCTTTTTATAGCATATGGAAGAATGCGAAGGGGACATTCAGTGACAAAACAGACACTTGCAAGATGGCTCTCAGCAGCCATATCCTACTGTCACCAACAAGCTGGCAAGCCTTTACAGGGTCCTGTGAAGGCACATTCGACGAGAGCGATGGCGTCCTCCACCGCCTTGTTTGCCGGAGTGCCTCTACACCAGATTTGCCGGGCGGCAACGTGGTCGAATAGGCACACCTTTACCAGACATTACTGTTTGGATTCCATCAACGAGGCGGATACCGCAGTGGGGCAAGCAGTGCTTCGCCATCTCTTTAAATAAGGTGAGCCTCTGTTCCCTCCTCCTTTCTCTTCTGTGATTGCTATATGCTTTTAAGCTATGTGTTTACTTCTTGTGAAGATGCTTGCAATCCCAGTGCTAGGAGTTACTGCTATCTATTCTATTCAAGCATGTGAATCTATGAAAGACACCCCTAATACTGGAGAAGAACTATTGTTACTTACCTGTAAACAGGTGGTTCTCCAGTATTGGTGTCTTTCATAGATTCACATGCGACCCACCCTTCCTCCCCTCAGAGGCTCTCTTCTCCTCATACGCTATTGTTACTAGTGCTACGAAAATCTGAGGGCTTGAGCTTCTGAGGAGAAGGTTCTAGAGGGTGCGTGAGCCTGATTGGCTGCAGTTTGGACCAACATAATGACACTGATATGTTACAAATGAGTTTTTTCTCTTATACTGTCTTCCTATGGAAGTTACCATTGTAGAGGTTTTTACAGTGTATTATCTCTATTTTATTATTATATGATATTATCATTTATGTTATATTAGCATTATTGCTATTTTTATATACCGTGGGACTCCCACTTCGACGACGGGGAATATTCAAGCATGTGAATCTATGAAAGACACCAATACTGGAGAACCACCTGTTTACAGGTAAGTAACAATAGTTCTTATAGAGTCCAAGTGTCCCCAAAGATAGGCAGAGTTTAAAGTTACATAAAACTTTACTCTCTAATAGTGGTAGCTTGGTCGAGCAGTAAGGCAGTATCAGAGGACAGTGTTAAGCTTGTGACGTACGCACTCAGTCAGAAAATGAATTGACACACTCGAACTGAACTTAAGACCAATTGTTTGTGTATAAAAAATATACTATTTATTTCTAGAACAAAACAAGCTTGGTACACGTAAGCATTAAATACTTTCAATAATAAGTTACTGGATATAGAACAGTTTGAAAATGCAATACGAATTGTACTTTGGTTTGCAGGGGAGCAGTAGTATGCAACACTTAGTAAATACAGTACATTGGAATGAATAGGCTTTTTCAATAAATTGCAGGCAAGTTATTTTTACGTTACTTTTTCTAACACTGTGATGGATGCCTAGATTCAGCACTGGGACATTTCCTGTAAGCAGGTGAGTAAATGTGTTTTTTTGTTTGTGCAATTTTTAAAGAATATTTTCAGATTTCAAAACTCCACACTTAGTCGTTTTTTGGAGGGAAAATTGTCAATGTTATCCTATGGAGGAAAAACAGGTTATCGGTTTGCAGGTAAATAAACAACTGTGGGAGTTAAGATTGTGGGGTTAGACTCTGGGGTCTCCCAAGGTCAGTGATGCACTGTTGTTGCACCCTCAGCAGCACTAGGGCGGCCGGGTGCAGAGTGTTAAGGATGGGGGATAGGGGGTTTCCGGTTGGCTGCTGGCAAGGAGGCCACGAGGTTGTGGGAGCAAAGATCCTAGGGTCTAGCTCAGGGCAAGTCGGGGAGCAAAGAGGCACCAAAGGTGCACCCTCAGCGGCACTAGGGCGGCCGGGTGCAAGGTGCTGTTTTGAGGGCGGGTGCCCTGTTTCCAATGGAGAACCTCTGCGACAAAACTGCAGGCTCGGGGGACGAGGATCTTCCAGGTTCGACCACCACTTTGTGGGGTAAGTTGGGATGTTGAGGGTTGGTTAGGCACTGTTGGTTTGGGCACACAAGGCCGTGGGGCGTCTGGTGCAGGGGTGCCTTGGGACGTCGGATTCTCGTTCGAGGCATGTGGGCTGCTAAATTCATATCTAGTGCATAGATCGCCGCCTAGTGTTGGGTCCGGATGATTGCACATTGTTGTCCTGGAAGAGTCTTCGAAGTATCACGAGATAGGTGGCTCCTCCCCTGGACTACAGTGCGCATGGGCATCGACTCCATCCCCAGATTGTTTTTTTCCGCCATTGGGTTCGGATGTGATTTCGACGTCTCCGTGTCGGAATCGTAAAAGTCTCTTCTTTAAGGCCAAAAGGCCTTCGTTACCTGCGTCGGTATTGTTTGCGTGCGGTCTCGAGCATCATCCGGCTCTTTGAGTCGGAATTCTGCGGAGTCGAGTGACTCTTCCAACATCGAGGCCCTCTCGTCGCAGCAAGACCCCGACGAACTTATCATGGAGCGGAGTCCGTTCAAGTTCTGCCCCGTCTGTGGATCCAAATATCCACATATCGACGTGCATCCAGTCTGTAATAAATGCCTCTCGCCGGACCACAACGAGGACAACTGCATGGCCTGCTCTAAGTTCAGGTCCAAGAAAACGCTCAAGCTTCGGCGCGCGGTGCGCCTTGAGGCCCAGCGAGCGGCTCCGGCACCCGACGACATATTCGACGACCCCGCAGAAGAAGGCCAAAGCCATCATCTTCAGATTTCACCGCCGTCGACGGAGGTCCAGGCCGATCCCGAAGAATACGTCAAAGGACAGGGCAAGACCTTGAATACGTTGAGGAGGTAGGGGACGACGAAGTTTATGGGGCCGCGGAAGATAGCTCAGAGGAAGAGCTATGCCCCGAAAGTTACATGGCTCAGGCTCAGGTCACGGGATCGCCACTCGGCCTTACCCACGACCCTGCCCCGCTATCCCCGGCCCCGCCTTCTGGGCCGGCCACGGACACTCCAGCGGAGCCGCCATTGCGCGTATCGAAACCGAAACCTTCGGAATCGACTACACCAAAGATGGCCGATGTCCCACCAAAAACGAAACCGAAACCATCGGATTCGACAACATCTAAGATGGCCGACGTCCCAACAAAAATATCAAAGCCTGCTCCCTCATCGACTCCGTCGCCCTCCGGCCCTCCGAAGTCGAAGAAAACTGTCGAGTCGACAGCGCAGCAGAAGGTGGCCAAGGACTCGTCCTCTAAGAAGGTTGTCCATCACGTCTCGAGCACGGTCGCTCCGGCACGTTCCACTAAGGCTGTTGATACGCCTTCGGCCAAAGCTGCGGCGCCGACAAGTCAACGCACAGTCGAAGCAAAGTCCACTAAGAGCCACGATCCGAAGGCCGGAGGCACAACGCATCGGCACACGGATTACGGGTCTGCAGCAACGGCGTCGGCGCCTAAGCCTACTACGGAGCCAGGAGCCGTTGGAGCAGAAGATTCGTCGGCGGCACACTCGTCGACACCAAGGGCCTCTGACGCTACCGAACATCGGGCGTCGGGTACCAAACCCTCCACCTCGTTCACAAAACAGGTCACCGACTCCCTCAAACGTATTCGGGAGAAGACTTTAACGTCAACGGCTCCCACGCCATCGGCTCCGAAACCGGTGGACACACCTGCGAAGACTTCAACCAAGCTTCTCTACACTCTGCCACCTAAGGTGGCACCAAAGGCGTTTGCACCCAGATCGGTGCCGAAGAATGCCGCTGAAGAACAATCTGAGCATTACATCGATGCCGAAACAGGGAAATTGACCCTCTATAAGAGAAAAATTACTTCCCAGCCATTGGACTCCTATGTCATTCCACTAAAAAAGAAAAGGCCGACACAGGACATTCCTACCCTTGTTGAACCTATTCAGCCACCACCAAGACTGAGTCCATCACCTTCCCCCAACCAGTCAGGGGGAGAGGATGACGACCAAGATGAACAGTACAATTTCCCTGCTGACAATGACCCTGATGGTCAACAGGGCTCATATGACGACACTGCTGACCAAGGAGGTCTTCAGGTGGTACAGGATCCTCAGGGTTTTGGTGCACGTACATCACCAACTGAGGATTCCGCCGCGTTTAATGCTTTGATAGAGAGGGCCGCTGCAAATCATGATGTGGACATGCATGCTGACCCGGTGGAGGAAGATTTTTTGTTTGACACTTTCTCTGTCTCAGAAAGAACAGTCAAGACACTTCCTATGCTAAAAGGTGTCCTTAAGCATGCCCCAGAGATCTTTAAGGAACATACGAGGGCGAGAGTGGTGAATCCACGTATTGAAAAGAAATACAGACCGGCACCTGGAGACCCGGCATATATTCGGGGACAGTTGCCTCTGGATTCGTTGGTGGTCGCCAATGCCCGCAAGAGGGCAAACTCCCAAACAACGGGTGACGCTCCCCCCCAGACAAGGAGTCGAAAGTGCTTGAGGCATCGGGCAAAAGAGTGGCTGCGCAGGCTGCCAATATCTGGCGTATATCAAACACACAGGCACTATTGGCACGATACGATAGGGCGCATTACGACACCCTAGAACAGCTCCTTCAACACCTGCCTGATGAGTTTAAGGAGGCAGCCGAAATGCTCATACAAGAGGGAAAGCTCATCTCAAACGCTGCAATAAAGTGTGCACTTGATGTGGCTGATACAGCGGCTAGGGCGATTAACACTAGCGTCATGTTAAGGCGACAAGCGTGGCTTCGCATATCAGGCAATAAACCTGACATTCAAACAACAATACTCAACCAGCCCGTAAATCCTGACAGACTGTTTGGCCCAGATGTTGACACCACCCTCGAAAAAATTAAAAAAGACAATGAAACTGCTAAGTCCATGGGGGCGCGTCAGTCCCAACAATTCAGGGGGAGCACTTTTCGTCACTCAGGAGCACGTGGTGTTGCCAGAGGACACTTGGGTCAACAGACACAATTCACGAAAGGTGGTGCACAATCCTCGTACCCAAAGCAGGGTAGAGGGGGTTACAGAGGTAACAGTGCCAAGGGCAGAGGCAGAGGAAACACCAACTCCCGTTCCTCTGCCGCAAACAAACAGTGACTCTCTGTCACTGCCCCCCGACCATCCAACACCTGTCGGGGGGAGACTCCAGCAGTTCCTGCCAGTCTGGACATCCATCACCACAGACAGGTGGGTGAGACAGCGTATCCAGTACGGTTATTGTTTGGAGTTAACTTCAACTCCACCCACCATTCCCCCAAAACAACGTCCTATGTCGGCAGAGCACTTGCACTTATTGCAGCAGGAAGTTGTGGTGATGCTGCAAAAAGGCGCAATCGAGCTCGTACCAGTGGAGGAGGAAGGCACATGGGTCTATTCCCTGTACTTCCTTATCCCAAAAAAGGACGGATCCCTCAGACCCATTCTGGATCTACGCCCCCTCAACCTGTATATACTGTCAGAACACTTTCACATGCTTACACTGCAGCAGATTCTTCCCTTGCTGAATCAAGGGGACTTCCTAGCAACCTTGGACCTCAAGGATGCTTATTTCCACATACCACTCCACCCATCCCACAGAAAATACCTCAGGTTCACCATTCACAACAGGCATTATCAGTTCAAAGTCCTGCCCTTCGGAGTGACCACCGCCCCCAGGGTATTTACGAAATGTCTGGCGACAGTTGCGGTGCACCTCAGGAGGCAGAACATACATGTCTACCCTTACCTGGACGACTGGCTCGTTCAAGCAAAGTCGGAACAACAGTGCGCCACGGACATGTCTCACACCATTCACCTCCTTCACAGTCTGGGGTTCTCACTAAACTACCCAAAGTCGCACCTTCAACCAGCCCATGTGCGGCAGTATCTAGGTGCGACGATAAATACCCTGACTGCTATGGCTCAGCCAAACCCGGTCAGGATAGACAACATTCAGTCGCTGATCCAGAGGTTCAGACCGCAACACTCCCTGCCAGTGAGTGTTCATGCAGTTGATAGGCATGATGGCCTCCTGCATCTTCATAGTCCCGCACGCGAGGTTGCACATGCGTCCGCTCCAAGAATGCTTGGCAAATCAGTGAACACAGGCTCAGGGACAACTAACAGACCTAGTGTTGGTGACCGGTCGGGCATACAACTCTCTGCATTGGTGGAATCCACACAACCTTTGCAAGGGACGACCGTTCCAAGAGCCTGTGCCCCAGATTATCCTAACAACGGACGCATCTCTCCAAGGGTGGGGAGCTCATGTGCTCCACTACACGGTGCAGGGACTGTGGTCCACGCAGCAACAAAGGATGCACATCAACTACCTAGAATTGATGGCAATCTTCATGGCGCTCAAGTCCTTCAAAGTGCATCTGTGCAACAAAGTCGTGTTGATCCGGACGGACAACATGACAGCCATGTACTACATCCAAAAGCAGGGAGGCACTCACTCGCCACAGCTGTCTCATCTGGCTCAGGGCATGTGGAAGTGGGCCATTCAGAGGAACATTTTCCTCATGGCGGAACACCTCCGGGCAAGGACAATCAGATGGCGGATCTGCTCAGCAGATACAGCCATCAAATGCACGAGTGGGAGATACATCCATCAGTGCTCCACCCGTACTTCCAGCAGTGGGGTCATCCAGAGATAGACCTCTTTGCCACAAAGGAAAACGCAAAATGCCAAAGCTTTGCCGCCAGGTTCCCTCACCCGGAATCGCAAGGGA
Organism: Lissotriton helveticus; assembly: GCF_964261635.1. Lineage (NCBI taxonomy): Eukaryota > Metazoa > Chordata > Amphibia > Caudata > Salamandridae > Lissotriton > Lissotriton helveticus. Next base: position 13,177,715 of record NC_136071.1, read on the forward strand.
ATGCGATATGGATGAACTGGTCAGGCAAATTTGCGTACGCTTTTCCCCCAGCGCCTCTCATTCCGCTGGTGGCAAGAAAGCTAAAGCAACACTCGATGACACTCATCCTGGTTGCTCCAACGTGGGCACGCCAACCATGGTACACCACGTTTCTAGAACTTTCCGTGGTACCGCATCACAGGCTGCATCTCTCCCCAAGCCTCTTGACGCAGAACCATGGCGACATTCAGCATCCAGATCCGCAACAGCTCAACCTGGCGATCTGGCTCCTGAAGTCCTAGAGTTTGGCTACCTCCACCTGCCTCCGGAATGCATGGATATCATACGAGAGGCAAGAAAGCCCACTACCAGAGCTTGCTATGCAGCAAAATGGAAGCGGTTTGTCATTTACTGTACAGAACATGACATCCACCCGCTAGATGCATCCATTCCTAACATCATCTGCTATTTGTTACATCTTTACAAATGCAATCTAGCGTACGCTTCCATTCGGATACACTTATCCGCCATAGCGGCTTATCTCCAGAACAGGCAGCATCTCTCTGTTTTCAGGGTGCCTGCCATTAAAGCCTTCCTGGAGGGACTGAAGCGAGTCATTCCTCCAAGGACACCACCAGCTCCAGTGTGGAACCTCAATGTGGTCCTCACTAGGCTGATGGGCCCACCTTTTGAGCCACTGCACTCCTGCGAAATTCAGTTTCTAACATGGAAAGTGGCTTTTCTCATTGCTATCACATCGCTCAGACGTGTTAGTGAGCTGCAGGCGCTCACAATCCAACAGCCGTTCATCCAAATACATTCCAACAGGGTAGTGCTCCGCACTAACCCCAAATTCCTTCCTAAGGTGGTGTCACAGTTTCATATCAACCAAACTATTGACCTGCCCGCATTCTTCCAAAACCCACAAACAGTAGCAGAAAGAATGCTTCATACATTGGACGTTAGGAGGGCGTTGATGTACTACATTGACAGAACACAACCCTTTAGGAAAACACAACAACTTTTTGTTGCCTTCTCAGCACAGCACAAAGGCAACCCTATTTCCAAGGCAGGAATAGCCAGATGGATTGTTAAGTGCATTCAAATCTGTTATCAAAAAGCTAAACGTACTTTAACAATACCCCCAAGGGCGCACTCCACACGCAAGTTGGGGGCCTCCATGGCTTTCCTGGGGAACATCCCTTTGGAAGACATTTGTAGAGCAGCCACGTGGTCTACACCGCACACATTTACCAAACATTACTGTGTCGATGTGCATTCCAAGCAGCAAGCAGCTGTAGGACCGGCTGTTCTCAAAACTCTTTTTCAAACTTCTGCAGCTGGCACGGGCGGCTGCCGTTGATGGAGGGACTGCTATGTATTCTATGCAATAGATATGAATTTAGCAGCCCACATGCCTCGAACTGAATATGCTACTTACCAGTATGCATCTGTTGTTGGCATGTAGGGCTGCTGACATTCATATCGCCCACCCTCCTCCCCGGCGCCTGTAGCGGCTGCAGATCCTTCTTGCATTCAATCATTAGCATGGACATCCTTTACACTTTACACTCCATCTCTGCCACAATGGCTAAAAACAATCTGGGGATGGAGTCGATGCCCATGCGCACTGTAGTCCAGGGGAGGAGCCACCTATTTCGTGATACTTCGAAGACTCTTCCAGGACAACAATGTGCAATCATCCGGACCCAACACTAGGAGGCGATCTATGCACTAGATATGAATGTTAGCAGCCCTACATGCCAAGAACAGATGCATACTGGTAAGTAGCATATTCATTACCCGCTCTGGTCGCATTGGGGTGGTCCTCTGGATTAAGGCTGCAGGTGTCATCTGGAGGCTTGAGGCAGGTTAGGGGTCACCGTATCTCTGGTCAGGATTACCGGGGGGACCTCCTTGTGGTATTTTTCCGCTCGGGACAGTTTCGGCGGATGCAGAGTGGGCTGGCTTTGCGGTTTCTCGTTGGCACCAGAAGCTGCAGTTTGAACAAGTCCGGTGTTCATGGGAGATGATCTTTGAAGGGAAGGCAGGTGTGAGAAGTTGACCTGATATATGATGCTCACTAGTTCTAGTGATCACCTTGTATCAGTCCAAACACCCCTTATGGTGATTGGTTGCAAGTCAACCTTATAGACCAGCTATCCTAATGGTAGCATGGACAAAGCAGTCTTAGGCTAAACTCTTTTGGCATGTGAAGCCAGCTGTTTTACCACAATATAACCCCTTGAATACCAGATGAAAGGACACCACACATGTTGTTATGAAAATAAACAGTCTATTTATTAATAACAACACCTCTGAACTCTTTATGAGGTCAGAGGGCTAAGCACATGACAATCTCTTACGAAAAATACTACAAGTCGCACAAAATTAAATGGTGCCCTAGGGGCACGACAAACCATATACTAAGTAAGTGGAATGTGAAAGTCGATAAAAGGAATGGAGCTGTCCAGAGGCTGTAGGATCGATGGGACCACGCTACACTAACTTCAGGTAAGTAATAGGAGGCCCACGGAACGCGTGTGCAGAGTGTGAACTCACACGCGAGATGCGTAACAACGTCTATGGACAGTACAGTTCAAGTTAAAGGTAAGTACGGAAAATCCTGACTAGCTAGGACAACGACGACTGTGGAATTGGACACTAGGACAGTTAGACTACCCTTGAGCACCGAAATGCTCTCGATACCTCACCCACGGGCTGCGGGTGCATAGGTGCCAAAGTGTGTCGAGTTCTCGCGTTGAAGTCAATGGAGCCTGAAAGAAAAGCTGCTGCAGGCGACCAGGAGGAGGATGTCCGGTGCGATCCAAGGGTGGATCGGTGAAGAAGAGGACCTGAATGCAGAGGGGAAAGTGTTCAAAGTCACTAGCCAGTGACCGGTGTGGAACCAGGAAGGAACCAGGTGCTGTTGTCGCGATCAGGTGAAGAGTGGACGCTTGACTCTGCAGCCACGTGGACCAGGAGGTGTCTTTGACGACCAGGATGGAGGCACGAGCTGTCCCACGCAGGCTCTCGCTGTCGGCGGTGTCGGATCCGGGATTGGAGTCAACAGGCCTTGGCAAAGGCAACCCACGCGGTGAAGTGAAAAGACGTCTGGTGCGGACTAGGAGAGTCCGGGGTGCCCCTCTTTTGGAAGGGAGCAAGGGCCAGTCTGGAGCAACCAGACCAGCAGGGAAGATTTCAAAGTTCGTCGTCTAGGAGGTCACTAGCCAGCTGGCAAGTGACCAGACAGCGCGTTGAGCAGGAAACAAGCAGAAGGGCCCCACTCAGATCTCGTGGATGCTGGAGGGCTGATCTTCGGTGCAGGGGCTTCTCGGGGCTGGGGCTTCTCAATCCCCAAAGCACTTGGTCGAGTTTACCTCGGGAGTCGTGCTGGAAGCGAAGTGCAGGTTCGTTCAAGATGGCCGGTCCCACGTGTCTCGTCGCACCCACGGGTCTCAGCTTTGCTGCAGATGTGAGTTGAGGTCGGAGAGGTCTGGGAATCCGGGTCTCGTCGGGCTCTGAAGTCTGGATCCTCGGGGGAAGATGACAAAGTGAAGCCGCTGGACGCTTGATGGTGCCTGCAGTTGCAGGGTGGACACTCCTTGCCCACAAGGGAGATTCTTCAGTCTTCTATGGAGCAGAACGTCGAAGGCCAGAGTTTCTTCTTGTTGAATAGTTCAGGATAATCTAATTTGGAATGGGACCAGCTCCTACCTTTATTCTCCTAAAGGGGGCTGCACTACTGACTAGGTCCCTCCCCTGGGTGGGACCAGGAAGGGGGGTGGTTACACCCCCTATCCTTTGTCCGGTTTCCCTCCAGAGCTCTGGCTGGGATGCCCCAGCAACTGGTTTGAACCGGTGTATGCACAGGGCACCTTGTGTGCCCCAGGCATGTCTCATTTCTTTCAGGCCTATCCTCCCCAATACACAAAATCCTGTCTGGGGTGGTGCTAGCACCTCCCACGGCAGGAAACCCTTTGTCCAAGCCATCCTCGCTGGAAGGACTCCCAGCAGCAGGAGGTCAGACTTGTGTCTGTGGTGGCAGCATCCATCTTGTGATGCTGAGGCTCGAGTTAACTTTAACCGGGGTTCACAGTTACATACATGTCGTGTCCCTCTAGAAGGGTGGAATGCTACCCCCGTCGCCAGCATTGGCGAGAGGGTAGTATTCCAAATCGTATGACACCTTACTCGACATGTTTTGATAATGTTATACCAGAGTTAGCATTTAACCGCGAGGTTGATAATGCACTTAAGAGTATATGGTATAGCGTTATCATGGAACAGCTATTACGACTTGGTTCCGCAAGCTGCAAACGGGCTCAGCTCATGCCAGAGCACCATCTCACATAATTCCAAGCACTCTGCCTTCAGGATTGATAAGGCCTTCCATAGGAGTGACTGATAGGAATATATGTGTCCATTTTAGGGTTCTATATAGGTATACTATATCTACAGCAAAGGGTGTTTACACCACCTTGCCCCAGCTGTCATGCAGCCATCTGTCAGATTTAGATGGCCAGCCAGGGGTGGCATAATACATGCTTCAGCCCCTGGTAGGCCCTGGGTACACCTATGCCCTGGGTGTAGGAGAGTAGGGTCTGCAATCCTATGATCACCCAGATTTTTGCTTTTTGCTTCACTGGTTTACGACTTTCCCTGGCTGTGGGCCTGCTAATCAGACCCACAGCCTAGCTGTTCTCTCTATTCCAAATTGTACCCAAGTACTGAATTGGCACTGGGCCCTCTCTTGTGCCCCTGTAACCAGGGCAGAGGTGTACCCAGAAGTCTCCCAGGGGCTGCAGCATGTATTATGCCACCCCTGGGTTGACTAACTAACCCAGACACAACTGGCTGCTTGACAGCTGGGGCAAGGTGGTGTAATCACCCTTTGCTTTAGATATAGTATTCCTATATCTAAACCTAAAATGGACACATATATTCCTATCAGTCACTCCTATGGCAGGCCTTAACAATCCTGAAGGCAGAGTGCATGGAATCATGTGAAATGGTGCTCTGGCATGAGCTGAGCCCGTTTGCAGCTTGCGGAACCAAGTCCTAATAGCTGTTCCATGATAACGCTATACCATATACTCTTAAGTGCATTATGTACCTCGCGGTCATATGCTAACTTTGGTATAACATTATCAAAACATGTCGAGTAAGGTGTCATACGAATTGGAATACTAACCCCTCGCCAATTCTGGCGACGGGGTTAGCATTCCACCCTTCTAGAGGGACACGACATGTTGGTAACCTGTAACCCCGGTTAAAGTCAGACATAGCCTCAGCTCCACAAGATGGATGCTGCCACCGAGACACAAATCTGCCCTCCTGCTGCTGGGAGTCCTCCCAGCGCAGGAGGCAAGGACAAAGGGTTTCCTGCCAGGGGCGGTGCCAGCACCGTCCCAGACAGGATTTTGTGTATCCTAGATAGGCAGGGCTTTAGAGGAAGGTGACTGCAAGTGGCACCCCGGTGCTCACTGTGCATATGCCGGCTAGAACCAGTTCCAGGGGCACACCAGCCCCTGAGCTGGGGAAAGCCTGGCATGGGAGAGGGGTGTAACCACCCCCCCTTCCTAGTCCCACCCATAGGGCAGGACTTAGTCGCGTGCCAGCCCCCTTTTGCAGGATAAAGGTAGGAGCAGGCCCCCTTCCAAATTAGATCATCTTTGAATCCTGAACCAACTTTCCACGAAAGGAACTCCAGACTCTTCTCAAGATTTCTCCCTTGTGACTAAGGAGTAGTCACCCTGCAGCAGCAGGCACCATCCAAGCATCGCGGTCTGCTGTAAGTCTCTCCTCCGGATCAAGACTGCCCAGCTCGACGAGAACCGGCTTCCCTGGCACCTCTGACCTCTACCTGCATCTTCAGCCCAGCTGAGACCCATGGGTGTGACGAGACCTCGAGGGACCGGCCATCTTCAAGACTGCACGACGCTTGCCCAGCACGACCACCGAGTGACCCTCGACCGAGTGCTTTGGGGTAAGAGAAGCCCCAACCCTGAGCAACTCCAGCACCGAAGTTCAGCCCCCTTGCATCCACGAGATCTGCGTGGGGCCCTTCTGCTCTTTGCTGCTCACCGCGTTGTCCAGGTCACTTGCCCGTTGGCTAGTGGCCCTCTGACGACGAACTTCGACGACAAACACCGCTGGTCTGGTTGCTCCAGACTGGCCCTTGCTCCCCTCCAACAGAGGAGCACCTCGGACCCTCCTGGCCCACTCTAGACGCCATTTTAAGTCCACCGCGTGGGCTTGCATTTGCCAAGACTTGTTGCCCCAATCCTGGGTCCAGCGACGTCGACAGCGGATATCTTCGTGGGACAGCTCGCACCTCCATCCTGGTCGCCGACAACGCCTCCTGGTCCGAGAGACTGCAGAGCCCAGCAACGCCCACTCACCTGGTTGAGGTGACTTCGTCCGGTGCCATCCTGGTGCCCACCTAAATCACTGGCTAGTGATTCAGAACTTGGTCCCCTCTGCTTACAGGTCTTCCTCTTCCCCGATCCAGGCTTGGATCCCCACGAACTTCTTCACTGGTCGCCTGCCAGCAACTTCTTCCTTCAGGCTCCTGGTTCATCAACGAAGGAACCCGACGACATTTGAACCCTATGCAGCCGCAGCCCCTGGGCTAGGTAAACCGAGTACTCCGGTGCTCCAGCGTAGTCCAACTCTCTAAGTGTCTAGATCTACTTTCGTTTTTGACCTACCTAGTCGGGTTCGCCTGAAAACACTAACTTTGCTTTTACTAGCCTCCATAGACTTTTTCCCGCCTTACGCGTGAGAGTTCCCACTCTGCACACGACGTCCCTAGGCCTCCTGCTTGTAATATAAAGGTTCAGTAGTCCAGTCCTAGCGATCCTAAAGCCTATGAGAATAGTTACTTACCTGCTAGTAATTCGCATTCCACTTGTATAGTATATGGTTTTTCGTGCCTCTCGGGCATTTGTGTAAATTGTGCGACTTTAAGTATTTCTTCAAGAGTTTTGTTGTGTGCTTAGCTCCCTGTCTCATAAAGAGCCAGGGTAGTCTTGTTATAAATAAATATACTTTTATTTTCATAACTTGTGTGGTGTCCTTTCACTTGGTGTTCAAGGGGTAAATGTGATGGTAAAACAGCTGGCTTAACACGCCCTCTAGAGTTTAGCCTAAAGACTGCACGTGTCCATGCTACTAGGATAGCTGGTCTATCAGGTTGACTTACAACCAAACATCAATAAGGGTTGTTTGGACTGATACAAAGTTCACTAGAATAGTGAACATTATATATCAGGCCAACTTCACACTCTGTATAAAGATCTGCTACTCTTTGGCCGGTAAGGAACCTCCAGAGGGTATAAGAGCTCACTCTACTAGAGCTAAGTCGTCAACTACTGCTCTGTCTAGGGGTGTACCTGTAGAGGATATTTGTAGGTCCGCGACTTGGACCTCCCTCCACACTTTCGCAAAGCATTACTGCTTTGATGCCGAGGTGAGGAGGGAAGGTCCCTTCGCGCGCTCTGTCCTTCAGGATTTTTTGGTATAGATGAGTGGACACCCTCCTCCGGGAGTGGGGACTGCTGTGGGACTCTATTCACAAGGTGAGGAATCCACTGCCAGATGTATCGATCAGAAGAACGTTACTTACCTTCGTTAACGCTTTTTCTGGTAGATACAGAATTTGCCTGTGGATTCCTCACCGACACACCCGCCTCCCCGTTGTCCACTCGTCTCTACCGAAGTTGTTGTAATTCATTTACTTTATTGTCAAAGAGCTGTTTATTTCAAATGTTTTATTGCATTTGCTTCACACTGTGTGTTATCTTGACATTTGTGTACTGTGTATACTATGTAAATTTCTACTGTCATTGGTCCGTCCGTGAGCCTCGAAAGCACGGAAGAAAGGGCGGAACTTAAGCCATCACGCCGGCGTGGGCCTATTGTAGTGTCGGTGACGTCAGCGGCGTCGCGTGCGATGCCGTGCCTCTGACGTCGCCGTGAAGCTACAAAAGAATTTCCGAATGTTGCTGACGCAAGGGGGATAGTCACAAGGTGAGGAATCCACAGGCAGTTACTGTATCTACCAGAAAAAGTGTTACCGAAGGTAAGTAACTTGTTAGTCATGACCACACCCATTTCTATTGTGGTCCAGCACAGCAGGGAGAAGAACTCAAGCAGCCAAGAGGTTAAAGAAGCTAGACATCCAACCACTAGGGTATGTTATGCAGCCAAGTGGAAACGATTTGTAATATATTGTCACAACAACAATATTAACCCCCTAGATGTGTCTATTCAACACATCATAGGATACTTACTGCATCTCCAAAGATGTAATTTAGCCTGTACGTCTATTAGACTTCATCTTTTTGTGTAGATGTGTAAACCAAACAACAAGCTAATGTGGGCCTGGCTGTTCTCAAGACACTATTCCAAACTACTGCAACAGTTGCCGCTAAGAGTGGGTACTGCTATACAATCTATGCACAGTGTGCAATCTGCAGCTCATATGCCTTTAATGGAAAATGCTACTTACCAGTATGCATCTGTTCTTGGCATGTAGAGCTGCAGAGTTTCACACGCCCACCCGCCTCCTCGACTACCGTTGTCTGTTCCAGTATTATCTTAATTAGATAAAAATTACATGGGCATCCTTCCTTGTTCTTGCAAAGCTCCATCATTTCCCTAATGGCGAAAAACAATCTGGGGATGGAGCCGATGCCCATGCGCAATGTGATCCAAAGGAGGAGTCCCCTACCTCGTGACTTCCAAAGAACTTTTCTGGACAACAACAAACTGCAAACATCCGAGCCCAACACTAGGTGGCGATCTATGCACAGTGTGCAACTCTGCAGCTCTACATGCCAAGAACAGATGCATACTGATAAGTAGCATTTTCCTTTATAAGTATTTCCCTAATTTCTACAGCACCCCCACCCCCTGTGCAACTAGTGAAGACTGTAGGGGTTCTGTTTCTGAAGCTGCAGAAATATGGCAGATCCTCCTTAGCCAGTGCTGCTAGCATCAAAGTCGAATTTGAGCAGCACTTTAAAACAATATGCGGAGTGAAATGTAAAATGTCACTTACCCAGGCATATAAACACTCATTTTATAATGGTCTACCTTATAGATAACTGACCCCCCACCCCTGGGATACCTAGGGGTGACCCCTGGGGTCCCTAATATGCAACAACATTGTAGTGTTTTCATTTTTAAGTGCCCCTACCCCCAAAGTAGAGTTTGGGCACAATTTAAGGTTTAAAAGCAGTCCTGGCACCCAGTGTTGCTTTTAAACTGACCTCAGGCTTCAGCATTGCATACATACTGGTGCAGAAAATCTGCTGGCCTCTAAACTCCATGCCCCAGGATACTGGAGACTTCTAGGAAGTTTCAATCCCCTGCCCTATTACATACTAGGGGCTTATGAGGTAGGTCATGCCAATATCTGAAAGAGACACGTTAGTGATAGATTCCTTACCTTAGAATATCCACAGGCGTCAGACTGGATCTGGAAATTTTTGCGTAGCAGTACCCTTGCGCGTCGGTAGGCATTGTCTGCGGCTCCGCGTCCGTCGTGGGCGCCCTGATGACGTCGTCGGAGTACTTAGACGCCGCCTCCGCGTGCTGACGTCAGTTCTTCTTTTTTCCGCGCCAGCAGCGCAGATCTGGAAAAAGCAGTACCTTAGTCAATTTTTGACTAAACTTTTTAAGATCCTTTTTACGATCCTTTTTATGATCCTTTTTGATCATCTTTCGAGTCTTCGACTCCGTACAGTGCCGGTAGGGATGCCAGGTTTTAAACCCTGTGAGGACTGCGACCGACTGATGTCGGACACCGACCCTCACCGCCGGTGTCTCCACTGTCTCGGCGTCTACCACGGCGACGAGACCTGCTCCGACTGCCGGGCCCTGACTTCGAAAGCTAGGCGGGAGTGGTCCCGCAAGCGACTCGCACTCCCGCAGTCTGCCCCGCTCCGCGAAAGGTCCCGGTCCAGACGGAGGTCGAGTGATAGGTCGCGGGAGCGGAGTCATCATAGCTCCGGGAGTCTACATCACTCCTCAGGTTCGAAGTAGTCAGGTAAGCACAAGAAGTCGAAGAGACGTCATCGCTCTTCCGACACTTCCCCCCCCCCCCCCCCCCCCCCACCCCCCCGACGCTCGTGCGACGCAGCGGAGGTTCGGGTGGCATAGCCAACGCTGCTCCGTCGGAGTCGCCGGCATCGCGTCCGGTCCCACACCCTCCGGTCCCTGGACTGCACGAGACGCCGGAGGAGATAGAGCGTTTCCTCATGGCCATGAGGTCCCTCACTCCTCCGGCGGGCTCAGCGGCGCCTTCGGGCCCAGCGGACCCGTCTGGGGGCCCTAGCTGGTCGGGTGCTTCGGCCCCGACACCGGCTGGTGCTTCGGCCCCGACACGGCGCCGCAGGGCCCCACTGGATCCGCTTCTGGATCCGGGTCGTTGCTGGTTGACCCGACGACCTCACCTGCGCCGGTCCCTCAGGTGTCCCGAAGGCGGCGCCGTCCCCGATGCCTCCCTCGATCCGGCGCCGGAGCGGCGCCGCTCTCTACGCCGTTTGGAGAGTTTTACTTCAATGAACCGGCCCCATCATTTGACACCCCTGAATATCAGGAGATGGGTGATGAGGAGTATTGGGAGGGGTCTGAGGACCCTCTGACACGTGAGTGTCAGTCCCAGGAGGACTGGACAGGTGGACTTGGGGATGCCAGTGGTTTAGACACCTCGCCAGACACTGGTTTTGTCTAACCTCCTACCGTGGCTACGGAGGAGGGGGCAACCTACAGTGTGGTGTTGACGCGGGCGGCCAAGGCCTTGGGCCTTGAGCTCCCCGTCGCGGCCGTGAGGACTAACCTCCTCACTGAGGTCCTTAAACCGCAGTCAAGCTCTGCTGAGCCTCTGCTGCCGTTTAATGAGGACTTGTCCGACGTTCTTTTGGGCGACCCTTGTTTCCTGTCCACCCACCCCACCCCTGAAAGCCTGGTTATCCAGGCTTCGAATTCCCAGACCGCATTCCCGTCTGCTCCATCTGACCGGGAATCCAAGAGGTATGAGCAATACGGCAAAAAGGTATTCTCCTCCCTAAGTCTGGTACTGCGGTCTTCCAACACCGCATGCCTCTTGGGCCGCTACACCCACTCTCTGTGAGATACGGTCGCAGACGTGCTGCCAGAATGCCCGTTGGAGGTACGGGCTAAACTCGGCCCGGTCCTTGTGGAGGGCCGAGATGCAGCGGGGTATTCTATCCGGTGTGGGCTGGATACCACCGACTCACTGGGCAGAGCGATGGCATCGACGGTGGCGATTCGTCGCCACGCCTGGTTGAGGTCAGCCAACTTCTCGGCCGATGTCCAGAATACACTCATGGACAATGCTGTTTGATGGCCGTCTCCTTTTTGGCGACAAGGCAGACCATGCGCTTGAGCGCTTTAAGGACTCCAGGGCTACGGCCAGGTCCTTGGGCCTCTCGGCCCCGTGCCAGCAAACGGGTGCCTTTCGCTCCTTTCGTGGCCAAGGAAGGGGCGCCCCCACACTTGCTGCCAGCCACACACTGCAGACTAACATCCAACGCGGTGGCGGCCGTGGAAACCGCCATGGAGGCGGTCGGGGACAACGGCGAGGCCAGTCCACACCCTCCCCCGCAGCATCCGCCTCAAAACCCTTCAAGTCTGTGCTTTCAGGCCCATGTGACGCCAGTGGGGGGCAGGGTTCGCCATCACCTCCTCCACTGGCGCACTGTCACTTCGGACAGGTGGGTGCTGCAAATCGTCCGAAGGGGCTACTCCCTCCCCTTCGAGGCGACCCCTCCAGCCATGCTACCGCAATACCACTGCGTATCGGGGGATCATTTGCGACTTCTGCAGGAGGAAGTTACGGCCCTTTTGGCCAAGGAGGCCATCGAGAGCGCGTTCCTTGGCCACAAGTAGGGTGTGGTTGCTACTCCCACAACTTTCTGGTACCAATGAAGGGCAAAGGGGGCCTATGCCCTATCTTGGACCTACGGAACGTCAACGGCTTCCTCCGGAAGGAGAAGTTCAAAATGCTGACACTGACTCAGGTTTTAGCTGCCCTTGCCCCAGGAGACTGGATGGTAGCGTTGGACTTGAAGGACGCTTATTTCCAAATCCCCGTCCTGCCGGCCCACTGGCGCTACCTGCGGTTCACTGTTGGCCACGAGCACTTTCAGTTTACCGTGCTCCCCTTCGGCCTTACCAGCGCCCCACGGGTGTTCACAAAAGTGATGGCTTTGGTCGCAGCTCATCTGCGCAGGTTAGGGGTTTCAGTCTTCCCCTACCTCGACGACTGGTTGTTGAAGGCGGGCTCGCCCCAGACAGTCGTCAGCCACCTCCAGACGACGGCAGACCTCCTGCACCAGCTGGGGTTCTCCATCAATGTGCCCAAGTCACACCTGTGCCCCTCTCAGAAGCTCCTTTTCATCGGAGAGGTTCTTGACTCTGCGCAGTTTTGGGTTTATCCAACCTAACAGCGGGTTCGGGATATTCAGGCTCTGATTCCACTCTTCCAGCCTTTTTCCCGGATCTCGGTCAGGTTGACACTGCGGCTTCTGGGGCTGATGGCCTCCTGCATCCTTCTGGTGCATCACGCCCAGTGGCGGATGCAGGTTCTGCAGTGGGACCTGAAGTTTCAGTGGGCCCCAGCATCAGGGCAACCTCTCCGACCAAGTACTGATCCCGGAGGGCACAGCGAGACCGCTGCAGTGGTGGCTCACGGACCGCGATTCGGTCAGCGGCAGATCCCTCTTCCTTCCCCAACCGGAGCACGTAGTTGTGACGGATGTGTCCCTCCTGGGTTGGGGAGGCCACATGGGAGAGGCAGAGATCAGAGGCCTCTGGTCTCCGGCGGAGTCCCGGCTCCATATCAACCTTCTGGAGCTCCGGGCGATCCGACTTGCACTGAAGGCATTCCTCCCCTCTGTCCGGGGGAGTGTAGTGCAGGTGTTCACGGACAACACCACCGCCATGTGTTACTGCAACAAACAGGGCGGGGTGGGGTCGTGGACCCTTTGCCAGGAGGCTCTGCGCCTCTGGCAGTGGCTGGAACACCAGGGCGTCACCCTGGTGGTTCAACACCTGGCAGGTTCCCTGAACGCCAGGGCGGACGAACCCAGCCGTCGGTGCATGATGGATCACGAATGGCGTCTGAACTCGGACGTGGCGCAAGGCCTCTTTCAGCAGTGGGGAGAGCCTTGGTTAGATCTATTAGCCACAGAAGAGAACGCGAAATGTCATCAGTTCTGCGCGTTGGAATTTCCAAGGTGACACTCGCTCGGAGACGCTTTTCGTCGCGAGTTGAGTTGCGGTCTATGTGAGAAGTTGGCCTGATATATAATGTTCACTATTCTAGTGAGCACTTTGTATCAGTCCAAACAACCCTTATTGATGATTGGTTGTAAGTCAACCTTATAGACCAGCTATCCTAGTAGCATGGATATGAGCAGTCTAAGGCTAAGACTCTAGAGGGCGTGTTAAGCCAGCTGTTTTACCATCACATTACCCCTTGAACACCAAGTGAAAGGACACCACACAAGTTGTTATGAAAATAAATGTATATTTATTTCTAACAAGTCTACCCTGAACTCTTTATGAGTCAGGGAGCTAAGCACACAACAAAACTCTTACGAAAATACTTTAAGTCGCACAATTTACACAAATGCCCGAGGGGCACGAAAAACCATATATTACAAAAGTGGAATGCGAATTACTAGCAGGTAAGTAACTATTCTCATAGACTTTAGAAACGCTAGTCCTACAATGCTAAACACTTAGATTAGTTGCAGGAGGCCTGTGGACGTCGTGTGCAGAGTGGGAACTCTCACGCGTAAGGCGGGAAAAAGTCTATGGAAGCTAGTAAAGACAAAGTTACTGTTCTCGGGCGAACCCGACTAGGTGGGTCGAAAACGGGAGTGGATCCGTAAACACTTAGGGTGTTGGACTATGCTGGAGCACCGGAGTACTCAGGTTACCTAGCCCAGGGGCTGCGGCTGCATAGGGTTGAAGTTGCGTCGGAAACCCACGTTGAAGATCCAGGAGCCTGAAGAAAGAGTTGCTGGCAGGCGGCCAGTGAAGAAAGTTCGTGGTGATCCAAGCCTGGATCAGGGAAGAAGAAAACCTGAAAGCAGAGGGGACCAAGTTCTGAATCACTAGCCAGTGATTAAGTGGGCACCAGGATGGCACCGGGCGAAGTCACCGCAGTCAGGTGAGTGGGCGCTGCTGGGCTCTGCAGTCTCTCGGACCAGGAGGTGTTGTCGGCGACCAGGATGGAGGTGCGAGCTGTCCCACGAAGGTTCTTGCTCTCGACGTCGTTGGACCCAGGATTGGGCAACAAGTCTTGGCAAATGCAAGGCCCACGCGGTGGACCTAAAATGGCGTCTTGAGTGGACCAGGATGGTCCAGGGTACTCCTCTTTTGGAGGGGAGCACGAGCTAGTCTGGAGCAACCAGACCAGCAGTGTTAGTTGTCGTGGAGCGTCGTGAGGGGGCCACTAGCCAACGGGCAAGCGACCTGGACAACGCGGTGAGCAGCAAAAAGCAGAAGGGCCCCACGCCGATCTCGTGGATGCAGGGGGGCTGGACTTCGGTGCTGGAGCTGCTCAGGGTCGGGGCTTCTCTTACCCCAAGGCACTCAGTCGAGGGTCACTCTGTCGTCGTGCTGGACAAGTGTCGTGCAGTTCTGAAGATGGCCGGTCCCTCGAGGTCTCGTCACACCCACGGATCACAGCTGGGCTGATGATGTAGGTTGAGGTCAGAGGTGCCAGGGAAGCCGGTTCTCGTCGTGCTGGAGCAGTCTTGATCCGAAGGAGAGACTGGCAACAAACCGCGATGCTTGGTTGGTGCCTGCTGCTGCAGGTTGACTACTCCTTAGTCACAAGGGAGAAATCTTGAGAAGAGTCTTGAGTTCCTTTCGTGGAAAGTTGGTTCAGGATTCAAAGATGATCTAATTTGGAAGGGGGCCAGTTCCTACCTTTATCCTGCAAAAAGGGGCTGGCACGCGACTAAGTCCTGCCCTATGGGTGGGACTAGGAGGGGGGTGGTTACACCCCTCTCCTTTGGCGGGCTTTCCCCAGGCCAGGGGCTGGAGTGCCCCTGGAACTGGTTTCAGCCGGCCTATGCACAGTGAGCACCGGGGTGCCACTTGCAGTCACCTTCCTCTAAAGCCCTGCCTACCTAGGATACACAAAATCCTGTCTGGGACGGTGCTGGCACCGCCCCTGACAGGAAACCCTTTGTCCTTGCCTCCTGCTCTGGGAGGACTCCCAGCAGCAGGAGGGCAGACTTGTGTCTCGGTGGCAGCATCCATTATGTGGAGCTAAGGCTATATCTGACTTTAACCGGGGTTACAGGTTACATACATGTCGTGTCCCTCTAGAAGGGTGGAATGCTAACCCTGTCGCCAGAATTGGCGAGGGGTTAGTATTCCAATTCGTATGACACCTTACTCGACATGTTTTGATAAAGCGATACCAGAGTTGGCATATAACTGCGAGGATTATAATGCACTTAAGAGTATATGGTATGCGATATCATGGAAACGGCTAAGGGATGGATCCCGAAAGCCGCAGACAGGCTCAGCTCATGCCAGAGCACCATCTCACACGATTCCAAGCACTCTGCCTTCAGGATTGGTAAGGCCTGCCATAGGAGTGACTGATAGGAGATCTGTGTGTCCATTTAGGTTTAGATATAGGAATACTATATCTATAGCAGAGGGTGAGTACACCACTCTGCCCCAGCTGTCAAGCAGCCAGTTGTGTCTGATTTAGTTAGTCATCCCAGGGGTGGCATAATACATGCTGCAGCCCCTGGGAGACTTCTGGGTGCACCTCAGCCCTGGGTACAGGGACTTGAGAGGGCCCAGTGCCAATTCAGTACCTGAGTACAATTTGGATTAGAGAGAACAGCTAGGCTGTGGGTCTGATTAGCAGGCCCACAGCCAGGGAAAGTCATAAACCAGTGAAGCAAAAAGCAAAAATCTGGGTGATCATAGGATTGCAGACCCTACTCGTAACCATGTCATCTAGCTATTCATCTAGCTATTCACACTTTTTTCAAATGTTGTCCTTCTAGTGGATGTTTGTACTGTGTTGTCTGGTTACATGTTTATCAGAGACGGGCTACCTTTTATTTATGGCAATAGACTGGAACAGTGTAATAATCTCTATAATTAGAGGTATGATTAGAACGATCATTTGACAATCTATAGCTGTTCACAGCTCTACATTAATTATTTGCCTTTAGGACTGGGTCAATTCGTGATTAGTGCTTGATTGAGTGGAGGGCGACCTAGTCCTTTATGTCCCTCTTGACTCCTATTAAGTGGGCAACATCTCCCAGACCAATATAAGGAGGCTGCGGAGATGCTTATCCAAGAATGGAAGCTCATCTCCAACGCTTCAATTAAGTGTGCACTGGACGTTGCCGATACTGCAGCAAGGGCAATTAACACCAGTGTGATGTTAAGACGACAAGCATGGCTCAGAATCTCTGGATTTAAGCCTGAGATCCAAACTACCATCCTCAACCAGCCGGTTAACCCTGACAGATTATTTGGTCCTGAGGTGGATACCAGCTTGGAAAAAATAAAAAAAGGATACCAAGACTGCCAAGTCCATGGGAGCTCTCCAATCCCAACAGTTTCGGGGGAGCACTTTTCGTCGCTCAGGCAATAGGGGTGTTTCCAGAGGCCAAATGTCCCAGCAAACACAATTCAATAAAGGTGGGGCGCAATCCTCTTACCCCAAACAAAATAAAGGAGGTTATCGGGGCAACAACGCCAAGGGCAGAGGCAAGGGCAACAACTCCCGTTCCTCCGCCTCCAACAAACAGTGACGCCCTGTCACTGCCCCCCGACCATTCCACACCTGTCGGGGGGAGACTCCAGCAGTTCCTGCCAGTCTGGAAAACCATCACCACAGACAGGTGGGTCAGGAAACTTATCCAGTACGGTTATTGTTTGGAGCTCACATCCACTCTACCCAACATACCACCAAAACACCGTCCTATGTCCACAGAGCATTTGCACTTATTGCAGCAGGAGGTTCTCGTCATGCTGCAAAACGGCGCTATAGAGCTTGTGCCAGGGGGGGGGGGGAGGAAGGCACAGGGGTATACTCCCTGTACTTCTTAATCCCAAAGGACGGGTCCCTCAGGCCTATTCTGGACCTCAGGCCCCTAAACCAGTACATTCTCTCAGAACACTTCCACATGCTAACGCTGCAGCAGGTTCTTCCGCTCCTCAATCAGGGAGACTTCCTCGCAACCTTGGACCTCAAGGATGCTTACTTCCACATCCCACTCCACCCATCCCACAGAAAATACCTCAGGTTTACCATTCAAAATCGGCATTATCAATTCAAGGTCCTTCCTTTCGGAGTGACCACGGCCCCCAGAGTGTTCACCAAATGTCTAGCGACAGTGGCGGCGCACCTCAGGAGACAACACATCCATGTCTACCCTTATCTGGACGACTGGCTGGTTCAGGCAAAGTCGGCCCAGCAGTGCGCCGCCAACATGTCCCACACCATTCACCTTCTTCACAGTCTGGGGTTCTCCCTGAACTATCCAAAGTCGCACCTTCAGCCGGCCCATGTGCGGCAATATCTAGGTGCAACAATCAATACTCTGGCAGCCACGGCTCAGCCAACTTCAGCGCGGATCAACAACATCCAGTCGCTAATCCAACAGTTCCAACCGCAACACTCGCTTCTTGCGAGAGTGTTCATGCAGTTGATAGGCATGATGGCCTCCTGCATTTTCATAGTCCCGCACGCGAGGTTACATATGCGTCCGCTCCAGGAATGCTTAGCGCATCAGTGGAATCCGGCTCAGGGACAGTTGAAAGACCTAGTGTTGGTCACCGGTCGGGCATACAACTCTCTGCATTGGTGGACTCCACACAACCTTTGCAAGGGCCGACCTTTCCAGGAGCCTGTACCACAGATCATCCTGACGGCGGACGCGTCTCTCCAGGGATGGGGAGCTCATGTACTCCACTACACAGTGCAGGGACTATGGACAATACAGCAAAATAAGATGCACATCAACTACCTAGAACTGATGGCAATCTTCATGGCACTGAAAGCATTCAAAGTACATCTGTGCAACAAGGTCGTGTTGATCCGGACGGACAACATGACAGCCATGTACTACATCCAGAAGCAGGGAGGTACACACTCTCCACAGCTGTCTCATCTGGCTCCGAGCATGTGGAAGTGGGCCATTCAAAGGAACATCTTCCTCATGGCGGAACGCCTCCCAGGCACGGACAATCAGATGGCGGACCTGCTCAGCAGGTACAGCCACCAGATGCACGAGTGGGAGATACATCCATCAGTACTCCGCCCGTACTTCCAGAAGTGAGGTCATCCACAGATAGACCTGTTCGCCACAAGGGAAAAGGCAAAATGCCAAAGCTTTGCCGCCAGGTTCCCTCACCCACAGTCGCAAGGCAATGCGATTTGGATGAACTGGTCAGGCAGATTTGCGTACGCTTTTCCCCCAGCACCTCTCATACCGCTAGTGGCAAGAAAGCTAAAGCAACACTCGATGACTCTCATCCTGGTTGTTCCAACGTGGGCACGCCAGCCATGGTACACCACGTTTCTGGAACTCTCCGTGGTACCGCATCAAAGGCTACACCTCACGCCCAAGCTTTTGACGCAGAGCCATGGTGACATTCAGCATCCAGAGCCGCAACAGCTCAACCTGGCGATCTGGCTCCTGAAGTCTTAGAGTTTGGCTACCTTGACTTGCCTCCTGAATGCATGGATATCATACGGGAGGCAAAAAAGCCCACCACCAGAGCCTGCTATGCAGCAAAATGGAAGCGATTTGTCATTTACTGTGCTACACACATCAACCCGCTAGATGCATCCACTCCCAACATCATCTGCTATTTGTTACATCTTTACAAATGCAATCTAGCATACACTTCCATCCGGATACACTTATCCGCCATAGCGGCTTATCTCCAGAACAGGCAGCATCTCTCCGTCTTCAGAGTGCCTGCCATTAAAGCCTTCCTAGAAGGCCTGAAGCGGGTCATCCCTCCCAGGACCCCGCCGGCTCCTGTATGGAACCTCAATGTGGTCCTCACCAGGTTGATGGGCCCACCTTTTGAGCCTCTACATTCATGTGAGATTCAGTTCTTAACATGGAAAGTGGCCTTTCTCATTGCCATCACGTCTCTCCGACGTGTTAGTGAGCTACAGGCGCTCACAGTAAAAGAGCCATTTATCCAAATTCATTCTAACAGGGTGGTGCTGCGCACTAACCCTAAATTTCTTCCTAAAGTGGTTTCGCAGTTCCATGTCAATCAGACCATTGAACTGCCCGCATTCTTTCAAAACCCAGAAACAGTTTTTTTTTTTTTTTTTTTTTTTTTTTGGGTTCAACTCTGCTTTATTGTGTATTTGGAGATATGTCACACAGCTTGTCGTGCCCACAACCCGGAGGCCGGCAGCAATAAAAAAACGGAAGCGTACACAGCCTTGTTGCCGGCATCCCGGAGGCCCGGCGGCATTGCGTAGAAGGAGGAAGTGGGGGTGCTTCTCCGATGTGGCACAGTAAAAGAGGATGAACAGCAGCAGAACAGTGTTTTCTAATGGAGACAAAAAGAACGTCCTTCCCTCTCCGTTTTTTGGGGTGTAATAAAACAACGTAACAACATTACCCAACAGTACAATGACCATGAGGCAAGTCATGCATCTTGGTCAGTTAAGGATCAGTGTATAGGTGTGGCATGGTATGTGAGTGGAGGTGCGTTTAGGAGTGTGTGCAGGGCACAATCAATCCAGCGAGAGGGTCTCTAGTAGCCAAAGGTTAGGTCGGGCGTGGGGCCCCAGAGAGTCAACCAGCAGTGGGTGTCACGACATATTGCCAGCAGGGCATGAAGGAGTCTGCGTGAGAGTATGGGGGAGTGGTGGTAAGACAAGGGAGCAAGGCCACGGTGCAGGCGGAGCATGGAGTCAGGAGGCGGGGGGGAGGCTGACAAGTGTGCAGTGGCCGAGTCCAGGGGTGGGGGCCCTACTTGGATAACGCAAGGAGGGGGGCACGCGCATAGAAGCAGGGTTCCCAGCCAGGGTCAAGAATGGAGTAGTGCGCTAATCTATTGTGGGTTGATCGCCTGCTACGGTCGCATCGTCTGAGCGTGTGAGGAGATATCGCAGCAATGGGTCCCAAATGTCGCCGGGGCGACTCGAGATGGGCAGCAGTTCAGCAAATGTCGTATGCTGATCTTGGCAGTATGTTAGGTCGCCCAGCCAATCCTTAAATTTGGGCGCCCTGCCCCGTCCCCACCGGCACGCCACGCGCCTCTTGGCCAGCAGGAGCGCAGTGTCAACAAATTTCCGGCAGGATCTAGGAAAACGGACAGTGTCCCCGAGTAGGGCCACCAATGGGTCGGAAGGCATTGGTTCCTCAACCATCTCCGCAAGAGCATCCAGCACTTGGCGCCAGAAGTCCGCCACCTGAGGGCACGTCCACGCCAAATGGAGAAAGTCGGCACCAGGGACATGGCAACGTTCACAGCGGTCATCATCCGCCAGGCCAAAGCGCTGTTTCCTCGCCGGCGTGTAGTATACACGCTGCAGGTATTTATAGTGAATGATCTTTAATCTGCTGCTGGCAGAAATGCGAGAGGTGAGCGCGCAGCAGCGACCCCACTGCTCATCCGATATGTCGAGACCGAGTTCAGCAGACCAGCGCAACCGCGCATTGGACTCTGACACCGGGACAGCTCCCCTGATCTGGCGATAAAGGCCGGAAACCAGGTGGGCCCCATCTTGTGAGCTTAATAAAAAGTGCAGCGGAGGTGTGGTGTCGGGCTCGCTGGGAAAGTCTGGTAGGATGTCTCTCATCCCCGCCCGTAGTCGCACATAGTAGAAGAGGTCGAGGGGAGTGTGGTCGTGTGCAGCAAAGAACAGGTCTGCCGACTTGAAGGTGCCATTGGAGAAGAGGTCCCCCCAGCAAGAGACTCGCAGCTTTGCACAGAGGTTGCGAAAGCCCACTTCCCCCAAAAGGGTAAGATCAGGGTGATGCGTGAGCGGTAGCTTGGGCGAGTAGAGAAAGTCACATACCAAGCTCTTGGTGATGCGGCGCCATGCGTCTAATGTGCAGGAGACCGACGTATTCGGTGTAGTAATGGCAGATTCAGGACAGTGAAGCAAACCATTAAGCGGGAGGGGATGTACGATCCAGTCCTCCACTGCTACATGCGGCATAAAGGGAGTAGGGGCCATCCAGTGGTAAGCGAAATGCGCTTGCGCACACTGATAGTAGGCCTCAAAATCAGGGACATCGAAACCACCCTTCTCATAGGGGAGGGTAATGGTAGACCACTTAAGTCGGGGATTCTTGCCTCCCCAAAAGAGCCGTCGCGACTCCGACCGCAAGGTTCGGAAAAAATGAGCGCCAGGGAAGTACGGTACATTGACAAAGAGATAAAGGAAGCGGGGGAGTATCACCATTTTTATGAGCGACGCTCTCCCGGCCATGGATAGCGGCAGGGTGATCCAGCGGTCCACTGAAGCAATCAGTTTGGTTATCGCTACACCGTAGTTGGATCGCAGCGTCTCGTCTCTGTCTCTTGAAACGCAGATCCCAAGATAGCGGATATCAGACCGACACCACTCTAGTGGGTAATCGAGGGGGAAGTCAGTCACCGCATCAGTCAGGGGGAGCAGTTGCGACTTGGACCAGTTGATATGGACTCCGGATATCCCTCCATACAGAACAAACTCCCGAAGCAACGGATTGAGATATGTTTCAGGATGCTTGACATATAGCGTTATGTCATCCGCATAGAGTGACACATCAATTTGGCGCTGCAGGCATTGCACCGCGCCTCCGCGATGCAACTGACGCAGCCTACAGGCGAGAGGTTCAACCGCGATGGCGAACAATAGGGGAGAGAGAGGGCACCCTTGTCTCGTACCCCTGGTAAGTGCGACGGGCTGTGACAGATGACCGTTGATCAGTACTCTTGCCATAGGGCGAGTATACAGCAGGCGGACCCAGGATATAAATAATGTAGGAAATCCCATACGAGCTAGCACAGAGAACAGGTATGGCCATTCGACAGAATCGAACGCCTTGGTTGCGTCCAGAAATATGGCCGCCACGGGTGTGTCGGGGTGTACCGTGCGGAGCAGGGAAAAAAGCGTGCGGAGGTTATGGGAGGTAGACCTGCCCGCCACAAATCCCGATTGGTCGGGCAGCACGAGTCTGGTCATTAACAGCGACAGCCGGGTGGCCAAGACCTTAGCAAGTACTTTGACGTCGCAATTTAGAAGGGAGAGCGGACGATAAGAGTTACAGGAGTTGGGGTCCTTATTGGGTTTAAGAAGGGAGGTAATCACTACCTCGCGCATTGAACAAGGGAGTACCCCATCATCTAAGGATTCAGAGAAGACCTCGCTGAGTACTGGGGCCATGATGTCGATGTAAGCCTTGTAGAATTCGGCTGGTATGCCATCAAGCCCAGGGGCTTTGCCATTCTTGAGGGACATAATGGCCTCGCGTATTTCGTCTCGCTCGAACGGAGCCGCAAGGAACTCTCTATCGCCGTCGCTAAGCCAACACAGCGCAACGTCGCTGAGGTAGTCAGCATAGGAGACGTCGGGCCCTACAGTGGAGGTGTAGAGTGAGTGATAGTGCGCCACGAAGGTAGCAAGGATCGCATCCGAGTCCCTAATAGCAGTGCCAGAGGTGTCGGTGAGTTCTAATATGGTGTTACGAGCTCGGGGTGGTTGTGTAATCGCAGCTAGCGCCTTTCCGGGCCTGTCCCCCTCGCAATATTTACGGGCCTGCCAGTGTTTGCCCCTAAACTTTGCCTCCCGCGCAGCCTCCTCCTCATATCGTGACAGTGTCTCCCTAAAATCGGCCTGTAGGTCGAGGCTGGGGTCGGAAACCATTCGCAGTTCTAGATCGCGCAGCTCCTTCTCCAGTGTGTTAAGTGATGTGAGGATGGAGCGTAGTACGCCATGGCCTTTGGAAATGCAGTACCCCCTGATCGTGACCTTGAATGCCTCCCATATGTGCTCAACTGAGTCTACCGATCCCTTGTTCCTAGTGAAGAAATCTTCGATCTCCTCACCTAGTTCAGTACGAAACAGGTTATCAAGGAGGATATCAGGGCGAAGTCTCCATTGCGGTCGAGGACTGTCCCAGCCTGGTGTACGAAAGTGGAGCAGGACAGGGCTGTGATCAGAGTACAAATTTAACAAGAGGGGGGAGAGAGAGAGTCAGTGGATTCGGCCTCCCTAGTTACATGAATAAACAAAGTAGAATCCACTCAAAGTGGTGGTGATCCCAACAGGTGGGGAACACACAGTGTTGTATAAATGCCCCTCACACACCAACAGGCCCCTTGGTGTCATGCTTCATCATCGGGGCCTTCGCACCCCTCTACGGGATGCGGCGTGCTACGACTCGCGAATACGCAGGAGCACTTGAAAGTGAACTATGTGAGGGGGTGTGTGTGTCTACAGAAGTGTGAGTGAGGTGAGGTGAAAAAATGGTTAAAAAATACCTGGCACGTGGGTAAAACAAATTTATTAAATCCCCGGCTGGTATTATTAAAAAAGTGCAAAGCGTGGTTGAAGAAATACAAATTAAGGTATTACAACCACTGTGAAAGGTGTCAACATGTTTCGGAACTCAGAGGTTCCTTCTTCAGGACAAGGATAGCACTTACCCTCCCCTTACTCACATGTAAATGTAAAAGTGTAAAATAGATTACATCAATGTGTAATATACCTAACAATGTTATATATGTTGGTTGATGTTGTTGCGCCCAATTGGCGATGAAAACTTAAAGTTTTCAAAATAAAGACCTCATGAGCCTGTGCGTGTTATTGGGGGATCCTTCCTTTCTGTTCAGAAAAAGACGGTTACTGCAATGACTTTGAAAAACTTTAAGCTTTAACATCAACCAACATATATAACATTGTTAGGTATATTACACATTGATGTAATCTATTTTACACTTTCACAGTGGTTGTAATACCTTAATTTGTATTTCTTCAACCACGCTTTGCACTTTTTTAATAATACCAGCCGGGGATTTAATAAATTTGTTTTACCCACGTGCCAGGTATTTTTTAACCATTTTTTCACCTCACCTCACTCACACTTCTGTAGACACACACACCCCCTCACATAGTTCACTTTCAAGTGCTCCTGCGTATTCGCGAGTCGTAGCACGCCGCATCCCGTAGAGGGGTGCGAAGGCCCCGATGATGAAGCATGACACCAAGGGGCCTGTTGGTGTGTGAGGGGCATTTATACAACACTGTGTGTTCCCCACCTGTTGGGATCACCACCACTTTGAGTGGATTCTACTTTGTTTATTCATGTGATCAGAGTACGTCCTCGGCAGATGACGAACCCCCACCAAGTCAACAGCGACATCTCTTGTGACGAGGAAATAGTCTAGCCGTGCCCAAGTCCCGGTATATGAAGTAAAGTGTGTGCCCTCCCGCCCTAGGGGGTGTAAGTGCCGCCACGCGTCCAACAGTCCGCCCTCCTCGACAATACCCTCCAGTGCCTCCCGTGCTCTGGGCTTGTAGGTGCAGACCCCATCCGCTCTGTCCAACTGTGGTTGCATCGCTAGGTTGAAGTCACCTCCCCAAACTACGTGTCGTGATGCAATGGAGAGGATTTTACCCCAGAGAGTAGTGAAAAAAACTGGTGTGTCAACATTGGGCGCGTACATGGTTACAAATGTGAAAGTGTCCCGGCCTATCCTGCCCCACAATAGTGCATATCTATCCTCCCTGTCGAGTAAGTCTCCATACTTTTGAAAGGGTACCCTGTGGGCTATGAGGATAGCGACTCCCCTCGAATAGGTGGAGTAGGAGGAGAAGACACGTTCTCCGGCCCACCTACTCGCGAACGATGTCCCACCCTGTGGTGCCAGATGCGTTTCCTGTAACATAGCGACTTGTACATGATTTCTATCCAGGTAGGCTATGACATCCCGGCACTTTCTGGCATTGTTCAACCCTCTTATATTCCAGGATAAGCAAGTTAATTGCGTGTTAACTGCTGGAGTGGCCATGGATAGCACAGCAAGAATAATAACAGCGCCGGTATAAGCAGCACGGATACATCACCTCCGCATCACAGCATCGTTGCCCACACCGAGATAAAGTCCAAGCAAAGAGTCCAAGAAATGAGTGCCTCAAAAAAAAGGAAAAAAATAAATAAACCCCCCTCCCCACCACCCACCCCAGCATCCCAATCATGCCAGCAGCCAAGTACTCCCACCCAGCACCCCGCCCCCCTCCCCCCTTCCCCAACTCAAGCACCGTGAACAGCTGGAACTCCAGCAAGTCAAAGGGGAACACCCAGTGGGGGTAAAACATAGAGTGCGTACAGCCACCTCCTAGGTCCCAGCTCCGTAACTGTGCCGCCCTTGGTGGAGGCTAGGGCCAGGAATGTGGTCCTTGGGTTACATTACCATAGGGATGAAGAGTCCATGCAGCGTCCCCGCCCATGCGGTCTCATATGTTCGGGATGGGAAAAAGCCGACGTAGGCTGGGTGTGCTGCGTAGCAAAGATCTATAGTCAGTCTTCGTGTGGCGCCGGGGGTAGGTCTGCGTTAGCTCGGTCCTCCTCTGCATCTCGGTCCTCTCTACGTGCTCTCCGGAGCGTTTTGAGAAAGTCCTCCACCTTCTGTGGGTTGGTGAAGAACTGTTGCTTGCCCTGGTGGGTGATTCGCAGCTTTGCAGGGTATTTCTCTATAGCGCGGGGACACGCCGGGAGGTGTTACCATGCGCTCTACAAACTCCTTTAAACTAAACTAAACTAAATAACAGCGCATAGTCGATCTGAGCCTCACGAAGTTTTTTCTTCACCGGGAGAAACTTGCGCCGCTCCTCCTGCACCATAGGCGTGAAGTCTGGGTAGATGGAGAAGGTGACTCCATTATGCTGCAGCGATCTCTGAGTTCGGGCTGCCCGGAGGGCAGCGTCCCGATCGCGGTAGTTTAGCAGCCGGGCTATGATGGGGCCCGGAGGGAGGCCCGGCTTGGGCATAGGCGCCAGAGAGCGGGGCGCCCTCTCGACGATAAACTGGGACGAGAAAGCGTCATCCCCGATGGCCCCCTTGAGCAGTTTCTCTACGTACAGCTCCATTCTGCCCGTATCTGTGGATTCCGGAACATTGGTAATCCGTATGTTTCGGCGGCTACGGGCTTCCAAATCCTCATTTTTGGCCGCTATGATCCGGAGGAGGTTGTCAATCCTGGACAGTTGAGTGGTGTGAGATGCGGCAACATCCGAGGTGTCAGAGATACGTTGCTCCGCAGCTGTAAGGCGTTCCTCATGACGATCTACCTTGTGCACCAGTGCGTCCAGTCGCGCGGTGACCCCGTCAACCTTTTCTACAACAGTGGCGAAGCCCTGTCGCATCTCTTGCAGCAGGCTGGACAGGTCAGTGTCTTTAACGGAGGAGACGGTAGCCCTCGGGGAGGACGTGCCAGGGTCCGGGTCCAGCTGCGTCGATTTTGCGCCTTTCTTCGCAGTATCAAAGCTGAGCTTGGTCTGGCGGTTCTCAGGCCGCACCATGATGGCGTCTGGATGCGACACTCCAAGGGCGTAAGGAGCAGTAGCACTGCAGGTTGCCTGGCTAGTATACTAACTCCAGGATGTAGGGCCACAGTGAGGGTGGGGCAGGGCAAAGCCCCAATAGTGCAACAAGGGTCCAGGCGGTGGAAGCCCGGGGGTCTGATGAGGCCACGCTCGGCCTGGCGGCCAGGGAGGGGGGTAGCAAAGTCTTAATGGCTATGGTGGTAGGGCCTAGTACGCCAATGTCGCTGTGCAGGGTGGCGGCACGACCGTTCCATGCGAGTGTGGGAGGCAGTGCAGCCGGACCTCAGCGGGGGTGTGCCACGCAGGTGAGGTGCTCTATCCAGGGTAGCTTACACCGAGGCCACCCTACAATGTTCAGTTGGCAGTATGAAGGAGTGGTGCCAGGCGGGTGAAGGAGGATCGAGGTGGGTCCCAGCCTCTCCTGTGTGGAAGGCGCAGTCTCCTGGCATGGAGGGGACAGCGTCCCGATGCTTAGCGCTGTGTAGATGGTCAGGGCCGGCCGAGGCTCAATGTAGGAGCGGCAGCCAGCTCGAGAGTTCAAGGTCCAAGGGTCAGCCCCCTCACCGGGCAGTGCACTGTTCCATGCCGTGTCCTGCCAAGCGGGTCCGGAGCTCCCCAGGGATCAGGCAGGCAGTGAGGTGCTCGTGTCCCGGCGGCCCGGTATACAGAGGGCAGTGGCAGCTCCACCAGCGGGGGAGGCGAACGCAGCGAGGGGGGGGAGGGGGTCGGGGGGGTCCCCGCACCACCGAGCCAACCGCCACTCACCCCGACCGCGGGTCCGCCGGCGAAGATCCGTCCAGGGGTCCACCAGTCTTCTCAGGGGAGAGGCCCAGTTCCTCGTGGCAATCCCCGGCCTGTAGTAGCCCAGCGTGGCCGGACTTGTTCACTCCACCGCACCGCAGCAGCCGTCGGCGAATATTCAAAGCGGCGCCGCTCCGGCCCCGAGTCTCCCAGCGTCACCAGATTTGGACCGAGTGCAGGGATAGTGGTTGCGTTGCACCCCGTCCGGAAATTAAGCCGTTTTGGATCCCTTTGGCAAAGGATATGAGAAGGATAGTGTCCCAAGGAGCGGGAGCTGCGAGACTAAGCAGCCATTCCGCTTGTGCGCCCTCTAGCGCCCCCAAAACCCAGAAACAGTTGCCGAAAGAATGCTCCACACTCTTGATGTCAATCGAGCCTTGATGTACTACATCGATAGGACCAAAGACTTTAGGAAAACACAACAACTCTTTGTTGCCTTCTCAGCCCAGCACAAAGGCAACCCCATTTCCAAAGCAGGTATAGCCAGGTGGATCGTTAAGTGCATTCAGATTTGCTATCACAAGGCTAAGCGCACTTTAACGGTCCCCCCCCCCAGGGCGCACTCCACCCGAAAGTTGGGGGCCTCTATGGCTTTCCTTGGTAATAATATCCCTTTGGAAGATATTTGTAGAGCAGGCACATGGTCTACACCACACACATTTACTAAACATTACTGTGTAGATGTGCACTCCAAGCAGCTGTAGGGCAGGCTGTTCTTAAAACGCTTTTTCAGACTTCTGCAGCTGGCACAGGCGGCCGCCGTTAATGGAGGGACTGCTATTTATTCTATGCTATAGATATGAATTCGTAAAGAAACGGAGTTTGGTCCTGGGACAAGGGGTCAGCTGGACCTAATATTACTGAGAAACATAAAGAGTGCTGGCCCCAAAAGTGATTTGACCTCATAAATTGTGAGAATACAAACAAAGGAGAACCTTTTTGTTTGTATGGGTTATTTTATTTAAACCCTTTTCTTATCAATTTTTAATCAGTTTGGAAAACATTTCATGGGTAAGAAAAACACTACTTACAAACATTTACAATATTTACAAACTATTATACATGCTCAATATCTTACAATAACAAAATAACATATAAGCGAAAAAATCCACACTTATACAAGCTTCTCAAACAAGAGAAAAAAGCAATAATTAGACCAACACAAATAGTAAATCTTTGCGAAGATTCAAATCATTAGAATGCCCAGCCAGGGTCAAAAAACAGAAAAAGGCAACAAAAATCTGAATTCGAACTCTTCAATCAATTAGATTTATGAGAAACAACTCAAACGAAATCTTTTTATATCACAAATTGCCTATTTGCCGTTTTGCCGACGCGTTTCGAATCTGGATGCAATCTCAGATTCTCCTCAGGGCTCTATCAGTGTCGTATTCTACAAAAAGAAAGGAAGCTTGCTTTAACCACCATTTATAAAAACATTGAATCCCCCCTCAGGGCATAAGGTCACATAATTTTTACCTTTACTTTTGGAAACGCGGTCCCGCGATCCAATTATTCAAATGCAGTGGGGCTTTCGATTTAAACAGAGATTCTGTTGAAAGAACATGCGAATTGAGAATCAATCACCATGCCATCAAGAGACATACCAATAGCGTCGCTACACTACTGTAAAACTCACAAGTCGTACCTTAGAACTGTGGGGCACGGGGACGCTACTAATTCATTTCGTACTCAGAATCCTCCACTCGCAAATCAGGGGCGCTGCCACCTGGAAACAACAGACAAATACTGTGCTTTACGCTGGTCGCGTTACTGCATCAAACGTGTGCGGGATTGGAATAACTTTCAAACGGACATACCTGGTATTGTAAATCAATGGCAAGATGTTAAACCGGTCCCAGCGAGCCTTGGTCGTCGGACGAAGGACAGGCTGGGGGGCAGGCTGGAGTTGCCTCCACGGTATTTCACAAAGCGTGCTTCAATCGCGCTGGTTTCTAAAAGAAGGTATCTACCATTACTTTGTGCAAGAACGCCGTGTTCGCTTTGCCATCATGAAAGGACACACAACCACCTACCTCACTTTCCAATGGATGAAACAGGAAGTGCCGACTCATTGGTTGAGAACGGCCATGTGGGGTGCCTTCATCTTAGCGGGCCCGCCGCTCGGCATTGTGGGATCTGTAGTTTCCGGGCATACAGGGATTATTATAAACGAGAAATCTCTGACAGAGTTGAGCCCCGTTTGCGTGCTATTGAATTTAAGTATCAAATATGCTTCTTTCTTTAGTAGCATTTGCTCATTGTTTGCACCCACAGTAGGTGAAGTCAAATTGAACAGCACAGTCCACTTGAACTCATTTTCCCCATGGCTGTGATCGATAAAATGTTGAACAAGAGGCGCTGTGATCACTTTGTTCTTAATGCGTGACCTATGTTGCGTCATGCGTGTATTGACCTGTTGATTTGTCTTGCCTATATAAATTTTAGGACAAGGGCAAATAATAGCGTAAACCACATTTTTGGTTCTGCAATTAGTGAAACTCAAGTGCTTCCACATTGTTGTGGAATGATGGAAGATTTTTCCTTCAATGGTTGTGTCGCATGCGACACAAGTTCCACATCTGTGGTGTCCCTCGATTGGTTTGAGACCCCATTGGGATAATAAGTCACTTCTCGGTTTTGATGTTCGAATATCTGCACGCACTAGTTGTTGACCAATATTCTGATTCTTCTTAAAAGCGAATATTGGGCGAGGGAATGGTATCCCTATGTCGTCAAGCAAGTGCCAGTGTTTTAGAACCATCTGTCTTATTTTATGTGCTTCCGCACAGAATGTGGTAACGCAAACCAAACTCTCAAGATCACGTCTGCTTTTTGTCTCAAGGAGACATTCTCTAGGCGTGTACCGCGCCCTTTTAAAAGAATGTTTGAATAATTTCTTGGGATAACCCCGTTGTCCCAATTCATCACAGAATTTTTGGCCATGTAGCTCAAACTGTTCAACTTCAGAGCAATTTCTCCGGATGCGGAGAAGTTGCCCATATGGCAAGTTGGCCCTCAGATTTCTCGGATGCGAACTGCCATAGTGAAGGATTGTGTTTTTATCCGTTTTCTTCTTGAATAGTGATGATTTCAACGTACCTCCCACATTACTTATCTCCACATCCAAAAAAGTCATTTTGACATTACTTGAATCAAGTGAGAACTGTATGTCATGGTGTCTTGAATTAAGCCATTGGTGAAAGTTACTCAAGTCGGCATGGCTCCCCTGCCACAGGAGCCACACGTCGTCGATGTAACGATACCAATGCAGTATGTTTCCTGAATGGGGGTTATTCGTTTCTATGAACTTTTTTTCATATTCCGCCATAAAAAGTACGGCCATCTCCGGAGCATAAGGGCACCCCATTGCGGTGCCCTTAACCTGCATGAAAAAATCGTCATTGAAGCGAAAGTAATTCTTTTTCAGGGTTATTTCAGCCAGTCTTAGTATAAAAGATGTGGGGACTTTATGAGGTCTTTCTCTAGAATCAAGATAGAGTTCGATCACCTCTAACGCTTCTTCCTGCGGAATTTGAGTATAGAGGGACGTCACATCCATTGTCACCATTAGTTGTGATGTGTTATCAAACACTGTACCCTCTACTTTTAGCAGAAAATCCGTCGTGTCCCGTAGATAAGCCTTAACTTTAGTCACAAACGGCTTCAAAAAGAAGTCCACAAATTTGGACAAAGGTTCAAGACACGAATCGCACCCAGAGACGATTGGTCGTCCTGGGGGATCGGACAAGTTTTTGTGTATTTTGGGCAAAAAATATGCCACTGGAGTTCTGGGGAATTTTTTAATTAGAAAATCCGTTTCTTTAGGGCCCAAGAAACCACTTTCTTTGCCATTCAGAACAACTTCAGCAATTACAGATTGAATTTGTTGTGTAGGATCTTCCTGCAATTTGCGGTACCATTCCCGATTGTTAACATGGGAACCTCCTTCGGCTAGATATTTTTCTCTTGGCCAAATAACAACAGCGCCGCCCTTATCGGCCTGTTTAATTACCAATGAGGGATCTTCCTTAAGATTTTTTAGGGCTATCCGTTGTCCCTTAGTGATATTAGGTTTCACAAATTTTTTCTGGTGTTCCAACTTGTTAATAGATGACAAAAGAATTTGTTCAAGTGCAAGTATTTGCTTTGGTATGTTCTGAGTGGGTAAAAAAGTGGATTTATTCCTGAGGCCCGTGGTCTCCATATTATTGTATGGAGGCTGGCTGGTTGGCAAAAAAAGCTTTGAGTCGGATCTTACGACAAAATTCCAACGTTTCCAACTTTAGTTTAGTAAAATCCGTACCTCTAGTAGGAACAAATTTTAGCCCCAAGTTCAAT
Source organism: Lissotriton helveticus (assembly GCF_964261635.1). NCBI lineage: Eukaryota > Metazoa > Chordata > Amphibia > Caudata > Salamandridae > Lissotriton > Lissotriton helveticus. The sequence goes on from NC_136071.1 coordinate 13,209,441, forward strand.
ACTGACTCCTCATCTTTTAACATCTTGCCATTGATTTACAATACCAGGTATGTCCGTTTGAAAGTTATTCCAATCCCGCACACGTTTGATGCAGTAACGCGACCAGCGTAAAGCACAGTATTTGTCTGTTGTTTCCAGGTGGCAGCGCCCCTGATTTGCGAGTGGAGGATTCTGAGTACGAAATGAATTAGTAGCGTCCCCGTGCCCCACAGTTCTAAGGTACGACTTGTGAGTTTTACAGTAGTGTAGCGACGCTATTGGTATGTCTCTTGATGGCATGGTGATTGATTCTCAATTCGCATGTTCTTTCAACAGAATCTCTGTTTAAATCGAAAGCCCTACTGCATTTGAATAATTGGATCGCGGGACCGCGTTTCCAAAAGTAAAGGTAAAAATTCTGTGACCTTATGCCCTGAGGGGGGATTCAATGTTTTTATAAATGGTGGTTAAAGCAAGCTTCCTTTCTTTTTGTAGAATACGACACTGATAGAGCCCTGAGGAGAATCTGAGATTGCATCCAGATTCGAAACGCGTCGGCAAAACGGCAAATAGGCAATTTGTGATATAAAAAGATTTCGTTTGAGTTGTTTCTCATAAATCTAATTGATTGAAGAGTTCGAATTCAGATTTTTGTTGCCTTTTTCTGTTTTTTGACCCTGGCTGGGCATTCTAATGATTTGAATCTTCGCAAAGATTTACTATTTGTGTTGGTCTAATTATTGCTTTTTTCTCTTGTTTGAGAAGCTTGTATAAGTGTGGATTTTTTCGCTTATATGTTATTTTGTTATTGTAAGATATTGAGCATGTATAATAGTTTGTAAATATTGTAAATGTTTGTAAGTAGTGTTTTTCTTACCCATGAAATGTTTTCCAAACTGATTAAAAATTGATAAGAAAAGGGTTTAAATAAAATAACCCATACAAACAAAAAGGTTCTCCTTTGTTTGTATTCTCACAATTTATGAGGTCAAATCACTTTTGGGGCCAGCACTCTTTGTTTCTCATAGATATGAATTCAGCAGCCCACATGCCTCGAACTGAATATGCTACTTACCAGTATGCATCTGTTCTTGGCATGTAGGGCTGCTGACATTCATATCGCCCGCCCTCCTCCCCGGCGCCTGTAGCGGCTGCAGAATTTTTTTTTTGTAAAATTTTTATTTTTCATTTTCAAAATAACAGTACACATATGAAGTTCACCAGGAAGCAATCAGTACCTCTCGAGATAGACCCTTCCGGGAGCAAAACAAAAGCAACAGAGCATCAAATTCGTGATAACAGAAGCAAAGTCAGTGCTCGGCATGTGCCCATGGCGGTAGTCTCTCAACAAGCGCAACATATAGCCGGGCCAACATGTCCATAGTCCAGCAGGGCCAAAGAGCTAGGCCAGACATCCTTGCCATGCTCCTCGGTGAACTACATACCGGTAAACAGAACTCCTCCCCCCCCCACCCTCTCCCTCCCCCCACGGTGGCGACTCACTCAAACCAAACCTCCTCCAGACAACAAAATTAGACCTGAAATAAATGAAGTGACCTCAGGGACGCGGGACAGACCGCGGATGGTAAGCCCTTGGACAGAAAATTCACCAACGGACCCCACTGGAATTGGAAGTTCTTATAATTACCAAGGAAGACGTCCGCCATTCTTTCCAAACTCAGAAGTTTCCACAGGCGCGCGTGCCACAGCGAGATTGCCGGCGCCTCCTTCTGTTTCCAGGCAGCTGCCAGTGTAAGCTTGGCAGCACCCAGGCACAGCCACAAAATCTTTTTGTCCGCTTTGGTCTGATGCTCTAGGCCGGGGTCTCGGAGACCCAGGAGAACAGAGGCCATTGAGTCCTCAATGGGATACGGCAGCAGTTCCTTAATGTGCGAGAGAATCTCGCGGCTGCAGAATTTACACTTACTCTTAGCATGGTCATCGCTTACACTATTACACTCCATCTTTGCCACAATGGCTAAAAACAATCTGGGGATGGAGTCGATGCCCATGCGCACTGTAGTCCAGGGGAGGAGCCACCTATCTCGTGATACTTCGAAGACTCTTCCAGGACAACAATGTGCAATCATCCGGACCCAACACTAGGCGGCGATCTATGCACTAGATATGAATGTCAGCAGCCCTACATGCCAAGAACAGATGCATACTGGTAAGTAGCATATTCATTATTAATAACAACACCTCTGAACTCTTTATGAGGTCAGAGGGCTAAGCACATAACAATCTCTTACGAAAAACACTACAAGTTGCACAAAATTACAATGGTTCCCTAGGGGCACGACAAACCATATACTAAGTAAGTGGAATGTGAGAGTCGATAAAAGGAATGGAGCTGTCCAGAGCTGTAGGATCGATGGGACCACGCTACACTAACTTCAGGTAAGTAATAGGAGGCCCACGGAACGCGTGTGCAGTGTGTGAACTCACACGCGAGATGCGTAACAACGTCTATGGACAGTACAGTTCAAGTAAAAGGTGAGTACGGACAATCCTGACTAGTTAGGACAACGACGACTGTGGAATTGGACACTAGGACGGTTAGACTACCCGTGAGCACCGAAATGCTCTCGTTACCTCACCCACGGGCTGCGGGTGCATAGGTGCCAAAGTGTCGGGTTCTCGCGTTTAAGTCAATGGAGCCTGAAAGAAAAGATGCTGCAGGCGACCAGGAGGAAGATGTCCGGTGCGATCCAAGGGTGGATCGGTGAAGAAGAGGACCTGAAAGCAGAGGGGACAGTGTTCAAAGTCACTAGCCAGTGACCGGTGTGGAACCAGGAAGGAACCAGGTGCTGTTGTCGCGATCAGGTGAAGAGTGGACGCTTGACTCTGCAGCCACGTGGACCAGGAGGTGTCTTCGACGACCAGGATGGAGGCACGAGCTGTCCCACGCAGGCTCGTGGTGTCGGATCCGGGATTGGACTCAACAGGCCTTGGCAAAGGCAACCCACGCGGTGAAGGGAAAAGATGTCTGGTGCGGACTAGGAGAGTCCGGGGTGCCCCTCTTTTGGAAGGGAGCAAGGGCCAGTCTGGAGCAACCAGACCAGCAGCAAAGATTCAAAGGTCCGTCGTCTAGGAGGCCACTAGCCAGCCGGCAAGTGACCAGACAACGCGTCGAGCAGCAGACAAGCAAAAGGGCCCCACGCAAATCTCGTGGATGCTGGAGGGCTGATCTTCGGTGCAGGGGCTGCTCGGGGCTGGGGCTTCTCAGTCCCCAAAGCACTTGGTCGAGTTTACCTCGGGAGTCGTGCTGGAAGCGAAGTGCAGGTTCGTTCAAGATGGCCGGTCCCACGTGTCTCGTCGCACCCACGGGTCTCAGCTGTGCTGCAGATGTAGGTTGAGGTCGGAGAGGTCTGGGAATCCGGGTCTCATCGGGCTCTGAAGTCTGGATCCTCGAGGGAAGACGACAAAGTGAAGCCGCTGGACGCTTGATGGTGCTTGCAGTTGCAGGGTGGACACTCCTTGTCCACAAGGGAGATTCTTCAGTCTTCTGTGGAGCAGAACGTCGAAGGCCAGAGTTTCTTCTTATTGAATAGTTCAGGATAATCTAATTTGGAATGGGACCAGCTCCTACCTTTATTCTCCTAAAGGGGGCTGCACTACTGACTAGGTCCCTCCCCTGGGTGGGACCAGGAAGGGGGGGTGGTTACACCCCCTATCCTTTGTCCGGTTTCCCGCCAGAGCTGGGGCAGGGATGCCCCAGCAACTGATTTGAACCGGTGTATGCACAGGGCACCTTGTGTGCCCCAGGCATGTCTCATTTCTTTCAGGCCTCCCTACCTCAATACACAAAATCCTGTCTGGGGTGGTGCTAGCACCTCCCAAGGCAGGAAACCCTTTGTCCAAGCCATCCTCGCTGGAAGGACTCCCAGCAGCAGGAGGTCAGACTTGCGTCTGTGGTGGCAGCATCCATTTTGTGATGCTGAGGCTCGAGTTAACTTTAACCGGGGTTCACAGTTACATACATGTCGTGTCCCTCTAGAAGGGTGGAATGCTACCCCCGTCGCCAGAATTGGCGAGGGGGTAGTATTCCAAATCGTATGACAGCTTACTCGACAGGTTTTGATAATGTTATACCAGAATTAGCATTTAACCGCGAGGTTGATAACGCTATACCATATACTCTTAAGTGCATTATCATGGAACAGCTATTAGGACCTGTGAGAAGTTGGCCTGATGTGCAGTGCTCACTATTCTAGTGATCACTATATATCAGTCCAAACAACCCTTATTGATGATTGGTTGTAAGTCAACCTTATAGACCAGCTATCCTAGTAGCATGGATACGAGCAGTCTAAGGCTAAGACTCTAGAGGGCGTGTTAAGCCAGCTGTTTTACCATCACATTACCCCTTGAACACCCAGTGAAAGGACACCACACAAGTGTTATGAAAATAAACAGTGTATTTATTAGAATCACAACAACCCTGTACTCTTTGAGGACAGGGTGCTAAGCACACAATAAAACTCTTATGAAAATACTTAAGTTAGCACAGTATATACAAATGCCCGAGGGGCACGAAAAACCATATACTTTAAAAGTGGAATGCGAAATTACTAGCAGGTAAGTACAGTACTAATAGGCTTTGGAATCGCTAGGACTTGACTATGGAATCGTTAATTACTTCTAGGAGGCCTAGGGGACTCGGGTGCAGAGTGTGCACTCTCACGCGGGATGCGGGACAAAGTCTATGGAAGCTAGTAACGCTAAAGTTAGTGTTCACTGGCGAACCCGACCTGGTAGGGAGAAAACGACAGTGGATCCTGACCCTTGGATAGTGAGGCTATGCTGGGGCACCGAAATGCTGAAGTTACCTAGCCCAGGGGCTGCAGCTGCATAGGTCTCAAAAGACGTCGGGAATCCTCGTTGCCGGACCAGGAGCCTGGAAGAAAGATGCTGGCAGGCGACCAGTGAAGATAGTTCGAGTTGATCCAAGCCTGGATCTGGAAGATGGATGACACCTGAAAGCAGAGGGGACCAAGTTCGTGACTACTAGCCAGTGGGCACCAGGAGGGCACCGGATGGTAGTCACCTCGACTAGGTGAGTGGGTGACGCTGGCTCTGCAGATCTCACGGACCAGGAGGCGTTGTCGGCGACCAGGATGGAGAGGCGAGCTGTCCCACGATGGATGAAGCTGTCGGCGCCAAAGTTACCCAGGATTGGGCAACAAGCCTTGGCTAATTCAAGCCCACCCGGTGGACTCAAAATGGCGTCTTGAGTGGACCAGGAGGGTCCTGGGTGCTCCTCTTCGGGAAGGGAGCAAGGGCCAGTCTGGAGCAACCAGACCAGCAGCAGTGATGGCGTCGTTCAGAAGGCCACAAGCCAGCGGGCTAGTAGCCAAACAACGCGGTGAGCAGCAAAAAGCAGAAGGGCCCCACGCAGATCGTGGAGATGCTGGGAGGCTACACTTCGGTGCTGGAGCTGCTCAGGGTCGGGGCTTCTCGGACCCCAAAGCACTCACCAGGAAATTACTCGGCGGGCTTGCTGTGCAGAAGTCGTGCAGTCTTGCAGATGGCCGGTCCCTCGAGGTCTCGTCGCACCCATGATTCTCAGCTGGGCTGTAGAGGTCAGAGGTGCCAGGGAAGCCGGTTCTCGTCGAGCTGGGCAGTCGGATTCCGGAGGAAGGACTTGCAGCAGACCGCAGTGTTCTTAAGATGGTGCCTGCGGATGCAGGGTGACTACTCCTTAGTCACAAGGGAGAAATCTTAGGAAGAAGTCTTGAGTTCCTTTCGTGGAAAGTAGTTTCAGGATTCAAAGATGATCTAATCTGGAAGGGGGCCTGCTCCTACCTTTATCTGGGAAAAGGGGGCTGGCACGCGACTAAGTCCTGCCCTAGGGGTGGGACCAGGAGGGGGGTGGTTACACCCCCTTCCTTCGCGGGCTTTTCCCCAGCACAGGGTCTGGAGTGTCCCTGGAACTGGTACAAGCCAGCCTATGCACAGTGAGCACCGGGGTGCCACGTGCAGTCACCTTCCTCTGAAGCCCTGCCTACCTACAATACACAAAATCCTGTCTGGGACGGTGCTGGCACCGCCCCTGGCAGGAAACCCTTTGTCCTTATCTCCTGCTCTGGGAGGACTCCCAGCAGCAGGAGGGCAGACTTGTGTCTCGGTGGCAGCATCCATTTTGTGGATGCTAAGGCTCTGTCTGACTTTAACCGGGGTTACAGGTTACATACATGTCGTGTCCCTCTAGAAGGGTGGAATGCTAGCCCGTCGCCAGAATTGGCGAGGGGTTAGTATTCCAATTCGTATGACACCTTACTCGACATGTTTTGATAAAGCGATACCAGAGTTGGCATATAACCGCGAGGATTATAATGCACTTAAGAGTATATGGTATGCGATATCATGGAAACGGCTAAGGGATGGATCCCGAAAGCCGCAGACAGGCTCAGCTCATGCCAGAGCACCATCTCACACGTTTCCAAGCACTCTGCCTTCAGTATTGTTAAGGCCTGCCATAGGAGTGACTGATAGGAGATCTGTGTGTCCATTTTAGGGGGTAGATATAGGTATACTATATCGAAAGCAAAGGGTGAGTACACCACCTTGCCCCAGCTGTCGTGCAGCCAGTTGTGTCAGTTTAGTTAGTCAGCCCAGGGGTGGCATAATACATGCTTCAGCCCCTGGGAGACTTCTGGGTACACCTCAGCCCTGGGCACAAGGACTTGGAGAGGGCCCAGTGCCAATTCAGTACCTGAGTACAATTTGGATAGAGAGAACAGCTAGGCTGTGGGTCTGATTAGCAGGCCCACAGCCAGGGAAAGTCGTAAACCAGTGCAGCAAAAAAAGCAAAAATCTGGGTGATCATAGGATTGCAGACCCTACTCTCCTACAGGACCTGTTAGAAATGGGATCCCTGGCTGGCCAGGGCTTGCGCCAAAGTCAGTCAGAGACCACCACTCCTAAGCCAGGGCAAGGGAGTTACACGCCAAGATAACCCCTGCTCACCCTCTAGGTAACGTGGCGCGAGCAGCAAGGCTAAACTTGGAGGCGATGTGAGTTAGGTATTTGCGCACGCACCCAGCAACAACACCCAGGACCCACCACAAAGGAAACTCCACACAAGGTTATATAAAAATAGCCTTTGTATTATAATAAACATACATTAGATAAAACACACATCTTGTTACTCTGTGCCAACAGGCACGGGCGGAATTTACAAGGGATTATGTACAGGACAGGGCCACCTGGACCACTGTCAAGGGTATGCACTTTTAGAAGTAACACTTTTAGAAATAGTACTTAGAACATGGAACATAAATCACTGTAGCACAAAATAGAACATAAAGCACACAACCAGTAACTACTGGTAACCAGGACCTCACTAGTACCACCTGCACTAGGAGAAAAACAACCACCTAAGTATCACAATACCTGTAGGGGTGTAAGAACATGGCATATGAAGCATTAAAACACATTCAGAGGTGCAGGGGAGGAAAACACATGATGTATCAACAATACATTCAGAGGTGTAGCAATAGCAATTGCGCAGTACTCACATTTAGCATGTAAATCAGGAATGTACCAAAATCACAGGCACAACAACAGAACTGTCTCTCAGGCCAACTGGCCTCACAAGTGCTGAAATGCCCTGAGTCTCAATGTTAGGCAGGCTGCGCAGGCAGCCACGAACCCAAGCCTAAACGTAGCAGTTGCCCACAAAGTGCTGGGCAACTGGTGCAGGAAAGTTAGGACAACGTTGGAGCCTCGTGGGCTCAAGAACCACCACTGTGGCACTGCTGAGCCTCTCTGGGCTCGTGGATAAATGCGGGCGATGAGCCTCTCTGGGCTCTGAGCAAGAAATGGCGCCCTGAGCCTCTCTCAGGCTCTCACACAAGACTGGGCACTCGAGCCTCTATGGGCTCGTAAGGCAAGGAAATGGCACCCTCAGAGCCTCTCTGGGCTCGCAGACCAAAGGAATGCCCTCCTCGAGCCTCGCAGGCTCGTAAATTAACTGTGGGCGGGACGTTGGAGTCCCTCTCGGGGGACTCTGGAGCAAGGCGGCACCCCAGAGCCTCTCTGGGCTTGAAACAACTATGCCCCCTGAACACTGTGGCGCCCTCAGCCCCTCTGGGCTCCTAAACAAAGAAAATGCCCCCGAGCCTCTTGGCTCCCACAAAGAAATGCTGCGCACGTTGGAGCGGCCCTCTCCCAACGGGGCCGCTCGAAGAACCAAAAAGAACCCGCCCCCGCACTCACCGGGACTTCACTGGTGCTGCGGGGGGCGGGAAACACGGCCGGCTTCTCTTCTCGTGGGCGGTGCGGGCTCCTCTGTCACAACAGAGCCCCGCCTGCACCTTCCACGGCCGGCTCCTCTTCACTCGGGGAGCCTCGCTTCCTGGTTCTCCTCTCTTCCCCCGATGACGCGGCGGGAGGCTCGGCCGGCTGGGCTAATCCCAGAGCGGCCTGGCGATGACGCGGGCGGCTCCTGCGTCTCGGCCCGGTGCTGCGACGGTGAACTCGGGGCTTTCACGAGGGGTGGGCTCCCTCCGTGATTAAATCACACACAACGGGCAAAATAAGGGCGGCAAATGAGCGGGGTGGTACCCGCGCCGCTCGGTCACCACACGGGGTGAAAGGATGCCGGGTGGGCACCGGCCAAGGTACACAAAGCGCTAGCAGCGAAGAACAGGCGCTCCCAAGCGCCACAGGACCAAATAAATCGCTCACAGCGCTATGGACCAAATGAAGCGCTCTCAAGCGCTAGGCAAGGGATTTCAGCGCTGAAGGGCAGAGAGCAGCGCTCTCAGTGCTATAGGCACAGCACAAGCTCCAGCAGGGGCTGGAGGCAGGCAGGGGGGGGGGCAAGGCTGGGCCCAGAGCCAGCACACTGGGTCTCCAGGCAGGGAGACAGTCCAAGTGGCGGTCCTCTGGCCCAGCATCAGCAACAGCCCCCTCTGGCAGGATCAGAAAAGAGAACACCTTTCATGGGGACACAGCCCCTTCTTATACTCGTAACTCCTTTGTTTGTAGGTGCAGGGTGGGGGGAGACCAGTCGCAGCTGGTCTTGGAGCATCCTTGATGGCCCAACCACCCCTTTCATTCACTGGGGAGGCTAGGGTCGTTACACACCACAGGGGGGCGGAGCCAGCATTGTGTGGGGAAAAACCCAGCATATCAGGAGCCAGGTGCACTCCTCCCCAGCCATCAGCATGCTAATCTCACACTCACCACCGGGCAGACCCATCCAGACTTCCTGGAGCCTGGCATGCCAGCCAGCTCCAGCCAATCACGCTCCAGCACCCTTACTGCACACACATATCAATGTCTAGAAGTGGCACTTCCCTTCTAGACACAAGCTGCACATACCATTGCGCAGCATTCATTCTCACGAGTTCATACATACCAAACTCGAGCCTGCGCTCCCCACACATCAGGAACTAACATGGACACACATACTCCCCATGCATTCCTATGGGAGGGCAGGCCAGCCATACTACACGCACGCACTTTTACTCTGGGACACAGGGAAAAGTGCGCAGAGACCCAAAAATCACTAACACAGGGTCACAAATAAAAGCAAAAAGACTAGGGGTGAACCTGCCAGAAGGGCCAAGTCCAACAGGACTTGGTTCCGCAAGCTGCAAACGGGCTCAGCTCATGCCAGAGCACCATCTCACATAATTCCAAGCACTCTGCCTTCAGGATTGATAAGGCCTTCCATAGGAGTGACTGATAGGAATATATTTGTCCATTTTAGGGTTAGATATAGGTATACTATATCTACAGCAAAGGGTGATTACACCACCTTGCCCCAGCTGTCGTGCAGCCAGTTGTGTCAGATTTGGGTGGCCAGCCAGGGGTGGCATAATACATGCTTCAGGCCCTGGGTACACCTATGCCCTGAGTACAGGGACTGATAAGGTGGCCCAGTACCAATTGGTAAATGCACCTAAAGTACATGGATGTCAATTTAGAGAGAGAGCAGCTAGGCTGTGGGTCTGATTAGCAGGCCCACAGCCAGGGAAAGTCGTAAACCAGTGAAGCAAAAAGAAAAATCTGGGGTGACCATAGGATTGCAGACCCCACTCTCCTACAACTACTGCCTGGACAGCCAAGTCTGGAGGGATGGCTTCTTTGACCGTTCCGTCCTCCAGGACTTGCTGGTGTGATTATTGGTTCGCAGACCCACCACCGGGGTTGGTATTGCTGGGGTATCTATTCTAAGGTAAAGAATCTATCACTAACGTGTCTCTTTCAGATGCACAAGTTACTACTTGTGTAACGATATATCTGTAAGACATTAGTTAGAGATAGATTCCTTACCGACCCACCCATCCTCCCCGTTCTGCGAACCGATATCTAGGGTTAAGGTCATCCCCTTCAGGGCCCAAGTTTCAATGGCACCAGTGTTGGTTTTTAACATGGCTCTGCGTTTCTGGCACGGAAAAGCTGTGTCTAAGAGCTGACGTCAGCACGCGGAGGCGGCGTCTAAGTACTCCGACGTCATCACGGCGCCTACCGACACGCAAGAGTACTGCTATGCAAAAAATTACCGGATCGAGTCTGACGCCTGGGGATATTCTAAGGTAAGGAATCTATCACTAACTAATGTCTCTTACAGATATATTGTTACACAAGTAGTAACTTGTGCGTTAAGTCAATGGGAACTTAGAAGGTAAGTAAATGAAGATTTAGGACACTTCTGGTCTAACTAGGAATGTACAACTAGCAGAACTAGACACTAGGATAGTCTATCCCTACAGGAGCACCGAAGTACTCGCGTTACCTCACTCGTGGGCTGCGGGTGCATAGGTGTCAAAGTGTGTCGGGTTTTCTCGTTGATTCCTATGGAGCCTTGGAAGAAAGATGCTGCAGGCGACCATTAGGAAGATGTCCGGGTGGATCCAAGGGCGGATCTAGGGTGAAGAAAACCTGAAAGCAGAGGGGACAGAGTCTAGGTTACTAGCCAGTGACCGGGTGGAACCAGGAAGGAACCAGACGTCGTCGAGGAGCAATCGGGTGCGGATGTGAAGCTTGTCGTTGCAGCCATGCGGACCAGGAGGGAGACCAGGTGCTGGAGAGGAGCTGTCCCACTAAGGTTTTCGCAGATGGAGGGGTAGACTTCAAAATTGGAGCCAACAAGCCTAAGCAAAGGCAACCCACGCAGGATACTCAAAAGGCTTCTGGTGCAGACGAGGAGGGTCTGAGGTACTTCACCTTTTCAGGAAAGCGAGGGCCAGTCTGGAGCAGCCAGACCAGCGATGGATTTTCAAAGGAGTCGTCGTCAGAGGGCTACTAGCCAACGGGCCAGCAACCGGACAACGTGTCGAGCAGAACACAAGCAGAAGGGCCCCACGCAGATCTCGTGGAGTGTGGAGGGCTGGTCTTCGGTGCAGATGGAGCTCGGTGTCGGGGTGTCTCAATCCCCAGTGCACAGCCTCGAGGATGCCTCAGGAGCTGTGCTGTTAGCAAGTTGAAGACTTTCCAAGTTGCCTGGTTCCATGGATTCCGACGCCTTCCACGGAGCTCAGCTGTGCTGGAGTCGTGCAGTGGGGTCAGAGGAGTCATGGAGTCTAGGTCTTGCCAGGCTCTGCGCTCAAGTTCCGGCGGGAACAGGGACAAAGCAAGCCGTCTAGTTGCTGGATGGTGCCTGGTTTCCCAGGGTGGTCACTCCTTGGCCACAAGGGAGATTCTTCAGTCTTCAAGTCAGTTGAATGTCGAAGGGTCCAGAGTTTTGTTTCAAAGTTTCATCAGGATAAATCTAAAGTCTCCTGGGTCAGCTCCTACCTTTATACATCTAAAGGGGGCTGGTTTACTCACTAGGTCCCTCCTATGGGTGGGACCAGGAAGGGGGGTGTTTACACCCCCTTTCCTTTGTCCAGTTTCGTGCCAGAGCTGGGGCTGGAGTGCCCCAGCACCGGTTTGAACTGGACTATGCATGGAGCAACTAGTGTGCCCCAGGCAGTGTCTGTTTCTTTTCAGCCCTCCCTGTCCCAATACACAAAGTCCTGTCTGGGGTGGTGCTCGCACCTCTCCAGGCAGGAAACCTATTTTCCAGGCCTCCCTCGCTGGAAGGACTCCCAGCAGCAGGAGTTCAGACTTGTGTCTGTGGCAGCAGCATCCATTTTGTGATGCTGAGGCTCGAGTTAACTTTAACTGGGATAGTCAGAACTAACATGTCTTCTCCCGCTAGAAGGGTGGAATGCTACCCCCGTCGCCAGAATTGGCGAGGGGGTAGTATTCCAAAGCGTAAGACACCTTACACGACATGTTTGGATAAAGCCAAACCAAAGTTAGCATTTAACCGCGAGGTTTGTAATGCACTTAAGAGTATATGGTATGGCAATATCATAGAACAGCTATAAGGACTTGGTTCCGAAAGCTGTAGACAGGCTCAGCTCATGCTAGAGCACCATCTCACATAAAACCAAGCACTCTGCCTCCAGGATTGTTAAGGCCTGCCATAGGAGTGACTTATAGGTTACTGTGTGTCTATATTTAAGGGTAGATATAGGAATACTATACCTAAGCAAGGGGTGATTACACCACCTTGCCCCAGCTGTCGTGCAGCCAGTTGTGTCTGTTTTGGATGGCCAGCCAGGGGTGGCATAATACATGCTGCAGCCCCTGGTAGGCCTTGGTTACACCTATGCCCTGAGTACCTAGGGTACACTTCTACAGGGGCTGATAAGGTGAGCCAATTCCCAATTGTGGATGTACCTAGAGTACATGGTGTGAATTTAGAGAGTGCATCTGGGCTGTGGGTCTGATTAGCAGGCCCACAGCCACATCTAAGTGGAAAACCAGTAAAGCAAAAGCAAAAAGTGGGGGTGACCATAGGAAGCAGATCCTACTCTCCTACAGTGACTTATAGGTGTGCATGTGTCTAGATATAAGGGTAGATATAGGAACACTATACCTAAGTAAGGGGTGATTGTAGGAGAGTGGGGTCTGCAATCCCATGGCCACCCCAGATTTTTGCTTTTTGCTTCACTGATTTACGACTTTCCCTGGCTGTGGGCATGCTAATCAGACCCACAGCCTAGCTGTTCTCTCTCTAACTTACAACCATGTACCCTAGGTGCATTTACCAATTGGTACTGGGCCACCTTATCAGTCCCTGTACAGTATACCTTAGGTATCCAGGGCATAGGTGTACCCAGGGCCACCAGGGGCTGCAGCATGTATTATGCCACCCCTGGCTGGCCATCCAAAACAGACACAACTGGCTGCACGACAGCTGGGGCAAGGTGGTGTAATCACCCTTTGCTTTAGATATAGTATTCCTATATCTAACCCTAAAATGGACACATATATTCCTATCAGTCACTCCTATGGCAGGCCTTATCAATCCTGAAGGCAGAGTGCTTGGAATTATGTGAGATGGTGCTCTGGCATGAGCTGAGCCCGTTTGCAGCTTGCGGAACCAAGTCCTAATAGCTGTTCCATGATAACGCTATACCATATACTCTTAAGTGCATTATAATCCTCGCGGTTAAATGCTAACTTTGCCATAGCATTATCCAAACATGTCGAGTAAGGTGTCATACGAATTGGAATACTAACCCCTCGCCAATTCTGGCGACGGGGTTAGCATTCCACCCTTCTAGAGGGACACGACATGTATGTAACTGTAAACCCCGGTTAAAGTTAATTCGAGCCTCGGCATCACAAAATGGATGCTGCCACCACAGACACAAGTCTGACCTCCTGCTGCTGGGAGTCCTTCCTGCAAGGGAGACTCAGACAAAGGGTTTCCTGCCTTGGGAGGTGCTAGCACCACCCCAGACAGGATTTTGTGTATTAGGTATGCCAAGGCTGAAAGGAATGAGACATGCCTGGGGCACACAAGGTGCCCTGTGCATACACCGGTTCCAACCAGTTGCTGGGGCACTCCAGCCCCAGCTCTGGCGGGAAACTGGACAAAGGATAGGGGGTGTAACCACCCCCCTTCCTGGTCCCACCCAGGGGAGGGACCTAGTGGTAGTGCAGCCCCCTTTAGCTGAATAAAGGTAGGAGCTGGTCCCATTCCAGATTAGATTACTCTTGACAACTTCCACGAAGAACTCTTGACCTTCGACCTCCTGAACATCAGAAGACCGAAGAATCTCCCCTATGGTCAGGGAGTGACCAGCCTGCTTCGCAGGCACCATCAAGCTCCTGTGCGGTTTGCTGCAAAGTCCTTCCATCCCGGAATCCGACGACCCAGCTCGACAAGACCCGGACCTCCAGACCTCTCTGACCTCTACCCACATCCACAGCACAGCTGGGACCCGTGGGTGCGACGAGCAACGTGGAGACGGCCATCTTGAAGAAACCTGCACAGCGCTTCCAGCACGACCCCTGAAGGTTCCTCGAGTGAGTGCATTGGGGACTGAGAAGCCCCACACCGACGCAGCTCTTGCACCAAAGACCAGCCACCCAGCATCCCCGTGATCTGCGTGGGGCCCTTTTGCCTGGTTGCTGCCCTTCCTGTTGTGTGGTCACTTGCCGGCTGGCTCGTGACCTCTGAGACGACGACCCGAAGATTTCGACACTGCTAGTCTGGTCCCCCAGACTGGCCCTTGCTTCCTTGTGAAAGAGAAGCACCCCGGACCCTCCTGGTCCACACCAGACGCCATCTTTGTTTCACCGCGTGGCTTGCATTAGCCAAGGCCTGTTGTCCAGATCGACGATCCGACACCGCCAGCAGCAGCAGACTACGTGGGACAGCTCGTGCCTCCAGCCTGGTCGTGAACAACAGCTCCTGGTCCGCGCAGCTACAGAGAAGCGACCCTTCCTTCACCTGAACGCGGCGACAGCATCTGGTTCGCTCCTGGTTCCAGCACCGTCACTGGCTAGTGACCAAGACTCTGTCCCCTTCCTTTTCAGGACTTCCTTCTTCCTAGTTCCATCCTTGGAACCACCGGACTCCTCCATCTGGCTGCCTGCCAGCAACTTCTTGTTTCAGGCATCATCGGGATCAACACAGCAAACCCGACGCAACTTCAGCCCTATGCACCCGCAGCCTGTGGGTTAGGTAACTAAAGCTTCTAGGTGCTGAAGTCTGTGTCCACTATCCTAGTGTCCAGGTCCACTGTTGGTTTCCCTCCATCCAGCCGGGTTCGTCCGGAATCCGTAACTTTGTAAACTGTAGCATCCATAGACGTTGGTACGCATCCCGCGTGAGAGTTTCCACTCTGCACGTGAGTCCCGTGGGCCTCCTGCTCCTTACTTACCTAGTTTGAAACGTAGTCCCACCGATCCTCCAGCCTCTGGATCTCCTTACAGTACTTTCCTTCCTCGCATTCCATTGTTTTGAGTATATGGTTTGCCGTGCCCCTCAGGCACACTTGTAGATATTGTGCGAACTCGTATTTCTTTTGTAGTATTGTCATGTGCTTAGCCCTCTGACCTCATAAAGAGTTCAGAGGTGTTATTAATAAATATATCGTTTATTTTCATAACAACCTGTGTGGTGTCCTTTCATCTGGTATTCAAGGGGTTATATTGTGGTAAAACAGCTGGCTTCACATGCCAAAAGAGTTTAGCCTAAAGACTGCTTTTGTCCACGCTACTAGGATAGCTGGTCTATAAGGTTGACTTACAACCAATCACCATAAGGGTTGTTTGGACTGATACAAGGTGATCACTAGAATTAGTGAGCATCATATATCAGGCCAACTTCTCACAGTGATTACACGACCTTGCCCCAGCTGAGTGGATCAGCCAGTGGTGTCAGTTTGGATATGCTGCAGCCCCTGGTAGGCCTTTGGTGCACCTATGCCCTGGGTACCTATGGTACACTGTACTGGGGCTCATAAGGTGACCCAATATCCAATTGGGTATGTACATGGAGTCCATTTTATAGAGAGCAGATAGCCTGGTACCCTGATTAGCAGGATCCCAGGCCAACTAAGTCGAAAACCAGCTAAACACAAGGCAAAAAATCTGGGGTAACCATAGTCTGGTATCCACCTTCCTACATATGGGGTATGGCTTTGGTATCTATTCTAAGTAAAGGAATCTGTGGCTAGATGTCTCTATTAGATGGAAGAGTTGCTTACCTTCGGTAACGATTTATCTGACAGACAGTCTAGCCGCAGATTCCTTAACACCCGCCCATCCTCCGTGAAAGCCTCTTCATATGGTGTTTTTCCACCTAGCCCCACCTTTTCTAGTGGCCTTGGTCTTTCGGAGGTGTGCTCTAGCACCTCACACTCGGGTAGGGTGTGTTCTGCGTGGGGCCCTTCAGCCTCCCCTCTGTCCTAGTGTTTGGTTGGTGGCGTGTTCTCGCATCTTCCATTTGCTGCAGGGGGTGGTGTTTGGTTTTTGAGCCCTTGGCTCTCCACTCCGTCCATATTTTTGTGTTGTTAAGATTTATACTTTTCACTACCTTCTCCTGTTGATCCTCCTGTGTTCCTCAAGCGTGGCGTTATTCTTTTTTTAATTTCGACCCACCGTCCACGCCTGTGCCTTCATCTTTCTATGGTAGTCGGTTGGGTTCTCTTTGGTGCTACAGTCCTTAAATCTCTGGAGGGTGTGTGTAGTGAACTTTCTGGTGGTCGTTCACTTCTAGTCACTTGCCTTGCAGCATGTTGCTTCAATATGGTAGTTCTTTTAATTTCCCTCCTGACCAGCTGTGTCTGGCTTGTCCTATCTTTTGTGCAACTGCAGTTACTCCCTCGAGGGGGGCACAATTTGGCAAATTGTTGGGCCCTTGCTTGCAGCAAGTGCTCTGTGAGCTCCCTTCAGTCCCTCCGGTTACTGGGTGCTTTTTCAACTTCCTATTGTTTCTCTTTATGTTACTTATCGTTGTTTAAACGATTTTGCTCTTTAACACGCACTGTTCCTATGCTATCGCAGTTTTTGCATGGCTCCGCGTTGTGGCGCGGCAAAGTTTCCTGTAGAAAACTGACATCAGCACGCCGGGATGGGCATATATGGATCCATTGACGTCACTTTCGTGGACGACGTCAAGACAGAGCCGGGCGACTCCGCCTCCCGGCGTGCAGAGGTATTTTTGGGAATAAAGATTTTCCAGATCCAGTCTGACGCCTGGGGAGATATTTTAAGTTAAGGAATCTGTGGCTCGACTGTGTCTCTACCTGATATCTTTACCAAAGGTAAGTATTGTTAACAAAGTCATAAACAACCTTCCCTCCTTCCAGGTTGTCAAAATAAATCACATTTTCAGTGCATGATTACATTCGGGAAATGATATTCTACCGTTCGGAAAGGACTGATACTGAAACAAACTTCCAGTGCAGGCTAGATAATGGACGGTGGAGACTTCCTTAGAGTTAGTATATGCTGAATACAGCTCCTGCACTTTTGACCGGATAGGCATCTTTCTCTTCGGTTTTCTTAGCATTTAGACCAGGTTTTAAAGTTATTTTAGGTTCGAGGCATGTGGGCTGCTAACATTCATATCTATTGCATAGATCGCCGCCTAGTGTTGGGTCCGGATGATTGCACATTGTTGTCCTGGAAGAGTCTTCGAAGTATCACGAGATAGGTGGCTCCTCCCCTGGACTACAGTGCGCATGGGCATCGACTCCATCCCCAGATTGTTTTTTTCCGCCATTGGGTTCGGATGTGATTTCGACGTCTCCTGTCGGAATCGATAAAAACTGTTCTCTGAAGGCCAAAAGGCTTTCTAACCTCGTCGGTATTGTTGGCGTTCGGTTCTCGTGTATACTCCAACTCTTCGAGTCGGTTTTCTGAGGAGTCGCGTGACTCTTCGGTCATCGAGGCCCTTTGCCGCAGCAAGACCCCGACGTAACTACAATGGAACGAAGTCCGTTCAAAAAGTGTCCCGTGTGCGGTTCGAAGTACCCACACATCGACGTGCATCCTGTATGCAACAAGTGCCTGTCGCCGGACCACAACGAGGCCGACTGTATGGCCTGTTCGAAGTTCAGGTCGAAGAAGACGCTCAAGATTCGGCGCGTGGCGCGCCTTGAGGCCCAGCGATCGGCACCGGCCCCGGTGGACATCTTCAATGACCCCGAAGCAGACGAGCAAGAGCTTCAGCTTCAGATCTCGCCTCCATCGGCGGAGGTCAAGGCCGACTACGGAGAGGCCGTGGAGGGCCTAGACCTAGACGAATACGTCGAGGAGGTAGGGGACGACGAGGAAGTTTATGGGGCCGCGGAAGATAGCTCGGAGGAAGAGCTATGCCCTGTCCGTACCATAACTAAGGCTCAGGTCACGGGATCGCCACTCGGCCTTACCCACGACCCTCCACCTAAGTCCTCGGCCCCGCCTTCTGGCCCGGCTACAGACATTTCAGCGGAGCCTCCGTTACAGAAAACGAAACCGAAAACGAAACCATCGGTTCCGACTTCTTCTAAGATGGCCGACACACCATCGAAACCGAAGACGGCAGAGACGGCTTAAAAACAGTCGTCTTCGGAGGCTTCCAAGCCAAAAAAGGCAGTCGACCACGAAAAGGCACCCAAAGGGGCCAAGGAGGCCGGCTCCAAGAAAGTCGTCTAGCATGTGTCGAGTAAGGTGGTGGAGTCAATGTCGAAGAAGACTGTCGAGAAACCTTCACCCAAGACTGCCGTGCCGAACTCTGAAACCACGGCGCACAGGGGTAAACCTGCCGACCCGAAGCCGGCGGCGACGCCGCCGAAGGCCAAGACAGGGGACCGGACCCTTGCTGTCGAGGGTGCGTCCGCGCCCAAACAGAAGTCGTCGACGCTCGGATCCTCACCTGGTGGTGGATCGAGGGCCTCGGTCGGATCGACGAAGCCGTCCGCTTCTTTTACTAAGCAGGTCGCGGACTCCCTGAAGAGGATACGGGACAAAGCGTCGGAACCGAATCCGTCCTCGTTACCAGCGGCGGCTGTCCCGCTGAAGAAGACTTCGACGCCAATCCTCTATACTCTGCCGCCGAAGGTAGCGCCGAAAGCTTTCGCACCTCGTACGGTGCCCGATGACTCAGAGGGGCTCTGGCAGACTCAGCGTACTGGAAGCTCTGCTCGACCACTTTCGCAGGACGACGATTCGGAGCATTTTATCGACGCCGACACAGGCAAATTACTGCTCTACAAGAGGAAAATTACATCCCAGCCGGTGGACTCCTATGTAATCCCTCTAAAAAAGAAAAGGCCTGCCCCAGATACTCCAGAGCTTGTGGAACCCATTCCTCAACAGCCTAGGAGGAGTCCGACACCTTCACCCACCTACTCAGATGGGGATGGAAATGAACAGAATGATGAGTATAACTTCCCTGCCAATAATGACCCTGATGAACAGCAGGACTCATGGATAGACACTGGTGACCAGGGTGACCAACAGGTGGTTAGTGACCCACAGCTTTATGGAATAAAGACTTCTCCTACTGAAGACTCGGCGGCATTTAATGCCTTAATTGAACGGGCGGCTGCAAATCACAAGGTGGAGATGCATGCCGACCCTGTGGAAGTTGACTTTTTGTTTGATACATTCTCTGCATCAGAAAAGACTGTCAAAACACTGCCAATGCTTAAAGGGGTTCTCAAACATGCCAATGACATTTTCAAGGAACCCACCAGGGCACGGGTGGTCAACCCACGTATAGAGAAGAAATACAGACCGGCACCTGGGAACCCTGCTTATATACGAGGCCAGTTGCCTCTGGACTCTTTGGTCGTCTCCAATGCCCGCAAGAGGGCGAATTCACAGACAAACGGGTGAAGCTCCTCCCCCGGACAAAGAGTCAAAAGTGCTGGAGGCAGGGGGCAAAAGGGTGGCAGCACAGGCTGCAAACATATTGCGCATATCCAATACACAAGCCCTGTTGGCTAGATATGATAGGGCGCATTATGACACCTTGGAACAGCTTTTGCAACACCTTCCAGACAAGTTCAAAGAAGGAGCTGAAATGTTAATCCAAGAGGGCAAGCTCATTTCTAATGCTGCGATTAAATGTGCGCTTGATGTTGCAGATACAGCAGCAAGGGCGGTGAACACTAGTGTTATGTTGAGGCGTCAGGCTTGGCTCCGCATCTCAGGGTTCAAGCCCGAGATCCAAACAACTATCCTCAACCAACCCGTCAATCCAGACAGACTGTTTGGCCCGGAGGTTGACACCACCCTTGAGAAGATTAAAAGACACTGAGACGGCTAAGTCCATGGGTGCACTTCAGTCTCAGCAATACAGGGGCAACACTTTTCGTCGCTCAAGTACAAGGGGTGTTGCCAGAGGACACTTGGCACAGCAGACAAGTTTCCATAAAGGAGGCGCCCAGGCCTCTTACCCCAAACAGAATAGAGGTGGTTTCAGAGGAAACAGCGCCAAGGGCAGAGGCAGAGGCAACAATACTTCGCGTTCCTCTGCTGCCAACAAATAGTGACTCCCTGTCACTGCCCCCCGACCATCCATCACCTGTCGGGGGAAGACTCCAACAGTTCCTGCCAGTCTGGAAAAACATCATCACAGACAGGTGGGTAAGGGAGCTTATCCAGTTCGGGTATTGTTTGGAGTTAACGTCCACTCCCCCCAACATACCCCCAAGACAACGTCCTATGTCAGCAGAGCACTTGATCTTGTTGCAGCAGGAGGTTCTCGTATGCTGCAAAAAGGAGCAATAGAGCTCGTGCCAGTGGAGGAGGAAGGCACAGGGGTTTATTCCCTGTACTTCTTAATACCAAAGAAGGACGGCTCACTCAGACCCATTCTGGACCTACGCCCCCTCAATCTATACATACTCTCGGAACATTTTCACATGTTAACGCTACAACAGGTTCTTCCACTATTAACCCAGGGAGACTTCCTCGCAACCTTGGACCTCAAGGATGCTTATTTTCACATACCACTCCACCCATCCCACAGAAAGTACCTCAGGTTTACCATACAGATCTGAAAGAGACACGTTAGTATTAGATTCCTTACCTTAGAATATCCCCAGGCGTCAGACTGAATATGGACATTTTTGCGTAGCAGTACCCTTGCGCGTCGGTAGGCGTCGCCTGCGGCTCCGCGTCCGTCGTCGGCGTCGTGGGCGCCGTGATGACGTCGTCGGAGTACTTAGACGCCGCCTCCGCGTGCTGACGTCAGTTCTTCTTTTTTCCGCGCCAGCAAGCGGAGATCTGGAAAAAGCAGTAACCCTAGTCAATTTTGACTAAACTTTTTTGATCCTTTTTGATTACTATTTCGAAGTCTCTCGACTCCGAAACGGTGCCGATAGGGATGCCCGGCTTCAAACCTTGTGACGATTGCGACCGGCTGATGTCGGTCACGGATCCTCACCGCGTCTGTTTGTCGTGTTTGGGCGTCGACCACGACGACAAGGCCTGCTCCGACTGCCGGGCCCTCTCTTCGAAAGCCAGGCGGGAGCGGTCCCGTAGGCGCCTAGAACTCCGGCAGTCGGCCCCGCGCCGTGAGAGGTCCCGATCCCATGGGAGGTCGAGGGACAGGTCGCGGGCCCGGAGCCACCACAGCTCCGAGAGTAGGCCGCACTCCTCCGGGTCGAAGTCGTCGTCAGGTAAGAGGCACAAGAAGTCCAAGCGGCGTCATCGCTCCTCGGACTCCCCCCGACGCGGCCGGGGGTTCGGGTGACACCGCCCACGCGGCTCCGTCTGAGTCGCGGGCGCCGCGTCCAGCCCCTACCCTACGGTCCCTGGGCTCAACGCGACGCCGGAGGAGGTCGAGCGCTTCCTCATGGCCATGAGGAAACTCTCTCCTCCGACGGGCTCCGCGGCGCCTCCGGGCCCAGCGGACCCGTCTGGGAGCCCTAGCGGGTCGGCAGCTCCGGCCCCGACGCCGTCGGGTGCTTCGGCCCCGACGCCGCCGATGCCTTCGGGCCCGGCGCCGCAGGTCCCTGTTATCCCGACGCCTCCGGGCCCGGCGCCGAGGGGTCCAGTTGTTCCGACGCCGCCGGCACCTTCGGGCCCGGCGCCGCAGGACGCCGCTGGTCCTCCTTCGGGATCTGGTTCGTCGCCTCCCCGGCGTCGGACCCTCAGGTGTCGCCTCCGGTGCCGTCCTCGGGCGGCACCGACCCCGGTCCTCCTTCCGTTCCTGTTCGGCCGTCGGGACGGCCCCGTTGGGCGCCGCTCCAGACGCCGTTGGGTGATTTTCACTTTTATGAACAGGCCCCATTGGTTGAGGACCCTGAATTTCAGGAGATGGGTGAAGGAGAGGACTGGGAGGGGTCTGAGGACCCTCTGACCAGGGAGTGTCAGTCTCGTGAGGACTGGACAGAAGACCTTGGGGAGGCCAGTGGCCTGAACACCTCTCCAGACACTGGGTTTGTCTCCCCTCCTACCGTGGCTTCGGAGGAGGGGGCAACATATGGTGTGGTGCTGATGAGGGCTGCCAAGGCCTTGGGCCTTGAGCTCCCCGTCGCGGCCGTGAGGACTAACCTCACTGAGGTCCTTAAACTGCAGTCAAGCTCGGCCGAGCCTCTGCTGCCTGTTAATGAGGCCTTGACCGACGTTCTGCTGGGCACTTGGTCCAAGCCCGCTACGGGTTCGCCCGTAGATAGGAACGTGGCTAGACGCCACCGCCCGGCCCCGGGCGACCCATGTTTTCTGTCCTCCCACCCTACCCCCGAGAGCCTGGTCATCCAGGCCTCCAATTCCCAGACCGCATTCCCGTCCGCACCCCCGGACTGGGAATCCAAGAGGTATGACCAGTATGGGAAGAAGATCTTCTCCTCTATTAGCCTCGGCCTGCGGTCTTCTAACACCGCCTGCCTCTTGGGACGTTACACCCACTCTGTGTGGGATAAGGTCGCGGAAGTGCTGCCAGAGTGTCCGTTGGAGGTACGGGCCAAACTCGGCCAAGCCCTTGTGGAGGGCCGGGATGCAGCCAAATATTCCATCCGGTGTGGGCTGGATACCACTGACTCGCTGGGTAGAGCGATGGCAACGACGGTGGCGGTCAGACGCCACGCCTGGCTGAGGTCCGCCAACTTCTCGGCAGATGTCCAGAGCACGCTTATGGACATGCCGTTCGATGGCCGTCGCCTCTTTGGCGACAAGGCAGACCATGCGCTTGAGCGTTTTAAGGACTCCAGGGCTACGGCCAAGTCCTTAGGCATCTCGGGCCAGCGCCAGCAATCGGCTGCCTATCACTCCTTTCGTGGCCACGGAAGGGGTGCGCCCACACGTGCCGCCAGCCACGCACCGCAGGGCAATACCCAACGCGGTGGCGGCCGTGGGAACCGCCGTCCTGGTGGTCGGGGGCAGCGGCGAGGTCAGTCCAAACCCTCCTAGTCCGTGCTTTCAGGCCCATGTGACGCCAGTGGGAGGCAGGGTTCGCCATCACCACCTTCACTGGCGCACTGTCACGTCGGACAGGTGGGTGCTGCAGATCGTCCAAAGGGGCTACTCCCTCCCCTTCGAGGCGACTCCTCCAGCCATGCCACCGCAGAACCACCGTGTATCGGGGGATCACTTGCAACTTCTGCAGGAGGAAGTTACGGCCCTCTTGGCCAAGGGGGCCATCAAGCGCGTTCCTGGGCCAGAAGTAGGGTGTGGTTGCTACTCCCACTACTTTCTGGTACCCAAGAAGGGCAAAGGGGGCCTACGCCCTATCTTGGACCTACGGAACGTCAACGGCTTCCTCCGGAAGGAGAAGTTCAAGATGCTGACACTGGCTCAGGTCCTGGCTGCCCTGGACCCACAAGACTGGATGGTAGCGTTGGACTTGCAGGACGCTTATTTTCATATCCCCGTCCTGCCTGCCCACCGGCGCTACCTGCGGTTCATGGTGGGCCACGAGCACTTTCAGTTTACCGTGCTCCCCTTCGGCCTTACCAGCGCCCCACGGGTGTTCACGAAGGTGATGGCGGTGGTCGCAGCTCATCTGCGCCGGTTAGGGGTTTCAGTCTTCCCCTACCTCGACGACTGGCTGTTGAAGGCGGGCTCGCCCCAGACAGTCGTCCACCACCTTCAGATGACGGCAGACCTCCTGCACCAGCTGGGGTTCTCCATCAATGTGCCGAAATCACACCTGTGTCCCTCTCAAAAGCTCCTTTTCATCGGAGCAGTTCTCGACTCGGCGCAGTTTCGGGTTTATCCTCCGGAACGGCGGGTCCGGGATATTCAGGCTCTGATTCCCATCTTTCAGCCGTTATCCCGGGTTTCGGTCAGGTTGACGCTGCGGCTTCTGGGGCTGATGGCCTCCTGCATCCTTCTGGTGCATCACGCCAGGTGGCGGATGCGGGCTCTGCAGTGGGACCTGAAGTTTCAGTGGGCCCAGCATCAGGGCAACCTGTCCGACCATGTCCTGATCTCGGAGGGCACTGCGAGACAGTTGCAGTGGTGGCTTACGGACCGCGATTGGGTCAGGGGCAGATCCCTCTCCCTTCCCCAACCGGAGCACGTGGTTGTGACGGACGCGTCCCTCCAAGGCTGGGGTGGCCACTTGGGAGAGGCGGAGATCAGAGGCCTCTGGTCTCCGGCGGAATCCCGGCTCCATATCAACATGTTGGAGCTGCGGGCGATTCGCCTAGCACTGAAGGCATTCCTCCCCTTTGTCAACGGGAGTGTGGTGCAGGTGTTCACGGACAACACCACCGCCATGTGGTACTGCAACAAACAGGGCGGTGTGGGGTCGTGGACCCTTTTGCCAGGAGGCTCTGCGCCTCTGGCAATGGCTGGTACGTCAGGGCGTGACTGACGGTTCAACACCTGGCAGGTTCTCTGAACGCCAGGGCGGACGAACTCAGCCGTCGGTGCTCGGTGGATCACGAATGGCGTCTGAACTCGGATGTGGCGAGAGGCCTCTTTCAGCAATGGGGAGAGCCTTGGTTAGATCTATTCGCCACAGAAGAGAATGCGCAATGTCATCAGTTCTGCGCGTTGGAGTTTCCAAGACGGCACTCGCTCGGCGACGCCTTTCGGCGCGAGTGGAGTTGCGGTCTGTTGTACGCCTTTCCGCCTATACCACTTCTGCCCAGAGTGCTGAAGAAGATCAGGCGCGACCGGGCCCAAGTTATTCTTGTGGCTCCGGACTGGGCTCGAAGGTACTGGTATCCCGAGCTACTCAGCATGACAGTCGGTCCCTCGATCCGCCTGCCCCTTCAGGAGGACCTTCTGTCGCAGCAGCAGGGGACGGTCCTCCACCCGAACCTGTCCAGTCTCCACCTCCATGCGTGGAGATTGAGCGGCGACAGTTGAGGCCATTTGACTTGCCTCCTGAAGTCTGTGATGTTATTCTGGCAGCCAGGCGTCCCTCCACAAAGTCGGTATACGCCTGCCGGTGGAACAGATTTGTGGCATGGTGCACAGCAAAGGCTGTGGATCCCCTTTCTGCCCCTCTGTCTGAGGTTCTCCTCTTCCTCCTTTCCCTTGCCCAGCAGGGCTCTGCTCTGGGCACTATCAAGGGCTATCTTTCTGCCCTTTCCGCCTTCTTGAGGCTACCTGATCAGCCATCTTTGTTCAAGTCCCCTATTGTGTTAAGATTCTTGAAGGGCATCACGCACATGTATCCTCCAACTCCGTTCGTGATGCCTCAGTGGGACTTGAACTTGGTTTTGACTTTCCTGATGTGCGCTCCCTTTGAGCCCCTTCATTCCTGTCCTCTCCGTCTTCTCACCTTAAAGACGGCCTTCCTGGTAGCCATCACCTCTGCCAGGAGAGTGAGTGAGCTCCAGGCTCTTTCTATTCAACCTCCTTTCTTGTCTGTTCATCCTGATAAGGTGGTTCTTCGGACTAGACCTTCTTTCCTGCCCAAGGTAGTCTCTGCTTTTCACATTGGGCAGTCCATCACCTTGCCCTCCTTCTTCCCGCCTCCGCATCCTTCAAAGGATGAAGAGCGGCTCCATCGTCTGGACCCAAAACGTGCGCTTTCATTCTATATGGATCGCACACGCCAGTTCCGGGTGGATGACCAACTGTTTGTTGGCTACGTGGGTGAGAAGAAGGGAAGGGCGGTACAGAAACGGACCATCTCTCGGTGGGTCGTCCTGTGCATCAAAGCATGCTACTCTTTGGCTCGGAAGGAGCCTCCTGTTGGGCTGAGGGCCCATTCCACTCGGGCCACGGCGGCTACTACTGCCCTGGGCCGGGGAGTCCCCTTGCAGGACATTTGCCAGGCGGCCACGTGGGCCTCGCTGCACACCTTTGCGAGGCACTACTGCCTGGACAGTCAAGTCCGGAGGGATGGCTTCTTTGGCCGTTCGGTCCTCCAGGACTTTCTGGTGTAGGTTGTATTGGTTCGCAGACCCACCACCGGGGTTGGTATTGCTGGGGTATCTATTCTAAGGTAAGGAATCTAATACTAACCTGTTTCTTTCAGATGAACAAGTTACTTACCTTCGGTAACGATATATCTGTAAGAAACAGTAGTTAGTATTAGATTCCTTACCGCCCCTCCCATCCTCCCCGTTCTGCGAACTGATACCTAGGGTTAAGGACATCCCTTTCAGGGCCCTAGTTTTCAAATGGCACCAGTGTTGGTTCTCACATGGCTCTGCGTGTTCTGGCGCGGAAAAGCTGTGTGCAAAGAACTGACGTCAGCGCGCGGAGGCGGCGTCTATATACTCCAGCGACGTCATCACGGCGCACGACGCCGACGACGCGGAGCCGCAGGGGACGCCTGCAGACGACGCCTACCGACGCGCAGGGGTACTGCTACGCGAAAGTTTCCGGATCCAGACTGACGCCTGGGGATATTCTAAGGTAAGGAATCTAATACTAACTACTGTTTCTTACAGATATATCGTTACCGAAGGTAAGTAACTTGTTCTTATGTACCGGAGCACGCGAGAGCCGGCGGGACCAGAGGGCGGAGGGGTGATGCTGTCTCACGCACTCCCGATATCTGCTCGCATCTCTGCTTGCCGGGCTCGAAGCAGTTACCCCTTTCTTGGGTAGCGTAAATGTTCCCTTAAAACGTGGCTGCTACCTTTGCTCTTGTCCTAGGGGTGTAAAACGATGCCACATAAGAAAGGATAACACGATTAAAACATATATTGCCTAAATATCTCTTTGTGTGATAATAACACTGACAGAGAGCCATATTGTTTCAAAATGGTTGCCGCGTCCACACAGCTGGGTCGAGGATGTTACTGTTGCCACCGAATTGGGGACGTCTCGTGTGCAATGGCTTCCCGTTAGACAATAAACAAGAAAAACAGAAGACGGAAAGAATCCACGGACGGAATACACGGAGGCCGCCCCAGAAGTCAGGCACGGTCGCCTGTGACGGGGGCGGGGCCACGTCCAGACCGGAAGAGGAGGCAGGCGGAGTCGATGCGTCTCGCGGCCCGGGGCTCCTGTGAGCGGTGTGGAGACCCGGGGCCGCGCTAGCAGGAGGTTGGGCGCCGCGTGCTGAGAGAAGAGTCCCCGACATTGCCCAGGTAAGTTTCAAAAGGCTGGGGGGGCTTGGTGCACTTGTGTGTGTGTGTGTGCGTGTATGCTCGTGTGTGTATGCGACGGCGACGGTGACGGCGGGGGAGGGGGGAGGGGGGGGGGGCCTCGGTGCACTTGTGTGTGTGCGCGCGTATGTGTCGGGGGGGTGTGTCTCTGTATGTATGTATGTATGTGCGTGCGTGCATGGGTGCTTGTGTGTGTATGCGCATGCGTGTGTGGTGCTTGCGCTTCCCAGGAGACAGCGCCTGGCCACAGCGCGCGTTCCCGTTTCAAATCGGCTCCAGGGATGCGCGCGCCCCAAACTGTCTCCTGGGGAGCACACTCCCTAACATAAGATCTCGGCGGAGACGCGCTTCCGCGCGTCTTTAGCCGAGACCTAAAAACACAACTATTCGTTGCCTTTTCAGCTCAGCACAAGGGCAACCCCATTTCCAAAGCGGGAATAGCCAGGTGGATCGTTAAATGTATTCAGATTTGCTATCAGAAAGCTAAACGCACTTTAACGATCCCACCCAGGGCACACTCCACACGCAAGTTAGGAGCCTCCATGGCATTCCTGGGAAACTTTCCTTTAGAAGACATTTGCAGAGCAGCCACGTGGTCCACACCACACACGTTTACCAAACATTACTGCGTAGACGTGCATTCCAAACAGCAGGCAGCTGTAGGACAAGCTGTTCTCAAGACTCTATTTCAGACTTCTGCAGCTGGCACGGGCGGCCGCCGTTAATGGAGGGACTGCTATATATTCTATGCAATAGATATGAATTTAGCAGCCCACATGCCTCGAACTGAATATGCTACTTACCAGTATGCATCTGTTCTTGGCATGTAGGGCTGCTAACATTCATATCGCCCACCCTCCTCCCCGGCGCCTGTAGCAGCTGCAGATTGCTTCTTGCATTCAATCATTAGCATGGACATCTTTAACACTGTCATACTCCATCTTTGCCGCAATGGCTAAAAACAATCTGGGGATGGAGTCGATGCCCATGCGCACTGTAGTCCAGGGGAGGAGCCACCTATCTCGTGATACTTTGAAGACTCTTCCAGGACAACAATGTGCAATCATCCGGACCCAACACTAGGCGGCGATCTGTGCAATAGATATGAATGTTAGCAGCCCTACATGCCAAGAACAGATGCATACTGGTAAGTAGCATATTCATTATATAGCATATTTGTACTCATATTGCTGGAATGTGGTTTGGTTTTATTTCAATGCTCTATAGAAAAATGTAGTTGAATCTGGCCTGTTAAAGACTTAGGGAGGTGTCACAGTACTGTTCAATACTGGGGTGTGTACGCCCATCAACAGTGTTTGTGTATATGTATGTACGTGTGTGTGTGTATAGATATATATTCCTCAATCTAGTCTACACTAATGACTTCCGTGAGAATACTTACTATGCAGAGCTAATATTACAAATAATTATCATTTTCTTATAGATAATTTGTTTTTTCTAATTTCTGAGTTAAGCGCTAATCCCTTGTTCATGCAGGTCTGAGAGATCTTGAAACAGAGGCCAATCCACCCTGCAACTCTTCATCTGTGCCCTTTTTATATAGCGAGTAGGCCTTGTAAGCATAACTGAGTCATAGCTGATTTCCAGTGCTAACAAGTCTCTTATTTTTTCTCAGTCCCAACATGGCGAACACTGTCAATGCAGCGCTGAAGCCCTTGGAGACACTCTCACGTATTGTGAACCAGCCAAGTAGCCTTTTCGGAAATAAAGGTGCATCGAATAAGAACAAGTCTGAACAGGATGCACAGGGTGCTGCCAGAGATAACAACAGCAGCCAACCTGATTCAGGTGTAGTATCTGTAGTTCTGCAATTTTGTGCACTTGTTAAGCATTGAGTGTGCACTCTGGCTAAATGCATTCCCATATGATGGAGACACACAAGCATTGCCTATGTGAAAATAATTTTTCTCCGGTTTCAAATTAACATGCACTGTTTTATTATACCATTGATTAAATGGATACGGAGCAGTCTTTGGAGCACACTTTTGAGATTGAATTTACATCAAGTGTGCTACTTGATTTAAAAATACCTTGTGTTACAGAATTCTTATTTGTTGTACTTCTCTCAACATTTATCCAGATTTGGTTCTTTCATATTTGACAATTAGCCATTTTTAGTGGATTGATGGTTTTGCAAATTTCCTAAGGGAATTCCTCTGGCACAGTTTCTGCGGACTTAAGGCAACCGTCATAAGAAACATTGCCAAAGTTAAGTAACTTATTCTTTTTTTGATCTGTGGAAATATCAATCTGCTGCTAGAAAATTGCCAAATAAATGGGACTCAGCTCTCTCTACAGTGTGAAATGGATTAATGACTATTCACGTTTTGTGATGGATACTTCTAACCAGATTCTTCACTTTTTGAATATCACAAGGGGCCAGAGTGGACCTAAAATTGTTTTTAGCATAGCCTCTGCACGCTAATAGGTGAAGGTATGAGGCTTTGTCTTGTCTCTGCTCCACACTGGGAGACTCCTATAGCAGCATGACATTTATTCCATTCTTTCTGTGCCTTGGTTTGGTAGATCTCGACGTAGCTTCTCTTTTACTCATCCCTTAAAAACCATTTGTCTTCTCAAATCTTATTCCAGTATCAAAGAGAAATTGCCACCTCATAAAATCACAGGCGATACTCCTTGTAAGGAGTGTTGCTAACAAATGAGTATGACTGATCCCAACGAGGTTTGCCTCTGGTTTCTAAGGTCAGTCCGTGACTCCAAGTCTTACGGAGAGTGTGCACTGATGATTCCTAAAGCAATCCAGGAGTATGAAGCCAAGGTGTACTGCTCAGAGCGTTTCAGAAATTCACATACTTCCGCTCCTGCTTAAACTCAAGGACATGGACCCACTCCCTTTTTAGGGCTACTCCAGTGACAAATCTTTACTCTCAGTCTTCAGGTAGGTCCAAATCAAAGACATTCGCAAGAGTTTCAAGAAGCCTGGTCTCAGCCTCATCACTCCCTTGAGAAGTTACAAGGATGTCAAGGTACCATGTGGTCTCTATCCCCTGGTCCTCTATTGCGGAGCATATTTCACAACGGGTTCCAATTCACCAGAGTTTCCGGGTCTGTCGGCAATGCTGCAGCAAATTGAGGTGCTTTAAGGAAACCTCTTAAGGATCTTTGGCACTTTAAAAGTTCCCTCTTGTGTTCTTTTCCGTCCCACGCATCTATGGAGGCCTCCCATTGGGTTACTGCTGGCTGATATGTCCTTGGTACCAGTATCCGGTTTAACTCTGACCCTGGGGCAGATTACAGATCCGTTGCCATGATCCACGCTGCTTCATGCAACTGCAACAGTGACTCTACTATAGGAAGATTTTGTGCCCATAGTTCTGCCCAGCTCTGAACTGAATACATCTCTACTTCGAATGAAGCCCAGTGCGAGTTCAGTTTGTGTTAGCCCACATTCCTTTTGACTCTGGCAAGACAATGCCTTTGAACACAGACCGTCCTCCAGTAATTCAACAGTTCTTTGGGTCGGACTCTGATCAGAGTCACCCTGCTTTTTAGGTCTCGTGGTGTTAACCGCGCGGTCTCGCCAGAGACCTATTGTTACCGACGCAGCTTTCCAGGAGACCGAACCTGGCCACGCGCATGGCGATCGGAGTGGGCCACGCGCATGGCGATCGGAGTGGGCCACGCTCGCTGTGGCCGTGTCCTGTCTCCTGGGAAGCTCCAACACACACGCATGCGCACACACAGACGCACACACGAGCATGCACACATACATACAGACACACCTCCCCCTGTCGCACACATACACGCGCTCACACACACACCAGTGCACCGAGCCCCCCCCCGCCGTCGCACACATACGCACACGCGCACACACACGAGTGCACCAAGACCCCCTCCTACAACTAAGGCCCACTTACCGCCACTCTGGACTTCAGCCGCCACCGCGGGGCTCTCCCTCGGGCATGGGAGCCCCGCGTCTCCACTGCTCCTCTCCTGGCCAGGCACTCCGTGGGCACGGGCTTCCCAAGACGGAAGTCCCGCCCCACGACAGGTTTCGTTTTCGCTCATTGTCCAGTGCGCGCGGAGGGGGGAACAGTGATTAACGAAGAGACGCAGCTTTAAACCCCGGCTCATCCCTGCGGTTTAGTCTGAGAAGACTTCACAGCGCAGCGGCGCTAATCCGGGCTTCGAGGCTACAATTATAATTATGAGGATGTTAATAATAATAATAATACGATAATGAAAATAATATTATGATGTTTTCATAAAAGTTGTTATAAATGTACAATATTGCCTTCCCCTTGATCGGATACTGAATTAAGTTTGTCGTAGAACTACAGCAGACCTCCCTCATAGGATGGTGGTAGAGAGAGCATGGATATTTATTGAATTACCAAACTGTGAGGGGCAGAGGAAATGACAGTCACTTTGAACCCAGTGACAGTCATTGGTTGACCCTCCTGTTGCACTTATGGGCCCTCAACAGGCTTTTAGTTGCTGCAGAGGGACTGTGGGAGATGCTGGAAGTGGAAAGTGAACCGGACTCAAAGAGGGTGTCCTTGCTCCTAGATTTAAGGCTCCTGAAACTAAAGCAGGGAGTCAAAGGCAGGGACACCAAAGCAAAACAGCTCCAGCAGATGCTACTACTCCCTGCACCTACTTGACGCTCTGCCCCCGAGGTGTACAGGCCAAGTAGCACACTAGAAATCACTGAAATGTCATTTATGTGTTTAAACTACTCCCTTAATTACATATGCCTTGCCCCTTGTAGAGACCCCCGTACATATTTTTCATCTTACTTAAAGCCCTCTTTAAATTGACATGAATACCCTAGCAATATTGCATCCACATTGCAAAGCAGGCATTTATAAAGTAGGAAAACATATTCCTGTAATTTTAGTCTGATATTTTCACATTTCTGACTTTTATGATTCAAATAGAATCCAAGAAACAATGTTGAATATGAACTGAAGTCTTAGATTTACTCGAGTAGTCTAACTTTGCAAAATTTTACCATACTTTCTAAAGTATCAGCATGAGTAATTGATGCAGAAATGTGCATTTGTATATTTCTTATTTTTTTCCTTAGTGAAAACCCATCAAGTACAGTGTATTCTTTTCCCATATATAAACTCACTTCTTCGTAATTTTGTCAAGAGAAAAGGTCCATGTGCTTCCTGGTGAGAAACTTTACCTATAATGTAAATATCACGAAACTGAGAACTGTGTGGTTGTACATTGTATTTTGCAGCACCATCTCTGACACACTTGTCTCTACTCCTAACCCTCAATTCATTATGGGAAAAAATCTGCCCAGGATGTAATTCTTCATCACTCTGAAGTTCTATTACAGTCACAAATTGTGATCAGTCCTCATTCTATGAGTCAAGATTAAAAAATGTACAGTTGAAACCCCGGCATGCATCTGATCAGCACACGGAGTCAGTCTCACTTCACTCTCCTTCATGCATGCCCTAAATCATTCCTGTTCAGACAAGTTGAGAAAACTCTGCCTATATTCTGTCAGAAAGAAGTCTAGACAATGACAGATTCTGATAGATACATCTGCCGTGTGGATTCCTCACCTTGTGAATATCCCCCTTGGTCAGCAACATTCGGAAATTCTTTTGTAGCTTCGCGCCGACGTGGATCCGGACGTCACAGAGGCACGGTGTGAGAAGTTGGCCTGATGTGCAGTGCTCACTATTCTAGTGATCACTATATATCAGTCCAAACAACCCTTATTGATGATTGGTTGTAAGTCAACCTTATAGACCAGCTATCCTAGTAGCATGGATACGAGCAGTCTAAGGCTAAGACTCTAGAGGGCGTGTTAAGCCAGCTGTTTTACCATCACATTACCCCTTGAACACCCAGTGAAAGGACACCACACAAGTGTTATGAAAATAAACAGTGTATTTATTAGAATCACAACAACCCTGTACTCTTTATGAGGACAGGGTGCTAGGCACACAACAAAACTCTTACGAAAATACTTAAGTTAGCACAGTATTTACAAATGCCCGAGGGTCACGAAAAACCATATACTCTAAAAGTGGAATGCAAAATTACTAGCAGGTAAGTACAGTACTAATAGGCTTTGGAATCGCTAGGACTTGACTAGGGAATCGTTAGATTACTTCTAGGAGGCCTAGGGGACTCGGGTGCAGAGTGTGCACTCTCACGCGGGATGCGGGACAAAGTCTATGATAGCTAGTAAAGTTAAAGTTAGTGTTCACGGGCGAACCCGACCTGGTAGGGAGAAAACGACAGTGGATCCTGACCCTTGGATAGTGAGGCTATGCTGGGGCACCGAAATGCCGAAGTTACCTAGCCCAGGGGCTGCAGCTGCATAGGTCTCAAAAGACGACGGGAATCCTCGTAGACGAACCAGGAGCCTGGAAGAAAGATGCTGGCAGGCGACCAGTGAAGAGAGTTCGAGTTGATCCAAGCCTGGATCTTGAAGATGGATGACACCTGAAAGCAGAGGGGACCAAGTTCGTGACTACTAGCCAGTAGTCAGTGGGCACCAGGAGGGCACCGGATGGTAGTCACCTCGACTAGGTGAGTGGGCGACGCTGTGCTCTGCAGATCTCACGGACCAGGAGGCGTTGTCGGCGACCAGGATGGAGAGGCGAGCTGTCCCACGATGGATGAATCTGTCGGCGTCGAAGTTACCCAGGATTGGGCAACAAGCCTTGGCTAATTCAAGCCCACGCGGTGGACTCAAAATGGCGTCTCGAGTGGACCAGGAGGGTCCGGGGTGCTCCTCTTCGGGAAGGGAGCAAGGGCCAGTCTGGAGCAACTAGACCAGCAGCAGTGATGTCGTCGGGCGTCGTTCAGAAGGCCACAAGCCAGCGGGCTAGTAGCCAAACAACGCGGTGAGCAGCAAAAAGCAGAAGGGCCCCACGCCGATCGTGGAGATGCTGGGAGGCTGCACTTCGGTGCTGGAGCTGCTCAGGGTCGGGGCTTCTCGGACCCCAAAGCACTCACCAGGAAATTACTCTGCGGGCTTGCTGTGCAGAAGTCGTGCAGTCTTGGCAATAGTCGGTCCCTTGAGGTCTCGTCGCACTCACGGTTCTCAGCTTGGCTGTAGAGGTGAGTAGAGGTCGGAGGTGCCAGGGAAGCCGGGTCTTGTCGAGCTGGGCAGTCGGATTCCGGAGGAAGGACTTATAGCAGACCGCAGTGTTCTTGCGTTGGTGCCTGCGGATGCAGGGTGACTACTCCTTAGTCACAAGGGAGAATCTTGAAGAAGGAAATCTTGAAGTCCTTTCGCAGAAAGTCGTGTCTTGATTCCAAAGATCTAATTTGGAAGGGGGCCTGCTCCTACCTTTATCTGGGAAAAGGGGGCTGGCACGCGACTAAGTCCTGCCCTATGGGTGGGACCAGGAGGGGGGTGGTTACACCCACTTCCTTGGCGGGCTTTTCCCCAGCTCAGGGTCTGGAGTGTCCCTGGAACTGGTTCAAGCCGGCCTATGCATAGTGAGCACCGGGGTGCCACTTGCAGTCACCTTCCTCTGAAGCCCTGCCTACCTAGGATACACAAAATCCTGTCTGGGACGGTGCTGGCACCGCCCCTGGCAGGAAACCCTTTGTCCTTATCTCCTGCTCTGGGAGGACTCCCAGCAGCAGGAGGGCAGACTTGTGTCTCGGTGGCAGCATCCATTTTGTGGAGCTGAGGCTCTGTTTGACTTTAACCGGGGTTAGGGGTTACATACATGTCGTGTCCCTCGAGAAGGGTGGAATGCTAACCCCGTCGCCAGAATTGGCGAGGGGTTAGTATTCCAATTCGTATGACACCTTACTCTACATGTTTTGATAAAGCGATACCAGAGTTGGCATATAACCGTGAGGATTATAATGCACTTAAGAGTATATGGTATGCGATATCATGGAAACGGCTAAGGGATAGATCCCGAAAGCCGCAGACAGGCTCAGCTCATGCCAGAGCACCATCTCACACGATTCCAAGCACTCTGCCTTCAGGATTGTTAAGGCCTGCCATAGGAGTGACTGATAGGAGATCTGTGTGTCCATTTTAGGGTTAGATATAGGTATACTATATCTAAAGCAAAGGGTGAGTACACCACCTTGCCCCAGCTGTCGTGCAGCCAGTTGTGTCAGTTTAGTTAGTCAGTCCAGGGGTGGCACAATACATGCTTCAGCCCCTGGGAGACTTCTGGGTGCACCTCAGCCCTGGGTACAGGGACTTGGAGAGGGCCCAGTGCCAATTCAGTACCTGAGTACAATTTGGATAGAGAGAACAGCTAGGCTGTGGGTCTGATTAGCAGGCCCACAGCCAGGGAAAGTCGTAAACCAGTGCAGCAAAAAGCAAAAATCTGGGTGATCATAGGATTGCAGACCCTACTCTCCTACACACGGCATCGCACGCGACCCCGCTGACGTCACCGGCGCCTATAACAGGCCCACGCCGGCGTGATGACATCAGTTCCCTTTTTTCCGCGTCGTCGACGCTAACGGTTTTCAGGGATCGTGTAGTAGCTTACAGTAACTTTGTTACTATTTCCTTATATTTGTGTCTTTGTTCATTCTCTTCGGAATGTCGTCGAAGAAGACTGGGTTTAAAGCCTGCGGTGAATGTGGCAAGACCATGTCAATCACCGACCCTCATGAGTGTTGTCTGGTGTTTGAGCTCCGACCATGATGTCGAGGACTGTTCCTGCTGCAAGAAGATGACTCCGAAGGCCTTGAGAGAGAGGGAGACAAAGCTCCTCGTGGCGAAACTCAAGAGCAAGAAAGCCAAGAAGTCATCGAAATCTCGATCTCTCCGATCGAGGTCGAAATCGAGGTCCAGGTCTCGTTCGAGGTCGCACTCGGAGTCATCCTCGGCTCACGCTTCGAAGTCATCGAGGAAGAAGCACAGGAAGAGGACCCATGAGTCACGTCATCGCTCTGGGAAGGACTCTGGCTCAAGACCGAAGTCCCAGGTCAAACTCATGGGTAAAGAAGTGGAGGTTTCGGAGTCTGAACACGAAGAGGCTTCGCATCCGGATTCTCCCGAACCTCAAGAACAGGTCCATTCTCCGATGCCAACCAATCCTTCTGGTCAGGAGGATGAAGGTGAGGAGCAGGGGGCTGGTGGAGCCGAAGTTCCGGCACCTGATGGTTCATCGACTCCGGTTCCGGCGCCCGAAGAAGAGGTCGACGTCGTATCGACTCCGCCTCCCCGGGAACATCCAAGAGGTCCATATCCTGAGTTTCCGACTCCAGGTCAGGATCCTACCTAGTTCCTGAACGCAATGTTTGGTGTATATTCAAGAGCGATGTTCCCGTCTGGTGCACCTGTTGGTCCCACGGGTCCTATGGCTTTTAACTTAGGGGTTCCACAGGCTTATGCCCCTGCACCCTTCATGCCTTTTATGCCGGCTCTACCACCGCATTGGCATTTTCCGACACCACCTGTGTCGTCGACGCCGAAGCGCACGACGCCGGCTCCATCGACGCCGATCCCATCGACGCCGATACCCGCGACTCCGAGGCAAGATTCTGTCCGACCTCGTGTCGAGAGACCTCGTCCGACTTCGGGTTCGACGCCGGCACCGACCCCGTCTGAGTCGGTTCCGAATCCTTTGACTTCGGTTGGGAAAGAAAGGTCTCGGAGGAAGGCCCAGAGACTTCTAGAAGAGGAGAAATATGGGTATTCTGATACTGAAGAAGGGGAGTTGCAGGATTCTGAGGATCCCTTTGAAGACTTGTGCGAGGCCAGTGGGCTTGAGCTATCGCCTGAATGGGAGTTAGCTTCTGTATCAAATGTTCCAACTAAGGATGTGGTACCTTACCACACTGTCATTAAGAAGGCAGCGAGTTTGCTAAACATTACTTTACCTACGGCTGATTATAAGCCTAATATTTTAACAGAGGTGCTTCATTCTCCCTCATCTGTGATCGAACCTATGTTGCCCTTCAACGAGGCATTGTCTGAACCTATCTATGAAGTCTGGAAAAAACCCTTATCTGCTCCTGCGGTTTCTAGAACGGTGGCGAGGAGGTACAGAGCTGCACCGGAGGATCCTGCATTTTTAACAACGCATCCTCTTCCTGAGAGTTTAGTAGTGCAGGCTGCCTGCTCTAAGAAATCTGCTGGAGCGTTTCCACAGGTTCCTGGAGACAAGGAATCCAGGAAACAGGACCAAAGTGCAAAAAAGGTTTTCTCGTCAGCCAGTATGGCATTAAAATCTACCAATGCACGTGTCTGATGGGGAGATATATCCATGCCTTGATGGACTCTGTCAAACAGATTATTCCAAAGATTCCTGAGGAGGACAGGAAGGATTTTCAAGAAGTAGTCTCGGACACCCAAGCAGCTGCGAGACAGGTCATCCAGAGTGGTCTGGACACCGCAGACTCGGTGGCAAGAGTCATGGGTTCCTCTGTGGCTACTAGGAGAGCTGCTTGGCTCAAATCTTCAGAGTTTTCTGCTGATGTCCAGTCTGCGTTAATGGACTTGCCTTTCGATGGATCAGGTCTGTTTGGAAAAAAAGCTGATACTGCCTTGGAGCGTTTTAAGGACAGTAGGGCCACTGCAAAATCTTTGGGCCTTCAGTCCAGGGGTACTACCGGAAGACTCTTCAGGGGATTTGGCCGATCTTCCTTTCGATCTTATAGATCATCCCAGCAGCAGCCTCAGCAGCAGCAGAATACTCTGTACAAGTCGTACAGAGGCAGACAAAGATCCCGTCCTAGAGGTCGTCAAGCTTCCTCCTCCTCCTCCTCTCCTTCCCAACCCCCGGCCAACGCAGCAAAGCAGCCCTAGATCCGCCATTCCGGATCATGTGGGCCCAGTGGGGGGTCGGCTTACTCATTTTCTACAAGATTGGGAATTTATAACATCGGATCTTTGGGTTCTCAATCTTGTAGAGAATGGGTATGCTCTTCCTTTCCAGGAATTCCCTCCCAATTACCCTCCTTGCCAGGGTTATTGTTCGGAGGACCACCTGCTTCTCCTGCAGGAAGAAGTCCTGGCACTGTTCCGAAAGGGTGCGATAGAGGTGGTTCCAGAGCAGGAAAGGGGTCAGGGGTGCTACTACCGGTATTTCCTGATCCCCAAAAAAGATGGCAGACTTCGGCCAATCCTGGACCTCACCTGAAGCAGGAAAAGTTCAAAATGCTCACTCTTGCACAGGTTCTTCAAGCGCTGTTGGAAGAGGACTGGATGGTGTCGATCGACTTGCAGGATGCGTATTTTCATATTCCCATCTTGAAGTCGCACAGAAAGTATCTCCGTTTCACGGTTGGGTCACTGCACTACCAGTTTGCGGTCCTTCCCTTTGGACTTACTACTGCACCTCGAGTCTTCACCAAGGTGATGGCAGTGGTGGCAGCTCATCTCAGAAGATCATCTGCAGGAGACAACTCAGTTGTTGCACAGGTTGGGTTTTTCGATAAATGTACCCAAGTCTCACCTGGTGCCCTCACAGCGCAACCTGTTCATAGGTGCGGTACTGGACACTACTGTATGTCGGGCATTCCCTCCTCCTCAAAGGATTCGCGACATACAGGAGATGATTCCTTTATTTTTCAATGGAGCGGTCGTTCCAGTCTTGAAGGTTCTTCGCCTGCTCGGTCTGATGGCTTCATGCATTCTGTTGGTCAACCATGCACGCTGGCACATGAGGGCACTCCAGTGGTGCCTCCGCAGGCAGTGGTATCAGCACAACGGGGATCTCAGGGAGTCAGTGAGGATCTCCAGAGAAGCTGCGGCGGATCGGTCTTGGTGGGGCGTGGAAGGCAATCTGTCTCAAGGAAAGCCTTTCCAACTGCCTCCATCGGTGGCCACAGTGATATCGGATGCATCCACCCTGGGTTGGGGTGCTCATCTGGGGGATCTGGAGGTCAAGGGTCTTTGGTCTCCAGAGGAAAGGTTGCTTCACATCAACCTTCTGGAATTGCGGGCGATACGTTTGGCGCTCAAGGCCTTCCTCCCTTCCCTTCGCGGTCAGTCGGTTCAAGTCCTGACGGACAACACGACCGCGATGTGGTATGTCAACAAGCAGGGAGGAGTGGGGTCGCAGTGTCTCTGCAGAGAGGCTCTGCGCCTCTGGTCCTGGGTTCAGGACCATCAGATTTGTCTGATGGCAAATCATCTGGCCGGGGTTCTGAACGTTCGTGCAGACAGTCTCAGTCGGCAGTTCTCTGCCGACCGGGTGAAGCCTCCACTCGTGGAGGTGGTTCGCGACATCTTTCAGATGTGGGGGACTCCTCGGGTGGACCTGTTCGCCACTCGCGAGAATGCTCACTGCCCGTCATTCTGCAGTCTCCAGTATCCGTTGCAAGGAACCTTGGGGGACGCGTTTCAGTTGAGTTGGGGAAATCAACTCCTTTACGCGTTTCCTCCCATACCTTTGATTCCTCGGGTTCTGAGGAAAATTCACCAAGACCGGGCCCAAGTCATATTGATCGCCCCGGATTGGCCGAGAAGGGTGTGGTATTCAGACCTTCTCCACCTCTCCTCTCACCCGCCGCTCCGTCTCCCTCACAGGGCAGATCTCCTCTCTCAGATGGAGGGGCAGGTTCTACACCCCCACCTCCAGACCTTACACCTTCATGCCTGGAGATTGAGCGGGGCAATCTGATTTCTTTTTCTCTCCCTCACGATGTGGTGGATGTCATTTTGTCAGCCAGGCGTGACTCCACTAAGTCCATCTATTCTTATAGGTGGTCTAAATTTGTTGTTTGGTGCAGGGAGAAATCTATAGACCCTTTGAGGTCCCATTTATCTGATGTGCTGCGGTTTGCCCTTTCTCTGGCCCAGCAGGGGCTTGCTGTTGCCACGGTGAAGGGTTATCTTTCTGCGCTGTCGGCGTTTATCTGTTTGCCTGACCAGCCTTCTCTTTTTAAGTCTCCCATTGTTTTAAGGTTTTTGAAGGGCCTTACTAATAGGTTCCCTCCTACACCCTTTGTCGTGCCTCAGTGGGACTTGAACCTAGTTTTGACATTTTTGATGGGGGCTCCCTTTGAGCCTCTTCACAAGTGTCCCATGAGGCTTCTGACCTTGAAAACGGTTTTCATCGTTGCAATCACCTCGGCAAGGAGGGTAAGTGAGCTTCAAGCTCTTAGTTCCAAGCCCCCATTCCTGACCATTCATGCTGAACGAATGGTTCTTAGGACCAGGGCTGCTTTTCTGCCAAAGGTGGTTACTCCTTTCCACCTTGGTCAGTCCATTACCCTTCCTACCTTTTATCCTCCCCCTCACCCTTCCAAGGAGGAGGAGCGGTTACACCGTCTTGACCCCAAGAGGGCGGTGTCTTTCTACTTGGACAGGACTAAAGACTGTCGAATGGACGACCAGCTCTTTGTTGGCTTTGCTGGCTGCAAGAAAGGAAGAGCGGTCCATAAGAGGACTCTGTCGAGGTGGATCGTGCTCTGCATTAAGATCTGCTACTCTTTGGCTGGTAAGGACCCTCCAGAGGGTATTAGAGCACATTCGACTAGAGCAAAGTCTGCAACATCTGCTTTGTCTAGAGGTGTTCCTGTTGAGGACATTTGCAGAGCCGCGACTTGGGCCTCCCTCCACACTTTCGCGAAGCACTACTGCTTGGATACCGAGGTGAGGAGGGACGGCCACTTTGCGCTCTCTGTCCTCCATGATTTCCTGGTATAGCAGAGTGGACACCCTCCTCCGGGAGTGGGGACTGCTGTGGGACTCTATTCACAAGGTGAGGAATCCACACGGCAGATGTATCTATCAGAAGAACAAGTTACTTACCTTCGGTAACGCTTTTTCTGGTAGATACTATATCTGCCTGTGGATTCCTCACTGACCCACCCGCCTCCCCGTTGTCCACTCTTCTATGCCAGAGTTTCTATGATGTGTTATTTTATTGTCATGGAAATGTTTATTTCAAATGTTTTATTGCATTTGCTTCACACTGTGTGTGTTACCTTGTTTTCTATACTATGTATACTGTGTATATTTCTACTGTCATCGGTCCGTCCGTGTGCCTCGAGGGCACGGAAAAAAGGGCGGAACTGATGTCATCACGCCGGCGTGGGCCTGTTATAGGCGCCAGTGACGTCAGCGGGGTCGCGTGCGATGCCGTGCCTCTGTGACGTCCGGATCCACGTCGGCGCGAAGCTACAAAAGAATTTCCGAATGTTGCTGACGCAAGGGGGATATTTACAAAGTGAGGAATCCACAGGCAGATATAGTATCTACCAGAAAAAGCGTTACCGAAGGTAAGTAACTTGTTCGACAGGCACCTAACAATTCAAAAGAAATGAAAACAAAATACGAACAGATATCAGCATGAAGAACCACAAAACATACCGAGATTAACAGTGCCAAACAAAATAAATAAAGGGACCCTTGACCCTGATGGTACACTGGAATATTGCTATGAGGGCCCCCATGCAGGCTCTGCGAGAGCTTGGTGGGTTCAACGCCGAGGTAACGATGCCGATAAATGAGTGCATTAGATTTATAGAGAAAGGCGCTACTCCACCTTTTAACGCGCTAAGCAAACAAAGGATGTAGGATGTAAGTGCCTTCTATGGGCGCTAACAAATAATTGGGTTATGAGCAAATGCGCATTGACAGGGCTGTGAGGAGAAAGACTCCAACAGCCTCTAATGTACCAGGCAGCAAACCCTTTAGTGGACGCTGATTGGATCTCTCTCCTGCCCCTCAGGGTCAGGCTGAGAGGCCCGGCAGGTACTAACAGGTAATCAGTAGGTGTCAGATCATGGACTGCAAATACCCATCTGGGGTGAGGCCTGATTACATTATGGAACGCGCACATGGCCCTTTGCGGCTGGATCGAACAGGCTTCTGTTTTTCTGTCGCTTTTTGTACCACGTGTTTGAAGTGGCGAGTCAGACGCACTCTGTGATCGAACTTGGGTTTCTAATGGTAGTGTGCATTTAAACACCAGTGTACCGTGCTTCAGTAGACAAAAGATGGCGGGCCCAAAGGTTTTCTTAGGAACTCACTGCTACCGCCAACTGCTGTGTTCCGGAATACCGAGATTGACGAATATTGATTCTACCGCATGCCTCTTTCTTCCACCACCTTCAGCAACAACTAACAGCTACCAAAAAATCTTCCTAAAGCAATACAGACTTTCATAACAAATTTATGCAACACATTGTTATATACAATGCCAATAGCTCAAACTTTAATGCTGCGAGACCTATTGCATTGCAAATGCTTGTTGCGATGATGGTGGGAATGAGTCTTCCCCGCTGTACAAGTAGGGCAAATTCTATATAGACTTATACGAGTCTATTGGAATGGATACTTCTTGTCTTGAAGCTGGTGTCACCCATGGCTTTGACGGAAAAATCTAGGTCCTTCACCATGGTAAGTAGAATGGTGGCTGAAGTTCTAGGTTTGCAACTACCTTCAATCAAAGGAAAGACTAAGATCCGAGAGATCCAGCAAATCTTGGACAAACTTCCTCTGAACCTTTGCTACCATTTAATGAATTCTTACCGTTACCATCATGGGCACTTGAGCAAAACCTTGTTACCCTCGTGGGCACTTGAGCAAAACCTTGTTCATGCCAAGCAAGAAGTGGCATGTCAATAGACCAGCTCCTCGTGAGCCTGCCTTTCCTACTCTGCATTCTGCGCCAGAGTCTGGTGGCACAGGCCTCAACCAGCAGTCAACCCTAGTTCCTTCTCTGTGACCTGGCCAGATAAGGAGTTGAGGAGAATGGAGGCTTTTGGGTAGAGGATGCTTTCAATGCCAGCTGCTTACTGGGATTCTACACTCATGCATTACGGTACTTTGTGGCTGAAATTCTGCTGACAGTCCCAGAAGATGTCGGGCTCAGTTTATCAGAAACCATTCATGACTGCCAGAATGCAGAAATTCAATCATTGTTCAGGCTTGAAAAAGACCTGTTCGAGGCATACGAGCTGTAGATCATATACTTGTGCATAGATCGCCATCTAGTGTTAGGTCCAGATGTTTGCACTTTGTTTTTGTTTAAAGAAGTCTTTCTAGTCACAAGGTAGGTGACTCCTCCTTTCGGTGATCTGATAGAGACTACTAGCCGTAGATTCCTTAACGTAGAATTATCCCCAGGCGTGAGACTGGATCTGGAAAACTTCTTGCCACAGCATCTCTGTGCGCCGGGGGAACAGCATCGCGTGACTCCGCCCTGGCATTGTCCATGCATGTGATGTCAGCGAGGTCACATAAGTCCCACCCCGGAGCGCCTGGGTCCTTTTTTTCATTTTCCACGTGCAACGCGGATCCGGTCTATGCTCCGGGCCTGTTAGGGCCCCTTTGTCTTTCCCTTTTGTGGTATCTGTGTGGAACAGTGTGCGAATGCCTTAAGGCTTTAAGTCTTATACGTCGTGTGGACGCCTTATGTCTGCGACGGACACTCACCTCATTTGCATGTGGTGTTTAGGGGAGGATCACAGCTCCCCTGAAGATCTTTCTACGATCCCCCTCAAGAAAGAGACTGTGCTTGTGATAAGTTGGCCTGATATGCAGTGCTCACTATTCTAGTGATCACTATGTATCAGTCCAAACAACCCTTATTGATGATTGGTTGTAAGTCAACCTTATAGACCAGCTATCCTATTAGCATGGATACGAGCAGTCTAAGGCTAAGACTCTAGAGGGCGTGTTAAGCCAGCTGTTTTACCATCACATTACCCCTTGAACACCAAGTGAAAGGACACCACACAAGTTGTTATGAAAAATAAAGTGTATTTATTTATAACAAGACTACCCTGGCTCTTTATGAGACAGGGAGCTAAGCACACAACAAAACTCCTACGAAAATACTTTAAGTCGCACAAT
This sequence comes from Lissotriton helveticus, assembly GCF_964261635.1. NCBI lineage: Eukaryota > Metazoa > Chordata > Amphibia > Caudata > Salamandridae > Lissotriton > Lissotriton helveticus. The sequence continues at coordinate 13,253,442 of NC_136071.1, forward strand.
TTACACAAATGCCCTAGGGGCACGAAAAACCATATACTCAGTAAGTGGAATGCGAACTTTCTAGCAGGTAAGTAATACTTTTCTAGACTCAGGAATCGCTAGGCCTACAATTCTAAACACTGGGATTAGATGCAGGAGGCCTGTGGACGTCGTGTGCAGAGTGGGAACTCTCACGCGTAAGGCGGGAAAAAGTCTATGGAGGCTAGCAGTTGCAAAGTTACTGTTCTCTGGCGAACCCGACTAGGTGGGTCAAAAACAAGAGTGGATCCGAACACTTAGGGTGTTGGACTATGCTGGAGCACCGGAGTACTCAGGTTACCTAGCCCAGGGGCTGCGGCTGCATAGGGTTGAAGTTGCGTTGGAAACCCTCGTTGAAGATCCAGGAGCCTGAAGAAAGAGTTGCTGGCAGGCGGCCAGTGAAGAAAGTTCGGAGTGATCCAAGCCTGGATCAGGGAAGAAGAAACCTGTAAGCAGAGGTGACCAAGTTCTGAATCACTAGCCAGTGATTTTAGTGGGCACCAGGATGGCACCGGACTAAGTCACCTCAGCCAGGTGAGTGGGCGCTGCTGGGCTCTGCAGTCTCTCGGACCAGGAGGCGTTGTCGGCGACCAGGATGGAGGTGCGAGCTGTCCCACGAAGGTTCTTGCTGTCGACGTCGCTGGACCCAGGATTGGGCAACAAGTCTTGGCAAATGCAAGGCCCACGCGGTGGACCTAAAATGGCATCTTGAGTGGACCAGGAGGGTCCAGGGTGCTCTTCTTTTGGAGGGGAGCAAGGGCTAGTCTGGAGCAACCAGACCAGCAGTGTTTGTCGTCGTGGAGCGTCGTGAGGGGGCCACTAGCCAACGGGCAAGCGACCTGGACAACGCGGTTGGCAGCAAAGAGCAGAAGGGCCCCACGCAGATCTCGTGGATGCAGGGGGGCTGAACTTCGGTGCTGGAGCTGCTCAGGGTCGGGGCTTCTCTTACCCCAAAGCACTCGGTCGAGGGTCACTCGGTGGTCGTGCTGGACAAGCGTCGTGCAGTTCTGAAGATGGCCGGTCCCTTGGTCTCGTCACACCCACGGATCACAGCTGGGCTGATGATGTAGGTTGAGGTCAGAGGTGCCAGGGAAGCCGGTTCTCGTCGTGCTGGAGCAGTCTTGATCCGAAGGAGAGACTGGCAACAAACCGCGATGCTTGGTTGGTGCCTGCTGCTGCAGGGTGACTACTCCTTAGTCACAAGGGAGAATCTTGGGAAGAAGTCTTGAGTTCCTTTCGTGGAAAGTAGTTTCAGGATTCAAAGATGATCTGATTTGGAAGGGGGCCAGTTCCTACCTTTATCCTGCAAAAAGGGGCTGGCACGCGACTAAGTCCTGCCCTATGGGTGGGACTAGGAGGGGGGTGGTTACACCCCTCTCCTTTGGCGGGCTTTCCCCAGATCAGGGGCTGGAGTGCCCCTGGAACTGGTTCCAGCCGGCCTATGCACAGTGAGCACCGGGGTGCCACTTGCAGTCACCTTCCTCTAAAGCCCTGCCTACCTAGGATACACAAAATCCTGTCTGGGACGGTGCTGGCACCGCCCCTGGCAGGAAACCCTTTGTCCTTGCCTCCTGGGCTGGGAGGACTCCCAGCAGCAGGAGGGCAGACTTGTGTCTCGGCGGCAGCATCCATTTTGTGGAGCTAAGGCTCTGTCTAACTTTAACCGGGGTTACAGGTTACATACATGTCGTGTCCCTCTAGAAGGGTGGAATGCTAACCCCGTCGCCAGAATTGGCGAGGGGTTAGTATTCCAATTCGTATGACACCTTACTCGACATGTTTTGATAAAGCGATACCAGAGTTGGCATATAACCGCGAGGATTATAATGCACTTAAGAGTATATGGTCTGACGCTATCATGGAAACGGCTAAGGGATGGATCCCGAAAGCCGCAGACAGGCTCAGCTCATGCCAGAGCACTATCTCACACGATTCCAAGCACTCTGCCTTCAGGATTGTCAAGGCCTGCCATAGGAGTGACTGATAGATCTGTGTGTCCATTTTAGGGTTAGATATAGGTATACTATATCTAAAGCAAAGGGTGATTACACCACCTTGCCCCAGCTGTCGTGCAGCCAGTTGTGTCAGATCTGGATGGCCAGCCAGGGGTGGCATAATACATGCTGCAGCCCCTGGTAGGCCCTGGTTACACCTATGCCCTGGGTACCTAAGGTACACTGTACAGGGACTGATAAGGTGACTCAGTATCCAATTAGATATGTACCTAGGGTACATGGAATCCATTTTACAGAGAGAGCAGTAGGCCTGGGGTCCTGAATAGCAGGGCCCCAGGTCAACTAAGTCAGAAAACCAGCAAAACACCAGGCAAAAAGTTGGGGGCAACCATAGTCAGGGATCTACCTTCCTACAACCTGGACTAAAAAACTTTTTGGCTGTGGCAAGAGTAGCTCGGGAAGAGAAGGAACTGACAAAACCAACGGTCAGACAACACTATTTGTTACTAAGTTCGCCTTCCCTTGAGCCTTCCCTTGAGCCTTACCTTAGAATCGTAACTAAGCCCTTTCATAGACTTTTGCTAACTAAATCTAGATTTAATCGTATACACTACTCCCTAGGCACTTACCATTCATGGTGCAAACCGGAAGCTGTGATGAATTCTCCCTACAGGATTCTATGCGTTTTATTATGTTCTGCAGCCTGTACACGGCACCCAGGAAGCAATATCTGGCACCTTTAATAAGGGAGGCAGGTTTTATCCAGGTTAGGCCTGCCTTTGTTTATTTACAGTCTTTATGCAGTATCCGTGTTATCTTTTGTGTGGCCAGTTTCTTGGTGGCGGCTCATAGAATTAAATCAAAAAAAGCCCTCTGAGGGATTCTGTATAGCTAAGCGTGCAATAACACTGAAATTTCTATAATACGCCTAGATTTGAACTTGTTCTTAAATATGTACCATTAATGATTCTGCAATGATTGTGTATATGTATGAAATAAGTGTTTTTTAATTGTATATAAATGTTTTATTGCTTTTATGATTTTAACAAATCGAATAAAGTGCATTTGACTGACTGACTGGGTATGCTCTTCCCTTTCGGGAATTTCCCCCAAATTACCCTCCTTGCCAAGGTTTTTGCTCGGAGGACCACCTGTTGCTTCTGCAGGAGGAAGTCCTGGCACTGTTGAGAAAAGGTGCGATAGAGGTGGTTCCAGAGCAGGAAAGGGGTCAGATGCTACTGATCCGCAAGAAGGATGGCAGACTTCGGCCAATCCTGAATCTCAGGATCTTGAACCTTTACCTGAAGCAGGAGAAGTTCAAGATGCTCACCCTTGCGCAGGTTCTTCAAGCGCTGCTGGAAGAAGACTAGATGGTGTCGATCGACTTGCAGGATGCATATTTTCACATCCCAATCCTGAAGTCGCGCAGGAAGTATCTCCGCTTCACGGTGAGATCGCAACATTACCAGTTTGTGGTCCTTCCGTTTGGTCTTACTACTGCGCCTCGAGTCTTCACCAAGGTGATGGCTGTGGTGGCTGCACATCTCAGAAGATATGGGATTCCAGTATTCCCTTATCTGGACGATTGGCTTATCAAGGCGGAATCTCGAGAGAAAGTGCTCCATCATCTGCAAGTCACAACTCAGTTGTTGTACAGGTTGGGTTTTTTGATAAATGTAACCAAGTTTCACCTGGTGCCCTCCCAGAGCAACCTGTTCATTGGTGCAGTACTGGATACAACTGTATGTCGGGCATTCCCTCCTCCACAACGTATTCGCGACATACAGGAAATGATTCCTTTATTTCACAATGGAGCGGTCGTTCCAGTCCTGAAGGTCCTTCGCCTGCTCGGTCTGATGGCTTCTTGCATTCTGTTGGTCAACCATGCACGCTGGCACATGAGGGCACTCCAGTGGTGCCTCCGCAGGCAGTGGTATCAACACAACGGAGATCTCAGGGAGTCAGTGAGGATCTCCAGAGAAACTGCAGCGTATCTGTCTTGGTGAAGCGTGGAAGGCAATCTGTCTCAAGGAAAGCCCTTCCAACTACCTTCATCGGTTGCCACAGTGATCACGGATGCCTCCACTCTAGGGTGGGGTGCACATCTGGGGGATCTGGAGATCAAGGGTCTCCAGAGGAAAGGTTACTTCACATCAACCTTCTGGAATTGCGTGAGATAAGTCCGGCGCTCAAGGCCTTCCTCCCTTCACTTCGCAGTCTGTCGGTTCAGGTCCTGACGGACAACACCACCGCGATGTGGTATGTCAACAAGCAGGGAGGAGTAGGGTCACAGTGTCTCTGCAGAGAGGCTCTGCGTCTCTGGTCCTGGGTTTAGGACCATCAGATTTGTCTGATGGCAAATCATCTGGCCGGAGTTCTGAACATTCGTGCAGACAGTCTGTTAGCAGTTCTCCGCCGACCACGAGTGGAGGCTTCATCCAGAGGTAGTTCGTCACGTCTTTAGGATGTGGGGAACGCCTCAGGCGGACCTGTTCGCCACTCAGGAGAATGCTCACTGCCCGTCATTCTGCAGCCTCCAGTTTCTGGTGCAGGGAGCCTTGGGGGACGCGTTTCAGTTGAGTTGGGGCTCACAGCTCCTTTACGCGTTTCCTCCCATACCCTTGATTCCTCGGGTTTTGAGGAAGATGCGCGAAGATCGGGCCCAAGTCATATTGATCGCCCCGGATTGGCCAAGAAGGGTGTAGTATACAGATCTTCTCCACCTCTCCTCGTGCCCGCCGCTCTGTCTCCCTCTCAGGGCAGACCTCCTCTCTCAGACGGAGGGACAGGTTCTACACCCCCACCTCCAGACCTTACACCTTCATGCCTGGAGATTGAACGGGGCAACCTGAAATCCTTTTCTCTCCCACATGATTTGGTGGATGTCATTATCGGCCAGGCGTGACTCCACCAAGTCAATCTATTCATACAGATGGTCTAAATTTGTGACTTGGTGTGGGGAGAAGTCCATTGACCCTTTGAGGGCTCGTTTATCTGACATACTTCAATTTGCTCTTTTCCTGGCTCAGCAAGGGTTTGCTGTAGCTACAGTTAAAGGTTATCTTTTGGCTTTGTCTGCATTTCTCTGCCTGCCGGATCAGCCGTCTTTATTTAAATCTCCTGTTGTTCTAAGGTTTTTAAAGGGTCTTACAAATAAATTTCCTACTACTCCCTTTATTGTGCCTCAATGGGACTTGAATCTTGTGCTTACATTTCTGATGGGTTCTCCTTTCGAACCTTTGCACAAGTGTCCCATGAGACTTTTATCTTTTAAGACGGTCTTCCTGGTTGCAACTACCTCGGCAAGGAGGGTAAGTGATCTACAAGCTCTTAGTTCGAAGCCCCCGTTCTTGACCATTCATGCTGACCGAATGGTTCTCAGGACCAGGGCTGCTTTTCTGCCTAAGGTGGTAACTCCTTTCCATCTGACAGTCCATTACCCTACCTACCTTCTATCCTCCCCCTCACCCTTCCAAGGAGGAGGAGCGACTTCACCGTCTGGACCACAGGAGGGCGGTGAGCTTTTAATCTTGATAGAACAAAAGACTATCGAGTGGTTGACCAGCTCTTTGTTGGATTGGCTGGCTGCAGAAAAGGAAGAGCTGTGCACAAGCGCACACTTTCAAGATGTATTATACTATGCATCAAGATCTGCTCCTCCCTGGCTGGTAAGGAACCTCCAGAGGGTATAAGAGCTCATTCTACTAGAGAAAAGTCTTCTACATCTTCTTTGTCCTGGGGTGTACCTGTAGAGGATATTTGTAGAGCGGCAACTTGGGCCTCCTTCCACACTTTCGCGAAGCATTACTGCTTGGATACCGAGGTGAGGAGGGACGGCCACTTTGCGCGTTCTGTCCTCCAGGATTTTCTGGTACAGGAGAGTGGACACCCTCTTCTGGGAGTTGGGACTGCTGTGATACTCTATTCACAAGGTGAGGAATCCACAGGCAGATACTGTATCCACCAGAAAAAGCGTTACCGAAGGTAAGTAACTTGTTCTTTAGTTCACATCTTTTGCATGAAAGATAGACATTGCTTAACCATTACGAAACGGGTTGAGTCGAACATCCTTAATTGCACTCTTGCACAAGTCTTCTCTTCGGCACATTGTAGGAAAGTGGCTTTATATATACTGGACCAAAGCAAGGTACAGTGTGTATAGAGTCCCCAGTCTCCAGAGGTATAACAGAGGTTAAAGTTAATTATAACCTTACTCTCCAAAGTGATAGCTTGGTCGAGCAGTAAGGCAGCACCAGAGGACAGTGTAAAGCATTTGTTGTACACATTCAGTCAGCAAATGGTCTCTTACACAAGAACTGAACTCTAGGCCAATTGTTTTTATCAAAAGATATAGTTGCTTTATTCTAGAACCAACCTGCATCAAAATATACTTTTCTCAATATGAGTGACTTTAGGTAATTACATTGCAAATAGGCAATAGACTTTGTAAGCACAGTAGCTATAGTGGTTGCAATAGGCAACACAATTTCAAACTCAATTTAACATTGAGCTCACTGGGTTTTGTTACTTAAATGCAGTTGATTACTTTAAGGATTACTTTTCTAACCACAGGACTAGATCCTAGATTCAGTCCTGGAACATAAGCTGAAAACTGTTTAGTAAAATCGTTTGTTATTGCAGTGATTTTTAAAGAATATAACTGTATTTTAAAAGTTCACACTTATAAACTTTTCAGTGAAAACCCAGCAGTGTTATCCTATGAGAGGAATTTCAGGTCTTAGGTAAAGTATGTTCTCGTTACTTTTGTAATCCAGTACTGGGCTCCTAAGTCCAGCACTGGGATCTCTACCTAAGACAGGTAAGCAATTACGTTTCAGTAACGAAGACAACTGCATGGCCTGCGCCAGATTCAGGTCAAAGAAGACACTCAAGCTTCGGCGCGCGGTGCGCCTCGAGGCCAGACAAGCGGCCCCGGATCCAGAAAACATCTTCGGCGACCAAGAAGAGGAGGACCAGAGCCATCATCTTCAAATCTCCCCGCCCGAGACGGAAGTCGAGGCAGATCCGGTAGACGACGACGGAGTCGTGGGTCAAGGCCTTGAATACGTCGACGAGGTAGGGGACGTCGAAGAGGTTTATGGGGCCGCGGAAGATAGCTCAGGGGATGAGCTATGCCCCGAAGGTTACGAGGATCAGGCTCGGGTCACGGGATCGCCAGTCGGCCTTACCCACGACCCCGTACCGCAAGCCACGGCCCCGCCTTCAGGCCCGGCCATGGACATACTTGCAGCGCACACCGTATCGAAACCGAAACTGAAACCTACGGTATCGACTACACCTAAAATGGCCGACCCTAAATCGAAACCGAAACTTATGGATTCGAGCGTCCCTAAGATGGCGGCCGTCCATCCAAAAACACCTAAACCCGCTGCTTCATCGACTCCGTCGGCCACCGGTCCACAGAAGTCGAAGAAATCTGTCGATTCCGCAGTGTCGAAATCGGCGCCAGAGGAGGGTTCCTCTAAAAAGGGAGTTCGGCACGGGTCGACCGCTGCGACGCCGTCAAAGCCAGCGACACGGCTCCAGTTCCGACTGGGACTTCGTTAGTCGGACGCGTGGTGGAGACGGAGCCAGCGAAATCACACGGATCGAAAGCTGGAACATCTACGCATCGGTCCAAGGACTCTGGGTCGGCGGCTGCGGCATCATCGTCCAAGACTCAGAAGGGCCAACAGGACGTCGGATCCGAGGGCAAGGTCAAGACCTCCTCGTCGGCGCCAAAGGCCGCTGTAAGTGACGCGTCCCTCGTCGCCTCTTCCCTACAGAGAATCAGGGAGAAGGCCTCTGCTACGTCGGCTCCGATGCCGTCGCCACAGAAGCCGGTGGACATTCCGGCAAAGCCTGCGAGTAAACTTCTCTTCCTTCTGCCGCCAAAAGAGGCGCCAAAGGTCTTTTCAACAAAAACGACGCCAAAGAAGTCGGATTCTTCAACGTCTGGAGCACTTTCAGGTCGACTACTCAACTCAGAGGAGGATTCTGAGCGTTTTATCGACGCAGACACGGGCAAATTGACCCTTTACAAGAGGAGGATCACTTCACAGCCAGTGGACTCCTATGTTATCCCCCTGAAGAAGAAAAGGCTTACTCAGGACGCTTCAACACTGATAGAACCTATCCAGCCTCCTCCTAGAAGGAGCCCAACTCCTTCCCCAGAACACTCTGAGGGTGAGGGATATGGTGAAGATGACCAATACACTTTCCCCATCAATGAACCTGATGCACAGCAAGATTCATATGATGACATAGGGGACCAAGGCACCCAAAATGTGGGGCAAGACCCACAGCCTTTCACTGCACGTGCATCCCCAACAGAAGATTCTGCAGGTTTTCATGCACTCATTGAAAGGGCAGCTGCTAATCATGATGTGGACATGCATGCTGACCCAGTAGAAGAAGACTTTCTATTTGACACCTTTTCAGTCTCTGAAAGGACAGTAAAGACACTGCCTATGCTCAAAGGGGTCCTCAAGCATGCTGCGGACATCTTTAAAGAACCAACCAGGGCGAGGGTGGTCAATCCACGTATCGAAAAAAAGTACAGACCAGCACCTGCAGACCCTGCATACATTCGGGGACAGTTGCCGCTTGACTCCCTTGTGGTCGCAAATGTCCGTAAAAGGGCGAACTCCCAAACAACGGGTGAAGCTCCTCCCCCAGATAAGGAGTCAAAAGTCCTAGAGGCAGGAGGCAAAAGAGTAGCTGCACAGGCTGCCAATTTTTGGCGTATTGCGAATACACAGGCACTCTTGGCACGTTATGATAGGGCGCATTACGACACCCTAGAGCACGTTTTAGAACACCTGCCTCCGCAGTTTCAAGAGGGCACCAAACTTCTTATAGAAGAGGGAAAACTGATCTCCAACGCAGCCATAAAGTGTGCACTTGATGCCGCAGACACAGCAGCTAGGGCTATTAACACTAGCGTCATGCTGAGACGGCAGGCGTGGCTCCGCATATCGGGGTTTAAACCAGACATTCAAACAACCATACTTAATCAGCCCGTCAATCCTGATAGACTGTTTGGTCCAGATGTTGACACCACCTTGGAAAAGATTAAGAAAGACAACGAAACTGCTAAGTCTATGGGGGCCCTACAATCACAACAGTTCCGTGGCAACAATTTGTCGCTCAGGTGCACGTGGAGTCACCAGAGGACAGATGGGTCAACAATCACAATTCTCTAGAGGTGGAGCACAATCCTCGTACCCCAAGCAGAACAAAGGGGGTTACCAAGGAAACAGCACCAGAGGACGTGGCAGAGGAAACAACAACTCCCGCTCCTCTGCCCCAAGCAAACAGTGACTCTCTGTCACTTCCCCCCGACCACTTAACACCTGTCGGGGGAAGACTACAGCAGTTCCTGCCCGTCTGGAGAAACATCACCACAGACAGGTGGGTGCGACAACTTGTCCAGTACGGTTATTGTCTAGAGTTAAAGTCCACTCCACCCAACATTCCACCAAGGCAACGGCCTATGTCCGCAGAGCATTTGCACTTATTGCAGCAGGAGGTAGTGGTGATGCTGCAAAAAGGCGCAATCGAGCTCGTGGAGGAGGAGGGCACAGGGGTATATTCCCTGTACTTCCTTATTCCAAAGAAGGACGGATCTCTCAGACCCATTCTGGATCTGCGTCCCCTCAACCTGTATATACTTTCAGAACATTTCCATATGCTTACACTGCAACAGATTCTTCCCTTGTTAAACCAAGGGGACTTCTTAGCAACCTTGGACCTCAAGGATGCTTATTTCCACATTCCACTACACCCATCCCACAGGAAATACCTCAGATTCACTATCCAAGGCAACCATTATCAGTTCAAGGTCCTACCCTTCGGAGTGACCACAGCCCCAAGAGTGTTTACCAAGTGTCTGGCGACAGTGGCGGCGCACCTCAGGAGGCAGAACATCCATGTCTACCCCTACCTAGACGACTGGCTCGTTCAAGCCAAGTCGGAACAACAGTGCGCCGCGGACATGTCGACTACCATTCACCTCCTTCACGATCTAGGCTTCTCGTTGAACTACCCAAAGTCGCATCTTCAGCCGGCGCATGTCCGGCAGTTTCTAGGTGCGACAATCAATACCCTGACGGCCATGGCCCAGCCAAACCAAGTCAGGATAGACAGCATGCAGTCGCTAATCCAAAAGTTCAGACCGCAACACTCGCTTCCAGCGAGAGTGTTCATGCAGTTGATTGGCATGATGGCCTCCTGCATCTTCATAGTCCCTCACGCACGTCTACATATGCGTCCGCTCCAGGAGTGCTTAGCGAATCAGTGGACGCAGGCTCAGGGACAATTGACAGACCTAGTGTTGGTTACCAGTCGGGCATACGACTCTCTGCATTGGTGGACTCCACACAACCTTTGCAAGGGCCGACTGTTCCAGGAGCCAGTGCCACAGATTATCCTGACAACGGACGCATCTCTCCAGGGATGGGGAGCTCATCTGCTCACTTACACGGTGCAGGGACTATGGACGATGCAGCAACAGAAGATGCACATCAACTATCTGGAACTGATGGCAATCTTCATGGCGCTCAAGTCCTTCCTTGTACATCTGTGCAACAAGGTAGTGTTAGTCCGGACGGACAACATGACCGCGATGTACTACATTCAAAAGCAGGGGGGCACCCACTCGCCACAGCTGTCTCATCTGGCTCAGGGCATGTGGAAGTGGGCCATTCAGAGGAACATTTTCCTCATGGCGGAACACCTCCCAGGCAAGGACAATCAGATGGCGGATCTGCTCAGCAGATACAGCCATCAAATGCACGAGTGGGAGTTACACCCGTCTGTACTCCACCCGTACTTCCAGCAGTGGGGTCATCCGGAGATAGACCTGTTTGCCACAAACGAAAACGCAAAATGCCAACACTTTGCCGCCAGGTTCCCTCACCCACAGTCGCAGGGGAATGCGATATGGATGAACTGGTCAGGCAGATTTGCGTACGCTTTTCCGCCAGCCCCTCTGATACCGCTGGTGGCAAGAAAGCTAAGGCAGCACTCGATGACTCTCATCCTGGTTGCTCCAACGTGGGCGCGCCAAGCATGGTACACCACGTTCCTCGAACTCTCGGTGGTGCCGCATCAAAGGCTGCGCCTCACGCCCAGACTTTTGACGCAGAACCATGGAGACATTCAGCATCCAGACCCGCAACAGCTCAACCTGGCGATCTGGCTCCTGAAGTCCTAGAGTTTGGATACCTTCACCTACCTCCAGAATGCATGGACATCAAGGAGGCACGAAAGCCTACTACCAGAGCATGCTATGCTGCAAAATGGAAGCGTTTTGTCATTTACTGTACAGCCAATAACATCAACCCGCTAGATGCATCTATCCCTAACATCATTTGCTATCTGTTACATCTTTACAAGTGCAATCTGGCGTACACTTCTATTCGGATACATCTATCCGCCATAGCAGCTTATCTTCAGAATAGGCAGCATCTCTCTGTCTTCAGGGTGCCTGCCATTAAAGCTTTCCTTGAAGGCCTGAAACGAGTCATTCCCCCAAGAACACCGCCAGCTCCGGTGTGGAACCTCAATGTGGTCCTCACCAGACTGATGGGACCACCTTTTGAGCCACTGCACTCGTGTGAACTCCAGTTCCTAACGTGGAAAGTAGCTTTCCTAATAGCTATTACGTCACTGAGGCGGGTTAGTGAGCTACAAGCGCTCACAATCCAAGAGCCATTCATTCAGATTCATCCAAATAGGGTGGTACTACGTACTAACCCAAAATTCCTTCCAAAGGTGGTGTCACAGTTTCATCTCAACCAAACTATTGACTTGCCGGCATTCTTCCAAAACCCACAAACGGTGGCGGAAAGAATGCTTCATACTTTAGATGTCAAGAGGGCGTTGATGTACTACATTGACAGGACACAACACTTTAGGAAAACAAAACAGCTTTTTGTTGCCTTCGCGCCACAGCACAAGGGCAACCCTATTTCCAAAGCAGGAATAGCCAGGTGGATTAAGTGCATCCAAATATGTTATCAAAAGGCAAAACGTACCTTGACAATACCCCCAAGGGCGCACTCCACACGCAAATTGGGGGCATCTATGGCTTTCCTGGGGAACATTCCTTTAGAAGATATTTGCAGAGCAGCCACGTGGGTTACTCCACATACCTTTACAAAACACTACTGTGTTGATGTACATTCCAAGCAGCAAGCAGCTGTAGGACAGGCTGTTCTCAAGACACTTTTTCAAGTTTCTGCAGCTGGCACGGGCAACCGCCGCTAATGGAGGGACTGCTATATATTCTATGCAACAGATATGATTTAGCAGCCCACATGCCTCGAACTGAATATGCTACTTACCAGTATGCATCTGTTCTTGGCATGTAGGGCTGCTAACATTCATATCGCCCACCCTCCTCCCCGGTGCCCGTCGCAGCTGCAGACATATTCTTGCATTCAATCATTAGCATGGACATCCTTTACACTTTACACTCCATCTCTGCCACAATGGCTAAAAACAATCTGGGGATGGAGCCGATGCCCATGCGCACTGTAGTCCAGGGGAGGAGCCACCTATCTCAGGATACTTCGAAGACTCTTCCAGGACAACAATGTGCGATCATCCGGACCCAACACTAGGCGGCGATCTAATGCAAAAGATATGAATGTTAGCAGCCCTACATGCCAAGAACAGATGCATACTGGTAAGTAGCATATTCATTACACCCTCAGCGGCACAGGAGCAGCCAGTTGCAGAGAGAGCAGGCCCAATGCAATCCAATGGAGGGTAGGGGGCCTTCGGTGGGTGGCTGCAAGCAAGTAGGCCACGCGGCTGCGGGAGCTGAGCTCCTGGTCACTTACTCAGGGCAAGTGGGGAAGGAAAGTAGTGTAGAGATTGCACTTCCAGCTGCACGCAGGCGGCTGGGTGCAGGGTGCTTTTGAGCCGTTGGGCACTCAATGTTATCCAATGGGAAAGGTAAAAAGTGAACAAAGGCTGCAGACTCGGGGACTGAGATTCTTCAGGTGCAACCACCACTTCGAGAGGTAATTTGGGATCTTGGAGAAGAGATAGGTACCTCAAAGGAAGGCACAGGGAGCCGCAGGGCGCCAGGTGCAGCGGTCGGGAAGTCTTACCCTCAGCTGGTTGTGGTTGGAGGGGGTCCCTGGTTCTGAGGCTGCAGGTATCGCCTGGGTCGTCGAGGAGGGTCTTTGGGCACTGGGCATCGGGTCCCAGTCTCCGGGGGGACGTTCTCGTGGTCTTGGATCACTCAGGCACAGGCCGGGCTCTGTGGGTGCAGGGTGGGCTGGATTCGTGGATCCTGGCTGGCACCAGGGGTATTGCTGTTGGAGCAGAACCACTGCTCGTGAGAGTCCCAGTGTTTTGGAAGGCTCAAGACAGGCAGGTCCTCAGGTTGCTGTCCGCAGGAGTCTCTGGAGTTTCGTAGGAGCAAGTTCAAGGATCAACAGGCCTGTAAGGTTCTGGGGCCAAGTCAGTGGGCGTTGTCCTCTGGTTAGCAGATGCACAGCAGGTTTTCTTGTTTCTTGCTCTTCTTGTTGCAATCAGGATCTGAGGAAGGAAGGTTCAGGGTGCCCCTAAATACTAATGTTAGGGGCGTTAAAGTAGGGCAAGGGCAGGAACCAATAGGTCCCTGTCCTGGGGTGGGTACACCACCTAGTATGCTTCTCTCCTGTGGGAGGGGTGCAGGATCCTACCTGTGATTGGGCATGGCTCCCGATCTTCATGATGGCCGGAGCCCAGGGTCGTGCTTCACCTCGCCTCCTCCACCTGAGGGGTGGAGTTGGCACAGGCTGGCACACCCCCCTTCCTGACGTAGGGTTTCCCACCAGAGTGAGGGTTATAACTGGTGGGGCCCAGTTGCTGAGTACAGCAAGTGGTCTGGAGAAGCTCACAAAGGCGGAATGCCTTTGAAGCTTCACCCTGTCCATCCTGGGGGAGGAGGCTTGGCACCTTGTCCCAGGATGTGCATTGTTGCAGGCACAGGAGAGCGGTGGGCTCTCCACCCAGGGGTCCAGCAACATGTCTGCTGTGTGGCAGCCTCTCAGACTAGACGTGGATTGTAGGTTAGGTTTCAGGGGGCATCTCCAAGATGCCCTCTGTAGTGCATTTTACATTATATCCCACACTGGCATCAGTGTCGATTTAATGAGCTGAGAAGTTTGATATCAAACTTCTCAGTCTTCAGTGCGGCCATTATGGTGCTGTGGAGTTAGTAATGGCGACCTCCCACACCATATACTCTCAATGGCATCACTGCACTTACAGGGCCCAGGAATGGTCCTGGGTACTGTAGGAGCACATGGCTCATGCACCTGTGCCCACACCACTGGCACAGGGCACCCAGCTAGAGGGGTGACTGATGTATGCCAGGGCAGTGGGTTTGTGAGCATGGCACACAGGGATGTGTTTTATGTCGACTCTGTTTATTTCTGTACTTGGACACTCAGCCTGCAAAGGCAGTGTGTGGGTGCCAGGATACAGGGCCCCTAAAGGTGGCACAATAAGTGCTGCAGTCCTTGGGGGTCTTCTCTGGTCACCATGCCCTGGGTACCTAGATAACCATTTACTAGGGGCTGACAAGTGTCCAGAGATGCCAATTGGGTTTGGTTTCAACACAGTTTTAGGGAAGGAACACAGGCCCTGGGTATTTGGTTGGCAGGAGGCCAGGGAACACTCAGTCAAAGTAGATCAGCAGTTCAGCAAAAAGTGGAGGCATAGCAATGCAAGTAAGATGGCACTTTCTCACACACATTATGCCAGAGGCACCTGAACCAAGTAGCGCACCTGACCACACGCACTGCCTATAGAGTATAGCTCACACAGTAGCAATTCAATACATTGGTGTGATCTACCACTCAACGCACATTCACAACTTCTTCCATGTGCAAATCCTATCTTCTTTAGCTTATCTTCTGTTACCTAGTGACATTTCTTCCTATTTTGTTGTAGTTCAACAGAGGGAACATATAAACAATAATCTTCACATCCTTATCCGGAAGCACCCCTGAAGAAGGGTCAATATAACCCGAAATGCATTGGGAATGATTTCTGATCTTTTGGATAGAAGTGTTCTTTTCATACACAGTGGCATGCAGTGGACAGTTGTATATGTTTACTTTTAAGTTGAATTACAGAGGCTCATGTTATTGAAAATTGTTTGAACAGTACAATATACGTTTTTTTTTAATTGTCATGGTGTTACTTTGTTTCAATTTCACTAATATTGTATGAAATGTACTGATATTTTCAAATCTTAGGGACTAAGGCTGTGCATCACGCAGGCTTGGGTTCTCCCAAGCCTTTACATAGGTCATTGTTCAATAGGGGTTAGGGCTTTACCCCCACAGCGAGATTGCAAGCAAACAAAAGATACTGTTGTGTATTTGAGTAAATATTGTTGTGATAACACTGACTAAGAGGTGAGCAGGACCACCAACCCACATACAAGACACATCCCTGTGTGCCAAACCTACAACCCACTGCCCTGGCATACATCAGCCAACCCTCTAGCTGGGTGCACTATGCCACTGGTGAGGGTACAGGAGCCCTGTACCCCTACAGTGTGTAAGTCAATTCTTAGACATTGTAAGAACAGTCAAGGCATAAAGAGTATATGGTCTGCGAGTTTGTCATTACGAACTCCACAGCACCATATTGGCTTTTTCTGAAAACTGGGAGGTTTGATATCAAACTTCTCAGCACAATAAACTTTACTCAGAGGGCATCTCAGAGATGCCCCCTGAAAAATTACGTGACTCGTGTCCTGGCTGACTGGTTGCTCGCCATCTGCTTCCCCAGACATGTTTATAGACCCCTTGTCAAGAGCTTCCCGGTCTCAGGTTCCTTAAACAAAGCCCATCCTGAACTTAGGTGCCAAGCCACCCCCAGTATGTGCAGGGCCCACAAAGGGGAAGCTTCAAATGCTTGCTACCTTTGTGAGCTGAGCCAGCAAATGGCTGCTCCCATCAAATCTCCCCCCGTAGTTTCTGACCCCCCACTTTGGGCAGGAGAATCGGCAGGAAAACTGAGATGAGAGGAGTGCCCGTCTTTGCCAACTCCATCCCTCAAGTGGAGAAGGGGAGGCTCAGCACAACTCATTCCCTGCCATCTTGAAGATGGGGGGACCCAGCCAACCAGAGTAAGGCGTATGCCCCCCTTCCACTGGAGGGTGGTATAATAGGGGGTGTACCTACCCCAAGTTAGGGACCCATTGATCCCAACCTGTCCCTACCTGAAACGTCCCTAAATATAGTATTTAGTATCTGAAAGACACACGTTAGTGATAGATTCCTTACCTTAGAATATCCCCAAGCGTAAGACTGGATCTGGAAAGTTTTGTTAGCAGTAGCCCTGCATGTCAGTAGGTGGCATCGTGCGACTCCGCGTCCGTCGCTGGCGTCTTATGCGCCGAGATGACGTCACGGAGACTACTTAGCGCCACCCATGTTTGCGGACGTCAGTTCTCTTTTTCCGCGCCAGTAAGCGCAGATCCAGTTAGAACAAGTATCCCAGTCACTTTTTTACTGTCTATTTTGGGACTTTTTGTCTCTTGTTGGTCTTCTCTGGTGCGTAGGGATGCCTGGTTTCAAGTCCTGTGGGACCTGCCGTCGCAATATGTCGGTGGCGGACCCCCACGATGTCTGTCTCTACTGCCTGGAGCGCGACCATGACTCACGGTCCTGTCTGGTCTGTCGGGCCGTTGCCCCGAAGGCCTTGAGGGAGTGGCGCCGGAAGTTGCTGGAACTTCGGCACTCGTCCCAGCACGGTTCGCGATCCAGGGGCCTTTCTCATGAAAGCTCGCGGGGCCACCATCGGAAACTGGAAGTCCCGCAGCCTACCCGCCTTACCCGGGTCCGTCGGCGACTCCCGCACAGGTGCAAGAGTTTCTTGCTGCGGTGGACCCCCTGTTTAGGCCTCGGGCTCCCGCCGGTGTGCCTTTAGGCCGTGCAGTCCCGTGTATGGATCCTGCTGGGCCGTCGACTCTACTGTCCGCTCCGGCGCCACAGGATCCTGCGCCGTTGGCTCCGGCCCTGGTGCCAAGAAGTCCTATGCTGCTGGCTCCGGCCCCATCGCCACCCTCTGCTCCGCCTGTGGCGCCGCAGTGGATGCCGTTGGTTCCGCCTCTGGCCCGCTTCCTGGACAGTTTTGTCCCCACCTGGGAACCAAATTGGGACAAGGCGCCGGTTCGCCCCCGGCCGGCGCCGTGTGTTCCTCCCCCGCCGCTGTGGTCTGCGCCACACACGGCGAAGGCTGAGGACGACTGGGAGGGGTACAAGGACCCTCTTGCTCCTCAGTGCGACTCTGAGCAGGATTGGGCGGACGACTTGGAAGAGGCCGGGGTCCTCGACGTCTCCTCTGACCCTGGGTTTGCCTCTCCCCTGTCCACTATGGAGGAAGGTGCCTCGTAGACGGTGGTGCTCCCTCGGGCAGCTGAGGTCCTTAACCTTGATCTCCCTACTGTGGCCCTGAAAACTAATCTCACTGAAGTTCTCCAGTCGGCGTCCACTTCTTTGGACCCACTGCTGCCGCTTAATGACGCCCTCACTGATGTCTTGTTGGGCACTTGTTGCGGCCCTCCACAGGGGCGCCTGTGGATAAGAATGTTGCCAGGCGCCGGGTGATCCTGCCTTTCTGACCACTCATCCTCCACCTGAGAGTCTGGTCATTCAGGCTTTGACATCCCAGAGTGCCTTACCCACGGCTCCGCCAAATAAGGACTCTAAGAAGCTGGAGCAGTTTGGCAAGCGGGTGTTTGGTGAACACCGCATGTCTATTAAGCCGATATTCCCATGCGGTGTGGGATACCTTTGCTGAGGTGTTGCCTCAGTGTCCTGAAGAGATTCATGCTGTGCTGGCGCAGGCTGTAGCTTAGATACCGCGGACTTTCTCGGTAGGGTGATTTCCACGACTGTGGCAATTAGTCATCACGCCTGGTAGAGATCTACCTGGTTCTCCCCGGATGTCCAGAGCTCGCTCATGGACATGCCCTTCGATGGCACTCGCCTGCTTGGTGATAAGGCCAACAGTGCTCTGGAGCGTTTTAAGGACTCTAGAGCTACAGCCAAGTCCTTGTGCCTTTCCGCCACGACTAATTTTCATACCTTTTGTGGCCATGGAAGGGGCACCCATGTCCGCTCATTCAGTCAAAAACCTGCGCAGAGCTAAACTCTGCTTGGAGGCTGCCGTGGCGGCTACAGGGGTCGGCGTGAGGGCCAGTCCACCTCCGCGAGATCTGCCTCGAAACCTTCCTAGTCTGAGCTTCAGGGCGCATCCCACGCCAGTGAGTGGCAGGATTTGTAATCACCTTCCCCATTGGCGTTCTGTCACTTCTGACAGGTGGGTTCTGCAACTTGTCCGAACAGGTTACTCCCTCCTGTTCTAGTCTACACCACCCCCACCCCCGGCCATGCCACCTCAGTTCCACCGCATGTCTGGGATCACTTTGCGCTCCTCCAGCAGGAAGTCATGGCCCTCTTGGCCAAGGGTGCCATCAAGCGCGTTCCTGGGCCAGACGTAGGACGTGGTTGTTATTCCCACCAATTTCTGGTCCCCAAGAAAGACAAGAGGGGCTTGTGCACCATTTTGGAACTCAGGAATGTCAATGGCTTCCTCCGGAAGGAGAAGTTCACGCTGTTGACTCTGGCTCAGGTCTTGGCTGACCTCGACCCTGGAGATTAGATGGTAGCTTTGGACAAGCAGGAGGCCTATTTTCACATCCCCGTCCTGCAGGCCCACCGGCGTTACCTGCGGTTCACGGTTGGCCAGGAGCATTTTCAGTTTGCCAAGCCCCCCTTTGGCCTTTCCAGCGCCCCTCGGGTGTTCACGAAAGTGATGGCTGTGGTCGCAGCTCATCTGCGCGGGTCAGGGGTGTTAGTCTTCCCCCTACCTCGATGACTAGTTGTTGAAGGCAGGCTCGCCCCAGGCAGTTGTCACCCACCACCAGACTACAGCCGAGCTCCTGCATTTGCTGGGGTTTTCCATCAACGTGCCGAAGTCTCACCCGAGTCCTTCTCAGAAGATCCCCTTCATCGGAGCGGTTCTGGATTCAACACTGTTCGGGTTTATCTTCCTGAGCAGTGAGTCGGGATATTCAGGCTATGATTCCTATCTTTCAGTCTCCATCTCGGGTTTCAGTCAGGATGACCCTCTGGCTCCTGGGCTTGATGGCATCCTGCTAGTGCAACATGCCAGATGGCATATGGGGGCTCTGCAGTGGGACCTGACGTTCCACTGGCCTCTGGTCTCCGGCGAAGTCCCTGCTCAGTATCAACCTTTTAGAGCTTCGGACGATCCTACTTGCACTGGGAACGCATGATTCCGAACTTTTGGCCTCTATCCTGGGTTTGTCAGGTTGACCCTCCGTCTTCTTGCCCTGGTGGCCTTCATCCTGCTTGTGTCACATGCTAGATGGCATATGCGGACTCTACAGTGGGACCTGAAGTTCCAGTGGGCACAGCATCAGGGCAATCTGTTCGATCGTGTCCAGATCTCGGCGGGCACTGCTCAACAGTTGCGGTGGTGGCTCAAGAATCGAGATTGGGTCAGTGGCAGATCCCTCTCTCTTCCCCAACCAGAGCACACAGTGGTGACGGATTCGTCCCTCCTGGTAAGGGGAGGTCACTTGGGAGAGGCTGAGATCAGAGGCCTCTGGTATCCAGCGGAGTCCCGGATCCATATCAACCTTTTAGAGCATTCGGCCGATCCGCCTTGTATTAAAGTTATTCTTTCCCTCTGTCAGGGAAAGTGTGGTGCAGGTGTTCACGGTCAACACCACCGCCATGTGGTATTGCAACAAACAGGCTAGGGTGGGGTCCTGGACCCTATGTCAGGAGGCTCTGCGCCTCTGGACATGGCTGGAATATCAAGGCATTACCTTAGTGGTTCAACACCTTGCAGGTTCTCTGAACGCCAGGGCGGACGAACTTAGCTGCCGGTGCTTGATGGATCAAGAATGGCGTCTGAACTCTGACGTGGCGCAAGGTTTCTTTCAGCAGTGGGGAGAGCCTCGGTTAGATCTATTCGCCACCGAAGAGAACGCACAATGTCATCAGTTCTGAGCGTCGGAATTTCCAAAGCGACGCTCGCTCGGCGACACTTTTCGTCGCGATAGGAGTGGCCGTCTGTACGCCTTTCCGCCTATACCACTTCTGCCGAGAGTGCTGAAGAAGATCATGCACGACCGGGCCCAAGTCATCCTAGTAGCTCCGGATTGGGCACGAAGATACTGGTATCCCGAGCTACTCAGCATATCAGTCGATCCCCCGATCCGTCTGCCTCTCCGGGAGGACCTTCTGTCGCAGCACCAGGAGACGGTCCTCCACCCGAACCTGTCCAGCCTCCACCTCCATGCGTGGAGATTGAGCTGTGGGAGTTTACGGCTTTCGACCTTCCTCCCGAAGTCTGCAACGTTATCTTGGCAGCCAGGCGTCCCTCCACTAAAACGGTATGCTCTTGCAGGTGGAACAAATTCGTGGCATGGTGCACAGCAAAGGCTGTGGATCCCCTTTCTGCCCCTCTTTCCGAGGTCCTTCTGTTCCTTCGCTCTTTGGCCCGGCAGGACTCCGCTCTGGGCACTATCAAAGGTTATCTTATCTTTCAGTCATCTCTGCCTATCTACGGCTTCCAGATGAGCCTTCTCTTTTTAAGTCCCCGGTTGTTAACCGCTTCCTCAAAGGCATTACGCATACGTGCCCACCCGTACCTTTCATAATGCCTCGGTGGGACTTGAATCTTGTCTTGACCTTTCTGATGCGCACTCCCTTTGATACCCTTCATAACTGTCCCTTACGTCTTCCCAATCTCAAGACTGCTTTCCTGGTTGCTATTACCTCTGCCAGAAGGGTGCGTGAGCTCCAGGCTCTCTCTTCTAAACCTCCTTTCCTCTCTGTTTATCCGGACAAGGTGGTTCTGAGGACCCGTCCTTCTTTCTTGCCAAAGGTTGTCACACCCTTCAACATAGGGCAGACCATCACTTTGCCCACCTTCTTTCCGCCTCCGCATCACTCTAGGGAGGAGAAAGGCTCCACCGTCTGGACCCAAAACGGGTGCTCGCTTCTATCTGCAGCGTACGCAGCAGTTCCGGGTGGATGACAAGCTCTTTGTTGGATACGTGGGTGCCAAAAAAAGTCGGGCCGAGCACAAACTGACCATATCCCGGTGTGTCGTTCTGTCCATCAAAGTATATTACTCCTTGGCTAAGAAGGAGCCTCCTGTGGGGCTGCGTGCCCATTCCACCAGGGCGACGGCAGCCACTGCTGCCTTGAGATGAGGAGTTCCCTTGCAGGACATTTGTCAGGCAGCTACGTGCGCCTCGCTGCACACGTTTACCAAACACTACTGCCTTGACAGTCCGGTTCGGAGAGACTGCTTCTTTAAGCGTTCAGTGCTCCGGGACTTTTTGGTGTAATCTTGTTCGCAGACCCACCACCGGGGTTGGTATTGCTGGGGTATCTATTCTAAGGTAAGGAATCTATCACTAACGTGTCTCTTTCAGATGCATAAGTTACTACTTGTGTAAAGATATATCTGTAAGACATTAGTTAGTGATAGATTCCTTACCACCCCACCCATCCTCCCCGTTCTGTGAACTGATTACTAGGGTTAAGATCATCTCTTTCAGGGTCCTAGTTTTATGCACCAATGGTCAGTATCTTGCATGGCTCTGCGTTTCGGCACGGAAAAGTTGTGTACAGAACTGACGTCAGCGAGCATGGATGGCGCCCAAGTACTCTCCATGATGTCATCTCGACGCCTACGATGCCTGTGACGGACGCGGAGCCGCAGGACGCCTCCTGACGCGCAGGGGTACTGCTAAGCAGAAAACTTTGCGGATCCAGTCTGACGCCTGGGGATATTCTAAGGCAAGGAATCTATCTGATAGACTACTAGCAGCAGATTCCTTCACGTAGAATTACTCCCAGGCGTGAGACTGGATCTGGAAACTTTTTTGCCACAGCATCCCTGCGCGAGGGGGGCAGGACGACATCATGCGACTCTGCCCAGGCGTCGTCCGCGCACGTGACGTCAGCGAGGTCACATAAGACCTGCCCCGGCGCGCCTACGTCAGTTTTTTTCTTTTCTGCGTGCAAAGTGGATTGGGTCCTTGCTACTGACCGTTTTTGGGCCTTTTTTTCTCCATTTCCTTTGGTGGAACAGTGTGCGAATGCCTTCGGACTTCAAAACTTGTACATTTTTTGGGCGTCTTATGTCGGCGACGGACCCGCACCTCATTTGTATGTGGTGTTTGGTGGAGGATCACAGCACCACTGACTGTGATGCCTGTCAACAGTTGAAGCCGAAGTCGCGGCAGGAGCGCCGCATGAAACTTCTCTCGGCACGTCTCTCCAGGTCATGCTTGGCTTCGCGATGGAGTATTCGCTGAGAATATTCGGGAGTGACTCATTGACCTTCCGTTTGATGGCAGCCTGTTCCATGCCCTGGCCGACTCCGCCATCCAGAGGCTCTTGGCAGGGCTCCGTCCTCCTCCTCCGTCCTCTCCTCAGTGACTCCTGAGTCTGGTTGATTCTGGGCCTTCTTAGGCCGGTTGTTCTGGCTGTGGAGTGTGTTTTCTGGTCATTGTGTCCTTCCTTGGGACTTTGGCATTGTTGGTTGCTGGACGGCCCCTTTTGTTGATTATGTGTGTTTGAAATTGTTGCGCAGACTTGGCCCTAAGATTAGGCCTTCTGCTTGCTTGGGCTGCTTTTCGAGCCTTTCGCGGGGGTGTTTTGTTCTCCGTGGCTGTTTTGTTTTTCCTCTGTTGCGGATGTTCTTCCAAAAAGGGTTCCCATATTTTGGGACTTATCGTACCCTAGGTGGGGTAGTGGTATCGGTCATGTGGCTTGCGCTCTGCTGGAGGGTTCTGGTCACCTTTGGATGCCTGTTCTCCATGGCTTTTGTGTAGGTTGCTTTGTTCCTTGAGGTTGTGTGCACGGCCACTCGTAGTGGTGTGCCAGGGTATCTCCCTGCTCCTGCCCAGAGGTCTGGGATGATCCTCTTTTCTCCCTTCCCAAGCGCCGCCTACTCAGCCTTCCTGGGGCTTTGGGCTGTTCTTCTTGCTTCTGGCTGCTTTTTACTGCCAGCGCTGTTATGGCAGGCAGGTTGTTCTCCACCTGGAGTGGGTTTGCCTTCTTTTCCCTCGCTTCCTTGGGCCTTCTAGGCTTCTTCTTCCTCCCTTCCTGTCTTGGTATTGGGCGGTAGCTGTGTTGCCTTGTGGGGTAGTGGGGCGCTTCGGCCTCTCCGACCTTGCCCTTGGTTCCTCTTCAGCCTTCTCCCTCCTACATCCTTTTGGGGTCGGTGGGGGTCTGCTTGGGTGGGGTTTCCCTTGCCTGGCAGGGACGAGGTTCTACCTGGTCCACAAATCTGGTTCCCTGTGGGGCCCTCTGTTGTGTATTGGCTGGTGGGGTCCTTTCCTAGCCCCTCCTTCCCAGGGGGTATTGCTAGGGTATCTATTCTACGTGAAGGAATCTGCGGCTAGTAGTCTCTTATCAGATATAAGAGTTACTTACCTTGGGTAAAGATGTATCTGATATAGACGATTCTTGCCGCAGATTCCTTCATGTCCCGCCCTTCCTTCCCTATTCTGCGAGGACCCTTAGGTTGGTCTTCGATACTCGCCTCCCGATGGGGGGCTGTATCTCCTGTGAGTGCCTTCTTTGTTCTTGACCGGGGGCTCCCTCTGGGGGCGGTTTGTTCCTCCTTTGGTTCTTTGGAGGATGGGGTCCTGGTGTTTCGGTGCCCTACTGCTCTGGCTACTCCAGGTTTGGGGAGGGTTGCTTTCTATCCTGTCCTGCCTCCCCTTCCTTCCTTCCATTGCTATCCTCTGATTAAGGGTCATCTGGCTGTGTCTCGCCCTTGTCCCTTGTGGGTGGTTGCCCTTTATGTTGGGGTGGCTTGGAGGTTGTAGTTTCTGTCTGTGTTGGAAGTAGTCCCCTTCCTTGCTCAGGATGAGGGTGGTAGGTTTCCTACGTGTACCATGTCCTTAAGCATGTTCCTTGCCTCCGGGGCACAGAGGTGGGAGGCTGTCTATGTGCTGGCAGGGTGGTTGCGCAGGGCTTTGCTCGCTTCTTCTTCTTTCTCTGCCTTGGGTTCTGCGGTGTGACACTACTGTGGGTGGTGGTGTTAGTCACCGTTTCTTTCCACATTTTCTGCTTTTCGCACACTGTTCCCATGCTTCCACAGTTTTATATCTGGTGGTTCCGCCTTGTGGTGCGGAAAAGCTCTCCGAAGTAAACGGACGTAGGCGCGCCGGGGCGGGTCTTATGTGACCTCGCTGACGTCATGCGCGCGGACGACGCCTGGGCGGAGTTGCGTGATGTCGTCCTGCCCCCGGCGCCCTGGGATGCTGTGGCAACAATGTTTTCCGGATCCAGTCTCGCGCCTCGGGATAATTCTATGTGAAGGAATCTGCGGCTAGAATAGTCTCTACCAGATACGTCTTTACCGAATGTATATAACTCGTACATCACTAACTAATGTCTCTTACAGATATATCGTTACACAAGTAGTAACTTGTGCATATACACGTGTATATAATGCTTTCCCTTATTTGGGTTAAAATGTTGTGTTGCATTGCTGTATTGGTATTTCGAGGTATCTATTGTTTTTTTTATGATACCCACCATCCACTATCCAACGAAGGATTTTTTACTGCTAACTATTCTGATTCTAAGCATGTGAATCTATGAAAGATACCCCAATACTGAATAAGAAAACGAGTTACTTGCCTGTAACTTCAGTTATCCAGTATTTGTATCGTTCATTGATTCACATGCGACCCACCCTGCACCCCCGGAGCGGCTTACCTTATTGCTATTACATACTTACTTGTGCTACGAAAATCTGAGGGTTTGCCTCTGTCGAGGGTTCTAAGAGGGTGCTGCAGCCTGATTGGCTGTGTTCCAAGTTTGGTTCTTTTTACAAAAGGACTAAGATAGGCTAATGTAGTGACTTTACTGTCCATAGTAGCCTATTGTGTAATGTTTTTTATGACTATTATGAATATATTTTATTGTACCACGAGACTCCCACCTCGTCAGCGGGTATGATTCTAAGCTTGTGAATCTATGAAAGATACCAATTGTGGATAACTGAAGTTACAGATATGTAACTTGTTTTCATAGTGCTGACCCAACTGATTAAAAAAACCTTTTAGCCACTCCACAAGGCCTCCTTAAAATTCGTCACACTTAAAGCATTTATTATAATTGCAATTATATCTCTCCGTAGAGTAAGCAAGTTGCAAGCCTTTACGATTCAGGAACCATATCTGCAAATTCACAAGGACAGGATAGTCGTGAGAACCAACTCACGTTTCCTACCAAAGGTCTTCTCCTATTTTCACTTAAACCAGTCAATCATAAAACCGTGGTTCTTCCAAGAGCCAAAGACGCAAGTAGAAAAAGCAGTAAATACGTTAGATGCCGGACTGGCGATAAATGTATTATATGGAGAAAACAAAACCAGAAAAAGAAAAAACATTGTATCATTCTCAGACCATAACAAAAGAAAACCAGTCGCTAGGAACACCATTGCAAGATGGATTACTCAAACATTCCATTTGTCACAGGACAGCTGGCATACAACTAGAGATGAAACCAAGAGCTCATTCGACACGTAAGAAAAGAGCTGCAATACCTTCCTGTCAAATTCCGCAGCTCATCACCCTGGCTGAAAGGATCTTCTCCGACTGCTCCTAGATTTAGAGAAGGGATGACTGCGGTAGCAGAATGGATGGCCGCCAATTGCCTGCAACTAAATGCTAGCAAAACTGAGATTCTGTTGGTTGGAAACAATGCTAGTCTCTGGAATGAGGACTGGTGGCCCACTGCCTTGGGTGCAATTCCTAAGCCCAATGAAGTGGTTAAAAACCTTGGGGTCCTGATAGATTCTTCGCTTTCTTTTCAAGCATACACAAAGCAAGTTGCCGCCACCTGCTTTGGCCTTCTGCGAGGCCTTCAGCCCGTTCTGAAGTTCTTTTATCCTCCTATACAACAACTGATTGTTCAGACGACTATTCTTTCTCGCTTGGACTATGCAAGCTCCCTCCTCTTGGGGGCAAATAAGGCGGAAATACTCAGGATGCAGCGTGTGCAAAATGCTGCTGCCCAGAGCCCTTGTGGGTCTTCCATGCTCTGTTCTGCCACCAGTACTTATTCATAGGTTGCACTGGCTCCCTGTGGAAAAGCAGATTCAGTTTAAGACTGTATCTTTCTTTTAAGATATTGAAATCTGCTAGTACTGATCTTTTGCGCAATTTGCTCACCTTCTATGTCCCCTCCCGCCAGCTTCGCTCGGCTGGGCAACATCTGGCGGTTGTGCCTAGAGTTAGGCTCTCCCGTGCTGGCGGACGTTCCTTTCGCCACCTTGTCCTTAGGCTGTGGAATTCTTTGCGTGAGCAAATTCGTGGCATAGACTGCTTGTCTGCTTTCAGGAAAGCTATTAAAACGTTTCTCTTTCCTCTAGTTTAGCTTCTCACAGGATTATTTGCCACTTTTTAGATTGTTATGCTGTCTGTACCCTCACACGACCAGCGCCGGGACGCCCCTTTGCTGGGGCAGCTGCGCGCTTTATAAAACCCATTAACATAACATAACAAATGTTCTGTTAAATTACGTGTATGGCAGCCCCTTGTTCGTCAGTACAAACCTTCACAAAATACTACAGCACAGATGTGCTGATGGATTGGGAGGCACAAGTGAGACAAAGTACTGAAACATTTGTTTACAAGCTCAACCTCATCTCCAACCCAGCCTCCATATTAATGAAAACTGCTACAAAATCAATGCACAGCTTGCGAATCCAGAAAAGATTCATACTGCAAAACGAAATGGTTACTTACCAGAAGTAGTATTTTTGCTGCTTTGAGATTTTTGGGTTCACATGCGACCCCCCCCCCCCCCCCCAGTCTCCTCAGGAAATGAGGTGAGCTGAAATTAACTAGGAACTTAAAGAATATAAAGAAAAGAGGAAGACCACGAAACATCGAATAATCAGATGGTAACAGAGAAAAAAGAATTCGAAGACTGCACCCATGCACAGAGGCTTCCTGGTTGGGCGTCTGACGTTAAGAGAAGTTGGCCTCGGTATCAAATGGTCGGAACAGCAGACGCTCAAAAACAACAAGCATTGGCATAGCCAATAGGTCTCGCTTTTGGGACCTTATAAGTATTTAGTTATGCACCACAATATCCTTGGTGCAACAACATCAACAGTTGCATGGCTAAACACTTATAAGGTCCCCAACCTTATGTGTTTAGCCATGCAACAGTTGATGTTGCACCAAGGATATTGTGGTGCATAACTAAATACTTATAAGGTCCCAAAAGCGAGACCTATTGGCTATGCCAATGCTTGTTAATACTTTAATTATGAGCTCAGTATAGTCACTATTTGGCGTCCGCCCCTGCTAACGTGCATATTTTCCTTGGTTACGTAACTGCAAGGGGTGTTATGTTACTAATGTAGTTTAAACTGTACAGAAATTGAACGAAAATTTGTTTTTGTAATGTCCTGCATAAAAAATACTATGTTGTGCAATTTGTATACATGTCCGGCCTTTTGAATGTTTTGAGAGAAAAAATATATTGTGTAATTTTGTAAATCTTGTGTATGTACAAAAGAATATTGAAGCTTTAAAAGAATCAATTAAGCAACACAATGAGAATCAAAAAATAACTTAATTTCAATTAAAAAATAAAATACATTATTTTGAATAAATTCAATTTATCATAATTTGGTTATGTGATCTTAATTTGAATGGGTGAATGAATGACAATCCGTATTGGCACTTTTTTCTGAGGTTTAAGATTTAGGGCCCAGCCTTACTGATTCCGGGCCAAACACTTTCTTGGTGAGAAGTCCCAAGAGTTACAGTACCTGTACCAGCGATGCAGGGACGTGTCATTCTTAATAATACTGCCAGTGTAACATCAGTGCAAGTTGAAGAACACAGGTCCCTGCGCATGTAGATAAAAGGCTTGGGTCTGGTGGCTCAGTCGACTAATGCGTCCGCTGCTGGGGCCTGTGTTTGACCTCATGGTCACAGGTTCAAATAGCGGCGGTACCTCTCAGCCTCTCATCCTTTCTGAGGTTGATGAAATGAGTACCATTGAGTTGGGTAACATGTTATTCAGCGTCAAGACGCCTATGGGTGAGCGTGCGCTTTACAAATACACGTTGTTAAAACTACAAAGTACATAACTATGAAACATGCAGTAATAAGGGCTCTCTGCGCATGAGCACCCACAGACACGCATGACAAGTGCATGTAATACAACGGCAGGAGAATTTATCGAACACCAATGCTGGGGAAATCCTAGTGTGATGCGTGCAAGTACTACTTACAATCGTCTGCGTTCGAGGGGCCCTAGAACCCAAAGCGCGAGCTGGGCGGCCTGGACCCCAATAAACGCTGCTCGTGACAGCCCAGTGTGTGTGTGACTGGAGACGCAGGGGTGGCGCTGACAGCAGAGCCCAGTTGCACCCCTCTCCTCCCTACACATTCCTCCTGACCCTCCTGTTTTGGAAACCCAACCCTATCCCTCGCAGCCCCGACTCCACGATCCCTTTGTTTATCCCAATGCAGTGAGAGGTCAAAACTCATCCAGTCTCACTGTGAGGGCTGGTGCCGCTCAGAGAGAAACCAGAACGTTTGCTACCCCTCCCCCTCACACCTACAACTGCAACTGAGGGCCTACTGCAGGACTGACATCCCTTACACTCAGAGAGAGGCCGCAAGGCAGACCCACAATAACTGAGCGCACTGCAGAAATCTAGCAACTGCTCTGCACCTGGAAATAAGGACAGTTAGAGCCTCATGGGCTCACCGGATATAAAGCCACTAAGCAAGCGGCCTCAGGAATTATGTGGCAACCAAGGGCCATATGACCCTGCTGCCTTAACTAAATTATGCGGCAAGGAAAGGCAACGTATGCAGCACAATGCGACACAATCTGTGGCAGCATTTATTTGGCTATTAAGACACTCACGCACAATAATACAGTCAGAGCAAACGTTTTTATCTCGGTGCCCGTTTGTCACCCGAAGCAATCAGAAAAGGAAAGGTCACCAGTACCAGCCAATCTTTGCTAAACATGCGACATATAATTTATATCTGAGAAAATCTGGTAGAAAATGGTGGATTATGCAGCAAGTGCGGACAATCCATATTAATTTTTAAAAATCACTGCTGCCGCAAACCTGCATAATTCCAGTGGCTCGGCTCCTGCTTATACACTGCAAACCTAACTGGACCATTCGTAGAGTACAGGACAGATGAGAAACACAAAGGCACTTCACACAATCTAAACGCTGGAGGCCATAGAAGTGTGGCTCAGGGGTTAGAGGCAGCAGACCCGGAAGCTGAGATCGGTCCTGGACCAGGGTTCAATTCCCCGCCTCGGCGGGTCTTGGCTAAAAATTCCACGGACTCGATAATTCTCGCCCCGGTGCCTCCTCGACTCACGGGTTCACACTCTGCGACTCTGGGCAATAGCTTGCTTAATCTCCACAACGGCCCCTCGCGGCGGGATACCAGGAAGGGTTCCCTAAGCAAGCGCCGGGAAACCCACTGCGGGTAGCTGTGCGCTATATAAGCTCAACTACATTTACATTTACATATCCATATCCATAAACTGAAGATACACTGGCCATACACTGCAAAGCTAACTCCAAAAAATAACTGCTGTGTGCATGTAGTATAGTAAATGTAAAAATACATGGAAATGAGATGAAATATGATGCAGTGTTTACACATTTCAGGGTAGATCCGCTCTGAGTCTACTCTGCAAGCTAGGACCAAAGGGCACTCCTAATATCTAAAGATGCCGCCATTGCCGAGTTGGCATTCCGTGGGTGATAAAAGTGGCACGGGTAACTTTTCCGTTAGTTATTCCCACTGATACGCACAGTCTGGCAATGGGTGCCGAAATAAGCATGAAAGGTTGAGACTGGCTGATGGTGGGGGGAGGGCATCGCGAGCAAAGGCCAAACAAGCGCGGCCGATTATTATTGCAACACATTACACGAAGGGGGAAAACAGTGCTTAGCTATCAATTAAAGAAGTCTGTACTGCTGCCAGTAAACGATCCAGTCCCAGTGGGCGTGGCCAAAAGTGCACAGGGCGGCAACAAGGAGGGACTAAAAAGCCTCCTTAACAATAGAATGCCAACGTTTAGCATAAGCTATGACGCAAGCCAATGGGAAGAGGGGGCCGGGCTTCAAGTCCCCTTCCCAAACCTTATCGATTTCAAGAAGCCCTCGCATGACGAGGGCAGCGCATGCGTGCTAATGCCAGGCGAGACCTAAAAAAGAGGAAGGAGAAGGACTAATATACAGGAGGAGAGTTACAGAACCAGCCACTTGATGGCTGAATAATGCACAGCATGTGAATACAGAAAATTCTTCAAGCTGCAAAACTACTCCTACAGGTAATTAACCATATTTTTATAGGGGTCTTGGATCCTGCGCATGGGCAATACTTTTCAGTGTTTATGATGTTAGTAAAGATGCCCTTGATGAACTAATGTTACTTGTAAATTATATTTTCTTTTTCATGTACTGGCACAGTATCTCTTTTTTTCTTGGCTATATCTGGCAGCTTCAATGTTTTCATCTAGTAGCTAAAGAGACAAATAGCCTTATTTCACAGCACTTATTTGAACAGTTGCATTTAGAGATCAGGTGATGCCAACATGTGGTACAAAAATCATGTTTGCCACAATTTCGGAATCGATTTGGCACAAGCCTTCACTGCAGTTATGTCGGTGTGGTGTTCTTCGGGTCTGTGAAGGTACTTGTTTAACTGTGCTGTTTGTTTTTGCAGAGGAGGTAGGTGAAGTTGAAGTTCATGAAGAGGATGTAGCCCAGGCAGAGGTGGCAGATGGAGATATAATGGATGGAGAAGCTGAATCGCATACAGTCGTGATTGCTGGGCAGCCCGAAGTTCTCACTACGCAGGAGATGCAGGTGAGAGGAAAGATTCCCCACTGTACAGACTATAACAATCCAAACTCACTTCCTGAAATGGTCTGGTTTGGGAGGTGAGAGTGGTATTTGTATTGGTCCCTGTAGGAGGCTGCCTTTTTATATAGAATGCCAAAACAAGGTATACTATGCTGAAAGTCCAGACGACCCTTATTGGATTACAGGGTTACAATTTATACTAACAAATGTTTTTTTTTGTTTTTTTTTGGTAGTGTGGGCAAGCAGGTTCGAGGCATGTGGGCTGCTAAATTCATATCTTAGCATTAGATCGCCGCCTAGTGTTGGGCTCGGATGATTGCACATTGTTGTCCTGGAAGAGTCTTCGAAGTATCCTGAGATAGGTGGCTCCTCCCCTGGACTACAGTGCGCATGGGCATCGGCTCCATCCCCAGATTGTTTTTTTCCGCCATTGGGTTCGGATGTGGTCTCGACGTCTTACTGTCGGAACCAAGTAAAACTATCTTTTACCGGCCAAAAGGCCTCGATTTTCTTGCGTCGGTATTGTCTGCGCTCGGTCTCGAGTCTTCCGTCTCTTGAAGCCGGAATAAGCGGAGTTTTCTTCGCTTTCTAAACTTTGAGGCCTTCTCATCGCGACACGACAGCGAGCCTTTACGGACATGGAGCGGAGCCCGTTCAAGTACTGCCCGCTCTGTGGGTCCAAGTACCCACACATCGATCTACACCCTGTGTGTAACAAGTGCCTTTCACCGGACCACGACGACGGCAAGTGCAAGGCCTGTGCACAGTTCCGCTCCAAGAAAACTCTCAAGCTTCGGCGCGCGGTGCGCTTGGAAGCTAGGCAAGCGGCCCCAGATCCGGAGAACATCTTCGGCGACCCGGAAGAAGAGGTCCAGGGTCACCTTCTACAAATCTCCCCATCACAGACGGAGGTCGAGGCGGATCCGGGAGACGACGACGGAGTCGCGGGTCAGGTCCTCGAATACGTCGAAGAGGTAGGAGACGACGATGAGATCTATGGGGCCGCGGCGGATAGCTCTGCGGACGAGCTCTGCCCCGAAGGTTTCGAGGATACCGACCGGGACACGGGATCGCCTGTCGGCCTTACCCAGGACCCGTTGCCGCAAGCCACAGCCCCGCCTTCGGGCCCGGCTACGGACTCACTTGCTGGGCACGATGTTTCGAAACCGAAACTGAAACCGTCGGGGTCGTCAACACCTAAAATGGCCGACCCGAAATCGAAACTGAAACCAAAGGACTCGAGTGTCCCTAAGATGGCTGCCGTGCCTGTGAAGAAGTCGGTGCCCGTCACCCCGTCGGCTCCGTCGACCTCCGGTCCGCAGAAGCCGAGGAAGTCTGTCGATTCCGATGCTCCGAAATCGAAGCCGACGCCCGAGGAAGGGGCCCCCAAGAAAGATGGTCGGCACGGATCAGCGGCTCCGGCGCCGTCCAAGCCCGCCAAGGTCGGCTCCAAAGAGGCTACGCCCAAGAAGTCTGCGCCCCGGCCTCAAGATTCGGAGGTGCCGAAGACGGTTTCCGCGCCCAAACCGCACAAGGCCCGCGAGGACGTCGGATCCGAGGGACCGCTCAAAACATCCTTGTCGGCGACGAAACCCACTGGCAGTGTACCGTCCCCCATTGCGGAGTCACTGCAGAGAATCAGGGAGAAAGCCTTTGCTCCATCGGCTCCGATGCCATCACCGCAGCCGCAAAAGGACGCTCCGGCTAAGCCTTCTGGGAAACTCCTTTTTCTCTTGCCACCTAAGGAGGCGCCGAAAGCGTTTTCGACGAAATCGGCTCCGAAACAGGGTTCCTCGCTGCCTGACCCTCTTCCACGTCGTGTACTCGAATCGGAAGACGATTCAGAGCATTTCATCGATGCTGCCACCGGCAAGCTGACACTCTATAAACGGAAGATCACTTCGGAGCCGGTGGACCCCTACGTCATCCCGTTGAAAAAGAAGAGGGTGCCCCTTGACGCCTCAGGCCTCACGGAACCGATTCAGCCTCCTCCAAGACGGAGCCCTACTCCCTCCCCAGAACACTCTGTGGGTGAGGAATATGATGAGGATGAACAGTACAATTTCCCTGTCGATGAACCTGATGTACAACCAGATTCTTACGACGACACTGGTGACCAGAACACCCAAGGTGTGGGCCAAGACCCGCAGACCTTTAATGCACGTGCATCCCCGACTGAGGACTCAGCAGGATTTCATGCACTAATTGAACGGGCGGCAGCCAATCATGATGTGGACATGCATGCCGACCCGGTTGAGGAAGACTTCCTTTTTGACACCTTTGCCATATCTGAAAGGACAGTAAAGACACTTCCTATGCTGAAAGGTGTTCTCAAGCATGCTGGGGACATTTTTAAGGAGCCTACAAGGGCGAGAGTGGTCAACCCTCGCATTGAAAAGAAGTACAGGCCTGCGCCTGCGGACCCCGTCTACATCCGGGGACAATTGCCACTGGACTCTCTTGTGGTTGCCAATGCCAGGAAACGTGCCAACTCCCAGACAACGGGTGAAGCTCCTCCCCCGGATAAGGAGTCCAAAGTGCTTGAGGCAGGAGGCAAAAGAGTGGCTGCACAGGCGGCAAACTTTTGGCGCATCGCAAATACACAGGCGCTCCTGGCGCGTTATGATAGGGCGCACTACGACACCCTAGAACAGGTTATACAACACCTGCCCCCACAGTTCCAAGAAGGCACCAAAATGCTTATTGAGGAAGGAAAGCTAATATCAAACGCAGCCATCAAGTGTGCACTTGACGCTGCGGACACAGCTGCTAGGGCTATCAACACTAGCGTTATGCTGAGAAGACAAGCCTGGCTACGCATCTCAGGGTTTAAGCAGGATATTCAAACAACAATTCTGAATCAGCCAGTCAATCCTGATAGTCTGTTTGGTCCGGATGTTGACACCACCCTAGAGAAAATAAAGAAGGACACGGAAACTGCTAAGTCTATGGGGGCCCTGCAGTCCCAACAGTTTCGTGGCAGCAATTTTCGTCGCTCAGGTGCACGTGGAGTCACCAGAGGACAGATGGGGCAACAATCCCAGTTCTCCAAAGGTGGAACGCAATCCTCGTTCATTAAACAGAACAAGGGAGGTTATAGGAATAACAGCAACAGAGGTCGCGGCAGAGGAAACAACAGCTCCCGCACCTCTACTCCAAGCAAACAGTGACTTTCTGTCACTGCCCCCCGACCACATAACACCGGTCGGGGGGAGACTGCAGCAGTTCCTGCCCGTCTGGAGAAACATCACCACAGACAGGTGGGTGCGACAACTAATCCAGTATGGTTATTGCCTAGAGCTGACATCCACTCCACCCAACATCCCACCGAGGCAAAGGCCTATGTCCGCAGAGCACTTGCACTTATTGCAGCAGGAAGTGGTGGCGATGCTGCAAAAAGGCGCAATCGAGCTCGTGCCGGTGGGGGAGGAAGGCACAGGGGTATATTCCCTGTACTTCCTTATTCCAAAGAAGGACGGTTCTCTCAGGCCCATTCTCGATCTACGTCCCCTCAACCTGTACATACTGTCGGAGCATTTCCATATGCTTACACTACAGCAGATTCTTCCCTTGCTAAACCAGGGAGACTTCTTAGCGACCTTAGATCTCAAGGATGCTTATTTCCACATTCCACTACACCCGTCACACAGGAAATACCTCAGGTTCACTATTCAAGGCAGGCACTACCAGTTCAAAGTCCTACCCTTCGGAGTCACTACGGCCCCGAGGGTGTTCACCAAGTGTCTAGCGACAGTGGCGGCGCACCTCAGGAGGCAGAATATCCATGTCTACCCCTACCTAGACGACTGGCTCGTACAAGCCAAGTCAGAGCAACAGTGCGCCGCAGACATGTCGACTACAATTCACCTTCTTCACGATCTGGGTTTCTCCCTAAATTACCCAAAATCGCATCTTCAGCCGGCACATGTCCGGCAGTTCCTGGGTGCTACGATCAACACCCTGACAGCCATGGCTCAGCCAAACCAAGTCAGAATCGACAGCATTCAGTCACTGATCCAACGATTCCGACCAAGACACTCCCTGCCAGCGAGAGTGTTCATGCAGTTGATCGGCATGATGGCCTCCTGCATCTTCATAGTCCCTCACGCACGGTTACATATGCGCCCGCTCCAGGAGTGCTTAGCGACTCAGTGGACACAGGCTCGTGGGCAATTGACAGACCTAGTGTTGGTTACCAGTCGGGCATACGACTCTCTGCATTGGTGGACTCCACACAACCTTTGCAAGGGCCGACTGTTCCACGAGCCCGTGCCGCAGATTGTCCTGACGACGGACGCATCTCTCCAGGGCTGGGGAGCACATGTGCTCACTTACACAGTGCAGGGACTATGGACGACGCAGCAACAGAAGATGCACATCAACTATCTGGAACTGATGGCAATCTTCATGGCGCTCAAGTCCTTCATTGTACATCTGAGCAACAAGGTCGTGCTAGTCCGGACGGACAACATGACCGCGATGTACTACATTCAGAAACAGGGGGGCACCCACTCGCCACAGCTGTCTCATCTGGCTCAGAGCATGTGGAAGTGGGCCATTCAGAGGAACATTTTCCTCATGGCAGAACACCTCCCGGGCAAGGACAATCAGATGGCGGATCTGCTCAGCAGATACAGCCATCAGATGCACGAGTGGGAGATACACCCTTCGGTTCTCCACCCGTTCTTCCAGCAGTGGGGTCATCCGGAGATAGACCTGTTCGCAACAAAGGAGAACGCAAAATGCCGACTCTTTGCCGCCAGGTTCCCTCACCCACAGTCGCAGGGGAATGCGATATGGATGAACTGGTCAGGCAAATTTGCATACGCTTTTCCGCCAGCCCCTCTAATACCGCTGGTCGCAAGAAAGCTAAGGCAGCACTCCATGACTCTCGTCCTGGTTGCTCCAACGTGGGCACGACAAGCTTGGTACACCACGTTCCTCGAACTCTCAGTGGTGCCGCATCAAAGACTGCGCCTCACGCCCAGCCTTTTGACGCAGAACCATGGAGACATTCAGCATCCAGATCCACGACAGCTCAACCTGGCGATCTGGCTCCTGAAGTCCTAGAGTTTGGATACCTTAACCTACCTCCAGAATGCATGAGTATCATCAAGGAGGCGAGGAAACCAACTACTAGAGCATGCTATGCTGCTAAGTGGAAGCGTTTTGTCATCTACTGTACGTCCAATGACATCAACCCACTAGATGCATCTATTCCCAACATCATCTGCTATCTGTTACATCTCTACAAGTGCAATCTGGCGTACACTTCCATTAGGATACATCTCTCAGCCATAGCGGCTTATCTTCAGAACAGGCAGCACCTCTCTGTCTTCAGAGTGCCCGCCATTAAAGCCTTCCTTGAAGGTCTGAAGAGAGTCATTCCCCCAAGAACGCCACCAGCTCCGGTGTGGAACCTCAACGTCGTTCTCACCAGACTGATGGGGCCACCATTTGAGCCACTGCACTCGTGTGAGCTCCAATTCCTTACGTGGAAAGTGGCCTTTCTGATAGCTATTACGTCTCTGAGGCGTGTCAGTGAGCTGCAAGCGCTCACCATACAAGAGCCGTTCATTCAAATTCACCCAAATAGGGTAGTGCTACGCACTAACCCTAAATTCCTTCCTAAGGTGGTGTCACAGTTTCATCTTAACCAGACTATCGACTTACCAGCATTCTTTCAAAACCCGCAAACGGTGGCGGAAAGAATGCTTCATACCTTAGATGTACGGAGGGCGTTGATGTACTACATAGACAGAACACAACCCTTTAGAAAGACAAAACAACTCTTTGTTGCCTTCGCACCACAACACAAAGGCAACCCAATTTCTAAAGCAGGGATAGCCAGGTGGATTGTTAAGTGCATCCAGATATGTTATCAGAAAGCCAAGCGCACTTTAACAATACCCCCCAGAGCGCACTCCACACGCAAACTGGGAGCATCCATGGCTTTCCTAGGGAACATTCCTTTAGAGGATATTTGCAGAGCAGCCACGTGGGTCACACCACATACCTTCACAAAACACTACTGTGTTGATGTGCATTCCAAGCAGCAAGCAGCTGTAGGACAGGCTGTTCTCAAGACACTTTTTCAGGTTTCTGCAGCTGGCACGGGCAACCGCCGCTGATGGAGGGACTGCTATGTATTCTATGCTAAGATATGAATTTAGCAGCCCACATGCCTCGAACTGAATATGCTACTTACCAGTATGCATCTGTTCTTGGCATGTAGGGCTGCTAACATTCATATCGCCCGCCCTCCTCCCCGGTGCCTGTCGCAGCTGCAGATATACTATTGTATTTATTCATTAGCATGGACATCCTTTACACTTTCACTCCATCTCCTGCCACAATGGCGAAAAACAATCTGGGGATGGAGCCGATGCCCATGCGCACTGTAGTCCAGGGGAGGAGCCACCTATCTCAGGATACTTCGAAGACTCTTCCAGGACAACAATGTGCAATCATCCGAGCCCAACACTAGGCGGCGATCTAATGCTAAGATATGAATGTTAGCAGCCCTACATGCCAAGAACAGATGCATACTGGTAAGTAGCATATTCATTTCGGCTTATCAGAGGGTAGTATCTGATTGACTTCTAGCTGCAGATTCCTTACCTTTGAATTTCCCAGACATCTGAAAGAGACACGTTAGTGATAGATTGCTCACCTTAGAATATCCCCAGGCATTAGACTGGATCCGGAAAGTTTTCGCTCGCAGTACCCCTGCGCGTCAGTAGGTGGCGTTGTGCGACTCCCCGTCCGTCGCTGGCATCGTAAGCGCCGAGATGACATCACGGAGACCACTTAGGCGCCACCCATGCGCGCTGACGTCAGTTTTCTTTTTCCACGCCAGTAAGCGCAGATCCGGTTAGAGCACGTACCTTAGTCACTTTTTGACTAGCTTTTTTGGGACTTTTGTCTCTTGTGGGTCTTCTCTGGTCCACGTAGGGATGCCTGGTTTTAAGTCCAGTGGGGCCTGCCGTCGCAATATGTTGGTGGCGGACCCCCACAACGTCTCTTTACTGCCTGGAGCCCGACCACGACTCCCGGTCCTGTTTAAACTGTCGGGCCATGGCCCGAAGGCCTTGATGGACAGGCGCCGGAAGTTGCTTGAGGTTCGGCACTTGTCCCAGCGCCTTTCCCGGTCCAGGGGCCATTCTAGAGAGCTTGCGGTGCCTCCATCGCTCCTCGGGCTCCAAGTCTTCACCCTCTGATTCGGATAAGAGAGGAGACGAAAAGAAGTCGAAGCCTTGTTGCTTTCCGACGTCCCCCCGTCGGTCCCCGGTTGCAGACGAGGGGGACAAGGGTTCTGCCCCTGTAGCTCCTACGGAGCCTGGGAGTCCTGTTTCCTACCAGCCTTACCCGGGTCCGTCGGCGACTCCAGCATAGGTGCAAGAGTTTCTTGCTGCCATGGACCGCCTGTTTAGGCCTCGGGCTTCCACGGCGCGCCTTTGGACCAGAGGTCCCGTGTCAGGATCCTGTTGGGCTCCTGAGTCACTCTCAGAAGCTCCCCTTCATCTGAGCTGTTCTGGATTCAACGCGGTTTCGGGTTTATCTTCCTGAGCAGTGAGTCGGGATGTTCAGGCTATGATTCCGATCTTTCAGCCTCTATCCCGGGTTTCAGTCAGGATAACGCTCCTGCTCCTGGGCCTAATGGCATCCTGCTTAGTGCAGTAATGATAATTGGGGTTGTGAGGAGCACTCCGATATGAACAAAATAATTGTTTCAATTGTAAAATTATTAAACTGGTGCTATGATTAATCAGGAGAGTCAGTCCTGGTCACTAAATGGATGCGTAATGGTGAGTGGTGGCCCACCTAATCATGCACTGTTCACTTGGTGCTATGCACTTTAAACCATCCTGAAAATATTATGCCATAATGAAAAATATATTTATAATGTTGATAATCACATTTATTCAACAATTTTTTAAGAATGAATTATACATGATTCAAATGTTTGTTATTGTGTCATCATAACAATACACGCATTAATATATACAAATCAATTGTCAAAGCATAATAGTCTATACATCATTTTAACTGTATTATTCATTTCAAATGATTAACATGAAGCCCAATGCATTTCGGCACGTGGTCGGTGCCTTCATCAGGGGCAGTTCTAAAAGAATAAGAAAGTAATATATGTCAGTATCTGTATGTAGGAAGACATGGGGTATTGGAAGTTGTGATATATAGCGTACCTTAATGTTCAGCTGCTGGTAGTTTAATGTTGATGAATACCAACTCTACAACCAAAAAGATATATATGATTGATAATGTCATATGCTCATTGTTAAAGGAATGAGCAATAAGAGTATATAAATGACATACCTGGTGATCGGAGAACTGATCGCTGTAATGATAAATGTTAAAATGTGGCTCAGTATTTAAACCATAACCCCAGCCACTAGAAAATTTATGTGGTTAATGATGCTGTTGTTTACTCAATGATTACATAATGGGCTCTAAAAACGTTTATGTAACATACCTGGTGATCGGAATGCTGACAGCTGTAATGATAAATGATAGATGTAGCTCAGTTTTTAAATCGTAATCCCAACCATAAAATACCATTTACTGCGAGCTGAAAATAGCCCTACCTTATCTTCGTCAAAATCTCAATTCTACACGAAAAAAGAAACGAAGGCACTTTGTTATTGCCAAGTCTAAAATAAAAACGTGCGCAATGTGCTGCACAATGATAGATGACTGTCAGTTTACCTTAAGCTCGAAGGCCGGGTCGTCTGCCACAAACGTTCACTGGTAACCTCTAGGGTCTGATACGAAGTACTGCCGTCTAACTCCATTCAAATATTGTTTGGTCCACATGGTGGCGTGGCCATAAAAATCAAAAACGGACTAACCAGTGAATGACGAAGTTAACGTGCGCGCCATCTTACAATGGGGAGATCAACTCCTCATCCCTTGCGATTACAATTTTACAAACGATGCCCACTGCAAAGATGGTAATAATACTCATAATGATGTGGTTTTACTTAAATAAAAGACGACTGTTTTATAACACATGAAGGGAAATAATAAGTACCCACTGTAAAGTACGATGTGAAACAAAAGTGTAGTGCGCGATATAATGTAATGTAAACCAGTCAGTGAGTGAGGCGAGAAATAGTGTATATGATACGGTAGGGTGTGGCCCCCCATGTGCAATTGCGAACCTAAAATCGTCATGGTTAGATGAAATAATGTGTTGGCATGATAAGTGATGCATCATGGACTGTGTAGTGCGTCTGAATACCGGTGATATTACATATTAAATGTGTTGCGTGCTTTCGACAGCAGAAGAAATGTTAACATAATAGATTATGTTTGAACCCAATGTACTGTATGACCTCTATAATTTAAACATCAAAAGCTCACAATCGATGATAAATGATAGCAGTTTCTAGCAGTTGTAGGTAAAATTTCATCAACCATACTACACGAGATGATACATTAGTATGTTACAGATTTGCTGACATGGTACATCATACATAATACTGTGAGCATGCTGTGGGTAACCAATCAAGCCTCAGGATGCATGTATCCATAATGGGAATTAAATACTCTAGTCTTTGAATGAACAAACTGCCCTATTCGTAACAAATATTAATGCCACATTATGTTCATAAATGCATATACAGAACCATGAGAATACATCCTATAGGTAACATGAAAGATCATATTTATCATTCAACCCAACTGGGACCAAGGTTCCAAGGAATTTAATCCAGAATATTTCTCTGCGTAATAGTCTTTGCTGATTGTCTAGACCTTGCTGAACTTTCACATGTTCAAGAATAAGAAACCTCAATTGTGAAATGGTATGTCGTTGTTCCTTCCAATGTAACACCAATGGTGAGGTGAGATTCTCATTGCGAATGCGGCTTTTGTGCTCTGTAATGCGCACTTTGGTTTTACGTTCCGTTTTTCCTACGTACATTTTACCGCATGGGCATTTTATGGCGTACACAACATTGGTCGTGTTACAGTCACTGGAATGTTTGAGGTGTATAATTTTCCCAGAAGTTGGATGTGGACACGTATTACCTGTGATTACATTATTGCAATTTGTGCAATTAAGGCATCGTGTAGTCCCCTTGTAGACTATTGGTTCAATTGGATATGGTTTCTTCTTTAATCTCTCCCTTAAGTTTGGTCCTCGTGTGTACGCATGTAAAGGAAGTTCCTTAAAGATACCATGAAAGTCTGGTTCTAATGTCAACAATTCCCATCGCTTGTTGATGATCTTCTTGATCTGTGCTGAAAGAGTTGTGTATTTGGTCACAAACACCATCCGGTTCTGTGAAGATTTCTTTTTTTGTGTCAATAGATCCTGTCTTTGCATCTGTTGTACCCTATTCAATTGCGATGTAACAACATCTGATGGATATCCTCTAGCCGTGTATTTTTGAACTTGATTCTCAAGTGTGGTCTGGCATGTTTCTTCATTGGAACATATGCGCTTAATGCGGATAAATTGAGATACTGGTAAATTCCTAATCAAGTTCTTAGGATGGAAACTGGTATATTCAAGTGCACTGTTCCGGTCAGTGGGCTTGGTGTACAAGGCTGTGTCAAATCCATTCGCTGTTTTCGTGATTCGGACGTCTAAATAGTCAATAGTATTTGCGCTGATTTTATGAGTAAACTGAATCCTCGCGTCAACTTGATTTAATCTGTGAATCAAAGATTCCAACAAGTCCTGAGTGTTATTCCAAATTAAAAATATATCATCGATATATCGTCCATACATCAGCACATGTTTCCATTCATCCTGTGCCATGAGATGTTGTGATTC
This sequence comes from Lissotriton helveticus, assembly GCF_964261635.1. Classification (NCBI taxonomy): domain Eukaryota; kingdom Metazoa; phylum Chordata; class Amphibia; order Caudata; family Salamandridae; genus Lissotriton; species Lissotriton helveticus. The sequence continues at coordinate 13,295,190 of NC_136071.1, forward strand.
AAAGTAAGCCATATATGTATTTGCATACGCAGGAGCCCCTGCAAATCCCATTGCTGTCCCACTTAGCTGTGCATAGAACTCATTTTGCCATATAAAATGGCTGTTATATAAGCAGAATTTCAGCAATTGCAGCAAAAAGATTTTTTTAGTAGTGGAAAGCTGCTCCATTTTTAGTAATGCCCATTCACTGGCTTCCAATCCTGCTTCATGGGGAATAGAGGTGTAAAGAGACACCACATCTATAGTACACATGAGCCAATGGTCCTGATATCCTTCTCCGATCCACTTCAGTTTGTTAAGGAAATCCGTGGTATCACGTATATAAGAGCCCCAATGTTGTACAAATTCCTGCAGATGATAATCAATATATTGTCCGAGGGGGTCAAAAATTGACCCACAACCCGAAACAATAGGTCTAAAAGGTGGGTTGGTGGGGTGCTTATGAATCTTTGGGATCATATATATCAGTGGCCGTCTCGGGTGTTTTTGCGTCAAAAATGCAGCAGTCTGCTCATCTATCCATTCATTCTGTGTGGCTGTTGTCAAAATAGTATGCAGCATTTGTTGTAGTGTGGTTGTAGGATCAGTTGGTAATTTAAAGTAAATGTTTGTGTCATGCACGTGTTCATTAACTTTAAGTTCATAATACGTTGTGTCCATGAGGACCAAGGCTTCGCCTTTATCTGCCGGTTGTATGGTGATATTTGGGTCGGTAGCCAAGTTGTTGATGATGTTCAGTTCATTTTTGGTCAAGTTGTTATGGTGAGTTTTTGTATACTTCAATGTGCGTAAATCCCTTTTAACTAACATCTCAAAGGTATCCAGCGTCTTGTGTGAGACCGGAGCTTGGAAAACACTTTTAGGTTTAAATTGTTTTTGTGAAATATCCTGGTTAGTATCTGTGGATTCCACCACATTTTGAAAGTAATGCTTGAGTTTCAGTGTCCTCATGAATCTGAAAAATGCTCCTTCTGTTTCAATCTCATTGGTCGCGATAGTGGGAACAAATGTAAGTCCTTTGTTTAACGTTCTCATTTGTGGTTTAGTGAGGGTAATAGACGAAATATTGATGACTAGGTCAGTGTCCGACCGCTCCTCAGTTCCTTTCCTACCACTTCCTCGCCTTGTTTTCCTCTTGATGTAAACTGTTCCATCTGGGACGTGGGTGGTTGTGCTGGTGTTTGAGCCTGTGACAAAAAATCCACCTCTCTACTCGTGGTAGCTTGACTGGCCGTCTCTGGAGATGTGGTATTCCCGTCTTGGTTAATTCGCACTGGTCCTCTTCGAATGGATATTTCCTTATCTGTTACAAGACTTTCCTCTGAGGAACGTGCAGATGGTGATGGTTTTTTAGGAATAAACTGCCGTCTAGCATAGATGTCAGCCCACGTGTACACCTCATTAAGTTTGTAGTCTATGGTGTCACGTTTGTATTTCCTCAATTTGCCTTCCTGCAGTTCTTTCTCATATTTGTCCAGTTTGATATTAATGTTGTCCAAACTGATTTTCCAGGTGTCTGCCTCCATTCTGGCCTCAAGTTCTGATTTTAAAGTATAGATTTCTTCTTCTAACTCTCGAATAGTTTTTGAGAGTTCCTCAATTATCAATAAGATGAGGTCCAGTGAGCATTTGTTGAGTATGCTGAACCACTTGTCCATAAATTTCGAGTTAAGATTAAATCGGAAAAGCATGGGTTTGATGGATAAGCGCAACCCTCTGGGTATCCGTTTTGCCCGGTGATATTGTATCAGTGTAGAGGCATGCATCCTTTGGTTTAGTTGGCGTCGAGTGATGTACTCCAATTGTTTTAATTGCTGGCTAATGGATCCCCCATGTGCATCCATATTTCTCACTTCCTTAATTAAAGAATAAATTTGATCTGCCTGATCATTGGTGTAGGCCATCGTAGTGGCCCTATTGTCCGTCATTCCACTAATTGTTTCAAACTGCATCTTTGTTAAAAGGTGGGTGCCTCCTCGCTAATGACTAAGTGAAGTAATGATAATTGGGGTTGTGAGGAGCACTCCGATATGAACAAAATAATTGTTTCAATTGTAAAATTATTAAACTGGTGCTATGATTAATCAGGAGAGTCAGTCCTGGTCACTAAATGGATGCGTAATGGTGAGTGGTGGCCCACCTAATCAGGACTTACATTTGTTCCCACTATCGCGACCAATGAGATTGAAACAGAAGGAGCATTTTTCAGATTCATGAGGACACTGAAACTCAAGCATTACTTTCAAAATGTGGTGGAATCCACAGATACTAACCAGGATATTTCACAAAAACAATTTAAACCTAAAAGTGTTTTCCAAGCTCCGGTCTCACACAAGACGCTGGATACCTTTGAGATGTTAGTTAAAAGGGA